>NW_025963902.1:0-1485000 GCF_023055435.1 Haliotis rufescens
CCTGAAGACCTCTTCTACCCCGGATCGTCATGGGTCGAGTAGACCTAGTGAGAGTTGCAGTCGGTCGAGGATCGAAACGAACGGTTCGGTCAATGATACAAAGGTACAAATTGCAAAAGGCAAATCACATTGTTGATAATATTTGGACGAACCCCACAGACGTTTGGGACAATGGAAAAGTTATTCGATATAGGGAGAGGTGCAGGGAAGTGGGCCCTTGGTAAAGTTACTGTAGAACAATGGACCTATGCAAACATGCAAATTATGTTGGAGTTAGATAAGGAGAGTGTGTTGGGTTTAACGCCGCTTTTAACATTATTCCAGTTATATCGCGAGGTATCAGTTTAATGTGGGAGGAAAGCCCGAAGTAGTGCAGGTCTCAGACGTTTACCACTTCCGTGAAACCCATGAACACGGGTATGGTGCTGACAAACCTAGAAAAATAATCGGGGCGAACCGGCATTGGCACCCACGATCATAGCTAGGTTCCTGGCGTGTACAAGGGACGCAACTTTGAACAGCGCCTTTGACGACTGGGCGACCCGTGCCCCCGATGTGATTGAAGGCTTGGTGGCGTTTCGTACGATAACAGCCAGGTTACGCATTGGCGCCACATTGTAAGGCCAAGTTAACGGGTGGCCCAGTCAAAGGCACAGAACTGTGCAGAGTTGCGTCCCTTAAGCCTGCAAGAAATCTGGGGGTCGAATCCCGGTTCGTTGTGATTATGTTTCCACGGCTGTTAGCACTATATCCCTGCTCGTGGGTAAACCTGACGTATGCATCACTTTGGGCTTTCTTCCTGACACTCACTCACTCACCCGCCACCCAAACACACACACGCACACCTTCCCACTCACTCACTCACCCGCCACCCAAACACACACACACACACACACACACACACACACACACACACACACACACACACACACACACACACACACACACACCTTCCCACTCACTCACTCACTCACTTACTTACTATGTGACCTGTGAAGATCCGGGGTAGAATAGGTCTTCAGCAATCCATGCTTGCCGTAAAAGGCGACTATGCTTGTCGTAAGAGGCGACAAACGGGATCGGGTGGTCTGGCTAGCTGACTTGGTTGATGCATGATATCCCAATTGCGTGGATCGATGCTCATGATGTCAGTCACTGGATGGTCTGGTTCAGACTTGATTATATACAGACAGCCGTCATACAGCTGGAATATTGCCGAGGGCGGCGTTAAACAAGGGGTTGCAACATTATAAGCCCTTAGATCCTAGTATGGAACGGAACCTTGAACCTATTGTTTGTTTTGTTTTCAAGAGATAGTTCAAAAGGCCGTGAAATGGTTGTGTTTGACATAGCAAGAGTACATTAAACCGCCTCCGTGGTACAGTGGATAGAGCGTCTGGGGAGAGGAAGGTCTGTGGTTCGATACCCGGCCGCGTTATACCAAAAGACGTTAATGGAATAGATGGTACTTGTCGTAACCTTGTATTTGATACTGGTACCACCGTTGTGTGTCGGCGGCTGTTTCCAGCCTTGTCACGTTTGTTACTTTTTGATCAAATCCAATTTTCCAGTGTATTCTTTCTTTTACCTGATAGTTTGGTACACGCACGCACGCACACATACACACACGCACACATACACGCAAACACCTACCTATCTTAGGAGTACTATAATCCGATGTTAAACCCCATTTCACCTCACCTCACCTCACCTCACCTCACCTCACCTCGAGAGTACGTATGTTAACGGAACTGTTTCACCCTGGACCCCCCCCCCCCCCCCCCCCCCCCCCCCGCCTATGGTGTGGTGTGAATCTGGTGTCTCCCCCTTTGTGACATGGCGTGACTATCGCCTAAAGTGGCGTAAAACAATACTCACCTCGATATCTTTGAGTTTATCTGACAAGGACATTGAGCATGGTCTTTAAGTTGATTTTACCAGTATTAATATAGTCCAGCCATAGCACGGCACCAAGCACGAGCGAGTTCAACTTTAACGTCTTGTCTGCTCTGTTTGAGCCCAGTTATCGCTTAAAATAAACGATACATCTAAGTTGTGCATGAAAACAATGTTTGAGCATAGCAATAATATTGGGACATGAAGAACGGGTGTGCGAGCACTCGTTCCACTGGACTACCTTCTATCGCCAGCTCTCACGAGTGAGTGAGTATGGGTTTACGCCGCTTTTAGCAATATTCCAGCAATATAAAAGCGGGGAACACCAGAAATGGGCTTTACACTTTGTACCGATGTAGGGAATCGAACCCGGGTGTTCGGTGTGACGAGGGAGCGCTTTAACCACTAGGCTACCCCACCTCTCTTAGCTCTAACGAAGGGGGAGTTTCAAGATAGAGGAAATTAATAACCGTGTATTCCCGTGTCGCAAATCTCTTTATACGAATGCAAGAAAACCTGTTATTTTACAAATTTCTGAACAATTATTTCCCATATTTTATCGAAATGGAAAAGAAACTCAACATTCGTACGAAACTGCGTAATATTTCAAAAAACAAATACCAGACTGACAGGTGTGTATCAATTTCAAAATGTAAAAAATATTTTTTTGAAATTTCAAGTTTAATGGTCATTTGCTCAGTGGGTGTACAATTCTGCATACCGAAGTCAACCAAGTATGAGTCGGACACCAGTCAAGTGATGCGGTATGCTGTCAAGTACGTATGCCCGGTATGATTGACGGCATTCTTGGGACAGCGACGACTTTACGCTTGGCAACGTTTCTGACAACGAGGTTCCACTTAGACGCCATCGTCATCGCGATAAGTCTCATCTAGCAGCGACACTACAAGTTAGAAAAGGCCGAAGGTGACAAAATACCGCCGTCACTGGAGTGACACGTCTTTATGGAGTGTGGAGTACGTTACTCGTCGCGTTCGTCAATATTTATAGGCAAGCCGCAGTCTTGTCTTCAGTGCCGACGTTCCGTAAAGGTCTAAGTTGGATTTGTTTCGCTTTTTGCTAATTATAAACCGTTTAAACCATTTTTGTAAATTTGTTTTAGACCAAATAGAATTTGTGAGTGAATTTGAAATATGAAACCAAAATGTTTTTTTAAATTGTATTTATAAATGCACAACCTATTTAGTCGGTTGAGTTTCCTCTATTCGTTATTGATTGATTGCGTTTGAGATAGGGATTTCACGTCAGGTTCAGGTGTAATAAAATCGGAATAAAACTAAAACTCGGATGAAATATGAAAGTTTTATCAAATTAGACATGATAGACGAGAGGGGCAGTGATTACTTGAGGTAAATTTTGACAAATAGCCCGTCCCGCAAGATCGCAAACAACGCGCACAAGTTGGTTTGAAATTATATTAAATATGTTTTTAGTCTGGCAGGAGTGCCTCGGCGGTGCTGTTAATACAACCCTCCCTAATGGCTCCTACCTCTAGTGTTCTAAGCATGCATTCATTTTAATGAACGCCAAGCAGAACATCCATCATTGTCCAGCCCGCTCAGTTTCACTCACTAATCTTCTCTCCTGCTTACACCTTCACTTGATTACAGTCGCCTCGCGTCCGTTTTGTTTTCACCCGGCGACAATCACCACAATTTTTCCAGCTCAAATCACCGACATTGCATCGTAATGGCACACGGCGATAAGACGGTCGAACGTGATAGCAATACTCAAACTTAGGACAGTGTAAAAAGACCGGCGTTCGTCCGCGGAAGTAAATAGTTCCTTGATAGATGACCGGCTCAGGTTGTGTCTCAAGCTCTATCTTGTATTCATGCCCAAATGGGGATCGATCATTATTTCTCTTTGTCAACGCGTTTAATTACAATCAAATTGAGAAATCAGAACACAAAGAGTACGGACCGGTCCCTAGGGGCGGAAGTGGCAATAGCAGTAACCGGAAGCCGAAGATAGTAACGGGCTGGACCAGTTAAGGCTGAGTTCTTGAGATGCAAGACGGTTTATGATGTCGCCTCGTGCAATAAAGAGGAAATTAAACCCTTGATTTCACAACCAGACAAACTATTTAGCAGTGGTTTTAATGCCAAGTCGCGGACATAAAGAGCTGGCAATTACGGCCCACGGCAAGGCAAACTTAAGTCGACCCGTGAGAGTTCCATTCCAATTCTTGTTTTCTCTGCCGATTTTTATGAACTTGATTTTCTGCAGATTGTCTCAATTAAGGCGATTAAGCCCTGCGCCACATGTGCGACTGACCGCCCTTCGCAAACTCTGTACAACACCAGGGAAGCAATTCTCGTTACGAGAACAGAGGCTGTAATCTGGGCGGGTTAATGATTGGAGTCAAGTCTTGGTTGCGGGGTCAAAGGTAAAATATAGCGGGTGGCGTTGACAATTAGAGGTCCACTATATAGCTATTTATTACTTAATAATCGTATTAGGTTTTTATCATTTTGTTAGGAAGGGGGTTTTGTTATTATAAAAATATTTTCGAAAAGTCTGTCCACTTTGGCCACGAAACAAAGAAACAACGATGAATGACGCTTGTGTGTCACACTACGAGACAGAGTGAGTGAGTATGGTTTTACGCCGCTTTTAGCAATATTCCCGCAGTATCACGGCGGGGGACCCCAGAAGTGTGCTGCACACATTTTGCCCATGTTGGGAATCGAACTCGGGTCTTCAGCGTGTCGAGTGCACGCATTAACCACTAGGCTACCCCACCATCCCACAACAAAACAGACAGTCCATGTAGATGCAATACGTTCCATATTATTTTCGCACGGATTGGAGTAGTTTGGCTCAGTCAAGCTGTTGGCGACAAACCATCATTCATTAATAGTTTTAAAAACGTTTTGATAAATATGTTCTACCAATCATGGAATAGTACTATCAAGGCTAGTTCTAGGTACATCCTGTATAAAGAGTTTTAAAATCTCCTGGAACCAGAAAAATACCTTTCCATTATTACTGAAATAAAGTATCGAAATGTTATGATAAGGCTTAGAGCCGGGCTACTAAGACTTAAGGTAAACGAAGGTAGATGGGCTGATATTGATTTACGTTTACGGCTCTGCCCCATATGTGAAACAAGTATAGAGACTGAATATCATTTTACTTTAGAATGTGAATATTACAACGATATTAGACAATTGTATTTACCAACAACTTTTTGTCATAATCCAAATATTCATAAATTTAAAACGCTGCTGCCATCCTCGTGTAAACAATAACTTGGAAAACTATGTAAATACCTGTAATACAGCTATGAAAGAAGACGTAATTGTGAAAAGAATGTAAAACTGTACATTTGTACCTGACATTAACTTTTTTCATGTATGTATGTATGTATTGTAAATGGGCCTGTGGCCTTAGTAAAAATAAAACACTTCTTCTTCTTCTTCAATATTGTTTAAATGTTAAATCACTCCAATAAAGGTAGTACCTGGATGGGAACGCAAGCTCACATTTATATATCCATGACACACCCTTGTGTCTTGTAAAAACAATATGGATTATAACAATGGCTCGCATAATACTAGTTCTATTCCTGATGTAGGATTTGTACTATACAGTTGGCTGCCGAAAAAAACCACGCAGCCAAACACTCTGCGAGCGAATTTTGCATGCGATACTATCCAACACGTTGAAAATCGGTGCTGCAGCCAGTTTTGACGTATCTCGGATGAAATGGCATGGGAATTCCAATCTTGACGTCATATTTCTTACTACGGTAGGGTCATCCCAAAGTGCATGTGTGTAGAGTGAGTGAGTAAGTTGGGTTTAACGCCGCTTTTAACATTATTCCAGTTATATCACGGCGTGTCAGCTTAATGTGGGAGGAAAGCCCGAAGCGACGCAGGTCTAAGACGTTTACAACTTCGGTGAAACCCACGAGCACGGGTATGGTGCTAACAAACCTAGAAACATAATTGGGGCGAGCCGGATTTCGAACCCACAATCATAGGTTTCTGGCGTGCCCAAGGGACGCAACTCTGCACAGCGAATCGCGGCGCCTTAGACGACTGGGCCACCCGTGCCCCCGCATGTGTGTAGATGTCTGTGAGGGTATTTGTGTGTGTATTGTTTGCGCAATATCAATATAACTGAAAAGAGAGTGATAAGAAAGTATACACCAATGTTTGATGGTGGCTAAAACTGAAACAAAGGAGAAATGGCTGTTCGATGGGGATCTATATGATATGGGGGTCATAGTTGTTGTTTGGACTTTGCAATGTTTCGGGGCTTGTTTTCAGCCTAGTAACGTTTTGATAACGTTTGTGATGTTTTGGTCAAATACAATTTTCAAGTGTGTACTTGTAGTGTCATGGGTTCTATACATTGTATGTATTTTCTTTGTACATTCATTATTATTCTTACATTATATATATATATAATATTTCTTCTGTACAAGACAAGTATTGTCCTTGGTAAGGTATATGTCTTGCGTGTGTGTCTGTCTGCTCTCAGTCACAAGGAAGAGAAGTTATGGATGTCAACTACGTTTTTATGAGGAACCTTTCGGAGTATATGCTTCCTCCTTCACCATGTGACCCGATGAAGGAGTAAGTATGAATTCTCTTCCTCATGTGCATCACTTCTAAATGCCATTCAAAGACTTGATTTTAATCACGTTCATCGTAAATGAAAACGACCTCGCATATACGTTCACGAAATATCAGTTCATTACGAATCCCACTAAATGAGCGTTAGAAGAGTGAATCCAGCCTAACTGTGCATGGATGGCATAGCCATTCCTGATGTGTCGGTCACAATGTTGGGGGGCACGGGTGGCGATTCGCTGTGCAAAGTTGCGTCCTTTGGGCACGCCAGAAACCTATAATTGTGAGTTCGAATCCCGGTTCGCCCCGATTATGTTTCTAGGTTTGTCAGCACCATACCCGTGCTCGTGGGTTTCACCGAAGTTGTAAACGTCTGAGACCTGCATCACTTCGGGCTTTTCTCCGACATTAAACTGATACCTCGCGATATAACTGTAATAATGTTAAAAGCGGCGTTAAACCCAGCTCACTCACTCACTGTCATTATGTTGAAAAGTAATAATTATAATAATGATGATGATGATACTAGAACGAACCAAATTGATATAATTCCACAGATTTATAGGACATTCCACTGAAAGCGATGCCGTCCGGGTAAAAGGATTTCCCGTTCTAGACAAAGGTATAAACGAGCAAAGAGACAATTATATTAAATATAATTATTCAAATAATAACCGTACCCATCATCACAATAATCTGCGCTTTTAGTTAATTAGACAATAGAAACGGTCTGATAAATGGATTTTACTGACATTCAGCCTCAAAACAGGAAATCTATAGTAGACCCCTTACATTGCCAATAACTGATATTTCCCTTTTAAAACAACGCATCACCAGTCACAGCTCACGGCAGCGCGTGACATCTCGAGTGTAACAAGTTGCATGGACACCATCACGTGCGGAGTCTCCGCACACCTCGGGGGCATTCGGAACCATTCGTTTAAGTCCGTAGGTTGGAATGAAACAAGTGTTCCAATTGTCCCATGGGATCTTGGATAAGGTCGAACACAGGTATAATGAAAACAAAACACCTCTTTAATACATTAAGGAATTGTTTCCCCGCATCTATTACTTTGTCTGCCTGGAGGAGTAACATGAGAGTCTGTCAGTGCGGTGGAGACACGACTCTCATCTCTCAGTTACAATAGGAAGCCGCTTCGTCCAATTTACAACATTGAAACGTACACGTGCAATATACCGGACACCGATCCGCCATGTTAGTTTGATGCTATTAATAAAGCCGCACGTGACAGCATCACTATTTGAAAACTTGGATGATAAAGCTCAAAATAAGCAGAAAAAATGACCCCGCTTGTTTTAGCAAGGCTACAAAAATGGCGTCTCAAAAACATAGAAACCGTAACTAAGGAATGAGCTCGTGCACATCCCTTACCAACATGGCGGAAGGTGTCCCGTGTACTGCATTCTTGCCCCTTTGAAAATTCACGTAGGGTACAGTTCTTAAGCGTGTCTCAAAGTAATAATGAATTCCACATTTGTGTTTGATTCTGTCCTGGAAGAGACGTTGCTTCACGAGTGGCTGCACCATTTGTCTAATGACGAGTTTTTAAAAAAATATACCTACCCGAGCGAAAGAAACGTTTTGAAACAACGAGTTGTAAGGTAAATGATATGAATGGTTATATGTTCATTACACACCCTAAAATCGCACCATTTTGCATATGATCGATGCATATTTTGACTATGCTCATGATCGCAGTGGCGCATTAATACATAACACAACGGTCACGAATGACGTCATCCGGCTTACTGCTTACTACCCATACCCAGTGTGTGACCCTCCACAAAATAGTTCCCGCCATATCTGTGGATTATCAAGGCGATGATTGCAATGCAAACTAGATACGATCAAAGAACATTTATTAAACACTTAAAAACCTTAAGAATTCGACTGAAGCACGAGCTATTTATCAATAAATTACCATCAGGAAAGTAGTCCATCATAATCTGACCTTAGATCATCACTTTAGAGCAATTTATCACCGATCTGGATTTTGACTTCACACATATATTTGAATATCTCAAATGGGTTTGTCACATTCAAGTATGTAAGAAAATAGATCCAAATATATTTCTGCATTTTCTCGAAGGCTGTGGGGTAGTGGATGAAACGTTTGCTTGTCACTTCAGTGTGAGTGAGTTGATTTTTACGCCGCTTGTAACACCGTACCGGCAATGTCATGGCGGGGGACACGGACAATATGCTCCACACAGTGTGTATCCATGTAGGGAATCAAACGCGAGCCTTCGGCGTGTCGAACGAACACTTTAACCACTAGGCTAACCAACCGCGCCTCACACTAAAAACCGGGTTTTGATTAATATTCCTACATGGTTTTAATCTGTGAATCGTTTCGTTTCTTTACTCATGTGATAGGACGGGACTAGTTGCTGAAACTGGGAAACCCATATACAGTAAACTACGGTTATAACGAACTCAAATGGACCACTAATTATAGTTCGTTATAACCGTAGTTCGTCATAAGCATACATACAACATCGATACAACAAATGGCCGGGACCAAAAATTAAGTTCGTAATATCCGTCAGTTCGTTATAAGCGTGTTCGTTATAAACATATTTTACTGTACTTACAATGCATTTTATTAAGACCAGAGCGCGTTTATGTGGCATACAGTATAACTACAGTTAAGACTCCATATGTACATTTAATATCCCAAACTGGTCATGGCCTCTACAGGAGATATCGCCTAAGTGAATGAGTTTTGGTTTCATGCCGCTTTTAGCAATATTCCAGCAATATCACGACGGGGGACACCAGAAATGGGCTTCACACATTGCCATTCTCAATTTATTTCAGTTCAGAGTTTGTGATGGAAACAATTAAACGAGAGGCAGAACATGGCAACCTTACATATATTGTACGATTGTACTTCCTGGACCATTTGGCGTTGCGCTTTTGTTTACTACCAAGATATACTCAGGGGCGAAAGTAACGGTGATGATAGAAGGGAGTGAGTGAGTATTGTTTTACGCCGCTTTTAGCAATATTCCAGCAATATCACGGCGGGGGACACCAGAAATGGGCTTCACACATTGTACCCATGTCGGGAATCGAACCCGGGTCTTCGGCGTGACGAGTGAACGCTTTAACCACAAGGCTACTCGACCGCCCCGATGATAGAAGGGGGCGTGAAAGCTACATATACAGTCAAGTCAGCAGTATTCAGCCGTAGTCTGACTAGTTATATAAATTTATAGTTAACTGACGTTATAATAATTTTGATGATATGGTATTTATGCTATTAACATCTATTAATCTTTCAGTGTGTGAATGATTGGAAAAATATACTAGTAAAAATACTAAAAATCCACGACGATCTGTGAAGTCTAGACAGTAACTCGATTCATCAGTTCAATGCGCAAGAGACCAAGGCTGGTATGATCTTCAGCCAAATCCAAACGTCCCTGCCTGTGAGTCGGTAGTATGCGAATTCATGCACTCAGATTATTTCTGAGTTTGGTGGCAGTCACGAATTGATGACGCCTTCCTGCAATCCCACTGTGTGGTGGAACGCTGACGAGCACCTGCGTGTCGCTGGGGACCTGACCTAAACGTCTGGTATCGATTCCATGCCCTGCTGATCACACTTTGGCTAACACCAAAGACGTTTGCAACGTGACGTTGTGTTGACCCGTTGACCCGTATGCCTGATCATCTGAGGACAATTCTTCGGTCATCAAAGCGGCCTAAGTCACTCTCTACCTCTTCGTTGATTGTGTGTCATCGTATCCTGGCGTTGATCGTTGATTTGTTGCAAACCAATTGTTTGCTTGGCCCATCGAAACTCTATTATTTACTGGCTGTCGTGCCTGGAACATTGTTTACTGCGGGATTTAACGACGTCAGTGAACGACCTTAAATTGACACAATCAATGTAAATTCAGGTCTTATAACCTAGCAATATTTCATAGAGTGCGTGAGTAGGTTTACGCCACTTGAACATTATATAACTTATATCACGGCGTGTCAGCTTAATATTGGAGGAAACCATTAAGTAATGCAGGTCTTAGATGTTTATATCTTTGGTGCGAGCACGGGTAGGGTGCTGACAAACCTAGAAACATAATCGGGGCGAAAAACGAACCGGGATTCGAACCCACAATCATAGGTTTCTGGCGTGTCCAAGGGACGCAACTCTGCACATCGAATTGGAGAACTAAATTGTTTTAGAAAAATGCTGAATTTTATATGCTATTGTAGTGCAAGAGGGGACGTGTCTGACAATGATATTTTGCACCCGATAATGTTTGATCTTCACATTTGTTGAATATTTCGATTAAGCAAATAAAAACAACTCAACTAAATATCTCTTCGAATGATAGCACAGTGTCTGGGCAATCAAAAATCGAAACTCGATCCTGAAACGAAGCAACCAAGCTAATTCACTGAAGTTGTTTTAGAAAAAAAAATCCAACAACGAGCTCTACTGAGTGTATTGCCAACTATAGAATTCTAAAGAAATGCCCAATTGTGTAAATATTTCAATTTCCAGAGCCATTTGCCGTTTATAAATGTCTACTTTATGGACCGTGGCAATGTGAATAATTTAGACCCACGTGCAGAAACACAGTAAGCACGTGCAAAACTTTTCTCCCGAGCGCTAGTCTTTTTTTTGTCGCCAGTCTTCCAGATGAAGAGATAGAAGGAAATTTAGAATTGTTATGAATATGAATTATGAAATAAGCCATTTGTGAAGCTCCATCGTGTGTAAGCTTTGTTTTCATGCAGCCGACTTCCACCGCCTCACTCACTGAAGCTCGGCACGCGAGAGAACGGTAAATGCTCTCAATTAGATATTGATGCACCCTCTTAAATGTATTTGTTTTGTCTTATATTTCAGAAGTAGTTAAATCACCCCATTTAAATTGTAAAGACGTGTCAGCTCAAAACTCATTTACTCAGTAAAATAAATTTGCTTTCTACTCGTATTCTGTGTCTACAATATGTAGAAGTAGTCGATAGTCAAGGGTATACAATACTAACATTGCCAGCGAAGTCATCAGATTACATTGTGCTGTTAACTGTGTCTATTTAAAGAACTGTTAACTGTGGCTATTTATAGTATTGTTAACTGTGTCTATTTATAGTACTGTCAAACGTGTCTACTTCTGGTATTGTTAACTATTAATAGGAGTTAACTGTCTGTTTATAGAACTGTCAACTTTATTTATGGTAGTTCACTGTGTCTTTTTATTGCATTGTTAATTGTGTTTATTTACAGTAGGGCGGTCGGGTAGCCTTGTGGTTAAAGTGTTCGCTCGTCACTCCGAAGACCCGGGTTCGATTCCCGACGTGGGTTCGATGTGTAAAGCCCATTTGGGGTGTCCCCTGCCGTGATGTTGCGGGAATATTGCTAAAAGTGGCGTAAAACCATACTAACTCACTCACTATTTACAGTAGTTATCGACAAAAATTAATTATCCTATGAATAAAAATTATGCTCCAGACTGTTGTAAAAAAGAAATTTGCCTACCACATTGCCACATTGTTGAAGGTTTTTTTCTACAAAACTCCACCCCCGAAAATCAAACGGTCGGTCCCTTGCATAAGTCAACTATGTCTATGAAAAGTACTGTCAATTGTCTACTCACAGTACTCTCAACTGTCTACTCACAGTTCTGTCAACTGTCTACTCACAGTACTGTCATCTGTCTACTCGAAGTACTGCCAATTGTCTCCTCACTGTACTTTCAAGTGTCTACCCGAGTACTGTAAATTGTCTACTCACAGTACTGTCAACTGTCTACTCACAGTACTGTCAACTGTCTACACAAAGTACTCTCAACTGTCTACTCAATGTTAACTGTCAATTGTCTTCTCACAGTACTGTCAACTGTCTACCCACAGTACTGTCAACTGTCTACCCACAGTACTGTCAACTGTCTACTCACAGTACTGGCAAATGTTTCTACTGCTAGTACTGTCAACTTTCTACCCACAGTACTGTCAATTGTCTACTCACAGTACTGTCAACTCTCTACCCACAGTACTGTCAACTGTCTACCAACAGTACTGTCATCTGTCTACTCACAGTTAACTATCAATTGTCTACTCACAGTTAACTATCAATTGTCTACTCACAGTACTGTCAACTGTTTCTACTGCTAGTACTGCCAACTTTCTATTCACAGTACTGTCAATTGTCTACTCACAGTACTGTCAACTGTCTACTCACAGTACAGTCAACTGTCTACCCACAGTACTGTCAACTGTCTACTCACAGTACTGGCAACTATTTTTACTGCTAGTACTGTCATCTGTCTACTCACAGAGTACTGTCAATTGTCTACTCACAGTACTCTCAACTATCTCCCCACAGTACTGTCAACTGTCAACTCACACTACTGTAAACTGTCTGTTCACAGTACCGTCAACTGTCTACCCACAATACTGTCAACTGTCTACCCACAGTACTGTCAACTGTCTCCTCGTAGTTCTGTCAACTGTCTATTCACAGTACTGTCAACTGTTTCTACTGCTAGTACTGTCAACTTTCTACTCACAGTACTGTCAACTGTCTACCCACAGTACTGGCAACTGTTTCTACTGCTAGTACTCTCAACTGTTTCTACTGCTAGTACTGCCAACTTTCTATTCACAGTACTGTCAATTGTCTACTCACAGTACTGTCAACTGTCTACTCACAGTACAGTCAACTGTCTACCCACAGTCTTGTCATTTGTTTCTACTGCTAGTACTCTCAACTGTTTCTACTGCTAGTACTGCCAACTTTCTATTCACAGTACTGCCAACTTTCTATTCACAGTACTGTCAACTGTCTACTCACAGTACTGTCAACTGTCTACCCACAGTACTGTCAACTGTCTACTCACAGTACTGTCAACTGTTTCTACTGCTAGTACTGTCAACTTTCTACTCACAGTACTGTCAACTGTCTACCCACAGTACTGGCAACTGTTTCTACTGCTAGTACTCTCAACTGTCTACTCACAGTACTGTCAACTGTCTACCCACAGTACTGTCAATTGTCTACCAACAGTCCTGTCAACTGTCTACTCACAGTATTGTCAACTGTCTTCCCACAGTCTTGTCATTTGTTTCTACTGATAGTACTGTCAACTGTCTACTTAGAATAATGTCAATTGTCTACTCACAGTACTGTCAACTGTCTACTCACAGTGCTGTCAACTGTCCACACACAGTACTCTCAACTGTCTACTCACGGTGCTTTCAACTGTCTACTCACAGTACTGTCAACTGTCTACTCACAGTACTGTCAACTGTCTACTCACAGTCCTGTCAACTGTTTCTTCTGCTAGTACTGTCATCTGTCTACTCACAGAGTACTGTCAATTGTCTACTCACAGTACTCTCAACTGTCTACTCACGTTACTGTCATCTGTCTACTCACAGTACTGGCAACTGTCTACTCACAGTACTGGCAACTATTTTTACTGCTAGTACTGTCATCTGTCTACTCACAGAGTACTGTCAATTGTCTACTCACAGTACTCTCAACTATCTCCCCACAGTACTGTCAACTGTCAACTCACACTACTGTAAACTGTCTGTTCACAGTACCGTCAACTGTCTACCCACAATACTGTCAACTGTCTACCCACAGTACTGTCAACTGTCTCCTCGTAGTTCTGTCAACTGTCTAATCACAGTACTGTCAACTGTTTCTACTGCTAGTACTGTCAACTTTCTACTCACAGTACTGTCAACTGTCTACCCACAGTACTGGCAACTGTTTCTACTGCTAGTACTCTCAACTGTTTCTACTGCTAGTACTGCCAACTTTCTATTCACAGTACTGTCAATTGTCTACTCACAGTACTGTCAACTGTCTACTCACAGTACAGTCAACTGTCTACCCACAGTCTTGTCATTTGTTTCTACTGCTAGTACTCTCAACTGTTTCTACTGCTAGTACTGTCAACTTTCTATTCACAGTACTGTCAATTGTCTACTCACAGTACTGTCAACTGTCTACTCACAGTACTGTCAACTGTCTACCCACAGTACTGTCAACTGTCTACTCACAGTACTGTCAACTGTTTCTACTGCTAGTACTGTCAACTTTCTACTCACAGTACTGTCAACTGTCTACCCACAGTACTGGCAACTGTTTCTACTGCTAGTACTCTCAACTGTCTACTCACAGTACTGTCAACTGTCTACCCACAGTACTGTCAATTGTCTACCCACAGTCCTGTCAACTGTCTACTCACAGTACTGTCAACTGTCTACCCACAGTCTTGTCATTTGTTTCTACTGATAGTACTGTCAACTGTCTACTTAGAATACTGTCAATTGTCTACTCACAGTACTGTCAACTGTCTACTCACGGTGCTTTCAACTGTCTATCCACAGTACTGTCAACTGTCTACCCACAGTACTGTCAACTGTCTACTCACAGTACTGTCAACTGTCTACTCACAGTTCTGTCAACTGTTTCTACTGCTAGTACTGTCATCTGTCTACTCACAGAGTACTGTCAATTGTCTACTCACAGTACTCTCAACTGTCTACTCACGTTACTGTCATCTGTTTACTCACAGTACTGGCAACTGTCTACTCACAGTACTGGCAACTGTTTTTACCGCTAGTACTGTCATCTGTCTACTCACAGAGTACTGTCAATTGTCTACTCACAGTACTCTCAACTGTCTCCCCACAGTACTGTAAACTGTCAACTCACACTACTGTAAACTGTCTGTTCACAGTACCGTCAACTGTCTACCCACAATACTGTCAACTGTCTCCTCGTAGTTCTGTCAACTGTCTATTCACAGTACTGTCAACTGTCTCCTCGTAGTTCTGTCAACTGTCTATTCACAGTACTGTCAACTGTCTACCCACAGTACTGTCAACTGTCTCCTCGTAGTTCTGTCAACTGTCTATTCACAGTACTGTCAACTGTCTACACACAGTACTGTCAACTGTCCACTAGAAGTGCTGCAACTGTTTCTACTGATAGTACTGTCAACTGTCTACCCACAGTACTGTCAACTGTCTACCCACAGCACTGTCAACTGTCCACTAGAAGTGCTGCAACTGTTTCCACTGATAGTACTGTCAACTGTCTACCCACAGTACTGTCAACTGTCCACTAGAAGTGCTGCAACTGTTTCCACTGATAGTACTGTCAACTGTCTACACACAGTACTGTCAACTGTCTACCCACAGTACTGTCAACTGTCCACTAGAAGTGCTGCAACTTTTTCCACTGATAGTACTGTCAACTGTCTACACACAGTACTGTCAACTGTCTACCCACAGTACTGTCAACTGTCCACTAGAAGTGCTGCACATGTTTCCACTGATAGTACTGTCAACTGTCTACACACAGTCCTGTCAACTGTCTACCAACAGTCCTCTCAACTGTCTACTCACATTGCTGTCAACTGTCTACTCACAGTACTGTCATCTGTCTACTCACAGTACTGTCATCTGTCTACTCACAGTACTGTCAACTGTCCACTAGAAGTGTTGCAACTGTTTCTACTGATAGTACTGGCAACTGTCTACTCACAGTATTGTCAACTGTTTCCACTGATATTACTGTCAACTGTTTCTACTGATAACACTGTCAACTGTCTACTCACTGTAATGTCAACTGTTTCTACTGATAGTACTGTCTACTCACAGTACTGTCAACTGTTTCTACTGATAGCACCGTCGTCTGTCAACTCACAGTACTGTCAACTGTTTCTACTGATAGTACTTTCAACTGTCTACTCACAGTATTGTCAACTGTTTCTACTAATATTACTGTCAACTGTTTCTACTGATAGCACTGTCTACTCACAGTACTGTCAACTGTTTCTACTGATAGCACCGTCGTCTGTCAACTCACAGTACTGTCAACTGTTTCTACTGATAAAACTGTCAACTGTCTACTCACAATATTGTCAACTGTTTCTACTGATATCACTGTCAACTGTTTCTACTGATAGCACTGTCTACTCACAGTACTGTCAACTGTTTCTACTGATAGCACCGTCGTCTGTCAACTCACAGTACTGTCAACTGTTTCTACTGATAAAACTGTCAACTGTCTACTCACAATATTGTCAACTGTTTCTACTGATATCACTGTCAACTGTTTCTACTGATAGCACTGTCAACTGTCTACTCACTGTAATGTCAACTGTTTCTACTGATAGTACTGTCTACTCACAGTACTGTCAACTGTTTCAACTGTCATGTTGGTGTCTGGTACAACAGTACTGTGTTGACGTCTAGGACAGCAGTGTCGTGTTGGTGTCTGGTACAACAGTACTGTTGATGTCTAGGACAGCAGTGTCATGTTGGTGTCTGGTACAACAGTACTGTGTTGATGTCAGGTACAACAGTACTGTGTTGATGTCTAGGACAGCAGTGTCATGTTGGTGTCTGGTACAACAGTACTGTGTTGATGTCTAGGACAGCAGTGTCATGCTGGTGTCTGGTACAACAGTACTGTGTTGATGTCTAGGACAGCAGTGTCATGTTGGTGTCTGGTACAACAGTACTGTGTTGACGTCTAGGACAGCAGTGTCATGTTGGTGTCTGGTACAACAGTACTGTGTTGACGTCTAGGACAGCAGTGTCATGTTGATGTCTGGTACAATAGTACTGTGTTGATGTCTAGGACAGCAGTGTCATGTTTGTGTCTGGTGTAACAGTACTGTGTTGATGTCTAGGACAGCAGTGTCATGTTGGTGTCTGGTGTAACAGTACTGTGTTGATGTCTAGGACAGCAGTGTCATGTTGATGTCTGGTACAACAGTACTGTGTTGATGTCTAGGACAGCAGTGTCATGTTGGTGTCTGGTGTAACAGTACTGTGTTGATGTCTAGGACAGCAGTGTCATGTTGGTGTCTGGTACAACAGTACTGTGTTGATGTCTAGGACAGCAGTGTCATGTTGGTGTCTGGTACAACAGTACTGTGTTGATGTCTAGGACAGCAGTGTCATGTTGATGTCTGGTACAACAGTACTGTGTTGATGTCTAGGACAGCAGTGTCATGTTGGTGTCTGGTGTAACAGTACGGTGTTGATGTCTAGGACAGCAATGTCATGTTGGTGTCTAGTACAACAGTACTGTGTTGATGTCAGACACCAATTGCTGTAAGGAAAGTGAGGTTTAAGTTCCGATACAATGCTCTTTGTTGACATATTTGGTGGTTGATTTCTTCATGGTGCAAAGAAAACAAAACCATTTTGAATATTAATTAATTTAATATACATTGTACATTCGGGTGGCCCCAGGGACGCCATGTTCCTCTCTAGTACTCCTGTCGATATTGTCAGGAATATCACGATAGGGGACATCGGGAATATGATGCCAATGTGGAGAATCGACCCTTGCCGTTTCGTGGACGAACGAAACGTTATCAACGTCTGTATACAACTCTCCACACATCTCACTTGTCCGATTTAACAACATGTATCGCCACCAGTTTTAAAGTAAAAATTGATTTACAAACGATGACATGTGATATGTCTATAGCCCGTTCTATTGAAGATGGGAAGAAAAGAGGTATTCACATGGAGACACCAAGGTATATTCACACTGTTGCTAGGCGACTGACTGTCTGTGTTAAGTCTTCTTCACTGTGGAAGATCTGCATGTGATCAATGACTAGGTTCACCATACTGGGACACCATACTGCATTGTGCCACCATCCGTGACGTCATGGAGTATGACGTCATCGGAGAAAATGTCATGACGTAATCGATTGTATTCCATTTGCAGTTGATGTGTTCTTATTCTGGCAGTACAGCCTACAGTGGTTCTGCAGAGTCGGCAGAGGTTCTGTGGTGACGTCATGGCGGCGTCATGGATTCGTTGGCATGGGAACCATGCTGACTGGTGTGTCGTCCGATGGTGAAGCGGACCAACTGGGGTGTGTGGAATCTGAAGGAAGTAAAATATGCATCGTTATAACTTTGTCTACTTGTGTCATCACAATATTGTTTGTTTGTTTGTTGTTTACGCCGCACTTAGCAATATTCCAGCTATATGATGGCGGTCTGTAAACAATCGAGTCTGGATCAGACAATCCAGTGATTGACATCATGAGCATCAACTACGCAATTGAGATACGATCACATGCATCAACCAAGTCAGCGAGCTTGACCACCGGATCCCGTTAGTCGCCTCTTACGACAAGCATAGTCGCTTTTAACGGCAATCATGGGTTGCTGAAGACCTATTCTACCCCGGATCTTCACGGGCCAATCACAATATTGACAAAAACATTCATTTTGAACACCAAGTTATCCCTGTTACGGAAATATCTCAAGCAGTCAAAATTCAAACACGCCTCGGTAGCTCGTATAATACGATCCTGTGGAGATTCCAGGGGCCGCGTTCCACAAAGCCATCGACACACTAGGACGATCGTAACTCCCATACTTTAACATAGACTGACGACAGTCGTAGTGCTACGATCGCTTTGTGGAACGGGGCCAGGTCAGACAAGCTCGCGAGTACGCCATGCTTGTCGCAAGAGCTGCCCCATATGGGAATCGGGCGTCAGATTCCGTGACCCTGCTGATTGCGTGTCATCGTCCCCCAACAGAGGGCGTTGCTTTCTTTTCATTCACTAGTTTTCCTGGTCCAGGCTCCATTATTTACAGGCTGCCACCACAAAGTAACAATATTTCTGATTGCGGCGTTAAAGAACATTCACACACTGAGTTATTATTTGACAATTGTTGAAATGGATGAAAGCTCCATTAGAAATGATAAGTGTCACGATATTGCTCAAATATTGCCGATGTGACGTTAAATATTAATTTACTCACTCACTGATAAGAGATGGATAGAGGGTATGAATAGTGTTTGATGATGTACCACTCTACCATTG
This sequence comes from Haliotis rufescens, assembly GCF_023055435.1. Lineage (NCBI taxonomy): Eukaryota > Metazoa > Mollusca > Gastropoda > Lepetellida > Haliotidae > Haliotis > Haliotis rufescens. The sequence goes on from NW_025963902.1 coordinate 19,371, forward strand.
TACCGGTGCACCATTGTACCGTTTGTTTGTTTGTTGTTTAACGCCGCACTCAGCAATATTCCAGCTATATGACGGCGGTCTGTAAAAAAATCGAGTCTGGACCAGACAATCCAGTGATTGACATCATGAGCATCGATCCACGCAATTGGGATCGATGACATGTATCAACCAAGTCAGCGAGCCTGACCACCCGATCCCGTTAGTCGCCTTTTACGACAAGCATAGTCGCCTTTTACGGCAAGTATGGGTTGCTGAAGACCTGTTCTACCCCAGAATCTTAACGGGTCCCATTGTACCGGAGCAAGCAATCATGAATATTTTGGAAATATTTTGGTAGCGAACACTGGCTATACAATTTCATAAAAATATCTCCAGAAATATTCATGCTCCCCAACTTGTTTTGTTCCGTATTTGTCAAAAGATGCAAGTACTGGTCTATATAACATACCTATGTGTGACTGAAGATGGATTTTAAGGTCAAACTGATGAGCGAATTCCTGCCCACACACTTTACAACCGAAGGGCTTCTCGCGCGCATGCGTGCGTCTCACGTGACTGTCATGGGCGGCGTGTGATGCGAATGCCTTGCCACAGAATTTACACTGCAAAGAAAAAAATGACTCATTAGTTTTGACGATTTGATTTTCATACCCATTGTCCTGATATAATCTAAGGCGCCGCGATTGGCTGTGCAGAGTTACGTCCCTTAAGCGTGCCAGTATCATGTGACCGGGGGTTCGAATCCTAGATTCTTCCTGATTATGAGTGGCGGTCGGGTAGCCTAGTGGTCAAAGCGTTCGCTTGTCACGCCGAAGAGCCGGGTTCAAATTCCCGACATGGGTACAATGTGTGAAGCCCATTTCTGGTGTCTCCCCCTGCCGTGATATTGCTGGAATATTGCTAAAAGCGGGGTAAAACCATATTAACTCACTCACTCACTCCTGATTATGATACTTGGTTTGTCCACACCATACCAGGGTCGTGGACATCACCAGCTGACACCAGCTCATATATGTAGAATATCTTTTCACAGACGCTCAACCTAACTCACTCACTCACTCAATCACAGAATAACATTATTGACATATTAGACTCATCTGGAATCAAGGTATCATTTGTCATCAGAACTTTTCAAAAGTTAGTTACGGCGCTCAACGGTGAGTTACGGCGCGTAGCATTGACCCTAACCTTAAATGGCCTTTCCCCGGAGTGTTGACGGATGTGCGTGCGCAGTATGCTTGAGGCTGTGAAGGACTTGCTGCAGTAGACACACTTGTACGGCCGCTCCCCGCTGTGAACCTGGAACACCCAAACTCAGCATAAACCAAATGATAATATCCCAATTGTGGCTATACGATTTCTACATGATGCCGATCCGTGAAGATCAGGGGTAGAATAGGTCTTGCTTGGCGTAATAGGCGACAATGCTTGTCGACTAACGGGATCGCCTAGTCAGGCTCGCTGACTTGGTTGATGCATGTCATCGTATCCGTATTGTCCAGACTCGATTATTTACAGATCGCAGTCATATAGCTTAATATTGCTGAGTGCGGCGTAAAACAACAAACAATTAAGCAAGCAACCATACACACTAGTGAAAACAAACAAACAAACGGGGGCCAACATATGAATATCTCACCCTCATGTGTTTGTTGAGACTTGAACTCTGACTGAAGCTCTTGCCGCACACAGCGCACTTGTGGGGGCGGTGCTTCTCGTGCACGTGCAGCACGTGGATCCGCAGACGATCACGCTTCTCAAACGATCTGGGAAAACAAAACACGGCGATCAGTACAGAACGAAGGTAGGGAAATCACATCGATATTGTCGGCGTGCGTGTTTTTGTGAGGGATCGGTCATTTAGATGCCCGGGGGTGGTGACCCTGTTTTGACCATGCATATATAGAATCCTACCCGGATTAATATTCGTAAACTTAGTACTACAATTGACCTCAGTGTCGTAGTACTGCTGTACTGACGCTGATAAAACCAGTACTATTTACACTGAGTAAATCCAACGTGCAGGAATTCTGTGTGAAATCGGTACCATTTACACTGGTTAAATATTCAACGTGCAGGAATTCTGCTTAAACCATTTTGCTGGAATTTTGAATTGTGACACCCCAACCCTCACCTCCACCCCCACCCCAGCACACCCAGCCACACCTCCATCCCACCAATATCAAATAGTCGGGTATAGACGAACAATGTCTGTGTTTTAGACCGGGCCTTGTATTTTCTCTTTCACCGCTTCAAGACATTAAAGTAGCTCTACACAGACGAGTAGAACAACTGTTTATCATGATTATTCAGCAAATATTTTTTGAATATTTTATACACTGAGCAAACAAGTTCGGAATCATGAAAATATTTTTGGATATTTTTATGAAATTGTGTCTCTTCAATGCAAAAAAATATCCCCCAAAATATTTATGATTCTTTCTTTGTTCTGTTCATGTACAAAAATCTGAGGCAAAATTATTTTTTTTCAGCATAGTCTTCAACATTACTTTTAAAAACCATCCCAAACCCCAATGAATATATATTACTCAAATGAAGTTAAGGAATACCCGATATGTATAGATAAAAAGATGAATGAGACGACAGATTAACAACAGTCCTACGAAAAAGTGCCATGCGTTCTTTAACATCTTTTGAGTAGTATAATAGTGTCGGTCCCTTATTTGAGACAGTCAGTGAGCGTTCATACCTGCTGCACAGGTGACAAGGGAACTTCCGGTCGCCCTGGTCCACGCACTTAGTGTACTTCAGATGCTTGTCTCGGTAATATTTGTAGGCGAATACTTTCCCGCACCGCTCGCACTGGTAGCCTTCAGTGTCTGGAAGGATAAACCATTTTATAAGTATTGGAAATAACGCCAACAACAAATATATTAACCATTCAGTGAGTGAGTATGGTTTTACGCCGCTTTTAGCAATATTCCAGCAAGGTCGCGGCGGGGGACACCAGGATTGGCCTTCACACATTGTTCCCCATGTCGGGAATCGAACCCGGGTCTTCGGCGTGACGTAGCAAACGCTTTAACCTCTAGGCTACTCCACCTCCCCCGTTTACCATGCAACGTACCAATAGCAATCAGATTTGCAACTAAGCAATCAGATTTGTCGCCATGTTGTTGTAGGAAGACATCGATCGATACCCAAAGGCTGGAAGATTTACATACGTAGCAATTGATTTTTTCCTTTTCAGCACACATTGGTGTTGTACAACCACTTAGGACTTGTGCAAAAAAACAAGTGACGCTAACAATGCCCCTATGACTTAAGCCTCGTTGGAATAAGCAGCCCTTTGAATGTGCGGGCGATGATCACCTTTAAGACCCAAATCGACAGGGCTGTGTAATTTGATATGACTTAAAACTGCCCCCCACTGTATTGCAAAGCGAACATATTTTTTATTCACTTTTATTACAAGCTGCAGAAAATCTGCACATGTACACGGCAACACTAACATCTCGTGCGCTATCTTGTCACTGGAATTTCAGGTCCATCGCTTGATTGTGTGGTGTGTCTACAGGCCGCCGTCGGATGGCAGGAGAACAGCTGTGGGCCGTCAAGTTACAAGTTTACTGTTATATGCAAACTGTGTGAGTCGCGGATGCTCCCGGTAGGCAGGGCATGCTTACCCTTTTCGCGAACACCTGGTGTCATTACTGAGTTCCAGGGATCAATTCATACAATTTTCACCGCTATTTTGCCTTTTACGCCCAATGAAATCTGTTTTGGCTCATTGGCTAATTGAGACTGGTTATTCTCAGGCATTGACGTTTTATATTCATTTATTCAATCACAACAGACTTGAATCCAGCAATAAGATGCCTCGAGTTGCTACACAAAATATACAGTAAACTACGGTTATAACGAACTCAAAGAGACCACTTATTTTAGTTCGTTATAACCGTAGTTCGTTATAAGCATATACACAGCATATATACAACAAATGGCCGGGACTAAAAATAAGTTCGTTATATCGGTCAGTTCGTTATAAGCGTGTTCGTTATAACCGTAGTTTACTGTATTTCAAAGAATATAAACGCACCTAAACGTAATTGATGAAGTCCAATTTATACATTCGTTGATTATACGAGTTGAATGACCGTATACACCTCTCGGGGCGTACAAGGAGGGCGTTAGCGCAGTCGGGTGAGTGAGTGAGTGAATTTGGTTTAAAGCCGCTTTGAGCTGTCTCAATATATAAAGGTAATAGGGTATGTACGTTCTAACAACCGCATACATGATAATTAGTTATACTCCACTACACTAGAACCATTATGTACTAAGAAAAGAAGAAGATGGCATGACAGATAAACTATAACAATATGAAATAATAGGTTGTCCCTAACTTCGTTTGAACAGTATATCTTAGAAACGTTAAAGCTTACGGTAAGCTGTGGTTCTTGATAACAGATTAACTAAACATCAAACTAAACACCCACCCTGTGTTCAATTGAATACGTTGTTAATCCGATTTAAAATCGGGTCTAATACATAACATTAATTGGTTCATACACATACCACAATATCGTACATGGTTACGTTAAAAGTAAGTGATTCGAATGCCGTTGCGAAAAACTACGCACCGCTTTAATGAGGATGACGTTTGACATTGAAGATTAATTATAAGCAAGGACAAGTTGAGAACATTCCAGACTATGGTGTTGTTTTCACGACCTCGCAAATTTCATTCTTTGGAAATCCCCGACACATAACCCCGACTTATCGTAATACTATAATAAATGTCATTCACAATAAAACCGTATCACGCCGCACTTTGTCTGCGTCTTTCCTCCATACCTCTCTAATGATGACCACTCAATCAGGTTGGGCAAGAATTACAATTGTATATACGTGGATTATCTCCCCTTGACGGCTCCCCGAGGACCTCGCCCCGTCTTCAAATTGGCCATTTCGATGTCTCAGTCAACACGGGTTCTCATTAGATTCGGACACGGAACTCAACTGTTAGGATTAGACCAGTTTATGGCACAACAAAAAATGACGTCCGTCAGATGCCTCCTTGCCTGGCTTATTAGAGAGAGCTTTACCTAAACCCTTCTCCACAAATGACGATAAACAGAACAATCCCGTGTGACCAGTGCGGTGCTTTGGATCGTACCCCGTTTTTTACGACTTGCCGTAAAACGGCGACATTTCCTGTTTCCATTGCTGAATTGCATTGTGCGGATTAGAGACATGCGAGTCAGACGGTATTCGATCTCACTTCAACACATGAGAGCTACAATTAACACGGCTATATAACACAAATAAAGCTCTTAAACCGAAATCTAAGCAAAAGGCCGAAATTGAGGCTCGTGTTACAAAAATGTGCATTGCATTTGAGAAGTGACGGTTTTTGCGCGCATGGGTTTATTCGGGGTGTTAATTATTGTTTTAGATCCTTCAAATTAGGCTCAGCTGTTCCACCAAAACAGTGTCGAAATTGTGGTTACTTTTATAAAAATAAAATTATTTAATATATATTATGTATCCTTGGGACACGCTCAGAAGACACTATACATAGTTTTAGTTGATAAATGGTCATTTTAAATAGAGCACAGCATTATTCTAGAGTGAGTGAGTGGAATGAGCTTAGCCAGACTCTTGGCAATATCCGACAACATCAGGCCAGCACGAGTCAAGGGTGGTCGTCACAGTTTGTACCACGTGTGGAATCGAACCTGAATCTGTGACCACGTGGCTACCCGAATTGCCAACAGCAGCGACGCTGCCTAACAGTTGCTAGGCTACGTGATCCGATGATCGATGGCTATTTTACCCCTATTCATTTTCACGATTATCACATTTTGTTGGGAGGTTTGGAAATTTTCCACAAAAAAAATCATTCTTTTCCCTATAGTTTTACAGACTATTCATCTTGGCATATTTTAGAACAAACTATTTAGAACATCTTCCCACGGCACGTTTTACAGAGTGAAGACAGCATTTTTTACACTGGAACAACGGAAGATAAAATCCTTGTGAAATATTGCTGCGTGTCAATAAATGAGTGTTTGTGTGTTTGTTTGTTTGCTTGCTTTTTAACGCGGCATTCGGTATTACTCCAGCCACGACGACGTGTAAATAATTGAGTCTGGATTAGACACACCAGCAGCAGTGACTGAGGTTATGAGCTCAGGGTACGATAACGCGAAAACCAGAATGTGACCGTGCCTGACTACCCGTTTATTGGGCTCACAAGCATTGGATACAAGAGACCTAGTTTAACCCCCGAATCCCCTCGGAAGTTCGTTCGTGAGCATAGTTCCTCGCCGTTGTCAGTATCTTTTCCGCTTCAGACCTGTGAAGATCAGGGGTAGAATAGGTCTTCAGCAACCCATGCCTGTCGTAAGAGGCGACTAACGGGATCGGGTGGTCAGGCTCACTGATTTGGTTGATGCATGTCATCGAAACCCATTTGCGTAGATCGATGCTCATGATGTTAATCACTGGATCCAGACTCAGTTATTTACTGACCGCCATCAGACTGCCTCTGTGGTCTAGTGGTAGAGCGTCCGACCGGAGAGCGGAAGGTCCGGGATTCGATCCCCGGCCGCGTCATACCAAAAGACGTTAAAATATGGTACTTGTTGTTACCCTGTCTGGCGCTCAGCATTAAGGGGCTAAAACAAGGAATGGTCGGCTCGCCGTCAGTATACTGTGTCTGAGTGGGGTATTCATGTTAAACTGCGGCATGGTATCTCAGTAAGCTAGCACTATAAATCGGCATCAGTCCGGACTAGTACAAGCAGCTACACATACACGTCCATGCACGTCGCTATACAAATGCAGTAATGTTGGACGCGACGTTAAACGCAATTTCACCTCACCTCACATCACTGACCACCATCATACGCATCATATTGCGGCGTTAAACAACAAACAAACAAACAAACAATTTACACATTGGTCTCCAGCTGGATATCGTTCCCGTCCTACTACTTCAAGATTACGCTACCCGCAGCCCCAATCTGCAGGCAATGGGTCGGAATTTGTCTTCAAATTGTAAAAAGTTAAGAGTTCACTCGTCACGCCGAGCACCCGGGTTCGATTCCCGACATGGGTACAATGTGTGAAGCCCATTTCTGGTGTTCCCCGCCGTGATATTGCTGGAATATTGTTAAAAGCGACCAAAAACCATACTCACTCAAATTGTAAAAATGATCAGTAAATTAAATCATAGAAAAATTATACATCAATTAGAAAATTACTTTCTATCTCTTTGGGTGTTTCCAGCGCCCCCTCGACGACTTCCTCCTTCATGGTGACGGGGATGCCCATGATCTGTACGTACATCTCTCCGTACCACACCAGCAGCTCGGCCCCAGGGCAGATGTCCCGCGTAGCCTCGTAGAACAGGTCATCGCCTTCCTGGACCACAAACAGGTTCTGCTCTCCTGCGTGACGTGCGCAGTTCACGTACGACATCCAGTTTCCGGCGGCGCCTCTTCCGTCAATGAAATGGCTCAGTCGTCCGTCTTTAAAAATCTGAGGATGTCAGATTAATTTATTATAACATGCATATTGTAACTGAAAACAAGATCCACACCGGGGGCTTATAAAAAAATCACAATTTTAAATCTTACCAAAAACAAGCAAACTTTGTACTTATTTAATTTGCTTTCTAACTGGTTAAGGAGTTAATAATAGCTCATATCAGATGTTTATTATATTTTTAGGAAATGGTATTCATCTCCAGTGTTATCACTTTCACACTATCTACAGTCGGTGGCGTGAAACATATACTGAACAAGAAAAGTTAGGGATCATGTGTATTTTTTAGGATATATTTTTGTAGTGACGATCCCACAATTTCCTAACGATATCCCTAAATATTCATGACCACTAACTTTTTTTATCAGTAAGTTGAATTATGCATCAGATCATCGTAATCAAATCGAAATTACGCTAAATCTTTTCTTAAATTTCGGATATTTACAACTGGTTAATATTATTCATACAAGAGATGTTATTGAAACGCTGAAAAGGAGGATATTTTCCGGCCTATTGTTGTTGAAATAAATAATTACGCCTTTGTTCTACACGTGAAAGAAACCCTGAGGTAAATCCCAACTGCCTGCCCCCAAAACGCATATGGCCAGAGTTTAAGAGCGTAGGCTTCATTGATGTTGCCAAGTTAACAAAATGGGCAAAAGAAAGTATACACTTGAAAATTGTATTTGACCAATCAAAACGTGACCACTCTGAAAACAGTTGCAGATACATTGCAAAACGTTAGGTCCAAAACACAACTATGATACCTGTATCAAATACGCCACCATGGAATAACCAGTTCTTGTTTGTTTCATTTTAGCCACCATCATACTTTCTTTTGCACGGCAGTTTTATCAATATCTGGAATCACTTTGAAGGAGCTGATTCGAACTTGATGGGAGGGAACCGAGAAAATACCCTATTCAATGTTACAACATATGAAATTTGGTATACACGCAATCATTGTTGAGAAATCAATAATATTGACTGCGTTACATATTATAAACGTGATGTCCGATTTCGGTCCATCCAAGTCTTTCTCTTGCAGTTCCTGATAACAATACAACACATGTACACTTGCCTCCCACATAAAACTGTTGCCGTCGAATGTCTTAATCTCGCTGGTGTTGACGACCTTGCCCTTGAATGGCCCGAACTTTGACCCCTTCTTGACCAAGTCCTTCCGGCAGAAGACCCCAAAGTGAGGTACTCCCCCGATATTCGTTTGGGATAGACATAGCTCTGCAAGAAATCAGGTGTCTATTGAAGCCGTGTGCAAACATGGGAGAACTTACATAGAATCTGGAGTAACATCCCTTTGTTACGCCAGAATCTTCTTATAGTGGGTTCGATTCACGGGTCGCCCCGATTATGTTTCTAGTTTTGACAGCACCTGCCCGTGCTCTGGGTTTCACCAAAGTGGTAAACGTCTGAGGCCTGCATCACCTTGGAACTTCCTCCCACATCAAGCTGACACGCCGTGATATAACTAGAATTCTGTTTAAAGCGGCGTTAAATCCAACTCACTCACTCACTAATATGACAGGAAAGCTCACATCAAACCATCACGCTTTGGTATGGTACTGATAAACCAAGAATCATAATCGGGGAGAATATGGGATTCGAACCAGCGCCCAGCGACCCCAATATATACTGGCGTTATTAAATGTGTTTACTTGAATGCAAAATGATAAAAAATATGTAAAAAAATAACTTACCTTGAGGAAGATCGTGAACCGGCGGATCTGACCTGTAACCTCTCCACCCAGTGAAGGGGACAGATGTGGTTAGCTCCCCTGATGTCGTCAACATCTTTTCCATGCCACCAAAACCTAGAAAATTAAATTATTTCAGTTATTTCATCTTGAACCGAAAAACTATTGAATTTTGTTTAAGTTGGCAGTCTTTATGTCACACGTGTTTGAATATAACTTATTATATCTTCCACTGAATGCTATGCTCACTATCCTAAACTGTTTCGATTCAAAGGCGTAGGTGGGCGAATGAAATTCCCGACTATGGAGAAATGAGAAAAATAAAGACAATATCCCGAAATATGAGGTCCGCACTAAGTTGGGATCAGTCAACAGTTGATGAGACGACACGTGAAGATCCGGGGTAGAATAGGTTCGCTGACTTGGTTGATGCATGTCATTGTAACCTAATTGCGTAGATCGATGCTCATGATGTCAATCACTGGATTGTCTGGTCCAGACGCGATTATTTACAGACCGCCGTCATTATAGCTGGAATATTGCTGAGTGCGGCGTTAAAGAACAAACCAACACTTAATGAGACCAAGCAATCTAAATTTTAGTCCTATCTTACAAAACCTTATGTTCATGAATTTATGAATATTACGTATTCTAAAAAGCTGATTTCATGAGTGTAATGCATAACGTCAGTGTACAAGGCTGGAATAGTGTTATACTTACAATACTTACTGTTCATCGCTCCAGACTTGATGCCACTAAGAGCATGCGAACACGGCACTGGTGCATTGTGGGCAGGCGTGTACCCGTAGAGAGCAAAGTCAAGGTCATCCTGTGTGAAGTAGAAGACGTTCTGCGGAGGCACGGGGGGACAGAGAAGGAGTCTGTTGGTGATGTCGGGGTGGAGTCGGGGGGACATCATGGGGGGCCTGATCGGGGGGAGGCAGGAGGCGAGGGTCTCGGGCCCTGTGACGTCACTGCGTGGGACCAATCTGCAACACAAAGAACCAAACATCCATATAATAAACTGTAGCACTCTCAATACACAATGCCATTTAGAAAGTGGTCAAATGTGACTAATGTTTTTTTTGGGATAACAATTTCTTAGTAAAGTACAGATTCTTGTACTTTTGGGGGTTGAGTCCCATCCAGGATTCGAACCTACACTGCCAGAGTGAGGCACCTAATAAGTCAGCGATCTAATCCACTGAGCCACCGAGGCACTAAAATGAAAGTCCGACATTTGATTGTCTCGATCACATACGTTGTGTACCCCTCTGACAAGTGTAAATTGGCACGGCTCCTATGGACGACAGCTAAAAAAGTGTTAGAATCTGTACTTTACTAAGAAAGTGTTATCACAAATATGTCATTTGTTAGTATCACTGTCATTGACCGAATTAGAAAAGCATATGTTACCATGAGCTACACACGGCTTTCATACAAAAGGGTTATCGAGTTTCAGAATTGCAACATGGTGTTTTCTCCTTTGACAGTTTGAAACTTGGCAACGTTAAAATAATCCTCGTTTTTCATGGTTTCATCTATACAATTGCTCAACATTTTTAAATCCAATTTTAGTCGTATTTTCGAAATAGTGCTAGAAACCGGCGTACAAAACCCGCATTCATTAAAAAATGTATAAGCATGATAAATATTAAGATATAAATGTTTAGAAACGGTTTCATGTAAAAATCCTTTTTTCAGACTTATTCAAATTTATCATTTCATCTAAAACAAAAAACAAAAACAACAACAGGTATTCATTTCAACAGTTTCTTAACCAAATTTCACGCTGGTATATAAGACGACAAGATTATCTAAAACGCTCCGTCCCATCTCCTGCCACCTTGTCGTGTTAAATTCTGCAGGTACACAGCTTAAAGCATCGCCTGATAACATCCATCACCGGATACAGCGTCCATCATTGATGAGTTATGAACCAGCTACAGTTCTTACTTCGACCCACAAGTAACAGTCACTCAGTCAGTCAGTCAGTCAGTCAGGGCGTTCTTATTTCACATTGCATCAGAAGTATTGCATTAGACAACCCCGCACTCAGCAATATTCAAGCTATATGACGGCGGTCTGTAAATAATCGAGTCGACCAGACAATCCAGTGATTGACATCATGAGCATCGATCTACTCAATTGGGATTCGATGACATGCATTACCCAGCCAATCCTGTTAGTCGCCTCTTACGACAAGCATAGTAACCTGTTACGGCAAGCATGGATTGCTGAAGACCTATTCTAAACCGGATCTTCACGGGTCCTTAACGGAGTGAGTGAGTTTGGTTCATGCATGTCCAAGTTATATCAGGTCGTGTCAGTTTCGTGTTGGAGAAAGTCCGAAGTGCTGCGAAGTTTAGTGCTGACCAACCTGCTGACCAACCTGCTGACCAACCTGCTGACAAACCTGCTGGCAAACCTGCTGACAAACCTGCTGACCAACCTGCTGACAAACCTGTTGACAAACCTGCTGACAAACCTGCTGACCAACCTGCTGACAAACCTGCTGACAAACCTGCTGGCAAACCTGCTGACAAACCTGCTGACCAACCTGCTGACAAACCTGCTGACAAACCTGGAAATATAACCCTGCCAGTACCCACGGTCATAAATGTCTTTCGCTGTGCGGAGTTGCGTCCCTTGGGCACGCCAGAAACCTATGATTGTGGGTTCGAATCCCGGTTCGGCCTGATTATGTTTCTAGGTTTGTCAGCACCATACCCGTGCTCGTGGGTTTCACCGAAGTGGTAAACGTCGGAGACCTGCATCACTTCGGGCTTTCCTCCCACATTAAGCTGACACGCCGTGATATAACTAGAATACTGTTAAAAGCGGCGTTAAACCCAACTCACTCACTCACTCATAAATGTCTACCTCGACTAAGGGACGCAACTCTGTACAGCTAATTGCGGCGCCTTAGACGACTGTGCCAGCCGCGCCCGAACAACTTAACATAACGACTTACATTCAGACCCTTGTCACAGAAACCTAATACAAGAAAAACTTTTCGAGCTTTAATTAAACATTTATTGATTCAACACTCTTTAGTCTCCTTCTTATTTTTAGAAAGTAATAAGCTATAATAGTGCCAACATGGTCCAAGTTTCACACATCCAAAACAATTCTTAATTTGAAGCAGGTATTGCTGCAACGTGTTCCATAAAGGAGTCAGTGCAATACACACGGCGTATAAATAACAATAAAGTATCACATACTTACATTGTATACTCTCGAAAAACAGAAAACCTTAAGCTTAAACTTTAATAACTATGAGTTCTGTGAATGAAGAAGTGTTTTAATTGTTAAATTTTCATGTAAAGGATAAAAAATACATCGCGGATCTCAACCATCCCCACACGATAACTATCACACCGTAACATTTAACATGCGTGTGGTATGCTCCTCGCTAACGATCAATATATATATATATGCAATGCATCCAGAGCAGTCCGAACCTCCTTTATCCGGACACCCCGACGTCCGGCCACTATGGTCGGATTGTCTGTATGTATTCAAAGGTCATTCCTCAGAAATAAAGACTCGTTTATCCGGACATTCATTCACCGAGACGTTGTCTTTAGGGGCGGCATCGTCCGGATTAACGAGGTTTCAAATTTGCAGATTTATCAATAGTTGGCTGAGCGGGTTAGATCGCTCGCTGACTTTGTGTGCCGGCGATTAAGTGCCTCACTCTGAGAGTGTGGGTTCGAATCCCGTCAAAGTACTAGAATTTGTAATTTAATAAGATATTGTGTTATCCGAAATATAACATTTGTTGACTCTTTAAACTGTCTGTACAATTAACAACGTATAATTGTTAAGACAGGCCTGGATAGCTTGTTGTATTTCGCACAATTATGTAAACAAACGGACAATGGGTTTCTCTTTCAGATTTGAGTACACATCTCATGGGAAATGACAATAACAATATTGTTTAATTCAACCTGTTTAAAGAACACAAACACGTCTTAACAAGCAAAATATTTAATTGTTTAAATTTTAATCTCATTGAATTATAAACTTTAGAAAGCTACGGTGTCAATCTTCAGGCTCATTTAATACTCCACGAGGTGTTTCTCGCCAGATACACACACACACACACACACACACACACACACACACACACACACACACACACACACACACACACACACACACACACACACATATATATATATGTAATCATATAAATGGTGAATGAGAACATGTTGAGTTTCTTTTGCCTATGAGCATATATCTTTACATCACCTGACTGCTGATTTGGACGATCTCATCAGACACCGGAGTATGGTGTGTGAGCAACAAAATCCATTCACATCACACCAGTATTAGACACATGGGACAAGTTGGTATTCTAAAGTATAATCCATTACCACCTGTGAATCTGAATATATCAGTAGAACTATGCGCCGTCAGTGTAACAGAGCCCCGTCAAACCAATGGAATGCACAAAGCGATGTGACATTGAGATTAATATTCCCACAGGGAATCAACTGCAAGTAAAACCGTGGTGAGATGGATAAGTTCCCGGATATCACGCCATCTTGCCACAAAATAGAAAGCCACGTGTAATGGTAGAACGTAGAGTCGGTGATCTTGTGAAAGTTTGATGGAGTTTAAACAACAAGGCGCCATCCAGGCTGCCATTTTGATATTCGATCTGGTTTTCTATTCTCGCTTCCACGCATGCCTGGCACGCGGACAAATATCTGATATCGGGTGATATCTTCAGTAGATATCACTGCCAATAGTTCCAAGATACGGGTAATCGGACCGTGCCACCCGTGAATCTTCGAACTTATTGTATCACACGAACGGACAAACGCTTAACTGACGATTGGAATTTCGAAGTGCAGTGTTGTTTAAATGAATAAGATAGAGAATCTGTGAAATGTGTGTGAGGGGGGTTCTCACAGAGAAAGTTACATGTTAAACACCGAGGGGATGTACGGTCGCGCATCACCACGTGACCCGGAAGCTGCAAGGGGGATGCTCCACTCCACTAACAATAACAGTGAGTGGGTGAGTGGGAATGGGTGAATGTTTGGTTGTTTGTTTGTTGTTTAACGCCGCACTCAGCAATATTCCATCCATATGACGGCGGTCTGTAAATAATCGAGTCTCATGAGCAGCGAGCCACGCAATTGGGATACGATGACATGCATCAACCAAGTCAGTGAGTCTGACCACCCGATCTTTTACGGCAAGCATGAGTTGCTGAAGACCTATTCTACCCCGGATCTTCAAGGGTCGAATGGGTGAGTGAGTGAGTGGGTAGGTGGTTGATTGAATGAATGAGATAAACACGGACATGTGATGAGATAAACACGGACACGTGATGAGATAAACACGGACACGTGATGAGCTAAATAAGGACACGTGATAAGATAAACACGGACATGTGATGAGATAAACACGGACACGTGATGAGATAAACACGGACACGTGATGAGCTAAATAAGGACACGTGATGAGATAAACACGGACATTTGGTGAGATAAACAAAGACACGTGATGAGATAAACACGGACATTTGATGAGATAAACAAGGACACGTGATGAGATAAACACGGACACGTGATGAGATAAACACGGACACGTGATGAGATGAACACGGACACGTGATGAGATAAACACGGACACGTGATGAGATAAACACGGACATTTGATGAAATAAACACGGACGCGTGATGAGATAAACACGGACATTTGATGAGATAAACAAAGACACGTGATGAGATAAACACGGACACGTGATGAGATAAACAAGGACACGTGATGAGATAAACAAGGACACGTGATGAGATAAATGAAGGACACGTGATGAGATAAACAAGGACATGTGACGAGATAAACAAGGACACGCGATGAGATAAGCACGGACATTTGATGAGATAAACAAGGACACGTGATGAGATAAACAAGGACACGTGATGAGATAAACACGGACACGTGATGAGATAAACAAGGACAGGTGATGAGATAAACACGGACATTTGATGAGATAAACACGGACATTTGATGAGATAAATACGGACACGTGATGAGATAAACACGGACACGTGATGAGCTAAATAAGGACATGTTATGAGATAAACACGGACATTTGATGAGATAAACACGGACATGTGATGAAATAAACACGGACACGTGATGAGATAAACACGGTCATTTGATGAGATAAACAAGGACACGTGATGAGATAAACAAGGACACGTGATGAGATAAACACGGACACGTAATGAGATAAACACGGACATGTGATGAGATAAACAAGGACACGTGATGAGATAAACAAAGACACGCTCTTATGGATAAACAACTTCTTTATTACACTTGTGGTGACGTGTCGGTAAAGAAACCCACGGCCTCATCAGGCAAGTGATGTAGAGCAAGGTGAAGTCTGGGCTACTTCTCCGATGTCGACGGATGACAAAGTAGACCCAATCTCTGGATAACAACTTCTTTATTATACTGTAATAGCAACGTTTCGGTATAGATCCTGATACCGTTGTCAAGCAAGACTAGGGCTATCTCACAACCAAGCTGGATGCACAAACGGTTGGAACAGTATTGCATGAAGGTCATTGGCTTAATAAGATAACATGTTATATATATAACACGGGAACCAATGAGTATATATTTATCACATAAACTAGCTCGGTTACAATGGAGGCCATGTGATCCAAATGTGATCGGGATATTTAGCGGTGGCAATCTGAATTTAGCTTCTGAAATGGTAACACTGACTTGGAACGGGAGGAAAGTTGTTCCGTTGCACACAATGAAAGAGTCTTTCATCTATTGACGAAATACCATATTTGTCTTTTAAAAACCACTCGCTCTTTCCAAGTCCATTTTCAGTCTGTCTGGGTGTGTATTTTCTTTATTAGGTTATTAAAGTCGAAAATAATTATAAGAATGTCTGGTGTACTAGACCACACTCGATTATGTACAAGCTGCCGCGATATTGCTGACTGGGGTGTAAAGTATTTGTTTATTTGTTTGTTTGTTAACACCGCACTCAGCAGCAATATTCCAGTAACATGACAGTGATTTGTAAATAATCAAGTTTGGACAAGACATTCCAGTGATTGACATCATGAGCAATTGGGATACGATGACATGCCTCAATCAGGTCAGCGAGCCTGACCACCAGATCCCGTTAGTCGCCTCTTACGACAAGCATCGTCGCCCCTTACGGCAAACATGGGTTGCTGAACACCTATTCTACCCCGGATGTTCACGGGTCGCGGTGTGAAGTTAACACACACAGGAAAGTAGATATACTGTCATGTTACTGGAGGTGACACACATGCCATCTGTGAGGTCGTGAGATAACTTGTACAACATCGGGAATACATGGCTTGGCAGCAATAGTGATATTGAGATAAAAAGGAAATTCATAAAATATTTTTAAAAATTCCAAAAAAAATATTTTAGAAGTTACGTGAAGCTCTGGACAAAACGCAGCTAACCTTAAATTCATACTTTTCAACTTTTATTTCTCCATAAAATCCCCACTGGTGGTTCAAGAGAACATGCACCAAATGATGCACAAGTGTCATTAAGATGGACACCAAGGTGGCTTTTTTTTAATTGGGTTTTTCCTAAGGCACATCACTGGTTATTCAACCATACAACCAGGGAGTCTATATATCGCTGTATGGCCTCCCTGATACAATCATACAGCCCTGGCTGCCATGCATGTACTTGATAAAAATGTTTTGTGAAACTATTTCTAAAGTTTCCCCATCTGTCTGCGAACACTGACGTGATTATGCCACGTTGTGTGAGCTGAGGTCGTCGTGACAGATCTGCATGAGTAGCAGACAACTATTCACTTTAACAATTTACAGAAACCTCATGGAATGATATATGGGAGGCTTATATCCACTTCTTGTGTATACATTGACATTCCTAAGTATATATATATCCCAGTCGGGACAGACTTGCCACACACTGGGTTGCTTTATACATCATCATCACCACCACCACTAGCAATATTCCTGCTATATGACGGCGGTCTGTACATAATCGAGTCTAGACCAGACAATCCAGTGATTGACTTCATGAGCATCGATCCACGCAGTTGGGATATGATGACATGCATCAACCAAGTCAGCGAGCCTGACCACCCGATCCCGTTAAACAAACAAGCAAACAAATCAAAACCATGTTGTTGAAAACAGAAAAAAACCTTTTCAACATCCTGCAGAAGACAGAAAAGCACGTTTCGCCTAGTTCCAGAAAACAGAAAAAACAACTTTTCGCCATGCTGCAGAAAGCAAAACAATCCCACGTATCACCATGTTGTAGAAAACAGAAAAACACATTTCACCATGCTGCGAAAAAACAGAAAATAGGCTTCACCACGCTACAGAAAACAGAAAAAAATACGTTTCAACATGCTGCAAGAGCAAGACCATCCTCTGTTCCTAGGATCTAGTTCAGAAAGAATGATCAAAACAGAAAAGAAAACATATAGACTTGAAGCTATTTGCCTAAATCATTCGCATGTATTAGTTATGGGTAAAGCCAACATCGCGATGTAAAAAAACTTTCCTCAGCTCTCACGTTTCTACTGTGATACATGTTTTGGTTTCGAATTTCAAACCCAGATAACGTCCCTCACCGAAACGAGCTTCTCCCACCTTCCGCTAATACAATCACACATTTCCACAGGGCGACGGACAGTAAAGAGTGAGACTTCATTGAACATCTAACATTAAAGCGTAAAGGTTATCTTCAATCTGAAATTAAGAACGCAACAGTTAACTAATGCTTCAGTCAAATGAAGGGGATGGTTTGGGCGAGATATTGATCTGCCACACCGATTATCTACTGCATACAAAAACGAGAGCGAAAGCGTGTTATTTTGGGTGCTTCTATCGTTCAACGGAATGCCTCAACAATCACATTATTAATCTTTCAAAGATGTGAAATTCTTAACAGTAGGTTGATATTTCTGATTATCTCGCATGGATCTCTCCGGAGGCGGGGCATGGCGAGATCATGTTACAATAATCATAGTACTTTGGGAAAAACAGTGTGGATCCTTATCGCCATGATCAGGTGGATTTTTAATTCAATTATTCCTGTTGTAAGGAAACAAGAACTGCAGTTGTATTAATTAATTAAATTATAGCTTGTGATCTTCCCACCAATCAGTATAGCTGGTTATCTGGTCTATCTTGCTAGTACTTATATTTCTATACATCTTTTACTTTGTACAAATGTATTTATCTCCTAATCTATATATCTAATGTGTACCTATCTCTGTGTCTGACTACCTAATGTATGCAAATATGTTTTTATTAAACCATTGTCAATCGCCTGTGTGTCTTGAAGTTTTGTATTTTTTTGTTGTTGTTTAACACCGCTCTTAGCAGTTTTTCAGCTATACTACGGCGGTATTGAAATAATCGAGTCTGGGCCAGACTATCCAGTGATTGACATCATGAGCATCTATTGGCACAATTGGGATACGATGACGTCGACATGTTTCAACCAAGTTAGCTAACCCGAGAACCCGATCCCGTTAGTCGCGTCCTACAAATCAGCTAGCATAGGCGCCTCTTATGACAAGCATGGGTTGCTGAAGACCTATTCTTCCTCGGACCTTCACGGGGTGGGAGATGTGTTTTGTAAGGGTAGGCTGGGTGGCCCAGTGGCTACAGTCCCCGTTCACTTCTGAGTAGATCAGTTCCGGTTCGTTTTTCATGGATACAAGTTGCAAATCCCATTAGTGGTGTCACCCGCTTGGCTATTGGTACAAGCGGCTTCAAGACATACGCGACCACTCGCTTTTTGTCTATTTTTTTTTCATAAAGGCGAGGGTTTGTTTAATTTGTTTACGAATTCCGTCGTTTAAAAAAACTTTTTTTTTGTATGAAAAGCTCTGTTTCAATTATTCCACTGAAAGCAAACTTTGCGTTCACCACCAAACAGTGCACATACCATGGGTTATACCGTAACACTGTAGATTACAAAAGGTCAACTTTATAAAACACGCTTACTAACATTGCGTACATGGCAAAATAGTCAGATAACTTTATGAAGAACAAAAAAAACGTAATTTGAAATTTCTGTATATGCTAGTGATTCTATTTTTCCCCACATATTGTTAACGAGATAATACACCCAGTACACCAAATAATAAACGTAGTCTGATTGTAGTGTAATTACGTCTTCACGAAAGTAATCAATGAGTTCAGTGTTGACTCGGGTAGATTTCATATATATTTCAGTCTGACTTTCACGGGTATAGTCTTGTATATTTCAATCTGACTTTCACGGGTATAGTCTTGTATATTTCAGTCTGACTTTCACGGGTATAGTCTTGTATATTTCAGTCTGACTTTCACGGGTATAGTCTTGTATATTTCAATCTGACTTTCACGGGTATAGTCTTGTATATTTCAGTCTGACTTTCACGGGTATAGTCTTGTATAATTCAGTCTGACTTTCACGGGTATAGTCTTGTATATTTCAGTCTGACTTTCACGGGTATAGTCTTGTATATTTCAGTCTGACTTTCACGGGTATAGTCTTGTATATTTCAGTCTGACTTTCACGGGTATAGTCTTGTATAATTCAGTCTGACTTTCACGGGTATAGTCTTGTATAATTCAGTCTGACTTTCACGGGTATAGTCTTGTATATTTCAGTCTGACTTTCACGGGTATAGTCTTGTATATTTCAGTCTGACTTTCACGGGTATAGTCTTGTATATTTCAGTCTGACTTTCACGGGTATAGTCTTGTATATTTCAATCTGACTTTCGCGGTTAGATTCTTGTATATTTCAGTCTGACTCTTACAGAAAGATTCCATTAATATTGCAAACTCACATTCACAGTAGAATCCTTGTATAGTTCAATATCGCACACACTGATAGATGTTTTTTAACCGGAATTTCACGGGCAGATTCAATGTATATATATATGAATCTGTCTCTTATAGGTAGGTTCCATGTATAGTTCAATGTGTCTCTTACGCTGTTGACATTTAGTTCATATCTCAATGTGTCTCCCCGTTACAGGAACGCCCCATGTATGTGTATGCTATCTAATAGTTTACATGTACAGTAAACTACGTTTATAACGAACACGCATATAACGAACTGACCGATATAACGAACTGATTTCTTAGTCCAGGCCATTTGCTGTATAAATGCTGTATATATGCTTAAAAGGAACTACGGTTATCACGAACTAAAATTAGTAGTCCCTTTGAGTTATAACCGTAGTTTATTGTAGTTCAGTTGGGGCTGTATACTACCATCTAATGATGCGGGATACAGAGTCACAGCTACTATGCCGAATGCCTCTTTAAGAGATAAGTTTAAGGCCAAGTTCTCTCTGTACAAACAAGTACGATCGACCGAATCTTGCATTCAAAGACGAACAGACGCAAATAGTTTCACGCAATCGCATCAAATATACATCCAAACATGTGATGGCACCAAAGCAGAGCCTTCATGTTAAGTTTACATAAACAGGGAGTACATGTAGTTTAACATGAGGACAAACCTCAAGATGCTTCTCTATTAATGTTTAACTGCCATAGAGTGCAGTATACGTAGGGCTTGATTCCGCACACAGCAGTTCTATACTCACAGCCAGGGAATGGCTCTACCGCGGCATGTATTATAAGTGATGTGTGTTCTGTAAAAAGTCAGCTTGTTCTAGGAATACACTGAAAGCCCCAAGGATATTAAGTCTGTGTGCCTAAGCATTTCTACATTAAGATAGTAAATTATGCATGAATATGCATTTCCGGAGTTAAGTGCGCTGTCACAAGTTCATGCATAGCGGCAACCCCATGCTAAGGAGGTCCTACTTCGGTGTTGATTCGACCTCGATCCGGCAAATCGGAAATCTACCCGAGAATCCAATGCCGTGAGAAAATGTAGTTCCTAGATTCCGCCCTTAATGTCCTGAGACCTGTTGCGGATCGTGTTCAGCACCAAAGGTCGGCGTGGGAGATTGCAAGGGTTTATAAAAATTAATACTGTGTGAGCAAGGCGAACAGGACTTTAGCGATCACCTGATTTCTTAAGATTAACGAAAAGGCAGTGTCGCTATTATTCACATCAACGTCAACTGCTATCATTAATCCAGTCGTTTCACCATTGAATAACTTTTAATTTAAATTAAATTATTTCGAATGGGTCATGTTTATACAGTTATTACGTCGCATTCTAAGTAATGTCTTTTATATTTTCATTTAGATAAACAAGCTAAATTTACGACTTGAACACATATAGTAGTAGTTAATAAGTCCATAATAAAATTATTTAAATAATTTGTTTGTCGTAAAATTTATTGGACTATAACGAACTTAATTAATAAAAAAATTCAAATTATTATTATTATTATTATTATTATTATTATTATTATTATTATTATCATCATCATTATTATTTTTATTATTATTATTATTTTTATTATTATTGTTGTTATTTTTATTATAATTATAATTATTATTATATGAAAATAAAAAATGCAGCAAAGAGGGTTTGGGTGATCCTGGCACAGTCAGGCTGGTTAGGCTCATCATCAGCTCAGGGCCCTTGCCCCCTCTACACGCAGCCCATGTTTTTCCTGAATCTTGTCAATCACATTGGTGTCAAATGGACAGAAAATTCAATAATATAAATGATTTCATTAGATTTATCAAAAAGGACAAGATCAGGTTTGTAGGCCTGGATACGTCTGAGGCTGTAAACGGGCCTATTCCAAAGAATTTTGTATTTATCACTTTCCATGACGCCCTCTACATATTCCGGGTCGTACCATGGATGGACCTCTGTGTCAAAACCACAAGCATGGCGAAGCATAATTATTATTATTATAAAGTAGTATTACTGTTTCAACATTTCTAAATACAATATATTTTTAATTATGCTTTTTTAAATTTCATAAATTTTTTGGGCATTACAATTATTTGTCTTCATCATTCTTTCAAAATACTACGGTATTAACTAGTGCCCACCAGCAAACCTCAACTTGCATAGATATTCTTGTGCATCATCCCAAGAAGTAGAGACTTCCGGACAGGATCCATCCTTCATCTGTAAAGTACGTTTTCCCCACTAAGTGGCTCCATTCAAAAGCTCGAATATCCCTAAACCTTGACGGATCTCTTTACGTGGTAAATGCTGTCTGTTAGCACGCACCCCCAAAACTGTTTTACTCCCCCTCCGCACGCGATCCTCGGCATACCCGCAGCACGTTCACAACACAAATGATGTTCATTATTATTTTATATCTCCTCTCAGCCTATTCTTCATCATAATACTCATTGCAAAATTATGCACATAACCGAGTTAAAGGAAATCGGACACTGTTGTCATTACCAGGCCAATAGTTTATACACTGGCTCGTTTTCCAATTTAACATTTGAAGTGAAACCTACCCGCCAATGGTATTTAAGTCGAAAGAAACTATTTTCAATAAATATGAGTCGACTGGTTATATTAGAAGCTCACTGTCAACACCTTTTATGCTTCATACACAAACGGGCGTAATTTATTTACTATTTCCTTTAGAGTGCTAAGAGATACTGGTCTATATGATGGGGAGGGCAGTCTTACAGATAGGCATATATACGTATCTATATTTGCGTTGAACAATAATCAAAGTATTTCTATACGCGAAGCATTCATAGTTTGCTTCATAACCTTCCAACCTTCACTTAAAAGATTAGTGTACATATCTTTAATCCATAAACATGACATATGTCAAGGGTGAATGTTTTCTTTGTAAGAATAACTTTAAAATCAAACCTTTCTATCGTCATTTTATGAAATACAAATCGTGTAAAATAATTTCTATTTGATGGTAATACAATTTCACTTATCTTTGACTATCACTATCGTCAGCATCAGCAACACTCGAAAATGTCGTGTCTGGTTTGCACAATGTATACCACATTAAATCTGTATTAGTGGAATATAACTATTTCAGAAATAATCATAAGAATTTCATCAAATCATATCTACATTCGATGAATTCATTATAAATACTCTCTGATGTATTTCTTAAAAAAACATTCACATCAAGCTTATCTTTTCGAAAACATCTTATCAGTCTTTATCGACTAACTAGGAGATAAGGATTGCCTGTATATATCATCCGCTCACTAAAGGCGCCTTATTTCACGAGGGCGATATCAGCTGATTTAGTTGTTGATTTCTGACGTGTTCTCCTGTTACATTATTGGGGCTTCGAGAATGTTCGCTAAGATTCCTGATAATTCTGGCAAAGGCGTGTGTTAGTCTGAGACAGGCGTGACTAGTCTGATGGCAGATTGCAATGCTGAAATAGTAGGAATGTCGTGGATATAAGTTGATATATAGTAGGAATGTCGTGGATATAAGTTGATATATAGTAGGAATGTCGTGGATATGAGTTGATATATAGTAGGAATGTCGTGGATATAAGTTGATTTATAGTAGGAATGTCGTGGATATAAGTTGATATATAGTAGGAATGTCGTGGATATAAGTTGATATATAGTAGGAATGTCGTGGATATAAGTTGATATATAGTAGGAATGTCGTGGATATAAGTTGATATATAGTAGGAATGTCGTGGATATAAGTTGATATATAGTAGGAATGTCGTGGATATAAGTTGATATATAGTAGGAATGTCGTGGATATGAGTTGATATATAATAGAAATTATCAGTCAATATTGGATAGGCCACATCTGATCATAACTGGTCATGACCTGGCTATTTGATCCAGGTAATAAAATTGAAATAAAATCCGGACAGCTGGATTGTGAGAAACAAGGAAATGTCATGTCGAATATTATCATTTATGTGTTGTATTCATGACGCCATACGTTAATTATACTTATACTTATATTGAAACAATTTCATGTTATCATAAATTAATAGTAGGGACGATAGTTGTGAAATCATGTTATTTTCAACAGTCTGTGGCAATGAACAAATATATTAATTTTAAGACGATTGCATATAAAAGATATTAGTAGGTGGTGAATTATAAACGGGGATTTTCTCATTATGAATAAAATAACATTCCAAACATCATAATTGAATGAACCTTTTATAAAAATCGTATATCTCATAGATTCTGAATTTCTGATTTTTTATATTTTTCTTGAAAATATCGCGTTCCGTTCTGAATTCAGATGAGTATTATTTAGTTCGTGCCTCATCTTTTATTCATGCTATCAAATCTACTCCATACTGCACCTGTTGGCGAATGGATCTCTCAGCTTAAAAGTCCCCGCCCTACGTGATGAAAATCCCTG
This sequence comes from Haliotis rufescens, assembly GCF_023055435.1. Classification (NCBI taxonomy): domain Eukaryota; kingdom Metazoa; phylum Mollusca; class Gastropoda; order Lepetellida; family Haliotidae; genus Haliotis; species Haliotis rufescens. The sequence continues at coordinate 43,898 of NW_025963902.1, forward strand.
TTCAGGGTCCGTGTACAGGTAATAGGGCCCTCATCGAAGATAAAGCAATTTCCGTGCCTGCAGCGCAACATTTGCGCCAAGTGGAATCATAAATTGTATTGCAATTCGCAATGCCTGCGTTGTAATTGCCATCAGCGCTGCAGCCCTCTCAGTCGGTGTTCGGATTAAGAGCTATTATACAATACAAATGGTCCTCTTCTCGCCTATAATCGAATTAAAGGCCCATTTAGTGTGCTGCCTGCCACCCCTCGCCAACTTCCCGTCCCGACATGATTGTTGAATCGCGTAAACTGTACGAAGGACATAGTAATCCAACCCTTGGCACAACGCGCGCCTCATCAGTAGGAAAACAACTCAAGCGCATCCACAGAGTGCCGGACAAACCATCAAAGCAAATATCTTTGCTTCCTTCTCGACCCAGATTCTGTCTATTCTCCACGGTCCGTCGTCAATTTAGGTAGTACGGACTTGTGTCACACTGAGGAAAATGTCTAATTAGGATGCTCATTTACTGCCAGTTTGATACATACACAAATTAGAGGTTACAGAAAAAAAGTTTGAAGTAATCTTACTTGGGATGTCATACAGAGAGAGAGAGAGAGAGAGAGAGAGAGAGAGAGAGAGAGAGAGAGAGAGAGAGATGGTCCGTCGTACATATCACACGCTATATAATATAGTACTGTGATCGTGTAACATCCGAACCAGTTTATTACTTCCGTGTCATCGAAACAGTATTATTCAATAAGAGAATATCAGAGATACTAAACATGTTTAGTTCCAGGCATTCACTCTCCAAAAAAAATCCCATTAACCATTCGGTACCCGTACAAAATATATTTTATTTTTTCCCAATGACATATATTTCCAATGGCAATTCCGAATTCCAATGGCTGTTCAAAGTGTTAGACTTTGTGAGTGAGATGGGTTTTGCGACGCTTTTGGCAACATTAGAATTCCCTTCCTATATATGAATATAACACAATATATTCCCAATAGCTGAATGTTTAGCCATGGTTCCTCCAAATCGTATTCAATATATACTACCTTTATATATTATCTCACCTAAGTATATCAACACGAGTCGATAAATGTTTGAAACTCCGAGGCAGAGTGAGATTCTATTTATCGTCCAAAATCATTCTTCCTACTGTTTTTCTGTTTGTAATTACGAAATAAACGACGATTGGGAGTTGTTATCGTACAATAAATCACTTCAGGGAGAATAAACTTTGAGGGGTGCAGCTCCGAGTGGTTTATTCTCCCTGCAGAGCATCTTTGAGGATGATGATAAAATGAACAAGCATTTAAAAATATATACCTAAATTTTAATAAGGATGACTCCCTGAAAAGGATCCGACCTCCGAAATGTCGGACAAGTCCATTTTACAAACAGGTGGGTGAAGTAGGGTATTTCCCGCATATTCTCACAATCCTCACGTCGATTACCTGTACCTTTTCTCCTAATACCGATTGTCATATCTCTCCCACTTATGGATGTGATCGTTCGGCTATTGCGTTTATCTGCGTTGCCTAGCTACATCTTTGGGGAACAACTCATTAGACACTTCCCTCTAAAAAATAACGTCGTCCAATATATGACATCATCAAGTTGCGGCCGCATTTTCGAACCTCCAGAAATGACGTCATGATAGAACAATGTTTTATCGTGAAATAAACCACACTTTAAACCATCTTACATACAGCAATAATCGGTGCCATTAGAGCAAAACGTACAGCTAACCATCTTCAGTGGCAGAGTGATTAGTGATGACATTAGATTGTGACGTCATGGTAGCGATGACGTCACAATGGTCTGCAAAGCATTGTGATCAATTTCTCTGAACGCTCACCCAAGCGATAACTCTCGTGGAATCCACAGTTTTGGATGATAAATTAAACTATTTCACATTTTTGCATTTACCTCAGGAGCGCGATATGCGTTGAGAATAACGGACAAGGTATATATTGAATATATGTCTGAATGTTTTCATGTAAACATTTAACTTAAAGCAACAGTACATGGTTTCAGATTGTCGACCACTAGTGAGTATTCGCTGCTGGACCTTCCAAATGGAACCGACGGAGCAAAGTCATAAATATCCAATACCATCATTTTAAAAACGTTTTTCAAATATGCTATGTCATTATTTCGCTACAGCTCAAACTTTTGAGACTGATAGACAGAAGTACGTATTTATTCCAAGACACCAGAGACTTTGTAAAATATGCAGTATTGGTTGAAAATGATGACATTTTTTTAATGCGCAAAGCCATGATATACCCTGGCCATCAGTATATAACTAAGAAATATGTTGAACATCGGTAGCCAAATATTTCATGGAAAGGTCGTTAATATTATCCATCTAACATATCCCATCTGTGCTTCTACCCACAGCAACAGATGAAAGAACAATTTGTGTTTTTCGGATATTTCCTTAATAAATGTGATCCTTTCCTTAGAGGCATTACCTGTCGCATTTAAGAAACAAAATTTTAAATATGCATTATGGGAGCATAACGCACGGACCAATCGGCCAATATGGGTTTTAAAGAGTTGCGTGCATTCAGTCTAATGCCAAAGTTTTCGCGTATCCAGCCAGTATGCCTATACATCAACTCGACACCCAGTAGCTGGGGATTTAGCCACGATGCAAGGCGCCATGTTTCTCGCGACCACCTATTGATATCCTATTAATTAGGAGGAACAAACATTCGTGTTACTTAAAAAATTGAAGAAGTTTTCTATAAAGGAATATTGTTTTACCAATACCTCTTCAAATATGGATACAATCCGGTTATTAATTCATGAAAACTGTTTTGATTTAAATCAAACTTCTCACTGCGAAGTCCGTGCACAGTCAACTAGCATGAAGGTGCTCGCCTGAAATACCTCGGACTCTGCCGCTTATTACATATCACCACGACCATCGACAGCTGATCGCGGAGATGTAAAATTATGTGCTTTGTTTAAATTTTAATGTATTCAAACATTATAAGGTATTCTAATAATGAGAAATATTTTACTTTGTGGGCAAAATTAGAATATTTGCAATTGTATGCTAATCAAACTGGGGAATAAAATCATATATCATGCACACAACAATAACACAGTATCGACAATTTGAGAATTTTTTTATATTGTTACAAAAGAGATCATCACAATCCGCCCCGTGCAAACTTTGCAGCTATATATTTCATCGCTGCTACTCCTGAACAAATCGTTAAAAGAACGCGGTTTGTTTACATTTTTTTCTAATTGTTAACATGTAAAATAATTAGTTTGTAATATATGTTATAATGCGCTAGACACGACTCAATGGCCACCAATGAAAGATAGAAGTTAGGCTAAATGTACCGTGATGTTTCACGCTGTGGCCAAGTTTGCATGTATTTTTTAATTTACTGACTATCACTCAGAGATTAAACATTTATTTTAATATAAAGGATTTCTATTAAATCGTAGTATGAACATTGCAATGCAACATGTGTTAGTTATGAATACTGCGGGTTTAAAATTATAATATTTCAATTAACTAGCGGAGACTGTTGCGTTAAGCGTGAAACATTGCTGTCCAGCAGTCTTGTGCGGCGCTTGTTGGCGGAAGGCACGCGTGACACACCAGCGCTCATTAAAAGCGTGTAACGTATCATATTGTCGTGCTTTAGGCGTTTTTAGTACATATAAAAATGTTAAAACAATTGTAACTGGTGTTGTTTCTGGATGAAATACCTTCCGTCAGCTGTGACGTTACAACATCAAAATAATCTATAAGTTAAATTACATCAGCAGGTGATTATACATTTAATATCATGTATATCGTCACAATAGAAATTCGTTCGATCAGAACGGATGAAATGATTGCGGTCTTACGCTCGCGTTGGCGCATGTTATTGATAGGCATAAAGCAGTGGGCAAACAGACATCGTTTAATATAATTAACACACCTATAGCGTTGTCATTCTGGTCTGTTTTGTAAGTTTAGTATTATACTCTCCCTTGTACTCATTTGTGGTTTGGGGGAAAAACTGTTTCTGTACACATGTCTGATCGATATTTAGTTTGATAACATTTTTTTTGCGTTTGGATTAAATACTTTTATTAGAAAACAATATCTCTCTGTCGCAATACAATGAAACCTCATTATTCCGGACCCCGACCCCGTTAAACCGCACGCCCCGTATACCCGGACACGGTGTAAAAACTATATGTTTAATAAAACAATACCCATAATCATGTGAATCGCTTATCCGGACATTTATTACAGTCCGGACAAACGAGGTTACATTGTACATCAAAATTTCGTAACATGAATAGTCAATGAGTTGGTGAATATTGTTTAACGCCGCAGTCAAGAATATTTCATCTATCGCACGGCGGCCTTTTCTGATTGGTCAATGGCAAACGCACACTGTGAAGGAGACGATTATGTGCAGCTCTTCTCCAGAAGAAAAGTAAATGTGAACCGAATATATATCATAAGTGTCTAAAACTGTTTGAATAAAATTAAGCGTTATCTTTTAACAAAAATGGAGACTTGAAAAAAATTACACGTTTCATAGTTCAACTTACCAATAAAGTGTAACCATTTAGATGCACGTTATTATTATCTTTATTATACTTTCCGTCTTCATTTTACGAAAGTACCGCTGTTTGGGAAAATATGAGCTCAAATTTCAAGCATATCTGTTCTCCAATGTCAGTGCATGGAGTTTTGCTCAGTGGCGATTTTTTTTGTAGCATTGTTGCTTAAACGTTCCTGAAATATTTATACCGAGTTTGCCCTTCGTTAAAGAAGTAATACCTATCTTTATGTAATTACGCAATGCAAAGTTGACAAAATATATATATATTGGCGATGGCACATATAGCTTAATCTTTTCAGTCTAAAACGACTCATTATACAAAGGGTTTAAAATATCTAAAATCGTATTAACGATATTCAGTGCTCTCTGTGGAGGACGACAAAGTGACATGTCAAACTGTCATTTTAGTTTACTAAATTTGCAATGAAATATTTATCCGTACTCTCGTGGTTTAAAGAGAACTGCCTGTTTCTGTTTCCGACAAAAGAAAGGCAGAGTTTACGAATATAGTCATGCGTTATCTCGTAATACATCGATCAGGGGGGTAGATCTAAGTGGTGGGTCAGTTATACAAAGATTATGAATAACGCAAGGATTTGTCAAAGTCTTAGACACAGCGTGTAAACCACATCAATGTGGACAAATGGACTCACTCAGCGTGGCGAGGTTCGCGCGCGTTCATGTGAAGCGCATCGCAGGTGGGTAATAGGGATCTGCGTTGCGCGTTGTGAACACGTGACCAACTCGCGTGGCTCGAGACGATCAGAATAATATCTTTGTGTTAACTTTGGACACACCCGAACAATATCCGAAAATCTTAATCTGATAGAATTATTCATTCGCTTCTCATCCCCGATACCCTAACAGTAAAGGTAGGGGTGAGACCGGGTGACTATGAAAATACTACCCCTTTCATTATTATATATTCCAGGTGTTAAAACGCATCATTCATTACAGGTGTTTAATGTACGACCGGCTAAAGTAGAGGGGGTTGTAATATGGGGGATGTACCTGAATGAACGCCCAAGTTGTTTCTTGGTCTCAAATATTGATGATTTTGGCCAACTATGCTAACCACAAACTTAATAGAACAATAGGATCAAAGGAGCGTCAACTAGGTGTGTATCTCGGCTTGAGTGAATTGTGAGTTATAAACTTGAGAACAGTTAGAATTGGTTATTGTGTGGACAAACCATATGGTCAAGGGTAGGGAAGGACGGGGTAGCTTAGTGTTAAAGCGTTGGCTAGTTACAAATGTACTCTCAAGTCCGGGGTTCGATTCTGGTGTGCTCCCGCGGGTTATGGCGATGCTGTTGCCATTAGCAGCCTGCTAAGTCACTCATCACAGAAGTCAAAGGCAGAGAAATATTCAGCGTTATGTAAAGCACATGGACAGCTAATATAATGATGTTAAGGAATGAAGAAAATTCTACGGCGGTGTTCTGATGGCAAAACAGACATAATAAATCATAAATTCCTTTAAACAAGCCATACAAGTTTATTTTTTGTAATAAAATGAAATACATTCTAGAAAATAAGTTATACGACTGATCATATTCGATTTGCAAACGACTTTAAAAAATAAGGACAATTGCAAATGGAATGTTTTCAGTGGGTTAAATTACTTTAAAAAATAAGGACGATTTCAAATGCATTTTGGTAAGTAGTATAGTGGCATTAAGAGTAAGGGCAATTAAAATCCAAAGTGATCAGTGTATACCATAACAACTTTACAAAAAAAGGACAATTTCAAATCCAATGTGAGTAAGGGTATAATTAACTTTACAAAATAAGGACAATTTCAAATGCAATGTGATCAGTGGTATAAATTACTTTACATAAATAATCTTTTTTAGAAAAGGACGATTTCAAATGGAATATAGGCAGTGTATACCATAACAACTTTACAAAAAAAGGACAATTTCAAATGCAATGTGATTAGGGGTATAAATAACTTTACAAAATAAGGACAATTTCAAATGCAATGTGATCAGTGGTATAAATTACTTTACAAAATAAAGACGATTTCAAATGGATTTTGGTCAGTGGTATAATGGCTGTAAAGAGTAAGGAATATTAAAGTCCAAAGTCCAAAGGACGATTTCAAATGCAATGTGATCAGTGGTATAAATTACTTAAAAAATGTGGTCAGTATAAATAATCTTTTTTAGAAAAGGACGATTTCAAATGGAATATGGGCAGGGGAAAAATAAATTTACAAAATAAGGACGATTTCAAATGGAATATTAGCAGTGGTATAAATAACTTTACAAAATAAGGACGATTTCAAATGCAATGTGATCAGTGGTATAAATAACTTTACAAAATAAGGACGATTTCAAATGCAATGTGATCAGTGGTATAAATAACTTTACAAAATAAGGACGATTTCAAATAGAATCTGATCAGGGGTATAGATTACTTAACAAAATAAGAACATTTTAAAATGGAATGTGGTCACTATAAATTAATTTCAAAATGAAACAGGTTTGTAATGTACTGAATTATATACGTCACTGATAGATAATTAATGCGACATTGGCCTAAGTAAAGGAGAGAACATCGAGTAGACGGCCACTGGTTGGAAGTTTAAAGACTACATAGCAGAGGCAGATGTACCCGTAGGTCTTCAATGAATCGTTTAGCATAAACAAACCACAAATATATGATGTGAGAGAATTCAAACACACTAATGGTGCTGATTATGATAAAATAAAATGAAAAGTGGTATTTGATTGTTTAACTGAGCTGACAAGGGCGGTGTATGTATGAAACTTTGTAAAAAGCGACATTTAAAGTTAGTGAATTTTACAAACCGGTAATTCAAAGTATAAAAGTTTAAACATTTACTCAAGTGTGAGTATTATATTTCATGATAAACACTATACCTAATGGAACATTGGACCAAGTCACGCATCCGATAAACCATCATGACAACTATTGCCCTTTTTGTGGAATAAAAAATTAGGTTGTCATGACAACGTTTTGCAACGATTCCCCTTGCACTTGATATCACGTTGCTTTTTTTGAAGGGTTTTATAGCGTTTGTTTATACAGTTTAGTCCCATTAAAATATTATACTAACGCAGCACCTTCTGAAACTGTTATCAAAAGCAAGAGGGTCATATTTGTTCTTGATGCAGCTTAACCAAACACAAGGTATTAGATATGGTCGATGACGCAATAACTGAAGCATGAATATAAGCATCCCTAGCATCTGTCCCAACATCAGCGATGCTTGAACCTCCCAACTGTACGGTACTGTATTTTAGGCTTATGATTAGGTACATAACGAGACCAAATTAATGTCTGCTTTTCAAGTCATTCTCTATTTGGTAGCATTTGTCAGATTTTATTGTGTCGCTGGTTTTACGTCTCGCAACATGTAATCTTTACTGATTAATTCATCTGTCAGCCCTTTTCTGCAGAAAGTATTTAAAGAGAAAGGAATAGTGACTTGTCACCAAAAATCTACGCAGTTCAGACGCCATTGCCTAAATAAAATGTGATTAATATAATTAATAAAGTATCCTCAAGCCCACATATTCAGGATATAATTGAACACGATGATATTCAGTCTCCATTCTAGATGATAGTTCTTACTGTACTTGAAGCATGTTTTAAACAATATCAAATCTTCATTGAAAACAGCGCGTAGTTTATATCATTTATGAAATGTTTGATAAACGTCATATGAAACAATTCTCATTATATTAGTATAAATAAAGAAATGATATACAATGTATCTGACAAAAATCACGAAAACTGTGAATAATTATCCAATTGTTATAATATTAAATGCCTATTTCGAGAAGATATGAAGATATAAATGGGATTATGCATGCTACGTTACATTTCACATTATCCCCTTAAACAGGAGCCCGTTTGTTTCACTGCCTTCCTTGCGAGCATCAACGACCGTCGCCATTGCACATAATGAACACTGGCTTCAGCGGTGTTTTCAACTGACTTGAGTTGACTTGTAACTAGCGGGGAGATGAATGATTTAATCACCGACCTTACGAGTGTGAAGTGTATGAAAGGTCATCAATTAGGGACCGTTACGCGTAGTTAAATTTGTAAATTGTACCAATTTGACAGAATTTGTTTTGGTATTTACAGAAATCCAATCTGTTGTCTTCATATGTCGACATGCCGCTCGAAAAGAACCATTTAAAAGGTGTGTTGATAAACATGACATCTTTTCCTTTACAAATGACACATTGAAATAAGAGTTCAAATATATGTAGACACGAAATAAACTATTTCTTTTAGAAAGTTTTAGGTCAAATTCACAAACACACGTTAAGAAAAATCACAAACACATTTAAACCGGGTTTTTCTAGACAATTGTAATTAAATGTCGGCCTCATTAAGCTGAGTCATCATTTCTTATGGCGGGGGAACCAATCGGTGTAACAGATCACCCCCGAAATCAAAATCTTGTATAAAATATAAATAGTTCGATACAGGATCCCTGGAGTATAAAGGATCCTTAAGTCTCCCAAAGAAAGTCAAGGGGGTTAGAATGGGACGCTAGAGAAGACAAGGGGGTTAGAATGGGACGCTAGAGAAGACAAGGGGGTTAGAATGGGACGCTAGAGAAGACAAGGGGGTTAGAATAGGACGCTAGAGAAGACAAGGGGGTTAGAATGGGACGCTAGAGAAGACAAGGGGGTTAGAATGGGATGTCAGAGAAGACAAGGGGGTTAGAATGGGACGCTAGAGAAGACAAGGGGGTTAGAATTGGACGCTAGAGAAGACAAGGGGGTTAGAATGGGATGTCAGAGAAGACAAGGGGGTTGGAATGGGACGCTAGAGAAGACAAGGGGGTTGGAATGGGACTCTAGAGAAGACAAGGGGGTTAGAATGGGACGCTAGAGCTGACAAGAAGGAATAGTGGTGACGTTTCTTATTAAGAAATATATATGCTCTCGGGTTTGCATGAGAGAGTTAAAATACCTCTAAGGTCAAAACACTTTGAAATCATCTAAACAATTTACGCTACGATGCACATTTTATGTATATATATAGATGTTACTGTTTACAGAAATTATCAGATATAAATGTATGTATGTTCACGATATATCAGGAAATCAATCTCTCCTACACATTCATCACAGGATGCATACCTATTGAGACGAAATATCTCCTCTATCTCAGTGACTTACCTAGCACAAACATCTCGTGTCTCTATCTCCTCTATCTCAGTGACAAACCCAGCACACAATCTCGTGTCTCTATCTCAGTGACATACCCAGCACACAATCGCATGTCTCTATCTCAGTGACATACCCAGCACAAACATCTCGTGTCTCTATCTCAGTGACATACCCAGCACAAACGTCTCGTGTCTCTATCTCAGTGACATACCCAGCACACAATCGCATGTCTCTATCTCAGTGACATACCCAGCACAAACATCTCGTGTCTCCATCTCAGTGACATACCCAGCACAAACATCTCGTGTATCTATCTCAGTGACATACCCAGCACAAACGTCTCGTGTCTCTATCTCAGTGACATACCCAGCACACAATCGCATGTCTCTATCTCAGTGACATACCCAGCATAAACATCTCGTGTCTCTATCTCAGTGACATACCCTGCACAAATATCTCGTTTCACTATCTCAGTGACATACCCAGCACAAACATCTCGTGTCTCTATATCCTCTATCTCAGTGACATACCCAGTAAAAATATCTCGTGTCTCTATCTCCCCTATCTCAGTGACATACCCAGCACAAACATCTCGTGTCTCTATCTCAGGGACATACCCAGCACAAACGTCTCGTGTATCTATCTCAGTGACATACCCTGAACAAATATCTTGTGACTCTATCTCAGTTACATACCCAGCACAAACATCTCGTGTCTCTATCTCAGTGACATACCCAGGACACAATCTCGTGTCTCTATCTCCTCTATCTCAGTGACATACCAAGCACACAATCTCGTGTCTCTATCTCAGTGACATACCCAGCACAAACGTCTCGTGTCTCTATCTCAGTGACATACCCAGAACAAACATCTCATGTCTCTATCTCCTCTATCTCAGTGACATACCAAGCACATAATCTCGTGTCTCTATCTCAGTGACATACCAAGCACAAACATCTCGTGTCTCCATCTGAGTGACTTGCCCAGCACAAACATGTCGTGTCTCTATCTCAGTGACATACCCAGCACAAACATCTCGTGTCTCTATCTCAGTGACATACCCAGCACAAACATCTCGTGTCTCTATCTCAGTGACATACCCAGCACACAATCGCATGTCTCTATCTCAGTGACATACCCAGCACAAACATCTCGTGTCTCTATCTCAGTGACATACCCAGCACACAATCGCATGTCTCTATCTCAGTGACATACCCAGCACAAACATCTCGTGTCTCTATCTCAGTGACATACCCAGCACAAACGTCTCGTGTCTCTATCTCAGTGACATACCCAGCACAAACGTCTCGTGTCTCTATCTCAGTGACATACCCAGCACACAATCGCATGTCTCTATCTCAGTGACATACCCAGCACAAACATCTCGTGTCTCCATCTGAGTGACATACCCAGCACAAACATCTCGTGTCTCTATCTCAGTGACATGCCCAGCACAAACATCTCGTGTCTCCATCTGAGTGACATGCCCAGCACAAACATCTCGTGTCTCCATCTCAGTGACATGCCCAGCACAAACATCTCGTGTCTCCATCTCAGTGACATGCCCAGCACAAACATCTCGTGTCTCCATCTGAGTGACATGCCCTGCACAAACATCTCGTGTCTCCATCTCAGTGACATACCCAGCACAAACATCTCGTGTCTCCATCTCAGTGACATACCAGCACAAACATCTCGTGTCTCTATCTCAGTGACATACCGGCACAAACATCTCGTGTCTCTATCTCCTCTATACATGTAATACCCCCATTGTTTGCTTTGAGAATTTAAGATTATCTGAATACTTGTTTTCCGATATGTCAATGTACGACTTTTAACCACGATCAAATGCACTTAGGTAATGTAATACAATTCTTGTTTGACAATAGTGGGCCTAACATGAAACTTGATATGATGGCAATTTAGAGAAGCACAAAGCCCCTACTGCATGTGCTGTAGAGTACTCGCGTGTAACACTGGGATACGAGGACCAGGTACTCGCGTGTAACGTGGGGATACAAGGATGTATTATGCATGAAGGCATTACAAACACCCGCAGCAGCTGGGGCAAGGTATTAAACACTTCTCCCCACTCTTTAACAAGATAAACCTCTCCACTATTCCATCATTAATAGCATTTGGATATGTATTCTTCAATGTTTGTACAGTGCCATGTATTCTCGGTTTATTTCATTTGGACCTTTTTATTGCAACATAAATATCTTGTATTCTTTCGCTATTATTATATAGAATATATTTATTATATTTTTGTATTTCAATTCCATTCTAATCACATAAAACGTTTCATACATACATATTTTGTCTTCTGACAGTATTGTTATTTAGATATAATTATTATTTTATTGTATTTCATTTCGAATCTTGTTATATAAATCTTTTTATTTGAAAAAAAATAATGTACCGTATACTTCTCAATATAATGACGTGGAACGTATTTACTTCAATGTTATGATATATCATTTTATCAAATCATAAACGATTTTGTATCTAATAAAACATATTAATCTTGATTTAATTGTAATAGGAATAGGAATAATCAGTGAATTCGATTATTTCACCTAAAAAATTAAGGTTGTAACAAATATAACATTATATTTCTCATTTTTGCTGTGTTGATTTTAAATCAGCAGAATTCCAGCAACAATATTTGTGATGATTAGCAAAGTTTGTTCACGTCCTAACCCTCACAAAACATATCATATATACGTAATAATATCACAAAGTCGCAACTTGTGGGCCGGTTATATCTTGAAGCATATTGATCATGCTAAAGAACCAATAACGCCTCATGGAACAATACATGAATTTATCTTCTGTTAAAGAGTACCACGTATTCCCAGAGAGGACATTTCTCGGCCGGCGTTGATGGAAGCAGGATGTTGAACTAACACAAACGCTGAGCGTTTATCATGTATAACTTCACACCAAGATGTCTCCTTTTAATAGTTTGAACGTAATTCACGAAGAATCGTGGGGATATGTGTAAGTTAAAAGTTAAAGTACCTTCTGCTGCAGATTGAACAAATATAGAACTACAACCACAACTTATGCTTCAACAGCTGCACAGTTGCCGTACATTCACAAGTATGAAGTATGTGTGCGGTTGTTAGAGATGGAATAACCACTACTACTACTACTACTACTACTACTACTACTACCACCACCACCACCAGAACTACTACTACTACTACTGTTATTAGTACTACTGCTGCTGCTACTACTACTACAAAAACTACTATGAACATTTAACTGTTGTAGATGTTAATTTCTTTGATATACACACGATGACAACCGTTTTAAATAATGTCGACACAAAAACATGTTCACACATACATCGCTAATTGACAATGGATGTTTCAAAACCATGGATTAAGCGCAATATAAATGGTCCTATTATTATTATCATTATTATTATTTACAGATAAAAAAAACATATGCAGCAAAGAGGGTTTGGGTGATCCTGGCACAGTCAGGCTGGTTAGGCTCATCATCAGCTCAGGGTCCTCGCCCCCTCTACACGCAGCCCAGGCAGTGAATTGGACTTCTCCCAGGAAGCGCTGCCTTGTCAAACCCACCCAGAACTTTTCGAAGAATGTAAAGACTCCCCAACACTGCAGCCGTCTGCATTACCCAGATTGTCATAAGGGCTGTATTCCTGGTAGCAAACCCGGGTAGTCTCCCAATGTCAGTCAACAGAGTGGGAGGTACCAAACCTAAGGCACCAAGAACAATGGGGAGTCGGACAACTTGGTACTTGGGATGCAAGCGTGACATTTCAGAAGCGATTTGCCATGTTTTTTCCTCAATCATGTCAATCACATTACTGTCAAAAGGGTTATTATTATTACTATTATTAAAAATATAAAAAATAGGACATAATCTCCAGAACACAATGCGGTATTTCTGTAGTTATCAGGGCAGCACATGATCCAGCAGCATATATACCTGTTAAATACGGTTATTGAATAGGGTGTTTATCAAGAGAATACACATCAAATATTCTCCTTGATTCGTAATTATTCAGGATATTACAGGGTAAAAAAATGTTTTGGAAATGAGTATGTGACGTTTTGATAGCTGTTGGTTGTGACAATCGCACAGCACACAGCCCCCTCCACGCCTCTTCTCAGTCATGCTGCGCGCGGATTGTCGCGTGCCATGCACGTGCCGTCGGTGTTAGCGCTACCGCTTCACCATCTCAACATAAGCTAAACGTCTAGATTTTATCCCTCCTCAATTTAAATTATAAAAAAAACGCGCGTGAAAATTTGAAAATTATAATAACAAAGCTCAATCATGATTATGGCTAATAAATCTGTTTTTACACGATTGTTTAAAAAAATCAATAATACATATTTTAAATTAAAGATGTAAATTCACTTACCCCTGGAAGCCTACGAATGGAGGGGGTCGGGGTACGAGGGTCGGTCGCCAAGTTTCCATGCTGTGCGATGAAATACTCAGTAGCGCCACTGATCACAAATGGCACTGCTTTAAGCGACATCGAATCAAAAATTAACTTCCCATGTTTATATCGCGCCCGTTCCTCGCCACGCGCATGCGCAATGCCTCTTTGATATTGGTTACATTTTTCAAGGGGAGGAGCTGAGAGCCACAGGACAGTAGCTGCCGTTGAGGCATATCTGGTGATGATATCGACACTGGAGCCGCCCCACAGCAGCGCGGTATGGGTGTAGGATTATGTGTTGACGTACGGGTATCACCTTTAAGAAGAATTATTCAATCCTTTCATGACTAGATAGCGTTTCGAAGAACAGAGGTGATAATTTAATTTTGATAGCGTCATATCAGTCCTTTATGCTTATCTTGTGGTAGAAGAAAGTTGATAGAAGTAAATTCACAGAATAATAGATAAAGGAAAAATCGATGGTTAGTTTAAGATAGGATTTTTTCTGCGATTACGGTGGTATTTTTTTACGATAGAGATTAGCTTAGTAGAAACGGGGAAGATATGGAATTGTTTGGTAAGATTTCATAATTCAAACACGAGAGAAATATCAGTATTTTTGTTCTAGTTCGAATGCAGAGATACAATCTGGAATAAACTCACAGACAAAGTGTACGTAATTGATAAGAGTTTATTGTAATATTATATATCTTCAAAGGGATTTTCCAAATATAGATTAATAGGCGTATGATATAGACACATGGTTACACACTGGAATAGCTTTTATTGTATGATATAACATCGGTACTTGGGGTCTATTCTGTCCAGGAATTATTAACATTTATATCCGTTATATACTGATAACCAAACTTTAATATAAAACGGCAACGCCAGAGTATCACCAGTCTCGATTATCTGCCGAAACAGATTCCATTTAGTGTAAATGATAAAACAATTTTCGGTTTTGAAAATAATGCAATTACAACGGTTTTATTGATACTAAAATAAGAATATCAGAAGTTTACAAGTCAGGCTAGTGTTGTTTTACTGTTTTACTGTTGCATGTTTTAGTTTTAGGTTTAGTTTTTTTTAAATGTGTTGTTTTTAAACTCGTAAATCACCATCATGGAAGAATACTCGTCTAGTACGCGACAGCCCTGGGAGAACATATACAACGTACGTCAGTTCAATTATTAAAATACAAGATTTTTTGTACACGCAGGTTCCGCTTGACTGCGTTTTGTAACTTGTACATTTCTTATTTATTGAGGAAACATATCTAACACAAAGGGCTGTGTAATCTGGATTTGACATCTGATAACAGGCGACGGCTGCTGGGACAGTAACCGTAATCTTGCCGGGCTTGTATCAAATATCAGGAGAAATATTCATTGGAGAAAATAGTCCAATCGAAATGTACCGTTTTCTGAATGTCTCTCAACAAAACATCATATTTTATAGTATGTTACTTTACAGTTTGTTGGTTTTTATGCGTTTTCTATGTTTGGTACCAATGGAATTATTTTAGCACTTTTAAAGTTTGTATTAAAGTTATTTCTTTCCTTTGAAATACCATCCCTTGTCTCTACTGTGTTAAGTCAAATATGTGACTGTGTTTGTTTGTAGTTTAACGCCGCACTCAGGAATACAATAGCAATAATAATTGAATCCGGACCAGACAATCCAGTGATTGATATCATGAGCATCGATCTACTCAATTGGGATACGATGACATGCAACCAAATCAGCGAGCCTGACCACCCAATCCTGTTAGTCGCCTCTTACGACAAGCATAATCGCCTTTTACGGCAAGCATGGGTTGCTGAAGTCATATTCCTACCCGGATCTTCACGGGTCCTGTGATTGTGTCTTTATGGGAGTTAGAAACTGTGATTTTATATGGGAGTTAGACACTGTGATTGTATATGGGAGTTAGACACTGAAGTGTTATATGGGCAGTAGACACTTTGTCGTTATATAGGAAACTTTTCTCCGTGATGTAATTGAAATAGTGTTGAAAGCGGCGTTAAATCACTATCTCATTCAGCGAGTCGGGAAATTGTGCTCTGGGCAGCGTCCTCTCTCGCGTTCTTATTGAGTCTTGACATGACGATTTTCAAGATCCAAAACTGAATGATTTGTAAAACGACATGTGTCACAAACTTGCCCAAGAAACAAATTTCACTGGTTTTCAGTTTTCCAAGCAAAGAAATAATGCAAATGTCCAAGATACTCGACGCCAACTCTCTCAAAATCAATACAACTTGTTGGGGAGCATGGCATCAGTAATGAAGACTATATTGTGACAGTACAATGCAGCAGTGCAATATGGAATCTTTCTTGGAGAGCATATAATAAACTAGAAATCAAACTATATCTGACGTTAGCGTTTGTGTATAAGATCACGGTTATACCTTGAAGTGTTATAAAACGTCTGATTATTTTGATAAAATGCAACAAAACTATCTATTGTTGTGCCTACAGTCCCAAGGACGTAATGGGGAGAACCTTGGATTCAAACCCAGGACGAGACAGCCCCCGGAGCTGACACCAAAGACCACGTGGCCATCCGTGCCCGCTGCATTAGAATATAATCAGTTGGAAAATAATTGAACTAATATATCTCACAGTCATCTTGTGGCCATGCTAAGATATATGAATAACAACACATTGCGTACTGTATCATGAAACGTTTACTAGCCTATAAACGGTATCATCTTAATTATATAAATGTGTATAAATATTATTTGAAATTTACATAATTCTGTTTAAATGTGAATTTGCATGTAATGAATGAAACTATACTAAGAATATATGATATAAACTGCCGGACACTTGAAACTATACATCCATGTTTGATGGTGGCTTAAAATGAAACAAACAAGAAATGGTGTGAGTGAGGGAGTGAGTTGGGTTTAACGCCGCTTTTAACAATATTCCAGTTATATCGCGGCGTGTCAGCTTAATGTGGGAGGAAAGCCCTAAGTGATGTAGGTCTCAGACGTTTACCACTTCGGTGAAACCCACGAGCACGGGTATGGTGCTGACAAACCTAGAAACATAATCGGGGCGAACCGGGATTTGAACCCACAATCATAGGTTTCTGGCGTGCCCAAGGGACGCAACTGTGCACAGCGAATCGCGGCGCCCTAGACGACTGGGCCACCCGTGCCCCCGCAAGAAATGGTTATTCGATGGTGATGTATTTGATATGGGTATCACAGTTGTATTTTGGACCTCACGGTTGCAAGGATTCCACAACTGTTTTCAGCCTGGTAACATTTTGATAACGTTTGTAATTTTTGGTCAAATGCAATTTTCAAGTGTATACTTTCTTTTGCAGTACTATTTAAATATATATTGTTTGTGCTTGGAGAAACACACTGTATATGTCTGTCTGTCACCTCCTGCTAAGTGGCAGAGGGTTCAAATGCAGGCCGGTGTAGGTACTTACAAGGGCAACTGTCGTACTGGTAGAAAGTTATCCGTTTATCTGGACTAACACTAACACTAACAAGAGATATTATTATATATATTACACACACAATGTCCCCACGCCGAAGACGGGTTCGATTTTTGCGTGGGTACAATGTGTGAAGCCCATATCTGGTGCCCCCTCATCAAGCATCGTAAATGTAAAACACACAACCATTTACAGATAAAAAAACCTATTCGCCAAGAGACACTGTTCAAAAGGATATTTCAACTAGTACTAAACTCTAACTTTATATATATAAACTTTAAAATAGATATATAACGTTGAGGTCATACCTAATGTATAGAAAGGGATATACTACTCACTGTTCATTGGGATATTTCATGAGTATGTTAGAAGTATTCACTGGGGTTTCATGGAATACCCTCATAAAAACATTGAGTAGCATGAAGAGAAAAAACTATAAACGGACTCTAGCTTATAAAAAACCCTGTATAGAATACCACGAGTATACCTAAGGCACTGGTCAAGCTTAGACACTTAGGACATGCTTTACTCACCTGAACGATTGAAACTCGCGTGTCATTGCATGTGCCTTGCGTTCTAGTCCAGGTAAAATGTACGTATGACTATATCTCGCTCTTCTTTTTTTCCTCAAACGTGTTTTAAAGTACACGCCTAAGTAAATGCGTCATGGTCAATACTGACCACAAGGCTTTAACCAATAACAATCATAATTGGACACTTTTGGCGCAATGAACCAAAACCAGTCCAGCTGTGAGATAGGTGCCCAGTCTACCCAGCCATCTAAGGTCAAGGAGTTGTCGGCCGGTAGTATATCAGTATTGTTCCTGAAACCACTCACCTGTGACCAAATTAATCCCCAACCTGCTTCAAACATGGCGTCTTTACTGAGGCATGGCGACCCCCCTTTGATATAAGGGGACGTCAGGTACAGTCAATAAGTCACGCATGAGGTACAAATCCTTATGAGGAATATATTTCCTATCATGACAAGGGATGTGTGCGGCAGTCTAAAGTATATATCAGTTTTAAAATGATAATTTAATTGTTATGGAGTCCTATAATATTTAAGAAAAAATAAAAATTATCATATTAATGACCTTTTTAATGCTCTCATTTATTAAATACCGAATAGGTTATTCAAAACGACATAAATAATAGCTGTTTAGTTCTTGTAATAATAAGCGTGATTAAAATATGCGAAAGAAATATCAATGTGGTTTTAAAAACACGTTCTGGTTTACAATTAAATCATTACACGTACCAAATGTTACATGCTTTTAAAAAAAAATTGTATTTTCACTTTTAAAATGA
The DNA here is from genome assembly GCF_023055435.1 of Haliotis rufescens. NCBI lineage: Eukaryota > Metazoa > Mollusca > Gastropoda > Lepetellida > Haliotidae > Haliotis > Haliotis rufescens. The sequence continues at coordinate 62,847 of NW_025963902.1, forward strand.
TACGATCTCCTAATGATTATTAATTGAGTAATTATATAACATTGGCACATCAACGGTTGTTGAACCTCCATCTAAATTCCGGTATGTGAGGATCACCATTAGTCTCTGCTTGTAAACGACGGCTAAAATGGATCGGGGGGTCAGACGCTGCGTGTCTTCGTCCCTCAATGGCGTGGGGCGTCCCTCGAGCCCCCAACGACATGTTTGCCCGTTTTGACGCGAGTGTGTCCATGTCACCTCAATAGGGCTGGAATACTGCTGAAAGCGGCGTAAAATTACATTCACTCACACACGAAGACGTTTTGTTTGTTTGTTTGTTGTTTAACGTCGCACTCAGCAATATGCCAGCTATATGACGGCGGTCAAGTATCGACTAAAAGGTGGTGTATCTCATTACAGTGTCACAACACTGTGCTAGATATTGGTTCCACGGAATATTGGTCTTGGTGTGACCAGTTCAGGGAATATTGGTCTTGGTGTGACCGGTTCAGGGAATTTTGGTGTTGGTTTGACCGGTTCGGGGAAAATTGGTCTTGGTGTGACCGGTTCAGGGAATATTGGTCTTGGTGTGACCGGTTCAGGGAATATTGGTCTTGGTGTGACCGGTTCAGGGAATATTGGTCTTGGTGTGGCCAGTTCAGGGAATATTGGCCTTGGTGTGGCCAGTTCAGGGAATATTGGTCTTGGTGTGACCTGTTCAGGGAATATTGGTCTTGGTGTGACCGGTTCAGGGAATATTGTAGTCCTGTGTGTAAAGGTTAAGGGAAAATATAAATTCAAAATCTCAAACCCAAACTCTGTCGAACAGGTTTTGACTCTTATGCAATGTTGTTGTGAATTATCTTGTTGTGTATAGCACTTGAAAGGGAAAAAAACATGTGAATAGTAATTTTTATTGTGCCTCAGAATCTAAGAAGACTAGTTGAACATACATAAAAACATATACTAAATACTAACAAATACACTATATTCTTATCCCTAATCCCAGCGTCAACAGGCACCTGCCTCTCTACGTGTTGCTAGTCGGATATAATACACAGGCAGTCATGTATTGTATTGAATCATTCAAGGGAATTCCAACACCAAATTTGAAAAAAATTCCTAAACTTTCCGTCTAACCAGCTTTCGTAGCAGCGATGACGTCACAAACGTAGAGAAGCATAGTGAGGTAATTTCATTTCACCCAATCACTATCTTCTGTTGAGGTTTGTTTAGGATGGCACCGATTGATCACATTGTGAGGCCTTATATAGTGAATATGTCACTTGCAGAAACTTCTTATGTTTCGCCTTAGTAAAAAAATTAACTCTGATTTTCATAATGATGATTCTGTTTCCAGGGGCATAAGTCACGCTGCGTATTATATACATGTATTATTCAGGGTTGGAATCAGTTTCGACTCATAGACACTTGAACTAAAGCCAATGTTACACCACATACACATTCGTAATTTAACTTTATCGAGTTATCAGAAGTTCGAGATAAACGGAATGATGAAATTAGTATCGATACGAATTTGGCTAGGATCAGACTTGCATTGTCTTAGACGGCTCGTGGTTACATTGCATAACGATATATCGAACAAAGGTGTTCGAGATAACCATGTGTCTTATATAGCGTATGTAATATATACAACACTGACCGCATTGCGAGTCGAGACAATCGACGACAATTGGGAAACTCGCAAGATCTTACACAAGCGGTGTCTTAGTCACAGTGTAATGAGTGAGTGAGTGAGTTAGTTGGGTTTAACGCCGCTTTTAACAGTATTCCAGTTATATCACGGCGTGTCAGCTTAATGTGGGAGGAAAGCCCGAAGTGATGCAGGTCTAAGACGTTTACCACTTCGGCGAAACCCACGAGCACGGGTATGGTGCTGACAACCCTAGAAACATAATCGGGGCGAACCGGGATTCGAACCCACAATCATAGGTTTCTGGCGTGCCCAAGGGACGCAACTGTGCACAGCGAATCGCGGCGCCTTAGACGACTGGGCCACCCGTGCCCCCCACAGTGTAATGAATATGATGTATTTAAACACGTCGATAGGGGTTACCACACGAGTAAATTTGGGGATGGTAAATATCCTGCATTAGGAATTAACACTGTATTTAGCGAGCCTTGGCGAGCTAAATACATAGCGTTTATTCCTAATACAGGATATTTACCATCCCCAAACACACAAGCGTGATAACCTCTTTATGATATAATGTCATGCTTTGATTCTGTGCTTGAAAATCGCTTTCCCTCTCTCACAAACATTACCTAAACATTGCGAGTTTTCCTGGAATGCGCGCATTAATATTTATTACGTCACAGGGTAAGTGATGTGTCAGTCGGGCAGTGACAGTAGCCAATATAGATCCAACTGAAATCTGTTTCTCATACAGTGGGGAAGCAACATATACGCAAAACAACAATTGCCAACACGAATTGTTTTTACTTGCCTCTCGCGGCAATCCTTCGGTCTGTCTGCTAGAGTAACTGTCCTTTGTCGAAGGGAAGCTACTCTAACCCTAGTCTATGAAACGTCACAGCCACGTTCAGACGTTGTTGACAATCGGCCTGTCCTGTCATAACGTTTAGAAATGCAGTAAGATGTACACACAGCGACAAAACGAAACAAGGTAAGAATTCAACGATTTTAATTTGTGGAAAATGCTTCAAGCCGTAGAGGTCTACAAGCACAGATATTGTTACTGATCCCGCGAAGCTAGGCCCAGTGCCCTCGCAAAATTGTTTCGAAATTTATATCTCCAAAGTTGCCAAAATTTATAAAATGCCTTAGCTACGTCACAGTTAGACACTGATTTTCAGTATATTATACTGTTCTTTTAATGATGATAGCAATTATCCCTGTAGTTTATCCAAATTCCCGATGGCTATTTCTGACTCGATCGTCGAATGACAAGGGCGACGCCATGTTTGTTTACAAACACTGAAAGCAGTCCCTACTTGACCTTTGATATTTGCATCTCTATCCGCATGTGACCCCCAAACGATATCGTTTTTATCCGTTGGCTTTATCCTGTCGAGAAACCTACCCATTATATGATAAAAATGTGTACGTGTATTCAAATAACTGTTCAACATCCGTGACGTCAATCTGACTGGTACAACTGCCATAAAGATAGCATCAGAATGTTAAACAGAATTATGCAAACAAAAAACTACTACATGTACATGTGAATACAAACTTGTCTCATAAATATTAATCACATGTAATGTATGCATATTCAGCCAATTAAATTTCGTGACATAAGAATTAATATCAATAAAAGGTCTCTTGCACAATGTAAAGTCTAGAAGATGTACAACCCCCGAATCCAATTGCTTTATTATTTTTATTGAAATCTTTTCTTCGTTACCTCTTTTAATATGTGTTTCCTAAGCCTTCCAAGACCAGAATTGTTTTTTATTCATGAACACGCAAAGCGTGACACTTTGATAAGATTCATGTTATCTTTTTCTGTGCTATTCTGAGTAAGTACTCGAATATATCTCGCCGGAGGAAGAAGATCGTTACAGTCTGGTGGACATTATAACGTGCTTCCAGAATACATACACTGCAGCTACACTTTTACCCGTGTGTAAACTTAACAATCTACCAAAAATAAATATTTAATTTTGAGTTACTGGCCCAGAAGATGTATGCAGTTTGCATGAAACTACACAAAGGTCATAAAAGACGAAAAGTGAACAGGGAATATGTTGTAAATAATGAAAATACTTGGAAAAACAAATTTAGTTTGAAATATATTGACTTTTTGTGTGACAAAACATGACTCATTGTTAACAGGGTTGGTATCGGCAGCGAGGAAGGCGAGTGGTTGCTGTGTTCGCCAGTAGCACCTCCTACTCCGGTTCGATTCCCGGAGCATAAGACGTGAACCCCGTCTCCGGTTGACTTACGGGTAAGGTGAAAACACAGAGTGAATCACGATGTGGGTTCGAGGTGATTTGTTTGTTTGTTTGTTTGTTGTTTAACGCCACCCTCAGCAATATTCAGCATATATGACGGCGGTTTGTAAATAATCTGGTCTGGATCAGACAAGTCACTGATTGACATCATGAGCATCGATCTACGCGATCGGACTACGATGACATGCATCAACCAAGTCAGCGAGCCTGACCACCGATCCCGTTAGTCGACACTTTGGACAAACACTGGTTGCTGGAGTTCTATTCTAACCCAGATCTTCACGGATTCGAGATAGGTGAGGTGAGGGGAAGAGACATATATTAATATTAGGTTGGTTCGAGAAAGGGGAGATAATTTTAAGACGATTTTCAGCTGAACCTGAAGTTGCATCACACGCTTCAACAAAGATCAAGCACACAGGCGAAAAGACATGATGGGTGTCGCTCGGCCCAATCCGCCCCGTCGGTAATTAACTCCTAGATATTAGACTGAGTTAGTGAATTTATGCCACCATCTTCCTGTAGACGGTAGACTAAAATGTTGTTTGGCGGCCTCCGTGGTCTAGTGGACAGAATGTGTGCCACGAGAGCGGAAGGCCGGAGTTCGATCCCCGGCCGAGTCATCCCAAAATACGTTAAAAGATAGTACTTGTTTTTTCCCAATGCGTTTAAACCTGCGCGAGGGTATCTCAGTGGGCTAGCACTGTAAACAAGCAACACTCTTTCAATTGTGCATGAACGTTGCATTATAATCTTGAGCACGACGTTAAGCCCCTGTTTAACGTCACCTCACCTGAGGTGTTGTAATTCAACACTTAGATCGCATAACTGACATCGTTGAATCGACATCGAGGGATCAAACGTGCACCAAGTTAACTCGAAAAGGGGAGATAACGCCTTCTCTGGGCCATATTTGGAAGCATATGGACTAATATCATAGCGTGGCGCATAACAATATTATCAGCATATCACCGTGTGGTGAGCTCTCAACAACAACGAGCATGGAACGCTATCAAACATGGTAACTGATATCACCCCGATAAGAGTGTACGGTCTCAGTATTTGGCCACTTGACTCTATTAAATCCTACTTAATTTCCTTGTTTGCCCATAAAGTTAGTATAAACGTAATAACGAGGCGCCGAAAGGCGCAGCCATGGTCACGTGACTGCTGAACCAACTAGACGATGACAGATCGGGCGAAGAACAGACGATACAAATCTCGCCTTGATGGCTTATTCTCGTGAGAGGTTGGTCATTAGATTGATGAAGTCATTAAGAAATGTTCTTGCTGGAATATGCAAAAGGCTTTGGGATGTTTACTACCTTTATTTACTAATTGTACACAATTGATATTCGGGAAAGGTGATAAGTGAGAACAGAAAGAAACGGACTGAACCCCACTTAATGATAATGTGATTGAGAAGCCCTTTATTTGGAGATAAAACATTGTTTGTGTTATTTTCGATTTTCGTTAATTTTTATGCAAAGCATCTTCAAATTTAACTTTTTTGTCTATATTATGTGTTTTACTTTTAGTGATCTTACTTCAACACTATATGTATACTACTCAAAAGAGTTAAAGGACATCGATACTTTCACATAATTATAGTTAACTCTTTATGGCATGACAAATGAACAATAGTCACATGAAAAAACAAATTTCTTTTGAGTAGTATAAATCGATAGTATCATACAGTTTAGTTGTAGCTGAATTGCTTGCAACGCATTAGCTTTATTGCAGTCCATATAGTAGATGTAAACTTAAATTTAGATTTTTCTATAGGTGTCGATTCCTTGTCAAATCTTTGTTTCGTTTTTAGAAATCATTTCGTGAAAACCACGCCCCTCATGGTTTATTCTCCCTGCAGTGTTTTATTGTACGACAAATAACTCTCAGTCGTCGTTTATTTCGGAATTTGTCGAAAAGATGATTTTGGATGATAAATAGAATCTTACCCTCGTGTCGTTTGATATCAAATATATCATAGCCGCGAATAGTTGATGTGCTTTACGCACTATTTGCTCACTCAAAATATACCAGCACTCGTCAATACAGTTTGATAAAACTCTACTTTTTACTCCCAAGACACTAGTTATTACTGATAACAAAATGAAAACTTGAAAAATGGAAGAATGATTTTAGAAGATGAATATAATCTCATCCTCTTGTCTTCCGAGATCACATTTATCAATTTTTGTCGGTAAGCCTCGGAGTTTAAAACGTTCAGATGTTTGAAGTAAACACGAGGTTGAGATTCTCTGTGTGTGTTATTCATGTGTATATTTCTGCTGGTGTATGTACGGCTACAAGGGCCTTGCAGAAAAAATATGTTCCATATTTATACCTAAAAGTTGCATAGACTTCAATAGTATTTTATGTTCACTCAGCAATGGTCCAGGTATATGACGGCGGTCTGTAAGTCTGGACCAGAGTGAGTGAGTGCGTTGGGTTTAACGCCGCTTTTAACAGTATTCCAGTTATATCAGGGCGTGTTAGCTTAATGTGGGAGGAAAGCCCGAAGTGATGCAGGTCAGACGTTTACCACTCGGGTATGGTGCTGACAAACCTAGAAACATAATCGGGGCGAACCGGGATTCGAACCCACAATCATATGTTTCTGGTGTGAACAAGGGACGCAACTCTGCACAGCGAATCGCGGCGCCTTAGACGACTGGGCCACCCGTGCCTCCCGTCTGGACCAGACAATCCAGTGATAATGATCAACCTCCCACGCCGCCAGGGTAGAACGACTCGCAGACAGCCAAGTCACCGACCCAAGGCTGCCGTGGTATGAAGTAGTCCATGAAGCCTTAATTTGCGTCATTACAGCGTGCCCGGATCCTATGAACGTGGGTTCGAATCCTGGATTAGGGTTGATTATGATTATTGCTTGGTCAGCACCATACCGTTATCGTGGGTTTGACCGACGTCTGAGACCTGTATCACTTCTTGCGTTCCTCCCACATCACGCTGTCGTGATAGAACAGGATTAATGTTCAAAACGGCGTTAATCACAGCTCACTAACTGGCTGACTCACTCACTCACTCAGATTCAGCATATCAATCTTTGTTAGCTACCATAACGGAAGGAGGTTTGGCTGAGGCTAAGGTTGGGTAATTTCCATTCTATTTTTAAAGACTATCTGTCGAATGACACATGACCGCCAACAGAAATGGCGGAAAACTGCAATTCTATAATGAATACTGATGTTAATCTTAATGACATGACTTCAAAGCCTGGCTGCCCTGTTGTGACATGATACCCCTGCGGCGTACACTGATATGAACCGTAGACCCTCTTAAAATTAAACCCGTCTAAAACACTTAACCAGGCATAATATAAAAAAGTCAAAACCCTTTCAATAATCGTTTCAATACGAGTTCGACGATGTCATAATAACGCGTTAGGAATCACTAGCCCAACCCCCCCCCCCCCCCCCCCCCCCCCCTCCTCGGTGCGGCATGACAATCATGTACATCACCCTAAATATATCTTAATAGATTTTTTTATTTAACAAAACAACAATTGCAAACTATATTCCCTTATCTCCAGGCAGGTTCTAATCAATGGATTAATATCAAATATCTGAAAGTTGTCAATATTTATTTAAATAGGTCCATCCTTAGATCAACTATATTTACAACATATAGTTCTGACAGTTCTAGATATTATTTAGTTTTTTTGGGGGGGAATTGATAGTGACAAACATTAAGAACTGAATTTTGAATGATTTGTTAAATATTCACTAAGCTTGTTAACTATATCAGTACTGAATCAAAGTGTAAGAGCCATATTTCAGGAGAGTTATGTATATGTCCCCCTCAATATTAAGACGCGTACAGAGATAACGTGAATAGGTAGTAGAATGTACAAGGAAATATAATAGAAATAGCGACTAATAGATGCAAATAAGATAAAACAGGTCTGCTGATAGGCATTTTTAGCTTAAAACAGGCGTGAAAATATGGGTTATACATTCTTTCGTTGCAAAGATTGTTTTTGTAAAAGTATTCAAGAATTTGAAGAATTTAAAAACATTCTTAACTTTAGTTGGAATGCAATTATGGATATGATATGGAAATAAGATCTGATTCAGATCAAAGATGTGTGGTAGTTTTGTTGTAGTTGTAGGTGGGGTGGTAGATGCAGTACACGTAGTTGAAGTGGGTGCGGTTGGAGTAGTAGACGCTGAAGAAGTAAAGATGCAAAAAACCTTGTATTATTATTATTATTATTATCATCATCATCATCATCATCATCATCATTATTATTATTATTATAGTATGTAACATATTCAATACACGGGGGAGAGGGGAAGGGTGATATGTAACATATTCAATACACGGGGGAGAGGGGAAGGGTGATATGTAACATATTCAATACACGAGGGAGAGGGGAAGGGTGATATGTAACATATTCAATACACGGGGGGAGAGGGGAAGGGTGATATGTAACATATTCAATACACGGGGGAGAGGGGAAGGGTGATATGTAACATATTCAATACACGGGAGAGAGGGGAAGGGTGATGTGTAACATATTCAATACACGGGGGAGAGGGGAAGGGTGATATGTAACATATTCAATACATGGGGGAGAGGGGAAGGGTGATATGTAACATATTCAATACACGATGGAGAAGTGAAGGGTGATATGTAACATATTCAAAACACGGGGTAGAGGGGAAGGGTGATATGTAACATATTCAATACATGATGGAGAAGTGAAGGGTGATATGTAACATATTCAAAACACGGGGTAGAGGGGAAGGGTGATATGTAACATATTCAATACATGGGGGAGGGGGGAAGGGTGATATGTAACATATTCAATACATGATGGAGAAGTGAAGGGTGATATGTAACATATTCAAAACATGGGGTAGAGGGGAAGGGTGATATGTAACATATTCAATACACGATGGAGAAGCGAAGGGTGATATGTAACATATTCAAAACACGGGGTAGAGGGGAAGGGTGATATGTAACATATTCAATACATGGGGGAGGGGGAAGGGGGGATACATGCGTTCGATTATTTAATTTTTGTGTGACCTGAGTTGACCAGTCATAATCAAGGATAACTTATGGCAGTACCAGAAATAAAACGCATAAAATGCAACCTTGGTTATGATAATGTCAACAAAGGAGTCTGCGTAGACAAGATGTATCTTTGTACAGTTTCCCTACTATAACATAGCAGGGACGTTAAAACGTGTTTCATTGCTTGACAAAGCTGTCATTTGTACCATTTCAATTAAACAGATGTAAAACGAGATGCAAAATAGTCACCTATCTTCTGTTATTGATTTTAAAGTATTTATATCAACAATCGAAAGTTAACCTTCCGGACGCATATCAGAAAACATACATGCTATCAATACCTGGTTAATTTTATTCATTAAAATGTTTATATTCATGATTGAATCAGTATAAAATTATGAATTTAATTAGTTTTAACGATGACGTCACGATGAAGTCACTTGGAGGCTCCTAACCAGAGTATCGCACCCCAAGGGTTCAGTCGGTATGAGCAACTTAGCATTCGTCACCACTCGCCCCTTTCCGTAACCTACAAGACGTCCCGTCCCCCTATCGATCTATCGATAAATGTTATGTGTGAAAATACGACAAACCAATCCAAATGCGCGTTTGACTTCAAGTTCTTCGGTCAAAGAATCACTCAGGTATAATGTTAATTCTACATATGTCTTGCATCTAAAAATATACCCAAGATACAGTTAAATGTGTTCAGCCATACTGTATAATACCGCATGTCCCGATGTGCTTTAAATTGCATCTGAAATATATTTAATATATGGGGGAATATACGTGAATCATTACGCAATGAGGTCACAATTCTTTTAGTTATGGCCATTTGCGCTTAGACGAGTCCCGGTCGCAAAAATGGCCACGTGATGGGCACGAGTCACTATCGGCTTGTCCCGGAATAACACGAGTTGGTCACAAATGAGCATCTTAGGTCAACCGAAGTCTGACGTTACTCAGTTAATATAAGCTTACGTTGATGAACCAGGGTTAACTTGGGTTCACCTTGGTCGTCCAGGGTTAGGAAATCGAAAACAAGCAGTGTTCCAGTCAGCCAACAGAGGGCGCTGGCACAACCAGACTTGACGTAAATAGCCGAAAGTGAGACTGATGCTGTTTGCAAACTGAACAGGTTTGAGGGATGGTGTTGGGTGATAAATAGAATCTCACACTCGGATCTTCTCTTCTCACCCGATTCTTTCATATTGGTAATGTTAATCTGTCATGGCATGAGAGATTAACTATTGTTATATGAAAGAATCAGGTGATCCTTAACTTCTTTTGAGTAGTATACATCAACGCTCATTGATAAAAGTTTTAAAATCTCGCAGTTTTAAACTTTTATCGACTCGTGTTCATATATTTGATATCAAAAGCTATATAAAACATAGAAAATCTAGTCGAAATACAATCCACATGTTTTGATACCAAACTGCAACTATAATCGCCTGAAAGTGTTTTTCCGTATTTTGGTATGCGGGCATCATCTATTAGCTAGAGATTCGTATTAATTATTGAGCTGCAGACCTCATTGACATACCTGAATAGGGCCTGGCGTTTGCTGCGTTGCAGGATGGTGAAGACTTATTGTTTTTTGTTCTGATATCTACTTTCAGGATTTCAGTGATCTAGATATTAATCAAATTCAGTTAAGCTAAGAAAGTGATTAAAGCAGTAACACATATTTTGTTATTCTTTACACTGGGAAATTATTCGTGTGATCGAATTTGACTCGGATGTTGAGTCCACCTGTTATAACCTTGTATGGTGTTGATCTGTGAAGAGTGGGTGGTGCAGGGGGTGGGTGGTGCCGGGTGTGGGTGGGTGTGGGTGTGGGTGTGGGTGTGGGTGGTGGTGGGGGTGGGGGTGGGGGTGTGTGGGTGTGTGGGTGTGGGTGTTTTGTTTTCATTGTTATTTTAAAAAATACTTTATTATCATAATTGTTTTAATTTCTGGGAGTGTGGTAGTGTAGTGGGGGGTCAGGGAGGAACTACATTTAAGAACCAGGTTACACTACTTCCCAGCAACCGTCTCAGTGGATCAGTGGATAGGGATGTGTTTGGGTGGGTGGGTGGGTGGTGGTCGTAGGGGGGTAAGAATCAGTGACTTGGTTGATAGTATGTTCATAGTATCAATCACTGGATTGTCAAATCCAGACTTGATCCTTTACAGCTTTACGGGTCATATAGCGAACATATTACTAGGTGTGGCGTTAAGCAACAAACAGCAAAACATAAAGCGGCTACTTGGACAAACAAGTGATTTTTCAAAACACTTTGACATCTTTAGATTCTGAATAGAAAGGAAATTATATTTGACACGTGCCCAAATAAAACACTGATTTTGATTTTGAACGTCAACGCCTCGGTTATCTGTTTGAGCAGATTCCATAAGCGTAAAAGCCAAAATGGTGGTTAAAATTATATGGATGGACCACTGAAAATCAGTGATGACACCAGGTGTTCGCGAAAAGGGACAGCATGTCCTGCCCTACAGGCAGCACCCGCCACTCACACAGTTTGCATAAAAAGAACTCATTCTTAACAAATTATAAACAAAATTACAAACTAAATCATAAGTGGTTTGAAATTGACTTTTATTCTTGTATACTGCGCAAATGATTTACTAGTATTAAGTGATGTACAGTTATAGTACAAGTATCCAAATGTGTAATAAAGCATATGGTCAACTCTTTCAATGACAATAATGGCGGGTGTCTCCGGCCAGTCACACCCGCTATATTTATGACTACTGTTTGTCCCATGAAAATTAATTTAGGCATTATTGAGATGTAGATGTTGAGACGTTAATTAGTGAGATTACAATGCTGTAATCACAACGTTGATGGGAGCAACCTCGCATATGTCTTCTAGTTTTTAGTGTAATGGCTTTGCTTGACAGCTTGTATGAATTAGCTTTTGCTGCTGGAGGCGGGATGAGTCGCCGACCTAACTCGAGTGGCAATCAGTGCTTCCATTGTGTTATGAAGAGCGGAGTGCACAGCTTAGATAGAAAAATACCTTTCTAAAATATGACTGTTGGCTCTCGGTTCCGTAGCAGCACTCTCTTACGCCCTTCATTAGGAGACATCCCAGAGCCAACTGTAGGCTGTCACGCAAAGCGGGGCCAATAAACACGAGGGCCTTGATCGGAAACAGTTTCTTCGTGTTGAAGCAGGCTCGCTCTTCCTCTCCCTGAACAGTAAAAGAAAGCAATGTAATCATTACATTGCTAGGATTAGGTTTTCAATGTATTAATTGTGTCATGATTTTGGCATTACAGAATATTCCCGCGGATGGATTTGAATAAAATGATTTTATACTCAAATTTAAATAAAATCATTATGTATTCAAAAGCAAAAATAAATGTGTTGACAGCAACAATGTCGTCAAGGTAACATGTATTTGTGCCGTTTAAGTGGGGCAAAAATAAAGTAATGCAAAAAGGTTATTTTTTCTTTCAAATTACTTTACATTTCTAATGAGGAATGAACATACTCGGTGTCACAATACCTCATGACAATTACAAAGCAATGCCAGGCAAATTCTGAATTAAGAACTCTAAAATTGTTTCAATTTGAATTTGGGGCACGCGTGGCACATGTCAGAGGCACGCAATTCGCTATCCAGAGTTGAGCCCCTTGGGCACGCCTGGAACCTATGATCGTGGCTTCGAATCCCGGTTCGCCCCGATTATGTTTCTAGGTTTTTCAGCACTATACCCATGCTCGTGGTAAAACCTGCATCACTTTGGACTTTCCTCCCATATCAAGCTGACACGCCCTGGCATAACTGGAATATTGTTTAAAGCGGCGTTAAAACAAACTCACTCAATTAGAATGTAAAATACGCAGAAAGCCAGTTGATTCCCTATTCAGCCATTGTAATCACCAATATTCTTTAAAACGTTTTTTTCAGTTTTGACTTAATAGCTATTATTCAGAAATAGATACGTTCACATCAGGAAATATTCAGAATATCAACTTTTGAAAAGTTACTTTTATTTTAGATCAACTCTTTAATTCGTACATTTCCATTACACAGTACGAAAAAATAAATTTGCATCAACAAATTTATTTAGCCCCAAAATAAAAAAATAATAATATAATAAATATAAACAGAAATAATATAATAAATAAAAACAGAAAATATGTAATAAATTAAAACAGAAATGATATAATAAATCGAATAAAAACGTACATGATAATCACCGCCTGTTGTATATGGTAGCTTCACAGAATTAACCTGTTCCATAAATACATTCCGTTGTGTAAAAACAGTCACGCAAGTTCAGCCTGTTTAAGATTGATTAAGCTTAATCAGACAATGACTATTACGTGATTATCTCGACCAAGCATGGCCTTTCAACCCGCTCCATTAGCAGGTCATAAAAAGACGAGTCCCCGATGTGAGGAGAAGTCAGCCACTATTCAAATCAATGGGCAATTAGCTTGATTTAACACCAATCGTCAACATCAGTATGCCCTGGCCTCGTATTTCTATAACAGTCAAATAAATATTGTTACGTTCACCGCGCCCTCTACCGTGAGTTACTGGTGCCCTGGGACCACTTTACGTCACGGAGGGACATCCGGGCTTTTCGCATCATTTGCGCATGCTCGGGATGTCTGCTCGCTGCCATCCTTGTCGACCAGGCTTCGACGAAATAAGTACTAATTACGCTTTCATTCATGTCAGGTTTAATTAAATAGCAGGCTGGTTAATTTTTGCTTCAATACACATGCTTTGCTCAGGCTATTGATGGTATTCATATTTTCAGCTTTGATTTGTCAATCTGTTATTGTATTTTTATTAAAGTTGTATCTGAAATGTGGGCGTGGCCGTGTACCTTTTGATACTCTGCTCATATGATGATAAGGATCTTTGAACTTTCCATCACTATAACCTTTAAAGTAAAAGAAGTAAATGTGTGTTTGGATTAATTACCAATCGGACATGATTATATATCGGGCGCCAATGTCTTTATTTTCTGACAGATGTGCGTTCGGTCTTAATGATTACTTTCATGTTTGAGAATGACATAAATCAAAGTGATTCACGGCCGTGCAACTGGGTGTATTCAACCCTACCTGATAGCCATCGCTGAACGACTCATTGCCTCCTCACCCACATATATAACGGCGAGGGGCGTTTGAGAACAACATGTTTAATTCGTATGATATATTATCATTCTTATATAAAGTTCGGGAGGGTTAATGTCGCGGCGTTAGATTTCAATTGTGTGAGTATATTGTTTTTGCGTGTTTTGATCAAGTATAATAATTACTGACAAGCTGTGTGCGGTGTGATATATGACAAAGAGGTCTTTTGGTCCGCACACATTTAAAAAAAGACAAGCCATCAAAATTAGTTTTCATGTTTTGAATCACTAACCTTTGTTTGAAATAAATCGTGAAAATTAGCAGCCCTTTTATTTTTCTTATGCTCTGTATATGATGAACTCGTTATGTCAGGGCGTCGTGGAAATAGATAAATACAAAATTCTTTGGAATAGGATCGTATACAGCCTCAGACGTATCCGGCCCAACACACCTGATCTTGTCCTTTTTGATAAATCCAATGAAATATTTTATGTCATTGAATTTTCTGTCCCTTTTGACACCAATGTGATTGACAAGAATGAGGAAAAAACATGGCGAAATGTCACGCTTGCATCCCAAGTACCAAGTTGTCCGACTCCCCATTGTTCTCGGTGCCTTAGGTTTGGTACCTCCCAATCTGTTGACTGACATTGGGAGAGTACCCGGGTTTGCTACCAGGAATACAGCCCTTATGACAATCTCGGTAATGCAGACGGCTGCAGTGTTGGGGAGTCTTCACATTCTCCGAAAAGTTCTGGGTGGGTTTGACTAGGCAGCGCTTCCTGGGAGAAGTCCCATTCGCTGTCTGGGCTGCGTGTAGAAGGGACAAGGGCCCTGAGCTGATGATGAACCTAGCCAGCCTGACTGTGCCAGGATCACCCAAACCCTCTTTGCTGCGTTTATTTATTTTAATATGTAAATCATAATAATAATGTTAAGGTAGACACAATTTTATGGATAAATTGTTTGATAGGCATTACTTAGAAGTTTACGGATGACAAGGTAGACACACACACAAAATAATGTTCGTCGTCCTTTAAAAACTAATATGAAAACGACCCATCCTCCCGTAATGCTTACGTTATGACTTATATCAATATGCCTAATAAACCAAACCGACTGCCTTTCCACAGACTGTATCTACTGACTTGTTCAACTTAAACCCAAATAGCATACAGATGTTCAATAAAAATGGTTATTTATATGCAGATTGAGTAAACACAAATCGTTTTGAGACAATACAAGAAGCGACATTTAACATGTCAACCATTTATTCCCAACATTCATATGATAAAACGATCATCCATAATTAACGTACAATACAAACGTTACCATATACAATTCCCTGGCGCATCTGCTACAACAAAGCCCCCCATTCAATCTATACACACCCAGCTATCTACATGACAGCATGGTTTTCACCTGACCTAAAATTATTGCCATGAGCCTGGTATGTTATCCCTGGGGCAATGAGAATGATGAGAATGATGCTGACGTGCGATGCTGTTATCGACTTCCGTAGAAACACCCACCTATCTCGCTACTGTTATCTCCTCACCCAGAACACAGCGTCTATGTAAGGCAGTGGGGGAAGCAGTTGGTATTGGGGATGTGTTATCTGGTGGTGCTCCTTGTAAGATGTTGTATTTGAAGGGAACAAGGAGCTGTGGCAGAAAGGTTAGTTCGGCTGCTGAAGAAGAGGAGGTTACGATAAGGTTGATGCGACAACTGCCCTAAACATAGACCAGAGCTGTCTTCATCATAATAATAAGTAAATAGAGCCTTAATATTTTTAATGCGAACAAAGAAATATAATGCACCAACACACATCCAAAAAAATTGCAAAAACATATATATAATATATAAATATCAGTAAGTAAAAATAAAATATAAAAATAAATAAATAAATGAATAAATAAATAAATTCGGACCACACAAGGACGAGGAAAAACTATCATCTATCTGGGATCTTTGTAGTGCTTCTTTAAATTCAGACTGAAAACAGAGGCTGAGGTGATCAGTGAAAGCTCTTTATCCCGGACCTCGTTTATCCGGAAACCTGACTTCTGGACAAGATGAGAATTTCTACATGTAAATGTTACAGTCAATGTGTAAGGCAAGTTTACAAAAAGCCAAATTATTTCATTCACTTTACAATTATTTTATTTTCATTTATAATATTATAATAACGAATTCTAAACATTTGTATGCTCTATTTTATCATTCAGTGATTGAAACTGAATGTTTAAAACAAATCAGTGTATACGTTTTTAATTGTTTGGCTTCTAATCCTGACATAATTGATTTATTGTGATGATTTTAAGAACTTTTAAACTTTTTATTAACTTTCTTTTTAATCTGGTAGCAACATTAATGTAAAATGACTGAAATATGTTGGCATTTTGTAAAATGCCTAAGTGAAAAATTCAGGCATGTTAGACAAAGCAAATAATTAAATAAATTTGAAAGCTGAACATCCTCGCGGGCGCTAAAATTGACCATAAACATTGTTAAGTGAACAAAATGTAAAATTTTACTTTCGGTTCCGTTAAAATTCAATTTATCGCGGTTAAATATACAGGTAAGCTAGATTTACATTTTAAACACGGTATAGTTATCTCCCAATTATATAATGTATTGTAGCTGAGATGAGACCAATCAAATGTAAAGAATATTTAACGCTTAACACCTTTTTGTTATATAGGCCTATGGGTCATTCCATTATTCATCTGAGGTAACAGTAATAAAGATTATTTAATATTTATATTCTGTACATTTTGTAGTGCTATGGGTGATATTACAATTGTGTAATAAGACTAGATAAGACCTATCAAATGTAAAGAATATTTAACATTTAACACTTCTTTCTTTTGTATGGGCCTATGTGTCATTCCATTATTCATCTGAGGTAACAGTGTGAAGCTTTGCTGTGCACTCAACCAGAAAAGTTGCTTCAAGGTGTCTAACAACTGGCTGTCAGTAAAGGCTACTGTTATCAGTATCTGACAGAAAAAACAAAATTTGAAAGATACCTACTAATGACAAAAAATATGTATATTCCAATCTTAAAATTCAGAACATGTAACCATAATTTACCTATTGAAACCGGCCGTTGGAATAATGTAAAGAAAGAGGATCGTGTATGTGAACTGTGCAACTCTCCTCCAGTTGCAGACGAATTCCATTATCTGTTAGGATGCCAGGCTCTGTCAAAACATAGAAGTGTATGCTTACCAACTGCTTACCAAAATAATTGGTCTAATTTATATACATTCAAGAGGTTATTATCCAGTCAAAACACGAGGTATCTTAAGAACCTATCGAGATTTATTGATGAAATATTTAAAGCAGTAAGAAAACACAAAACAGAAAAGATATAACATATTCATGCATGCCATACTGTCATCTTGTCACATATTAATACTTTGTTTACATGCTTGTACTTCTGTACTCTTTTGTACCACCGACGATGGTTTGGAGAATAATAAACTGAACTAAAAACAAATGGGAGGTTACCCCGTACGTCATTAAACATATTAAATCGTCAGTGTTATAATGCATGAACTCACGGCTCAAATACCATCCGTCTGTTCGGTAACTTAGATGTAAGTAATTATCATGGAGGCATGTTTGATATATGCTTCAGTTAAAAGTCGAATTGTCTGACAGAGTAGGTCTGGAGGCAGTTGTTTCCCGCAATGAAAAAGACGCATAATTTCTGCAACATAAATTATACATTAAGACATAATACTATTACACAGAGTATCCATTAAGGATACATTCCGGCGACAATAATATTTCTTGCGACCCTTATTTATGTTAGGATTCGCTGATCGAATTTTCAGATTCTTATCCAAGGTTCGACAGCACCATACCGGGCCAAGTGGTAAACGTTGGAGATATTCCTCTTCCTTCTCCTTCTCCCCTCCTCCTTCTTCTCCCTACTCCTTTTTCTTCCCCTCCTTCTTCTCCCTTCTTCTCCTCCTCATTCTTCTTCTCCTTCCCCCCTGCCGCTTCTTCCTTTCCTCCTCCTCCTCCTTCTTCCTCTCTCCCCTTCTTCTCATCCCCTCCTCCTTCTTCTCCTCCTTCTCCCCTTCTCCTCCTTCTCCTTTCCCCCTCCTCTTCTTTTCCTTCTCATTTTTTTCTTCTCTCTTGTTCTTCTTCTCCCCTCCACCTTCTTTCTCTCCTTTCTTCCTCTTCTTCTTCTTATTATTATGAAAAATTATACTTCGAGATTAACTGAGATACTGTTCAAAGTTCTGTTCACCACTTTCTCCTCCCCTCATGAAGAATCTACAAATTGTCCTGTGAGCGCCCAGTTCTCTCAATAAACTTACGCCGTTCAAGGTTGCGTTAAACGCAACTCAATCGCGCGCCCTCTGGAGGAGAACAATGTTCTAATAAATCAACATGTAACTGTGAACTCAATAATAATGACGAAAGAAAGATGTCCCGCACGCGAGAAAGAACAATGTGTAACCCTTGACGCTAAAGTCATCGGTTGCTTAAATTATTCTCGTTTCATATATATTTGACTATATTTTCAATATTTAATTTGAAATGTCCTGCATTAAGGTAAATAAAACATTCAAAATGTGCACGAAGTTTTGTCATATTAACGAAAGCATTAAACCAGTTCCACATAAAAGCTGGTTTTTGCAAGCTATAAACAAACAATGTGTTTTCAACAGCTGGAAAGAGCAACGACATGGACGCTGTGCGTGTACCTGGACATGTGATGGTTGAGGTGGGATCAACGCTATGGGAATGAGATGTTTCTGTCGTGTGTGTGTGTGTGCGTGTGTGTGCGTGCGTGCGTGCGTGCGTGCGTGCGTGCGTATGTGTGTGTATGTGTGTCTTTGTGTGTGCATGTGTGCGTGTGTGTGTGTATGTGTGTGCATGTGTGTGTGCGTATGTGTGTTTGTGTGTGTGTTCGTGTTTGTGTGTGTGTGCGTGTTTGTGTGTTTGTGTGTGTTTGTGTGTGTGTGTGCGTGTGTTTGTGTGTGTGTTTGTGTGTGCGCGTATGTGTGTTTGTGTGTGTGTGTGCGTGTTTGTGTGTGTGTGTGTGTGTGTGTGTGTGTGTGTGTATGTGTGTGTGTGTTTTTGTGTGTGTGTGTGTGTGTTTTGTTGTTGTATCTATAATATGGAGTAGGTGGGGGTCAGACGGCCCAATTAAAAGACGGCTTATACCGGGATAAGGTAAGGTTGAGTGCACTAGTAATTGTTACCTGTTTACCTTAGCAAGTTTCGCTGCGGCACATTACCCTTACACGTTGAAATTGGTAGATTTGCTAGACCTATCACGCCTTTATAGGATAGAATTTGTAAATTATGTAATAATAAAGCTGTAGAAGATACATTTTCTCATTAACTGTCCATTTTATTCTGACTTAAGATATGATTTAAGGTTGAGAATTATAAAGTCTGATCCTATATTTGTTTCATTTTCTCCTGTGGACCAGTCAGTGTTCTTAATGAACTGTAACACGTATATAAAACCTCTTGCTTCACTTATTTCAAAAATGTTTGCACGTAGGCAACTTTTCCTTACTTAATACTGTAATTCATTTTTATCGGGTTTTGCAATCTTATAACTTATAATTCTTTTATATAAAAAATGTTTTTGATTGTCCATTGTGTCTCACCGGCATTTCATGGCCCGATGTTGTATGTATTTACGCAAGTTTTTATGTCATTCAACATGTGACACATAAAAGAAATATATATGTCATATATGTCTATGTCCTTAGTGTAAAGTGGAACAGCCCTACACAAATGTCAGAGAAACAAACTAGTATTGCTCAACCCAGCTTTAGCAAATGTCCAACCTTATCTAAAAAATCAAGGAGTCGTCTGCCTAGTGACTTTCTCCTTTAGACGCAGCAGTCTCCCTCAGAATCTCTATACACATCTTCCTGGGTGGGGACCGCCTCCGTGGTCTAGTGGTAGAGCGTCCGCCCGGAGAGCGGAAGGTTCGATCCCTAGGCCGCGTCATACCAAAAGACGTTAAAAGATGCTACTTGTTGTTACCCTGTCTGACGCTCGGCATTAAGGGACTAAAACAAGGACTGGTCGGCTCGGAGTCAGTACACTGTGTCTGAGTGGGGTATTCATGTTATACTGCGGCACGGTATCTCAGTGAGCTAGCACTACAAATCGGCATCAGTCGGGACTCCTACAAGCAGACGCTTCTAGGGATGCCCCGAGTGCGAAATCGGCAACACCGGAAGTGCTCGTTAAATCTAGAACATCATCATCATCATCATCATCATCAACAAGCAGCCACACAAACACACACACGTCGCTATATAAGTGCAATAATCTTAGACGCGACATTAAACCCCATTTCACCTCACCTATTCCTGGGTTGGGGAACACCACCAAAGTCTATCTCGGCCATCTTGGCACCTTCTCACGTCTCAATCCCTTGTACCAGTTCCACAGATCTGAAGAAGTCGGTTGCTGATGTGAGAGACTGCGGTTTTACAGCATGGAAACCCTACATGGGCTTAGTTGTTGTTTGGTATTTGTTACAGACAAAACATTTTTCGGTCAATACTTTTTCAACACATGTTGTGTTACCAACAATCAAACCTTCCAGAGAACCAGTACGAGACCAATTTATTTTATAAATGATAGTTTCAGGAACAAATTATTGTTTTCAGCAAACTCACGGTAGCCTACGGTCTATCGCTTATCAAAAGGTCCTGAGGACCAATAGGATATGCAACAATACAGATAGGATGTCGTAACAGCATTTACTGAGGAAGTCCACAGCCCGCAATCTGGGAATCTACACCAATTTTAAATCAAATATTCGAAATCGTAAAATTACGTATCTGAGAAGCCCCTCATCACGTATTGATGAAGCAGGGGCAGTGAAAGCAACACCAACGTCGACGTGTAGAAACCCGATCACGTTCTCTAGATGGAAGTTAGAGATAGAAACGTATTATCTCGCCCTTGACAAATACCTTGTCTCGTAAACTGCAACCTATGCTTGTTCCTGACGCCCTGTATCGCCTTGTCCATCTGTTATGACAGACAGGTGTTATCTCTGGTTCATTCCAGGGTAGAGATAAATAATCCATCATGTTACAGGAAACGGTAAGGGCATAGAGGATCTCCATGTTGTACCCCAAGTTGATATCAGCGCTTTTTCTTGTATTGGTATTGTAGGTGTTACCCTCGTTTGAGGTCGTAGTAAATGTGAGGTTAACATCATTCCAGTCACATCAGACGGAGCCAGCAAGAAAGTGTTATGTGGGCAGCGAAAACGTATGTGCTAACAGCGAGAATCTGTTGTGCGGGAAGCAAGAATGTGTTATTTCCATAGCAAGAAAGTGTTATTTCCATAGCAAGAAAGTGTTATTTCCATAGCAAGAAAGTGTTGACCGGGAAGCAAGAATGATTTTTGGGGGGCAGCAAGAATATGTTGTGCCGCATCATGAATGAGTTGTGGGTATCAGGTATCAGGAATGAGTTGTGCGATATCAGGAATGAGTTGTGCGGTAGCAAGAATTAGTTGTGCCGCAGCAAGAATGAGTTGTGCTGCAGCAAGAATGAGTTGAGCGAAAGCAAGAATGTGTGCTGTGCGGCAGCACGAATGAGTTATGTCGCAGCAAGAATGTGTGTGTGTGCGTGTGTGTCCATATATAAATATATTAACATATATGAATGTAATGATTGGTTTCTGATGTTGAAGGGGGCACGAGTGGCCCAGTCGTCTAAGGTGCCGCGATTCGCCGTGCAGAATTGCGTCCCTTGCGCACGTCAGAAACCTATGATTGTGGGTTCGTATTATGTTTCTAGGTTTGTCAGCACCATATCCGTGCTCTTAGGTTTCACCGAAGTGGTAAACGTCTGAGACCTGCATCACTTCGGGCTTTCCTCCCACATTAAGCTGACACGCCGTGATATAACTGGAATACTATTAAAACGGCGTTAAACCCAACTCACTCACTCTGATGTTGAAGAAACCACCATTTTAGTATAAGCACACGGTGTATGCTTTTTTAAAGATGTGTATTGACGAATATGAAAGGCAGTAATTCTGCAATTTGATTCGTTCGTAAATTCGTGAGTGAGTGAGGTCTGCGATAGGTTGACGTGTTCCATCCATATCAAGACCGCAGACGCCAAGGGTGGACTTTACACTTTGTTTCCAGTGGAATCGAACCCGGATTAGAGAAAGCTTTAACGACTTGGCTACCCCGCCCCTTGGTGCATGTGTACTGAGAGAAGTAATGGCTTTGAAATTACATTTTCCCAGGGTATATGTTTTATGTAAATAAAAGCGACAAAAACCATAGTATTACTCATTAGAGCCTATTGTACGATTCCGACTATGTCATGAGCATGTGTTTGTAAATCACTATCAAATAGTGATGATACCAGGTGTTCTCGAAAAGGTGAGCATATCCTGCCCCACCTGTGGCACCCGTCACAAACACATGCAAAGGCAAGTCAACTATTCACTTGAAAAAGAAAACACAGGGACGTATTTTACAAGTAAAAAAAGGAACTGCATCGGACATAGGTTTTGTCGCTGATGCGTCAAATTTGGAAATGTCCTCCACATGTCTAGCACCATGACGAGCACATCCCATCCCAGTTGGCCAGTCAGCATCCGTGCTGCAGTGACGCACCAGGACCTTTGGGGAACGAGCCTTTGCCAAGCCTGGACCAGTACTTTGGAATAATCTCCCAAGTCATCACTGATGTATTCAGGAACTATCATCCTTTAAGACTCAGCTACAGACACTAGAGAGGCATGCCTCTGAACTACGGTTAGAGATGTTTTTCCTTAGCGCCTTTGAAAAGTGATCACTAATTGGAGCCAGGTGCTCTAATTATTATTCTTCCTCTCCCTTCCTCCTTATCTTCTTCTTCCTCTTCTTCTTGTTATTATTATTATTATTGTGGTTGTTCGACATACGACAATTACTATTCCTACAAACGACATTTACAGCTCCAATCAGAGGACAAGTTAGACTCAAAGACTCCAACTTAATGCAGCCAGCAGAATGTAAACCACTTAATGTAATGTACTGTACTTTGTAACTGTATAAAATATTCAAGGTCCTCGGTCTGGTATTCTAACAATACATTCCTCCACAAGTCCAACATCATACAGAGTTATCCGTTCCAGATCACACACCATGTCGTGTCTGTTTCTTTGCTCCCCATTACCCACAATGCTCCTCGGCGCATCTCATTGAATATGCATCCTTAACAAAACCCCACTTTCTACCATGATTATATATTTACAAGGAGTTAAAACACTCGTATGTGGATTTAATGGCTTGTACTGTCTTCGGCACTTTAATTGTACTTAAACTTCTTTGTACGGCCTCAAAATTTGCGGAAATATATTTGCCGTGACCGGAATTCGGTTATTTGCAATCTTGGCATTGGTACTCACTCATCCGTGATGTTATGGAGGTATTGTCATGGTTGACTGTGTTCTTTGAGCTTGATGCCTGTAAACAGGACCCACCTAGAGCGTTCATTAAACATGCATCTGTTATTGTTTAAGAGCACTCCGCGTCTGAATACATTATCATTGCGTATACCCACAGCGCCTTACTGTTAGGAAAACGCGCGAAATACTATGACGGCTGTTTGCTAGTAATCACGTGATGAAAGACGCATCGATGACAAGATGTCAACAGAGATGGAAATTCGATATTTGAGAAAAATAAAAGTTTTAATTCATATGGTTTTACAAAACCGTTGTGTGTTTGTTTTCTAGTTAGATCCTAATAATCCATATAAAATAGTTTTCTTGGCGTAGTTGAAACATTGGGTTAGCACATCGCGTCAAAGACCGGGATTAGAGTCCTGACTGTGAGTCCTTTATTGGTGTCTTTTGCAGTAATGGAATACTGACTGCAGCGGCATAAAACTTCACTCACTCTACAGTCAGTGAGTGAGTTGGGCTTATCGCCGCTTTTAACAGTATTCCAGTAATATCACGGCGTGTCAGCTTTATGTGGAGGGAAAGCCCGAAGTGATGCAGGCCTCAGACGTTTACCACTTCGGTGAAACCCACGGGCACGGGTATGGTGCTGACAAACCTAGAAACATAATCGGTGCGAACCGGGATTCGAATCCACAATCATAGATTTCTGGCGTGCCCAAGGGACGCAACTCTGCACAGCGAATCGCGGCGCCTTAGACGACTGGGCCACCAGTGCCCCACACTACAGTCAGAGCTTCATACACAACAACCATTGTATGTGTGTTAGCAGCCTTACTCCAGACACATGACATTGTAGCTGTTGTTGTTGTTGTCCATGTTAAGCTGGTGCTTATCACAACATGTCCTGAATATATATCTCTGGTCACTTGTCACTCCGGGTGGATAACGGTATAAGAATCTTCATCGAAACGTCGTTATATGCAATAAACCAGATGTTTTTATCGATAATGTTTTCACAGTGTTAATCAAGGAGGACAGTACCGAAAATAATTTTAAAATTGATTTTAATTTTACATGCATTAAATAGAACAGTTACAATGGCAGATTTGTCAAGCAATGAATATTTGTTAACCTGTCAAAGTTGTTGTAGCAATGTCTGTTGTGTTTTTCCTTCTCCTGGCAAGCATTCTTAAAATCATACTCACTCTTCGTTCTATTAATGGTGGTCTGGTACGACTGAACTGTGTGTCACTAATTGTTGGTAAGTTTTTGGACCATGGACAATGCATTTGTCATACAGAACTTTTTATGATTTTAAATGTTTATATTTTTGTGTTGACTAAAACGCCTGTGGATATAAATATATGTAATACTTTGTTTTCCATGGTTTATTGATTCTACATGTGTTTGGGTGAATGAATGAGTCATCAATGTTTAATGCCTCTTTCAGCACGATACTAGAAATAGGCTTCCCACATTGTACCATGTGGAGAATCAAACCCGGGCCTTCGGCGTGACGAGCGAGCGCTTTTACCCCAAGCCTACCCCAAGTCCCCTGTACGTGTGTGAATGTATTAATACCCCTGTAAATGTAGTACTTCACGGAGTAAGTTATCCTTCCGCCGTTAGTGTGACAATGACGAGACATACACATATTGACATACAGAAACCGATATCGATTATTTAATGGCAATAGTTTCCATGGCAATACTGTTCTGGCTTTCCTGACATTTGCTGCCTCTGCGTTGCATAATATCGGTACAAGCGACCTAATCGCGAAACATACTGAGTCTTGTTTGTAGCAACGTTTCAGTGAGTATCGGTGGTGTGGACTTTATCAATGTAAAACTAATGCCATGTGTAGATGTTCTAGTAGATTCACAGATGTTCGGGATATTTGTAATAAGGCATGTGCAGTAATATGTGCTTAATTTTCTACGGGGCGCACTGGTGGCCCAGTCGTCTAAGGCGCTGCGGTTCGCTGTGCAGAGTTGCGTCCTTTGGGCACGCAAGAAACCTATGATTGTGGGTTCGAATCCCGGTTCGCTCCGATTATGTTTCTAGATTTGTCAGCACCATATCCGTGCTCGTGGGTTTCACCGAAGTGGTAAACGTCTGAGACCTGCATCACTTCGGGCTTTCCTCCCACATTAACCTGACACGCCGTGATATAACTGGAATACTATTAAAAGCGGCGTTAAACCCAACTCACTCACTCACTCACTTAATATTCTACAGTCTGTATATATAACTGTCAGGCAAAAGAAAATATAAACTTGAAAACTTAATTTGACAATAAATCTTACAGACGTTGTCAAAACGTTACTAAGATTAAAACAGTGCCCAAACACTATAAACTTAAGGTCCAAAACACAACTATGATAAACGTATGAAAAACATCACCGTCGAATTACCATTTCTTGTTTATCCATTTCTAGATACCATCAAACAGGTGTATAGTTTCTTTCGCTCGGCAGTTTGATTAAAATCGGTCATTTGATGTTGATGTGCCGTTCCAATATAATTTTAAGCTGTGATGTGTCTCATAAGCTTAAGCCTTTTGAGGCTTGACGATGTTTTGCTTGTATTGTATGGGTTTATATAAATTGTGCAAAACATGAGACATTAATAAAATAATAATAATTAAGGTCTTCTTTCAGATTTCACCTCTGTCTACCTCAAACATCTCGCCTTATCTGGTAATATTGTTACGTATCGATTTCGAAATTGAAACAATTATGTAACCCCCCCCCCCCCCAAAAAAAAAAAAAAAAAAAATTATAATAATAATGTATGTAAAAGAATTTAGTGTGAAACCAACAACCAACCAACAAATGGTATAAATCAACAATTGTATTTAGGTTTACAAATAAATACAAATTACTGCACAGCAATGACACTGGCAGTATACAATAGAGTGGTAATACAATAATATAAAATGTGAGAGCAGTGGAAATGTTCTCCACACAAAAGCTGGTCTTGGTGTAATGTCAGATGAAATGTCAGATGAGACAGGCATGCACCCGGCACACTTATATAGTCCAACTATCTTCCAGTAATTTCCACACAGTGCTAGACCAGTCCAGTATGGCTGGAACATCACAGAGTATTCCACATGTTTCTATAACGCTTGACATCCAACCATGCCACTCCGGCAGTTTACAGATAATTCAAGCATCTGTATGTAATGACTTCCTCTCCACAGCTTACATTAAATAGTACTACATTCATTATATGAAGCTTAAAAAGGAACACACAATTCTTAAACGGTCAAATATTTCATTGCACAAAATGGGCATTTGAGGTGAGCTGAAATGGGGTTTAACGTCGCGTCTAAGATTATTGCACTTATATATCGACGTGTATGTACGTGTGTGTGTTTGTGTGTGTGTGTTTGCGTTTGTGTGCGCGCGTGTGTGTGTGTGTGTTTGCGTGTGCGCGCGTGTGTGTGTGTGTGTGTGTGTGTGTGTGTGTGCGTGCGTGCGTGTGTGCGTGCGTGTGTGTGTGTGTGTGTGTGTGTGTGTGTGTGTGTGTGTGTGTGTGTGTGTGCATGTACTAGTCTGGACTGGTGCCGATTTATAGTGCTAGCCCACTGAGACCGGACCTTCCGCTCTCCGGGCGAACGCTCTACCACTAGGCCAGGACATTTGAACTGAAACAGACGCCCATGTTGGTAAAATGTCGACCATCTTGAATTTTCGGTGGTGGGTGTTTTTTTTCTTGTTCGTTACCCAAAGGCGACTGACTTTGCACTTTCTTTCATTGTGTCATTATTTGAACGATTGTAACAGTTATCTGATCTACTATAACGAAATTGATGCACAACTAGCTTGTATAATAAATTTTACAGTTTATCTTATATTTATTATTCTCTCAATTTGTAATTTTCTTTAATCAAAAATATATAAAAATTAAAGGTAAATAGTTGTGCGTATGTGAGTGATTGATTACGGTTTTACGCCGCTTTTACCAATATTTTAGCTCTATCACGGCGGGGGACACCAGAAATGATTGTCACGCATGGTACCCATGTTGGGAATCGGACCACGCCCCATTTACGTATGTAAACTTAGTAGAGAGAAATAAGAAGAAAAAGCTTTCTCCAGCTTTGGTAACGTCATGAAAACTAAGTGACTTTGAACGCTTAACTCAACAGTTCCCCTGTTCAGACACATTAAATATGTTTGTTTTCAGAATTATCAATGACTTCATGTTTTTTTTCATCACCTTTCGACAGTTAAGATTTTCATCTGTCTCTTTATTTTAATTGTATTTGCTTTCAACGACCCGCATTAGCTTAAATGAATCGTCAATGACAATTATTTCTATAAAATTGAATAATTGATGAAGTAAATGACTTCTTCGCATGCCTGGAAGGTGAGAGGCTATTTATCGCCCGAGTCTATAATGCTAACTACAGGTAGCTGTGTGGAAAATAGCTTTCTGGTCACGTGGCGAGGATAATGCAAGGAGTCCCGCCGTCTCCAGCGCTTAAACGCTTGAATGTACCTAAATACGAAATCTTAAAGCGTTCTGGTCTGGATCTGTTACTGGTGTTTGTCTGATGGATAATACAGAATAATAGAGTAGGGCTTTGATGATAACGATATCCTATTTTTTAAAATTGCCTTTAAGTTTTTTCCTTTCTTTTTGTCACGGTGTAAATGTCTAGTTTGATGAGCGATAGAAAAGAATGAAAAAATCACGTGGTGTGGTGGTAATGTCGTTTCATTTGTCGGGACAAATGGGACTTGTTTATAACGTAATTGTATGGTCATTGTAATAATGTAGGAGTGATGGCTTGTGCTTGACATAGGTTTGATAAAAGTATTCAGTAAACTATGGTTATAACGAACTCAAAGAGATTGTATCATATGTTTTATTGTCCATTGAAAATATCTAGAGTTAGCGACAATAATAAAAAATATTAGCTTCACTGGCGCACTCAATGAAAACTTCTACATGGTTTAATTTCTTTAAATATAATTTGATTGAAAACTTTAAACAAACATTAAAATCCGCATAATCCGCAACTACTACAATATTTCAAACATTGGTCGTGATCATGTGGTTCCAGAATCATTTCTTACCCCAGTCTTCATCAAACCAGTTTATTTTTACACAAAATTATTCAGTCACAGATTACGTTTTACAAACTGTTGCAGGAATGTGGGATGGTTAAATAGACATAATCAAATTTCACAACAGTTCTATCAATTTTCAAAAACATAAAAAAAACAAATTCGGAATACTCGGTATGCAAAACTAGATATGTTATTAATTAGAACTATGAGCCTGTATATTCTGCAAAGAAAAACACCTTGAACAAGGTAATTTTTGTGGCAGACACTTCTTTTCAACAGTCTGGAACGTCAATATGTTATTAAAATTGAATGTCACGCAGACATACGTCAAACAGTAGCTCAGCGAGCAGGAGTAGATAATGGCGTCAATGGCTTTAGACTGTGAGTATTTTCAGTAAGAGAGTCAACGTGTATCAAGACAATGACTGTAAGCATATTTTAAGTGAGAGAGACAGTATATCGATCGAATGTTGGAGTATCGAGACTGTGAGTGTGTTTTGAGTATATGAGTATTGTGAGCGAATATGCGAAAGTGGGAGTGTGTTTAGTGAGAGCGTGACAGTGTAATATGTTTGGGAGAATTATTTCAAGGCAGCAATATATTATGCTGGTTCGGGACAAAAACGACTGACCTGGTCAATAATTTGTAGATATACAAATATAACATTACTATAATATACAACATAATATTCCTAACCTCCCACTGCCGTGGCAAGCAGTTAAACGCAAATGATTTCACCTACAGTGACGTAAATATATTTGAAGGTATCAGTCGTATATCACAGCGCGAACGTCCGGTCCCATTACTGAGGAATATCTACATTTATTGAAACCGGACGTTTTGAAAACATTCCTTGACGGTTTTAACAGTATGAATACCATTGAAGATGAGAACAACGTCCTCTTAACATGTCCTCTTTATACAGATCGGGGCAGGGATCTCCTTAGTCCTGCACCATGACCGTGGAATATATTTATTTTATGAAAAAATCTAGAAATGCATACAAAAGCAAATCTAGCCAGCTCAAGCTAGCTCTATTCCACAGCCGAAATCAGCATAGGGAATTTTTTTATATTTTTAGAGTCAAGAAGGATATTGTGTAATATAAGATTTCAGAGACTAAATGTTAGTCTAGGATCTCCTCAAGGCTAGCAGGGAAATGTGGCCAGAGTTTGACTTTTTAACTAACAGAGTAATATTTAACCGTATTTTAGCCCATCCTGATCTTATCTTTCGCACTGCTAGAACCTGCCATGACATTTTAACTAAACGCAGAGGCCTTTTATACTGTTAAACTTTGCTGATTTTTATATCTGTATATGTGTACTTTATAGCACATTTTGTATTTTACAATTAATGTCTCTCATAAATCGCTGAGCGGTTGGTTGATTTATATATTACATAATGAGTATGCATACACTGTGGAATATGTCCATGTAAAACAAGCGAGACAGAAATAAAACGTTCTTCTTTATTTTATTCGAACTAGTCTAGATGATAAACATAGGCAAGTCTAGATGATAACAATAGGCAAGTCTAGATGATAACAATGGGCAAGACTAGCTGGCTAAATTTACTCAGCATAAAAAGCAGGGTATGTTTAGTGGTATGCGCACGTGAATTATCCTGAACTACTCTGACGCAATGTTGAAAGAACTTAGAGCTGTCATTTTGAATCGGTTCTTAAACACGTTTTTTTCCTCAAAGCAAATTCAAACTGGTTAATCATCGTTATTTTATTTGTTTATGCAATCCCCTTCAAATACAAGTGACATGTGTAAGACACATACTCGTGGGTACACGTGTAACAGCCATCGCAACACTCGAAGCTCACCTGATCTACACGTTTAACATATGTTTTGTCCACATGGACTCCTTAAGTTCGTTTTTATTATTAACAAAACATTTTCCCAAACATAAAATAAAACAGTTTGAATGTAAAAATAATAAAAGGCACCTTTGTACTTTGCACGATGCTATCGTCTTGACTTCGTAGTCTCGACGCTGCCCCTCTTGTCTATTTATTCTCCCAAGGAAAGTCAGGTAAACGCACGGTGTTACAATAATAGGGAGACGCCTCGCGGCTCAAGCATGGGCGTTCTACAGAAGGTCAAGCGCATTTGCAGTGTTGCGCGGCCTCGGAATAGCGACATGCCTTGCATCAACGCCCTGCCGTTCTTTTACCCTGAAGCTTGGCTAATTGATTGCATGGGGGTTTACGACTCTAATGTTCCTTTCACTACTCTGCGTTGGGGGGTGAAGGGGGAACGCGGCATATGGCACCCCGGGGCGGAGGTCACGTGACACAGCTGAGATTCCGGGTGATTCTGTTTGGCGCGCGCTGGGTGGTGTCAAGCGTGACGACCGTCAATTCGACATCGCCTCGATTTAATTTACAAGTTGAGGTGAAGTGACACATTAATAAAGGCTGATTCTTTCGTTGGAATTTAGATATACGGTAAATAGGACGGCAATTGGAGTTAATGGAGAAATCTCATTTGAATTATAGTGATGTACAGTTGTCTAATAAAGATTACTTCCTCGGTTGAGTGAGTGAGTGAGTGAGTGAGTGAGTGAGTGAGTGAGTGGGTGGGTGGGTGAGTTGATAACTTATTTGAATAAATAGTAAATGAATAGATCGGAGAGTGAGTGAGCAAAAGTTGGATCGATGATTGAGTGATACTATTACCAATAGAGATACATTTTTCTTTCTTTCCAACATTTGATTAATACACTTTTAAGCAATCGATATAACTTTTTTGAAAACGGCTTTGATTTGTGAAATAATAAAACGTGCATGTATTTTCAAAGGCTCAAAACAAGCGATGTTGAGCAGGTGTGGTGCTGTAGGCCCGTCTGTTGTGTTAGTGAGGGATTCTCATCCAACGTGCTTCCTAAAGTTTCGTCCAGCTTAAAAATAAAAAGGTTTTTTATATCAACCCTTTTGCCGGATTGAATACATATTAACAACATGCCGCCGTGGCGTATAACAATTTCAACCTTTCCACATTTTAGTTTTATTGTATTCTTATCAGTTGAATTGTATTCTCATTTTTTAAATTTCATTTTATTTAATTGTCTTCCGCCTGACCCTACCTCTGACGCTGATCATTGAGATGAGGAACACACATGATATGGAGGATTTGAGACACATATCCGGTTGCATTGTGCTTTCAGGTTTGTTCAGTTAATGTGTCGATAAGTTTGTTTATATTGAAAGAAATTATATTAATTATTTCTCTAAATGTCATATTATTGTTGATATTTAGTAAAAATCATAGTATGCACTGTATATAAATGTGAATCATCAAATTGACAACATATTTGATTTATGTGTACATTTAAGAACTGCACAATCTACGTGTTAATGTGGTTGTTGTGATAAAAAAATCATGACATAAAACTGGATCTAAAAAATCTGAACTGAAGGTCGACCTGTTGCCCCATTAGCGGGAAGGGGCACACACCTGGGTTCTTCAAGAGGCGCACCTGGCCGCGGCATTGTTTGAACCTAGATTTCCCTTGATCTTCCCATTGTTTTGGTTGCTGCTTCTTCCCTGTCTTAATGGCTACACCTGTACAGCGGATACATTAATCAGGTGACGAAGGGTTAGAATCACAATACAGTTGCTGAATATTTAACATTGAACCAGTTGTTATATTTTTCAAGCTTCCATTAGTAATGAGTTTTATCCCTCGTCTTTGCACTTCAAATGTCTGTAAATTTGAATATAACGAATTTAGATTTAAATTTGAAAAATTGGAGCAAATGTTGCAATCAAACACAGACATTGTAGAATGCAGATACACTGCCGGGCAAACGAAAATAAATATACACCAATGTTTGATAGTGGATAAAAAATGAAACAAACATGAAATGGTTACTCGGTGGTAATGTATTTAATACGGAACCTTAGTTTGCAGTGTTTCGGCGACTGCTTTCAATCCAATAAAGCTTTGATAACGCTTCAATCAATAATAAATAGATTTTGGGGATGTCTATTAAACATAACCAGTGATGATGTTCACTATTTCTGTGTTCTTTTAAAAATATTTATCATGCATCTCAATACACTCGCTCTCCTGACCACATCGCATCCTCTCATGTTTGGCTAAAACCGGAAATCGAAATTTAAATCGTATACCTAGCACGCCACAACCGACATTTTATCCAGGCGAGGTGAGGATCAGATTGTAGGCAATACCAGTGTGCGGTATAATCCGAATATAGAAGTGTTGATTATAGCACGCACACCTATGTGACTCTGTGCTTTCCAAACTGTCATTGCTTATGCACAGACGTTATTTAAGAGTTTTGGCCCTCACACGATGAACGTTCATACTCCAAAGCATTCACACAAAATGAAAGTCAATTCTTATAATTTTTTATCACTATTTTATACCTCGAGGGATGTAGAGCTAGATCTATAGGTGTGACTTTATGTTTACACTGACAGCCATACAACAACCAGCTGTATCGCGGAATAAAATAGTGAAAAGAGCGTATGCATGCTCAACTTGCTTTACAGGAACTACTTGTATTTTGTTTACGAGAAATTGTTCAAATAATATATTATCATTGGGTGAGAAAGGTCTGTTAGGAACTACCTCAGTAAGTCAGTCACAATGACATAATACATTAACATTAAGTACAAGACGTCAAAATGGCCGACACGATAAACGTGACGGGAGAGATTTCAAAAGTTGTTAATGAATTGTGGCGGTTACATGTGTTGGTCATCATTGATCAATTGGCCGATCATTGAAAGGTGATGAAAAAGATGTGTCAAATAGATACTAAGGTAAATTCATAGATTGCTGTAGACTGTCGCTGTCAGTATAGATACTGATCAAGTCGATACTCCGATAGTGGATGTGCATTTCTACGTTTTGTTCACTAGGATGGGTCGTAGAGAGGATATTCGTGAACGATCATGCAGTCAAACTTTCTAACGTTTCTCAATGTATGCTAAAACGCCGAGTTCAAGATTAAAGGGTCTAAATGATCAGAAAGAACGCTTTTGTATGTATTCGTGCTAGAGAATCCCCGGGGTGTTCCCCTGGAATGTGGAAGTAGTCCATAATTGTTTAAGTCATTTCAAGAACACGGTCTCGTGAAAAACGTATGAATATAAAATTGTGTCGTTCAAACACTTATGAACGCCAGTTTCGCGGTCATGTGACCGACCTCTCGTCCAATGGGAAAGCCGTATATCGCGTAAAACTTCAGTTTACGTCATTTCAAGGACAGGGTCCCGCAAGTACAACGACCGAATGTTGTGGTATAACAAAAATAAACTCTTAAGCGGATCCAGCATATTGACAATCCAACTCACTGTTCGTCCCCGCGATGTCAACATGTGGAAGGTGCCTAAAGACGTTCCGTAATCCCTCCACTTCGACCAGGTGTGTCTTCAAGGGTAAACTGATGTCTCAGGGAGGTGCATGCTGGAGACACCAAACCAGCTTGTGGGCCGGAGGGGTAGCTTTGTGGTTAAAGCGTTTGCTCCTCACCCCGAAGACCCGGGTTCGATTCCCGACATGGGTACATTGTGTGAATCCCATTTCTGGTGTCCGCCGCCGTGATATTGCTGGAATATTGCAAAAAAACGGCGTAAAACCATACCCACTCACTCACTTAAACCATTTCGCAACTGCATTATCTGTATGCCCATACATTACGTAATCGATGTGCAGAGTTGTCTCCGTACACCATGCCAGGATCCGATGATTGTGGGTTCGAATCCCGGATTTCCCCCGAGTGCGATCCTTCGACTGTTGACACCATACTCGAGGTCCTGTATTAAGGCAAAGTAGTAACGTGACAGAGATAGGATTTCGCTTGGGTTTCCCGCCCACTAAGCCGACCTGCCGTGATGTAATTGAAATATTATTCAATGCGGTGTCAAACCCAACTTTACTCATTCATTCATGAATTAGGAACAACACATCTTTCAATTAAAAATTATACGATAACATCCAAATGTGACAATCCCCCGAAAACAATAAAATGATAAAATCTTGGAATGTACATTTGCCCGAACAAAGGCAGTGTATCACATTTAAACTTTAATTAAGTCCCAGTATCAAGACATCAGCATGCCAGTATATGACACGTATCAAAGCATCAGTATATCATCGAGGATATCAATATATCATAGAAGATTCCATGTATATCACCCCCGTGAAGATGTGTGGTGTGTGTGACCTTTGATGCGATCAGCAGCCTAAAGCCTAAAGCTGCACCAAACGTGGAAAGTTGTGGGTATTTTCATGATTCTGCGTGTGGCTATTTCAGCTGTGAAATCATTCGCTGTGGTATGTAAGATAACCGGTCCTAACGCATTCATATTTCCGTTCTCATGAACTAAGAATATGATTTTCGTAAAGCATATACAGTAAACTAGGGTTATAACGAACTCAAAGGGACTACTAAGTACATATACTGCAAGACTATAGCAAGTAGTCGGGACCAAAAGTAAGTTCGTTATATCCGTCAGTTCGTTATAAGCGTGTTCGTTATAACCGTAGTTTACTGTATTGTAAAAAAAAGATCATGAGTATATCTTAAAGTATATATTTTGAATTTTTAATAATTATTTTATTTTCGACATGACTGTCAATGATACATGTTGTTACGCTTCAGACTACTGCCTATTGCAATATTTGGTGACAATATTCTATAACTGTTAATACCATCCCGTACAACCTAAGAACCAGGAAGATCCGGGGTAGAATAGGTCTTCAGCAACCCATGCTTGCCGTAAAAGGCGACTATCCTTGTCGTAAAATGCGACGAACGGGATCAGGTGGTCAGGCTAGCGGACTTGGTTGATGCATGTCATCAATCCTAATTGGGTGGATCGATGCTCATGATATTAATCACTGGATTGTCTGGTCCAGACTCGATTATTTACAGACCGCCGTCATATAGCTGGAATATTGCTGATTGCGGCGTTAAACAACAAACCAAACCAAAACCAGTGCAACATAAATGTTTCATTAAAAAAAGTCCCGTTGTAATTTATAATCCACATTTGGATATATATTCTACGGAACATTCTTACTTGACATACAACTTCGAACTTCGAACTTTAATCAAACTGGCTAAACTGGCTAATCAACAATTCCTCATGAGATCTCGTGTGTGTAGAAATGTTAAATGTTTGAACGTGAACGGGAGAGGACGTGTATCCACGATAGCGATCTACATTCGCCAACCGAGCTGTTTAAGAATACAAAAAGTTCAAGTCAAGATAAGACACTGTGAAAAATGGTGTTCAGAAAAAACCCAAGATATTTGAATAATAAACACGTAACATTACATTTCAACACGTTTTACTGAACATGTCTTATAAAGAGACTGTAAACACGTCATTGTTATGTATATATCCGAAACGTTGTCATATGTAAGTATCCACGTGCAATTTCTAAATGCAAAGGTCACATGAGTTCAGTAGAGCGTCAAGCCTTGGTTTCAGTTATAATTAATTTATTTAAAATTTAATCTCACTTATTTTGTTTCAGTTGTGTGTGAGTTGTTTATTTTATAACACATGATTCCCACCTTTACCGATTCGAATAATTTAAAAAAATCAAGTTGTGTAAAAAAATATAAATTTCAATAACACACGAAATGCATACACGTTATACATTTAAATAACAAAGGAGAGTAAAGAAAATATTTACAATAAAATAAATAAATGTCTTATTCATATAGTAAATATAGCGTCATCTGCCCAACATTTCTAATCCTAACACACTGAAATCGCCGTTAAGATTATTCAAACTTCTCCGTGGACTCTCCCAAGGGCGCCGAGCTGGGTGTTTAAATCTGGCGGGCCTTCCCACGAGGCCATTCTTCATCGATACTCAGACTTTTTAATCAAATTTCACCAAACTCTTTTTTTCAGCGAACAGGGCGATAACTGGAAAAAATAGTTTAAAGCAATTAAATGAAAGCGTTCTTCTCATAAGCTATAGCAGGGATCACACAAACGCTTGCTTCTGTCTTTTCTAAAATCATTGGAGGAATTTCCTCATGTTTTCGTAAAAAATTGTCCCGAAGGTCATTTGAAAATCTGTTTAAGTGTCGCTACGAGGCTAGGTTGCGTTGTGAGCGAGCCAGAGGTGGCGATGTCATACCGATTCCGACGGGTTTTCCATCTGTTCAAGAGAATCGCGCAACTAACGCTACGAGTTAGCAGCTTTAGGTGCGCGTGTTATACCACCGAGAATCCATTTTACAGGTCGAGTTGTCGCGCGACTCGAGGTCACGTGACAATCAGGGGGCAAGGTGTGAGGGGTTCTTGGAGAGGTGTGGGTCCCGGCACGTGAACCTGGGGGAGATGTGTCAACGTTATAGCAGGAAGGTCTATCAGGGGAGGGAAGAAACGAAGTGACTGTCCCACGAAAGAAAGTTTCCCTGATCAAACGAGGCATGGGATGCTGCGTCCGCTAGTCATCTTTACAGAGCGAATTTTTCAAGGTGAAAACATCGTCACATTAGGAAAGTTGATTGAATCAAAGATCTAGAAAACGAGTCGTATGAATTATGTGTAGGTTCTTTCGCGATTATATGAAAAGATTTACCTTTTTTTTCCGATTATTGAAAAGAATCTGCCTCTTGGGTCATTTATTCCAGTCGAATAAAAATTATATTTTAACATTTTTTTCAACATCAACCTTTTTTATAATTTTTAAATCGATTTCAGGGACATAAGGAAGAGAATTTATGGATGTCAACTTCTGTATTATGAGGAACACAACGTTTCGGAGTATATGCTTACTCCTTCATCAGATGAAAATATGATATAAGGCAGAGGGCATATATATGTACCTGTAACAACAACAACAACAACAACAACAACAACAACAACAAAAGTAATAACATACCTAAAGGTGGAAACTTAACAAGGGGAGACAACACGTACATATGATTGACGCTGATAGGCGATTAGCAATAGACAATGGAAGCCAACACTTTACAGTAATTAGCGCCGATTGTATGGACAAGTGGAAGCCAGAACTAAATTATACCTGATAGGTAAATGACAATGGGCAACCGGGAGGCCGGATAATTGGCACTGACAAAGATCAAAGCAATAAGTCTCAAGCCTCATATTTGCCTCTTTAAATGCCTTTCAAAGATTTGAGAGAGAGAGAAAGAGAGAGAGAGAGAGAGAGAGAGAGAGAGAGAGAGAGAGAGAGAGAGAGAGAGAGAGAGAGAGACTTTTTCACATTTACGAGGCTTTAATGGGGGACACCAGATATGGGCTTCACACATTGTAGTTTAGTAAATATCTTTCAACATTGTGGGTGTCGCACCTTTTCTCTAAACTTTCAATTAGTGTTTCCGAGTTAGAATGGGTCCCTTTTCCTTATGAGTATGGTTTTTACGCCGCTTTTAGCAATATTCCAGCGATATCACGGCGGGGGACACCAGAAATGGGCTTCACACCTTGCACCCATGAAGAAAAACGAACCCGGGTCTTCGGCGTCACTAGGCTACCACACCGTAGGACTTGAAGTTTGTGTCTATTGTATTGTGAAGTATGTTGAACAAAACAAAAGTGGCCGGCAAATTAAAGAATATACTTGAATTTGGATGTGATAAAAAATGACAATTGTTATTAAACCGTTACTAAGTCGAAAAAAGTGCCAAAACACTGTGAACTAAGGTACAAAACACAACTATGACATCCGTATCAAATACATCACCATCGAATAACCATTCCTTGTTTGTTTCATTTATATCCATCCTCAAACATTGGTGTATATGTTCTTTTGCCCGTCAGTATATATACAAAACACAATGTCTCTATTTCAATGTTTGAATAATTTGCTCCGAAGTTTCAAATTTAAATCCAAATTCGTTAAATACTTACAAAATCAGATTTACAGACACTTGAAGTGCAAAGACGAGGGATAAAACTCATTACTAACGGAAGCTTGAACAATATAACAACTGGTTCAATGTGAAATATTCAGCAACTGTATTGTGATTCTAACCCTTCGTCGCCAAACATGGGTGTATACTTTCTTTTGCCCGACAGTTGATAAAATAGTAAACAGTAAACACGCCCATGAAAGTGCAAGTACAGAACAATTCTAGGTTTGACTTGAGTTGAACCGTCTCCAGTATATGAGTGAGTGAGTATGGTTTTACGCCGCTTTTAACAATATTCCAGCAATATCACGGCGGGGGACACCAGAAATGGGCTTCACACCCATGTCGGGAATCGAACCCGGGTCTTCGGCGAGACGAGCGAACGCTTTAACCACTAGGCTACCCGACCGCCCCACCAGTATATCATATAACATGTAGCTGCAATTATGGAATC
The DNA here is from genome assembly GCF_023055435.1 of Haliotis rufescens. NCBI lineage: Eukaryota > Metazoa > Mollusca > Gastropoda > Lepetellida > Haliotidae > Haliotis > Haliotis rufescens. The sequence goes on from NW_025963902.1 coordinate 101,773, forward strand.
TGCTCGCCACCCAATGATGCGACGAATACTAGATATATCTCAAGAAAAAGAACATATTCATAATTCATATTTACAACCCTTCGAGGTGGTTGTGTTAGGGGTAGGGTAGGTAACGCCCTTCTTCATCATTTAATGAAACTGGTGGCCAATATATTCTATAGTCTATAAAATGTAAATACTATATCAAATTGCAAACAAGCAAACAAACGAAATTCATCAAGAACATTTGAAACATTGAGTAAAAATAAAGCTTTCCCAAAGTATTTGTGCATTCGGAACGCACCAGGGACGAGGAAAAAGTGAATCTCTCATTTTTGTATGAAACAAATCATATTGGAAATGATCTTACCGCGGCAGGGTTGTGGAAACTGGCCTTTTTTATATAAAGTCAGTTAACACCTTTGCCGCGATAAGATGATTGGAAACATGTTGGACTTCTATCAGTTGTTTGTTTTGTTTGTTGTTTAACGCCGCACTCCAGCTATGACGGCGGTCTGTAAACAATCGAGTCTGGACCAGACAATCCAGTGATTGATACCATGAGCATCGATCTAAGCATGGGTTGCTGAAGAGCTATTCTACCCCGGATCTTCACGGGTCGACTTCTATCAGTTTAGGTTTGACCACATGTGGTGAAATACCGTTATAACCAACCGCAGACACATATACAGTTTTAGTGTTTGTTTGTTTGTTGTTTAACGCCGCACTCAGCAATATTCCAGATATATGGCGGCGGTCTGTACGTAATCGAGCCCGGACCAGACAATCCAGTGATTAACATCTCGAGCATCGAGCAATTCTAACCTAAACTCTTCGCAGGACCAGTTTTAGTGAGTCAAACTAATCCACATTGTCAACAACTGTCATATATAAAATTATGGAATTATACCAGTAAACTAAAGATGAATTAGTGTTTGTGTTTCAATATTAAATTCCCCTTGTGTTTAATATAACCTAAACCAAAGCTAAGTTTTGCCCAGTTGTTAAAGCACCCTCGCCACGCTGTAGATCCGGGTTCTGTTCCGTCATTGTTACATAGTGTGAAGCCCATCACTGCCCCAGCATACTATTGTTTTCAGGGAGAAGAATATTTGGTTATAATGTCACCCGCTGTACAGAATAAAATTATGCTAAATACGAGTGTAAGACGCACAGCGGCGGCCTACAATAATTGATAGAAGCGCCAGAATGATAACAGAAACAACGTCTCAGGTTAAACGGTAGAGCAGCCGTCCTTCCCACTCAGTTCCCCTACAAGCGACCAATTTTGCAGGTGGGGAGGGATGTCGTGGGTGGGTCGGGTGTCAGGGAGCTAGTGTTAGGGAAGGGGTCGGTGGTTTGGGAGCGGGTTTGTTTGAGCCAACGTATTTTCTCAGTTACTGCTTTCAGACCAGTATTGAAATGTGGAGCCGGGAAAGTTACTTCACAACACACCCAGCACCTTCAGAGAACAATATTTTCTTGTCCGTAAAACCTAGGGCCAAATTCTTTTTCCTAGTATTTTGGGGAACAAATCTTATTTTCAGAATATCAAAAAGACAGTCCCTACTTCTAACACACTGAACGTGTACCGGCCTCAGCTTGTCAACACGTCAACGCAGACGACGGACACAGCACGATTCCTTGTAGGTTTCAAGTATGTTCCCCCCACTAGAGACAGCTCACATTTAGACGCATCATTTCATCTGTGGAAATGACTTCCAGATTTTTTTGGAGAAATAAAAACTTATTGATACTTTGTCATGATTCGCACGCGTGTCTCGAGTAAAACAGTTACGGGTATGGAAAAGACATTGTTTGTCTGTTTGTTTGTTTGTTTGTTTGTTATTGAACGCTTAACTCAGCAATATTCCAGCTATATGACAGCGGTCTGTAAATAATCGAGTCTGGACCAGACAATCCAGTGATTGACATCATGAGCACCGATCCATGCAATTGGGATACGATGACATGCATCAACCAAGTCAGCGAGCCTGACCACCCGATCCCGTTAGTCGCCTTTTACGACAAGCATAGTCGTCTTTACGGGAAGCATGGGTTGCTGAAGACCTATTCTACCCCGGATCTTCACGGGTGAGAAGGACATTGACTCAATAGTATCACTCTTATTGGACTACATTTTGTTTTCTCAACGAATTACTGAACCTTGGGACTGGTCTCCGTCGTGGTTGGTATGGTGTTTTAGGTCAACTTGGACCAGTAATTGTCATTTGCGCCCATCACATCAAATAACTCTAAATAAGCGCAAAGTGAATTGTTTGATGGTCATTTCGACGGATGACAAAGTACACACAAGTTATGGATAACTACTTCCTTATTTTACTGTAATGGCGACGTTTCGGTATTAGATGCTTACACCGTTGTCAAGCAAGACTGAATGATGAACATATGAACATGGTACAGAATATATATAGTAGGTGAAGGATTAACAGTAACAACAATTGCATATGAGAGCGAGAGAGAGAGACACAGAGAGAGAGAGAGAGAGAGAGAGAGGGAGAGAGAGAGAGAGAGCGCGAGAGGGCGAGAGAGAGAGACACAGAGAGAGAGAGAGACAGAGAGAGAGAGAGCGAGAGAGAGCGAGCGAGAGAGAGAGACACAGAGAGAGAGACAGAGCGCGCGCGCGCGAGAGAGAGAGAGAGAGAGAGAGAGAGAGAGAGACTAACATGAGTAGGTTAAGTAATGGGCAACAACAGGATAATACTGAAACAACATGATGGACAGAGACACATGATGAGGAAGCCAGTGAAACAGGAAACTATACCGAAACGTCGCCATCACAGTAAAATAAAGAAGTTGTTATCCATAAATTGTGTCTACTTTGTAAGAGCAAAGTGAGTAACGGTATAAATTTAATCTGATGTGATTGTTGCCTGGGCGTTCAATTAAACAACGCTTTGCTATTTCGGAAGTCACAGTGGGTACACACAGGGAGATTTCTTTATCAATGACACTGCGGTAAGCATTTAACCCACACTGACCAAGACGAAGTCTAGTGATTATAACTTGCTAACATTTCTTTCGTCGACGGATTGTCTATTGGTCTTACAGAAGGACACATCCCAATTCATCCCACAACTGTCTCGCTCGTTAAGGAAGGCAGAGTTACTTCCCTTATATCACTAAACCGGTTGTGCAGTTAGTGCACGGACAGGTTAATACCCACATGTGCGGCGAAACGGGAGGTGTTCCGTGCATGGCACAGCCACGGCAGACTTGAGTTGACTGAACACTTTACGCGGACTGCACAGGAACTCGATGATAGCGGGTATAACATAATATATTCGTGTAGAAAAAAACCACACCCCTCTATATACATAGTCTCTATGTATATAGAGGGGTGTGATTTTTCTCTCTATGTATATAGAGGGATGTGATTAATTTCTATACGAATATATTATGTTATACACGCTATCACCGAGTTCCTGTGACGGACTGCACGTGTTTCTACCTTCCGAGGCTGTCCCATACATTAAACCACCCCAACGTAACACATACATTATATCAACATTGATATCGTTTGTTAAAAATAGTTTTACCATATCAATACGGGGCCAGGAGCTGGTATGGATGAACACTGATTTAATTGTGTTGCTGTAATTAAACTAACACATTTGTTGTTTACTCTGTGGATATTTGTTTTATACTCCATGGAGAGCTGTTGTTTACTCCGTGGAGAGTTGTTGTTTACTCCGTGGATAGTTGTTGTTTATTCCGTAGAGAGCTGTTTACTCCATGGATAGATGTTGTTTACTCCATATATATTTGTTGTTTAATCCATTGACAGTTGTTGTTTACTCCATGAATAGTTTACTCCGTGGAGACTTGTTGTTTACTCCGTGGTAAGTTGTTTACTCCAAAGATATTTGTTGCTTACTCCATTGACAGTTGTTGTTTACTCCGTGGATAGTTGTTGTTTATTCCGTAGAGAGCTGTTGTTTACTTCATGGATAGTTGTTGTTTACTCCATAGATATTTGTTGATTACTCCGTGGAGACTTGTTGTTTACTCCGTGGATAGTTGTTGTTTACTCCGTGGATAGTTGTTGTTTACTCCGTGGATAGATGTTGTTTACTCCGTGGATATGTGTTGATTACTCCGTGGTGCGTTGTTTACTCCATTGACAGTTGTTGTTTACTCCGTGGATAGTTGTTGTTTACTCCATTGATATTTGTTGTTTACACCATGAATAGTTTACTCCGTGGATAGTTGTTGTTTACACCATGAATAGTTTACTCCATTGACAGTTGTTGTTTACACCATGAATAGTTTACTCCGTGGATAGTTGTTTACTCCGTGGAGAGTTGTTGTTTACTCCATTGATATTTGTTGATTACTCCGTGGATAGTTGTTTACTTCATGGATAGCTGTTGTTTACTCCGTGAATAGTTGTTTACTTCATGGATAGTTGTTGTTTACTCCGTGGATAGTTGTTTACTCCGTGGAGAGTTGTTGTTTACTCCATTGATATTTGTTGATTACTCCGTGGATAGTTGTTTACTTCATGGATAATTGTTGTTTACTCCGTGAATAGTTGTTTACTTCATGGATAGTTGTTGTTTACTCCGTGGATAGTTGTTTACTCCGTGGATAGTTGTTGTTTACTCCATTGATATTTGTTGATTACTCCGTGGATAGTTGTTTACTTCATGGATAATTGTTGTTTACTCCGTGAATAGTTGTTTACTTCATGGATAGTTGTTGTTTACTCCGTGGATAGTTGTTTACTCCGTGGATAGTTGTTGTTTACTCCATTGATATTTGTTGATTACTCCGTGGATAGTTGTTTACTTCATGGATAGTTGTTGTTTACTCCGTGGATAGTTGTTTACTCCGTGGATAGTTGTTGTTTACTCCGTGGATAGTTGTTGTTTACTCCGTGGATAGATGTTGTTTACTCCGTGGATATGTGTTGATTACTCCGTGGTGCGTTGTTTACTCCATTGACAGTTGTTGTTTACACCATGAATAGTTTACTCCGTGGATAGTTGTTTACTCCGTGGATAGTTGTTGTTTACTCCGTGGAGAGTTGTTGTTTACTCCATTGATATTTGTTGATTACTCCGTGGATAGTTGTTTACTTCATGGATAGCTGTTGTTTACTCCGTGGATAGTTGTTTACTCCGTGGATAGTTGTTGTTTACTCCGTGGAGAGTTGTTGTTTACTCCATTGATATTTGTTGATTACTCCGTGGATAGTTGTTTACTTCATGGATAGTTGTTGTTTACTCCGTGGATAGTTGTTTACTCCGTGGATAGTTGTTGTTTACTCCGTGGAGAGTTGTTGTTTACTCCATTGATATTTGTTGATTACTCCGTGGATAGTTGTTTACTTCATGGATAGTTGTTGTTTACTCCGTGGATAGTTGTTTACTCCGTGGATAGTTGTTGTTTACTCCGTGGAGAGTTGTTGTTTACTCCATTGATATTTGTTGATTACTCCGTGGATAGTTGTTTACTTCATGGATAGTTGTTGTTTACTCCGTGGATAGTTGTTTACTTCATGGATAGTTGTTGTTTACTCCGTGGATAGTTGTTTACTCCGTGGATATGTGTTGATTTCTCCGTGGAGACTTGTTGTTTATTCCGTGGAGAGCTGTTGTTTACTCCGTGGATAGTTGTTGTTTACTCCGTGGATATGTGTTGATTACTCCGTGGAGACTTGTTGTTTATTCCGTGGAGAGCTGTTGTTTACTCCATGGATAGTTGTTGTTTACTCCGTGGATATTTGTTGATTACTCCGTGGAGACTTGTTGTTACTCCGTGGTGCGTTGTTTACTCCATTGACAGTTGTTGTTTACACCATGAATAGTTTACTCCGTGGAGAGTTGTTGTTTACACCATGAATAGTTTACTCCGTGGAGAGTTGTTGTTTACTCCAAGACTATTTGTTACTTACTCCATTGACAGTTGTTGTTTACCTCGTGGAAAGTTGTTGTGTACTCCGTGGAGACTTGTTGTTTACTCCGTGGTGAGTTGTTTACTCCAAGTATATTTGTTGTTTACTCCAAGTATATTTGTTGTTTACACCATAGATAGGTGTTGTTTACACCATAGATAGGTGTTGTTTACTCCATAGATAGGTGTTGTTTACTCCATAGATAGGTGTTGTTTACTCCATAGATAGGTGTTGTTTACACCATAGATAGGTGTTGTTTACACCATAGATAGGTGTTGTTTACACCATAGATAGGTGTTGTTTACTCCATAGATAGGTGTTGTTTACTCCATAGATAGGTGTTGTTTACACCATAGATAGGTGTTGTTTACACCATAGATAGGTGTTGTTTACACCATAGATAGGTGTTGTTTACACCATAGATAGGTGTTGTTTACTCCATAGATAGGTGTTGTTTACTCCATAGATAGGTGTTGTTTACACCATAGATAGGTGTTGTTTACACCATAGATAGGTGTTGTTTACACCATAGATAGGTGTTGTTTACTCCATAGATAGGTGTTGTTTACTCCATAGATAGGTGTTGTTTACACCATAGATAGGTGTTGTTTACACCATAGATAGGTGTTGTTTACTCCATAGATAGGTGTTGTTTACACCATAGATAGGTGTTGTTTACTCCATAGATAGGTGTTGTTTACACCATAGATAGGTGTTGTTTACACCATAGATAGGTGTTGTTTACACCATAGATAGGTGTTGTTTACACCATAGATAGGTGTTGTTTACACCATAGATAGGTGTTGTTTACTCCATAGATAGGTGTTGTTTACACCATAGATAGGTGTTGTTTACTCCATAGATAGGTGTTGTTTACACCATAGATAGGTGTTGTTTACACCATAGATAGGTGTTGTTTACACCATAGATAGGTGTTGTTTACTCCATAGATAGGTGTTGTTTACACCATAGATAGGTGTTGTTTACTCCATAGATAGGTGTTGTTTACACCATAGATAGGTGTTGTTTACACCATAGATAGGTGTTGTTTACTCCATAGATAGGTGTTGTTTACTCCATAGATAGGTGTTGTTTACTCCATAGATAGGTGTTGTTTACTCCATAGATAGGTGTTGTTTACACCATAGATAGGTGTTGTTTACACCATAGATAGTTGTTGTTTACTCCATAGATAGGTGTTGTTTACTCCATAGATAGGTGTTGTTTACTCCATAGATAGGTGTTGTTTACACCATAGATAGGTGTTGTTTACTCCATAGATAGGTGTTGTTTACACCATAGATAGGTGTTGTTTACACCATAGATAGGTGTTGTTTACTCCATAGATAGGTGTTGTTTACACCATAGATAGGTGTTGTTTACACCATAGATAGGTGTTGTTTACTCCATAGATAGGTGTTGTTTACTCCATAGATAGGTGTTGTTTACACCATAGATAGGTGTTGTTTACACCATAGATAGGTGTTGTTTACACCATAGATAGGTGTTGTTTACACCATAGATAGGTGTTGTTTACACCATAGATAGGTGTTGTTTACACCATAGATAGGTGTTGTTTACACCATAGATAGGTGTTGTTTACTCCATAGATAGGTGTTGTTTACTCCATAGATAGGTGTTGTTTACTCCATAGATAGGTGTTGTTTACTCCATAGATAGGTGTTGTTTACTCCATAGATAGGTGTTGTTTACTCCAAGTATATTTGTTGTTTACACCATAGATAGGTGTTGTTTACTCCATAGATAGGTGTTGTTTACTCCATAGATAGGTGTTGTTTACTCCATAGATAGGTGTTGTTTACACCATAGATAGGTGTTGTTTACACCATAGATAGGTGTTGTTTACTCCATAGATAGGTGTTGTTTACACCATAGATAGGTGTTGTTTACTCCATAGATAGGTGTTGTTTACTCCATAGATAGGTGTTGTTTACTCCATAGATAGGTGTTGTTTACACCATAGATAGGTGTTGTTTACTCCATAGATAGGTGTTGTTTACTCCATAGATAGGTGTTGTTTACACCATAGATAGGTGTTGTTTACTCCATAGATAGGTGTTGTTTACTCCATAGATAGGTGTTGTTTACCCTGTGGAGATTCCGGGGAAGAACAGGTCCCCAGTGTCCCAGCTTGTCATGAAAACCGGGTGGACTGAAGAGTATCGGGTGGTCAGTCTCGGCGCTCATTGCATCGCATTGTATCCGCATCATGTAGATCGGTGCCACGCGGTCAGTGCCTTGCCTAGATATAACTCCAGGACATACCGGCCGTCGTGGTATAGTTGGAATAGTACTAGCTGCGGCGCGGGGCAACATTCATTCTTTCACTTAATCTGATACCTGGTAAACCGTGTGTTCTTTACATAATTAAATTATTTTACGCATCTTTCTAACTGGTTACACGCACACTCATCATAACTATGCAATTATGACGTTGTCTGAGTACACTGTTTTGAGAGTAAGAGTTAATGAGATGAGTACAACCCAGGTTATATTTGTTTCCTACAAAAATCTTTTCTTTTTCTGCATCTGTTATGTATAAGTTCTTAGTCACAGTTTGATACCCGTGAAGATCCGGGATAGAGTAGGTCTTCAGCAACCCATGCTTGCCGTAAAAGGCGAATATGCTTGTCGTTAGCATCTCCCCGAGGCAAGCGTGTCCACTAGACTATATCAAAGCCGGCCAGTGGACGACGCTCTTGCCTCGGGAAGATGGTCGTAAGCGGCGACTAACGGGCTCGAGTGGACTAACATTTAGTCTCTGAAACCTTTTTTTATACAATTTCTAGATTTGTTTTCTTTTCATAAATGAATATATTCCACGGTCATGGTGCAGGACTAGGGATCGAGTGGTCAGGCTCGCTTACTTGATTGATGCATATCATTGTATCCAAATTGCGTGGATCGATGCGCATGATGTCAATCACTGGATTGTCTGGTAGAGCACTCGTGTTTCCATGGGGTGGACACTATTTGATAAGAAAAGAGAATGACCCTACATTTATATTATGTTCAAAATATCTGACAGAGTTGAACTCAGCGTTTAAGTATACATTGAGAAACGTGAGAGAATTTGACTGCATGATCGTTCACGAATATTCTCGCTTCGACCCACCCTAGTGAACAAAACGAAGAAAAGCATATCCTCACTATAGTCGTATCGACTCGATCCGTGTCTTGACTGACAGTGACAGTCTACACAGTCTATGAATTACCTTAGTATCTATTTGACACATCTCTACAATCACCTTTCAATGATCGACCATTTGATCAATGATGACCAAAACATGTAACCACAACAGGTCCTTAGACAACTTCGAAAATCTCTCCCGTCACGTCCTTAACACACCTTTCTCACCCAATGATGTTATTATTTGAATACATTTGTTGCAAACAAACTGCAGCATATGTTCCTGTAGAGCAAGTTGAGCATACATACGCTCACGTCACCTCTCTTTTTGAGGAACTATTTTATTCCTCTGATACAGCTGGTTGTTGTATGGCTATCAGTGTAAACATGAAGTCACACTAGTGACATACAGTTGTGTGTGGATCTAGGCCTACATCTTTCGAGGTAAGAAGTAGTAATGTATGAAAAAAACAAAACAATTGACTTTCACTTTGTGTGAGTTCATTGGGTAGTAACCTTCATTGAGTGAGGGCCTAACATTATATAAACGTCGTCATAAGCTCGTTTGGCCCTCACTCTATGAAAGTTCATGCTCCAATGAACTCACACAAGTGAAAGTCAATTCTTAATTACTGCGACAATGCGTTCACATGACGTCGTGGTGCTACAGTGCGTTCACATGACGTCAAGGTGCTACAGTGTGTTTACATGACGTCGTGGTGTTACAGTGCGTTTACTTGACGTCGTGGTGTTACAGTGCGTTAACATGACGTCGTGGTGTTACAGTACGTTCACATGACGTCGTGGTGCTCCAGTGCGTTCACATGACGTCGTGGTGCGACAATGCATTCACATGACGTCGTGGTGCGACAATGCATTCACATGACGTCCCTGGTGCTCCAGTGCGTTTACATGACGTCCTGGTGTTACAGTGCGTTCACATGACGTCGTGGTGCTACAAGTGCGTTCACATGACGTCGTGGTGCTACAGTGCGTTCACATGACGTCAGGATGCTACAGTGCGTTCACATGACGTCGTGGTGCTACAGTGCGTTCACATGACGTCGTGGTGCTACAGTGCGTTCACATGACGTCAGGATGCTACAATGCGTTCACATGACGTCGTGGTGCTACAGTGCGTTCACATGACGTCGTGGTGCTACAATGCGTTCACATGACGTCAAGGTGCTACAGTGCGTTCACATGACGTCGTGGTGCTACAGTGCGTTCATATGACGTCGTGGTGCTACAGTGCGTTCACATGACGTCAAGGTGCTACAGTGCGTTCACATGACGTCGTGGTGCTACAGTGCGTTCACAAGACGTCGTGGTGCTACAGTGCGTTCACATGACGTCAAGGTGCTACAGTGCGTTCACATGACGTCGTGGTGCTACAGTGCGTTCATATGACGTCGTGGTGCTCCAGTGCGTTCACATGACGTCGTGGTGCTACAGTGCCTTCACATGACGCCGTGGTGCTACAGTGCCTTCACATAACGTCGTGGTGTTACAATGCATTCACATGACGTCGTGGTGCTACACTGCGTTCACATGACGACAAGGTGCTACAGTGCGTTCACATGACGTCAAGGTGCTACAGTGCGTTCACATGACGTCGTGGTGCTACAGTGCGTTCACATGACGTCGTGATGCTACAGTGCGTTCACATGACGTCGTGGTGCTACAGTGCGTTCACATGACGTCGTGGTGCTACAGTGCGTTCATATGACGTGGTGCTACAGTGCGTTCACATGACGTCGTGACGCTACAGTGCGTTCACATGACGTCGTGGTGCTACAATGCGTTCACATGACGTCGTGGTGCTACTTTGCCAACAATGCAAACAATGGAACACTTGGAACAAACTACCCAATCAACAGAAAGCAAAACATATGCCCAATGAGAATTACTGAAAATAATTGCACAGATGTCCTTGCCCCTTTTGGTAATATCAGAAACTTTACTATTTTATAAATGAAATTGCAAAAAATTGAAAACACAAGTTCAAACTAAATTAATGCAAAACACAGCGTCAAAACACAACAATGCGCAATGCAGAAAATGATACACGTCCACGGCATGTTTCTTTTTGTAGAAAAAGTGAAAAACACGTGCCGCTTTGGCAGTCAAAACTACACGTGCAATTAGGGTATATAAATGATACGCCATGTCAGATACTACAGTAAGCAACGCGAGCATGTTCTGGGTATGATACAGATTTGAGCCTCCCATGCTCATACTGGTGGAGCTTTTAGTTGCTCCCGTGTTGCTGTAACTTGCCTGATACAACGTTACAGACAGACCGGCCACACATCAGACTGGCCAGGAACAGGTAGACCCAGGGTAACTATACCCAATGAAGACCGGTACTTGCGTACTTTGCATCTCCCGAATCGATTCCTGACAGTGACATCATCAGCGAAGAATGCCTTAGGGCATATGGTTATTCGACAGACAGTGAACAGGCGACTCAGGGCTCAAGGAATTAGGGCTTACAGACTTTACAGGGACAGTTATTGACAGCACAACATCGTCTTCAGAGGTTGAGATTGGTCCGGACTGTACGTCGTTGGCAGCAACGTGACTGGCACAGGGTCGTCGTCACTGATGAAAGTCGGTTCTTTCTGTTAAGAGCTGATGGAACGAAGGGGAGAACGAACGGCGGTATGTTGCGTTCAGATGTTGGACGGAATTTGTTGGTAGGAGAGAACACCACTGGTCATCGTCAACGGAAATTTGACAGCTCAGCGTTACACGGATGAAATTCTTCGTCCGATTGTCCTACTTATTCTACAGCAGCCGCCACGTCTTTCTCAACATGACAACGCCAGACCCTATAAAGCCCGAACCGTACGGTGTGGTGCCGTCCCCCAGAGAACACATCTGGGATGTCGTAGATCGTCGTGTTCCACAGCGACCACTTCCTCCAGCCAACCGACAAGATCTGATCCTGGCCCTTCAAGAAGAATGGCCACGTATCCCACGTGACGTCATCAGACGACTGACTTTTTCTGTGCGCCGGAGAGTTTTTGCGTGTCTTGTAAACAGGGGGTGCTCATACACGCTACTGAACTTGAGCAGTTTTAGATGTGTTTGCCCATTGTCTATTACGTTGAAAGCTGCTTTTGCTATCCATCCTTAATCCGGGCAACTGTCATGCCAATATCGGATGCTGTATGACTGTCATTTCTCGTGGAGATTTTAATCTCTTCAATACGTTTTTATTCATGCATTTATCATTTGTGGTTTTAAATCTAGAGTGATTTAAAATTATGGTAAAGTTTCTTTCGGCCGTCAGTATACTAGTATATAGGGGAGGATACAGAACTCAGGAGAGTTGGCTTTCTCATCAGACCATCTAATCAAACCTCCCCTACAGTCAAGCACGACTGAAGAAACTCCACTCGTGAAAATATCAACCTAGTCAGGTCACTTGAGCAGATAAACATGCTATTTAAGAAAACAATCCAAGTATGTTCGCTGAACCAAGGTGAAGCAACGGTAACACTACAGCTATCTGTTTCCCCGTGTGTTTGACGAGTAGTTCTTTTGTAATGGATGCCGATACCGTTCTGCTTGTATGTATGTAACCTCACGTGTAGAACAGATAAAACACCCGCCATCACCACCCCCTCGATTCCACCAATATTACCATATGAACTAACGATACTTATTTACGTTGGCGGGAGTTGACTCTCCGTGACGTCACTGCACGTGGCGACCAGGTCCAAGACGTTTCTATGGTTACCGTATGACGTCATGGAGCAACATGTTGATCACGTGATGATTGATGGTTGCTCTCTGTCATCACGGTGCTCTGGATGGGCATATGATTGTTTATTTCTAGAATGGAGGGTAAACTGTTTATCCCGTCTTCACGTGGAATGCCTCCATTATGATGTGCGGTGTCAAAACACGAACAAAAAGAACGATGGCTGTGTACATTTGGTTTTTTTATCCTGAACAGGTGGTGCTGGCAAAGAAATACCCAACCAATGGCTTCGCGTTTTGGATTTGTTCTTGTATTTTGACAGATGCACGGTACGAAATGTACATCAACAGACGGAGAGATTAGGTTTGTTTGCAACTAACTGCTTATATCCCATTACAGTGGAATAGCGTGTGTATGGACCCACTAATCCGAACTTCCCACAACCAGCCGATTAAGAAACAACCATTTGAATTCAGGGAGAGGGGATGGGGATGGGGATGGGGATGGGGGATTGTCGAGCATCATTCCTGCAGCTCCAGCCCTTGGTGTCCACACTTCATAGCTTTTGAGGTTCAATCGAGGTTGCTCTTTCTACCAAGGAGACCGTCGTGGTCTAGTGGTAGAGCGTCCGCCCGGAGAGCGGAAGGTCCGGGGTTCGATCCCCGGCTGCGTCATAACAAAAGACGTTAAAAGATGGTACTTGTTGTTACCCTGTCTGGCGCTCGGCATTAAGGGGCTAAAACAAGGACTGGTTGGCTCGGAGTCGCTATATAAGTGCAATAATCTTGGACGCGACGTTAAACCCCATTTCACCTCACCTTTCTACCAAGATTTCAAAGAGCGTCATACGACTCTTGTCAAGTAGTTGTTTCACATCAAGGTTACAACATTCAAGGCCTCAGTAAAGCTTTCAAACAGTTTTTTGGTAGACATGTGGAGGACATTTGCAAATTTGGCACTGATGTTCTATGCAATTCCCTATTTTGACTTGTACCATATGTTCTCGTGGGTTTTTTTTCAGGTGAACACTTGACTCGCCATTGCAGCGACAACGGTCCCCCTCGATGAAAAAAAACCCACACAAAGATTATTCTTATGGGTTTAAGATGATAAAATTACATTAATGATAATAACGCTGACACTTTTGCTTGAGAAGTGAAGGACTGTCATGTTTGAACGTACAGAAGAACATAACTAACACCATTCGTCATTATCCACTGTCATTCTAACATGTACACTTGCATATTACTTCATGGAAATCCTAGTCAGAGTAGGTCTTCAGCCACCCATACTTGTAAGAGGCGACTAACGGGATCGGGTGGTCAGGCGCAATGACTGGGTTGGTTCAGGTCATCGTATCCCAATTGCGTGGATCGATGTTCATGACGTCGATCACTGGATTGTCTGGTTCAGACTCCATTTATGCATACCGCACCAATATTGCTGAGTGCGGCGTTAAACAACAAATACCGAGACATTGGTTACAATCTCTTTCAGAACGAGTTATGTAGTTTTCATGTTGCAAAACAATGCATATTTGTCAGGGACACAATGTTTTCCTGTCACTGCTTTGAGGTATCCATTGTTTTCTCTGAAAGGAGAAACTAAACGATGTTTGGGAGAACCACAACATATATTATGCATGATAATCACCATGCCAAGTGAATTGTTATTTGTTTTGTAAAACCTGAGCGGAACACCTAACCAGTGTCCCCCATGAGAAAACTGCTGGCCCAATAGTTTAAGGTGCCTAAATCCACTGTGCAGAGTTGTGTCCCTTTTCCGTGCCGGGATCCGTTGGTCGTGTTGCAAAATTATTGTCTCTGATTTGGTTTTCTGAAAATGACGAAAGTCAAAGACGTTAGGCTTTCCTGTCACATCAAGTATAACCCAACACAATTTGAAGTGGCGTTAGAATCTCTTCACTTATTCATACATAAATTCTAAATATACACAAATGGGAAGTTTAGAAGTATATCTTGAAACTAACGCGTTTCTACAGTTACAGGAGACAGTTTAAGATCTACTCGAGAACGTAATTACTCGACTTTCCGCACGCGCCCTGGCATTGGCACGTGCACATACTAAAACCGCCTGCTCGTCCTGTGAACTCAGCTAAGATAGCCGACCTCAGTTATACCTCACCATACCTCCACAAGTAGATCTCATTCGAACTATTCACCTGGGATTTCTATTATCGTCTGCTCCTCGGATACCGGAAGTGACGTAAGCCAGGCGGAAGTTTAACTGATTGATTTGTCAGAAAGTATTTTAGGATTGTATCTCTATAGTAACTGACATGAAGGTTTGTGGGTTGAAGGGGTTTTGAAAAACGGAAAGGTAGAGCTGATGGACATGGCAAGGTCTGAGAAGAAACAAGAGTGAGTCAAAGAAGAGCTGACTATGCTTATTTAAAATACTTTAGACATGTGCTGCCCATTTCAAGTCTCAGACCAGCCGTGATGTGGAAAGTCCTGCTTCTGTACATGCCTATGTTTATTCAATGAGATAATGTGAGTGAGTGAGTTAAAATTTTACATCGCATCGAAAATAGTACAGGAACCAACGCTAGACCATCTTACTGGGGATCGTGAGGACTTGCAGTACCTCTGCTTCCTGCATGATTCCCCGGCAGGATGTATACCACCTGTATTCACCAGTGAATGTACATAATGCTAGCCAATTGTAAATATAAACCAACAATCAAAGCATTAAAACAACAGCTGACGTATCTACTTTTGATTACGATAGCACTTATGAGTCAATGACAGAAGGACAATAATTCTACACCGCATTAACACCCCGGGTGGCACAGACTGCCGTAATCACAGGTGGTGACAATATCACACTATTTTAAAACATACTTGGCAATACTTTCAAGCCGAAGATCGCGCTCTGGTTGCATTCGTCACCACTCGCCCCTTTCCGTAACCTGCAAGAAGACTCCATCGATGAATGTTATGTGCGAAAATACGACAAACCAATCAGAATGCGTGTATGATTTCAAGTTCTTCGTCAAAGAATCCCTCAGAAATAATTTTTGATTTTACATTTGTCATGCATCTAAAAATATACCCAAGACACAGTTAAATGTGTTCAATCATACTGTATAATTCCACATGCCCCGATGTGCTTTAAATTGCATCTGAAATATATATAATATTTAGGGAAATATATGTGAACCATTACGCAACGAGTTGACAATTGTTTTCGGTATGACGGAGCCCGGTCGCAATAATGGCCATGGGAGGGGCACGAGTCGCTATTCGGCTTGTCACGGAATAACACAAGTTGGTCACGAATGGCTCTGATTGTATACAATATAACGTCAGTCAGAGTCACGGTTATTCCATGGCCATCACTACCTATTGCTGAGATACATGATACAAATTCATGTTCACAGTTGGTTAGAATTTGTTGGAAGAAGAACAAGATTTGAGTAATTGTAGTTAAGTTTGCTCGGAGTTAAGTTTGCTGGTCTAGCGCCTCATTAAAGACGCCCCGGCATGAAAGGGTGTATATAAATAATAGTGACAGATGCACGCACAGGATAAGACCTCGGAGGTCATTAGCGTCGTAATTAGGCATGCCTGTACCTTTGATCATGGGCTCGAATCCCAGGTTCGCCATGATTGTGATTTCTTGTTTTTAGCAGCATATCGTTTCACCAAAGTTGTAAATATCTGAGACCTGCATCTCTTGGGGCGTTCGTCTCACATTGAGCTGACACGCCGTGGTATTTTAAGAACACTGTTCAAAGTGGCGTTAAACCCAACTCACTAACTCACTCACTCACTTCGTAAGTTGTCGTGAGGCTGATAGGTCAATGTAGAAAGGTAGACGAGACACGTGACATGAGGTTCAGATGGCTTTGTGGTTGTTCTTCATGCAAGGAGGGTGAGTGAGGGAATACTATCTACGCCGCATCACGAATTGTGAAGCCATTTCCCACGACCGTGCCATACTCCAAACACGCCCGTCTGTGTATTATACCACGGTGCCCAGCTGACGGGGGATTAACGGTGATAATACAGCGTCTGTGTATTATACCACGGTGCCCGGATGAGGGGAGATTAACGGTGATAATACAGCGTCTGTGACGTGAAGACATAGTACACTTCTTATATTTCCCGTCATCAATAGATGCTGAGTTTTTAATCCCGAAACCCGTGGTCAGCGGGTGGGAACAGGCCAACACTGCCCTGCATGTCGTATGAGGCGATTCAAATGACCGGGTGGTCAAACTCGGTTTATCGCGTGCCATCGTAACCCGACGGCGTGGGACGTTGCTCATGACATCAACCACTGGTTTATTTACGTGATGCTGTGATATGTAAAGATGCGATATTCCTGACTGCGGTGTAAACCAAACAAATTGAACAACCAAACAACCAAACAAACCTGAATGAACAAAGATAAACTGACACAATGTGAATGTGTCGTCAGTATGTTGATCCACCTCTTTCAATTCCATCACTAATTGTGGGGGCTCCTGGTTCAACAGTTCAAGTCAGCAACTCTCGAGGTCCGTCTTAGTTTATGTCTTTCTATTCAGGTGGGTGCATATATTCGGGAATTATAAGGTGCAATAGATTCTCATATCCATGTCCTGGGTTCAATACAGGTTGTCAGAGTGAGTGAGTGAGTGAGTGAGTGAGTGAGCGAGTGAGTGAGTGAGTGAGTGAGTATGGTTCTACGCCGCTTTTAGCAATATTCCAGCAATATCACGGCGGGGGACACCAGAAATGGGCTTCACACATTGTACCCATGTCGGGAATCGAACCCGGGTCTTCGGCGTGACGAGCGAACGGCCATCGCGATGAAGATGCAAGGAGCACAATCAGTCTCCTGTGAGATGGCTGACTCGATGCATGCTATGTCCTCAACAAATCATGCACCTGACCCGCACCTCTTATATTCTGTTTCATAAACATTTTCCTAGCATTCATTTGTATCGGTCAAGCATTTGGTGAATTTCAAAACTGAAAAGGACCCGTGTTTAGATTATTTAACAGGATATTCCATGTTTTTGTTACAATAGTATCGATTCGTTCAGGCCGCTGACTTTATCTTGATAACGAACATACATGTGTGTATTAAATTGGTGAACAAAACAGTTTCAGTATGTCCTTCAAAATTAACGACAATCGTAATATATATATATATATATATATATATATATATATATATATATATATATATATATGTGTGTGTGTGTGTGTGTGTGTGTGTGTGTGTGTGTGTGTATGTATGTATGTATGTATGTTTGTGTGTGTGTGTGTGTGTGTGTGTGTGTGTGTGTGTGTGTGTGTGTGTGTGTGTGTGTGTGCGCGTGTGTATGTATGTATGTATGTTTGTATGTATGTATGTATGTATGTATGTATGTATGTATGTATGTATGTATGTATGTATGTATGTATATATAGACACTTTCACAATCAAACCACAGAGGATATTCACATTACCAGAAAGGCAAATCTCACTTTCGTCACAGAATCTGCATTACACGTCTAACCTATTGAAGAGATGATATCACGTAGTTGTAAAAAAACCAGGTGATATTTAGAATAACACATAATCCCCACCAAATACGTCTCTCTCCCGACTACCTCCAACTGATCTGGACTGTAGAATCACAACAGAAGGTTGCTGAACAGTGGCAGATCAAGAGGTCCGTGGCTGCCATTGTGACAGGACGTTTGAGTACCGGGCAAACCATCACCCTCAGCTATAACACAGTGGGGGGTAACCATGCTCCTTGGCCCCCTCCCGTCTCCCGTTACCCAACACCGACCAGCCTTAATCCTGTTTAAAGCTGCACGGCAGATCATTCTTAAGGACTACAGTGCATAGCAGGAGCGTCTCCTCTGACAAGACCGATCTGGTTAGTTTGCAACTTTTGCACTATTGGTATCCACGTGGTTTTGATTATGTAGGCTATTTTGACAAGATTCCAAAGTTACACGCGGGCACCGTAGAGGTTGTCAGTTGGGGCAAGTACTAGTGGCTGCAGAACACGCTGACTGAACCCTCCCAGTACAAGGTGTAGAAGCTGGGATACTAATTAATTCTGCAGTATTCTTCATTTGCTCTCGCTGCAGTACATATCGTCATGGACACTTCCCCGGCGCCAGACGAGGAACAACAGCGGCCAAAGTAAGTTTCAAAATTTAATTTTAAAAGATATCGCTTCCCTTTAAGGATGTTGCGGGTATTGGTCCAGAACACAACAGATGGAGCGGAACTGAAGTGCTATATTCTGGAAAGGCCTCGTTGAACGTGTGTTGGGCATGACCATATTAAGGGGTGTGTGCTTTGGGTTGGGATGTAAATATCGACGCTGTCAAGTTAAATGGATGCTTTAGATTGTGTCTGACAGTTCCGGCAAGGCCATATGTTTTGTACAGTGTACAAATATAGATCTGATGGCTACACTGCGAATGTCTGTCGTGTGATATGTTCTTATCCTGAGTTCCACAGACTCTAAGGACTTATATATTTACCATACTGTCTAGACTGGCCACTTTGCAAGTGTAACATGGTTCGTGTGTTAAAGGAAGTGAACAAAACGACTTGTGTAATGACAAGTTGGCGTCCGAGCGCCTGTGTTGCATTTCGTGTACGTGTTAAGTTAAATATCTGTTCAAGACAAAAATGTCAAACGTGTCTACGTGCATGTATGTCACTAGATCGCTGATATATCAGAATTTGAAAATGAGATCGATGACGTTTCGTCCTTGTATCCATTACGCCCACAACACTGTTGTACCTAAAACGAATATTCTCATCAATGGTAGACTTGCACGAGTCTCTAAGGCAACAAATATTGGTTTAAATCATAATGTCTAGATTATATAAATACAAGAACAAGTTGTCCCTATAAGAGACTGGCGTTCTTAGGTCGTATTGTCCGCTTATCTAGACTTGCCTGTTAGGAGGATAGAATTGCTACACATCCATTGACTTATCTTTCAGTACAGCCTTGGAGCAAGGCTACACCAATGAGTGTAATGATAAACAGCAAACTCCAAGTGTGTCGGATGTACCGAAAGTTCGGTTGTAACGAACCTACTTTTTATCCTCTACTGGTGGCAAGAACAAACTTCGGCTATCACGAATTAATGGGAAAGATTCCATTCGTCACAGCCAAAGTGATGTAATACTCAATAGTCGAGCTTTCCTATATGTTGGACATTAATTGTGAACTTCCATCTAACCTGCAGGGCAAATAAAAGTATACAAATTGGATTTGACCAAATAATTACAAACGTTATCAAAACGTTTCTAGGCTGAAAACTGTTGTCGAAACACTGCAAACGTTGGTTTAAAACACAACTAAGGGCGGTCGGGTAGCCTAGTGGTTAAAGCGTTCGCTCGTCACGCCGAAGACCCGGGTTCGATTCCCAACATAGGTACAATGTGTGAAGCCCATTTCTGGTGTCCCCCGCCGTGATATTGCTGGAATATTGCTAAAAGCGGCGTAAAACCGTACTCAATCACTCACTAAAACACAACTGTGATACCCGTATCTAATACGTCATCGAATTACCATTTCTTGTTTGTTTCATGTTTAGCCACCATGAAACATGGTGTATACTTTCTTTTGCTCAGGTGTTTATAGCTTTCATATTTAATTCTAAAAGGCAGGTGCGGTTAAAATTATTCGTGGTTGTTACAGCATCTTCAGATTTATCCATAAAATGTCTGAAAGGGTTTCCGTGCAGATCCACAAATATGTTTTGATAGCGTATCACGTTTATGTTTATGTCAGCTAACGATAGACAATGCCGGCGTTTGTGTGTGTTATTGTAGCCCATCCATCACAAGGAGGGATGTGTTTGTGTTAACGCTGATACCATTCGCTGACTCGTCCAGAACCCGGCCGTCGGTTAATGAGCGTTCCTACATGTAGGTTGATGGGGTGCTGCTCTTTCTGCACGTTGTCATTCGAGAAGACCATCCCGCGGGGTTAGCCGTACATGGGCCATCGGAGCCGTAGACGCACATGCGCGTCTAGTCTAATAGACCATGGTCAGCTCGTAACGTACGGTTGGCGACCGATGTCGTAACACTAAGGTGTGTTGGGGCTTTGATAGGCGCACGATGTATGGATTTGAACTGCTTCGGGCCTGCCTAGGAAAACAAGCAGACAACCGAACTATGGGAGATGTACACACTTTAAATAGACATAGCCACACAAATTGCAAACATGATACGATCCCCATTAAGTTTGCATCTTAATGATAAGAACTCGGCACATTCTGGAAGCAGACAGTACATCACGCAGGCCGCTTCAAACCGAGTGCGCACGCATTCATTTTTGTGTGGTATGACGCTTTTAAATAATCATGACGATGCACACTTTATGGGGATTAACTGTTGTTTGTAAGTTGTAGGGCTGTTTTCATTTAAAGTGTGTTCTTATTCAACGGTTTGGTTGCTCGCTGTTGGTAGGTCTGTGTTTTAGTCTTTATAATTACACAACGTTTTAGAGGTGTGGTGAAATAGGGTTTAACGTTGCGTCCAAGATTATTGCACTTATATAGCGACGTGCATGTACGTGTGTGTGGCTGATGTACAAGTCCGGACTGATGTCGATTTATACTGCTAGCCCACTGAGATACCATGACAGTATACTGACTTCGGGCTGACCAGTCCTTGTTTTAGCCCCTTAATGCCGAGCGCCAGACAAGGTAACAACAAGTACCATCTTTTAAAGTCTTTTGGTATGTGGTGGCCGAGGATCGAACCGCGGACCTTCCGCTCTCCGGGCGGACGCTGTACCACAAGACCACGGAGGCGGTCCACAGCGTTTTAGATAAATCAATAATGAATAGACAGACCATGGTAGATATAATGGAGAGATTCAAGTTTATTGAAGATATATAGGGGCCTGTGTGTGGCTGCTTGTACTCTTCGGGACTTATGCCGGGTGTATAGTGCTAGTCTAGACTGGAGCTTACTCTCTAAAAATATATAATTTTGATAGAAACAAACAGTTCCATTTACATTGAAAAGGAGCCCACTGCGATGTGTGAACGACGTGGAGAATCTAGACTTGCTTCAGCTAAGGTTATAGCATTACAGTAACGGCTGGGCGGGAGGGAAAATAATATGGTACAGGGACTGTGAGACAGACAATGTGCTAGCCCACTGAGATACCTGCCACAGTTTAACATTGATATCCCTCTCAGACACAGTGTATACTCAGTCCTAGACGACCAGTCCATGCCTGGCAGACACTTTGTCCACTGCACCATGAAGGCCGTCTTTTGGGTAACCATTTAACATACTGTGATGTAGTGTGCAGTTAATCAGTAACTATTACGTAAACAAACAAATCCGGCATAATTCGCTACACCGCACATTCGGATAACTAGAATTCCACACCAACATGCTGAGTTAAGATTGGAGGGTATAATAGTATTGTCTATCGGAAACAAATTACTGGAATGTCGTCTTTCTTTCTGTGAATCCATACTGTGAATTTATTGGTGGATATACTGGTGGATATATCAGTTGATATATTGGTGGATGTATTGGTGGATATACTGGTGGATATATCAGTTGATATATTGGTGGATGTATTGGTGGATATACTGGTGGATATATCACTTGATATATTGGTGGATGTATTGGTGGATATACTGGTGGATATATCAGTTGATATATTGGTGGATGTATTGGTGGATATACTGGTGGATATATCAGTTGATATATTGGTGGATGTATTGGTGGATATACTGGTGGATATATCAGTTGATATATTGGTGGATGTATTGGTGGATATACTGGTGGATATATCAGTTGATATATTGGTGGATGTATTGGTGGATATACTGGTGGATATATCAGTTGATATATTGGTGGATGTATTGGTGGATATACTGGTGGATATATCAGTTGATATATTGGTGGATATACTGGTGGATATATCAGTTGATATATTGGTGGATGTATTGGTGGATATACTGGTGGATATATCAGTTGATATATTGGTGGATGTATTGGTAGATATACTGGTGGATATATCAGTTGATATATTGGTGGATGTATTGGTGGAAATATTGGTGGATATATCAGTTGATATATTGGTGGATGTATTGGTGGAAATATTGGTGGATATATCAGTTGATATATTGGTGGATGTATTGGTGGAAATATTGGTGGATATATCAGTTGATATATTGGTGGATATACTGGTGGATATATCAGTTGATATATTGGTGGATGTATTGGTGGATATACTGGTGGATATATCAGTTGATATATTGGTGGATATACTGGTGGATATATCAGTTGATATATTGGTGGATGTATTGGTGGAAATATTGGTGGATATATCAGTTGATATATTGGTGGATATATCAGTTGATATATTGGTGGATGTATTGGTGGATATACTGGTGGATATATCAGTTGATATATTGGTGGATGTATTGGTGGATATACTGGTGGATATATCAGTTGATATATTGGTGGATGTATTGGTGGATATACTGGTGGATATATCAGTTGATATATTGGTGGATGTATTGGTGGAAATATTGGTGGATATATCAGTTGATATATTGGTGGATGTATTGGTGGAAATATTGGTGGATATATCAGTTGATATATTGGTGGATGTATTGGAGGATATATTGGTGCAATATTGGTGATATATTAGTGGATATATTAGTGGATATATTGTGGATATATTAGTTGATATATTGGTGGATATATTAGTGGATATATTGAGGATATATTAGTTGATATATTGGTGGATATATCGGTGGATATATATCTGCGCCAGTACAAGTGTTCAGCACTAGCATGTCCTTCTTTTCGTATATCCCGTACTTCCAGGAATCTTCCGGAATGTCTGTATATGATATAGATCAAAGAAACAATCAAAGAAACAATCAATACTCGTTGAAATGTTGGCACAAGAAAACTGTATGTTTCCCAAGATAATATGAATTGTCAATTAGAGAGAATAACCAGTCTTGATAATCCATCGAAACAGATTAAAATTTGGCGAAAAGGTCAAATAGCTGCGAAAACTATATCAATGAAAACCTCTGAAAATCAGTGATGACACCAGGTGTTAGCGAATAGAGTAAGCATATCATACAATGCCAGTTTTACCTGCTTAATGCCGAGCGCCAGGCAGGGTAACAACAAGTATTTTTGGTATGACGCGGCGGGGGATTGAACCCCGGACCTTCCGCTGCCCGCGGTGGAAAGAAGCAGAGAATCCAAGGAAGAAACCAAATGTCACGATACAAACACAATAAAATGTCTTTCAATAACCGACTTCGGTATTCCAAAATGAGTAGGTCACTTAATAAATAGAAATAAATGTGTTTCGTCAAAAAAAAGACAGAATATTGTTTGTTTGAAAATGGTCATATTATATTGAAGATGCTTTTTCCAGGTGTATAGTTTTCAAGGCATGTATTTATTGTAGCAGCTTCAGGTTGAAGTCTGATGTACTACCGTCCCAACACTTCACAGCCAGTCGGATTGTGGTCGCAAGTGAGTGAGTATGGTTTTACGCCGCTTTTAGCAATATTCCAGCAATATCACGGCGGGGTACACGAGAAATGGGCTTCACACGTTGTACCCATGTCGGGAATCGAACCCGGGTCTTCGGCGTGACGAGCTAACGCTTTAACCACTAGGCTACCCGACCGCCCTCTTGTCGCAAGAATTTGGTAACAAAGTTACGCATGTATTTGGTCTGTTTTCACACGGAACAACCAGCTAGGTTTTCAGCAATCCATTGTCGTAAGAGGCGACTAACAGGATCGGGTGGTCAGGCCTGCTGAGGGCGGTCGGGTAGCCTAGTGGTTAAAGCGTTCGCTCATCAGCCGAAGACCCGGGTTCGATTCCCGACATGAGTACATTGTGTGAAGCCCATTTCTGGTGTCCCCCCGCTGTGATATTGCTAGAATATTGCGAAAATGAGCGTAAAACCAAACTCACTCACTCGCTCAGGCTTGCTGACTTGGTTGATGCATGTCATCGTATCCCAATTGCGTAGATTGATGCTCATGATGTCAATCACTGGATTGTCGATTATTTACAGATAGCTGTAATATTGCAGAGTGCGCCGATAAACAACAAACAAACAAACAAACAAACCAACCAAAATACGAACTTTATGTCCATATGTAACAGAGCCACTTGATGTCTGTTGGGAAAGTATCTCTGACATCAGTGGTATTTAGAAACTGTAGTATCAATGACGACAGATTTCAACCTTTCCCTTTTCTGTCAAATGTCTCCATACAATGACGTGTGTGAGTTTTACACTAGAATTTATTTATTTTTAACTCGATTTGTAAGAGAAAGTAAAACGTTTTTATATTACAAAGGTTGAAATAGAGTTAAGTCTAGTCTGTCCCCCAGCATCGTCAAGAGGCAAGAGAGTTAACTGACGGTAAAAGTCATCTGGTTTTAACAAAATTGAAATGGCGGCGCACAGTGATCGATATTCAAAATCTTGATTGTAACATAACGGATCTTACTTCGCGGAGTGCATCTAAAACAGGTGAGAACCTTTATTAAAATCATAAACAAATTTTGAATTTATATGTTGACACTTTATTGACGGAGCACATGTTTTGAAATCCTGCAATCGAACCAAATCTGCACGGCAGTTTACAAAACGGATGTCCCATTTCGTTACGGGATTTTGATTGGATTATGCATAGACTCGTTAGTCCAGCCAAAATATAACCCCATAATTCCAGCCAAGCTCATGGGAAGAAACTGGACTTTTATCGACAGTTAACTCCCTTGCCTCTGGAAGATGTTATCTCAGACCCCAGGGAATAAAATAAAAAAGTAGTCCAGCTAAAGTCTAAAATTATTGGGTAAGTCTAGATTGCCTCAGCTCTAGCATTGTTCTGGGCTCCATTTGGATTTTATTTTTTATTTTGTAGATATATATTTTCAAACAAGATAACTTTATTTCTGGGACCAAATGTCAGTGTAAGTTAAGTCCTTCTGAAAGTCTATGAAGTGTTGTCATGCAAATTAATGATACTTCCAAATACCAACACCGGGTGTCATGTAGGGCCGGACCTGCTCCCAGACCGCGGACACCCGGTGTCATGTAGGGCCAGACCTGCTCACATACCCACGGACACCGGGTGTCATGGAAGGCGGAACTGCTCTCAGACCGCGGACACCGGGTGTCATGTAGGGCCGGACCTGCTCCCAGACCCGCGGACACCGGGTGTCATCACTGTTACCCGACAGTGCTCTATTTCTTTATTCCTGGCTTCAATGTCTTGGATTTGTGTTCATTTTTTAATGTGTTTTAGTATGAACATCATTAAAGCCTCCATCAGCAGCTGCAAACAGTCTTGAAATAAATACAGTGAGTGAGTGAGTGGGTGGGTAAGTGGATGGGTGGGTGAGTGAGTCAGTGAGTGAAACAGCCTTTAACAGTATTCCAGTTATATTACAGCTTGTCAACGTGCTGTGGGAGGAAAGCCCGAAGTGATGCAGGTCTTGGACTAATATATATCAGTGAGAATCGAGTACCATACATTCACGTACATTACCCCCATTGCCCGTTGGCAACCACTAGCGTTCCTTGAACATACCACATTACGTAACTATAGTAACAGTAAGTTAATTATAATATCCTGTAATTATCCTGTAATATACTTGCACTTCCGATAGAACAGGACCCAGATTCATTTTGATGATATAACATAACGCAAGTATGTGAGGTTTTAACAAAACCATGAGTGTTTCGCTGCTAGGGGGCGCTGCATCACGCGCATGCTCTGTTTGGTTAAGCCAGAATACAATGGTGCAGTACCATACGTCATCATCGCTGTGAGCCATGTGGTCTAAGTCAGACTCTCACACAACAATCTCGTGTTGCGAGAGTACATGCCTATGTCTCAATTTAAAACTGTAATTAAAATATGAAGTTAAACCTCAAAGTTCTTGGGCCCATCGATTATGTCGTGTTATCTAGTTCGAGACAAGCGGATATTAAACCATGCGTAATTTTCAGGATCGAACCGTCACTTCGTCTTAAACGATTGCGAGAAGCTCCAGTAACAAGTTAACAAGGACACACTGATAATGTTTATGTGCATAGGATTGAAGACACTATATTCAAGTAGACCAACGTATTTGTTTATCCCCTTTCCATATAATCGTAAGAAATCTCTGCCAAAAGCAGAGTCTATTTACGATTCCGACACAAGCATGTGTTTATGAATCATCATCAAACAATGGTGATGCCAGGTGTTCGCCAAAAGGCGAGTGTATCCTGCTCTACGATGGCACCCGTTATAAGCAAAGCAAGTCAGTTGCTCATCTGAAAAAGCACGATACATATATTACAAGTCACAATAGGGAATGAATAAATTCAATATTCAGGAAGTAGGTTTTGAATATATGTTGAAAATAAATTGTAATTTTGCCGACTACTCACTGGCTTCGAATGTATGTTGTTTAATGACGGATAGAGGCGGTAGCCTTCTTGTAAAGGGTCCGCTCGTCACACCGAAGACCCGGGTTCGATTCCCGACATGGGTACAGTGTGTGAAGCCCATTCCTCGTGTCCCCCGCGTTGATGTAACTTGAATGATGCTAAATGCGTCGTAAAACAATACTCGCTCACTCACTCACCACTGACCCATATCAAATAATTCGGGGAATCGAACCCAGATCGCAAGCCAATGTTAAAGTATGGGTGTGGCTACAGTTAAGACAGTTAATGTTAAACATCAGTTTAGGTGGGAGTAATGCCCCGTGCGCCCACTTTAAACCATTTTAACAGGCGATAACGCCGAACCAACAGAGCACCGTGCTGAGAACATTGCTGTCTTCTTCCTCTCCGTAAGGGGGCGGTCGGGTAGCCTAGTGGTTAAAGCGTTCGCTCGTCACGCCGAAGACCCGGGTTCGAATCCCGACATGGGTACAATGTGTGAAGCCTATTTCTGGTGTCTCCCGCCGTGATATTGCTGGAATATTGCTAAGAGCGGCGTAAAACCAAACTCACTCACTCCTCTCCGTAAGTGTAATGCGTCCATTTCTTGTAAAATCAAAGTCTTCGCCTGCGTCAGTTCAATTCAAACCTGAACTACTTTCATACCCGACAACATATTTTCGTCATAATCAGATTACCTGAATCTGCCGACCCGTGAAGATCCGGGTTAGAATAGGTCTTCAGCAACTCATACTTGTCGTAAGAGGCGACTAACTGGTTGATGCATGTTATCGTATCCCAAATTGCGTGGATCGATGCTTATGATGTCAATCACTGGATTGTCTGGTCCAGTTTATTTAAAGACTGCCGTCATATAGCTGGAATATTGCTGAGTGTGGCGTTAAATAACAAACAAACAAACAAACAAATCTTAATACGTCAGTGTATATTACAACGACCAACCATTAGCGTGAATCGGCCGTAGAATGTTTTCTTCCGCCAAGACAAATTGTGACCTTCACCTTCCCTCACGCTATGACGGTACGCCGACGGCGCTGCTCATAGTGTCATCCACTAGTTTGTGTAACCAAGACGTGATTATTTATCCTGTAGCTTGAATATTGGTGAGTGTAGAGTAAAACAACAAACAAAGATGTAAGCAAGTTGCTGGTAGGCCTGCAATTATTCCTGGCTGAAAGGTCAGTGGTTGTTTCGTCAGAATGGACACACATGGGAGACCATTTCGCCGTCAGCCCTTCATGCCAGCTCAAAATGAAACATTATTTACACATATATACGGAAATATATTTTCAAAATAGGCCTAGGTTGCAGTATCAGGTTAATACAATAATTACTTTATTAACAACTCAAGTTTCATTGATATTGTGTTGTAACGTGAAACAAATATTTAAGTCTTAATAATATAATCATTGCGTAATCCAATTGAATTATCCAAGTTGGTTCATATGTCAAAAACGCAATGCATTCCTGATAAAATTTATCATTTATCATTTATTCATTAATCGGATCAAATATCGGTGAAAACGCTTTAAAGACTTGGGCATCCCGTCGAGATCCAAAGCAGCCGCCAAGGAGTTGTATATAATCACACGAGCGATATCACGCGTAAATCTGTCTAGTCTGACAAAGGCTGTGACATGTGCGCTCCATGCGACTATCTGATCTCATGTACACACACCTACAACGTTAAACTATTCCCCACATAGCGTTAACAAGTCTCCATTCTTAAAAAGACCTTTTTCCAAATAAAACAAAGTTTTTGTTAAGTTGACGTCACTGAAGAGAAACTCTTCCCCAAGAATCCATAAATAGACACTATATTCTCTGACAGTCGGTGCTTACAGTCGCAGACTCTTCTGCGCATGTGCAAAATGGGGAACAACATCGTTTGGGTTTAGAAGATCCCGTGCAGCTTGATAGTTAATTCGGTGAGATCTCCTTTCGAAACAAACCCGACGGACGGACAGACACCCATTTGGCGCAACCACTCGGATAAACAGTATATCGATACCTACCGGTAAGAACAATATTCACAGAAAACGTTACGGTTGTAAGGAAGTCGTTAAAGGGCAAAGGATAGGCTTGTTTGTTACAGACAACATCTATAAATAGACACCCGTATTATATAACACCGGTGTAATGTATCGTGGTAATTGGTCATAGCTTGTATTGAGGGGTTGGTGGAAGAATGTTGCTGTGAATCATGTGGTAGTTTAACAAAGAGGTGTATCCGTGAAGAAGATGGGTCTAGAGCTCTGAATCACTAAGCTTACTAATACCCATGGCATGTGTGGAGGCTTTCATCCCTGGCAAGTGTTTCAAGGGATCTGCCTTCCAAGTGTGTCTATTGTTGTCATCGTTGTTTTTATCAATACATTAATAAATCTTTGAATATCAGGATATGAAAATGATTTCGTGAAGTAAATGTCTATTTATTAATAGTATCGTTCAGAAGAATTGATATAATGTTTTGAAACACATATATTCACAGTATTGTTACATTCGAACAATAGGGGCATCGGTAGGGAGATGGTGTATATAATATTATTGAATGTTTGTTCTTGTTCAAATTGTTCAAATTCTATAATATGTGGATAACTGAAGAAGTATTAATTGTTAGTTTCAAGTGTATCCTATCACTGTGTACCTTGATGTATCCTATCACTGTGTACCTTGATGTATATTGATGTGTTTGGGAAGAAGTGAGTTACCTTCATCATCTGGAACACTCATCAGTCCCCCTCCCCCTGCTGTAAATGGTGGCGTTCAGTGGTGTAACCCAACCCACGGAACATTACCATATGCCCTGAAGCAGGAAGGTGGATGTTTAGAACTTGTCGGACGCTGTGATGAAACAGCACAATGTAAACACTCCATACACACACACACATCTCCTGGCGTACTCCCCACATCTCCTGGCGTACCTTCCCCACCCCCATCTCCGGGCTAACTCCCCTCATCTCCTGGCGTATCCCCCCCCCCCTCTCCTTATGTACTCGCCACATCGCCTGAAAAATCCCCATTCATGTTACAGTTTATATCTACACGTGTGACTGATTTACTTCAAGAAGATGTTGATAAATATATCACTTACTTAAAGCAATGGTATTACGTTAATTTTATATATCTACATCATAATACCGACAACGGTATCCAGCATACATGTACATATGTGTTAATATGAAGTTTATTTTATATGGTTTCTTAAAATTGTATGTATATACTTTATTTACACTGTTTTTAAATCACACCAGGCAATATACGTTGTTCAGTCCACACAAACTTAATTGTTTCCTTCTGGACAAATATATATATATATATATATATATATATATATATATATATATATATATATATATATATATACACACACACACAACAAAATCAGTTTTCTTTGCTCCGCCCGTTTCTGTCTTATCCCTGTTATTGTCATGCGCCGGCAAAAGTGTCAACAGTGACATGTCTAGGATCTTCGATAACTTTGACTGTCTGAAAAGGAAAATATTTTCTAATCCTTGGCACAAAACGAATCTTCAACTATTTCAACTTGTCGACTGTCCCACTTAAGGCACTTAAATCACTGATTTTATATCTTCTTTATGAATATACCCACTTCCGAAAACAAATATAACTTGGCACATCTTTTTTATCACCATCTTCCTTCCTGCTTTAAGAAAACACCATTATTTGAATGCTACTCTGCTAGAGTGTACAGAATTGTGATTTTAAGTTTATTTAAAAAAAAAGCAATTTCCTAGTGTGGCTAGTAACGCTGGACCAGTATTTTCTCTGTGAATGAGCGAGTTTACCGTAGTAACGCTTCCTTACCATTTCCACTCGTAATGCCCAGATTCCTGCAGATAGTGTTTCAGTTGTCATGGCAACGATATCTACCACGAATGAGTTATAAGCAAATTCCTACGTACCTCAGCGGTGTGATATGCGCATGTATACCATAGCCGATGCATGAGAGGGGGGAGCGGCACGCGGGAGGGATGAGGCCGGGAGGGGGTCGGGACGGTTTCATAATACTGCCTTTGTGTTGATTATCTGGACTGGAGGAGTGTGTTCACGCACATACTGTAAACATGGGGGCCATTATGAAACCCGGGAGAGTGCACGTGCATGTCTGGGAGGGGTGTTCGGCGGTGGCCACTGTATACAGATTGACCTTGTTAATAACAATTGACCGTTTATCCAATCAGTCAACGAGTATCCGTTCTTTAAGTTTTGTAGTGAATATATTACTTTTAATAGTCCTTGTCGTCTCTGAGATGATTTTTTGGCATGCGCTGGTCGTTACATGGATTCAATATTGCCGATACGCTCATAACTCGTGACAAACACGAAAAATATAAATCATTTTGATAAATGGGAGTATTTTGATCAATAACTGTAAAGCAACATTGGCCTGCATAAGAAATTCATAAATACAGTCGCCAACAACTGAGCTCCTAGTATATTTTGCCTTCCGACCAGCCTTTACTGTAATGCTATAGCCCTAAAGCAAGTTTAGACAAAATTAAATGTTTTCAGATACTAAGCGTTAATCTACTGAGCTCCTAATGTTGCAGGATTAATGTCTAAAAATTATAAAAATAAACTCGATGTTAAGATAATTTGTTGAAATATAATAATCCTTTAGATGGCGTGAACCCATCACATGAAATCATCCTTTTATTCTTTAAGTATTGTATTATGAATTATAAAAGATAGGCTATTCCTATAAAAACGAGATTATTGGCATATACTACTTCCCACGAAACAACACAACAGTCAGACAAACCGAATCCGGATTATCTGCAACCGGTTTATATGTGAGGATGTGGACATCTCAGGGAAGATATGACGAAAATGCTTTTATTGTAAAACGATTATGGGAATTGAGATATGTGATGTCTGCAAGGCAAATGCCATTAACTAAACACAAAGTCTTGCAGTAAATATTTTATCTGGCGGCCATTTCCCTCGATAGGGAAAATATCTAGACCTTTTTTCAGTCTGACATTGTTCTGTTGCCTATTTCGCATATACCTGTCAATCAAATATTCCCTAATTGCTTTTTACAGCAAGTGCTATTGGGTTTACGAATTGTTCTCGAGATATTTACACCAGCGCTGAACACGAGAACGTTGACATTTTAGCATCCGGGCTGCTGCTGTCGAGTTTACTCGCCACCCGCAAGGAACACACCCCCACCAGTCGTGTCTGGTTGCTATGGTGATCAGGTGGATGCAAAGCGGAGATTGGGTCAGGTTTACTGACGGAAACACCCCTACAATATGCCTGGATAATATATATATACACTACAGGCAAAATACAGAGGTTTATTCGACCATATGTTGTCCATGACTGTTCTATCTATGTAAGTTATAGCTCTAATCTAAGATAGCGGATTAATAGAGAAGACTATGTGTGGTGTTTAATCATACATCGCAAATGAGGTAATTTCAATACCTTTGTACAATTGGTTGGCCGATACAAAACTTGATTCTCAGATAAGTATATTTTTCCTCTTTACATTGGCAACTGGCCACTGTATTAAAAGATTCAACCAATCCAAAACAACGTCCCCAAAATGGCCTGACAGTAGGGTTACGTAAAATGCATTCGCAATCTTCTTGCGAAATTTGCCTATGAGTGAGTGAGTGAGTGAGTGAGTTTAAAGCCGCTTTGAACAATATGTCAGACATATCACAGCGTGTCACTTTAATGTAGGACAAAAACCCGAAGTGAATCAGGTGTCAGACGTTTACCAATTTGGCGCTACCCACTGGCACGGATAAAGTGACAAATCAAGGCTAATTATCAGGGTGAATCTTGAATTCTGCAGATCCTGGTACGGCTAGGGGACACAACTGCGGTGTCCCTATGAGTTGTCTAGTGCAACACAACGTGTTTTGAAACGAATATATATAGTTAACTATCCCCTTTCCAAATGTATTAATACACTTGAAATGAACTAGTCTTAAATAGATGTTCCATTAACAACCGCTCGTGACACAGATCGGGAAGAATCCATAGACTCCAGAGCCTTCTGACAAACATTGTGCCAATTTACCCCCACAAAAATAACAAGTGATAACCCAGCCCTCACGCTTCTAGCCACAGACCCTCTGTAACAGTGACAGCGCGTGCTGGGAGATATACACTATATATCTTACCTGGGAGTCGCGGGATATGATATATACTTCATTATAACGACCTACAGACGATACGGCATTGGCTTTGGAGACGACTGGGATATTCTGATAGAAGTGCCAGTCGAGGTAATGTAGATAGATGCTTGAGGGGCTATTGCTGTGGGTTGCGTGTATATTGCTTGTGTTCTGGCAGTATGTGATTCCCACACTGCCATGGAACGCGCTGGGACGTTCTACGTATTTTAATGCTTACTGCTGGTAAGTCACAAGCGAAAAAAACTTTGTATGGTACAAACTCTCTACATATGCGCAGTGACATTACAATGGCGGATAGAGCGTTAACATGTTTATCATATTTATCTGGAGTCTGAAAAGTGACGCATTTTTTGTAGGCTGGCAGAGGCAAATCAGTGAGTACATTCTTCTCGCATCGTTGAAGGATTTACGTGTATTAATTTCATCACCAGTTGCGCACATTTTATTCCAAACCGTACATACCTGTATATTTACAGTCAAACCTCGTTAGTGCGGACACCCCGTCTTACGAACGGTCACATTCAGAAACGTCAGTCATTGTGGGGTGACGTTACCCTTGTTCCAGTGCATGATGTGGTATTACTGATGGTACATCCTTGTGTATCCTGGATGGTGGGGTAGCCTAGTGGTTAAAGCGTCCGCTCGTCACGCTGAAGATCCGGGTTTGATTCCCGACATGGGAACAATGTGTGAAGCCCATTTCTGGTGACCCCGGCCGTGACATTGCTGGAATATTGCTCACTCATTCCTTGTGTACCCTGAATAACATGCTGACAGGTCATCCGCGGACATTCTGTCAGATCTCACCATCTTTGAGTAGGACTGAAGAAGAACGGTGACATCGAGGTGAACAACTCGCAAGTCTGTCTCTCCTCCACCACGAGTCTGTCTGAAACGAAACGAAAATTACCCATGTAAATATGAAGCTTTGACGTATCACATTAACTGACGCCGATGATCTCTGTTTTGTGATCTCCGCTTTATGATCTCTGCTATGTGATCTCCGCTTTATGATCTCTGTTTTGTTACCCCCGCTTTATGATTTCCGCTTTGTGATCTCCGTTTTATGATCTCTACTGTATGATCTCCGCTTTGTGATCTCTGCTATGTGATCTCTGCTTTATGATCTTTGTTTTGTGATCTCCGCTTTATGATCTCTGTTTGTGATCTCCGCTTTATAATCTGTGCTATGTGATCTCCGCTTTATGATCTCTGTTTTGTTAACTCCGCTTTATGATCTCTGCTATGTGATCTCCGCTTTATGATCTCTGTTTGTGATCTCCGCTTTGTGATCTCTGTTTTGTTACCTCCGCTTTGATCTCTGCTATGTGATCTCCGCTTTATGATCTCTGTTTTGTCACCTCCGCTTTATGATATCCGCTTTGTGATCTCCGTTTTATGATCTCTGCTGTATGATCTCCGCTTTGTGATCTCTGCTATGTGATCTCTGCTTTATGATCTCTGTTTGTGATCTCCGCTTTATGATCTGTGCTATGAGATCTCCGCTTTATGATCTCTGTTTGTGATCTCCGCTTTATGATCTCTGTTTTGTTACCTCCGCTTTATGATATCCGCTTTGTGATCTCCGTTTTATGATCTCTGCTGTATGATCTCCGCTTTGTGATCTCTGCTATGTGATCTCTGCTTTATGATCTCTGTTTGTGATCTCCGCTTTATGATCTGTGCTATGAGATCTCCGCTTTATGATCTCTGTTTGTGATCTCCGCTTTATGATCTGTGCTATGTGATCTCCGCTTTATGATCTCTGTTTTGTGATCTCCGCTTTATGATCTCTGCTATGTGATCTCCGCTTAATGATCTCTGTTTTGTGATCTCCGCTTAATGATCTCTTTTTTGTGATCTCCGCTTTATGATCTCTGCTATGTGATCTCCGCTTAATGATCTCTGTTTTGTTACCTCTGCTTTATGATCTCTGTTTTGTTTCCTCCGCTTTATGATCTCTGTTTTGTGATCTCCGCTTTATGATCTCTGCTATGTGATCTCCGCTTAAAGATCTCTGCTCTATGATACCCGTTTTATGATCTCTGCTTAATGATACCGGCTTTATCATCTCTGCTAATGGATAGGGGGCACGGGTGGCCCAGTCGTCTAAGGCGCCGCGATTCGCTGTGCAGAGTTGCGTCCCTTGGACACGCCAGAAACCTATGATTGTGGGTTCGAATCCCGGTTCGCCCCGATTATGTTTCTAGGTTTGTCAGCACCATACCCGTGCTCGTGGGTTTCACCGAAGTGGTAAACGTCTGAGACCTGCATCACTTCGGGCTTTCCTCCCACATTAAGCTGACACGCCGCGATATAACTGGAATATTGTTAAAAGCGGCGTTAAACCCAACTCACTCACTCACTCTGCTAATGGATACCGGCTTATTATCCCTGCTTTGAGATCTCCGCTTTGTGATCTCCGTTGCATGATCTCCGCTTTATGATACCTACTTTATTATTTCCGCTTTAGGATCTCCGCTTTATGATACCTGCTTTATTATTTCCGCTTTAGGATCTCCGCTTTAAGATCTCTGCTTCATGATCTCTGCTTTAGGATCTCTGCTTTAAGATCTCTGCTTCATGATCTCCCCTTCGTGTGTCTTCTTTGCTTAACAGTCGCTTCATGAACCTGTTCCAATAAATACTCCATATGAGGTGACCCTGTGAGTACAAAGTTACATGTATCTAACGTATCCCACCAGTCCCAGGGAGCCAATAGTCTCATGAAAGATCTCTATCCCCTCATTTCATCATCTTCACAGCAAGGTACCGCCATTTATTGCACTTATCTTACCCCTAACGTTGACAACGTGCAGTTTCTGTTGTAAGGGTGTGACGTCATTGGTCAGGAAGGCGTTGACCTTGACCCATAGTGCCTCTGGGTATCAAACATGGCGGATCCACACTGGTGAGTGACAAGTCCATTACGATTGTCCCATCTTCTCCGGTCTTGACGTTCTTGTGTGTCCAAGTTCACTAGTCTGTATAGATACTGTTACAAGAATATGGAGTTGTGTATTCATGCCTGGTATTTCAATTATGAATGAACGTGTAGAACCAGATCCTGTTCCTATTCTGTTGAACGTTTGAACTGTTTGTTTGTTTAGTCTGGTCCCAGGACCGAGTCGTTATCGTAGCTGTCATGTAGTGTCTACACTCAATATAAAACAAATGATTTTGACATTAACATACAGTTGTTGCCTATATCAGTATGAACAGCAGGAAAGTGAAAACTCGTTCATCCGGACAGGGTATTATGTAAACCACAACTTCCGGGCGAGAACTGTTGTGAAAGTTAATGAACTCCAATGGCCACTGCTACGTATACTTTACTGGAGGGGTCGCCTTGTGGTCAAAGCGTTCGCTTGTCACGCCGTGACATGCTGACGTTTTGCTAAAAGAGGCGTAAAACCATACTCACTCACTACTGCATACACTGATTTCTAATCTGGACGATTTAACTCGGCACGAGACCGCCTCCATGGTCTAGTGGTAGAGCGTCCGCCCGGAGAGCGGAAGGTCCGGGGTTCGATCCCCGACCGCGTCATACCAAAAGACGTTAAAAGATGGTACTTGTTGTTACCCCGTCTGGCGCTCTGCATTAAGGGGCTTAAACAAGGACTGGTCGGCTCGGAGTCAGTATACTGTGTCTGAGTGGGGTATTCATGATAAACTGCGGCATGGTATCTCAGTGGGCTAGCACTATCCATCGGCATCAGTCCGGACTAGTACAAGCAGCCACACACACACACACACAAACACACACACACACACACACACACACACACGTAGCTATATAAGTGCAATAATCTTGGACGCGACGTTAAACCCCATTTCACCTCACCTCACCTCACTCCGCGCAGTTCGGATTAACGGGTTTCACCCAATACCTATATCTGTAGTATTAAAGGGCATACAGTAAGCGACATCAGCACACATATGCAATGCTAAAGTCTAAATATATTCAAGTGAATACGTTACTATATAAATATACACACAGTTGTCAATGTTGGTTATATTATAGTTACAATGTCTGTACCCCCAACCTTGTTTTGACAATGTCATTACTTCTATACTCTTGCACTTCTCCCGTCATGGAGGCATGTTAATATAGGTCACCACCTTGCATGCCACACGCACTGGTTACCTATGGTATATAATTATCTTCTTATGCTCCGACCATCCAAAAGAGGTATGTTGCATTACGTCACACCTGGACTGCTAAGGCTAAACAAAAGTGTTTCTCAAGCATCGGCGCATCACATTTCATTCAGCGCGTCAGTCATTCATATTGCCTATAGAAAATTGTTTTCTAAAATTTCGCGTTATTGGAAGCAAATTCTAAATGCTAACTTCTTGCTTGTTCGTATTCTGGTTGGGATAAAAATATATAGTGTTACTCCCTCATCACTTATGGTTTGTTTTGAATAAAAAATGTGTATAATAATGCACGAGAATGCACCTTTATCGTCACTATGATACCTTGTACATGAAATACGTCACTATGAAACGCCTGCACGTGAAATACGTCAAATGTCATACGAGTGTTTACTAGTTTGAAAGTGATTCAAAAACACAGTCATACTCATGATATGGTCAGAATCGTATAATAATTGTGTAATAAAGGTTTTTGTCGCTTTTATTTAGTCTTTGGTACGATGTATGCTATAGGGACGATTGGGTGACCCTGTGGAAACGCATTCGGCCAATGCGCCGTAGACCTGGGTTCTGTTCCCGACTTCGGTACAATGTGTGAAGTCAAGTGTCCCCGGTATAATGCTGGAATAATTGCTAAATCGTGGGTCAGTCCTAAATGCACTGTTTCTACTCTTGATCGCTTAATGATATCATAGTGCAGTATTAAACCAGTTAGAGGCCCGTGAAGATTCCGGGATAGAATAGGTCTTCAGCAACCCATACTTGCCGTAAAAGGCGACTATGCTTGTCGTAAAAGGCGACTAACGGGATCGGGTGGTCAGGCTCGCTGACTTGGTTGATACATGTCATCGATCCCAATTGCGTGGATCGATGCACATGATGTCAATCACTGGATTGTCTGGTCCAGACTCGATTATTTTACAGACCGCCGTCATATAGCTGTAATATTGCTGATTGCGGCGTTACACAACAAACAAACAAATTAAACCAGTTAGAAGCCTGAGGCTGTTACATCATCGGAAACTATTTTCAGCTGGCATACAGTGACTCAAGAACGATGTTACTCTGCAGGTAATTTTTAAGCAGAAAATAGGCACAAACCCTTTGGAACTATTTCAAAAGCCAATCAGCGATAGTTTAAGATTCTAATTGTTTTGTGGGACCACCAAATCATATCAGGTAAATATACAGGTATATATTTACTTTATGTGGTATGCTGGTTACGATCGATTCTTTTATAATTTCAGTGGATTAGAAACATAAAACGTGGGTTGTGGAATGTTGGCACTGCTCGACTGTACGCAAATAGGGCGACTCTATCCACTGACGCATATAGGGCGATGTTGTGTGAGCTCTGACGTAACGTATACAGTATGCCTCAGCATCCCCCTACACCTGGTGTTATGTAAACTAGTTTGTGTCTCATATTTTCAACACTCCTATTTTGACAAAAACATATGCTATCATCCATTATTCCATTATATTTTTACACGCTGACAGCTACTAAGTGAGTGAGTGGGGTTTAACGCCGCTTTTGTTATAGTATTCCAGTTATATCACGGCGTGTCAGCTTAATGTGGGAGGAAAGCCCGAAGTGATGCAGGTCTCAGACGTTTACCACTTCGGTGAAACCCACGAGCACGGGTATGGTGCTGACAAATCTAGAAACATAATTGGGGAGAACCGGGATTCGAACCCACAATCATAGGTTTCTGGCGTGCCCAAGGGAGGCAACTCTGCACAGCGAATCGCGGCGCCTTAGACACCCGTGCCTCCTGACTGCTACTGCCTTACACGTCATGTTTGTATGCACGAGATGGCTGGAGCAGAACAAGTGGTTTTTTTATTGATAAACTGTAAATAATGTAAGATCGGGCTCGATTCTCCAAGAAGATATAATGTACGAAGACAATTTGAGTTGTCCTGTGAAAGGCTGGAAGAGCGTGGAGTCAATTCGCACGTCTCACTTATAAGTCAACAGCTGACAGTATCGTTAACAGCTGTGTCCTATGTTATTTTATCCATGTGATATATTTGAATATTCATTATGAATCTGTACACTTGGTTTCTGTGTGATGGTGTGCTGTTGACTGTCCCATCCATGCCTTGAACTGTGTGGGTTGGGGTTTTCCCATGTAGTAGTGGACTAGGTTTTCTTGTGCCGTGTGCCCTGGTTGTCTCCCCTTCTTATATTTCAGCTCACGCAGTGGTGTCAGGGGTTGTCACGTCGTATATCTAGAATAAACACCAGAAAAAACAAAAACATTAATCTCAGCGATCTCTCACAACAGTGTAAACGCGTGTTTATCAACATGAACAAACAAACAACACTAAAGTTTATGTACGAATTGCTTGAGTTGCGGGTGCTACCGGCGGAGCAGGATATGCTGACACTTTTCGCGACACCTGGTGTCAAAACTGATTTTCAGTGATCCATTCATATAACTGTCGCATATTTTTACCTTTTACGCCCTCAGGAATCTGTTTCACCTGATAATCAAGACTGGTTATTCTCTGGCGTTGTATTTTATAGTTGATATCATTTATTCATAAATATGATTAAAAAGACACCTGGTGTCACTCGTGTACGGGGGCGGTCGGGTAGCCCAGTGGTTAAAGCGTTCGCTCGTCACGCCGAAGACCCGGGTTCGATTCCCGACATGGGTACAATGTGTGAAGCCCATTTCTGGTGTCCCCCGCCGTGATATTGCTGGAATGTGCTAAAAGCGGCGTAAAACCTTACTCACTGCCTTACTCACTCGTGTACGTGTACGTACGATGAGTCCCAGGTAACCCGGCCTGTACCGTCCCTGGGGAGCCCCGGAGGAAACACGTTAAGTAATCTCACAAAGATTACAATATCTACTTGAGTGGATGTATCAACGTCACCCACTGATTCAGCAGACGCACTATCGGTGATATAGATACCAGACGGGCAATTACAGTGTTTATGTTATAAAAAGTGTCTTTGACTCCAAATACATCAACACGTGTGTATTAAAGTAGAAGATACCCGAGGATGTAGCAGTGAGTGTTTGTCAAATGTAACAAATGTTCTAGTTCGGATTACACGAGGAGCGTTGGTATGTTTGAATGCAGATGACATGAGGATGAGTGTGCACTCTGGAGTATTCTTTAAATACATATTTTTCTAAGATGTGTTGAATGGGATCAAAGGTGTATCTACAGTTATTAAGCAGCATCTGAATAATTAATAACAAAATTTAGGCACATTTAGGCACATTTAGGCAGAAATACAAGTTAGGTGTGCACTACTTAACTAAAATTAAAATAATGACGTAAAATACAGAAAGCAAAGTTGACATCGTGTTCAATGACGTCACAATACATATAATAAGACTGGAACAGTCTGTCAAGGTTGAATGGCCCTGTTAGCTTGAGACGTGGCTTTGTCGATAGAATACACTATTCCTTCACTACTCTTAATTTAATTAAATATAACTGATTTTAGAAAACCTGTTTAAGAGAAACATGTATTTCACATTAATTCTGACATTCGTTCCGTTACATCAGTACGACAGATGCAATCGTGTAAGTATCTTTATTCATGTGTTTCATGTGAAATGCTATGTTTATTTGAAAACACCAGCTCGTTAATCCACTCAGTGAGATAACACTCTTTACCGGAACTACTTTTTCAGTCTGCCTCTCTGTGGGCAGAACATGGCACACCATGGCACAACATTTGACCCAGACTAACATGACCTCTGTATATTCGACCAAAGGTAGAACGATACTCGAGAGGAAGCGGTAAATGTACCTAAATTATAACCGGATCAAGGCGACGTGTCCCCTTCTATATTTCTCACTCGTGACGTCATAAAGTTATGTAAATATTAAGCGATAACCATATTGAATAAAGTATCTCATATTTTAAAAATTAATAAAAGACAAAAAACTTTTCCATGCTCATAAAAATTAATGTTCAAATATCTCATATTGTTTTAAATTGAATGAACATATTTGCGTACAGAAATGGAATATATGAATATATGTCATTTCCTGAGAACAACAATTTACAATTGTCTTAACAATTTCAGCATTTCCAGTGAATAGTTGACACTAGCAGGCTGAAAGTAGTTCAACCATAAAGTGTTATTTCACTCGAATGAAATATTGATTATATTTTTCTTCATATTTGATCTTTCAGTATTAAAAGTGACATTAAAATCAGATATTACACATTCTCGTTTG
This sequence comes from Haliotis rufescens, assembly GCF_023055435.1. Classification (NCBI taxonomy): domain Eukaryota; kingdom Metazoa; phylum Mollusca; class Gastropoda; order Lepetellida; family Haliotidae; genus Haliotis; species Haliotis rufescens. The sequence goes on from NW_025963902.1 coordinate 143,557, forward strand.
AAAACAGTTAGCGACACATGTTTGTAATGCCGTGATATTATTCATTATTGTATTTTCCTAAGCCTGTTGTGATTATATAATAACAAATACATGTAGAATGTATTCAGTCGTAAGTGGTCATCGGTATCCTTTCGATCAATATTAAGAATTTTACAATAACAACAAAACTTAACGATCATTAGCCAAGAAAAGCATTGATTTAGTTTGAAAAAAATTCCCAATACCATCTAATTTGAGCCTTCTTTGATAGGCATTTAGAGTTGGAGTACTAAGTAAGGATAAGAATTTATGGATGAACAACTTCTTTATTTCAATTAAGAGGTTAAGTGATAAACTTGTCAACCACACTCTTTATATCACTTGCTTGATAACGGTGTTAGAACCTACACCGAAACGTCGCTCTTAATCCTTACCTAATTTGAGCCGTCCAATTTGCCCAGAATTCATACACACGCCAAGAATTGTTCTAATGGGTTGTAGTGACATGCGAACGCCTGATCTACATCGTAGAAACAGCTCCGTCAATAAGGGCGATGGGAGATGGCCACTAATTAACATACCAGGTCAGACCATATATACTCTGGTTGCTAAGCTACCAGCGAAAGCCAGGTTTGAGAGGTACAAGCTCGTTGATTTAATGCTATTTACAGTACCAATTTCTGATTGACAATGAAATACAAATGTGCTTTCTATTGAGAGTTTAGGATAATGTTTAATACTTGTTTAAATTTAGATGTCAGTATCGTTGACATTTATCCAAGTGAGATCATTGGCATCTGTAGGTTGTTCCACAATGTACCCTGAAATGAAGTAAAAATGTTCAGGGAAAATAGGATATATATTTCATCACGTGGTATAGTATGGCACATACAAAATATAAAGACACAAGGGATGTCGTTCCCACACCTTACCTGAGAGACGCTATGGGAGTGTGATCATAAGGTGCTGCCTGCACTAAATACTACCGACATCTTCTTCGAGGACCAATCCCCTTCATACAAAGGTGCAACTTCTTCAAGAACCTTTTCAAACCTCATATTCAGCTGTATTTCCCTGAACCATATTGTCTTTGTCTGGGAGCGGGGTCCCCCAAAGTCAGACGATGCTGCTCCCAACGTTATCCCCGACCTCCGGTTTGTTATAACAGTTATCGATAGCTACACCTGTTGGCATTTGCTAACGTCACAGTCGGTCTTCCACTAAGAAAAACCATCCTGGCCCAGTATTCCGAGCCAACAGTGCCAAACAACCTTACCGTACGGAGCGGTCACTCCCTGTGGTCATTGACCAACTTGTAGGACACTCAGAGGCAGTGTCCGTGTAACTTACATTTGAAGTCGGGCCAAAGGATTGTATATATGTAGGTAGCTGTGTGACAGGCAGTGTTTGTTTCCAATTGGAATCCCGGGCGAGAAGTAATGTTCCCGCATTGGCAAGAGTGAGTATTTGACGTTTTGTTTAATATCTGTGGTTATTTCATTGTCTTGAGGACACACGGTACAATTAAAACAAAGACCAAATATGGTTAATCGACTAAGATGCTGATTATGATTCCTTTGATGTACATGTATACTGCTACAGCTGTATCTGGTCATGTATATGTAGAATGAAGGTACACGCGCACGGTATATGGAAAGTTCTTTCATCGTTAATGTTACATGTCAACTGCTTCACTTCTACTACAACTACTTCATGTCAACTACTTTCATATATGTAGTTGCATAATCGGTTGTGGTCGTGCATACGTTGTTGGAGTTTTTTCCAAATCAAAATTAATATTTTAGATACACTATTTTTATCAACGAGTCGTTTTCATTAAGGGCCTTGTACTTTATCGTGATACATATTAAAAAAAACCTTTTCTTGTTCATGTCAAAATCATTGTCTCTATTAACATGAAAACCCGAACGTCGCTGTATGTCTATGGGGCGTACTCAGTGCTATTGGGTAGTGGCGTTGAGACACTGACGTTACCGCTTGCTTTATAATCAAAATGTACAAAAGAAGTAGGTGAAATAAGGCTCCTTGTCTGATCCTTGATTTCTTTACGTAGTCTAGCCTTGGTCTTCACTTTCCAGATGTTTAATAAAGCTTCAAACCCATTACCACGATCCATCTATTTTCCATAATCAATATATAGTATTCAATATGTAGTAATCAATATGTTGTAATCAATATGTAGTAATCAATATGTAATAATCAATATGTTGTTATCAATATGTAGTAATCAATATGTAATAATCAATATGTTAGAATCAATATGTAGTAATCAATATGTAATAATCAATGTGTGGTCAATATGCAGTAATCAATATGTTATAATCAATGTAGTAATCAATATGTTATAATCAATGTAGTAATCAATATGTTAGAATTAATATGCAGTAATCAATATGTTATAATCAATGAAGTAATCAATATGTTAGAATCAATATGCAGTAATCAATATGTTATAATCAATGTAGTAATCAATATGTTAGAATTAATATGCAGTAATCAATATGTTGTTATCATTGTAGTAATCAATATGTTAGAATCAATATGTAGTAATCAATATGTAATACGAGTAATCAATATGTAGTAGTCAGTTTGTTAGAATCAATATGTAGTAGTCAATATGTAATCAAAGCATTATTTTGACACACTTTCAGTTCATGTATTATAAGTTATTTCCAGTTTATACGAACTCCTGTTGCTGTATAGTACAGTGTTGTAAACTAAAACTAAAACGAGTGGCCCCTTTGAGTTTGTTATAACGTAGTTTACTGTAGAGAAAAAAACACAAAAACTTGTCACAAACAAAGGTGCAAATAACATTCCCCGGCTGTTGTTTCAATGCATCATATCATTGGATGTTTCTCGAAGCATTCCATGGATGACACGCACACCGTGAGACACAAGGTACTCCTGTTGGCGATGCATCAAGATGACCTCTGCTTACCCTTTCCCCTTTAACCCACAATACATAAGTAGGGCAAATCTTTTGTTAACAGGTGGCCATCCATTTGGCACATCAGAGCTGATTACCAGATAGGTAGGAGTTCCCGGAGCTTGGCCCTGGCGGTGTTCCATACTTCTGTCGCCCTTATTGTCAAGAGGTGCATCTCACTCTGTGAGCACCTCAACTAAACGCACTTTATGGTGATGTATCCACTGGGTGTCCTTTTGGGTTCTTTCCATACGTTTGCTCTTCCGGCGCTACTGTGTAGGTCTTGCGAGTTTCTGGGATGATTTCTCATGCTGATAACTGTTTTCTTTTCTTGCATCCTGGGGTTTTCGTGCGTGTGGTTGGAGTGTTTACACTGACCTTTGTGTGTTTGTATACGTATCGGTTGTGTAGGTCACATTGTAGCAGATGGTGTGATAATATCGAGGTTGCATCTACACCAGGTGTCCCGTTTCGCGAAAACCTGGTGTCTCACTATAATGGTGATGATGATGATAGTGTTGTTGATGATGATGATGATGATGATGATAGTGTTGATGATGATGATGATGATGATGATGATGATAGTGTTGATGATAATGATGGTGATGATGATAATGATGGTGATGATGTTGATGATAGTGTTGGTATAGATGATGATGATGATGATCTCAAGACACTTTGGGAATGCCAATACTGCGACACAATTCTACCTATAAATGTATGCAAACTACGAGTCTAGATACACTGTACCTCTAAACAGTGATAGCGTGTTTGGAACAAGAACGTCTGTTATCACTTAAACGGGTCAATGTAGCATAGTCGAATGATAAGAATTACTTTAGATCTTCTCGCGTGACCCAGATCTCAATTCCGTAGATCTCAGAACCTTTCTAAAGGCACCCACAATTCTTAATGCAGATTCAGCCAATGCATGAGTTTTACACCCAGTGGAATCACAGTTATAAAACACACAGAGACATACAGCACCAATAGAACTTATGGGGAATCTGTCACTCGCTTTCACTGTTAGGGGCGGTGGGTAGCCTTGTGGTTAAAGCATTCGCTCGTCACGCTCAAGGCCCGGGTTCGATTCCCCACATGGGTACAATGTGTGAAGCCCATTTCTGGTGTCCCCCAGCCGTGATATTGCAGGAATATTGCTAAAAGCGGCGTAAAACCATACTCACTCACTCGTATGACACAATATGACCATAAAGTATGTCATCGGTTCCACGCAATGTCCATGTCAGCTGCCAGTAGTATAGGATATCACTTTGGTCTTCGGTGACCGATCATTTCCTGGGGTTCCACAGGAACATGTATACACAGTTTACTGGTAAGATATCGTCATGATGCTGATGTCGGGTCCAGAGGTGTAACTGTGTTTACAGGAAGTACAGGTACAGGTCGGTGATGGCGGCCACGTGGGGGCGGGCATGTACACATGCACTCACCTGTGTGGTGGAAGGTTAACTCCAAGATATAGACTCACAGGTGGAAGTCATTTGCTATTTTTTGTTCTTGATTATCTGTCGTTTGCCATAAACCTCCGAACCAAACTAATCTCTTTCCTGTAGAACGCGCGTTATCATGAACGAGATAATATTTTCCTTTCCACTTTCATAACTTGACATTTCAGCTTTGTGTTTCATTGTTTTATTTCGAAGGTACCGCGTTAAAGAAAATGACTGGAATATTAACATAGTTTTAAAGTAAAACAAAAAGTAGTTTTTTTACAAAATAGTTACTGTTTCGTTATTCAATAATCTATAATGAGAGAATTATCTGATTATTATCTAAAGCACTGTTTTTTTATTGAACACTAAGTAAATGTATATTTCTTAATGACAATTAAAAGCGACAAAATGCTTTCCCTATTCATAAGCACTCTCTGCTAAAAACAGTCGAATGTACGATTCCCACTATATCATGATCACGTGTTTATGAATCACTATCAAATAGTGATGACACCAGGTGATCGCGAAAAAGTGTGCGTATCCTGCCCTATCCACCCTCACAAACACAAGCAAAGGCAAGTCAATTATTATATTTCTTGAGTTATGGCTTCATAACGTTCATATACATATGTTGACGTATTTGAAATGAAGTACTTCCAAAGCCGTCATATAGCTGGAATATGGCTGAGTGCGGCGTTAAACAACAAAAGAACAAACAAACAAACAAATACTTCCTGGTTAGTACAGGATGTAGTGGTTAGTGACTCACGTGACTAATTCCGATATTCCGTCAATATGACGTCACTGTCAACAGAGAGCCGTGTGATAATGAACATCACTATTCTACAGGAATGCAGGAATGTTTTTCGCACATTCTTAATCCATGTTGTGTTTTGTGATTATGCAATGTACAAATAATGTAGGACATTAACAATAGCAAGGCCTTGATGTATCCATATTTGTATTTCTGTCAAATACAAGGGGAAGGCGCTGGAAGAGCTCGTACGATAAGAAACTGCACGAATCACAAAGACCGACTCGGCTATTAAATATTCTTCGTTTATTCGGATCCACTCGGCCTGTTCCGTTATCTACACAAGGCAGCATCACTATTTGATGATTCCTAAACACATGCTTATAGTCGGAATTGTACAATGGCCTCTGGTTTCAGTAGACATTCCTTATGATTATGGAAATAGTGTTGTCTCTTTTATTTACATTAAACCTCGTGTAGCAATAGAGTAGTGATATTGCACCGCAAACCGACCGATCCCTTCTCATCCAATTTGTATAAAATGACGATTGATTTGGAGAAGAGATTTTTTTATGGTTAATAGATATTAGTATGTAATGTCGGGCAACATTTATGAGATAGTGAAGACTGCCGTCAAATTATTTTCGTTTGTTGGTTGTCTAACACCGCAGTTAGCAATACAACAGTTATATGAAGACAGCTTGCAAATCCAGTGATTGACACCATAAGCATCGATCTACGCAATTGTGATACTATGACGTGCATCGATCAAATCAGCGAGCCTGGCCGTTAGTTGACTCTTACGACAAGCATGGGTTGCTGAAGACCAATTCTGACAAATTGAGATAGCCAAGTGAACGAATGAATCTGGTGAATCTAGTTCTAATATGGATGCCTCCCAGTTGGCCGAGATGACCAATGACACTGGTGTGAGCCGAATGATTATTAGTTATGGAATGTGCCACAGTATTGCGAAGTGTATTAGTAGAATACACCGCAACACCGCGTACAGTCATCTAGCAAAACCAACTTGACATACATAGGTACTCCCTTGGCCAGAGTTCAAACCCTGTCATTGCACACTTGACGAGCATTTGGCACGCCATGGTTAGAGACTTGTTCCTGAATCTAGTCGAGTGGTGGACGACGTAAGATCGTTTCTCCAGACGACGGTAAGTTTTCTTAATATTTTTAAACACATCTTATCAATTATGGTAGAACTGAATTCCGACTTCCACACGGAATACTTGTGTTGAAGATAACGGGACAATTAGTGTCAACTCACTGAACGATGACATACTTTTCATTCGTGTTTGTTGTGTGGAGACTGATAAACACGAGCCTGTGTTTTTACAATAATGTATATGTCTGATACCAAGCTGGATGCCAGTGGTTTAAAAACATGTTGCTATGGCACCGTAATGTATATTTGGCTTCTTTCAAGAATATTGTTAATAATACTTTAGTTATTACTACATCGGGGTTCAAGTCACAGTAATCTCAACTATATGTTTATGTCTAGTTCAAAGTAAATAAAAACTGTTGTATGCGGAACAGTAGTGGAAATGAGTGCGTCATAAAAAAGACACCCTTTCTTATATAGACAAACAAGTATATCATGTTACTATTATTATCGTGTACGTGAAGCAGCCGTCTTAAAAACTGGTTTGTTATATTTTTTAACCTTTTCATCTGGCTTTTACAATTGATCCGGATTAACAATCTAATGCCCTTCGTTTTTATCCGGGTTTTTTTCAAAACCTTTGGTCGATGGTCGAAATTGAAATAAAGATACAATTTGGCCTTTTAATCATTATTTTCTTTTGTAACAAAATATGTATCGTAATATAGTGTTCTAGTGATTTAGTGTTAACCTTTGGTCGATGGTCGAAATTGAAATAAAGATACAATTTGGGCTTTTAATCATTATTTGCTTTTGTAACCAAATATGTATCGTAATATAGTGTTCTAGTGATTTAGTGTTAACACGGACCTAAATAACCGTTATTAAGGTCCGTGGTATTTACGTTGGAACAAAGCCAGACTCTGTGTGGCTGTATGTCATGCTTTGAGCGAACATATACGGGTCATTTAGCAAACATGACATCACTTGTCTGGGTGGACGGAGAAACAATTTGCGAATTTGGTTTCGTTAGTGAAAGGTAATTGGGGATAACAGAAAAGATTTCAAACTGAAACTTTCTTTCCATATCCGTGTATTTAGGGTCGGCGGATCCTTAAACCAAATTATAAATAATATGACGCCAATGGAAGAAACCACCTGTTGTTCGGAGGGGCGGTAGAGTAGTCTTGTGGTTGAAGGGTTCGCTCGCCAAGCTAAGGATTGAGTTCGCTTCTTGGCATGGAAACAACGTTTGAAGCCAGTTCTTGGTGTCCCTTGTGATATCATTGCTGAAAAACGGCGTAAAACCATGCACATTTCTGCACTCATTTTCAGTCGATGACATGCGAAATGGCTGTACCTGATTCTTACATCCCAGTTCTATATTTACACAGCAATGAAGGTGCCCATGTATATCCTCTGACGGGTGTATCTGATGTATCAATGACGTTGTATTAACAGTTATACCACGGGGGTAAATGAACTGATAAGGGTGCCCTTCAAAGTAATGATTTGCCCAGCAGTACGTGCATAAGTGTCGATCACAGACGAGGAATCGGCCATATAATACTCCCCACTGTCATAAACTCCCCACCGTGCCCTGAGAAGCTAGTGCTGGCATAACGCTCATCTGTCTGTCTGCTACTTGGAAACTGCCCAAGTTCTCGTGAACACTCATCTCTAAGAAATGCGAGACTACATCTGGCGGAAGTGACGCCATTTGCAATTGCTACAGAGCTGGTTATGTAATGAAAGTTTCGTATTCGGTTGCTTGGCAACTTGTGTTTCTCATTGGTCAATAATTATCATATGTTCAAATATGTCGTCTTAAGTGGTTGTTCGCGAGCATCCGATGCATGTTTTGTTAATCTACCACACAGCATAAAACTCGATCCCGTCTCTAGTGTAATCAGTTCGACAGATGCACACTATTATCACAAGTTTACAACGGTAAACATAAACAGTCTACTATTGACATGCATCACAGTAGTGTTGTGTTGATATGTTGCGTCACAAGATAATATGGACTTCCATATACAGACTTGTGTCCTTCAGCAGTGCCAGGATCCGCTAGTCGTGGGTTCGAATCCCAGATTCTGATTATGATCACTGGTTCGACAGCACCAAAGCATTCTCTTCGGTTTCGAACAATTAGTCAACGTCTTCGACTTGCGTTAGAGGAGGAAACATCCATTTGAGTTTCAGAGGAGTGGGAGTGATCCGGGAATTCTTTTTTCGAAAAGATAACGAAGCCCATGTTTTACTGAAAACAAATGACATATGCATACATATTACAATGCTCCCTTTTCTTGCAGACAAGTGTCAAAAGCTTATAGTTTATTATATATTTAATTTAAATAATTCAACTCCTAAAAAATATAATACGCTAATCTCAAACTCCCCCCACCACCACCACCACACACATACACATCTCTCCCCCACCCCATCCCCATGAAAATTGAGTGGTTGCCCCCTAATTTCCTTACATAGTAGCTGACACGCCCTGTAGTAACAGAAACGAATACTGTCCAAAGCGGTATTAACCCTAAACCCTCTCACTTATAAACAGGACAAAGAGAGATGTGAAAAGATTTATGAGAGCGTATTTCAAGTTAATGAGATATACTTGACTAGAGTTTGCATTGAGTGCAATGGGAAGTGTGTGTATGCTATTCCTCTTTGAAAAAAACGCACTCACAACAACAGCTTTGCTATCTGTATTTACATTTCTTTAACGCTGCCAATAAAATGCACGTTGAGGTTTATATAATGTTTAAAGTCTGAGTGTAAATATCTCCTGTTTCTCTTCCCGACTATCTCGCATGATCTCCAGGAATGCAATTACAACAAAACTTGTTCCCAACATAGGGAATCGGTGTGTTATTTCCAGCGCTTTGATGGATCCTGGAAATTACAACCGTTAGCTGGTTCACTGTTTGGAATGCCTTGTCGGCACGAAGACAAGCACCCAGTTTACTATTTCCGAGCGCGCAGTCGAAAAACTTCAGCGGTGTTTAGCGATAAGTCTGATAGAGTTGTGCCCCCTTCTTTCAGCACATCGCTCTTTGAAGTCGGTCGTGTTGCTGACGTCAGTCGGTCAGAAATGTAGAAGCCCAAGGGATGTAGGAATCCAACTGTTCTACTGACACGGCTATCTACGATCTACTGATCATGTTTAATGGTGATACTCAACGGAAGAACTGTTATTCTCTTGAAGCTATTAATATATGCCCATCCTGGGATGACCCGTGAAGACCTGGGGGAGAATAGGTCTTCAGCAACCCCTGCTTGTCGTAAGAGGCGACTTACGGGATCGGGCTCGCTGACTTTGTTGATATATGTCATCGATCCCAATTGCGTGGATCGATGCTCATGATATTAATCATTGGATTGTCTGGTCCAGACTCGATTATTTACAGACCGCCGTCATATGGTTCGAATATTGCTGGCTCCGTTAAACAACAAACCAACCAACCATCCTGTGAAATTAAACTTGTAACCTGTCAATGATGCTAATGATGTGGGTCTTCATGACATATTGGAGATACCTAATGTCATCTTCACAAGACAATCGTGTCCACTAGCCTATATCAAAGTCTACTTACACTATCCACCGTGCAGTGTAGTGGACACTATCCACCGTGCAGGGTAGTGGACACAAGCCATCGTGCAGGGTAGTGGACACAAGCCATCGTGCAGGGTAGTGGACACAAGCCATCGTGCAGGGTAGTGGACACAAGCCATCGTGCAGGGTAGTGGACACAAGCCATCGTGCAGGGTAGTGGACACAAGCCATCGTGCAGAGTAGTGGACACTATCCATCGTACAGGGTAGTGGACACTATCCATCATACAGGGTAGTGGACACTATCCACCGTACAGGGTATTGAACACGCTCTGGAAGATTATCAAATGAACATGAATTAAAATAGGGATTTTTATCAATGTGAAATTTCAACACGATCGTCACATGGCATAAGAGGCAGCCAGGACCCCGTTAAACTGGAAATCCGTCTTTCCCAGCGACCATTTTGGGAACACAATACAATGTATTTATTTAAAGGGACCTCACTCCAATTAATCTATGATTCGTTAATCCGGAAAATGTTTATCCGGACGATTTCACTGATAACGTTATCGTCCGGATTAACCAGGTTTCGCGTCCAGCACAATCAAGGGTATTGTAGAAGCTGAATTTCGGGATAGAAACAATGTCACGTGATCCAGACTCTGTAGACGGGTCCGCGTGTACACGGAACTGAACCGAACAGAGATATCTTACCCAGATGAGCGATCGCTCTACCTACTGGGCTACTAAGTGTCTCCAATGTTGTACCACGATTATGACGAACTGCACTTTTGTAAGGACACTAAATGTTTTCCATTAACATACATACAAAACTTTACATATACAATAAAATAATAATATACTATATTTAGATTCTCCACGGATACACCTTAGTATCATGTTTTACTGTTTCTTTATTGGAGTGGATAAAACGAAGATTTATAACGTGACCCTCATTGTGAATAAATGGTCATAGTCGACGCTGTCCTATCAAATTACCATGGCGATATCACCCCATGTTGTTTTTGTCAGGGTGCGCTGTGATGTGGCCGACGGTGGAAATGTCACTGAAGCGCACGTAAAATGTATCTAACCTTGCTTCTGGTTTCATGCCGGCTTCTCATGTTCTTTCTGTTAAATTATATTTTGTATGTTCAGATTTGATTGTTGAAATTAAATTCGTCATATGTATAATGTTATCCTAAATTTGGCTGTTTTGATATGTTAACATAACTAAATACAGAATACTGGTTTTATCGGAAGAGGCAAATATAATTTCAAGATATTTAACGTTATGATTCAAGCATGAACACAATTTCAAACAGGGTTGAAACATAAGCAAATCTCAGCAGAAAACGATGTAAACAAATGTTGCTTCTACGTGTAATGTCAAACCGAAATAGCCTGTATAACTGTATTCAGTTTACTGGCGTAAGTTGGTACAAAGTAATCCCGGTTTGGGGTGAAAGAAATGTAATCACGAAGTGATTGAAGCGCACGTAGAAGGAAGACTGCCAGCTGGTCAACGTTGGAACATCGATTACTCCGTCGCCAAGCTGGCAGGGGAAACTCTTATCTCAGGGACAGGGTACTGGGGAGAGATGTTACCCCGGGGACAGGGTACTTGGGAGAAGTGTTACCCCGGGTAAAGGGTACTGGGGAGTGTTACCCCAGGGACAGGGTTGTATAGGGAGTGGTTCCCCGGGGACAGGGTACTGGGGAGAAGTGTTACCCCGGGGACAGGGTACTGGGGAGAAATGTTTCCCCGGGGACAGGGTTGTATGGAGAAGTGTTACCCCGGGGACAAGGTTCTGAGGAGAAGTGTTACCCCGGGAACAGGCTACTGGGGAGATATGTTACCCCGGGGACAGGGTACTGGGGAGAAGTGTTACCCCGGGGACAGGGTACTGGGGAGAAGTGTTACCCCGGGGACAGGGTATTGGGGAGAAGTGTTACCCCGGGTACAGGGTACTGGGGAGATATGCTACCCCGGGGACAGGGTACTGGGGAGAAGTGTTACCCCGGGTACAGGGTACTGGGGAGAAATGTTTCCCCGGGGAGAAGTCATGGATGTTAATATCCAAACGCTTGTAACAGTATCCCCCCTTTTCCCAGGGTCGGGAGACACATTAAAGAAATTAACTTTAAATTAAATTAACTCAGCCTCATAAAGGTTTGGCCGTACGCCACATGCTGTGGTGGAGGGTATAAGAATAATTAATCATTTAAATCACATTCAAAATGCAGGTTACAAGGTTATATGCGGAGACGTCTCTTGTAGAAAAAAAGTTCAAGAAGAAAGCATGTATATTTCAGAAATATGCCCCTAGAGGTGCGGTGTGGGGGGTCCAGAACACAGCCTCGGAGCGTATCGTAGCTAGACAGAGTAGATCGTCGTCACACCCAGCAACCTGAAACTGCTTCGGGTGATGCGACTTACCGGGGGAGTCATTTAAATTTAGAGCAGACAAGACTACGTCGTAGATGGTGGTGGTTGTTAGAATAGTTCATTAAAAGATTTGTAGGCAAAAATGCTGAACATTTAGAAGCAGCAAATGACAATTCTGAGCATGTCCCGACCAAATAACGTGAAGGTATATACAATCAGGTTTTTACTTCGAAATTTAATAAAATTCGCTCTTTAAATTTTATTTCATTATTAACTACTGCAGCTAGGGTTCAACAGATATAAAATAGTTTTATATGATTTTTTCATAACAGATCCTCGAATTAACATCACTCAAAATAAGTTTAGAAACGTATGTTTTATCTACTCGGAGTTGTTTTTATATTAAAATCATAAAAGGCGACTATGCTTGTCGTGAGAGGCGACTAACGGGATAGGCACGTGGTTGATGCATGCCATCGTATCCAAATTGCAGAGACAGATGTTCATGATATCAACCAATGAATTGTGTGGTCCAGACTCAATTATTAACATACCGCCGTCATATACCTGGAATATTGCGGCGTTAAACAACAAACAAACACACAATATGTGATAGTAAAATAACATTTTGCAGGTTTCACAAAGAATACAGGATGGACAAATCTTATAACTCTTTCATATTATTCAAGTTAATCTTGCATGACATATGAACTATAGTTATATACAAAAATCGGGTGTTCTTTAACTTCCCTTCAGTAGTGTACTGACACAGTCAACAGTCTGTTTATTCTCCGATTAAAATGGAAAGGAGGCAGTAGTGTAACGCCCTCACCCATATGTTCACACCTGTATCCTGACAGAGCTCCACAGCTCCGGGGCTCCAACATGGCTCCAACATGGCTCCTCACATCCAGGTTGCTGGTGCGGCTCCCGTATCTCCGAGGTACCCCGCGTGATACAGTATGTATTTCACGTGACCTTTGATGGCAGCCAAGCTGTTGAAACTGGGCGTGGCTCGATGATAAATGGTCTAGGAAGGGTTTATTTTGGCCCCCTCACCGCTGATGTGCAGCACAGAACGCTTATGTTTGGTGCATGGTGAATATCTATAATATTTTCATAGGAAGGAAAACCAGTTCCAGCGTTTACAGACACCTGTATAGAAGTGTGATAATATGCGCGGTTAAACCTTGATAGTTGTGTGTGTTGTTCTCAGTAAATGGACCCGTGAAGATCCGGCTTAGACTATGCTTGTCATACATGTAGCTACATCGTATACGCCCTGACAGACCTTATGATCTACCAGAGCCCACTGCACAGGAAATGTGTTCTCAGTAGGTTGTCGGGGGTAGTCTTCTATAGGCAAACTCGACATCATCATCATCATCATCATCATCATCATCATCATCACTTTTAACGGGATCGGGTGGTCAGGGACGCTGACTTGGTTGATACATGTCATCGTATCTCAAATGCGTAGATCGATGCTCACGATGTCAATCACTGGATTGTTTAGTCCATACGCGATTATTTACAGACCGCCGTCATGTAGCTGGAATATTGCTGACTATGGCGTTAAACAACAAAGAAACAAACAAAGTCTTAGTAAATGTGAAGTATATATCTGTCGTGCACTCAATGCCTAGCGACGGCGTCTTTAAAGCGCATTTTCATCACTGGTACAAGCAGTCATGAGTGAATGAGTGACTGTTGTTTGATGCCGCTGTCATCACTATTTCAGTAGTGCATGAGCAATAATCCAGGTTGTTGTTGTTGTTGTTGTTGTTGTTGTTGCGAAGAGATTTCGTCAATGACCTCACAAATCGTATCCACCCGACGCTCTTTTTTGTTAACTTTTTATCAACAATCAGATAATCAGAATATCAGATAATATATATATCTTCGTTATATATGTATTCTATCGGCATATTACTACCTTTATAATACCCATGTTCATAATGCCATTTATTGCTCATTTATACCATTATTTGATTGTGTTCATGTGTGATTTTCAAAGGGTGACAGTAGACCCTATACCCCAGAAGTCTCATTTCGCCTTAATCAGTGTGTTACATTAAATAGTCCCCCTTTCATTAATTATTATACTAAATATACTTATTTATAAGTTACACATCTGAGGTGGAACAAAGGTGTGTTCATAGTTATGCTACCGGACAAAAGAAAGCATACACTTGATAATTAGATTCGACCAAAACATTACGAACGTTACAGGGCTGAACATGACTACCCTGTCAACTACCTACCACCATCGACTGACCATTTCTTAGCCACCATCAGACACGGGGCATCCTTTCTTTTGCCAGGCAGTTTTATATAGTGAATGTTTGTATTCACATAATGTTGTCTAGAATTAGGCTGTAAACACTGTGAAATGTGGGCAGGTTGTGGCCTCTGACTCCTAATGTCACGATAAAGTCAGATGACATCGAGTTATCATGAGGTAATTTCAAATTCTTTTCAATAAACACCCGTGACAGACATATTAAAACGCTTTGAATACACAGTGCCATTTAGAAAGTAGTCAAATGTAACAAATGTTATATTTGGTATAACACTTTCTAAGTAAATAACAAATTCTAATATTAATTTGGGTTGAGTCCCATCCGGGATTCGAACCCACACTCTCAGTGTGAGGCACCAAATCGCCAGCGCGCAAAGTCGCCGATCTAACCCCCTCAGCCACCGAAGCTGAAATGAAAGTCCCACAACTGGTAGTCTAGATCACGTACTATGTGTACCGCTCTGAAAAGTGAAGGCTATCCGTTGTTTACTTGGGAAGTGTTATCCAAAATATAACATTTGTCATATTAAAAGGCTTGCTGTTGACCACCATCACTCTGACGCTGAATCATCTACAACCCACTACCATGGTATCACCCCCTGCTTCATCCAACACGCTGTTTATCTACAACACTATCCTTATCTGTGATACCACGTGAAATGAAGCAGCAGACTTATCGCTTACGACGCCATTTTGAATCTCCAGCATGGCAGAGCAGACGATTTCCGGTCAACTATCTGATGCGCGTGATCGCTGCCTTCTCCAGTCGATCTCTCACGTCTATATTTGGCCGGGTCCGTCTTCGCTCCGACTCTTAGCTTGTAAGAGAACAGTTTTAATACTCCCTGATGCCAAGTTCGTGATCTGTTCACTGGAACTTGCTCTTACGTTTTAGGTATGTGGACCGAACAGGCCTCATCGTGATAATGATTTAGATCTCAGCGTTTCGGAAGTAGCATCTTGTCTTTGAAAACCTGGCTTCCGAGATAAAATGTTATTTTATAGCTGGAATATTCATTAAAATTCGTTCTGGGAAATGTAAGTATCCCCCCTGGACCCGTCCCCAATGTTGAACACACCTGTCGATGTGTGAGTTCGGGGCAGCCATCTCCCCATACATGGGTAGCGCTTTAGTTCAAGGGCAGGTTGCTGCACCCTACTGAGCATTCATTAAATTCCTCGTCTATGTACATGCTTGATACAGTCGAGGTTCAGTGGTTACAGTTGTACTGTAGAAACAGCGTGCTCAATGATTCAACCAAAGTTTACAGTATCTGTAGACCTAAAGCAAATATATGTTATTCACTTTTGAAGATCTTTACATGGAAATACTCTGTGAGGAAGTCCTCAAAATAGATAGACACGTATATCAACGTTACAAATAACTTGAATTCTATATTCCAACTTCCAAACCGCTTAAAATAAAACAAACATCAATATGAATTATTCAAATGATTAATTTGTCTTATGCTCTAATAAACAGACTACCTCGAGGGTCCGACCACACACTCGCTGTGTGTGAGGGGCTGTATCGAGATTGAATATTTTTTTTACAGCTACAATTACAAAACCAGATATGTTTTTTTTAATTTATTTTAAACTATATGCCTATTCTTTTTAAGACAAACACCATGCAACAAAGTAATTTTGGTGGTAAGAAATTCCTATTTTTCCTATATTTGTATAAAATATCAAAAGCTGTCGCTCCCATCCCTTGCCGGTTCTTCACCTCATATATGTTAAAAGCCGAAACACAGTCCTTGGAAGCGTCATTACAGCATGTCACTTTTAAATAACTGCATTTAATTTAATCAAATCACGCAATATAAACTTTGTCGAGTCCGACTAGATTTAGAATCTTACATATTAAGAAAGGAGTGACATAAAAGAGAGTCCGGAGACTCTATTCTAGTGTATACTAAGCCCCATTCATATGGACACATAAGTAAATTTACTTATGGTGGCATGTGAACGCATTTGCTTACGTGAGTACATATACTCCAGGAGTAAAGAGGCATGAGTAAAAGTATATTTGCTACACCTGATGAGGTCTAGTTAAAGTATATTTACTCATATGTATAAATGCTCCTGGAGAATTTCTGGTCATGTGAATAGATTATCTATTTGCTTACGTAAGCATATTAAATCCAAGATACTGATAATCAGGAAAATAAGGCTGTAGTTCCTTGCAAAGAACATAACATGTTCATAAAAAAAATTTTTTTTTAATGTTTCGCGTGTCATGCGAAAATTATCGATCCACAGTTTATCATCAAATGATCGTTTGACGACATTGTTCCACCACTGTTGAGAACGTTCTCTCTTCCACAGTTCTCTTTCCTGGCATAATCCTAAGACTAATCCCATACTAAGAAAGTATGGAAAGTCTCTCTTTCGCCTCTGGTTGACTATCTTCGACAGCGACATGGCCTCAAGTGATAAAAGTCCACAATTTATTTATGAAATGATGTTTACTTCTGCCTTGCATAAACTTCATGTGAACTCAATGTAAATATACTTTTGCTTACATGAGTAAATATACTCCATGAGTATATCTGCTTACATGAGTAAATTTTGTCCATGTGAATGGGGCTTTAGTCTAGAGACTCCCGAATGTGTGCAGTCTGGATAAGCACGCACTTTTAACTTAACACTGATTTGTTATCTTCATTCGTGTACGTGTGTATCACTCACAAGCTCATGTCACTACGATCGCTGACTGTGCAATTACAAAATACCACATACATGTACATGTATCTGAAAATATAAATGATTAGGGGTCATTTCGTTAGATATATAAAGTCATCTTTTCTTACAAACATGAAAAGCAAATTCCCAACCTCGTCCTACAGTTACACTGTACATGTATTAAAGTATTAAATGTACCAATTAGCCAATATACCATGACTAATTTTCAGCTGACTCAGCTAATTTTCCCTTCCTGCAAGCCCAACCCTCTGGCCTCCCTCCGACTCCGGGCACCTGTTCCGTGCCTCCCTGATAATGATCTAGTTATCTCCCTTGTCCTCTTTTCACCCCTCCATCATCAGAGAGGCAGAGATCTCGTGGGCTAGCGGCTAATTTACTCAATTGGTTTATTCTGGAACCCTATACTGTCAACACTTGTGATGAAGACATGCTTTGGCTGACCAAATTGTTTGAAGTCAAATTGATGCCATACTGTCTCAGAAAACACCCTCTCGTTTGATCTGTGTCCAGGTTTTTGACCCTCAGGGAAACGTTTTTGCGTAAACTGATTGTTAAAAAACCGACGAAACATGCAATTTAGTTAGACGGGGCATTATGCCATTATTATGTTTAAAACGAACATGTGTTAAATACACCCATTACAATATACTTTTTGGTTCCATATGTTTTGATTTTTTACCATGGAACGTGTACATACGTAATATATTGTGTTGAACGGGGTGTTTACATAGAGAAAATGTTTGATGTATTGTATTATTATGTTCTAATATTAGTTCTAATGTAGCAATAAACCAAACGAAATGAGTCATGAGTTAGATTTGAGGATGAATTAACGTTTTTTTTAAAAAAGCATGCTTGTCTATGTTTATAAGAATCTACACGTGTTCACATCTTGTCACTTTCTTAACGTTAATCGGCAGCCATCTTGAAATGCTCCCACCTGCCCGCGTGGAACGTGCCAGCGTCACGTGCAACTCATCACAGCGCGGTATGATTGACGGTGAAATACACACTCGATGCTTATTTCATCCCCGGCATGTTTATACAGACTGACAGCTCCGAGGCTAGCTACATCGTATATGCTTGGACAGACCTTATGATCTACCAGGGCCCACTGCACAGGAAATGTGTTCTCAGTAGGTTGTCGGGGGTAGTCTTATCCCGGCAAACTCGACATCATCATAAAACATCATCATCATCATCATCTTAACGGGATCGGGTGGTCAGGCTCCCTGATTTTGTTGATGCATGTCATCGTATCCCAAATTCGTAGATCGATCTCCATGATGTCAATCACTGGATTGTCTGGTCCAGACTCAATTATTTACAGACCGCCGTCATATAGCTGGAATATTGCGGAGTGCGGCGTTAAACAATTAACAAACAAACAAACAAAACCATCATCACTTTCTTCTTCATCAGCAGGAACGCCATCATCGTGAGCTTTAGGGAAGGCGGGGTGGTCGAGTGGTGCAAGTGTAAGCTCGTGACGTCATCATCTCGGGTTCGATTCCACGCATAGGTACAATGTCTGAAGTAACTCTGTTTGCGCCCACCTGTAGTACGGAATATGAATAAATTCCACGTAAAATCAATCAAGCAATCTGTCAGTTCTAGATACATTACATATTATTGTTGGTGGGAGAGTCGGGCTTCTGTTTTAAGTCAATAAAAAAACCCAGCTGTTTAAGGGTTACTTTAAGAATATAAGTCTTTAGTAAATAAGGACACGCCTTGTTGATAAAAAGTGTGAGTTTAGAGGTACATTACTCGTGAGTCACCTGGCTCTTTCAACCAGTTTTATCTATCTTCCAAAATAGCTCTCCTTATAGTAAGCTATACCCCTACTTGACCCGCACGCAAGACCACACACTGTGGACTTTTAACGGTGGAGCAAAACTGCTTGTAAATGTATAATGTGATAAGGTCTTTTTTAGATTGAAACAGCCACCATTTTGTTTACTAGTAGATAGTACGTAGTACATCGTATTGGATGCCCTGTGTTGCCTAAAACTGAAAAACGTCATCAAAACTTCACTAGGCTGGAAAAAGTCGCCGAAACACTGCAAACATAAAGCCCAAAACACAACTGTGATACCCGTATCGAATACATCACCATCGGATAACCATTTCAAGTTTGTTTTCTTTTTAGCCACCCTCAAACATGGGTATATACTTTCATTGCATTGCAATTTATGTTTATTTCTATTTTTTCCATTTTTTTAAAACATTTATTGCTATAAACATTTAATGCGTGACATTTCATTGTTTTCAGTTGTCTCTATTGTGAACATTTGTTGAGAAAGGCAAATTGACAAGAAGCAAATTAAACATAGTGAGTGAGTTGGGTTTAACGCCGCTTTTAACAGTATTCAAGTTATAACACGGCATGTCAGCTTAGGGGGGAAAGCCCGAAGTGATGCAGGTCTCAGACGTTTACCACTTCGGTGAAACCCACAAGCACGGGTATGGTGCTGACAAACCTAGAAACATAATCGGGGCGAACCGGGATTCGAACCCACAATCATAGGTTTCAGGCGTGCCTAAGGGACGCAACTCTGCACAACGAATCGCGGCGCCTTAGACGACTGTGCCACCCATGCCCCCAAATTAAACATAGAACATTAATTAGTGACTACACGTTTCATTGTTTTATAAATCGAAAGTAAATTCCATCAAACGTGATCTCCATGTAAATGCCAAGTTCCGATTATTAGAAAGACAGAGATGCAAAAGTGTCGGTGAATTTTTTGTATCCGGCACAAACATTTACCTCAGCGATGAACAGACACCTACTAACCCTCAATGACAGAACTGCAGGACATACTCACCCTTATCGTGAACACCTAGTGTCATCACTGATTTTCAGTGATCCATTCATATCATTTTCACCGCTATTTAGCCTTTTACGGCCAAAGGATTCTGTTTCGGCGGATAATCGGGACTGATTACTCTCTGGCGTCGAGGTTGTATATGCACATTCTTCGTTTGCCTTAGTGTAAGCATGTTCAACGTTTAAGGCCATTTTTGAAAGACTTTCTCAGCATTGGTTGTTAGTTTCACGAACAGACGCTACTAACCATATTGTACTGTGTGCCAATTCTTGGTAAATACGGTATCCCGAACACCCGGTGTCCTCAATATATGTTTATCGAGAATGTATGTTCTTGCTTGTTTATTTAGATAACTATGATACCATTAAGGTGCTGACGTGTCTGATGTTATAAGCAAATTTACATTTTAACAAAACTAACTTACAGGAAATTAGTTCAACAACCGCGATATCAATTGTGATGAGTCAGCATGAATTTTTTCAAAGTTAAACGAAACTGCACAAAGCGTCTAGCTATTCTTAGTGCGCATCCTCCCTGACCCTGTTCCCATGCTCTCTCGGTCCCAGGTATCAGCTGAGCCCGCATCACCTAGTCGATACCATCTGCAGCCAGCGACGCCTTACTTTCTCGTGGAGATATCACCAGCAGTATTTCACATGCTAACACTGCTAGATTCATCACTAGGGAAGTCAGTCCGTCCCTTCTATAGCAGGTAATCCACGATGGTGAGATAACGTTGCTGCTTCTGAGGCTACGTGCAGGATGTCATTGTAGATGACGCAGGAATAGACATGGGGACTTTAATTTAGACGCCGTTGTAGATAATAATGATGACGATGATGATAATAATGTTTTTGTAAAGGCGACTAACGGGATCGGGTGGTCAGGCTCGCTGACTTGGTTGATGCTTGTTATCGTATCCCAATTGCGTGGATCGATCCTCATGATGTCAATCACTGGATTGTCTGGTACTGACCGCCGTCTAATAGCTGGAATATTGCTTAGTGTGGCGTTAAAGAATACACATGCTAATAAATAATAATGATGATGATGATGATGATGATGATGATGATGCGTATTAATGATGCCCCAAGTGCACAGCCTCAGCATGCTCAAAGCGCTACATTATTTGCAATATGGACATAGACACGGGTGCATATAGACGTCAATGTAGGCGACGCTGGAATAGAAAAGGGCAAATGTAGACGTCATTGTAGATGACGCTGGAATAGACACGGGCAATTGAGACGTCATTGTAGATGACGCTGGTAAAGACAGGGGCTACAACAATAGACATTGGTTCTTTGCACCTCATGGTAGTCGAGTTTACGTTTGGGTGTAGTGATTGTGTTTACGCGGTGGTCTTACATATATTGTTTATAAGTTCGTTAAATGCATTTGAAGGCAATGTGTGTACTTTTAACATGCTATGGTCTTATTGACGTTTACTAAAGCCATATAGGTAGGTAGCTGTGTTATATTATATCAAGGATGTGTCACAATTTTGTTAGGAAGTTAACGTTCGAGCTCATGAATTTCGAGGTTACAAATATGTAAACAAGATTCCGAAGAATTGTCTAACATTGTACATAAGTATTTCTTATCTGATATAGAAAAACAAACCCATATCAAAAATGAAAATGAAAAAACTACATGCTTCGAAATAACATGGAACCTTGCTGACTCCTGTCAGTCGGCCACAGTCTATGATAAGGGGTTTGATCTCTTTTTCTTAGTTTTGGTACGGACGGAAATTCAAAATGGCTGCCATGCACGAAATGTCAGTCTTGTGTGTTCTTCTGAAAATAAGACCCCGTATACATTAGCCAATAAACATTCCTGGATATACAGCTATTATTAGCAGGCATAAGTCTACACCTTGAGCCGAACAGCTGCTGCAGATGATATGGCGTTACCTACTTCTTGGTCTCGCTGCTCAGACGAGAATTACAGACAGGGCGAGATTGGCGAGGTCTTCACGACCGTTGTACTGTGTACATGCATGTGAACGTGTGTTGTCACGGGATCTGTTGTCTGAAAACCACAGCATTGCAGTTTTTGTTCCACTGAGTATTGCATCTTCGTATGGACTCCTTGGTAACGGCTACTCTGGTAACCGCGCTGGTAACAGGGGCCATGTTTGTGTGAGACGGTTTCCCCGTGTAATGGCGGTACATAATGTTGGCATATTGAGTATGAGTGAGTTAAAATTTAACGCCTCTTCGGCATTATTCCAGCAATAAAGCGATGAGAACAAGTATATATCTACAGATCACCGGAGTATAAACCGGCTTGTTGATAAAGTCGGGTATCTTTCAGAATGAAAGACGTATATTGCGATTTCATTTGCGAGATTTCAGTAAAGTGAAACCACGAGACTTCACGAGATACATTTCCATCAATTTTATATCATTCATTGATAAGGTAGCAGATTAGGTTTTGAAGTTAACTCGTCGTATTAGCAAATATTCTCGACGTCAAAGAAATGAAAAGAAGACCTCTGATAGTTCTGATAAATCAATCTGGACTCAAGAGCAACAGAAATCCGTCAGCGATAAGGTGGAGACGATGACGTCACTTCCGGAGCGACGGTAAATGGATCCATGGTATATATCGTAAATCGAAGGGAGAAAAATCCTATATCTTCCTTAATATTTCAAAGAGATAACAAAGTAGTAACTTTCGAAATATTGTTGGTTGTTTTTTAACTGAGGCAATGACTACTCAACTTGTCCGCGCTTACGTCATGGGTTTATACGTTCCGGGGGGCGGTCGGGTAGCCTAGTGGTTAAAGCGTTCGCTCGTCACGCCGAAGACCCGGGTTCGATTCCCGACATGGGTACAATGTGTGAAGCCCATTTCTGGTGTCCCCCGCCGTGATATTGCTGGAATATTGCTAAAAGCGGCGTAAAACCTCACTCACTCACTCACTCACTTATACGTTCCGGGTTTTGGACCTCATTTGTTATGGACATCCCGGTGTTCTGAGATCATTCCTTCTGGGCGACACGGTGCTTGACGTCATGGCATATTGTTGTTTCATGCACGTGGGTCGTCATGTGTTTTGGTAGTCCAAGATTTTGGATGTCATGTGTTTTGGGCCTCCTAGATTTTGGACGTCATGTGGTTTAGGCGTCCTAGATTTTGGACGTCATGTGGTTTGGGCGTCCTAGATTTTGGACGTCATGTGGTTTGGGCGTCCTAGATTTTGGACGTCATGTGGTTTGGGCGTCCTAGATTTTGGACGTCATGTGGTTTGGGCGTCCTAGATTTTGGACGTCATGTGGTTTGGGCGTCCTAGATTTTGGACGTCATGTGGTTTAGGCGTCCTAGATTTTGGACGTCATGTGGTTTG
The DNA here is from genome assembly GCF_023055435.1 of Haliotis rufescens. NCBI lineage: Eukaryota > Metazoa > Mollusca > Gastropoda > Lepetellida > Haliotidae > Haliotis > Haliotis rufescens. The sequence goes on from NW_025963902.1 coordinate 166,976, forward strand.
GGCGTCCTAGATTTTGGACGTCATGTGGTTTGGGCGTCCTAGATTTTGGACGTCATGTGGTTTGGGCGTAATGTCTTTTTGACGACGGATAAGGAAACCCGAGTATAAACCAGCATGCTTCTATTTTAGACCGGGTGTTTGTTTTCTGAGAAAATTCAACTTCTCCCTATGGACAGTTTCAACGACTAAGTATTTACTTTCATAACACGACAAGTATTAACCAACACAACAGTTTGAAAACATGTACGGAAGTATTGTCAACTTAGCCACTGTCAACTAGGCCACTGTCAACTAAGCCACTGTCAACTAAGCCACTGTCAACTAGGCCACTACGAGAATCGGTCCCCAGCAACCCGTGCTTGTTTCAAGAGGCGGCTGACGTGGATCGAGTAGCCAGGCTGACTTGTCTGATTGTTGTCACCATGCCTTGACAGCTAGATAGTTGCTCATACTTTCCGTCACTGGTTTGCTAGATCCAGACTCTATTATTTACTATTATTTGAATGTGGCGTTAAACAGTCACTCATTCAGAGGAACGGTTCCCCCCTGATGAAAAATATATTTTTCAAACTTTGCTCCACTTTCGTTGTGTATCACGTGACTCCACCGTGATTTACACCGGCTTCCGGCAATCCTCTCTGGCTGGATGACGTCACGCGCAGAGGAGGTTCAAAGGGTGTTCCCCAGTGCTTCTGATCTTATCTCAGCTTCTGATACCGTCGAGTGGTTTGACCCGAGGAAGGTGTAGTTTTAGACTGAACATATGATAGTTTGTTTTGAAAAAAAGCTCCCCAGCCTTTACTACGTAATTTGAATTTCAAAATCTCAAAACAACCCGTGTCATTTTTGAAAGTGTGTTTTCGAGCGCTATGTCCACAAATTCCATTTGGTTTCTTCCTTTTGCGTAGTTTAATGCACACAAATGCCTTATTTATTTGGAGATACATTAACGACATCTGCAACACGAAAACATACAAAGGGAAATAACCCATACCCAATATTAATTAATCCGGGTGGATGGGGTGGCCTCTTGGTTATTGCGTTCACCCATCACGCCAAGGTCGGGGTTCGATTCCCAACATTGCACGAAACCAGTTCTTGATGTTGCCCACCTCGATACGATTCTAATATTACTACAAGCGGCGGAAAACCATACATTAATGCGGACATTTGTGTAACCGGACGCTTTCACTTCAGCCCGATACCGTCCGGGTTAACGGGGCTCCACTGTAGTCTACCTTCCATATATGGAAACAGAAACGAGACCGACCTTACTACAAGTGTACAGTCAGTGCAGCCAACCATCAGCTTTAGACCCGTGGAAAAGAATCAAGTCTGGATAATATAGGATTAATATTTGGCCCTCGTCGACTTATTGGGGTATTTAGGTATTATGTGGGGATCGCGGGAACGCCAACAGATAATGCTACAACAACTTAGCACCACGTTGGAAACACGTGTAGGTAATATTGTTTTTATCACATTAGTGCGTTATTTCACGTGGAAATACATATTGTTTGTGGGTTCATCTGTACGCTTAATGTGGTTGATGGAGGTTAGAGACCTATCATTAATCAGTTAATGATAAATAATTCATCAGTTATTAATAAACAATATCGAAGAATCATATTCATGATAACTTCCAATCTGCTGATACATTTCCCTGCAGCTTAGATCATAGTACAGTAAACTACGGTTATAACGAACTCAAAGGGACTACTAATTTTAGTTCGTTATAGCCGTAATTCGATATAAACATATATACAGCATAACTACAGCATATTGTCGGGACTAAAAACTTAGTTCGTTATATCCGTTAGTTCGTTATAAGCGTGTTCGTTATAACCGTAGTTTACTGTATTTAATTAGGGGATAAACCTACTGTGTTTTGAAATTTGACGTAGGCCCAATGTGGAGTAGACACCTCTTATTTAAATCTGGAACCGAGCGCTTTAGATATGCCTTCGATTTTAAGACCCAGCGTGTAATAGAGGATATATCGATACGTTTTACAGTTCCTATGGGTGATCGATCGGCAGCCATTTTTTTAATCGATATGTAGGCTATCAATGAAGTCATGCGCACGTTTTCTGTGTGAAAAAGGCTTTATGTATTTAAAAGGGGTTTCCGTAACAAAAAGGAAACCTCCAATCAGAATCAAGCATTCTTCGTGGTAGAATACGGGATAGTCTGTACCTCATAGCACCTATTGTTTTGTTACCTGCCTATGGTACTGCGATACGACGTTTGACTTATCTCTGGGCGTATCGGTTTGATGTGGAGGTCGTAGACGTTGACCGATTTAGTGAATCCCACGAGCACGTTTCAGTAATGAGATATCAATGGTAATAAGAGGTTCGAACCCGGATTTCGAACAACAATCATCGAATCCTGGTACTGCTAAGGGACGCAACCTAGCACAACGAATTGCGGCGAATGAAATAACTTGGATCCCGTGCCCTTCAAATCAGTGTAGGGCATGACATAGCATCTGTATGATACTGTGTCAGTCGGCTGATAATCCTGCAAGATGTATGTAACTGTATATACTACATATACTTTTTAGCGTTTCTCATCAATCATATTACCTGTCTGACAAGTAGCGGATGCTTATAGCGTTAACACTGAAGATGTATGCAAAAATCAAGGTCACTGTTTATTTTTGTCACATACAGTTTGTAGAGATAATTGACGCTTCGTCCTTGAAGCATTTTTAGACGCATTGTGTTTTGTCACAGGATGTCAGGCCACATCGTTAGCGCAGTCTAGCCGTTTACTGTCTACTGTCTACTGTCTAATATGTTCGTGTGCCTATTCCCCAGCATGGTGTCGTGCACGGTGCCCATGGACCTGCTGATGCCACAATGTACCAGATGTCTATCAGCTCCTATCACGGTCTTTGTGCTGTTACTTGCCTTGCTCTTCGATATTCACTGGCATCTTCTAGTGACACACTGAACCTACAAAGGAACTGTGGTATAGTCTCAATATCACGTGACTGTGTCCCATTGGGGTTGCCTGTCAGCGGATCAACTCATTAATATTCATGACCCGAACACCGGAAGTACACAGTAAAAAAAGCGTTTCAATGAGGATGTAAACGCAAAAAAGACATGTTTAGATCAAAACATGTTTAGGAATTTTTTTAAATTCTAAACGGAATATACATTTGGTGTGTGTATCGTAACACGTTTAGGGTCTAAACATGAAATGATGTATCGTCAAACATCACCTAAACACAACCTCCCCATTATCTAAACATATTTATAATTGTAACATGGTTTAATAACTAATAATGTTCACAATCCTAGCATGTTTAGTGTTTGAACACGTTTAGAATTTAAACATGTTTTATCATGTTTAGAGTTACACCTACTTAGAATTTAAACATGTTTACGACAAAATGCATATCATTATGTATTATCCTAATTACCTACACGTGTTTAGAATTTAAACATGTAATTATTTACACTAAATACAGTGCATATAATTGGGCATTAATTCAAATGTATAAGAATGATGTATAATATTCTTTGTGCCAATCAGATTCACAGGCAGTTGCATGACGCTTTTACAACCAGGACTTACACCGAACTTGCCGTGTGGGTTTCGGGTTTCCATCTGCCTATACTTGATTGTATGTGCGCCGTGTGGGGCGGTGCTCATGGCATCAATCACTTGTTTGTCTGGTGTAGTGCGTCGTTTACAACAAATAGACTTATTATGTCAGTCAAAGCATGGTCTAACATGTCCGTAACGTTTTTTGTTCAAAGATGAGTCAGGTGTTGAGCCGCGAAATCCCATGTTTGAATTCGGATTTCTCTCGGATTATTTTCAATATTCTCTGTACACTTGTCGACCTATTCATGTCCTAATATCAACAAATTCGTGTCAGCTTAATCGCATCAAAATCCAAATTTTCAAAATATGATTTGAGGGGCGATGTATCATAATTATTGGTCCCAAAGCAGCTTAAATCTGCTGTGTCATCTCATATTTGAAATTATTACAGATTTTCAACGACCTGTGTTTTGACACGGTGCCAAACTTACGTGCTATATAACACTTACGTCAGACATGTTTCACGGGGCTCCCGTACAGGGTTGACCTTTATCTTATCAACGCCCCTCCCTCCTTTTAGTCACTGCGGGGAGCTCGGGGATGCTTGAAAAGTTCATGTTTTTTTCGTAGACGGTTAGGAAACACACTGTCTCTCTTGAATTCAAATTGAACAGTTTAACATCTTGTGTGTCATTACCTCAGCTTGACTCGTGTGTCTTGGTTCTTGAACTTTATAACTCCCATTTTGGGGGGGGGGGGGGGCCCATCTTGTTTGAAATGTCATTACTGGATTCATTGTTGGCATATCGGCATTTATCGACCAGACGGTCACAGCAACGCTCGGCGTGAAGAAGCTAATTCCAGGTTAACATAGATGCATACCCTTGTTCAGGCTGCACTGAAGGAAACGTCCACGAATGTGTGGTAATTCAGTCTTCCTAATGAGCAAGTCCAGATATGTGAACAGTACATATGAAGACCCCAGTCTCTCAAAGTGACAACTTGTTCTTATTATTTTCATTATCTAGAAATTATGATTTAAACTATTGATTAATGCCTTAGAGACTTGTGCAAGTCTACTAGATGCCTGGCACTCTACTTCAAAGACATTGGCTGTTGGGGTAGCCTGGTGGTTAAAGCGTTCGCTCATCACACCGAGGACCCGGGTTCGATTCCCCATCTGGGTACGATGTGCGAAACCAATTTCTGTTGTCCTCCGCGGTGATGCTGTAATTGTGCTTAAAGCGGCGTAAAACCATACTCACTTACTCGCTCTCATGCAGGTTACGTAGGTAAACATATCGGAAGTATTCAGATGTGACCGGAGAAGGCCTGACAAGGACCTTGAAATGAAAATATGAAAACTAAAACAACACCCCAGCATGACACGTAACAACAGCCTGAGTAATTAACAACAAAAACAACATTGTGTGTTAGCGTACATTATCGCTTGGGTGAGTGAGTCAGAGCAGCTGTATGTCACGTGTAACAGCAGTAGGCGATGTTTCCTTGTCTTACATATGCCCCGTGTCTATTGGCATCCGGCAATGTGTTTTACACATGAGTTATTCTAATGTTACACGCCTCTCCTCTCCTCTCCTCTCCTCTCCACTTTACCCGCGCTCGTGGGTTTCACCAAGTAGGTAAACGTCTACTATATGCGCCTTTGGGATCCGCGCCGTGATGTTACTGAACAACTGATTAGAGCGGCGTTGAACTCTCACTAACTCACTAACTACTCCTTCAGTGTCAGACATACGGTAAGGCCTTGACAGGTTTAATTAATGTCTGATGTAACGGTATGTGTACGTAGTTGTTGTGTCAAACTGGGCACATTCGGTCAAAGTGATCTCAGCTACGACCATCCTCTGCTTAAACGTGGTCGTAGTGCTAAGGTAGCGTTGTGGAACGAGGCGCAAGGCCCACCTGTACAAAGAAATTCTCTTTGAATTGTAAGGCGATATATGTTCAAGAAATATCGCTAAGACAGACTCCTATACTCCCACATAGGTTTGCGACAGCACTAAAATCGCCTTGTGAGGACGGCGTGACGAGCGAACGCTTTAACCACTTCACTACCCGACCGCCCCGAGTAAAAGGCGACTATGCTTGTCGAAAGAGGCGACTAACGGGATCGGGTGGTCAGGCTCGCTGACTTAGTTGATGCATGTCTTCGTATCCCACTTGCGTGGCGCAATGCTTATGACATCAGTCACTGGATTGTCTGGTCCAGACTCGATTGTTTACAGACCGCCGGCATATAGCTCGAATATTTCAGAGTGCGGCGTTAAACAAAAAACAAACAAGACGTGATGTATACCGGTCTGAACCATGTTAGTGTTAACAAGAAGACTTCCGTAGTGTGCTTCGGTAACCTTTTTATTAACGTATTGACATTATCTCACGTTTTTGTTTTCTTTGACCTTACCGATTCTTGCATCGTTCAAGATTCAGTGCATCTTACATGTGTCTTGATGCACACTCCTTCTCGAGTGTGTTCCAGATGTTTTGTCAGTCGAGTTTCAAGTTCTGCTAAACGACCCATCCTTCCTGCCCTCTTGGCCAATCCTCATTGCCAGTGGTCGCGTAGCAACCTATTTTGTTCCCTGATGCCGACCAACGTGTCAGTATGTGTTCAGTGGAGCGGACCCGTGGAGATCCGTGTTAAAGTTGGTCTTCAGACCATGCTTGTCGTACGAGGCGACTATGCTTGTCGTAAGAGGCGACGAACGATGTATGTCATCGTATCCCAATTGCGTTGATCCATGCTCATGATGTCAATAAGTGGACTGTCTGGTCCAGACTGATTATTTACAAACCACCGTCATATAGCTGGAATATTGCTGAGTGCGGCGTTAAACAACAATCAATCAAACAAACAAACCAGTCGAGTGTTGCCTCCGTGTCCTTCGCATGAACAGGAAGTGTTGCTGTAGTTGTCACACCGTCACTAACAGCTGACTCACATAGTTCCACCTCTCCTCACCAGGCTTCAGAACCTTTGACAATGGTTAAGGAAGGACATGCGCATCTGTTTGGCGAACACCTGGTGTCATCAATGCAATGAGTGTTGAGCGTGGGTGTCGCTTCCCCTCTCGCCATGTGTTACGAGGATGTGCAGGAGATACACGTTGGGATAACCCGAGGACTGGGACGTCTTCACCATGGTATCACAGCCTCTCAACAGCTGACAGCTCTGGAGCATCAGTGTCTTGGACCTGCAATGTCTCTCTGTGGACGTTTCACTTGTAGAAACCTCCGGATCTGATTCCTGTCAGAAACCTTACAGGACCATTATGACAGGGTCCGCCTTTAACACGTAGATTGTTTTTGGTCCCTTATTGTTTTTGGTCCCTTATTGTTCTTGGTCCCTTATTGTTCTTGGTGCACATTGTTCTAGGTCCCTTATCATTCTTGGTCCCTTATTGTTCTTGGCCCCTTATTGTTCTTTGCCCCTTATTGTTCTTGGTCCCTTATTGTTCTTGGTCCCTTATTGTCCTTGGTCCCTAATTGTTCTTGGTCCCTTATTGGTATGGGCCCCTTATTGTTCTTTGTCCCTTATTGTTCTTGGCCCCTTATTGTTCTTGGTCCCTTATTGTCCTTGGTCCCTTATTGTTCTTGGCCCCTTATTGTTCTTGGTCCTTATTGTTCTTGGTCCCTTATTGTTCTTGACCCCTTATTGTTATCTGTCTCTCTATTGTCTTTACTGGAACTTTACTTTGTGTCTTTATTATATCTTAATTGATATTAATTAATTCTATCCTCGTTACACAACGACCCGTGGGGAATCGGAGTATGAATATATCTACAGAGACCATTGGTAGTCTTAAGAGGTGGTCAGGCGGGGTGACTAAGTTGATGGCCTGACATCGTATCCCGACAGGCCGTTGCTCATAATATCAATCACTGGTTTATCTGGTCCATACTCTTATATTTACAAGCTACTGTCATATACCTTGAATATCGGTAGTGTAACGTTAAAGAACAAACAAAACAAACAATATTATTCTTCAGCAAAACTTAAATAGTTTTTATTTCTCTTGATCTGTGCTTGTTATCGCTAGGATCGCCACGCAATGTGTCATCTGTGTTGACTGTGTGAGGTACAAGTTGACTCCGCATCGTCAACGTTAAACCAATGCAGGGGCCACCTTCTTCATAGGGACATCCTTGTTCGTCCATTGATATCGTGAGGTATCCTTCCCTGCGGAACATTCAAGAATCACCACACCATACCTGTCCACTCATCCATCGCCCCCTGCGTGGAAGTCGTTGTGTTTACAACGAGAACCACCACCTTCTGTCGACACATCATCAGCGGAATATTCTCCCCGTGTTCAGTATTTATTGTTCCAATGACTCTACAATGAACTTTCCCAACGCCTACAATGCAGCCAATACTGAGGAACTAGCTTCCTGGAAGTCTTTGATGAACCATTCCTGGCGTGGAGGAATGTCCACACCTGCGGAACATCACCTGTACTCGCCGAATCACTCTTGTAGGGTAGATTGACGTTCCCAGGTAGAAGCATATTTGCCGCACCCTTTCGAGCGAACTACAACAGCTTTCAATGCTGATGTCAGCGGTAACGGCATGGCTCCTGGCCTCGCGTGGTGGATCGCTGCACCCTTCCACACATGAACTTAACACCACAGATGTGAGATATTGACAGTGGCGCATTGGTTTGTCTTTGAAAATGACACCTGGTTTTGATATCAGCCTAATTAAGGATAGCGTTTTAGGACTCCCGATACTTGATTGGTTTCCATTACATCACCCATCTTCATATGTTGCTTTGCATCTGGAATATTCACAGGATACAGCATGATCGAGAATGAATCATATTTAACTTTCGTTTTTTAGTAACCCCTTACGAGGGAATTTTCAGTGAAATTGTACTGCCACTTTTTGTCAATACTAGACAGTCTCCATGGTCTAGTGGTAGAGCGTACGCCCGGAGAGCGGAAGGTCCGGGGTTCGAAACCCGGCCGCGTCATACCAAAAGACGTTATAGGATGGTACTTGTTGTTACCCTGTCTGGCGCTTGGCATTAAGGGGCTAAAAAAGGACTGGTCGGCTCGGAGTCAGTATACTGTGTCTGAGCGGGGTATTCATGTTAAACTGCGGCATGGTATCTCAGTGAGCTAATACTATAAAATCGGCATCAGTCCGGACTAGTACAAGCAGCTATATAAGTGCAATAGTCTTGGACGCGACGTTAAACCCCATTTCCCCTCACCTCACCTCACCTCTTGTCAATTCTAAACGAAAAAGTCTTGCATTTGATGACAATGAAGAGGGATCAGACATAGAAAATGGTATTTCCGGGTTTTCAAGTTCTTTACAGAGCAGGACATGATTACCCTTTTCGCGAACACCTGGTGTCATCACCGAGTGTCAGTGGTCCATACATATAAGTTTCATCGCTATTTTGCCTCTTACGCATAATGGAATCTGCTTCGTCGGATAACGGTTAATCATGGCGTAGACGTTTTATGGTACAGTCCATTTCTGGGCAATATGTTACAAGTCGTTCTCGTCTTTCTACAACAAATTCAAATAAACAAAGGGCTTGCTTCATCTGATAGTCACTGTGTAAACATGCCCTCCACCAAGTCTCAATCACTAGTGTTGCACTAAAGTGCAAAGTACTCCCATCTATTTTAACCTTCAACAGCATGTACTACAGAGCTGTTTTAGTGGTGTAATGTGCTGGTTCCAGTTCTTGAATCCTACTGAAGGAAGGGGTTCTCGGATGACGTCACTCACAGGTGCTAGGGGATTATGTCTTGTATTACACGTGCTTCCCTTGGTGTCATGGTGACACTAGCTGCACGAGGTGCTAACTGTTTTGACTGTAGTGTGATTATTATGCCATATAGTCTGGTGTTGTGTTACTTGGGAACGAGATGTCCATAGTGTCTTGGTGGTATTTTTAGAAAATTTCGAGTTTTATCCGAACGTTGCAAGAATTAATACAGCTGCTGGGGATTCGTGATGGATCACAGCGCTCATTAATGCTCTCACGTGGCAGTTATAGCTATCCTGGTGAACAGGTCTACATGTGGACAAGCACTGCATGCCACAGCGCTCAGGAACAAGTTCATGGACCTGGTTAGTTTACCTATGCCCTGTACGGCGCCATCCTCAGATGACATCTGCCGGATTGTAAGTGGTTCGAACGCCCTGGGCCCGGGTAATTTGGGAAGCTGAGCTAACTTGATTCGAGTCATTCCAAACCCGTGTTTATTTGCTGACACAAATACTATCAACCTTTTGGATAACGATGGGACAATGTATCGGTTTTATCCTTTACAATATTATTAGACAAGTGAAATTGGTCATCACTTCGTAGTAATTTGTCCATCTCCCTCGGTATTTGATGGGCAAGCTGAAGTAATAGATTCGTTGCTTCTGTCATTAAATTTCCGATTATGGAAAATATATTAAATACTTTTGGATATTAGGAATTTTTTTATATAATAACCTGTTCCTGAAATGCTGGAAATATAATAGTTTCTCCACTGGGTGTTCTGAAGAACCATGTACTGAGAGTTAAAAATAAATCGATTTGGCGCTTCTTCTCAGAGACATATAATGCATGTCATGAAACGCTTCTTACAAATCTGTCTCAAGATAAATGTTTTTAAGCTGGGTTACAATATACGAACTTTTCCTACGCCATGCGTGTGGAATAAATAGTTTTTTCTTTTTTTCTTCTAAAAGCCAATGCAGGTCTAGGTCATAAAAAACAACTCTAGCTTCCTTGATTCCACAAAACGAAACCAGATGGGAAAGGTTCCACTGAAAAACAATAATTTTAAGAAATGGTTTTCCTAGACTATGTATAAGTCTGTATACGAGCTGGACGAGATCCATATATGGAACCAGTGTTTTATGAAGATGTAAAGTAATGATGAGTGTACGAGCAATACGTTTTAAAATATTTATACATTACAACCGACACGAGAGTGTGCGGCTGTCTTCTCACTGCGGTGTAACAGTAACAGTCCAAGCTGGGAATCCCGTCAGCACACACTGAAGAAACCCAAATATTTTGGCACCTCTGTGAGTAGTTCCCCACTTGATGAAGTAGCGGAATATGAATCATGTGAGACTGGACATGATGGGTACATCAGGGAGCGGGACGACCAGCCAGTGTACCGCGGTACAGACTGGACATGACGGGTACATCAGGGAGCGGGACGACCAGCCAGTGTACCGCGGTACAGGCTGGACATGACGGGTACATCAGGGAGCGGGACGACCAGCCAGTGTACCGCGGTACAGGCTGGACATGACGGGTACATCAGGGAGCGGGACGACCAGCCAGTGTACCGCGGTACAGGTTGGACATGACGGGTACATCAGGGAGCGGGACGACCAGCCAGTGTACCGCGGTACAGGCTGGACATGACGGGTACATCAGGGAGCGGGACGACCAGCCAGTGTACCGCGGTACAGGCTGGACATTACGGGTACATCAGGGAGTGGGGCGACCAGCCAGTGTACTGCGGTACAGGCACCTTGTGTACATTTGTGTGGTCGGCAGGTTCCTCCTCGTCGTGTCTCTCTCTGTTGTAATCTGGCCACGTTGCCGGATTGTGCACACTGTGTGGAAATTGTATATGCAATGTGTGTACGAATCACCTGGATTGGTAGGTGACAACTTGAATCACCTGTATTCAGATCTGATGACTTGAATCCCTTTGTATTCAGATCTGATTACTTCAGGGGCGGTCGGGTAGCCTTGTGGAATATTGCTAAAAGCGGCGTAAATCCAGACTCACTCACTCTGATTACTTCAATCCCTTGAATTCAGATCTGATTTCTTCAGTCACCTGGATTCAGATCTGAGTAATTCAATCCCTTGAATTCAGATCTGAATACTTCAATCTCTTGGATTCAGAACTAAGTACTTCAATTCCTTGTATTCAGATTTGATTACGTGAATCATCTGGATTCATATCTCATTTCTTGAATCATCTAAATTCACAAACCATTAACTGAATCACCATAATTACCTTGCATCATTTGATCAATTGAATCAGTAACTTGATTCTTATAATTATTTGGTCGAAATCCTGGCGGACAACATGGTCTAAACAGGGCGTATGTTTTCTTGGAATAATTCAGGTTTGACCTATTTCGCTGACCTCATTTCCATCAGATGTCCTGATGACCTGATTCAGAGTCTGGTGTGGTACAGACTGTTGAGACTTGAGACGCACGGGTGCCTCCCTGTCTGGTGTCAGACTCGACACAGCGGTGTCCAGGTAAACATAACCACCTCCTCCACCAACACACACCGACATGATCCACAAACTAGCCAGGCTGATCACGTGATTCAAACCACGTGATACCAAAGTCATGTGACCTGCTACTAACGTCCATAGGGACAGACAATCTTTGATATACCCACGAGAACAGTTACATTAAAAAGCGATATCCTTCAAGTTTAACTTAGAATACGGTGGCAGGGTGGGTATTCTCCCCCACCCAAAGTGTAAGTGGAAGGTGTTGGCTAGCGTGGGGGAGATGAGGACACATGGTGCACTTATCTCCCATTTATGCCGTTATTTGGGGGGCACGGGTGGCTCAGTCGTATAAGGCGCCTCTAGTTACACGACAGAAACCTGTGGTCATGGGTTCGAATCCCGGTTCTATGTTTAATTAGGGGGCATGGGGGGCACAGTCGTCTAAGGAGCCGCGATTCGCTGTGCAGAGTTGCGTCCCTTGGGCACGCCTGAAACCTATGATTGTGGGTTCGAATCCCGTTTCGCCCCAATTATGTTTCTAGGTTTGTCAGCACCATACCCGTGCTCGTGGGTTTCACCGAAGTGGTAAACGTCTGAGACCTGCATCACTTCGGGCTTTCCTCCCACATTATGCTGACACGCCGTGATATAATTGTAATACAGCGGTCTTAAACCTAACTCACTCACTCACTCAAGATATGGTTTCCAATGGATCCAGGATATTTATCATAATAGAATGAGACATCAATACCCTCGATAATCAAGGATGGCACAACGTCTGGGGGGTTACTTTTACATTCTAGAGAAATGAGTTGTACCGATGGGGTTTAAAGTCGCGTTAAGGTTTTCTGCACTTAAATTGCGTGTATAGGAAGAGACTTGAAGTTTAGAAGTTTTTCCTGGCGTGACCCCCATGACATGACCCGGATGAAGACATCCAGCGATTGTTTGTCAGTGTCAGAACATTAATATGGACTCCAGAATGCCCCTCTATTTATAGTGAACTATGGCAAATGAACGTCAGTAAACACTGAACGTAACGCACTGATCACATTAGACGTTTGTTTTGAATTCATATACTTCGCATCAGGGTCAGCGAACGAATCCCCGCAACGCCTACCACAAACGAAGCATGAAGCTCGTCTGATACCCATCCTTGTCAAGCTTGTCAGATGCCTCTACCCCTGACTCAGTGATGGGCATCCCCCTGTATGATAAGATATACAGTATATATCTAAACCCGTAACTCATTCTTCTCCCAGCTCGGTAAGTGTCTGACATCTCCGATACAAAACCGTAGCCACTGGTCTTTCTCGGCTGTTCCATCTTGCACCCTGAAGCTGCCAATTTTACGGTACCCCCGCCCGGGTTATCTATCTGGTGTATTCCCGCGCTCACATCTCGTGCAACCAGACGCGCAGTCGGGGGACGGGCGTGAGGAGGACCAGGTCTATATATTCGCCACTAACTGTACATCCGGACAGAGGGTCGCGCTTCTAGTGCTACAAAGTATTAGAAGACAATTAGTGAAGTTTCTACAAAGGATACACAGTTTCCCGCAACTCCTGCTAGAACCTATTTCTGATGGTGCTGGTTCGATGTGTGATATATGTTGGTACTTCTCTGTGGAATAATTCCAAACGATGAATACCATGTCTGTTGACGATACTGATTTAATTGCCAAGATCGGACGAAAGAGGTAGGTTTTTATTCCTTAGAATACTGATATTTCAAACGTAATTCAAATACGTTACTTCCCTGTCGAACAAATTAATATCATTATTTATGCTTATGTCTGAGCCTTGGCGGGCCTCAGTTGAATTAATTATTTCATTGTTTAACTATATCTTTTCACATGAAATTTCCTTTACATTAATAATAAAAATTCAATCATCGTGGGTATTTCATTAATGCCAAATATGATATCACAAGTTGTTTACACTTGTTGTAAGTACTGGTAGAGAAACGGTAAAATCGTGTGTTTTCATTTACAAATATAAGTCGGGCGTTTATTAAGTCCAAAACAAATAAGATTATATGACTGAGAGTATTGAAATTTCAAAATGATTTCAAATCTTTTCTGTGACCAACCGATTTTTAGTTCAGTATTTGAACTCTCTGTGAAAGACGGTTCACTAATACTCACTGGAAACGTACTTATCACTGAACCAATGCCAGTGTCAGATAATGGTTTTTTCATTTCTGTAACCAGAGACCATGGTATCTTATGATAACCATTAAATAGCATAGCAACTCAATATGGCCCAAATATTAGCCTTATCATGATTGAGAAGCCCAATATCAAATATGTAGAGGAAAAACAGAGAGAAATCTGTTTCTTATCCGTCAAGTTAGTCATGTTTGTGTACTTAGGCCCCTAAGTTATGGCGGCGCGTGCGTGACGTCAGCACAGGTATATTCCGCGCGCGCAGGGCAAGCATCACGTGTCTCATGCGTCAGGGATGGTATTTGAAGTTCTCCACGGTGGAGGAATAACGGCTGGGTCTGTTTAGGGAGGAAATGCTTTTCGTTGATGACCTTTCTGCTTTTTTGTCAGAGATATCCTAAACTATTTATGTTGGTCATACAAGTCATATGAACAAACAGTGAACTTCAAATCTACGGTAGATCATGGTAGGTCATAATATGTTCAGCACAACCATTATTAATATTTCTGGTTGAACAAGTCGTCAAGGATATAGTCTTGAAAGAGTAGAATGAAGAATATATCTATCATGAAAACGTTTCCATGACGTCAAAGAGCGCCCTCTGGTGGTACCGAGTTCTCACCCCACCATCGGAGTCTTTGAGCTATAAAAAGATTTTCTTCACCCTGCCAATCTTTCTCTAAACATTCGCTGAGACTGAGTCATGACAAGCGTAACCAGTAAGAATAATACATATGCAGCATTGGGGCCAGGTGCTTCTGTGAATGGGGTGGAAACATGAATGGTTAACCATTTCCGATAAATAAATGACGTATTTAGATGATCGAGTGACAAGATATGCGGATGCTATTAACATGGTTCTCATCCATCGGTGCTGTATCACAAACTCTTTGTCCCATGCCAGTGCCTTGTTTCCAGAAACGCCAAACTCCACCCGCCTACTTAGTTGATCGTTTAGCTCGCCCACCCTCACGGGACGCCCCATTAAAAACTCAGCACTACCGACCTTAAAAAACAGACCTGGTTTTTACGTCGTTAGCCAATAGACCTTGTCTCTCCTATTTATATAGCATTTAGATTAAATATTAGCTGGAACCAGGTTAACCAGAAAAACACCAAAGCGTTCAGTCCCGTATTAGAGGTCGATTCTTTCCCTGATATTACAAATGTCTTACATACTTCCCTTACCGCACTCTTCACTAACTATTATCCGTTATTTAGGAAGACCCGACCGCTTGAGCCACCTGGTTACTCTTCCCTTGATTAAAACCCACACTGCTAGGAAATCATAAATCTCAGACCCCCGCTGCACCTTGCCCCGACTGCTTGCACACCGCGGAGAGAATACTCCGCATTCTTCAGCGGCCTGTAAGAACCCGCCCCGCGTTAATCAGGGGTCCGAGTCTCCTCTCCCCCCTCTTCCCGTCAGCGAGACCCGGAGTGGAAATAAACAACAATATATACAGTGTCCTCCGACCCCAACTTTATTTACAAACAACGTATACAACCGGTCGTCATGGGGAAGTTGTTGTTGTTCAACCATCCCCAAAGGGCAGATGTGTCTATCTATGACGTGTTTGACGCTCAGGGTACAGACACGTGCATGGGTTATGTATAAACTAAGTATCTACTTAAGAGATAGTTTTCTTCATTTAATCACGTGTCTTATGGCGTACCTAGCCTAATGTATGAAATATGACAAATCGACATATATGTCTATACAAATGTATTAATGTATTGACTTTCGCTCTCTCTCTCTCTCTCTCTCTCTCTCTCTCTCTTTCACACACACACACTCTCTCACACGCACACACTAACACACACACACACACACACACACACACACACACACACACACACGCACGCAGAGAGAAACTGTTTTCTGCCTAATGTATTTTGTTATAAAGTAAGTTACCCCTTTATCTATACACGAATATCAAATGTTTTAGTTGAATTATACAAGTATGTGTAGTAACATGTGGGCCATCGGACATACAGACACAAGACACAAGTAGACTGAATATTTAAATATATGAATATGACATTATCAGATTAGTAGACCTAAATCTTCAGAACTGTAAACTCTGTCAGATTAAGCTACAAGTCTGCCAAAGACCAAGAACCATGCGTTAAATACTTCCTCAACTGATACATATAGCCAGTCTATTGCAGGGGTCAAAGGGCATGTCAATCATGATATAACGGAACATTCATTCTGACTTCCCAAGGTCAACGATAGCTGCCATTTGTAATGGTCATCTGACACTATCCATCTTTAGTGCACGTGCGGTGACCCAAGTCTATCATCTGACCATTCTCTTATCCCCGTTCTCAAACACGAATGACATTTATTCCCAACGAATGCGACCAGCTAATGCATCAGTTACCAACAATAACAGGCATACCTTTGTAGCAAGCCTACAGTCTTTAACAGACAACGCTTTGGACATGCCATGAATTCCGGCTCTCCTCTCGCTATACAATCTACAGACAGACTGGCACTGCATAATGGTAATGTGAGACAGCGTTGGTGAAGGTCGTTGGGGCTGTGTTTCACACAGTTTTGTTCTGCGAGAAGCAATAGTGTTCATTGATAAGTCAGCGTTCAGTTCTATTCGCAGAACATCTGGTTCTGTAGTACCTGCCTGCACGGTTGCCTAGTTACGCAACTCCAATGTCAGAAAGTCCACGAGCTGACGATGTTTGAGGGATGATTATGAGAGGTTATGTTTTATGCATGTAAGCCATACTGTCAGGATGGATAACTCATACCTCTATCTTGAAAAAGGTTTTCCATACAACTTGTGTTTTGTCGTCAGCAGTTATTTTAGATCTGTTCCCACCAGACTCGCGGTGTATCTACATCAACACCGCTTACAAAGCTCCCCTGATTGTAAGGCGTGTTGTAGCCTTGCTGAAAGGCTGAACTGAAATATAAGTCCACGGTTGTGTAGTAATTCCATCTTTCTAATAAGCAAGTCTAGATGTGTTGACAGTCAGGACTCCCGTTTCCTACATGGACAACTTGTTCTCACTATTTACATAATATAGAAATTATGTGGTAAATTAATAATTATTGCCTTCGAAACTTGTGCAAGTCTAGGCGTGTTGGTGCTGTGCAAGATGGTTCTTTTTGTGTGCCGTGCTCTGCATGAACGTCAGTTCTGGCAGATGCCGGAGAGTATCAAGTGATATATTTCAATAGCAACTGTTACCACTGATTATACAGGAGATAGAGCACTATATGCGTTGTAGGTTATATGTCTTGGATTAGAAATACATCTCACTAGATATATAGCATTAGAAATATTGGTGTAGATAATACGGTATATTTCTCTAGCAAATGTTGGTACGAGTGGTATGGCTGTATGGTGCATGATGTATGTGTCTAGCACTAGAAGGATCAGCGTGGCTGTGTGTTCTACATCCACGATACGGTATCATAACTCTGGCAGCAGTTCTACATCTCTGTCCTAACAAGTGCAAACGCCTATAATGAGTGAGTGAGTTGGGTTTAACGCCGCTTTTAGCAGTATTATAGTTATATCACACCAGCTTGATGTTGGAGGAAAGCCCGAAGTGTAGGTCTTAGGTCGCGATTGTATACATTGAGTGAGTGAGTGAGGGAGTGAGTTGGGTTTAACGCCGCTTTTAACATTATTCCAGTTATATCACGGGGTGTCAGCTTAATGTGGGAGGAAAGCCCGAAGTAATTCAAGTCTCAGACGTTTACCACTTCGGTGAAACCCACGAGCACTGGTATGTTGCTGATAAACCTAGAAACATAATTGGGGCGAACCGGGATTCGAACCCACAATCATAGGTTTCTGGCATGCCCAAGGGACGCAACTCTGCACAGCGAATCGCGGCGCCTTAGACGACTGGGCCACCCCTGACCCGTATACGTTGAGGTAACGGTGTATTCATGTGTAGGTGGGAACATGCTCCCTCTTCAGACCAGCATGTGTTACCAGACAATCGTGGTTCAGATATATAACGACATATAACTACATGTTCCCGAAAATACTGGAAAGTTAGTTCAAAAGGATTGTCAGCTTAACCATTCTGTATGTCCAAGAGTGTGACCAAAATGGTTTTTTTCTGTTTCTTCCCAAATTCCAACTCTCGTCAACTACACCCTCACCCCTACTCCATCCCGTTCCGTCCCATAGTAGTTGTATATCGCTTGTGGCCTAGTGGTTACAGCATTCGCTGACCACGTCGATGTTCGATTCCGATTATGTGAAGCGTGTCATTGGTGAAAGCGACGTTAGCCATTTTCACTCACTGTCTCTTGTAATTGTTGCCTCTGTACCAATGAGTAAACTCGTATATTTGTGCTTCAGGTATCGTCGCCGATTGGAGCGTGAACGGTACTACACTCAGGCAGTGGAACTGCCCTCCGCCGCGTCCACAACGACTTCCAACATGGCGGCCACAACGTCGGGGGGGAAACTAGCTCAGGAGATACACGACGAATTTCTCACCTGTAAAATCTGTCTGGAAGGTTTCAAGTCACCGAAATGCCTCGACTGTTTGCACACCTTCTGTGAGCAATGTATCGATAACCATGTGATGTCAGAATGCACCTACAAGAAATACAGCGACTACAGGGAGTTTACCTGCCCTCTCTGCCGGAAACGAACCCAGCTGCCGATAGGGGGCGTGAAGAAACTTCCGGACAACTTCCTGGTTTCAAGTCTGGGCGAGACAATCTCAAGGCAGCGCCCTTCCAAGTTTCCATTTTGCGATATATGCAAGTTGGTGAACCGCAAGCATAGAGAAGCTACCTCGAAGTGTCTGGATTGTAACAAGCTTCTGTGTAAGCAATGCGTCGACCTACACAAGGAGACGAAGGTGACGAAAAGTCACAGTCTGTTTGACGTGGAGATAGAGAAGGACATTGAGTGCAAAGAGCACAAAGATGAGGTAGTCCGCTTCTACTGTGAGCCCTGCGAAGCGTGCATCTGTGTCCTGTGCACATTCAACGAACACAAAGACCACGACATATCACAGTTCTCAGACGCTGTCATAAAGTACAAGGAGGCCATCCAAAGCCTCCTCGGCAACTGCAAGGGCAGGATCGACGTCTACGACGCTCAGCTGACCCTCCTCAGTAAATGCGAGACTGTCATCAAGGCTGCCGAACAAAAGATTCGAGACGTAGCGATCCAGTTCATCAGCGAGATCAGGAACAAAGAGAAGGTTCTGATCGACGACCTGCATACACTGTACGGCAAGGAACTGATGGAATACGTGTCCAGGAGGTCAGAGATGCAGGCAAACCTCGATGGCTTAAAGAGCACCTGCAGCCTCACCGAGTTGGTCCTGAAGGGCAAGGACATCGAGCTGCTCCTCCTCAAGAAACAGGTGCAGGAAAAACTTTCCTGTTTGTCGGATATCGAAATCAAGGACCTGCCCAAAACGGTCAGCAAGGTCGTGAACTTTAACCCCGGAACCTTGGATATAGGCATGCTGGAGGATGCCGATAATGTGAATCAGAAACTACCGTCACAGAGGCCTCAAGCTGGTAAGACAGAGTTGCACATCAAGACGACGGAAACACAGACAGACGCGCCTGTCAAGGTACAAATGTGCAATAGATGCCTACAGACGGACGTTCCTCAGGAGCCTGAGCCATCTCCAACCATTGACAAGTATATAGCAACGGATTCTATCGACACCTCGGAGAAAGCCGTCAACACAAGATCTCGTTACAGCAACCAGGTGAGGGAAGACACGCCCCCGGAAGTGACGTCACCAGAACCGACGTCGTCTCCCATCCCCCGGAGACACCGTCGACGCAGAGAGCGCCCGCGTCCCGTGGAGGTATCAGTTAGGCCGACAACCAACTCGCCCGAATACACGCCGTATTCGTTCAGCAGCAGCATCGACGACAATTTTTACGACGCCTCCAGCAACAGCAACGCGACATCGTCGCCGGTGTAGGTCAAACAAGTAAACCAAGTTACACAAAGAAAAAAAGTATTAAGTTTAACACTCCAACTTTACGTTTCGAACACGCTGTCGTTTCGAAGTGGTCACGTGGCTTGTCACGTGACCACAGTCACGTTATGAACTTTTGAAGCTGTGTGAAAGTTCGAGTTAAAGCGTACCATGTCTAGAAGGGATGGTGTGATGTATCCGTGAAATGTTTCGTGTCAGAATGAGTGAAGCAACTGGCATTCAGCATATCAACCCCTGTACATAATGTATGTAGTGACACGTATTTGTATCTATACGACTAAGTTACCGTAATTTATTCATTCTGTATTATCATAAATCAAAACCGTTTCGAACTATATATACTAGTATCACTACCACAGCGTCAACAAATCCTCAAAAGGAAGAGGTTCCAATGGAACGGACACTTGTGAAAAATAACAGTCCAGGAATATTTTCTGGCATGTGTTCAGATGTGCACTACGGAGAGACGACCAGTTTCGTTGTTTTTATGTATTTTATTTTCTACAGATTCTTCTAGTGCTCTGTGATATACACAATCAAAAGAAATGAGGCGCTATGGCTGAATTTAAATGTACGCTCGTAGACAGACGGAACGAATACGTTCAAACAACTCGTGATATTGACCAGTGGATTAAAATGTGTTTACATCAGCATGACGTCACAAAATGTACTGACGTTCTTCGTCAAGCAGATGACGTCACGTTATACGTTAGATATAACGTTATTGAGGACATTTTGTGTTGATGTATGATATATACCGTGTTAGGATGACGTCATCATGACGTATGGTTCGTTGGTAGAGATGACTGGGGAATGTTAGCCGCGTTGCTGCTGTGACGTATGGGAAACTACTGCTACACAAACACTGGTATTATGTGATAGTTCCAAAGATAACGTACTTTATCCCTCTTAAGATGCAAACAGTATTATCTCCCTGATACAGGCGACACAGTTGCCTGTGTACATCACCTCCTCCAGTCATAGTCCTCCACAATGTTCGTTTTACAATCAAATCTATATTTTGATTAAGAAAATATTATGTTCATTAGAAACATCAATGGGTTTTTTTCATTTAAGTAAGCTACCGAAAGCAAAATTATTTTCATGAGTGATAAGGTTTTAAAAAAATAGTAATTTTTTCATAAAAAGCTACGCAATTCCTCTGTTTTAATACCCCTTCAGAGTGAGAAATAATTGACCAAAGGCGTGAGACCGAACGTGTGTAAAATAAATATGATGCTGTGATGTAGCATAACAAAAGTCTTCTGTATTTATTTTTTTCGATGGATTTCATTATTATTTTGGTTCAAGGTGCCATGGGGCTGGCGCTGTTTTAGCTTACGAGGCTCCCCCATGCATGACTTTCTCCCTGTGGGGATTTCGGAGCAGCTTTGGACCCCTTCACCCTAGGCGTTTCTCATCGTGCGGACAGAATAGGCCCCCAGCATGTGTCTTCCCCTTGGGAGATTCAGGGGCGGGGAGCTTCAGCTACCCAGACTGGAACACGAAACATCGGCACCAAACCACCACAGGTTCACCTCAGTCCATGTTCGTTACCTCGGCCAGCACTGGAAGGAATCCATATTGGAACTATTTCGAATCACGTGACACAGCAACGCCTTCGCAGCTGTGAAAGTTTGTGTTTGGTTGTCGTCAAATCAAAGTGTTTGCATAATTTCTGTCAAAACCACAAGTTTCATAATATCGGCCGCAATGTTGCACGAACGATATGTTACAGCGGTACTTGCATGTTCCCGAGGCAAGGGAGATCACTGACTTTTACATTCAGTCAATTCCCTTGCCTCGGGAAGATGAGAGGAAATATGCCGACTGACCAGTAGATCTGACCAGGGTCTCCACATGACTGACGAGATCATGCAGGACCAGAGAACGGTAAGACCTAATCACAGGCCCAGCGGGGGTCACGGGTGGCACAGTCTAAGGCGCCGCGATTCGCTGTGGGTTCGAATCCCGGTTCGCACCGATTATGTTTCTAGGTTTGTCAGCACCATATCCGTGCTCGTGGGTTTCACCGAAGTGGTAAACGTCCGAGACCTGCATCACTTCGGGCTTTCCTCCCATATTAAGCTGACACGCCGTGATATAACTGGAATACTGTTAAACGCGGCGTTAAACCCAACCCGACCCATTGACAGTAGCTTTCAACCTGTTGAACTGTGGTTAGATTCAGTGCCTCGATTACACAGTACAATTATAAGGACGTATGTTGGCGACTACAACTCCAACATCTCTGTCACATCTCCATGGAGTGAGGCAGTGGGTGAGTGAGTGAATGAGTGAGTGAATGCTGCTTTACTCTGCATCACGTAAATATTCTGGTTGGTTGTTAACACCGCACTCAACAAAAGTCCAACTAAATGACGGCAGACTGTAAGTAATCGAATCTGGACCACACAATCCAGTGATTGATACTATGAGCAACGGGGTACGAGGATAGGCTGCTTGGCAACTATTCTAACCCGGATTTCCCGCGGGAGGTTAAATCTATTAGCGGCACGTGGACTAGTGAGTGAGTGGGCGGGGTATAACGCCTCTTTGATTAGAAACCCGGTGAGACCTCGCGGGTATGGTGCTGACATCCCATAATTAGAACAACCACCGAACACAGGTACGGCAAAAGAGACAAACCTAGAAACATAATCGGGGCGAACCGGAATTCGAACCCACGATCATAGGTTTTCTGGCCTGCCCAGGGGACGTAACTCTGCAAACCCGTGCCCCCTCTCTTCATGGACATCGCATACACAGGATGTTAAGAAAACAGTGATTTTGTTAAAAAATTACTTTTCTCGCAAAAATGATTAAATATCACCAACGTTTTTAAATATAACAATTTTGGACACATTTTGTGCTTTAAAGATGATCTAAACTCGTGTTTAGGATTATCGTACATCTCGAAGTGATTCCGCGGGAGTATCGATCAGCTTATGTCGTTAATTTGTTTGTGAATTTGTTTTCACAACAAGATGGTTGGTGCACAGGTTCCAGTAAAATAAAAACGAGTTTGCTGTTGACCTGCCAAGCATTATAATGAACACGGGATTTGAACCCAAACCCAGACCATCATGGCAGGGGCACGTCATAAACAACTAGGCCACCACCATCCCACAACCACTCGATATTCTTATGTTAAAAAAAGAACAACAAAAATCAGCATTTACCTCCACTTCTGAAACAACTGATACAACATCGTTAACGGTGAATCTTGCAAATGATTAGTCAGTGTGTTAGCAAGAAAGCATCTCCATGCAAATCCAATACAAATCTATGAACAATGTGTTTTCCAGTTTGGGTTGAATACATTAATGTGACGCATTTGAACACTCCCAAAGCCCTGGCGGTTTTGCATTCAAACGTTGTGGACCTAATATTATATTTTACAGCCGCTTCTTGCAATGCTGCTGCACACAGCCTTGAAGGCAATTTGGGATTAAGTGTCGCAACAAGTAAATATTGATCTATCTAATAAATGACATGATCCTACTTAACCGTTCTAAATATGCTAGGTAAGCTCTTTCAGTTTGATATCGCTTTCTATTTTTACTGTATGGTTAGTTATTTACAGACCCCATACCACTATCAGCGTTAAAGTCTCCAACCGCTTGTGAAGCGTCCAGCTATCATCACCTTTACACATGACGTGACCTCTATAAGGCAGTGACAGTTGAAGACAGCATGCTTGATCCAAGCAATGGTATCTGCCAAAAGCGTCAACGGAATGTAGATATCAACACGATACCAACAGTGAGTGAGTGAGTATGGTTTTACGCCGCTTTTAGCAATATTCCAGCATTATCACGGCGGGGGACACCAGAAATGGGCTTCACACATTGTACCCATGTCGGGAATCGAACCCGGGTCTTCGGCGTGACGAGCGAACGCTTTAACCACTAGGCTACCCGACCGCCCCCGACACCAACAGAAGCCATGTTGAATTGATATTGTCCTTCTGACACATTACCCAGACTACGCGAGTGAGTTTAACGCCGCTTTTAGTAATATTCCATATATATCACGGAAACATACATCAGAATGAGGCTTCACATACCAGAAAGAGGCTTCACACACCAGAAAGAGGCTTCACACACCAGAAAGAGGCGCCACAAACCATACTCACGAGGGGCTTGACGAACCAGGGCTTTAGCTATTGGTGGGGTGGGATGGAGTTAGTGGTGGACCAATTCATCACGGTGACACCCCGGTTTGCAGACACCCCAGTTTGCAGGCACCCCAGTTTGCAGGCACCCCAGTTTGCAGACACCCCAATTTGCAGACACCCCAGTTTGCAGACACCCCAGTTTGCAGACACCCCAATTTGCAGACACCCCAGTTTGCAGACACCCCAGTTTGCAGACACCCCAATTTGCAGACACCCCAGTTTGCAGACACCCCAGTTTGCAGGCAGGCACCCCAGTTTGCAGACACCCCAGTTTTCAGACACCCCAATTTGCAGACACCCCAGTTTGCAGACACCCCAGTTTGCAGGCAGGCACCCCAGTTTGCAGACACCCCAGTTTGCAGACACCCCAATTTGCAGACACCCCAGTTTGCAGACACCCCAGTTTGCAGGCAGGCACCCCAGTTTGCAGACACCCCAGTTTTCAGACACCCCAATTTGCAGACACCAAAGTTTGCAGGCAGGCACCCCAGTTTGCAGACACCCCAGTTTTCAGACACCCCAATTTGCAGACACCCCAGGTTGCAGACACCCCAGTTTGCAGACACGCCAGTTTGCAGACACGCCAGTTTGCAGACACCCCAGTTTGCAGGCACCCCAGTTTGCACACACGCCAGTTTGCAGACACGCCAGTTTGCAGACACCCCAGTTTGCAGGCACCCCAGTTTGCACACACGCCAGTTTGCAGACAGCTCATAACAAAAGACAAGGTTGAGTGCACTGCAATTAACTGCTTTCCCATCTTTTCATTGACATGATATCGTCCACAGAGATCCCAGTTTGCAGAATTGTCAATAAACTACATTAAACACGAGTTTCTCCATATTATTATTGTCATTCATATATTCATATTAGAACAGATATCCAACATCCAACGTACCGTATAATAGCACTCAGGATTATCATCGATTTGAAAAACTGACATTATGTTTTGAACTTGAGTCTTTTTCCTCATGCTTTTCCCATCAGTCTGCGTTTAATCTGAACTGTGTTTCTAACTAGTATACTTATGGATAAAACCCCATTCTCGGTGTAAAGGAATCATCGGGGCGTATCTTCATCGCTTTGTTCAGAAGGGGGAGTAGAATCATAAAGACTGTACGATTCACTGACCAATACTACTGACACTGATTCACATATTTCCACTTCATCACAAACCAGGGCGGTCGGGTAGCCTAGTGGTTAAAGCGTTCGCACGCCACGCCGAAGACCCGGGCTCTATTCCCGACATGGGTACAATGTGTGAAGCCCATTTCTGGTGTCCCCCGCCGTGATATTGCTGGAATATTGCTAAAAGCGGCGTAAAACTATACTCACTCACTCACTCACTCATCACAAACCATTAACGATAAAAACTAAAACAAACTTTACTATTGAAGTGTGTCAAGTCCCTACCAGCGACGTTTTTGCAAATATTAGAAATGATATGTATTTTTACATCCGTGTTCATCTGTTTTTCCTGGAGCATATTTGTGTAAGCAATGTTTTGCTTGTTTACCAATCCAGATTTCATTTATGAAAAACTATGTTTAAATCAACGCTAGCCATGATTGTGAAGTGATTTGATTTGACCATATCATTATATAGCAAATATTGTAAAAACATCTTGACCAAATAAAAAGATTTTACTCAAGTACTGCTAATCTCATTATGAGAAAGCTTATTTTAATAATCCTTTTGATGTCAGTTAAGTGTTGTAATGCCTTTCACTTAGACCTGATGATAAAGCCTCTGATCCAAGCATATATGGCACAATTCTCATTCCTCTTCATTGTAACAAAATCTAAACAGATAAAATCTGTATTTTTGGAAGGCTTACGACAGTCGTAGCGCTAAGATAATCGTAACCCCCAATCCCTAACGCAGGGTTACGACAGTCGTAGCGCTAAGATCACTTTGTGCACGTGGGCCCTGGACTGTCACATTGCCGCCATTACCACTCCGCCACGTGTCTGAGTGGAGGAGAAATCTTTCAGAAACTGTTTTTAAAAAAAAACGAATTTGTGAATATTTTATGTCCGTTTCAGTACTTTTACCACCTGTGACATCAGAGTGTTTACTGTTTACCTCGCTTTCAGCGGGAAACGGTAATTTCATAACCACTCCCAACTCGGAGACACAATTAACGGTGAATTTGTAAACAAACAGAGGGTGAATTCGTCAACACATGTTTTATATTAGATTTGAATGGTAATAATTCCTACCTGTGTCTTTCACTGACCCCAACAACAGTATTACTGACCAGAGACCATGTACCGACATGGTCTTTGTACGGACAAAGAGGCTCATGGGGTTGTTTTTTTGTTTTGTTTTGTTTTGTTTTTTTAAAGCCGCACTCAGCAATATTCCAGCTATATGACGACGGTCCATAAATAATCGAGTCTGGACCAGGCAATCCAGTGATTGTCACCATGAGCATCGATCCACGCAATTGGGATACGATGACATGCATCAACCAAGTCAGCGAGTCTGACCACCCGATCCCGTTAGTCGCCACTTACAAGAAGCATAGTCGCCTTGTACGGCCAGCATGGGTTGCTGAACACCTTCAGGGGTCGGTTCATGAGGTAAGTGATGGGTGGAGTGGATTACTGTATTAATTAGTAATTTTGTTTTGATAGGATTTGTAGGGTTGTTTGTTACTACAAAATATCGTATTATTATTTTAACAGACTGTTATTTTCAGATAATTATCAGGTAAGTATATCCAAGCCGAAAGAGACAATTATGAGTGGGGTGGATTGCCCACAGATCGAAGCTGAGGAGATTAATTACAGCTTCCGCATCTCTCTCGAGAAAACAGGACAGGCAGGACTTCCGCATCACGTCATCAAGTATTTATTTTCATTTAAAATTTAAGATTTGAAATACATTTGGCGCGTAATAATTCAATATTTAGATGTGATCAGAAATATATCATTATTCAGATCTTTTTCTCTTTTGTATTTGTTTTGTCTACGAGTTCACGGTGAATTTTGTCTACAAGGTGGGAGTGGCTACGAATTCTCCATGGCTACAAATTGGCGAATTCACCTACCGCCCTTTCAGCCATATCACAGCGAGGACACTAGAGATGGGCGTCGCACATTGTACCCATCAGGAGATCGATCCCCGGGTACCGTGCCAGCAATGTTTTAGTGAGTGAGTGTGGTTTTACGCCGCTTTTAGCAATATTCTATCAATATCACGGCGGGGGGACACCAGAAATGGGTTTCACACATTGTACCCGTGTGGGGAATCGAACGCGGGCCTTCAGCGTGACGAGCGAACGCTTTAACCACTAGGCTACCCCAACGCCATTGCAAATGCTATCACCAGGAGAGTTTTTCACAATAAATGGTGATTGAAAAGGTAAATTAATATTACCTTGTGGGTGTAAGTCATTGATATGGTACACTCTGCGTGGGCAATATACCAAACATTAGTTCAATTGGTCCAAACTCCCCAATAACTGTGGTCAAATCTCTATCGTGAATCCCCTGACAAGATGCATGTTACATTCAGCATGTTCAGTATGCTTAGGGAATATAAATATTTTTTTAGAATCCCCAGGAATTTATTTTTTCAATTTATTCAGAGTGACCGTGTGACTTTCGTTAAGGAAGATGTACTTCATATACATTTGCTGAATGGTTGCAAATAATGTGCAAAAGAAATGTGTTTTATGAATGAGTTAGTATACTTTGTCTACAAAATACATAAATGTGTGCTAATGAAAGGGAGACAACCCCTGCAAAACCCCTAAATCCACGTATGGCTTTAGGTTACACACAACCAAATGGTTTCCCATAGACTTCTATAGTAACGTTATATTTTTTTTAAAATAACTAAGCATTCAACAGCTATTACCTGTACGTGTGTGCACAGTTTGGCCTTAGAGCAGCAATAAAAACAAAAAGATGACTTGCTTAGCCAGCTCCTTTTCCGAGTACAGGAAGCTAAACACACCACCCCCAGTTTCGCACCAAATGTCACCTACTTGAAAATAGCTGTGGTCACATTCAGCATAACTCATCATATTGAAAAAGACAGTACTAAATATAGAAAAACATGGTCAGTTTTAATAACTGGATGGATGTACATTTAAAAGACATGAAAATCTTACACAATATCCTCGAATCACAGCCTGCAGATATCTCCTTATCTGCACTGATATCTCCTTATCTGCACTGAAGGCTCCCCCACGAATATCGCACTGTCCCAACTGGTTCTCATTTGGTGTAGTAGAACCTTTACACCACTTTGAACAGAATTTAGGTTGTATCCGGATGTGTCAGTTTATTGTTGGTGGAAGCCCAAGGTGATGCAGGTCAGTTTACCCACCTTAGGGACGGCGGGGTAGCCTAGTGGTTAAAGTGTTCACTTGTCACGTTGAAGACCGGGTTCGATTCCTGACATTGGTAAAATGTGTGAAGCCCATTTCCGGTGTCCCCACCCAGATATTGCTGGAATATTGCATAAAGGGCATAAAACAATCCTCTCTCACTAAGTTTACCACTTTAATAAATCCAAGAGCACCGGTACAAAGCTGACAAACAAGAATCAAACTCAGGGTGGATCTTCGAACCCACAATCACAGGATCCTGGCACGCCAGGGGGGACAACATAGAAAATACATAACAACAAGTTGACAATAAGCAATAAATTTTTATTTACAATCCAACAAATTCTAAACTGTGATGTCTGGCAAGGAACAGTACAACACCAGGATGTAGTGGCAGGGACTGAACGCAGCATCCCCCCAGCCGGGATCAACAATGGAGGCTGCAGGAAGCCAGGTCACACAGCAGCAGTTGTAACAACCAGGATACACAGGCATCCTAAGTTTTTACTTTCCTGTTTACAAATATGCAATTTGTTCAATATTACATTGTCCTTATTTTGGTCGTTCCAGATCTCTCTGGATCACCTATGGACTCTTCCTGTTGCAAATCATGTGACACAGGACGCGTTATCCTTACAAACTGTCTGTTTAAAATTGATTCAGGCATGAGTTTGACAGTCGTCATGTTTTCCTTTAGCATGTCTGTTGTCACATGATCACTGAATGGTTTCTTGAATCTGGCATGTTACAGGACCAAACTCCGCCCAATTAACAGTCAAAGCAACACAGATTCAAGTCTTTCAAACGACACTGCTTCAAGTCCTGAGGAATCAACAACTTCTGTATTACAAATGAGGCGACATTCAGGTGTAGATCGTAACACTTTTAGCAAGCAAGGTACGAGGTCTAGATAATCGCGGTTGTAACACTTTTAGCAAGCAAGGTACGAGGTCTGGATAATCGCGGTTGTAACACTTTTAGCAAGCAAGGTACGAGGTCTGGATAATCGCGGTTGGGGTTCCCCCAACATGGAAGCATTCTATTTCTATTTTCAGAAAAAATGAAACAAAAATTCTAATATATTACTCAAAAGAAGTTAAAGACCACCCAATTTTCTTACATCACCATACCTAATCTGTCATGGCACAGACTTCCTTTTTCAGGGTGTTCCTTAACTTGTTTTGTGTGGTATATATCACACTGTTATGACCTTAAAAAACTAGACTCGACCCAGTAAAAAACATGTTGCCTAAAACCAAGTTTTAATTATTTGTCTAATACAAAATATACAACTATTTCTTGTACTTAATGTCAAATCGTAAAATAACATTATTTGACTGATTAAAAATCTGGTATCTACCTTTTACCTACGTTCAAACAGTAGGAAAAAATATTGCTCTATAATGTCCAGTTTGTACAAGTAAATTCTTGAAAAATCTCAAAATGAGAAATATTTGTGACATCATTTGATTATGGCATTATTTAGAATAATACTGAACTAATGGGTTAACATTATCTCACCATTAAAACAAACATACTTAATCCAACAGGAACAAGCTCAGGAGTCGAGAGGCATGGAGACTCGGAAGTCTGTAATGTGATCAGCCTCACAATCAACATTTTGTCTTTCTTCTGAGCATCATCCAGATCAAAATGCATCCAGACACTCGACTATACTGCTCAAAAGAAAATAAGGACCACCCAATCCTTTCATATTTCCACAGTTAGTCAGTGAGTTGGGTTTAACGCCGCTTTTAACAGTATTCCAGTTATATCTCAGCACGGGTATGGTGCTGACAAACCTAGAAACATAATCAGGGCGAACCGAGATATGAACCCACAATTATAGGTTTCTGGAGGTCCAAGGGACTCTGCACAGCGAATCGCGGCGCCTTAGACGACTGGGCCACCCGTGCCCTCTCAGGCCATAGAGACTGAGTACAGTAATATATAAGAACTGGGTGGTCCTTAACTTCTTTCAAGCAGTATATTTCCCTTCCATGTCTACAACACTGGTGTGAGAGAAGTGGTCTGATACCCTCTCGTAGTCGTCGAGTTCATCTAATATGTGTCAGAGGACTACAATAGATGCAGGTCATGTAGAGATATATATAGATGTCACTAAAAATCGAAAAAGCAGATATAAAATCAAATCTGACAATCACTATTCCTTAGATTCCACCAAATGCAAACTCATGTGTTTACCCCAAAATGTGACACTGCCAGATTGATGTACTTCAGGTAAGCATGACACTGCCAGATCCATGTAGATCAGGTGACACTGCCAGATTGATGTCGATCAGGTGACACTGCCAGATTCATGTCAATGAGGTAAACGTGACACTGCCAGATCGATGTAGATCAGGTAAACGTGACACTGCCAGATCGATGTAGATCGAGTAAACGTGACACTGCCAGATCCATGTAGATCAGGTAAACATGACACTGCCAGATCCATGTAGATCAGGTAAACATGACACTGCCAGATCCATGTAGATAAGGTTTGTAGATGTGAAAATAAGAGAATAACTCTGTTGATCTGATTCCAAATTGTTTACATCCACCGTGAGCTGAGCCTAGATTCTCATGGAGACCACAAGGCCACAGCTCACTTCAAGGGTGTTATCTCCTTGTATCCCCCCCCGACACTGGGCTTGTATCTGTTGGATCACAGTACTTGGATTGTCTTGGATTACATCTATAGTCACATAACACACTACTCAATGATTGATAGCAATATTCTGATTGTCCGACATGGGACTAAATGTGACTAATAGCTTAGATGTGTTGCCATACGAATAGTATTCACTACTGTCATAGATTTAACAAATATTTAGCTTCATTAAAGTTAATACAACTAAACGATTAGCTAACTTAAAAATATACCTGAGCTCAGTTTCATAACCCGATGACAGGAGTAACTATCACACTATCAAAGCTGGGTACTTTATACTGTGTAATCTCTTTAGATCCTGGAGACTGAATAGATGTAACCATGGTAAACAGTGAATACAGAAAACATTCAGTGACAATATTCAATGTGGACAAATTATCTCCCATTGTTAGCATTATTAGTGTTAATGTTATTATGCCTATTCTATAGGTATTATTGTGCAGGTTTGTTATCACATGGTGTATCACATTCTCACTAATGCTACTTCCCTAAATACTATTCATCAACAACACACAACTAGTCATGTCTAACTAATTTCATCACTAAATAATTTCATAATGTTCATATTGGGCCGTAACAAATAAATCACATATTTATCAAAATGAGATTAAAGAATTTCTGGGTTTTTTTTACATGTTAATGATGGTGGCAGTAACAATGGTCAATTCTAACGAACATATAATCTATTTGTTTCGGCCTTATATAATTGGTTTCCCATCAAGAACTACCATAATGCAACGGGATTCGGTGCCCGTAAAAAACATGGTGTTCAGATTTTTAAACACTGTGACATTTTACATATAAAAGATTATTAGTGTACAATGGTGTAAACATTTGTGAAAGTTAGTTTTTGTACATTTGGCAAACACTTGATGAAACATGGTACATTTGAAAATAATCCTCTGAAACCACGCCAAGTCGCCCAGTCACAGAAAATATTTACTCAGGGATATCACAACTTCCTATTCAGGATGAAACTTTGACCTTTGATAACTGAATGTAACTGACACTTTGACCTCCAGGAAACCAATTCAAGCCAACAGCGGCCTGTGCACAGTAACCAAGGCAACAACTACTACTAATATCACTAATATATCAGCAAATAGGTGTTAAACCTAACTTGCCTTTTGTCTGGGATATATTCTTCTATATCCTGACCATGATGTTGTTCCAGTCTAATAACTCATAATGTAAACATGGTCAAAAACATAAAATATCTCAAATGTTCCTATAACACTTGAGCAGAGTATATAAATAGTTCAGATATTTTCAGTTAAAGAAATAAATCTACTTAAATGTCTGAGGAAGGTCAGTAATGTATTCATCTGGGCCTGTATCCCCAGTGTCAAACCTGGAGTGAGTGAGTTTTTGGGTTAACTGCCACTTTTAACAATAACCCAGTTATATCTCGATGTGTCTTAATGCTTAAAGCTGAATGTGGGAGATAAACTCGAAGTGATGCAGGTCTCAGACGTTTACCACTTTGGTGAAACCCACGAGCACGGGTATGGTTCTGACAAACCTATTACCATAATTGGGCAGACGGGCTTCGAGCCCACAATCAAAGGTTTACAGCAATAGCGGCAACTTAAGACAACAGGACCACCATGCCCCCGGCAAACCTGGACACAGTATCTATGTAACTATATATATGCCATAACTGCTAAATAAGTACTGAAAGTAAGTAAGTGAGTTTGGTTTTACGCCGCTTTTAGCAATATTCCAGCAATATCACGGCGGGGGACACCAGAAATGGGCTTCACACATTGTACCCATGTCTGGAATCGAACCTGGGTCTTCGGCGTGACGAGCGAACGCTTTAACCACTAGGCCACCCCGACCGCCCCATAAGTACTTAAAGCAGTCCCACGGCACTGAAGGTCTCCTGAACATCTACTGAACAGATCAAAGTGGCAACAAAGACAACACGTAACAAACGTTATTTTGAAATTCAAACATTTTCTGCATAAATATGGAGGTACAAAAATTAAAACTAAAATCTAATGATTTGAACAAAATATGATGTCATCAGAAGGAGAAATAATAACAATAATAATTTACGCATTTGTATAGCACAGCATTCACTGTGCATAAGTGCTCTGTGTGCTGAAACACACATGCCCAACTCCAGCTGAGTCAGTCTTCCTCTTTCAGAGAATTTAAGAATATTTTCCAAATAAGGTCAAAATATGAAACATAGTAAAAAAACATTTTGAATGTGTTGAATCTTACAACATTTTGAATGTGTTGAATCTTACAACAATGTTCGAATCTTTTAAAAAAATTGCGGTACAGTTATTTAATAGAGGTGTGCGGTATTACCGGTATACTACGATATGGAATACTAATGAATATGTATGACAATATGTTTGGAAAATACCGGTATATTCAGTTTTTGAAAATCATGCCTATCTTTATCTTGCTGGAAAAAGTTACATAAGTGACACTGTTTTCCTCAAACATCAGTATTTATGGTGATACAAGTAAATATCACATGACAATCCAGTCTGTATTTATCCTACAGTAGATAACACAGGAGAACATCCTTCCCACTCACGGTGAGGAGGAACTAGGCAGTCACAACATACCATTCACTGTTAGATATATAGAGATTATCAAGCGAGTATGTTTGGGGATGGTAAATATCCTGTATTTCAAATAAACATTGTATTTAGCGAGCCTTGGTGCAATTTATATCTCCAAAATTGCCTAAACTTGTAAAATGTCTTAGCTACGTCACAATTAGACACTGACTTTTAGTATATCAGACTATTCTTTTGATAATGATAGCAATTATCCCCGTAATTTCTCCAGATTCCCACTGAAAGTAGTCCCTACTTGACCTTTTATATGTGCATCTTTATCCGCATATGACCTCAACGGATATCATTTATATCCATTGGCCTTCTCCTGCCGAGAAACCCATCATAATATGAAAAATCCATAAACTTAATCATGTTAATAGGAGCCAAGAATAAATCAATTTTTAGATTCTTAGCAAAACTGTTATCTCAAGTCTCTTTGTTTTCAGACTCACTCAAGGCTATAAACAGCGTTAGAAATTGGCACTAGTCCTATAGTCCTTCCCAACCTACCCAGTAGTTAAGGTATGATAACAACTTTGCCATTTTTAAGGGTTTTGCTACACGTTATCATTATACGGACTAGTAGACCATGTAGACCAGTTAGTTTCTGTCACTGCTATTTACCATTCTCATAGCAAAAGAGACCCGTGAAGATCAGGGGTAGAATAGGTCTTCAGCAACCCATTCTTGCCGTTAAACGCAACTGTTCTTATTGTAAGAGGCGACTAACGGGATCGGGTGGTGAGGCTCTCTGACGTGGTTGATGCATGTTATCGTAATCAATTGCGTGGATTGATGCTCATGCTGTCAATCACTAGATTGTCCGGTCCAGATACGATTTACAGACCGTCGTCACATAGCTGGAACAGTGCTGAGTGCAGCGTTAAACAACAAATAAACGAATAACTTATAGCAAAAGACCTCAAGTAACACACAGCCCAAGTATGTGTACTTCAAAATGAAATTGCCTTTCTGCAGGTCACCAACACATCCTAAACGAACCTCATAAAACATATCATCATTTGTTAAAACAGCGTTAGAAATTGGCACTAGTCCTATAGTCCTTACCAAACTGACCAATAGTAAAGGTATCCTAAGGACAAGTAGAAATTGGCCCATTTTAAAGGTTTTGCCATATGTTATCATTATATAAAGGACTAGTGGACAAAAACTGTTAGTTTCTAACCCTGTAGCACCCAGTTTTGTACACAGAGTTTTTGTCCCCCCCATGACTCATTGGGGACCTCCAGGAAGCAGCAATAAATCTGTTTACCCCACTCCCTGATCCACTAGTGACACTGTAGTGCCACATCTCATGCAAGCAGAGACACATACTAAAAAAAGACATGACTAATCATTATAAAGTTTGTTCTTTATGGCGCCGTGGAGAACGTATTCTTGGACAAGGAAAAAACATGACACATAAGGTGTACTACATTTACAGCTTAGTACAGATCTTAAGGGATGGTGCCAAATGGAAATATGCATTTATTCAAACTTAATATATCTTTACAGGGGTAAATTTGATTCTCAAAAGAAACCAGCCCCTGACTCTATCCCAGCACTAAGCTCAAAAACTTTGTGACATTAGCCAAAAAGTTTGATTATCACCAAAAAGGCTGAGAAAACTTTTGAGATGACCCCTGTAGTCATAGTGCATGTCTCCAGGTGCAATACAACGGAATCAATACCAGTCTATGTACACTGATATGATTGTCCTTCATTGTTTATAGCCTTGTTTACTTAGCTACAGCCTCTGTGACCCATCTGGGATTTGCCTGTCAATCTAAAACTGATGTAATATGTATGTCTAGCAGTGGCTGATCCACGGACACCCCTACCCCCTATAGTCATGCTAGTCATTACGTAAGTTAAGGCTGTGAAAAACTTTTCCAGTTGGACGTATTTTCCAGATCAGGAAGGTTCCCTGAAACAAAGTTGTTACTGCGGCCTTGAAATAATATATTGCTGCTAATTGTATCTGGGTTTGTTGTTGGTCTACGACTATCTTAAGTCAACACTAAAGCATGGGTGTTGTCACAGTCTTAGTGCTACGACTATCGTAAGTCAACAATAAAGCACGGGTGTTGTCACAGTCTTAGTGCTACGACTATCGTAAGTCAACAATAAAGCACGGGTGTTGTCACAGTCTTAGTGCTACGACTATCGTAAGTCAACACTAAAGCACAAGTGTTGTCTACAATATATTTGTATGTACATGGTATGCTGATGTCAGTGCTCTTTATTGCT
The DNA here is from genome assembly GCF_023055435.1 of Haliotis rufescens. Taxonomy (NCBI): domain Eukaryota; kingdom Metazoa; phylum Mollusca; class Gastropoda; order Lepetellida; family Haliotidae; genus Haliotis; species Haliotis rufescens. Next base: position 202,962 of record NW_025963902.1, read on the forward strand.
TCATTCAAGTTACATTTAGACCAAACCAAATTTACATTTATGTTAATTCAAAAACAGTAAATCAAAACATTCTGTGATTTGATAAAAAATGCAAAAATGCAAAATGTGATTATCTCCCCTTTTCAGATGAACTAAAACAAGTGGCCTCTTTTCACATAATACCACGATTTGATTCATATTATTAAATCTTGCATATGACTTATTGACCAAAAAAAAGAAGGAAATTGATCTGGCCAAATTTTGCAATGACAGCAACATTCCAACATCACACAATAACCCTCATGATCCTATTGATGAGGTAGGCATGACAACAGCGAGTGCTCAATATGGTGATGTGACCGGTATATTTGAGTGCTCAACATTTCACTTACATACAAGTTACTATACACACTAGAAATCTCAACATTTGGAAATATATATAGATCAATACATGGGTAGGTAAAGTGGGTAAATAAAGAGGTCCTTGAGGTTTGTTGGTGTAGTATTTGAGTCTAAAGACCCCCTAAATCATGTTTAAACATTGGGACTAAGAACTCTTGGACTCTCAAGCTTCATTTAGAACCCTGGGTAGGTGCATCATGTATGGGACTGCTCGGTGTAAATTCGCAGTGCATCAATACATTAGTACACCCGCACTCAATCATGTCAACATTCTACCTGAGACTCAAACGCAGTTAAACTGAAAGTCAGCCTTGACCCCTGACAGAGAGACCTTCCTGGACATGGCAACAGTTATCACAGAGAGCGTGGGGACATATCCAATTATGAAGAATACTCCATGTCTAAGGGAGAGCATTGTAGAGAGTTAGTGAGTGGGGGGATTTACACCTAGACTGAACTCAATTTACAATGGGAGTATGGGAAGAGAAAACTTTAATCACACAGTTGGGCCAGAGTTTTACTTTATTGTGTGGTTTAAAGACGATTGTGTCAGTAGTCTTGGGGAATTACACACAAAAAGACAAGACATTTCAGAGTACGTTGCTTTTTGGACGAGGTTCAATAAGCCGAAGTCAGCATGTTTATGATCTAATTTAACTTTTCAATATTATTAGGGCCTGAGGAGTTATTAGGTGTGACTGTATGACAAGTATGACAATGGTATAGATGGTATCAAGTGTGTCAGTTTAAACATGGCAATAATCTTGTGTAAAATAACAAACTTTTTAAATGAAGTTTGATGGAATGATTGAAATATACATGACAAAACATTATAGAAAAATCCTTCCAAATTTATAAATGGAGCAATTTTCTATGACCTTCTTACAGCAAGCTCCATGCCATCATAATAAATCTAAGTACAACTGCTTTATATTTAACATTTACAATCATAAACACCACATGTTTGTTTTCATCAATATCAATGTCAGAGTTAGAAAGGAGGCTGAGAGAGTGGTCCGTCAGGCTCCCGGCTGCAGTAACTTCATCTAATGACACTTAAGTATGCATCTTTACACCTCAGTTTAATAACAAGGACCCACTGACTTTCATCCTAAATTTCAAACACAGAACTTCAAAATTAAGCACATACACTACGATTCACAAATCTCATCAAGAAAAGTGCCATGACTAAAACCTACACTGTGATGTGTTAAATATCCTCCTCTTCTACAGCCCCTACAGCATCTATTCCTACATTACAATGTTCAGTCGTTCACTGCCGTCGTCAACTGAGAGGTCCGAGGGATCCAATCTGCCCATTCATTTTCTTCTCATCCAAAATGTTTGCTCGCCGTTTTCGCCATTCTGCGCCCAGTTTCTCCACCTGTTGCAAGATCTCCTCGTGCATGTCCACAAACGACCTGGGAGGCTTCTGTGCCCAGCTGGTGTGGGGGCTGTAGGGCCCTGGCGCCCCTGATTCCATTACATTGAACAAATCACACGACTCCCACTCCGAGCCCGAACTCAACCTCTGATTAAACGGATTTGTTCTCTTATCGCCACAAAGCACAGCCTGGCGGTTCCCTTTGACCTCCAAACCCTGTCTCTCAATGTATGTTTGGGACAATATTCGACTCTGTCGTTCTGCCTCCTCTACCACTTTCCTCTGTTCCTCGGAGTTTGCTTCTCTCAGTTTTTGCTGAAGTTCGCTCACCATGAGTTTGACATATTCATATCCTGCCGCCGACAATGCCTTCATCCACGATTCCATTAATTCCTGGGTCTCTCCGCTGATAATGTATGTTCGACTGCTCGATCCTAGGAAATTTATTTGGAATGTAAAATTGTCTGAATTTTCAGCAAGCTCAATAGTGCAGCCTTCTAAGACAATGACACCCAAGGGTTCTCGGTCCCCTTTTTTCTCATAGTAAAAGAGTAAATTTCCTTTCAGCACAAACCATCGCCTTTGAAATCCCTTGTTGACTTCACCTTTCTTCATCAAATAACCCTCCTTATCGGAAGGGCCACCAGAACTGGCATAGCGACACAAGGCTTTGTCGTTCAAAATCTTCATTGTTTGGATTTAAAAAACACACCATTCAGTTAATTCACCATGATGAATCTGGATGAATAATCACTGTCGTTGACATGTCTTGACTAAGACAGGAAATGCAGATGACTATCTCATGAACAATCTCTCCGTCAATTATACATGAAGACTTGGGGCAACAAATCCTTTTATAACCGTGGCTTATTTCTTCTTTACTCCTTTACTTCTTTACAATAAGTTGGAAGTGAATATCTACGTCTATTACAGTGCAAGCATTTAGAGAATGCAAAGTAATATTTTGATTGAAGTAAGATTCACTGGTGAAATGATTACTCACTGGTGTCCGACATGTCTGTGGATCCCATTCATATGGTGTTGACATTCCTCATAAAGACACCACCAACGACAAAGTCGGTTTCAATTGGGATATTACCGTTAAATAGATTAGTCATGTCTTGTTCTCAGATCCGTTAATATTCTCACTAACTGAGACATCTCCGAGTCTGCCATTTTGGCCACGCCCACCGCTAGGGAGCAATAATTGCGTAGAAAATACATCTGAACTGTGCTCAAACTCAACCACTTCCAAATGTTTCAAGAAGACCAACTGGTACTATTTTAACATTTTATGATAATACTAATTTTTCTCAATGTGCCAGGTCCATATTTCATGATATATTGCTGTGTTGATATATGATACGCAAAGATTCCTCATTCACGTGACCATTGGTTCAAGTCATATGACAGGAAAATGGCAGCGGCCTACCAGTCTACGTTGGTTGTGTTGTTGTTGTCATTTCTTTCGACAACACTGTCTCTGAAGGATAACGGTCCTAAAACCGTTTACGTGATTTTAGATGATGCAACACAGACATTCAAGTTCTCCGAGAATGTGGAAAATAAATATGTCGTGTCGGCAAACTACGTGGATTCTATGAATGCGACCGGGTAAAATTTCAATACTGTTATGTGTTAGGCCTATAAGATTTGATTTATTTCCTAGGACTTTGACACCCAAAAGATTTTTTTTCAAATTTGGTAATTTTACAAAATAATTTCCATCCTTACAATTATCGCTGAACTTGGGAACATGTCCTGTGGGACTGGTAATTTATTGTGGGTAGGCTTGGGGCAGGATTGATTAGGACTGGATTATATTGGGACCCCCCACCCCCAATACATGTAACATTTTCATCATAACTCTCCTTCTTATAATTAATTACTAGACTCTGTGGTCTAGTGGTAGAGCATCCGCCTGGAGAGCCGAAGGTCCAGGTTTCGATCTCCGTGCGCATCAATCCAAAAGATGTTAAAAGATGGTACTTGTTGTTACCCTGCCTGGCGCTTGGCATTAAGGGACTAAAACAAGGACTGGTCAGCTTGGCATCAGTATTCTGTGTCTAACTGGGGTATTCATGTTACACTGAGGCAATGTATCTCAGTAAGCTAGCACTGTAAAATCACTCTGGACTAGTACAAGGAGCCCCACATCCACCCCCACACACACATGTTGCTATATAAGGGCAATAATCTTGAAAGACCTTACAGGCCAATTCACCTCACCTCACCGCACCTCACCGCACCTCACCTCACACACAATCACGCCCATAGCTGTGAGACATATTGTTAACCCCTCCCCTTCCCCACCCCAACCACCTCCCTCTTTCTCTGTGTCGTTTCTTCATGACCCACTCCTATAATAAATGACCGGTCCCAGATATCAGGTCTTCAGAATGAATTATTGGCCTCGTAACCAAACTGACCACTCACCCACTCAACTTGTCTTTCCACAGATGGTCCTTCCTGGATATTGCAGCTTCAAGTGACGTGGCCTACAATGATTCTGTGCGGGCTTATGCAGCCGGTCTGGCCGAGAGTTACTTGACACGAGAGTCCATCAACCTCCAGTGGCAGAACACCATCGCTGGCTACTGTGAGAAGCCTTACAGTGACTACTGTCAACGTCTCGAGGGTTTCCTCAATGCCAACCTGCTTTGGGTCAAGGAACAGATCAGGAAGAACAGGAACAACCCATACTGGCATCACGTAACTCAGCAGTATTTTAGCCATATTGTGATGGAATGATGCTAAGCTAAAGATAGTCGTTCAGTCAGATTACCAAATGAGTGAGGGAAACTCAGTGTTAGTTTGGTGATGGAGAAGGGAGATGGAGACGCTGACATCGTGTCCCAACTGAAGCTACAGTGGTTAATGGGTCCAGGGTATTTGTAATCATAGACTGGAGATGTAATACACTGGAGTATCCTGATGTTAGAGGATGGGTCGCAACATTAAAATAACCTATCTTTTCCCATCCTTTCAAAGGTTTTATTTTTTCAGATAAGGAAATATAACCAAGAAAGAATTTAGGTGCTCATGATTAATAATCAGAACAATAGACTTCCTGTTAACATTGGCTAGGAAAGTTTAATGTTTGTTGTGTCGTAACCATATTCCAAGCTTTGCTCCTGTGTGAATGCTATCACTTTGATCATATTCTTGTGATTTTCTTACAACCTCCCCTGACCCCCGCTGTGATATTGCTGGAATATTACTAAAAGCGGCGTAAAACCATACTCACTCACTCACTATTCCTGTTTATATGATTTAGTTCCACGGTCATGTTAATGTACGATATTACAAGATGGTGGCTTGTAAACTCACTACTTTCTGAGGTCATCTCTTTCCTCTTGTCTCCGGCAGGTTGCGTTGTTCTATGAACAGCTAGCTGGTCTTCAGGATGGCTACTCCAAAAGTGTTCGACAAGTCAACATGGACATAGAGTTATTTGGCCTATAGTAGGTGAACAATTGCAGCTTATGAGTTGTGAGGCTTCAACAAATTTATGTAACTGTTTGTGGGAATCATGACAATTGTTTATGAAAGTTGTTGTTTATTGGTGTTACAAGGCGCAGGTGATCATATTTCATTTCATAATTGCCAGACAGGAAATAAATGTTCCCCACATTGTTTCTGAGAAAGCAAAACTATATGAACCTCAAGTTCAGTATTGGATTTAGAATAGAAAAAACATTAACACAAGAACCAAGAGAATTATAAATAGATATAGGCAATGGTATATTTATTTAAAGGTATGGTTTATAGATATAAAGTTGTGCTATTTAGATATTCACTGTGGTATACATGTGTGTGTGTAAAGCTGTTGAATACACATGTAACTCTCTCTCTCTCTCTCTCTCTGTATATATATATATATATATATATATATATATATATATATATACTCAACAACAAAAGTTCCAAAAGACACCAATATTTTAGTGTATTTTTCAAACAAGTACAGTTTGGTTTTCAATATTGTAGTACATGTATGGAATCAAGTAACAAAAATGCAACTGCTACAGAAAAGCATGCATTCCATGCAAAAGTTGACTTTTATGCAAGCCCCATGCATTTCACTACCCAAGAATGGGTATATAAACATGTGCGTTAACGGGATTCCATATGCATTGTTAAGCATCATGCTGACAACAACCACTCAGAAAAACATCAAAACTACGCAATTATTCAACATTACGAAATGCCACGCCTGTCGAAAAATGAGCGTCTGCGAGCCATTGGTATGCTTGAAGCAGGATCGAGTCAACGTGATGTTGCAAGACAATTGAACGTCCACAGAAACACCATTTGGTGTTTATGGCAACGTTGGCAACAGACAATTGCAGTCAGAGACCATCCTCGGAGTGGCAGGCCACGCGTAAACCAATAATTGACAAGACAACTGGATTCGAAGAACACACCTACGAAATCAATTCCAGCCAGAAACAGTGACTGCAAGAAGCATCCCAGGCCTTCGACAAATATCTATACAAACCGTACGTCGCCGCCTCAGATGTGCAGGGATTGTCGCCAGAAGACCCGCCAGACGTCCCATTTTGACAGGAAACCACCGTCAAGCACGTCTACACTGGACGGCCATGCAGTGGGGATAAGTTCTATTCACTGACAAGTCTTGTTTTCACCTCAGCCACAGCAATGGACGGATTCGAATGTACCGACGTCGAGGTGAACGTTATGTCAATCATTGTGTCATAGAAGAAGATCGGTTCGGGGGTGGTAGCGTTACGGTATGGGGTGGGATTACAGCAAGACAGAGGATCCGTTTGATAGTGGTAGAGGGAAATCTCAATGGACAGTGCTACCGCGGCGAGATCATCGGCCCTGTTGTTCTACCGTTTTTGCGTCGTCATTGCCCTGGAATTACCTTTCAACATGACAACGCCGGCCTCATATTGCTCGACTTGTTCAGGATTCTCTTCATCAAAACAACGTGAATGTCATCCCCTAATCTCTCACCAACCGAGCACATGGGATGAGATGGATCGGCGCCTTCGACGTCAACCACACATTCCACAGACACTCCAGGAACTTCGAACTTCGAAGCATGCTCCAGCAGATATGGACAGATATCCCACAGGACTTTGTGAGACGCCTGGTCCATTCCATGAGATGAAAATGTGTTGCTTGCATCGCAACCAGAGGTGGACACACACGCTATTGATTTGTAAATTGACATTTTGGCATGTTCATGTTTTTTATGAAATCACACATTTTATGTAGTCAGTATGGCAAATTAAACAATTTGAACACTTACAGGAGTCTTTCTATCTGTTGCAAATCAAAATTTTCTCAGATTTGGTAAAAAACATAACTTTGCATTAAATCTTATTCAATGTCACCGGAACTTTTGTTATCATATAATCCTGTGTCCTGCAGTGCCTTCCAATATGGTGGTGACCTCGAGGATCTGGAGGAGGTCCTCCACAAGCCTGTCCCTCGACGTATCCTCGGCTCCGGGTCGTGTTCAGCACTTGTCAAGGTGCTGCCCGGGAATGAGGAGATCTTTGTAGCTCAGGACACATGGACGTCCTTCCAGAACATGCTGAGGATCCTGAAGAGATACAAACTTGGGTTTACAGCATCCGGACATCAGGATGGTGAGGGCACTGCCTGTGTGCAGCCACTCACAGCTGTGCAATGACGTCACATCAATAGGCCAATACCCTTTCGGTTTTTTTAATGGATGAAAGCTTTAACATGTAGTGTGACCCAAGGCACTGTTAATGGTCAGGTTAAAGTAGGGTATGCCATTTATATGGTGATGTGCATGCATAGTCTCATAGTCACGGGTTTCACAAGGAACTGTTTTGTAAAAAAATGTGATTACTGTGTGTGCCCTACAGCAAAATGCTAGTCTCTGGGATCATTTAACAGTGTCTTATGATTTAACCATGACATCGGCTCTTTAATACAAGAAATTTTGAACCCAGATATTTAAAAGGAAATAAAACACATCAATTTTTAAGGATGTGTTGGATTAATATGATTATAGGTATTCTAATTTTGATTTTTTTTTTTTTTTTAAATTTTCCACTTTTCTGTTAGTTTTTAAAAATTACAAATTATCTCAAATTTTCCCACATCCAAAATAGTTTGATTTTAATATTACCGCTGTCAGTAACTTTTAAAAATAAGAAATTATGTTTGTGGTGTTTAGAAAGAAAATCTTTGCTAAAAATAGATGCACTGGATAAAAAACAATTACTTCTCAGGTTTGAAAATAAGTTGTCAGTCACTGGGCATGTAGCATCCTCTATATGTTGAGTGGTCACATTCCCACGGTGCTCATGATCTCAAATTACCTGCCCTTGATTGTAGCTACACTACTCAAGTCTAACGGACCAATCAAATCGCAAGTTACAAACCAGCCTCAATGTTGGTGGCCAGTCCCACTGATTATGATAATGTTTGCAAGAAATTCAACATTGAAAAACTGACTGACACGCAAAGAAAAGCCTTAAAAAAATCTTTGTGATTTAAAGGATGTCTCTGTCCATTAAAACTGATGGTGGAAAGTCCCTTTGCTACCAAGCATTACCTGTGATATTGTTCCTAGGCAGTATTAAGGGTTGTCTCCCTTTCCAAATTTCTTTTTCGACCTTTGATTTGTCCGTAACCAGAGACCATATAATAGATAATAATAATCTATTATATGGTCTCTGCCATAACCAATCTCATTAAAATCAGATCTTAGTTCTCACTACCGCTAAACAAAGATCTGAGGACATCCCATTACAGGTCACGTCAGACCAACCTTGCGCGAACTTTGACCCATCAATGGAATGACCAATGAGAAGGCACCTTTCTCGTGCTTTACAGCACAAATTTCAAATTGGTGACTACGCTTCGAAACATATTTTGACAAATTCTCGATTACTACTTTGAAACCTGAACAAAAAAAACATTCTGGAATGGCGAATAGATGGTCTAGATTGTAAGGATTCAGTTGTTCAACCCGTAACTTTCGTTTGGAATACCCCATGTTAAAGTTTTCGAGATTGCATGATTTGAAAACACATTCCGACCGTCACTTTCATAATCTGGTAAGCGACGCACTGATTGGTCGTATGAAAGGTCATTCTGACGTGACCCCTAATGGGATCTCTTCAGATCTTTGTTGAGCGGTAACATGTTAACAATATCAAGGGCAGGTAATTTGAGATGGATCCAGGGGATAGTGAAGGCTATCTGAAAAGTGAGCCCTGAAGATATAGAGGGTTAACATGCCATAGTCCTGAAGATAGAGAGGGTTAACATGACATAGCCCTGAAGATAGAGAGGGTTAACATGACATAGCCCTGAAGATAGAGAGGGTTAACATGACATAGCCCTGAAGATAGAGAGGGTTAACATGACATAGCCCTGAAGATATAGAGGGTTAACATGCCATAGCCCTGAAGATATAGAGGGTTAACATGCCATAGCCCTGAAGATATAGAGGGTTAACATGCCATAGTCCTGAAATAAATTAGCTGTGAAAAAAATGAATTTGTTTGGGTTCTCCGCCTTTGTGAGTTTTGAAGAAGTGGTGACTGAAAAAGTATCTTGACTCGAATGAAGACCACTAAAAAAACTTCTGAAATGCCGACCAGGTTGTAGGAGGATGTTGTGGAAGTGTTGGTTTCACAGTAGATCGTTGATGACATGACATGCAGACATAGCAGCATGTGTATCAAACACCTCCACCTGGTAGTCTCGCTACACCTTCTGTTTCAATATGAAGTCTTTCTGACCATGACCGTAGTCACTGCATTAATCACCCTGCTCAAGAAAGCACCCCAATAAACGTTTAGACCAATCTGCAAGTAATGTTTATAAGCTGTTTATAAGCTCCCTTACTAAGAGTGAAAGATAACATGAAAGTCCCATATTTTCTCCTGTCTTTCACAGACTTTTGTTAACAGAAACAGCAGCACAGATTGGGTATATTATTACATATATATAGTTGCATAAATATTTGAACTATGCTTGTTCACTTGCTCAATCTCTGAAAACAAGTTTGATTTGTGTACTGTTTTAAAAGGTACATCCCTCTGTCAATTTTCTAAGTGCCTAGAGCGCTTAATATGGTGAATACAGTAACATAAATGAAAGATTACCAAAGTACTATTTAGTGACTTTAATAGTGGACAGTTATGTAATCGTTACATTGAATTACAATGATGATGATGATGATGATTGATGGATGATGATAATGATGATGATGATGATGATTGTTGATGATGTTGATGATGATTGATGGATGATGATGATTGATGGATGATGATGATGACGATGATGATGATTGTGGATGATGATGATTGTTGATGATGATGATGATGATGACGCTGACATCCCTCCCTCCCTCCAGTTCTGGCCCCAGGGGACACGATGACGTTCTCCTCCTACCCTGGCAGCATCATGTCCGGCGACGACTACTACCACCTGTCATCTGATATGGTTTCCATGGAAACTACAATAGGAAACAGCAACAACGACCTATGGCAATATGTGACCCCCCAGTCAGTTCTGGAAGGTGTCCGGTCCCTGGTTGCGAACCGACTGGCAACATCAGGAGTGGAATGGGCGTATTACTTCTCCCAAGAAAACAGTGGAACGTAAGGGAGATCACTCCGTGACTCCTTAATGACCAAAGTTACAAAGACTATTCTCTAGAGATGTTGAATAAGCTTGGTTTCATAAAGGCTCAATGGTTAACCACATTTGATGTATTTGATGTATTCTGAGCAATGGTACAATAAGCTGACAAGAAATTAATATCTCATATGACCTTCACTTGGGTAGTGCTCCAAGAATTTCCCTCTGCAGTTTCATTTGAAAACTAATTAACCCTTGAACATCTGTCTCTCAAGATCTTGGTTTTATCACAAGTTCACCTGACAGCCTTTCCCTCTTCATAGGCAGATCCAGAAGGGGGGGACTCCGGAACATGCACCCCTCTCCCCCTCATGAAAACCAAGTGTTGTATGTTCTAGGCAGTAAACTTATCTGAGAAAGGATTTTCATATTTTTGACCCCTCCCATTTAAAACTGTTGGATCCCTTCCCTTACCTTCTTTAACCTTGTATGACCTTTCTGATTTGATCTAATATTTAGAAACAGGCGAGCTATCGAGTTTTGTGGCTCCGCCAGCAGAAATATATAACACATCATTGCTTCAAGGAAGGGTGTTTATGGATGGCAGTGAACCAGGATTGTTTTTTTTAACCTTGTATGATCTGTCTATGTTCAAGAACTCCAAGATGTACACTGTAGTATTTTGTGTAATAATGACTTGTATTTGTTACCATGGTAACCAGGTACAACAACATGTGGATGATTGTCGATATGAAGAGGTTTTCACCAAGGAGCCAATCACTGAACTCGGGTCTGCTGACTGTCCTGGAACAAATACCGTAAGTGAAGTGTGGAATCTTCTGGGGTTTGGTTCTTGTATTCTTAAGTTTATTCTCAATGTATGTATGTTTTGGCTCTGTGCTTCACCACACAGAGTTGTGTTCCTTGGTAACACCAGGATCTTCTTGTGTTTGAATCCAATGCCTACTTTGTAATATTCCACTGTTTCTCAAGAATGAATGTCTACTTATGACTAGTTGTGTAACACCCAGTGAAGTTCAGTCTTCAGCAACCAATTCTTGTCTCTCCCGTGAAGAACTGAGCTAGAATCAGTCTTCAGCAACCCATGCCTGTCGTAAGAGGCGACTAACTGGATCAGGTGGTCAGACTCGCTGACTTGGTTGCAATCTCATTAAAATCAGATCTCTCAGTTCTCGCTACCGCTAAACAAAGATCTGAAGACATCCTATTAGGGGTCACGTCAGAACGACCTTTCATACGACCAATCAGAGCGTCGCTTACCAGATTATGAAAGTGACAGTCGGAATGTGATTTCTAATCATGCAACCTCGAAAAATTTATTCCGAATGATAGTTACGGGTTTAGTGACTGAATCCATACAATCTAGCCCAACTATGAGCCATTCCAGAATGTTCTTTTGTTCAGGTTTCAAATTTGTAATCGAGAATTTGTCAAAATATGTTTCGAAGCGTAGTCGCCAATTTGAAATTAGTGCCGTAAAGCACGAGAAAGCTGCCTTCTGATTGGTCATTCCATTGGTAGGTCAAACTTCGTGCAAGGTCGGTCTGACGTGATGTCCTCAGATCTTTGTTTAGCGGAGGCGAGAACTAAGATCTGATTTTAATGAGATTGACTTGGTTGATGTATGTTATCGTGTTCAGAGATTGATGCTAATGATCATATTGATGTCATGGTCTGTCATGGTCTGTCATGATTTGTCTGGTCCAGACTCGATTATTGACAGACCACCATCATAAAGCTGGATATTGCTGAGTACTGCATTTACCAACAAACAATCAAACTTGTTTCACCTATGTTGCTGTTCTTTTGTCACTAGGAATATGATCAAGTACGCTGACTTGACTTCTTTGCTGGAAAAAAAAGGCTATTTTGCAAGTTACAATGTTGCGTAAGTATCTTAAGACATGTCAGATTTGCAATATTGTTTTCTGAGTTTACATATTTCCTTCTGTGAATCATCAGTCGGGGAAATGAAATTAGTTGAATGAAAGTGGCTTCACACATGTGTCAACACATGTATTTACACCCTGTGCACTCAAAAGAACCGTCTTGTCCGATGGTAGAAGACCAGATGGTGGGAACACAAATTCGACAGACACCCGAAACGCAAGTGTCAAAATGTGTGGTGTCATCCTGGGCAAGTGACTTAGTTCAAATGTGCCTCTGTTCACCCAGCAGGGAATGGGTAACCAGTATGTAAGGTGGATGTAAAAAACCCTGTAGGCAGCTTGGTTTGTATACTCCCCAGGGAGTTGAGAATATTAACTTGAATGCAAACGGATCCAATTTTGGGGACCAAATTTGAGCAGATACTTGTACCTGGATACCTGCCGGATATAAATGTATAATATACATTAAGACGAGTTCTATGGATGAACAACTTCTTTATTACAATTGGTGCGACGTTTCAGTGTAGATCCTAATACCTTGTTCATCCATAGAACTCGTCTTACTTTATCACTCCAACTTCTAAATGCCACTTAAAGAAGTTATAATATACATTGTTTGATAGGCATTACTTAGAAGTTGACAGATGACAAAGATGACACAATTTATGGATAACACCTTCTTTAATTTCTGTAAAAAGTAATAATACAATATATTTTGAGTATTTCTAACATGAAGTTATGTTTCACAGCGTATCCTGAAACTATGTCTGCATATTTAAAGTAAAATGTTTCCACAACAATTGAATCAATGAATCAATTAACCAATGAAAGTACCAGGAATAACAAGTGTGGAATGTATCTAGGATTCCAAACAAAGTGTCTTTCACGGGCATACTGGGGAAAAGAGGTTATTTTGTTTTAAAAAATGTTTATGGTTTTTAGAGTTTTTATGTTTTTAAATGCAGTATTTTAACAACGGACATGTAGAAGTTTAACACTGCATTCAATGTGGTAATGTTAGCTAATTATTCAGACCCTTCCTCTATCATGGCCCTGCTGACAGTGAAACACAAGTCACCTCACCAAAGCCATCATATTAGTTATGGCCATACCTGCATCAACTGGGAAGTTTTTCATTCCAGCCTGGGAATTTGTACTGACAGGTGCTGCTGACTTGGGGCTGAATATTGGACTCCGAGCACGTCTAAATAAACAGCTGCTATTATGTAAAGAATTAAATGCAGAATTGATACAATTTCTGTCACATGTGTAATATTTTTCCCCTTATCATGTTTATAACAACAAATCGACCGCCTCCGTAGTCTCGTGGTTGAGCATCCGCCTGGAGAGCGGAAGGTCGGGGTTCGTCCCCGGCCGTGTCATACCAAAAGATGTTAAAAGATGGTACTTGTTGTTACCCTGTCTGGTGCTCGGCATTAAGGGGCTAAAACAAGGACTGGTCGGCTCGGAGTCAGTATGCTGTGTCTGGGTGGGGTATTCATGTTAAACTGTGACATGGTATCTCAGTGGGCTAGGGCTATAAAATCGGCATTAGTCCGGACTAGTACAAGCAGCACGTCGCTATATGAGAGCAATAATCTTGAATGCGACGTTAAAACCCAGTTCACCTTACCTCACAAATTACTGTTTCTGAAAGTGTTACAGTAACATTCACACAATGTTGATCTTCTCCCTGCAGATACTTCCCTGAAATCTTCAATGCAAGCGGTGGCCCCGAGAATGTGAAGAAGTATGGGGACTGGTTCAGTTACGACCACACCGCCCGCGCCAACATCTTCCGCCGCGACCATTCCAAGGTCAAGGACATGGACTCCATGATGAAACTCATGAGGTACTGTAATGTAGGACTGACTTGCCGTGCCATCGTGTTGGCTGTTGAACATAGTGACATCTCACGTCAACATGCTGTACCTGGAACCTAGCAAGGGGGAAAAATTCCAGATGAAAGTACAGGATTCTTTTCTATTTTGGCTTCAGGCTCGACGACTTATTTTAAAAAAAAAAAAAATTATTATTATTATTATTATTATTATTATTATTATTATTATCATCATCATTATCATTATTATTATTATTTTCATCTTTTCAAATACAGGCATTGTACAATAGGAATATTACTAAATAACATATATAAGTCAAGTTTCAGTGTAAAAGTACTACGGCTGGGACTACCTGAGTACCCAACCCCTATTACCCGACCCTACCCAGGTACCCACTGTAGGTCTTAAGATAGGTACCAAAAAGTCCAATTAAATAGCATTTGACCGTACTCCTGTCAAAATAAATTTAGATACATGTATAAACCGATCTGGTCAGGCATACACTGAAGTTGACTGAAGTTTTATCTTTATGCAAACATATAAAGTCGGAAGGAATGTGTACCCACCCGACCAGAGTACCTTAGTTACCCATCACGAGTTACTTGATATTGAAATATATATATGGTTTTTCTTATAAAACTTTTTTTTGACGACTGAAATATTATTACATTTATCTTTATTCTTACTGCAAGCATGTGAAATGTATCACTGTAGTGTACCAGGTGAGCTACACTGCCATGCTGCTTTACTGGTTACCATGGTTACTTCCAGATACAATGACTTCACCCACGACCCTCTCTCTCGCTGTAACTGTACGCCGCCATACAGCGCCGAGAACGCCATCTCCGCCCGCTCAGACCTCAACCCCAAGAATGGGAAATACCCCTTTTCATCTCTGGGTCATCGGTCACACGGTGGCATTGATGCCAAGGTATATATAATATAGAGGATATTGTATGAGTGTTCGTGTCATGCTATGTTTACAACACAAGTGTCTAAATTCCGGTATTTCCCCAGCGAGAGCGAGGGAAATACCAGAATTTAGGCACGAGTGTCGTAAACATAATATGACATGAACACTCAAATAATGTTCTGTTTATTACCCAAGAATATGTATACATACAGAGACAAATTTTAGTGTTAAGCTATAAGGACAGCAAGTCACTACAGCAGCGGAACCACAATTTGTTGAATGGCATCAACACGTTTCTAGTGTAATGTCATTCCGACTTCACATCACAATAGGATATGAATGGCATCAACAATGTCTTCCGGATGACGGAAACAATACACTGTTGTCTCGTGAGGTGATATGACCCTAGGGCACCTAGAACCCCTCATAGGTAATAAAATACTTTATTCAGAAAGTAGGCCTCAGCAAACCGACAGATGACAGACAGCAGACAGACAAATTGACAGACAGCGAACAGACAGATGGTCAGACAGACTGATAGACAGACAGCAAATGGACAGACAGATGGACAGACAGTTAACAGACAGCAAACAGATGGACAGACAGCAATCAGACAGATGGATAGACAGACAGCAATCAGACAGATGGACAGACAGCAAATAGACAGATTGACAGACAACAAAGATATTGACAGATGGACAGACAGGTAGATGACAGATAGATGGTCAGATAGATGGACAGATAGATGGACATTAAACAGACTGACAGCAAACAGACAGATGGACAGACAGCAAACCGACAGATGGACAGACAGGTAGATGGTCAGATAGATGGACATTAAACAGACTGACAGCAAACAGACAGATGGACAGACAGCAAAGCGACAGATGGACAGACAGGTAGATGGTCAGATGACCAGACAGCAAACAGATGGAGAGACAGCAAACAGATGGACAGACAGTAAACAGATGGACAGATTGTTAGACAGCAAACAGACAGATGGACAGACAGCAAACAGACAGATGGACAGACAGGTAGATGGTCAGATAGATGAACATTAAACAGACTGACAGCAGACAGACAGATAGACAGGCAGCAAACAGACAGATGGACAGACAGCAAACAGATGGACAGACAGCAAACAGACAGATGGACAGACAGCAAACAGATGCACAAACAGCAAACAGACAGATGGACAGAGCAAACAGATGGACAGACAGCAAACAGACAGATGGACAGACAGCAAACAGACAGGTGGACAGACAGCAAACAGATGCACAGACAGCAAACAGACAGATGGACAGACAGCAAACAGACAGATGGACAGACAGCAAATAAACAGATGGACAGAGCAAACAGACAGATTGACAGACAGCAAACAGATGCACAGACAGCAAACAGACAGATAGACAGGGCAAACAGATGCACAGACAGCAAACAGACAGATGGACAGACAGCAAACAGACAGATGGACAGACAGCAAACAGACAGTTGCACAGACAGCAAATAAACAGATGGAGAGACAGCACACAGACAGGATGACAGACAGCAGATGGACAGTCCAATGGACAGACAGCAAACAGACATATGACAGACAGCAAACAAACAGGTGGACAGACAGCAATCAGACAGATTGACAGACAGCAAACAGATGGACAGACAGCAAACAGACAGATGAACAGACAGCAATCAGATGAACAGACAGCAAACAGACAGATGAACAGACAGCAATCAGATGAACAGACAGCAATCAGATGGACAGACAGCAAACAGATGGACAGACAGCAAACAGACAGATGAACAGACAGCAAACAGCTTTGGCAGACAGCAAACAGACAGATGAACAGACAGCAATCAGATGAACAGACAGCAATCAGATGGACAGACAGCAAACAGATGGACAGACAGCAAACAGACAGATGAACAGACAGCAAACAGCTGGGCAGACAGCAAACAGACAGATGAACAGACAGCAACCAGATGAACAGACAGCAATCAGATGGACAGACAGCAAACAGATGGACAGACAGATGAACAGACAGCAAACAGATGGACAGACAGCAAACAGACAGATGAACAGACAGCAAACAGCTGGGCAGACAGCAAACAGACAGATGAACAGACAGCAATCAGATGAACAGACAGCAAACAGATGGATAGACATCAAACAGAAAGATTGACAGACCTGTAGATGAACAACAAACAGATGGACAGGAAAGAGATGTGAACACACAGACAGACAGACACACAGACAGACAGAAGGACAGCAAGCAGTCTTGAATACCTTAATTGGTTTTTTTACGTTTAGTTTTATCCTTGGTTGTTTTCATTTTGTCCAGATAACCTCCTACACTAACTTCATGCAACTGGAGAAGACGTTTATTGCTGTTGCCGGACCAACTTATGACCAGTTGTCTCCCTTCCAGTGGAGCAAGGCCGACTTTGCCAGTGAATGTCCACATTATGGTCACCCTGACCTGTTTCGCTTCACCCCCATGATGTACAATGGAACAATCCCGGACCTGAAATGGACTGCTCCATAACCAGGTGTTGCAACAACATAAAAAAAAGCAGAGGACTTCAGTTAATGTTTTTCTGCATATCATCGCATGAATTTTCTTTTTACAACCTATTATTTGATTGATATATCTTTTAATGTCACACATTTACCAGTGTGCCTCCACAAATGCAAAAATGATATTTTTGGTATGGCGTGAGAGTATGTAAAAAATATGATTTATTTATATTTAACATATTTGAAAATATCTTAATAAAGTCGCTATTTATACTCATGTGTATATCCCCTACTTAAACTGTGGTCTCTTAAAAAAACATACCTCAGACAATAGTCTCTGTTTATACTTAAATGTATTTTTCTCCCAATTAAACTGTGATCTCTTAAATACGGTAACATACACTTAAACAATTAAACTTGTGTGGTGCCATTTGCGAGTACATATGTGTCATTCAAGGTGCAGTTCCGTTACCATGGTAACTGCTTTGTCCTCATGTAGCTTCTGTACACAACATTCCATTGTATTAATTCAGGATCTGTAAAACAAGCGACTGATGAACAGGTGATGTCATGATTATTGTTGCTATTATATCATGTCTATTGATTTGGATATCTTGTTGCTGTTTGCTTGTAGTGATGGGTCACTTTTAGACCACCTTTGGGCAGGGGTGAAATGATACATCAGTGTACCACTACATCGTAAATTTCTGTCAACTATACGATACACGGTACGTTTTCCTTAGTATCGATACAGGGCTATGCAGCTGCTAAAATATATTACTTTATACTCGTTTAATGACAGCTAGCCTTTCCTTAAGAACTTGCTCAGAAATATTTATTGTCAAGAAGTTTCCACTCATTTTGATGTAAATATGCATATTTTGATATGTATCGTATTGTTACCGATGTATCGAGAAGTATGGTATCATGACCTTGCTGTATCGTTTGACCCCTACCTCCGGGCATCCTATTACAGTGTGACAGGTTGCCTGTCAGTCGGAAACATAGGTGCCTGTGTCAATTCTAGTTTTGCTTGAATGATTGTTTAAAAATAAATCTATGAATGGTAAAACATGTATACATATCATTTAGAACATGATATATTTTTATGAATCACATCTGTGACTTTTGTCAAAATGTAACCTTACCTTGACTACCTCCCTTGGGTCAAGACTCAATATTTGATATTTAAACTGAAAATTCAGAGTAGTGAAATCTCAATCTCATTAAAATAGATGTTTTACTCCAGTTTGATACGTTTCTCTATCCAGACATTATTGTCCATATGATCTGCCAAATTACTTCCCTTGGTTCAAGGCTGTAGGTTAATGTTTTCAACATCTTTTTTAGTGTAACATGAGATATGAGTGTTTCTGTCCTATGTCTGTGGCAAGCCATCCCAGCCATTGTCACAAACTCTTAGTCAGCGATTTGTACTGCGTACTATGAATAGAAAATGTCATTATTTCATTTTGTAAAATACAATGAGATCATTACATGCACAATAAAACTATTTTCTCCAAATTTGAAGTTTCTTGATGCTTAAAGTTCTCCATCACATTTCACTTATAGGTCCAGTCTGTGTTTGAAAAATGAAATTATGCTCTATCAAGAGTTGTCTTTCTTTGATAAATATCTCAAACTGGACTGGAAAGCGAATATTTGTCACAGACAGTCCATTCACACTCAACAGTCAACGACAGTCTTACTTGGAATTGTCTTGGGTCGGGAGCTTGTATGAAGTGGTAGGGTGATGCCATCTTCTCACAAGTGGCCCGTGGTGCTGTGCAGAGTTGTGTCCCTTCGGCATTCCAGAATCCAATGATCATGGGTTTGAATCCCAGATTGCCCGACCTGAAAATGAGCAACTAGAGGCTCACGTCCCTGTAGTCTCACGGCAAGGTGGCCATGCAGTCATGTGATCAGTGTAGTTACAATTAGGGCTGGCTAAAAAGATCGATAATCAGGATTATCAACGATGGGAAGAACTATTAATTATCCATGTGAAATTGTTGTCATCGATAATAACTTTCATTAACTATTGTGACAATCTCATTAAAATCAGACCTAAGTCCTAGCTGTCACTAAACAAAGCTTAGTGGCAGCGAGAACTTAGGTCTGATTTTAATAAGATTGCTATTGTGACGAAATAAAGTTTAGATTTACTGGCAGTCAATAAACGTCGAACTATAAGGAGAAGAATTGTGTACGGGGAAGCTGTTCTGCATCTGGGTATTAATACGATGGTTGTACCTTTTCCATGAGGCTATTAGTCGCTGGGCAACATGTTTAGGAAAAATAATGTCAGAACTTTTTTGCGATTTAGTTCAGGTACCTCAAAAATAACACTGCGACACAATTAATGGAGGAACTTAAAGTGTTGCCAGATTTGTAACGTCAATACAACGAAATCATATTCTCTTGCGCTTAACAACATAACAGTAGATGTATCTATTCACTTGGCCAAGAACTGTTCCTGTGATGAGATATGTCTTGATAACATAGACGCTATCTTTACAAAGTCACATGATCAAGACGAGTCACATGACAGTCAAGATGGCGACCGCCGTGCATGTTGTGGTGTTGTCGGTGTTGTTGTCGGTGGTTGGAGGTGAAGATGCAAATAAGGTCAACGTTCACGCCGTATATGATGAAACCAGTGGACGGTTCCAGATACGTGAGGGACTCGACACAAAGCATGCCCTGGCTTGGGCACAGTTCATCAACTCTGTCAATGAGACTGGGTTAGTTCACGTTAATTGCCAAGTATATTGTCCTGGACATTCAAACATTGTGCTGAAATACGAGACGATATCATAAACTGGGAGGTTTTACCCTATAAATTAATTAATCACTTTTCTTCATGCCTTTCTTTCATTAATGTTTGTGTCAAATTAATATTTTATTTATATATTTTATTTTTAATTAAGTACATAGTGTGTTAAAGTATATTTTCAAATTTGATAATGCGGGTTTTTTTCACGCGCGCACTCACTCAATCATCTATCCTAATATTAATATTAATATATTAATATATTATTGGCTGAGAAAGTATTTATCATGTTAATCTTCTCAATTTATTTTTGAATTATACTGAAGTAATGTTGCACATGATCAGTCATAATCTGTGGAAATATGTATCATCATGGTGTCTGGAAGGGTTGGGTCGTTGCCATCAACCACCAGCTTGCCTAGCAGAGCCGTGATTTAATATTTACGTAGAGCCCTAAAGAAACTGAAATATTGCTGTGTAAGGCAACATTAATGTGAAGTGAAATATTGATTTATTAATATTGCTATGTCTTTTCCTTAAACCTTGTACACGTCTACTTCAAAGAGTGTCCCTGTCGGTATTACGTCAGAAAGCATGTGTACATTGTTATGGAAAGGATTAGTAAATATGATATGACAATGTCGCTGTGTTTAGTCTATATCCCTTCCGCTATGAAGGCGACCACGTGTTTGCGTGACGGGCGAGTTATTGGAGGAAGTACGGTGAACTAGGACGTGAAGTACTTTAGCACATTAAAGATCTTTTTCTCGTGTGACTTTGTCTCACTTTGAAATTTCTGAAAAAAGTTGTTTTCATAAATTTTAAATATTTGTTTGAATAACAAACAGTTTGTCTAAAATGGGGTGAGATGCCATTATGAACAGCTATTTCTGAAGGCAATATCCAGCAGGTTTAAGTAGCGTGACATTATTGTTCCCCTGTGTGACATGTAATTCTTGTCGTTATCAATGCAATTGTCATCAGTGTTTCAACCCTACACTCACTCACTCACTGACCACCCAGGACTAACACCGATGTCGCTTGTGAGCACCCTGACATCTGCTCCCAAAGCGGAGCTGCATCGAAGGAATATTTCTGTGCTCGTGGGTATTCTTTACACGGTCAAATAATTCCTGCTGAATTCTTGTACAAGGACCTGTAGCCTTTATACCGAATGATAGGATATATAAATATTTATCATCCAAAACTGGCTCCCATAGGAGATATCGCTTGGATGAGATATAGAGGTTATCACGCGAGTGTGTTTGGGGATGGTAAATATCCTGCATTAGCAATTAACATTGTATTTAGCGAGCCTCGGCAAGCCTCGGAATGTTTCCACTTTTATCATCTCGTGTTGATATATTTGACATCAAAAGACACTCGGGTGAGATTCTCTATATATTAGATGTACAATGAAATGTGATGTCAGTCAATGAATGAGTAGAATGAATGTGTAGAGTGTAGGTTATTGTAAGGGAGTATACAATTAAAGAATCCGCTGTGGCATGGTACAAATAAGCTTTGTTAAATAGTTAAATAACACTGTATGTAATTCTTAAATCATTAGGCAGGTACGTGGTTTGGAGAAGAAATACGAAATAAATGCGTCTTGGATTGACGTTACGAGGGCGCTCGCCTTTTGGATGTCTTTGAATTTGTTCATGACTTTTTGAATTAAATATGTTTTACCGTATTACACAAAGATGATTTGGCAAGTGTGTTATCGTATGGTAAATATCGGTATATTAGGAATACAACTCGTATTATTCAATCCTTTAGCGATCATAATACATATATTTTATTTTTAATAGATGATATTTACGATACGGAAGCACACTAGAGTAATAATCCCTTTATCCTATAATGTCATTCTTTTAATGACTGAAGTTTGAGCCATATTTTCCTTCCCAAAGGTAACGTGAGATGTCGCGTAGGAATACAAGGCATAAGTGAACCGCCTCATTGATGATAAGTGCCAGCTGATTTGCGCCAATGTTTGTTTATATAAGCATTCGCGCATCGGGCATCCTATATATCTATGGGACAATAAGCAATATTTTGCGATCACATAAGCAACGCATAACTATATGGAGCTCAGTCATAGTAGAACCTGATAGACGACCTCATTCACCTAATGTTGTATCGGATCGTGATACCAGATCGTATCTATATCGTATCTTTAGCACTTTCTATTTAAGAAATAAACGACCAGTGGGAGTTGTTTATTCCGAGTGGTTTGTTCTCCCTGCAGTATTTTGTTGTACGATAAACAACGACCACGAGTTGTTTATTTCTTATATGAGATGTCAAATTTATGTACAGCCGTTTAAAGGATGACGATAAAATGTACAAGCTTTAAAAATATTTACCCGCATTTCAATATTGATGACTCCCTCAAGAGAATCCGACTTCGGAAATGTCGGACAAGTCCATTTTATGCACAGGTGGGTATTTCCCGCATATTCTCACAATCCTCATGTTGATTACCTGAACCATTTCTCCCAATAGCGATTGTCATACCTCTCCCGCTTTTGGATGCGATCGTTCGGCCATCGCGTTTATCTGCGTTGCCAAGCTACCTCTATGGGGAACAATACACCAGACACTCCCCTCTCAAAAATAACTTCGTCCAATATACGACGTCATCAAGTTGCGAGCGCATGTTCGAATCTCCAGAAATGAGTGTGAGTATGGTTTTACGCCGCTTTTAGCAATATTCCAGCAATATCACGGCGGGGGACACCAGAAATGGGCTTCACACATTGTACCCATCCAGAAATGACGTCATGATAGAACAATGTTTTATCGTGAAATAAACCACGCTTCGTATGGCAAGCCGTTTTTTAACATTTATTACGCAATTACAGATATCTTCAATTGTTTTAAAGATATCTTGAAATGAATTTAAGATATCTTGAGTGGAATTGAAGATATCTTTAAAAAAATAGTTGCTGATATCTTAAATTCGATTATTGATATCAAAATATGATTTAAAGATATCAAAATGTCATGTTTTGTTATGATGTCATTAATTCAATTCCTGATATCTTGAAACTAATTACAGATATCAATAAGTAATTATTGATATATTCAATTGTTGCCATTATTAAAGATGTTACATTAATAATGTTACTTAAATTAGATAACTGATATCTATAATTGATATAAAGATATCATCAAAAGTATTAATGATATCTTTAATTGGATGTTTGATATCAGTAACGGTCAGAATTAATGACATCTGGAATTGAATTAAAGATATCTCTAATTGAATTAAAGATATCTGTAATGCATTTGTGGATATGTATAACTTATTTCAAGATATCTTGAATTGAATTAAGATATCTTGAATTTATTTCTAATATATCTATGTACTGTAGGATGGTAATTGTTTAATGATATCTTAAATATATTTAGAGATATCACAAACTAATTTGTTGATATCACCGTAACATTTTAAGATATCAGTAATTGTATTATGGATATCAGAAATGAATTTAAGATATCTTTAATTATTTTTTGATCTCTTAGAAACATTGATATCTTGAAATAAAATACCGATATCTCTAAAACAATTATTGGAGATATCTGTAATTCCGTAATAAATGTGAAAACGGCAATACGCTTCGTTCTTCTTTGTTCTTTGCGATTTATCGCGTAGCTATGATAAATACATACATATGTAGACGAAATATTTGGTTACTGAAACAACATAGGGCATAATAAAATCTTGTGCCTTTAACATTTAAGTCGAAATTAAGATTAATATTTCCCAAAGACTCACATTTTTAAGTCACCTTGACAATTTGCATACCATATTTAAGCAGGAAGCAGGACATGATTCCCCATAGCCATATATTCACTAAATACAACTAATCGTCATATATCCGTCCATTCCCTGTAGCCATATAGTCACTAAATACAGCTATTCGTCATGTATCCGCCCGTTCCCTATAGCCATATAGTCACTAAATGCGACTATTCGCCATATATCCGTCCGTTCCCTGTAGCCATATAGTCACTAAATACAACTATTCGTCCTATATCCGACCGTTCCCTGTAGCCATATATTCACTAAATACAACTATTCGTCATATATCCGACCGTTCCCTATAGCCATATAGTCACTAAATACAACTATTCGTCATATATCCGTCCATTCCCTGTAGCCATATATTCACTAAATACAACTATTCGTCCTATATCCGACCGTTCCCTGTAGCCATATAGTCACTAAATACAACTATTCGTCATATATCCGACCGTTCCCTATAGCCATATAGTCACTAAATACAACTATTCGTCATATATCCGTCCATTCCCTGTAGCCATATAGTCACTAAATACAGCTATTCGTCATACATCCGACCGTTCCCTATAGCCATATAGTCACTAAATACAACTATTCGTCATATATCCGTCAGTTCCCTGTAGCCATATAGTCACTAAATTCAACTATTCGTCATATATACGACCGTTCCCTGTAGCCATATAGTCACTAAATACAACTATTTGTCATATATCCGTCCATTCCCTGTAGCCATATAGTCACTAAATACAGCTATTCGTCATATATCCGCCCGTTCCCTATAGCCATATAGTCACTAAATACAACTATTCGTCATATATCCGACCGTTCCCTGTAGCCATATATTCACTAAATACAACTATTCGTCATATATCCGACCGTTCCCTATAGCCATATAGTCACTAAATACAACTATTCGTCATATATCCGTCCATTCCCTGTAGCCATATATTCACTAAATACAACTATTCGTCCTATATCCGACCGTTCCCTGTAGCCATATAGTCACTAAATACAACTATTCGTCATATATCCGACCGTTCCCTATAGCCATATAGTCACTAAATACAACTATTCGTCATATATCCGTCCATTCCCTGTAGCCATATAGTCACTAAATACAGCTATTCGTCATACATCCGACCGTTCCCTATAGCCATATAGTCACTAAATACAACTATTCGTCATATATCCGTCGGTTCCCTGTAGCCATATAGTCACTAAATTCAACTATTCGTCATATATCCGACCGTTCCCTATAGCCATATAGTCACTAAATACAACTATTTGTCATATATCCGTCCATTCCCTGTAGCCATATAGTCACTAAATACAACTATTCGTCATATATCCGCCCGTTCCCTATAGCCATATAGTCACTAAATACAACTATTCGTCATATATCCGTCCGTTCCCTGTAGCCATATAGTCACTAAATGCAACTATTCGTCATATATCCGACCGTTCCCTATAGCCATATAGTCACTAAATACAACTATTCGTCATATATCCGTCCGTTCCCTGTAGCCATATATTCACTAAATACAACTATTCGTCATATATCCGACCGTTCCCTGTAGCCATATAGTCACTAAATGCAACTATTCGTCATATATCCGTCCGTTCCCTGTAGCCATATATTCACTAAATACAACTATTTGTCATATATCCGACGGTCCCTACAGCCACATATCCACTAAATGCGACTATTCGTTATTCCCGATTATTCACTATATTCTTCATATTCTTCTTATTCCATACTTTGATGTTCTACTTTCACAGCTGGGGTTATCTTGAAGTCGGCACGCTGTATCATGAATACCATGCCAAGTACAACGACTCCATGTTGGCCTACGCTGCCGGCTTGGTGGAGGGCTACGTCACACGTGACCTCATCACCATGCACTGGGAGAACACCATGGCCGGCTACTGCGAGGAACCTTACTCCGCCTACTGCCGGCGTCTGCGCGACTTCCTCGAGACCAACTTAAACTGGATTCGAACCTCCATAAAAAACAACCCCAATGACCCCTACTGGCATCAGGTAAGTGAGTGAGTGAATGTCGTTGAACGCCGTATGGGGAGGAATCGTGCGGTAAAAAAACATATTATCACTAGCGGAATAAGCCGAGTGAACCCGAGTGTATTTTCTGTGTGTCCCAGGTGGAGATGTTCTACACCCAGCTGCGGGGGATGTCCGACGGCTACAACAATGACCCTCAGAGGCCCTCGCTGGACATAGATCCATTCGGGTTGTAGTAAGTACAGCAACAATCTCATTCAAATTAGATCTTTTAATCCGATACGATACCTCTCTGCCTCTTAAAAAAAACTTGTTTTGTGGACTGTTGTTATGGCCAATGTCCCAAAACGCTCAATGGGTTTACAGAGCATATACTCGAGTTGTCAAATCTACATACAGGTCTTGGTTCACAAAGGGAAAACAGAAGTTGTCACCAACACAGCACATTTTTTGTTTGTTTGTTGTTTGTTGTTTAACGCCGCACTCAGCAATGGTCCTGCTATATCTCAATGCCTCTCAAAGAAGTTATATAACGGCGGTCTGTGAATAATCGAGTCTGGACCAGACAATCCAGTGATTGACTTTATGAACATCGCTTCACGCAATTAGGATACGATGACATGCATCAATCAAGTCAGCGAGCCTGACCACCCGATCCCGTTAGTCGCATCTTACGACTAGCATACCTTATAACGGGGTTAATATTGCAATTAGGCCGCAAAAGACATCCATGGATAAAATGGTGACGCTTTTGACACGTGAGTAGAATTTCCGATCTTTTATATGGATAGAGGATGGTGGAGAAGTCTGGCGGTTAAAGCGTTCGCTTGTCTTGCCGAAGACCGGGGTTCGATTCCTCACATGGGTACTATGTGTGAAGCCCTTTTCTGGTGTCCCCCGGCGTGATATTGCAGGGACATTGTTATAAGCGGCGTAAGACTACACTCGCTCACTCATCTGAATAGACAGATGGGATTGTTCGATGGGACGCACATCTTCCCGAGGCAAGAGTGTCCAGAAGCCTACATCAAAGCCTAGAGACTAGAGACTTTGTTAGGCAAGAGGACACACTGAAGATGAGAAGAAAAGATAAGATGGGGGACGCCATGCTTTGTACATGTACATGTGCATCGTATCGACATAACCACGTATTGGTTGCTGATTTCACGTCCTAATTCATAAACAAGCGATTATGGCAATAGTACATTAACGAAACATATTTTATGATATTATTTGAAATGAAATGACATGATATTAAATGGTTTATTTGTAGGAAATACCCGAATTTAAATATCACAACAATATATTTTTTATTTTGCCTGTTTCTTTTCTCACTGACTAATACAAAGCTATAATATAAAACCGCAACGCCAGAGAATAACCAGTCTCGATTATCCACCTAAACTGATTCCTTTTGGCCTAAAAGGCAAAATAGCGGGTGAAACGTAAATGAATGGATCACTGAAAACCTGTGAGGAGATGAGGTGTCTCGAACAACAGAAGAACTTAATGATGGCAAAATGTTTTGATTTACAATGTCTTGTTGGTGTAGTTTCCTCTCCCGTGTCCAGCATGTTCCAGATCAGCGACGACGTGGAAGACCTGGAGATAGCGCTTCACAAACCCGGCGTCAAGGTCGACCAGCCACGACGTGGTCACTGTTCCGCCATCGTCAAGCTCAACCCCAAGTTCAAGGACGTCTTCGTCTCCCACAACACGTGGTCCCACTACAAAACCATGGTGCGCATGCTCAAGAGATACACCCTTCAGTACAGTCTGACTGACGCCATGCAGGGTAGGCTGTAGGTCAATGGAGTTGGTAATATATCATTTATTTATGGAGTTGGTAATATATCATTTATTACAAATACAAAATGTATTGTGGGAGCCATTGGTGAGAATAATACATATTCGAGCTCGAGCGTATATATTAAAATTGCGATCCGGAAACGCACGACGGTTATAATGTGTTTATTATATGAACTCCTGAGGTCATTTCACTCATTGAGAACTGTGATGATCCCGGTTTGAATAGGACTTCAGCAACCCAATTGCGTAGATCGATGCTCATGATATCAATCACTGGACTGTCTGTACCAGACTCGATTATTTACAGACCGCCGTCATATAACTGGAATATTGCTGAGTGCGGCGTTAAACAACAAAACAACAAAACACTCACTGAGGTCACTTAACAAACTGTATGAATACACTGTTACCTCAGCTACAAAGTGCCAAATAATTTACTGCTGTGTTTTGTTGACAGGAACACAT
Organism: Haliotis rufescens; assembly: GCF_023055435.1. Lineage (NCBI taxonomy): Eukaryota > Metazoa > Mollusca > Gastropoda > Lepetellida > Haliotidae > Haliotis > Haliotis rufescens. Next base: position 231,391 of record NW_025963902.1, read on the forward strand.
GCCCCTCGGGAAACCCCTATCCGTACTTGTTTGTGATGTTAAGCAGTAGTGTATTGAGAAAGTATACATTGCATCTTCGTATAAAGCTTGATAAAAGTAGTTCCTCATTTGCATATTTATCGGATCATTATACGTTTATCAGATTGGTTATATCCCTCGATAACACTGTCCATGAAAAATACAGATATCAGTACACGTGCCTCAACCAATGAAACTATATACAGTCGTGGGATTTTCGAGGGTTAGGAGGAAGACATTTCTCTGACGTGACTGCAACTGTTGTAATTCGGTTAGGGCTTCACCAAAGTGGTTAACGAATAGTGGGATATCACGAATATAGAGATATTACGAATAGTCGGATATTACGAATATTCGGATAAGTCGCATAGTGTGCTGTTACGAATTGTCGGAAATTACGAATAGTGAAATATTACGAATAGTTGGGTGTGACGAATAGTGGAATATTACGAATAATCATATTAAGAATAGTGGGACATTACGAATAGTCGGAAATGACGAATAGTCGGATATGACGAATAGTCGGGTGTGACGATTAGTGGGATATTACTTATATTCGGATATGACGAATAGTGGGGAGAGTCGAATAGTGAGGTATAACGAATTGTCTGGTGTGCCGAATAGTAACGTTTTGATAACGTTTGTAAATGTTTGGTCAAGTCAAATGTATACATTCTTTGGCCAGCAGTTTATAATAAAACGGTGTCAAAACATGTGACGGAATTCCGACGGGGACTCTATTTGAGGAATCCATTGCAGGTATTTCTTTCCACATTTAGCTGACGTGCCGTAAACGACATCTCAAAGTGGTCTATAACTCAATTCACTCACTCACTCCACTACCTCCTTGTGTCTTCAGGTATGCTACCCATGGGCAGCGTTTCCGCGTTCTCCTCCTACCCCGGCTACCTCGTCTCCTCCGACGACTTCTACGTACTCTCCTCCTTGATGGTAGGCGAACATTACGTTAACCTATTCAGGGACGGTGGGGTAGCCCATAGCCCAATGGTGAAAGTGTTTGCTCATCTGCTATCAAGTCGGGTTCGAACTCTTTCGTGTTTACAATGTTTCAACCAATTTCTTGTGCCCCCAGCCTTGATATTGTTAAAATCATTGTATAGCCATACTCACCGATTTATTTGTATGTATATTCATACTTGTTTATTTTAAAGTAAATCTTATTTAGCGCATTTTTAGAACCATTCCAGGCAAAACACATGGATGAAGGACAGAAATGGGCTTTGGGCATAAAACCCAAAAGGGGAGTCAAACCTGGTCCTCCAGCGTGTTGGGCCAACACTTAATAAAAACCACAAGGCTTCCCCACAGCCAGTTAGACATGGATGATGATATTTTTACTTTCGCTGCATTTATATCATAGTTAATTAATCCCAAAATGAGGCTTCCATTATCACGCTATGTTCAGGGTCACTTGGGTTTACTACACGTGAGTCCCAACTGTGCAGACTGAGAAGAATCCATTGTGACGTTTTTTGGGTCACGTGTTACTTTTGTCATCCAGCCTCGATGGATCACTCGATGGCTTCCTTTTAACGCCTTACCGACAGTGTGGAAGGTTGTAGGGTTGCCTATAGAGGTTAAGGAGTGTGCGACTCAGCCAAAGATGCGGGTTCGAGTCCCTATATAATATATATAATACAAGCTGCCTGTGATGCGCTATAAGGTTAACAGTCACATTACCTACCGGGTACCCCTTCACTGCTGGGTTAACAGAGGCACACCGCACGTGTAACATGTGCTTCAGTGTGGGGCAGGAACGAAGCTCACGTCAACATCTGGCGAACATGGTCACACATTCAAGACCAATGTAGCTGAACTTCGCCTGATTAAAAATTGTGCCATGGTGCTGTACACAGGACCACATTCCACCACATGCCAAATCGTAACCCATTTTCGAGTCACCGCCGTAAAACTGCTGAATATTGTCAAGAAGAACGTAAACCCAAAGTAATAGACTATCCAGAAATAAAAATGTCATAAAATCGAAAGATGGTGTTGTGTTGTCGATTGCATCATGTTTGTTGACTTCAGGTCTCTATGGAAACAACCATCCCCAACAACAACCCCGCCCTGTACCAGCACACGAAGCCCGAGGGGTGCGTGTTGGAGCCCGTGAGGGTGTGGGCGGCCAACAGACTTGCCACGACGGGACAGGAGTGGGTGCTTAACTTCACCCGCTACAACAGCGGCACGTGAGTCCACTACACAACGGGAGCATCGGTCGCCCAGTCGTCCAAAGCGCTGCAATGCGCTGTACAGAGTTGCCTCTTCTGAGGCGTTTCAGAAACCCATGATCATGAGGTCGAAAGCAAGATACAGTTTGATTACAATTCTGGATGTTATGTGTAGATTCAAAAATTGAAACAATGTGTTAACCCATAAATCTGCACGTAAAAGCACGGACCCAGTAGCCTGAAGCGCGGCAATTCGCTGTGCGGAGCCACGTCCGGGAAGAAATCATGATCATGGGTTCGAACCCTCGATTCAATTTGGTTATGTTTGCAGGTTCTCCAGCACCAGACATGGCTTAATACTTTTCATCGTGCGCCGTTGGTGAAGAGCGTTGTTCATAATATCAACCACTGGTTTTATACACGATTTACGTGTCACCGTGATGTAGCTGGAATATTGCTGATTGTGACGTACAAGAGCAAATATATCATTGTATTTATCAGTCGATCGACCAGTGGTCAATGACAAGACTTTCAAATTGTTGGCATAAATGAGTGAGTGAGTATGATTTTACGCTGCTTTTAGCAGTATTCCAGCAATATCACGGCGGGGCGTTGTAGAAACTTATAGTGGGAAATTTATGCGATATCTGACGGATCCAGTTCGTTCACACAGGAGATCAGTAAATCATAGATGTGAGTTGGTTATTATTTTCACTTTATCGCCCAGTTGTAGTATTATTACCACTAATGGAGACTTTGAAGAGCATATATTTGGCAGTTTATTTGAGTTATCTCCCTTTGTCTTATGTTTGAAACATTACAAAATGGGGTCTCTTTCAGATGTTTTTGTTTTTCAACTTGTTTTAACTGTGTGTTACAGCTACAACAACCAGTGGATGGTTGTGGACCAAAAGTTAGTCCAAGAAACTATACCCCCGGGGGTACTGACGATCGTAGAGCAGATGCCGTAAGTACTCACCCTGTGTGCAGTGGCTATAGGTACTGTAGGAGATTCAACAGCGTATTGTACGCAGGGTCAATAACGTATTGTAGCATACCTCCATGTCAGGATGATTATATCTGACTGATCCACGTGATCTTGATAAAATACTATCTATCCCACCTTGGAGGGAAATAAACATCTCAGCGGGGGAATAAAGCTCTTATGCCCCTCCACGAGCAAGTCAGACTACACGTGGATTTTTAAGAGGCAGAATAAATCCTTTATATCCCGCTTCAAAGCAAAAAGCAACACGCTTTTTCCGAGTCACGTCACATCGCGCAAGCTAACCTCAACTCAATCTATCAGGGGGCACGGGTGGCCCAGTCGTCTAAGGCGCCGCGATTCGCTGTGCAGAATTGCGTCCCTTGAACACGCCAGAAACCTATGATTGTGGGTTCGAATCCCGGTTCGCCCCGATTATGTTTCTAGGTTTGTCAGCACCATACCCGTGCTCGTGCACGTGGGTTTCACCGAAGTGGTAAACGTCTGAGACCTGCATCACTTCGGGCTTTCCTCCCACATTAAGCTGACACGCCGTGATATAACTGGAATAATGTTAAAAGCGGCGTTAAGCCCAACTCACTCACTCAATCTATCAATTTTGAATTTATTTGAATTCTTTTAAATCATATTAAAATATTCAGATTCAGATTCAGATTCGTTGTAGCAGGAACACTCGGGGTACATGGGATTTTTATGCGTCTCTCGTTAGGTTTTATACCACTTGCCTCCAGTTCGTGGCTCCAGCTCGTTGGTGGGATGGGATAATTGTGAAGCCCATTTCTGACGTGTCCATAATGTTTTAGCGTGACGTTTGTTAAAACCATTCTCACTCATACAACTTAAGATAAATAGAATGAATACAAGCAGAGACCATGAAATAATATAATTACAGATATTGTCTCTGATTCAAGTTGACGAATGAAGGTCAATGCTAAAACGAAGCCGTTCTGATTTAGGTGAAGACCTCTGGTTGTGTCCAACATTACACACAGTAACCTTCTGCAGCCGAAATAATGTGCAGAATCTCTGAAATGTTGTCAAATTAATTATGTGTTATCTGTTAATAACTGTTTAATTTCAGGGGCTACGTTGAATATGCAGATGTGACTGACGTCTTAACGAAGAACACCTACTGGGCCAGCTATAACATTGCGTAAGGCCAAAAAGAAATATGACTGTTTCCGGTTTCTCGACCGACCCTTTTCTGAAGCCAGCGATAATAAATCTCTTTGCTTGTTTTTTCTGGTGGGCACCATCGCTTATATCACCATCTCGGTGCTGTCCGTATTTTAATGCCACGGGTAAATGTGTAGATACATCCGTTATTTCAGAAAGAGGAACCCGTCGATCCTGTTCTTTTTAAGCAAGTGTCATAAAGTACTTGAATGAATGCTGTTCAATAATAATAAGAACAGTGAGGCTATTCGTCTGTTGCCCATGCTGTGTACATGTCGTGGGGTGTAATTTCGTTTGACTGCTATTTCGTTTCCGGTTCAACAATTCGGAGCACTCGATTCATACTTTTTAATGTAACCTCGTGCTGTCCGTATGTTGACATTGTGCCATGTTTGCCTTGCATTTGCCTATGACGATGAAATAACAATCTCATTAAAATCAGATCTTAGTTTTGGCTACCGCTAAACAAAGATCTGAGGACATCCCATTACGGGTCACGTCAGAATGACCTTTCGCGAATTTTGACCGACCAATGAAATGACTGACAAGAAATCGACATTAGCCAATCAGAAGGCAGCTTTCTCGAGATTTACGACGCCATTTTCAAACTGGCGACTACTCTTCGAAACATATTTTGACGTATTCTCGATTAACAAAATTAAAACTGATAAGAAGAACATTCTGTTATGGCTTATAGATGGCCTAGATTGTATGGATATAATCATAAAACCCGTATCTGTCGTTCGGAATACCCCGTGTTAAATATTTCGTGGTTGCATGATTAGAAAACACATTGCGACTGTCACTTTCATGATCTGGTAAGCGACGCTCTGATTGGTTGGATGAAAGGTCGTTCTGACGTGACCCTTAATGGGATGTCCTCAGATCTTTGTTTAGCATAGCGAGAACTAAGATCTGATTTTAATGGGATTGATGAAATAACGGACTGTCATTAAATGGTCTTGAATGACTTCTGGTTGCTTCCACGTCTTCTTGTCAGTTGGTGTATGCAATTTATGACACGGCCACATTTAAGTGCATACTTGAAACCTCATACGTTATTGAAGATTTCTCTGTACTTGTGCTTAGCGTGAAATGTAGTTTAAAATATCAGGCAAATTAAAAAATAGCTGAATTTAAATTTAAATAACTGATTTAAATCAATTTAAATGTTTTAGTTTGCTTGTAGCATAGCGTTGTTTGATGGGCGGAGCAGGCGCATTGGTTACGTTACTTGTAGGTCTTTGGTGCCGTGTGGGGATGGTAACTATGGTAACAATTCGTTGAACTCGAAATAATAATTTTGTGGCCTAATGTTTTTTGCAGATATTTCCCTAAGATATTCAACATGAGCGGCCAACAACAGTTTGTCGACAAGTATGGGGACTTTTTCACGCACGACATGTGCCGCCGTGCTCAGATATTCCGCCGCGATCACCACAACGTCAAGGACAAAGAGACGCTGTATCAATTAATGAGGTACCGCATCAATCGTTCTCCAGGATGATATTCTGTTTGACTGCACGACGCTCCATTCCTGATCCAATATCTATACTTTTTTTTGGGGGGGGGGGGGGGGGGGGGGGGGGGGAACAAGCTCATTGGACTATATACAAAACTGGACTACAATGTTAGAGTTGTAACACATCACCAAGTTAGTTATATTGTTGAAATACCTTTACAGTGAGTGAGTGAACGAGTATGGTTTTACGCCGCTTTTATCAATATTCCAGCAATATTACGATGGGGGACACCAGAAATGGGCTTCACACATTGTACCCATGTGTTGAATCCAACATGGCCACCGCCCCAAAATACCTTTACAATTAGTGTACACCGTCTCCCTTAAGATGAAAGTGTGGCAACCCCAGTACCCCAACCCCAGCCCCAACCCCACCACACACACTCATCTCCCCCACCGCGTTTTGTCATAGCAGTGAATGAGTGAGTGGTTACATTTCAGTTCTTCTGCGTCAGATACATATTGGAGGAAAGGACAGATTTCAGACGTTCACCACAACCACGTTTATATGATAGATCAAGGATCATAATTAGTCGGTCATTCTTACCCATACAATGCCTATCCTGACATAACTAAGGGACACAACTCTGCACAGCTAATTTGCGGCATGATTACCCCTGATTGCTCCTGACCTTTGTCATTCGGGTGAGACCACGTAGACGTAATAATAACGTTTTGCCATTTTCAGGTACAACGACTTCCAACACGACCCCCTGTCTAAGTGCAACTGCACCCCTGGGTACAGCGCCGACCTCGCCATCGCAGCTCGCGACGACCTGAACGACGAAACCGGGACCTACCTCTACGACGACCTGGGATACGCTTTGGAGGGAGCTATAGACGTGAAGGTCAGATTTAGAATCATGAGTGAGGGAGCATAACTAGTTGTTGTTACTATTAAAGGAGAGCTATATCTGTTGAGTCGTGGTGGTGTTGTTTGTTTGTTGTTTAACGCCGCACTCAGCAATATTACGGCGGTCTGTAAATAATCGAGTATGGACCAGACAGTCCAGTGATTGACATCTTGAGCATCAATCCACGCAATTGGGATACGATGACATGCATCAACCAAGTCAGGAGTCTGACAACCCGATCCCGTTAGTCGCCTCTTACGACAAGCATAGTCGCCTTTTACGGCCAGCATGGGTTGCTGGGCCCTGTTCCACAAAGCGATCGTAGCGCTACGACTAGACTCAAATCTAGTCTCTGAAATGACCATATCGTACATAAAAAAAACAGTTGTTCAGTTATCTTAATAAAAATATAATAAAAAGGAGCCCAGTGACTCTCTTCATTTTCAGATACTGCAGTGATCTAGACTTGCCAAACATTATAGACTTGCATGGGCTGTATTTGATATATATTTGTATCAGGGTCTGTAAGACAGACTACGCTACGACTGTCGTAAGCCTATGCTAAAGTATGAGAGTTACGATCATCTTAGCGCTACGATCGCTTTGTGGAACGGGGCCCAGAAGACCTATTCTACCCCGGATCTTCACAGGTATGTAATTAGGGCCTGTGTGAAACTGTAATTATGGTCATCATTAACTATTGGTTTGACATGCACGATCAAATCTAAGATTGCAGAGTGAACAACGAAATCAAAATTGATAGGAGTGCGAAAAGGCCAGCGCTTAGTTCCCCTTTAACTGTGGTGTGGCGTGTAGCCTCCTCTATATATCCAGGGGTCGCCTTTAGGTAAACCTACACTGACCCCTTGAGCCATTCCCGTGGTTCTCGCGATCTCAAATTACCTGCCCTTGATTTTCATTAGCCAATTTGATTTGCTACGCTACTCAGTCTAAGGAACCAATCAGGATGTTAGTTACAAGCCAGCCTCAATGTTAGGTTGGCATTGTCAACAACATGGCGGCAAGTCCCATTGACTGCGATAATTTGCGAGAAATTCAACATTGAAATACTGACTGACACGTATAAGAAAGCCCTCAGAAATGTTTTTTGACGGTAAGGGTGTCTTCATGTCCATTAAATCTGGCGGTGGCTTAGGTTTCTAGGTCATACGAGTTACCTCCTTACCCATTTCTTTAATTTCCTTATCTCGACGTTTCATTGGTCGGTTTGTAACTCGCATTCTGATTGGTCCGTTAAGGGTTAGATGTACAGTATATTTTTCTCACTGTCACAGATGGTAGAGACGTGGGAGATGCAGTGGCTGTTGTTTGATGCCGTCTCGGGGCCCACGTCTGACCAGCAACCGCCGTTCCAGTGGTCAAAGGTCAAGGACGCAGACGAGTACCCCCACTTCGGACAGCCAGACATATTCAACTTTAAACCAGTGTCATTTAACGGAACACTAATACCTCCTACCACGCCCGCTTGGTACCCAGAAACATGACATACAGTCAAACCTCGTTTATCCGGACGGTACCGTTCAGTGAAATCGTCCGGATTAACAAATGTCCAGATTAATGAATCAGGTTACTAATTATTTTGATCGTCACAAATGTCCCTAACATAACAGGTTTACAGAATAAACGAAATTTCAATGTATTCATGTTACTAAATAAGATTTTTTATTTATATTTTCTAGCTCAAGTTTTTTAATGTTATGTTATGTATCGTATAATAAAATTAATCAATATTCTACCACGACTATGAAGACTTCGTGACTATGATTGGTCAAAAGAAGATTAAAATCAGGTCAAAATCTTGTCGATTATGGTTATGTTTTACGGGGGACCAATTGGTATATAAGTACAAATAACCAGTTAATCAGTTTTTTGAAAAACAAGTTAGTTCCGCGTTTTTGTCACTATTTCTATCACCTGTCACCCCTACAATGGAAGATGTCGTGTTGATTTGCTAAATGACTTGGTTGAGTCCAAATCAGTCCAAATATGCAACACGTGGTGTCGAAACGAAGGATATATCAATACATGGTTATTTCATCAGTATTCCTTTTGAAAAACGATGTCTTTTTGAAACCATTATTTTGAACTAGTCAAGTAAATAACAAGTAATTCATCTTGAACGTCTATACGTTTGGTACTGCCTGTGACCCCTTTTCGGCAGGTTCTACGATAGCTGGCATATTTGCCCGTGTGTACGCTTACATGTGTCGTGGTAGAATGAACATATTTCGTATTTATACATTGAAAACCACGCGCTAAAGCTTTCGGTTCCACATTAATAAAGGAGGTATCTAATCTACGGTTAGATGACCTCAAATTTCAAAACAAAGTAGGTTTACCTTCTAATTTAAGACACCTGTTTGATGATGGGTGTTTCGTTTTGTTTATCAGTAAGATGTCAGATGTAATCAATTATTACCTTAAACAGTCAACGAAATAATCATGTTAATCTCTCTCATATATGCAGTTGTTGTTACTGATAATCCTCCACCTACTATATATATTTTGTACCATGTTTATTATTCTGCCTTGCTTGACAACGGTATTAGGATCTTTTCCGAAACGTCACCATTACAGTAAAATAAAGAAGTTATCCATAAATTGTCTACTTTGTCATCCTTCAACTTCTAAGAAATCTAAAACAATTCAATTTTGAAATATTGGTTACGGAAAGAGTGAGTGATAGAGTTTGGTTTAACGCCACTTTTAGCAATATTCCAGCAATATCACGGCAGGGGACACTAGAAATGGGTTTCACACATTGTACCCATGTCGGGATTCGAACCCGGGCCTGCGGCGTGACGCGAACGCATTAACCAGTAGGCAACCCTACCGCCCCGGTTACGGAAATGTGCATGTGCATATATACATGTAGGAAACTGTCGACTGTCACTGTCTGGATCCTGTAATTTGTCTCTCGTTGAAACTGGGATACTGTCTATTGGCTACACAGAATGCATTACGTGGAACACATGACGATATTTAACTGGCGCAGTGTTTTAACCAGTTTCCCATTGAGGCTTTATGTGACGCAAATACTTGTTTTTTATGGATCCGAAAAAAACCTTGACTGAGTATGAATGTGATTAGAAAATGTGATCATAGGACTTATATCTCACAATAAACCTATTTTCTCCGTATCTGAATTTTGTTCAAAGTCCTCCATTAAACTCTGGTCATAGACGCTGTGTTGGAAAAAAAATGATGCTCCGTGAAGAGTTGTCGTTCTTTGATTATGACGTCAAACTGGAACAAGGAGTGAGTGTTTGTCACTGACAGATTGAGCAGCCTGTTCCGTCTCTTGAGTCAGTGATCTGGCTTTGAATTGTCTTGGGTCGGGATCTTGTCCTCTTCCCGAGGCAAGGGAGTTTACTGACTATACAAGTCCAGTTTCCACCCTTGCCGAACCTGACTGCAATTATGGAGTCATATTGTGGCTGGACAAACGAGTCTATGCATAGTCCAATCAAAATCGCGTTACGAAATCGACATCCGGTTCGCCAAGTGCCGTGCAGATTTCGGTCGATTGCTGAATTTGTAAAGCATGTGTACCACCAACTCGGCGTCAACAGATATTTTCCAAATCTTTAAATGTTTCTAATCAAGGTGCTCACGTGATTTGATGGACTTCGCGAAGTAAGACTCGTTTTATTACAAAATAGATTATTGATTATCGATATGATCGTCTTGACTAGGCAAGAAAATGTTTGGAGAAAATGCAAGTGATATCAGAGGTGGAATCTGATTGGTCAATAGGAGGGACATAGAAGAGCCATAACTTATAATAGCCACTGGTGGCCCTACGATCAAGCCTGGCCACTTCAGCCTAGTCCGGCAAGGTTGGAAACTGGACTTTTACAGTCAATTAACTCCCTCGCCTCGGGAAGATGGGATTTTGTATGAAGTGCTGATTGGATGCTATCATTCTCCCCACAGCAAGGTTGCACAAAAAGGTGTTGCAATTTGCTGTGTAGAGTTGTGCCCCTTATGTATTCCAGGATCCAATGATCGGGGGTTTTAATCCCAGATTGGACGACCCTAATTATGATCTTGGTTTGTTAGCACCCTTCCCGTGAGTTACACACCTTTTCAGACGCCTCAGTAACAACCACAGCCAAGCATGAGGTACTAGGGTCCTGCTCACGAATCCCTACAAGGAGGAGAATTGTATTCAGGGGATATTGTTTCAGAACCTTTGACTAAGTAGTTCCTATACCTTAAGCATACTGATACAAGATCCCAGAGTGGTTGCTCCTAGAACTCTAATGTCAATGCTGCGAAATCGGCACAACACTCATCTATTAAAACCTATTTTGCTCTCAACAACAACAGCAACAACAACAACAACAACATAACAATGACATGTAGGGTGTCACACATGAACAAATGCCAATAAGCGGCAGTAGGTCTGAGTATGTTGACAATGTGATTAACAGCTGAAGAGCAAGCTGTTTATGCCTATGAAACAATGATTGGATGATTTATGAAACTGAAAAATGTATAACGACTTTTACAAACAAAGAAGGTGATGAACACCAAAACACGCCTGAACGCAACCAGTGTTTAGCCCATGCACGCACCCATCATGGCAAGTAGATAAGGGTATAAATTGTTGAGTCCAGAAGCAACTGAACTGCACACTCAGAAGTTGACAATGCGACGTTTCTGTTCCTACTTTTATCTCTTATTATCTTCGTGATACGTTGCTGAGTAAATTTTTTCACCTGGCCATGAACTTGTCCTGTACATTTGATATGTACAAAGTCACATGATCAAGACGAGTCACATGACAGCAAGATGGCGACCGCCGTGCATGTTGTGGTGTTGGCGGTGTTGTTGTCGGTGGTTGCAGGGGAGGCAGCTCAACCAGTCACCGTTCACGCCGTGTATAACGCAACCAGTGGGCGGTTCCAGGTACTCGAGGGAAACGCCACAGTGGATTCCCTGGCGTGGGCACAGTTTATCAACTCCGTCAATGAGACCGGGTGTGTTAATCCCATTTGCATTGTATCGTTTCCTGAACGTGTTTGTTCAAAGCATTCACACATTGTTGGTGTTACTTACAGACGGTATTGTACATTCTGGCTATATCACCCTTTGTGTGATCTTTCTTTATCAACACAAAAACGTAAAAGAGCCACTTTAGAAGCATAATTATATATTGATAAAACAAACATAGAAAAAAAATGAAATTTTTTTTCTTATTTTATTTTCTCATAATTTCGATTATTTTCTCGAAATTGTAATTATATTTTAAAAAATAGTAATTTCAAGTAATTGAAATAGCGAGAAAATATTCAGAATTTCGATTTAATAAACTCAAATTGAAAGAACGAGAAAATAATCGTAATAACGGGAGAAAAGAATAGACAATTCGATGTTTTAAAATACATTTAATATAAAAAATAAAAAGAACATTAAAAATTTCGAAAAAATAATTGAAGTAGTGAGAAAAACACATCTATTCATGATATCCTACTATTCGTTATAATCGCCTATGACTATTCGTAATATCCCACTATTCGTCACACCAGGCTATTCGTAATATCCCACTGTTCGTAATAACTGATGTTATCGATACCGTCATGATCCCCGTTACCAGATGGGGTTATCTAGAAGTCAGCACCCAGTATAATGACACTGAAACAAAGAAGTACAACGACTCCATGTTGGCCTACGCCGCCGGCTTGGTGGAGGGCTACGTCACACGTGACCTCATCAAAATGCACTGGGAGAACACCATGGCCGGCTACTGCGACAAACCTTACTCCGCCTACTGTCAACGTCTGCGCGACTTCCTGGAGACCAACCTAAACTGGATTCGAACCTCAATCAAGAACAACACCGATGACACCTACTGGCATCAGGTACTTGAGTGGTGTAGTCAATCCCAGCTGTAGGGTGGCCGTTTGTGAGCCACGTCCCATGTCCCTGGGTAGTCTGTCGCCCAGGCTCTAGGGAATAAATTAAAAAAGGAGTCCAACTCAAGTCTAGAATGATTTGGCAAGTCTAGTTTGCCTCAGGATTAAGGATTGTTCTGGGCTCAATTTGGATTTTGATGGGTTTTTTGTAATTTATTGATATATTATAAAATAAAATAACTTTATTTCTATGGATAAATGTCAGTCCTCGGGGTAACGTGACATACAATGGGCCAAGTCACAGGGCGTAACCACCCGATTCCCACGAGGCCCCTAACAACAGGCAAAAATAGGGGTGGGGCCTACTGTAACCCGGGTTCCCTCAAGGGTAACTGACTATATCACAGCGGCCGGCAAACAGTGATTGTCAGCATGAGCACCGAGCGAGTGAATGAGTATGGTTTTACGCCGTGTTTAGCAATAGTCCAGCAAGAACATGGCGGGGAAACCAATGATGAGATTACGTCTGACTCTCTCTCCCTGGTGGAGATGTATTAAGTAGCGGATATAGCCGAGTGTACCCGAGTGTACCCGAGTGTATTTTCAGTGTCCCAGGTGGAGATGTATTAAATAGCGGATATAGCCGAGTGAACCCGAGTGTTCCCGAGTGTATTTTCTGTGTCCCAGGTTGAGATGTTCTACACCCAGCTGCGGGGGATGTCCGACGGCTACTCCAATGACCCTCAGAGGCCCTCGCTGGACATAGATCCATTCGGGTTGTAGTAAGTACAGCGGCTGACTTCAGATCAGGTCGGATTGGTATCCGACATTAACATGAATTGCAGGCAAGGATGACCCAGCGACCTACAAAGCGCAGCAACCCGACGTGCCTCCCTTAGGTGTGCCAGGATCTGCGGGTTGTGGTGGGATTACTGATCCCCCCCCCCCCCCCCCTCCACCTCCACCACGCCCCATAGCTGCGTTTTAAGTCATACTGTTAAGAAATTTGTTCACATAGGGCAAAGTTGCTATTTTTTATCAACGTAGTAGTTCCACAAACTCCAAAAACGTAAATATGGTAACATTTTGAAAAAGGAATATTCGTAAAATACGTGATATTTTATGGTTTATTTGCAAGATGTTCATTTGCCAATGGTAGAAAGGAGATTCTGTAAATTTAAAAAAAATCAACATTTTTTGTGATACACCTTCTTGTCTCGTTGACAAAAGAAGAGGTGTAAAACGCGAAAATACGTTGATTCAACAATTTCAGTTAAGATTTCTTGTTGCTGTATTTTCCCTCCCCCGTGTCCAGCATGTTCCAGATCAGTAACGATCTGAGGGACCTGGAAGTAGCGCTTAACAAAACCGGCGTCAGGGGCGACCAACCACGACGTGGTCACTGCACCGCCTACATCAAAGTCGACCTTGAGTGGGAGTTGCTCTATGCCGCCCACAACACGTGGACCAGCTACACAGACATGCTGCGCGTGCTCAAGAAATACACACTACAGTACAGCATGACTGACGCCTGGAAGGGTGAGTTATCGACACGACATTTGTCTTCTTGTCACATGACTTAGGCGATTGTTAGTTCACAATGAAAAGGCAAGTCATATTTAGTATATATTTTTTCTTGCGTGATTTTCCCGATCTTAGTGACATTAAGATAGACCGAAAGTTGTTCCATCATAACGTGATATTTCACTCCAGTGAAATATCGATTTTATATTTGAAGAGAAATATAGTATTTCATTACAAAATGCAAAATGAAGACACCACTAGTTTCAGTATCGTCAAATATCATATATCATAAATACACAGCCACGGGTGGCCCAATCTCATTAAAATCATTTCTCGCTGCAAAGATCTAAACAAAGATCTGAGGTCATCCCAATTACGGGTCACGTCAGAACGACCTTTCGCAAACTTTGACCGACCACTGAAACAACTAACAAGAAGTCGACATCAGCCAATTAGAAAGCAGCTTTCTCATTTTTACGGCACTCGTTTCAACCTGGCGACTTCCATTTCAGACTACGCTTGAAAAATATGTTGACACAGTTCTCGATTAAAATTTTGAAAACTGAACAAACGAACATTCCGGAATGTCTGATATATGGTTGAGATTGTAGGGCAGTGCTTCCCAAGTACTGTGCAACGCCTACCCCATTCAAATGTTTAGCGTGACCTGTTCTTCAGAGGGGACTCACTCACTCACTCACTCACTCCAATACCTCCTTGTGTCCCCAGGTCTGTTGCCAAAGGGCAGTGTGTGGACGTTCTCCTCCTACCCCGGCTACCTCGTCTCCTCCGACGACTTCTACGTCCTCTCCTCCTGGCTGGTAGGCGAACGTTTCTCCAAGCATCGAGGTTTTGGACTTATTCAGGGAAGTTGGTGTAGTCCAGTGGTTAAAGTGTTTGATCAGCCGATACCTAGTCGGGTTCGATTCCTTTAAGGTTTACAACATTTGAACTATTACTTTTGTCCCCAGTCGTGATGTTGTTAAAGTGAGTGAGTGAGCATGGTGTTACGCCGCTTTTAGCAATAGTCCAGCAATACCACGGCGGGGGACACCAGAAATGGGCTTCACACATTGTACCCATGTCGGGAATCGAACCCGGGTCTTCGGCGTGACGAGCGAACGCTTTAACATCTTGTCTACCAAACCGCCCCTGATATTATTAAAAGCGTTTTTAAACCATACTGATTTATTCATGTATAGTTTTATTATTGTTGGATATTCTTGGCATGTTATGACGAGGGACACATAAATGGGCTTCACACATTGTGTCTAAGGAAGACAATTCAGCTCCTTAACTATTAGGCAATCCAAGCATCCCTGTTAGGTGCAGTAATTCGGTTTTTTAGAGTTGCGTCCCTTGGGCACGCCAGAAACCTAGGATTGTGAGTTCGAATCTCGGTTCGCCCCCAATTCTGTTTCTAGGGCTGTCACCACCATACATGTGCTCGTTGGTTTCACCAAAGTGGTAAACGCCTGAGACCCGCGTCACTTCGGGCTTTCCTCCCACATTAAGCTGACACGCCGTGATATAACTGGAATACTGTTAAAAGCAGCGTTAAACTCAACTCACTCACTCACTCTTTTTGCATATACACTGGATCACTCACTCACTCATTCAGGTACTGTTAGAGAAGGGGGTGGTATTAATACCATAGCTGCAGTTATATTGCATCTCTTCTGGAATAATGTCAAGGAACCCTTAACGATACTCATCAGGGCTTACTCCAAGCGCTGTAGAATCCTAAAACCAGGTTAACATTGCCGTCACTGGGGTTTTCTTCACATTGGTCCTAACTGATAATTATAACACTGGTAGCGTGTGCGGAAAGGGAACTTTTGATCTTCAGGTATCACGCGTTGGCTTCAAATTAAACCTAGTTGGTGGAGTAGCCTAAAGGGTTAAGAGTGTGCTCGCCCGCTAGAGATCCGGTTTCGAGTCTCCATATTGGTATACGTCCTTGAACCTTTCTCGTGTACACATTTTGTAAGTGCTGGAATATTGCTACAAAGTAGATACATGTAATTATAAAATAGAAAGATTGTGCGTTTGTTGACTCCAGGTAACCATGGCAACAACCATCCCTAACAACAACCCCGCCCTGTACCAGCACACGAAGCCCGAGGGGTGCGTGTTAACGCCTGTGAGGGTGTGGGCGGCCAACAGACTTGCCGAGACGGGACAGGAGTGGGTGCTCACCTTCATCCGGTACAACAGTGGCACGTGAGTCCATCACTCAGTTGGGACACCTGTGGCCCAGTCGTCCAACAGTGCTTGACCATTCCAGTGTCACTAGAACATCACAGAATATTCCACATGTGTCTATAACGCTTGACATCCATCCATGCTATTCCGGAAGTTTACAGATAATTCGAGCGTCTAAATAAAATAACTACTTCACCACTGCTTACATTAAACAGACCATCAACCATCAACTGATCATTGTCCAAATACAATGCAATGAACTTCTACCTAAACAACAGAAACAATGTAATACAGTAATAATCATTGTTTTACAATAAATTACATTGCAATATAACACTAAGTTTGTCAGCACCAAACCCCTGCTCTTGGTTTTCACAAAAGAGGTCAACCTCTTATACCTGCATCTTTTCTGCTTTGCCTCCTTATTAAGCTGACTCACTTAAACCAATCTCACTTACTCCGTCACTCACTGCCCAGAATCCTTTGTTTGTTGCTGTGTTTGTTGTTTAACGCCGTCTGGGCCAGACAATCAAGTGATTGACATCATGAGCACCTGACCACCCGATCCCGTTAGTCGTGTCTTACGACAAGTATAGTCACCTCTTTCAACGAGCACGGGTTGCTGAAGACCAGTTCTAACCGAAATCTTCGCGGGTTTATTTAATTTCGTTTTAGATATGTCAGCTCTTTTTTGTTTCCAATTTGGTTTTTTTTTTGTTTTTTTTTGTTACAGCTACAACAACCAGTGGATGATTGTGGACCAAAAACTAGTTCAAGGAAATCTCCCTCCGGCGGTACTGACGATTGTAGAGCAGATGCCGTAAGTACCCATCCTGTCTCGGGGGTCATGGCCTGTACAGGGTATTATAGGCAGGGGTAATGGCGTATTGTACACAGGGTCCATAACGTATTGTACGCCGATGTACAGGCGATACACGCCTCCTTTCTCACCTTTGTCATGTTCCCTTCTTATGATTATGTAACCAATATCGTAAAATTCAAGAAGTGAATTAAAGTCAAAGTAACCAAAACTTTCAGCCATTTTTTTGCGTTACTTTTATTATAAATGTTGTTTGCCCGGAGTGGGGGAGTAATTAGTTCTCGGAGAATACATCCACAGTTTCGCGGGAAATTGCTCCTTTTGGTCCAGAATAGATAGTTTACAGACCGCCGTCATATAACCGGAATTTAATCGGGGAGTTCGGCATGCAAAAAAAACAAACCCGCGCAATTATGTTGTTAAGCTAGTTTCTACATCCGGTCTTGTCGCACGGGTGGCCCAGTCGTCTAGGGCGCCGCGATTCGCTGTGCAGAGTTGCGTCCCTTGGGCACGCCAGAAACCTATGATTGAATCCCAGTTCGCCCCGATTATGTTTCTTGGTTTGTCAGCACCACGCCCGTGCTCGTGGGTTTCACCGAAGTGGTAAACGTCTGAGACCTGCATCACTTCGGGCTATCCTCCCACATTAAGCTTACACGCCGCGATATAACTGGAATACTGTTAAAAGCGGCGTTAAACCCAACTCACTCACTCACCATCCACGGTTATCTAACGGGGCATGTTATGAGAGGCACACAGATTATAGACAACATGAGGGTGGCTAATTCCCCCTGGTTGTCGGGTGCAGGGTGGATGGATGGGGACAGACGTGATTGTCTACCGATGGGATAATTGTGACGCATTCTTGGTGCGTCTGTCGTGTTTTTGCGAGACTGGTTTTAATGCGGCGTAGATGGATACTGAATTGTACAACCTGCCTCCCTTTAATTAATTAATTTCATATAATTCTATAATTTCAGGGGCTACATTGAATTTGCAGATGTGACTGACCTCTTAATTGTAAACACCTACTGGGCCAGCTATAACGTTCCGTAAGTTCCCTAAAATATGCGTCGTTTCCGTTTTTCAGACCGACCATAATCTGGTGCCACTGACCCGAAATCACCTATTGTGTTTCTCGAATCGCACAACGGCTTTTATCGCCCTTCTGGTATTCTCTGTGTTTGATTCCACTTGCGATGTTTTTGCGCTTCGCAGTGGCCATTTATAGAGTATTAGTGAGTGAGTGAGTATGGTTTTACGCCGCTTTTAGCAATATTCCAGCAATATCACGGCGGGGGACACCAGAAATGGGCTTCACACATTGTACCCATGTCGGGAATCGAACCCGGGTCTTCGGCGTGACGAGGTAACGCTTTAACCACTAGGCTACCTGACCGCCCCTATGGAGTATCAAAAAACAATACTGTGAAATGAATTTTGTTTGGACTGATGAACTGCTTTTCAACAGATATTTCCCAAAGATATTCCATGAATGTATAATTGTTTTGCGCTTCACTGCGGCCATTTTAAAAAAACATATCCGTCTTGTTGTAACCATATGTTTGTTGTAACTATTACGAAAAAAGTGAAATGAATTTTGTTTGGGCTAATAAAATACTTTTTGACAGATTTTTTCCGACGATATTCAACATTAGCGGCCAACAAAAGTTAGTGGACAAGTATGGGGACTACTTCTCCTACAACATGAGCCGCCGCGCTCAGATAATGTTCCAACAGGATTCCACGGTCCAGGACAGAAATACGCTGTTTAATTTCATGAGGTACGGCCTGTAATGCCCACTTTCAATACGACATACGAATATCCCGAATCACCCCGAATAGGATTTTTTTTCATGTTCGTTGATAAATCTCAATCCTTTCTTGAAGTTCTTAAATGAATCTTATTTGATTCCCAAACATTCGTACACTTCGCGGGAGTTCGTCGAATCGGCGAGAGAGGTTTTGTTTGTCAAACACTTTCGTGGTAGGGTCCCCGAATTGCGGTTTCGTGGCTGTATCGTAATCCATTCGTAATTAATACTTATGTTCCGTAACAGCTTCGTTATCGATTCTCTTGCATTATTGGTTATTCTTAGCGATTCGTGGCTCGCAAAATGTCTTGTCCTCAACCCGAAAACATCCCGAAACAGCCACGAATGTCCGGAGTCAACTACGAATCATGTAAGAATTAAGTAAGAACAACATTCGGCATATTCGTAACTTAGTCGCAGATGATTCTTACAATTCGTGCATGGTCCGTACATGAATCTTGTAATTCGTACATGTTTCTTAACCCATTCCTGGCATTCTTCATACTTTTCAACCCGATTAGCCACGAATGTTTGCATTATTGGCCGAATCATCACGAATTTCGAAAGTTTCCGATTCGGGATATTCATGGTCGTAGTGAAAGGGGGTGGGTGGGATGTTTCTGTTTCTGTCTCTCCCTGATGACCTCCTGTCGGACATTCCTTTCCTGCTTCTGAACCTTAGTATGGTTGTTTTGGAAACACACACACACACACACACACACACACACACACACACACACACACACACACACACACACACACACACACACACACACACACACACACACACCCCCCCCCCCAATCAGCTGTAAATGTGAGTGTATCTGGCGTATACCCACACCTATTCTCCCTGGGCTTTTGACTTCCCGTAACCTCTGTGTCATTCTAGGTGAAGACGGGTTAAAATTAAAAATAAAATGTTCCACATTTGCAGGTACAACGACTTCCAACACGACCCCCTATCTAAGTGCAACTGCACCCCTGGGTACAGCGCCGACCTCGCCATCGCAGCTCGCGACGACCTCAACGAGGAAAACGGAACCTACCTCTACGACGACCTCGCATACGCCATGGGCGGGGCTATAGACGTGAAGGTCAGATTCAGAATCACAGTATCAGGGTTCAACACAACCTCGATTATCCAGTGTATGACATTTCTATAATGACAGATACCTGAACTCCTGAACCTCATTACAGCTACGTTCTGAGCCTCATTCGGATGGCATGATGCTAAAAATAGCCATCCAATCAAATACTGAGCAAGAAAACTTTTAAGCTGAGATATTGCTGTGACGTCACTTCCGACACGAAACCATAGTGGCGAATGGGTTCAGGGAATGTGTCAAAATAGAATTGGGATATCATGCACTGGATAATCGAGGGTTGTTTCAAATGGGAATTGGTAGCTTTCACTTGCAGGGGGGTTTACGGCTGTGACCTCGTATCTACATGCTGCACTGCTGTTACGATGGAACAACACATGAGACTTCATTCTTCCGCACGGGGTAGGGTGGGGTAGCCTAGTGGTTAAAGCGTTGGCTCGTCACGCTGAAGACCCTCGTTCGATTCCCCACATGGGTACAATGTGTGAAGCCCATTTTTGGTGTCACCCCGCCTTGATATTGCAGGAATAATGCTAAAAGTGGCTTAAAACAATACTCCCTCACTCACCTCACTTTTCGGCACTATTTGTGCAGAGCAAGATTCTGATTTTGCGCCGGCATTCGCAATCTCTGTCCAAGTGCACATTGAAAACCATCAAAGATATTCTTTACCCCCGTAGTCTAGAAATACCGACTTTGGCCGAGTGTAAACTCGACTCGTTTTTTTCGGTTTCAAAACTTTTTAGCAAAATAGCATTTTGAATTTTAGAGTATAAAAAGAGGATAAAAAACTATTACTCTTAAGCCATGGACTAACTTACGTCGTGTTGGCTCGGATGTTGGTTTCGTCAGTCACGTAGGAGAGATGATGTGATGTGATGTTCAATTCAAGTGTACTATTCCAATATGACAAGATCACTCACTATCTATGTGACCCGTGAAGATCCGGGGTAGAATAGGTCTTCAGCAACCCATGCTTGCCGTAAAAGGCGACTATGCTTGTCGTAACAGGCGACTAACGGGATCGGGTCGTCAGGCTCGCTGACTTGGTTTATGCATGTCATCCATCCCAATTGCATGGATCGATGCTCATGATATCAATCAGTGGATTGTCTGGTCCAGACTCGATTATCTACAGACCGCCGTCATATAGCTGGAATATTGCTGAGTGCGGCGTTGAACAACAAACCAACAACAACAACAACAAACTATCTATGTAGCCACGTGTGTTCGACTTTAAGGGCTGGGTGTACATTCTATTTCCCATCCTGTCACAGATTGTAGCGACGGGGGAGATGCAGTGGCTGTTGTTTTATGCCGTCTCGGGGCCAACGTCTTTCCAGCAACCGCCGTTCCAGTGGTCAAAGGTCAAGGACGCCAAAAAGTACCCTCACTTCGGACAACCAGACTTATTCAACTTTAAACCCGTGTCATTTAATGGAACAGCTGTACCACCTTCCACGCCGTCTTGGTACAAAGAAACATGACGTACAGTGAAACCTCGTTAATCTGGACGGTACATGACAAACAGTGAAACCTCGTTAATCCGGACGGTACCATTCAATGAAATAGCCCGGATTGTCAAAAGTCCAGATTAACAAATCAGGACAATATTCCTTTAAATGTTTACAGATGTCCCTGATACGACAGGTGTGTGGATTATCGAGGTATCACTTTATACATGTGTCGAAACAAGTTTCATGTTTCGGATACTTTCAAGCTCAAGTTTTTAAATCTTATGTTATGCATCGTATCAGCAATCAATATTCTACCACGACACTGGAGATTTCTTGACTATGATTGGTCAAAAGAAGATTAAAATCAGGTCAAAATCCATTAGATTAACATGATTTTTCACACAAAAAACTATTGTACGAAACCATCGATAAATAGCCTACACATCGATGCATATAAAATGGATGTTACTACCTGTGGTCCCTTTTCGGCACGTCCAAAGATAGTTGGTCTATTTGATCGTGTGTACGTACGCTTACAAGAGAATACATTCTTTGCGCTCGTGTCGTCACGCTTGAATGGATATACTTATCTTTTATACATTAAATACCTCGCGCTAAAGTTTTCGGTTCCAAATTAAAATAAGAGATATGGAGTCGACCTCACTGTCCCGAACAGTAGGTTAAGCTCCTAATTTGAGAAATCATTCTTTTTAAGGATTGGTTTTTCCTTTTGTTTTGGCTACAGGTACCTAGACTGGAGCAGTCTCCATTATATTATAATAATATGTTTTGTTTGTTTGTCTACAAGACGGCGGTCTGTAAATAATCGAGGACCAGACAACCCAGTGATTTACATCATGAGCATCGATCCATACAATATGGATACGATGACATCAATCAAGTCAGCGAGGCTGACCACCCGATCCCGTTAGTTGCCTCTGTAATACATATAAGAGATCATATATGGATATAAAGAAGCAATTTTGAAATATTGGTTACGGAAAGTTGTGAATGTGCATATACACGTAGGAAACTGTCGAGTGGTCGAATAGGCTTCACGGTACCAGTGTAGACGCTGTAAATTGTCTCTCGTTGAACTGGGATACTGTCTATTGGATGCAGAGAATGCATTACGTGGAATATATGGCAATTTATCATCCAAAACTGGCTCCCACAGGAGGTATCGCTTGGGTGAGATCAAGCGATATCTACACTGTAGATATCGCTGCAATGAAATTGCATCACAATGCTTTGCAGACCATTGTGACGTCATTGGTTACCATGATGTCACAAACAAATGACATCACTAATGGCTTTGCTACTGGAGCTGTTAGCAGTACTTTTTACACTTAAAGGGGAAGTGTACACGCAAAAGTTACTTTCTTTCTTTTTCTAAACAAAACGCAATTTTAGAATTAGTTAGTATCTGTGTTTGAAAATATACACTCATTTTTTCACAGTGAAAGTAGGAAGCTCACAATAGTGTGAAAATGATATGCCGTTATGAGGCCTTCGTTTTTCGAGCTAAACAGGCCTGAGTTATCCCCCTTAGATTATGACGTAATTGGTGCCAATTCAACTGGGTCCCTGTCTATTCTCAACGCAAAAGATATCAAGTACCAGTTTGCGGTAAAACAACATGGCCTACGACACACTCCGGCGCAGTGGTGACTCAGCATAACACTATGCTAGCTGGCATCTGAGACGCAAGAATCACACAACTGTACCTACACCACGTGAAGCGGCTCTAACAAAGCATGATGACGTCATAATGTTTATCAATTGGCACCAATGACGTCATATTGCAAGGGGCATAAGCCATGGTGTTTTTGTTATGGAAATAGAACACTTGGTAAATGTGAAAAATATAAATCGTTTTAATGCAAAAAATATGTTTATTAAATATGATGTTTTTATATTTTTGTCTATGACACTTCTATGTTAACACTTTTAATGTGGAAAAAGTACAAGAAATACAGGTTCATTTCCGTGTGAACTTGCCCTTTAAGACACTGCTTATTACTGTCTACAAACTGAAGAGGTTTGCAGAATGATGTTGGATGATAAATAAAATCTCACCCATGTGTCTTTTGATATCAAATATATCAACACTCGTTGATAAAAGTGGAAAAAATCCTCGGCAAGCCTCGGAGTCATCCCACTTTTATCAACTCGTGTTGATATATTTGATATCAAAAGACACTCGGGTGAGATTCTATATATATTTTTTTAACCAATTCAACATTGGGATGTAAGAGTAACCGTTGATGTGTAATCATCTGTGTATGAAATATGCATGTTGTCCAATCATAGGCTTTATGTGACCAGACAATGTGATTATTTCATTTTGTTTTATACGTAATTGAAATCTCACAATAAAACTATTTTCTCAAAATTTGAAGTTTGTTCACAACTGAAGTTATCCATTACATTTCTGTAATCGGATTTGTCATAGACGTTGTATTGGAAAATTAAAAGCTCTGAATTGCCTTGGGTCGGGATCTTGTATGAAGTGGTGATGTGATGCAACCTTCTCACAGGGGGCTCAGTCCTAAACGCTGCTGCAATTTGTTGTGCAGAGTTGTGTCCCTTAGGCACTTCAGGCTAACTATGATCCTTGGTTTGTCAGCCCCATTACCTTGATGGGTTTCACCAAAGTAATAAACTTTGAGACCTGCAGCAACTTCAGTCTTTCCTCCCACGTGATGCAGACACAGGGTGCAAAATGGAATAGTGTTTAAAGCGATGTAAACCCATTTCACCCAATCCTGCACCTGAATCCCTTCAAGGAGACACGCATGAGGTACTATGTGCCTGCACCACAATCCCTTCAAGGGGACACGCATGAGGTACTGTGGGCCTGCATCAGAATTCCATCAAGGAGACACGCATGAGGTACTGTGGACCTGCAACTGAATCCCTTCAAGGAGACACGCATAAGGTACTGTGGGCCTGCATCAGAATTCCTTCAAGGAGACACGCATGAGGTACTGTGGGCCTGCACCAGAATTCCATCAAGGAGACACGCATAAGGTACTGTGGGCCTGCATCAGAATTCCTTCAAGGAGACACGCATGAGGTACTGTCGACCTGCAACTGAATTCCTTCAAGGAGACACGCATGAGGTACTGTGGACCTGCAACTGAATCCCTTCAAGGAGACACGCATGAGGTTCTGTGGGCCTGCACCAGAATTCCATCAAGGAGACACGCATAAGGTACTGTGGGCCTGCATCAGAATTCCTTCAAGGAGACACGCATGAGGTACTGCGGGCCTGCACCACAATCCCTTCAAGGAGACACGCATGTGGTACTGTGGGCCTGCATCAGAATTCCATCAAGGAGACACGCATGAGGTACTGTGGACCTGCATCAGAATTCCATCAAGGAGACACGCATGAGGTACTGTGGACCTGCATCAGAATTCCATCAAGGAGACACGCATGAGGTACTGTGGACCTGCATCAGAATTCCTTCAAGGAGACACGCATGAGGTACTGTGGACCTGCATCAGAATTCCATCAAGGAGACACGCATGAGGTACTGTGGACCTGCATCAGAATTCCTTCAAGGAGACACGCATGAGGTACTGTGGACCTGCATTAGAATTCCTTCAAGGAGACACGCATGAGGTACTGTGGGCCTGCATCAGAATTCCATCAAGGAGACACGCATGAGGTACTGTGGGCCTGCATCAGAATTCCATCAAGGAGACACGCATGAGGTACTGTGGACCTGCATCAGAATTCCATCAAGGAGACACGCATGAGGTACTGTGGGCCTGCATCAGAATTCCTTCAAGGAGACACGCATGAGGTACTGTGGACCTGCATCAGAATTCCTTCAAGGAGACACGCATGAGGTACTGTGAGCCTGCATCAGAATTCCATCAAGGAGACACACATGATGTACTGTGGACCTGCAACTGAATCCCTTCAAGGAGACACGCATGAGGTACTGTGGACCTGCATCAGAATCCCCAAAAGGAGACACGCATAAGGTACTGTGGGCCTGCATCAGAATTATTTCAAGGAGACACGCATAAGGTACTGTGGACCTGCATCAGAATCCCCAAAAGGAGACACGCATAAGGTACTGTGGGCCTGCATCAGAATTCCATCAAGGAGACACGCATGAGGTACTGTGGGCCTGCATCAGAATTCCTTCAAGGAGACACGCATGAGGTACTGTGAACCTGCATCAGAATTCCATCAAGGAGACACGCATGAGGTACTGTGGACCTGCATCAGAATTCCTTCAAGGAGACACGCATGAGGTACTGTGGGCCTGCATCAGAATTCCATCAAGGAGACACGCATGAGGTACTGTGGACCTGCATCAGAATTCCTTCAAGGAGACACGCATAAGGTACTGTGGACCTGCATCAGAATTCCTTCAAGGAGACACGCATGAGGTACTGTGGGCCTGCATCAGAATTCCATCAAGGAGACACGCATGAGGTACTGTGGACCTGCATCAGAATTCCTTCAAGGAGACACGCATGAGGTACTGTGGGCGTGCATCAGAATTCCATCAAGGAGACACGCATGAGGTACTGTGGACCTGCATCAGAATTCCTTCAAGGAGACACGCATAAGGTACTGTGGACCTGCATCAGAATTCCTTCAAGGAGACACGCATGAGGTACTGTGGGCCTGCATCAGAATTCCATCAAGGAGACACGCATGAGGTACTGTGGACCTGCATCAGAATTCCTTCAAGGAGACACGCATGAGGTACTGTGGGCCTGCATCAGAATTATTTCAAGGAGACACGCATGAGGTACTGTGGACCTGCATCAGAATTCCTTCAAGGAGACACGCATGAGGTACTGTGGGCCTGCATCAGAATTCCTTCAAGCAGACACGCATGAGGTACTGTGGGCCTGCATCAGAATTCCATCAAGGAGACACGCATGAGGTACTGTGGACCTGCAACTGAATTCCTTCAAGGAGACACGCATGAGGTACTGTGGGCCTGCATCAGAATTCCTTCAAGGAGACACGCATGAGGTACTGTGGACCTGCATCAGAATCCCCAAAAGGAGACACGCATGAGGTACTGTGGACCTGTAACTGAATCCCTTCAAGGAGACACGCATAAGGTACTGTGGACCTGCATCAGAATTCCATCAAGGAGACACGCATGAGGTACTGTGGACCTGCATCAGAATTCCATCAAGGAGACACGCATGAGGTACTGTGGACCTGCATCAGAATTCCTTCAAGGAGACACGCATGAGGTACTGTGGACCTGCATCAGAATTCCATCAAGGAGACACGCATGAGGTACTGTGGACCTGCATCAGAATTCCATCAAGGAGACACGCATGAGGTACTGTGGGCCTGCACCAGAATTCCATCAAGGAGACACGCATAAGGTACTGTGGGCCTGCATCAGAATTCCTTCAAGGAGACACGCATGAGGTACTGTGGACCTGCATCAGAATTCCATCAAGGAGACACGCATGAGGTACTGTGGACCTGCATCAGAATTCCTTCAAGGAGACACGCATGAGGTACTGTGGACCTGCATTAGAATTCCTTCAAGGAGACACGCATGAGGTACTGTGGGCCTGCATCAGAATTCCATCAAGGAGACACGCATGAGGTACTGTGGGCCTGCATCAGAATTCCATCAAGGAGACACGCATGAGGTACTGTGGACCTGCATCAGAATTCCATCAAGGAGACACGCATGAGGTACTGTGGGCCTGCATCAGAATTCCTTCAAGGAGACACGCATGAGGTACTGTGGACCTGCATCAGAATTCCTTCAAGGAGACACGCATGAGGTACTGTGAGCCTGCATCAGAATTCCATCAAGGAGACACACATGATGTACTGTGGACCTGCAACTGAATCCCTTCAAGGAGACACGCATGAGGTACTGTGGACCTGCATCAGAATCCCCAAAAGGAGACACGCATAAGGTACTGTGGGCCTGCATCAGAATTATTTCAAGGAGACACGCATAAGGTACTGTGGACCTGCATCAGAATCCCCAAAAGGAGACACGCATAAGGTACTGTGGGCCTGCATCAGAATTCCATCAAGGAGACACGCATGAGGTACTGTGGGCCTGCATCAGAATTCCTTCAAGGAGACACGCATGAGGTACTGTGGACCTGCATCAGAATTCCATCAAGGAGACACGCATGAGGTACTGTGGACCTGCATCAGAATTCCTTCAAGGAGACACGCATGAGGTACTGTGGGCCTGCATCAGAATTCCATCAAGGAGACACGCATGAGGTACTGTGGACCTGCATCAGAATTCCTTCAAGGAGACACGCATAAGGTACTGTGGACCTGCATCAGAATTCCTTCAAGGAGACACGCATGAGGTACTGTGGGCCTGCATCAGAATTCCATCAAGGAGACACGCATGAGGTACTGTGGACCTGCATCAGAATTCCTTCAAGGAGACACGCATGAGGTACTGTGGGCGTGCATCAGAATTCCATCAAGGAGACACGCATGAGGTACTGTGGACCTGCATCAGAATTCCTTCAAGGAGACACGCATAAGGTACTGTGGACCTGCATCAGAATTCCTTCAAGGAGACACGCATGAGGTACTGTGGGCCTGCATCAGAATTCCATCAAGGAGACACGCATGAGGTACTGTGGACCTGCATCAGAATTCCTTCAAGGAGACACGCATGAGGTACTGTGGGCCTGCATCAGAATTATTTCAAGGAGACACGCATGAGGTACTGTGGACCTGCATCAGAATTCCTTCAAGGAGACACGCATGAGGTACTGTGGGCCTGCATCAGAATTCCTTCAAGCAGACACGCATGAGGTACTGTGGACCTGCAACTGAATTCCTTCAAGGAGACACGCATGAGGTACTGTGGGCCTGCATCAGAATTCCTTCAAGGAGACACGCATGAGGTACTGTGGACCTGCATCAGAACCCCCAAAAGGAGACACGCATGAGGTACTGTGGACCTGTAACTGAATCCCTTCAAGGAGACACGCATAAGGTACTGTGGACCTGCATCAGAATTCCATCAAGGAGACACGCATGAGGTACTGTGGACCTGCATCAGAATTCCATCAAGGAGACACGCATGAGGTACTGTGGACCTGCATCAGAATTCCTTCAAGGAGACACGCATGAGGTACTGTGGACCTGCATCAGAATTCCATCAAGGAGACACGCATGAGGTACTGTGGACCTGCATCAGAATTCCATCAAGGAGACACGCATGAGGTACTGTGGGCCTGCACCAGAATTCCATCAAGGAGACACGCATAAGGTACTGTGGGCCTGCATCAGAATTCCTTCAAGGAGACACGCATGAGGTACTGTGGACCTGCATCAGAATTCCTTCAAGGAGACACGCATGAGGTACTGTGGACCTGCATCAGAATTCCATCAAGGAGACACGCATGAGGTACTGTGGACCTGCATCAGAATCCCCAAAAGGAGACACGCATGAGGTACTGTGGGCCTGCACCAGAATTCCTTCAAGGAGACACGCATGAGGTACTGTGGACCTGCATCAGAATCCCCAAAAGGAGACACGCATGAGGTACTGTGGGCCTGCATCAGAATTATTTCAAGGAGACACGCATGAGGTACTGTGGGCCTGCATCAGAATTCCTTCAAGGAGACACGCATGAGGTACTGTGGGCCTGCATCAGAATTATTTCAAGGAGACACGCATGAGGTACTGTGGGCCTGCATCAGAATTCCTTCAAGGAGACACGCATGAGGTACTGTGGGCCTGCATCAGAATTATTTCAAGGAGACACGCATGAGGTACTGTGGGCCTGCATCAGAATTCCTTCAAGGAGACACGCATGAGGTACTGTGGACCTGCACGAGAATTCCTTCAAGGAGACACGCATGAGGTACTGTGGACCTGCATCAGAATCCCCAAAAGGAGAAGAATTGTGTACTGGGAACCCATCCTGCATCTGGATTTCCATACGAATGTTGTACTTTTTCTATACGTTTTCAGTCATCGAGCAATTTTATTAAGGGGAACTTTTTTAAAACTGTTTTAAACAATTTAGTTCAGGTACAAAATGTCTCGGTATATATGTATATGTATATCTCGGTATATATGTATATGTATATCTCGGTGTATATGTATATCTCGGTATATATGTATATGTATATCTCGGTATATATGTATATCTCGGTATATATATATATATATATATATATATATATATATATATACATACATACATACATACATACATACATACATACATACATACTTTCGCTGTCTCATGACAGCTCTTCAGTTACACATCATCTTCTTTATATCAGTTTCATACATAGTTACACTGAAGAGCTGTCATGAGACAGCGAAAGTACTATGTATGAAACTGATATAAAGAAGATGATGACTAACGTGGACTTTATTATTTTATTTTATATATATATATATATATATATATATACCGAGATATGCATATACATATACACCGAGATATACATATACATACATGTCGGCATCTCTCTCTCTCTATCTCTCTCTATCTCTCTCTCTACTCTCTCTATCTCTATATCTCTCTCTATCTTTCTCTATCTCTCTCTCTCTATCTCTCTATCTCTCTCTATCTCTCTATATATCTTTCTCTATCTCTCTATCTCTATCTCTCTATCTCTCTCTACATCTATATCTCTCTCTCTATCTTTCTATCTCTCTCATTATCTCTCTCTATCTCTCTCTATCTCTCTCTCTCTATCTCCCTCTCTCTCTCTCTATATATATATATTCTCTCTCTCTCTAAAATATATATATCTCTATCTCTCTCTATCTATCTCTCTCTCTCTCTCTATATATATATATATCTATCTCTCTCTCTCTCTATCTATATCTCTATCTATAGCTCTATCTTTATCTCTATCTATATCTCTATCTCTATCTTTATCTCTATATCTATATCTCTATATCTATATCTATCTATCTATTTATCTATATCTATCTATCTATCTATCTATCTATATCTATCTATCTATCTATCTATCTATCTATATCTGTCTATCTATCTCTATCTATCTATCTATATCTATCTATATCTCTATATATCTCTATATATATCTCTATATCTCTCTCTCTCTCTCAGAGCCGACTCATTTTCATTGGTACTAATTTTCAGGCAAACCATTGTTATGAGCATGTGTCTCTGAGTGTAGGAACGTACTATTTATTGACACTGGTACACATACTAATATGGGGAAATTGCCGTGCGAATTGTATACCAATATAGTACTACGACCGCCATATATATACAACTCCGGCCTTCATTAAGCTACAGAACTAAAGATTACGAATTTCTATATCTTTCACAACATCCAAGTGTCAGTGGTTTATCGGTTGTATCCGTTGAAGATGGTGGTTTTTAAGAATTGCATTCAAGTAGGCTGTTATCTTTCCAAACTGACCCTTATTGTACAGTCGGACTGACCATGTGTGCCGACCCTGTGATGGACGTAAACACTAATCACTGGTTATCTGATTTACCTTTGTGTCAGCCTGGCCAGGTAGACGTGCGTAATGGTCCACTGGCTCTCAGCTGGAGTGACTGGTCAATCGCTTATGTGAAACATAAAATATCTTGTATGCGCCGGCCAGTTAATGCATTGAATTTACTTTAAGAATATGCATATTAATTTACGGTTATAAGATATGTTTCTTAACAGGAAATTTGGTGTTGTAGGAAAACTATGACACTGCATTAAATATCATTTATACACGTTCGTCTTCAATTAGGTGAAATCAAACAATTTATGCACTTTTGTGTTTTCATATTCCGTCGGTCTATAAGCTGTTTTCTGTTTCGTTGATGATGAGTCTTCTCACTGTGCACACAGCAGTTTTACGGCGTTCAATTTTACTCAAAGCGCCTGTAAACACGTTTCTGTCAAGAACACAAACAGTGCTCGGGAGAATTTGTTTCGTTTCTATCGTCAGAGTATGATTACTTTTCAGGAAAGCTGAGTGTAACATTTCAAACATTTTAAAAATACACAATAACTGTATGAGTGTAATGTGGGAATTTACCGCTTTCATGTTTTTTTAATTTGGTGTAGGCGTGAGTTTCGATTAAAGTATTGTCGGAAATGCTAGAAAACTGCTCTTTACCTGTTAAAAAAGGATATAATTTTGTTGTTATTGAAATATCGAGTAACTACCGATCGCCCTACCTGTGGTTCGAAGTATTTCTATCACAAGGAGTCCTATCGACAAGTTTACAGGAGACAAAACTCGAACGAAAACAGGAAGTTGACATTTATTCCAAGTCCAATAATGACAGTCTGAAACGGACTATAGAAATATACGCACGTGACTCCGTTATATTGACAATAATGTAGTTTTTATAAAACAGTTAACCCACACACAAAAATCATTTTGAGAAAATTCTAGATGTGCATCTTCTTAAATGACAAAATTACCCTGCGTTAACGCGACGTTAAATCTCTCACGACAAGCATAGTCACCTTTTACGGCAAGCATGGGTTGCTGAAGACCTATTCTACCCCGGATCTTCACGGGTGGGTAGTAGAGGTAGATGATGTAGTAGTAGTGGTGATACTGGTAGTTGTAGTAGTAATAGTAGTAGTGGTGGTGGTCGCCGTCGTTGTGGCGGTGGTGTAGTCGCAGTGTAGTAGTAGTAGCGACGGTCGTAGTACATCATTCTATCAGCAGCTGGTTTGACTGTTCAGATTACTGACAGTCCACAATGAAAGTGGGAGACTTGCGTCAAAATTTCCTAAACACAGAAACGTATGAATTAAACAGGATAACAGTGTCTGTGCCACATGTTGGATTACATAACGCTAAACGACCCATTTACGCTATTCTCTTTACACAACACAAATGTACATGTGAAACCCATGTCTGTGACATTTGATTATGAACAGTTCGTGTTAACATTCATGCGGTATATGTCTCAGTATATCCCATAAGATCAGGCTCTATACTCACAGGACCCGGGAAGACCCGGGGTAGAATAGTGTTCAGCAACCCATGTTCGCCCTAAAAGGCGACTATGCTTGTCGTAAAAGGCGACTTACGGGATCAGGTGGTCAGGCTCGCTGACTTGGTTGATGCATGTCATCGATCGCAGTGCTCATGATATCAATCAATGGATTGTCTGGCCCAGACTCGATTATTTACAGACCG
This sequence comes from Haliotis rufescens, assembly GCF_023055435.1. NCBI lineage: Eukaryota > Metazoa > Mollusca > Gastropoda > Lepetellida > Haliotidae > Haliotis > Haliotis rufescens. The sequence continues at coordinate 264,120 of NW_025963902.1, forward strand.
CCGTCATATAACTGGAATATTGCTGAGTGCGGCGTTAAACAACCAACCAACCAACCAACCAACCAACTATACTCACAAAACGATATTTAAAAAAGTTATTGTATTAAAAAAATCAAATAAAGAGGAAGTGAGGTGAGTCAGTCAGTATGGTTTTGTGCCGCTTTTAGCAGTATTCCAGCAATATCACGGCGGGGGACACCAGAAATGGGCTTCACACATTGTACCTATGTCGGGAAGAGAAACCCGGGTCTTCGGCGTGACGAGCGAACGCTTTAACCACTAGGCTACCCGACCGCCCCGGAAGTGAGGTGAAATGAGGTCGTACTCATATAGCGCCGTGCCTATTAGTTAGTCCGGACTTATTCCGAATTCATAGTGCTAGCCTACTGAGCTACCATGCCTCAGTTTAACATGAATACCCCACTCAGACACAGTGTACTGACTCCGAGACAGCCAGTCCTTGTTTTAGCCCCTTAATGCCGAGCGTCAGACAGGGTAACAACAAGTACCATCTTGTAACGCCTTTTGGTATGACCCGCCTGGGATCGAACCCACGACCTTCCGCCCTCCGGACAGACGCCCTACCACTAGACCACGGAGGCGGTCCACCAATGTGAGGAATGGAACCGGTCTTCGGCTGGCCGAGCGAATGCTTTATCCCATAGGTTACCCACCCTCCCCCTGCAAGTTAAAGTGCTTACTTGTAGGGATCCCTGTCAAATCAAATAAAGAAGTTTGTATCAATCAGGTTATTTCTGAAAATGTGCTCTAATGAAATCCGTAACACGTGATAATAAAGTTTACTAATATGACATGCACGCCAATAAGGAAAAGCATGAAAAGTACAACTATTCTTACAATACTGACTGAATATTGCAGCGATAGTGTGTGGACAATGGACGCTGAAACATGGATAATGATCAAAAATGATCAACTTATAATAATTTCATTGGTAAAACATTGTGTGTCCCATGGCTTTACACGATGTTGATTTCCATTGTCTGGCTGATGTCACATGAAAGGTGCAAGGCTTGTCACTCGAGTAGAGCACGGTCGACATGTCCACCCAGAGCATCGTTGCATAACATTGTCAGATAGGCCGGGAGGTTGGTGACGTCTCCCCATTGTTTCAAGGGCTGGTGACTTGGCTGTATGTTTGAGCTTCACGAGAATAAATCAACGTACACGCTTTCAGTTGCTTGTCACTGAACACCCCAAAAGTCCCTGGGCACGTGCTTGCTGGTTTGACTGTGGCTAAGGGAGCAACCATCTTATTGTCGGGGGGGGGGGGGGGGGGGGGGGTATATTTTCTATAATGAGACTCAATCCCCTGTTTTACTTAAATAAGTTATGTGCCGTTTTCTTACAGAAAGTGGGTATTGTATTATCGAGGAGTCAAATGTCTGTGTAAAGTCAACTAATCTCAAACCTTAATCAAGCTCCTCCACCACCCGACCCACCACCCATCACCCATCCCCCACCCCCTTGAAATCAAATGGATGCTCCTTCGGGTTGGAGTATAAAACATGGACACTTCCACAGGCGCATCGCGCATCTCGTTTAACGATCTCTGCACACCTCCATACTTCTAGCGATTACTTCTACTTCTACTAGCGATTTTTCCAGCATCATGTATTCATTTCTCATGTCTCTTGGTTTGGCCCCGCAGGTCTCTCAGACCGGACCCCAGGGACCTCAGGCTACCCATGCCACCTCCCAGGGACCGCAGGCGACCCAGGGCACCTCCCAGGCACCGCAAGCGACCCAGGCCATCTCCCAGGCACCGCAAGCGACCCAGGGCACCTCCCAGGCACCGCAAGCGACCCAGGCCATCTCCCAGGCACCGCAAGCGACCCAGGGCACCACCCAGGCACCGCAAGCGACCCAGGGCACCTCCCAGGCACCGCAAGCGACCCAGGGCACCTCCCAGGCACCCCATCAACAGACGCCGTCAACATCAAGGATGTCGTCGACCTCCTCGACGCCTTTCGCCACCCCGATGACGACCACACCGGCACCAACGAGGCGGTCAGCAGTGCCACGTCATCGGGGGGCGGCACCAATGAATGTGAGTAAACGCAATAGTTTTGGTTTGATATGTCTGCTTCAACCAATTCAACCCGTTCTACTAGTTCTATACACGCCTACTTGTTCTATACATGCCTACTTGTTCTATACATGCCTACCAGTTCTGTACATGCCTACCAGTTCTGTACATGCCTACTAGTTGTATACACGCCGACAAGTTCTTTCTACATGACAACTCCGTCTTACTCCTATGATTTGTATGCTAGTTTTAAATATTAGCCTGTGATATTCTAGTTATTTTAATGAACATCGATGACAGGTTTTATTTAGTCTAAATAAATGTATTTAAGATGTACAACTTTTCATCACAATATGGCTGAAATATTGCCGATGTGACGTAAAACATTCACTCACTCACTCCTATGTTCCGTGTGTATGTAACAGTCGTGTTTCTTTCAAAATTGTGCGGGCGAGAAGGGTTTTCGGCCGATTTCCGCACGGCGGGCAAAATATATCAACGTGTGGAATCGGACATCAGTCGGCGTATCAGGCGAACACCCTGACGCCTATCAGAGATACGCCTTGAATATATAGGTGAAGCATTATAACTGCAATAGCTGACATCTTCGTTTGTTGTGTGGCAGCTTGTCGAGACCGAGCTCCGCCAGCTCCGCGAGGAGAACCGGCGACTAAAGGAGGAGAACCGGCGACTAAGTGGGGAGAACCGGCAGGCAATGGAGGAGGTTCGGCTGGCAACGGTGGAGGTTCGGCAGGCAAAGGAGGAGATTAGGCAGGTGAAGGAGGAGAACAGGCGACTGAAGGTAATTGTAAGTGAGATACAAGAACGAATTCAGGTTTAACACCAATGTGAACATCATAATAGTCTTGTGGTGGGTGACACCTTGATGTTGACTCAGGCCGTACCTGCAGTGTTGGAGCTACGTCTTCTGTCTGCACAATGACGTTATTGAGTCTCTGAGATAACTCTTCGACTATTTATATAACTACTAGATAAATTGTAATCAAACTTCATAATTATGAAAACGAGATGTGCTCATCAATTCGTATTTCAGTCTACATGTACTTAGGCAATGAGCTAGGGCAAAATGAAGGGTTTCACGTTCAGTTCATAACTCACATTGGTGACTAAGCGTTGTTTCATTGTTTTTTGCTAGTTACTGTCATATATTAAATATAAATCTTCCTGAAGAAACAAGGCATGTGTTAGGGTCGGTGACAGGCATGGAAAACATTTGTTTGGGCCACCTGGACAAGATACACAATATACATAACGAGCACGTGCACTGTCTGTATACATGCATGTACACACCTACTCTTACCTTCCTTCTTAGGCTTTCTCGTCGGCGGCAACGGCGACAGCTTCTACCTCGGCAGCTTCTACCTCGGCAGCTTCTACCTCGACAGCTTCTACCTCGGCAGCTTCTACCTCGGCAGCTTCTACCTCGGCAGCTTCTACATCGACAGCTTCTACATCGACAGCTTCCACTTCAGCTGCACCAGTGACGGCAGTGACTTTGGGGACTTTGGCGACACAGACGGTTCCAACTGTGAGTATACTATGTAGTTAATTCTCATTGACAGTATTAGATTGGTCTTGCCATGTAGCCTAAGATGCCTGAATTAATCGTCCTTGACAGTGTTAAAGGACCTCAATTTGGGGCTTAGCTTCACCATCGCGTTTTCTTCCTCCCCTGAGCATTTAAGTTAAACCTCGTATTCAACACTCCTGTGCATAGCAACACAATGTTCCACTAAAACATCTGGTGATTCCGGGATAGAATGGCCCACAGCAACATATACTGCTCGTTAGGGGCGACTTAGTGGATCGGGGGATCAGGTTGGGTGACTTGATTTCCTGCATCGTACCTCGACGCCGTGGATCGATGCTCACAATTTCGATCACATCGTCATGATTTTTTGTACATTGATCTGTTTGTTGTTTAACGCCACACTCAGCAATATTCCAGCCACACGAGACCCTAGCATGGTGATCTACCTTCAGTTGTTGACCTTTTTTTATATTGTATGGTTACATATTGATATCTTTTTATGGTTGTATGCTAGTTTTATATATTAATCTGATATTCTATTGATAGTACTGTCAATCGATGCCAGGTTTTCGGATGTGACGTTAAATATTAACTCACTCACTGCAACCTCATGACGGCGGTCTGTAAATACTCGAGAGGCGACTAACAGGATCAGGTTGTCAATCCCACTGACTTGGTTGATGCCTGTCCTCGTATCCCAATTGAGTTGATCGATGCTCATGATGTCAATCACCAGACTGTCAAGACTGTTTACAGCTGCGGCATATAGTACAGACAGTTTATTCAGTAATTTATACAAATATCCATAACTGCAACAAACAGTTCTTTCGTCTTTAGAATAGTATCTTATATATCATAATTGGGTATTTTTTTCTCTCAGAATCAGGCTGCCAACAATAGGAGAGACCAGAGACAGAGACAGAGGACTGTAAACATGATACGGCAGCAGCAACAGCAACAGCAGCAACAGCGACAACAACAAAGAAGGATGGATCAACAGACGCTGGCTCGCGACCAGCAACGTCAGCAACAGCAGCAGCAGCAACAACAACCCTACCAGGCTCTGCTGCGTGTCCTAGATGAGGCACAAAGGACTTCGGTGAGATTTCGTTTCATCTCTTGTCTATTGACTTCCATACCCAACGATTGTAGAAGTACTGGTTTGACCAGCACCGACTTGCATTTTGACGTACCTCCTTAATGCAACTGCAACAAACACTCCTAATGCTCTGTCATCAGTTCATGAAACAATCCGACACAGGACAATAGAGTGTTAGGGTGTGTTTCATTGTCACATTCGGTGGCCCAGTCATCTAAGGCGCCGCAATTCGCTGTGCAGAGTTCCTTAATCAAAGCGGCGGTAAAATCATTAAATGTTGTGGGTCGATCTGACCATACTACCGATATATAGACACTTCTATTCAGTAGATTGTCTTTGTTCCAAAATACCTGCAAAAAGCGTGAAGATGCATCAGATTTACAATTTGTATTTCTTGTCTGTACATACAGCAATATACGGGCGTTTCTTGTAATAACAATGCTATTACTCTGTATTATATAAATAATAGTTTTAATTGTATGATATTAATTGATTTTACAATGAACTTGATCATCAATTCAGAGTAGGAATCCGACTCATTTAGGCTTCTATGACATATACTATCTTTCATCGTAAATGGTGGGTTCAATGTGTGAAGCCCATTTCTGGTGTCCCCCGCCGTGATATTGCTGGAATATTGCTAAAAGCGGCGTAAAACCATACTCACTCACTCATCGTAAATGGTATTTCCATAGATGCCAGTCTCAACAGCAAGCTTGAAACTGCAACATCAACATCTAGAACGATGTTCTCAAATGTTGTATTACTATACTTGAACAATACACCCAACTCCCTCACTTTCTACAATAGGAACATCATCGATACGTGATTAGTATCGTTATTGCTAATATATACTTTTAACTGTGGCTGTTCCCTTTAAACTAGAACTTGGTCTCACTTTAATCCGATAATTCACCATAACAGTGATAGACTCCGACAATAAACCCCAACTCACTGTCCACAAGACCCGTTAACATCCGGTTTAGAGTAGATCTTTAGCAACCCATACTTGCCATGAGTGAGTGAGTGAGTATGGTTTTACGCCGCTTTTAGCAATATTCCAGCAATATCACGGCGGGGGACACCAGAAATGGGCTTCACACATTGTACCCATGTCGGGAATCGAACCCGGGTCTTCGGCGTGACGAGCGAACGCTTAAACCACTAGGCTACCCGACCTCCCCACTTGCCATGAAAGGCGACTTGCTTGTCAGAGGCGACTAACGGGATCGGGTGGTCGGGTTCAGTAACATCGTGTCATCGTATCCCAATTGCGTGATTCGATGTTCATGATGTCAATCACTGGATTGTCTGTTCCGGACTCGATTATATAGAGACATCCATCATATTACTGGAATATTGCTGAGCGCGGCGTTAAATCACAAACCGACAGACACGTTCCACAATAGGGACGTGATAAATGATTTGTATCGTTTTTATATATATTCCTGGTAAGTGGGACTGTGTATCCTTTGATTGAGTAAGGGTCTAAGTATTGTTTGTTTCATTACAGAGAAGGGGACGCGTCCGCAAGCCTGCTGGTGCTCTTCAGATGACCCTGGGTGGAGGCATTACCAGTAAGTTAACCCAATGTGTCGAGATGTATCATTTACAAAGGGAGGCGGTCAACACATCGACCTATTTTACCTAGTCTCAACCGCTGGCTTATCATACACAACTAGTGTTACGTTATCCCACGTGTTGTGCCCATTCTTGTCCCAGTCTTGTCCCAGTCTCTGATATTGGTGGAATAATGATATACAGTCACAGCACTCACTCACCCACTCACATTTAGGGGGCGGTCGGGTAGCCCAGTGGTTAAAGCGTTCGCTCGTCACGCCGAAGACCCGGGTTCGATTCCCGACATGGGTACAATGTGTGAAGCCCATTTCTGGTGTCCCCCGTTGTGATATTGCTGGAATATTGCTAAAAGCGGCGTAAAACCATACTCACTCACTCACTCACATTTAGTCCCGTGAAGATCTGGATCAGACGTAACCTTCAGCAACCCATACTTGTAACAGTTATCTAACGGGATCGGGTGGCCAGGCTCGTAACTTACTTCATGCATGTCATTGTAATCAAATAGCGTGGATCGATGTTCATGTGAGTCACTGGATTGTCTGGTCTAGACTCGATTTACAGACCGCCCCCATGTAGCTAGAATATGGCGTTTACCAACAGACAAACCAAAAAACTCTTTTACAGAATTTTCCCTCAATCGTGATGCAACATTCGCCCCCTCGCTTTTCCACATGCAGTGGTGACTCTGACTCCATCAGACGCCCCAGATACCTATGATTTCGTGTTCGAATCCTGGTTTGACATGATTGTTTCTAGGTTCAACAGCACCATACCCTTCTGACCAAAGTGGTGAAGTCTGAGACCTGCATCAATTCTGTCTTTCCTCCAACACCAAACTGTTCTGTCCACTATCAAAATACATCGACATTTTTTACATGAATTAACTTAAGTACGCTTCGGCACTGAGTCAACCGCTCTTTAAATTGTGAAATTTTAAAGATTTACAGACAAGATTGATCTGTGTCGGAAATTGGTGCTGGGAGATTCTTGCAGAAGTAGATTAGTGTGTATCTTGGCCAATGAATAGGTGTTTCCACCCTGGTGTTTAAATGGTATGTTTCTCCTTACACTTCAGGCATCGTAACCAACGACCAGGCTGCCTTCATTCGCAAAAGGCAGCGATAGGTGTCCACCCTCGGTGGCCAAAAGCTGTCATTGGCGACAAGGTTAACCTGGTGTTACATCCTCAAATGCGGTAAGTTAAACTATAGTTATAAACGAATCATTTATTCTCTACGAATTAATTCTTTAGAGCAAACATTATCCCGTCAATTTGAAACAAGATAGATTTTTCGCATCACAATGGTTATGTTAGTGCCTACATTCTCGATACTCGTCCGTCCAATGAAAACAACTTCAAGAAGGACATTACAAACGTGATCTAATCGTCATGTGTGTTTATAGAAGTGAATAATTCTGAAATTAACAAAATATTGTTTCTTCTTCAGGTGTGGTGACTTGTTACCTTCTGCAACACCTGCCAATTACGCCGCTTCATGTGCAGGAATTGACACCATCTGATACACTCGATATCAATATATCTTATACATAAACTATTCAAAACATTCTATCTATCTTGACAACTGGCATGATCCAAAGATGCCAACTTAACATGCTGGAATTATCAGGATCTGTTTTGTATGTTTACAACTTGGTACAACGTCCTGCTTTTGACACGATCGTTCACTTACAAGTCCCGGATGTTGTCCATGTGTACCTCCTGATGACTCGGCAGCTCTGAGGTGTTGAGGGGTGTTTCATGTTTCATGGCTCAGTTTCTGCCTGAAACATCCGCTAACACCTTCTAGTTGAACGATGACTCGGTCGTATTCACAAACATTTTCTAGGGTAATTTGTATTTGGACAACGTCAGTCAGGGGATTGTTGTGAAAGATTTTAATACCAGCATTGAAATGAGCGTGTCAGACTTTACTGGTTGCGTCACCTCAACAAAATATTTCAGTTTGTTTTCTTGATACACTGAGTTGAAGACGTCTCTTCCTAATCATGTGCGGTGCTGTGGTAGGATGTTGGCAATATCAGTCTACAACGAAGATGGATGTTTGTTGAACAGAACTAAGTGACAAGGTAAGTTTCAAACTGTCCGTTGATGGTTAAAAAGAGTCACATCCTTTATAGACAGGCCGTTCCAAACAACTGTCTTAAGACTTTCGGAACTCCCAGACTTATACAACACGGTGATTGTAAATTCAATTCTAAATTCTATAGACTTGTTCCTAACAACTTTCTTAAAAAGTACAAACTGTCCTATCTATACCTTGACTCGCCACGCCTTTGATCAATTCAGTACTAAGTTCGTGTTCCTGTTTGTGAGAATTGACATCTGATCACAATCTGTACTTGTACAGGCACCCTTGCCGCAGCTGTTCACCGCACCGTCTACCACACCGTCTACTTCACCCGTCTACCACACCTCCGCTCTAGTCTATGGTGAGTACTAGTATATGAACGCTAGATCCATGCAATTTAACTTGATACTTTATATTCAAAATGTTGAACGGAAACGTCCCCTGACGCAACTCGATTGCACCTAAAGCCTTAGACACCAGTGGGCAAATAATATTAATAAGTAAAAATAGAGGTTATCACGCGAGTGTAATTTTAGATAATAAATATCCTGTATTGGGAACAGACATTTCATTTAGCGAGTTTGGGCCTCACCCACTCACCCACATTTAACTGGGTTCTTCTATATGCAGGGGGCACGGGTGGCCCAGTCGTCTAAGGCGCCGCGATTCGCTGTGCAGAGTTGTGTCCCTTGGGCACGCCAGAAACCTATGATTGTGGGTTCGAATCCCGGTTCGCCCCAATTATGTTTCTAGGTTTGTCAGCACCATACCCGTGGTCGTGGGTTTCACCGAAGTGGTAAACATCTTAGATCTGCATCACTTCGGGCTTTCCTCCCACATTAAGCTGACACGCCGTGATATAACTGGAATAATGTTAACAGCGGCGTTAAACCCAACTCACTCACTCACTCTTCTATATGCTCTCGAGGTGACCCAGGGCAGACTAGATAACCCGGTACCTACCAGTTGTTGAATACAATTAGGGCCAGTCACATGTGTGATTGTACTTACGTTGATCATTCTACAATCCCATCGACCACTGTTCCCTTGTCAGTCACATGTTAGCTGTAATATTGCTGCCTGGGGCGTTCTACAACATTCACCTCCTCCCCTTTCCACATGCAATGTTGACTCTCCCACCCTTAGATGTTCCAGAAACTCCACTTCAATACACCTCGTCAAAGAGGAACAGGTCTGACGCATATGAAATTAGTGTGTAAAGACCAATCGCAATAACACATGGTGACATACAATTCTTGTCAAATAGAAAACTCAATGTATATCGAGTTTGGTCAGTGAATTCTTTGAATAGCTTGTTTGGTTGACTCGTTTGTTATTTCAGCATATGTCAGACAGTCTTTGAATTAAGAATAAGATTTTTTAAACTGTTACATTAATTTATTTTCTAAAGGTTGTGTCAAGCCTAGTTTGCCACCAGCTGCAGCCTCTGTCGCCTCCTGTCACCAGCCTCTGTCGCCACCTGCCTCGGTTGCCACCTGCCACCAGCCTCGGTTGCCACCTGCCACCTGCCACCAGCCTCCGTTGCCACCTGCCACCAGCCTCCGTTGCCACCTGCCACCTGCCTCAGTCGCCACCAGCCTCGGTTGCCACCTGCCACCTGCCACCAGCCTCCGTTGCCACCTGCCACCAGCCTCTGTCGCCTCCTGCCACCAGCCTCTGTCGCCTCCTGCCACCAGCCTCTGTCGCCTCCTGCCACCAGCCTCTGTCGCCACCTGCCACCTGCCACCTGCCACCAGCCTCTGTCGCCACCTGCCACCTGCCACCAGCCTCTGTCGCCACCTGCCACCAGCCTCTGTTGCCACCTGCCACCAGCCTCTGTCGCCTCCTGCCACCAGCCTCTGTTGCCACCTGCCACCTGCCACCAGCCTCTGTTGCCACCTGCCACCTGCCACCAGCCTCCGTTGCCACCTGCCACCAGCCTCTGTCGCCTCCTGCCACCAGCCTCTGTCGCCTCCTGCCACCAGCCTCTGTCGCCTCCTGCCACCAGCCTCTGTCGCCACCTGCCACCAGCCTCTGTCGCCACCTGCCACCTGCCACCTGCCACCTGCCACCAGCCTCTGTCGCCACCTGCCACCTGCCACCAGCCTCTGTCGCCACCTGCCACCAGCCTCTGTTGCCACCTGCCACCAGCCTCTGTCGCCTCCTGCCACCAGCCTCTGTTGCCACCTGCCACCAGCCTCTGTTGCCACCTGCCACCAGCCTCTGTTGCCACCTGCCACCTGCCACCAGGTTCTGTTGCCACCTGCCACCTGCCACCTGCCACCTGCCTCTGTCGCCTCCTGCCACCAGCCTCTGTTGCCACCTGCCACCTGCCATCAGCCTCGGTTGCCACCTGCCACCAGCCCCGATTTCCACCTGCCACCAGCCTAGGTTTCGTCCTGCCTCAGTTGCCACCAGCCTCAGTTGCCACCTGCCTCAGTTGCCACCTGCCTCAGGTACATCCCCTGACATACTTGTCAGACTCTCTTACCAAACTAATCCGGACCAGCCAACATATCCAGCTGCCCATGGTCTTGACGTAAACAAAGTTAGTTTCTAAAGTAGATTCTTGATGGCAAATAATAGATGTTCTTATCCTGATGCTTGTTAATTGCCTCTTTCATATGTTAATGAAAATTTCCTCATCACTTCAGGTGTCGCTCCGACTGACCAGAACACAGCCTCAGTCACCTTAACAGTTGCCAGGCGTAGTTGCCGTCCATCCTCACTTTCCACCAACCTCAGCCTCATCCTCCAGCTGCCTCATCCTCCAGCTGCCTCACCGTCAACAATCCAACGGTCACCGACTTCTTCACGCCATCAGTAAGTAAAACTGAAGCTGTAGAGGAATCATTTATACTGTAGGAATTAATTCTTCATGTACATAGATACAGTTGTCATATTAGTGCATGCAATTCCTACATTATTTGTCCGTCTTCAAAAAATGCCACACGTATGTGAATTGATCGTCATGTTTGTTTAAAAAATTGATTGATTGATTCTGAAATTAACAAAATATTGTTTTTTCTTCAGGTGAGGTGCGGCTACCCTCTCCAACATCCGCCAATTACACCGCTCTATGTGCAGGAATTGACAACCCCTGATACACTCTATATCCATGTGTCTTATTACTGAATCATTTCATTTCATCAATCTTCACATAACCAGGAAGATCCAAAGATGCCAACATGTTGGAATTATAAGGATCTGTTTTGTATGTTTAAAACTTGGTACAACATCCTGCTTTTGACACGATCGTCCACTTACAAGTCCCGGATGTTGTCCATGTGTACCTCCTGATGACTCGGCAGCTCTGAGGTGTTGAGGGGTGTTTCATGTTTCATGGCTCAGTTTCTGCCTGAAACACCCGCTAACACCTTCTAGTTGAACGATGACTCGGTTGTATTCACAACCATTTTCTAGGGTAATTGTATTTGGTCAATGTCTTTAGTCAGAGGATTGTTGTGAAAGTTTTCTTCCGAGAACGTATCAAATTGCATTTGGTTAAAACGTCACCTCAACAAAATATTTAGGTTGACATTCATGATACAATGAGTTAAAGGAGAATATTCCCAATCATGTGCGGTGTAAGGTAGAATGTTGGCAGTATCAGTATCAGTCTACCACTGACGTGCATGAATGTTCAACAGAACAACGTGATAAGGTAAGTTACAAATGATTAGACTCACTTATAGACAGACTGTTCCAAACAACTTTCTTAAGTACAAAACTTCCTATCTTTCCCTTTACAGAACACTCCTTTGGTCAATTCAGTTCTAAGTTCGTGCTCAGGTATATGAGAAATGACATCTGATCATAATCTGAACGTTTACAGGCACCCTTGCCGCAACCGTACACCACCCCGCCAACCACATCCGTCTACTGCAACCGTCTACTGCAACCGTCTACTGCAACCGTCACCACTCTTAATCTATGGTGAGTGTATGAAGGCTCGGTCGCTGCAGTTCATATGTCTGTAGTATTGTTTGTAGTAGTCACTGTGGCGCACCACAGTATGGAAGCATGTTAGTACCAGCCTCCAAACATATTACCATTACACTATTATATATACGTTTCGTTACTCGGACAGTAATATTGTCTTGTGAATTGCGACCCTAGTTTATCTAATTACAACTTAAATGTTTGGCAGCGTGTTTATTTGGCCTTTCCATATTTGTACAACATACCCGGATCATTTATTTTTAATTCCCATGCTTTCATGTTCACGTTTTACCTCCTGAACCTATTTTCCGTAATGTAGAAATCATGACAAACAGCATATTCGAGTGATTTCTTCAGCTAACATGTTAAAACACCGCTAAAGGTTTGAGTAGATAATAGTAGATAATATTATTTATCATATAATGGGTAGGTTTCTCAGCAGGATAAAGCCAACGGATAAAAAGGATATTCGTTGGGGTCATATGCGGATAGATGCAAATATCAAAATTCAAGAAGAGACAACTTTCAGAGTTTATAAACAAACATTGCGTCGCACTTGTCATTCGGCGATCGAGTCAGAATTAACCATCGTGAATCTGGATAAACTACAGGGATAATTCCTACAATTATCAAAAGAACGGTCTTATATACTGAAAATCGACCTGCGACGTAACTAAGGCATTTTATAAGTTTTGGCAATTTTGGAGATACAAATTTCGAAACTTTTTTGCGAGGGCACTAGGCCTAGCCAAGCGGGATCAGTAGCCATATGTGTGCTTTTACACCTCTGCGGCTTGAAACCTTCTCCACAAATAGTTGGATTTAGGCGAAATATGTATGAATTGTTACCTTGTTTCGTTTTGGTGCTACATCTGACTTAACTTCTTAACGTTATGACAGAACAGGCCGACTGTTGATGATGGAGATAAAGATACTAGAGATATGAATATACACATGCATGTTTAACCATCTTCCATCTATGTTCATATACAACGAATGTATCTCTCTCTCCAACAGGCATTTCCCCCGAATACCAATGGACGAGTGTGGACCCAGCTTCTGTCCTCCACGATGTTTAGGAACTCTCAAGGACTGGAGTGTCCCTTCAGCCATGCTGCTCCAATATCTGTGCTTGTCACACTGAAGACTACAACAAGACAATCTGTATAACCATAGTTACAAAGGATGCTGACATCAGATATCAGTTGATTGTTAACTAAGTATCTTCAATTCAAATCAAATCAGTTATAATTGTCTTTCAACGTCACCTGTACAACGTAATTCTTACTTCCCTGTTCTATTACCACTTACTCCAAAACCGTCATATGAAATTTATTTTGATCTCTATCAGATGGATGGATATATACAGGTGTAGTTGAGCCATGCTGCCCTGGATATATACATCTGAATACAAATAAGTACAGATCAAACGTGAATATGTTGACACTCGGGGAATTCAAAAGTTTAGTGTTATAGTTGAGGATACACACAGGTTGCCGCCATTCTTCAAATTCTTGTCTGCATTTGTCATTTTAATTTGTAAACTTTCTTTCGGCCTTTCATGAGAATGGATATATACAGATGTGGTTGAGCCATGCTGCTCTGGATGTATTCATTTGATACCTTCTAAACAAGCATAGAGAGTCTTCAAAGTATGAGTAAAAACAGGGGTATCAAACCATAATTAAACTGTACAAACAAGTCAAAAAGTCAATCGAAAAGTTGATCTGGGCACGGACGTATATACGTCTTTGATCTGGGTCACATTTGATCTTGTCATTGCAAATTGCAGTGATATTAATGACGATATGTCATATCTATACATTCAATAAGTATAAACGTTTTACCTTGAGGTGACATCATCCTCGTTGAAGGGTTAGGTTCGATTGTTAACTTGTCACAGTGTCTGAATTTCTGATATTCTTAATATACAGCTAAAAGCAGTCAAAAGCCACAAAACCATGATGAAACATGTATATATTTCTATATATTTTTCCTGCTCCTTTTATTCTCATTTAAACGTCTTGTAAGAACACATGGCTGTTTAAATGTGTGATTACGTGGTGCTTTCGCTCATTTGTAAATTTGTTTTTAATAAAGTTTTAAACTCATCTATGTCATGTTGTCAAGTTGTCACCAGGTTACTTTTTGCTGCCACGTCTCGTGCCTGGATTCCTGATCGTGGGTTCGAATCCCAGATCCCAGTTTGCAAGCACCACGCTCTGACTGGTTTTACCAGTGCTAAACGTGTACGACATGCATCATTTCAGGCTCTCCTCCCACATCAAACTGACACGCCGTGATATGTGACTGGACTACTGTTCAACACTGCGTTAACCTCCTAAATGGGGTCCCTGACAAAAATGGAGAGTGGTTTTCATTTATAACAGTCAGTCTTTATGCCAAATTCCTTCCCTCTAAATTGGTATCAACAAAACATTATATACAGAACAAGAATCATAGACAACAGGCTTTTATATGATGTACGACCCCCCCCCCCCCCCCCCTACAATTGAAGATGTTATGTTCCTTTCCTCAATCACTTGGTTGATTCCAAGGAGCGCAGATATGCAACATGTTGCGATGAATGAAATATATTTATCAATGCATGGTAATTTCATCAATATTCTTTTTTAAAAAAACACTATCTAGTAACCATTATTTTGAACTAGTCAAGAAAATAGGTGCTTAATTTTAAACTTTTACACGTTTTTCAATACCTGTGATCCATTTTCTGCACGTCCAAAGACTGCTGGTCTATTTACGCTTACAAGGGAACACCTTTTTTTGCGTTCGTGTCGCCAGGGTAGAATGGATATACTTGTCTTTTATACATTTAAAACTTCGCGCTGAAGTTTTCGGTTCCAAATTAAAATAAGAGATACATGTATTGGGTCATTCTGTTTAAGGATTGGTTTTTCGTTTTGTTTCGTCTACAGGTACCTAGACTTGAGCAGTCTCCATTATATTATAATTAGATGTTTTGTTAGTAAATAATCGAGTCTGGACCAGACAACCCAGTGATTGACATCATGAGCAACGATCCATGCAATTAGGATACGATGAAATCAACCAAGTCAGCGAGGCTGCCCACCCGATGTCGTTAGTCGCCTATGTAATACATATCAGAAATCGTATATGGATATATATGAGAGAAGCAATTTTGAAATATTGGTTACGGAAAGTTGCGAATGTGCATATGCATGTAGGAAACTCATTCGTGACCAACTCGTGTTATTCCGGGACAAGCCGAATAGCGATTCAGGTTACGGAAAGGGGCGAGTGGTGACGAATGGTAGGAAACTGTCGAGTGGCCGAATAGGCTTCACGGTACCAGTCTAGACGCTGTAATTGGTCTCTCGTTGAAACTGGTATACTGTCTACTGGATGCAGAGAATGCATCACGTGGAATATATGACGATATCCTTTTTAACCAATTCCACGTTGGGATGTAAGAGTATCGGTTGATGTATAATCATTTGTGTATCAAATATGCATGTTGTCCAATTATAGGCTTTATGCGAATGGTAAATGTGATTATTTCACTTTGTTCAATACGTAATTGAAATCTCACGATAAAACTATTTTCTCAAAATTTGAAGTTTGTTCACACCTGAAGTTATCCATTACATTTCTGTGATCGGATTTGTCATAGACGTTGTATTGGAAAATTAAAAGCTCGGAATTGTCTTGGGTCGGGATCTTGTATGAAGTGGTGATATGATGCAATCTTCTCACAGGTGGCCCAGTCCAAGACGCTGCTGCAATTTGTTGTGCAGAGTTGTGCCCTTAGGCAATTCAGGATTCAATGATCGGGGGTTTGAATCCCCTGTTGGCTGACCCTGATTCTGGCCTTTGGCTTGTCAGCACCAGGTTTATGAGGTACGCCCTATGGAATCAGTTTCTGCGGATAATCGAGGATGGTTATTCGCAGACGTTGACGTTAGCATTTACACCTCTTTTCACCCCACGAGCAGCATGTGTCAGTTCCGTTACCATGTGTTTTATCCAATTGGGGATTGAGGTGTGATTCTCTCTTTTTTGAAAGCCATGGACCTCTCTCAGGGTCTGGGGCCTGCCTATAGGGCTTCCCTCTATATGAGGGGCGGTGGGTTAGTCTAGTGGTTAAAGCGTTCGCTCGTAACGCCAGAGATCTGGGTTCGATTCCCCACATGGGTGCAACGTGTGAAGCCCATTTCTGGTCCCCCCGGCGTGATATTGCTGGAATATAGCTCAAGGCGGCGTAAAACCATACTCACTCACCCAGTCACTCACACCTTCAAGATGAAGTTGACACGCTGTGATATACCGTATTCGACGTAATAAGCGCCCCGCTCCAATAAGCGCCCACGGCGATATTTGCTAATATATTGGCTCGTGAACCACCCCAATTAGCTCCCTTTCCGATTGATCAATGTACACAGGACTTATTTTGAGAGCGCCATGGGCGCTTATTACGTCGAATACGGTGACTGAAATGCCGTTGAAAGAACATTTAATCCACGTATGTTGAGTATAGGTTGGAACTACTCCGGCCAATACCAGACTTAAGCCAGTGTATACCAACTACAATGTGCTAAAGTCAGTCCAGTGCCAATAGCTTCTGTCCCACAGTAGACAACCAAGTGAAACACAGCTACCAAATGACGCATGGGGGTATGGATTCAACAGAGTTACGTCCCTTGAGAGGTGCAGTATCCTATGGCTGTTGATTCACACTGACAATGATCCTTGGTCTGTCAGCCCCATTGCCTTCATTATGGGTTTCACCAAAGTGATAAACTTTGAGACCTGCAGCAACTCCGGTCTTTCCTCCCACGTTATGCAGACACAGGGTGTGAAATGGAATAGTGTTTAAAGCGATGTTAAACCCATTTCACCCAATCCTGCACCAGAATCTCTTCAAGGAGACACCCACGAGGTACTGTGGACCTGCATCAGAATTATTTCAAGGAGATACGCATGAGGTACTGTGGACCTGCACCAGAATCTCTTCAAGGAGACACCCACGAGGTACTGTGGGATCTGCATCAGAATCCCCAAAGGAGAAGAGTTGTATACTGGAAGTAGTACATCATTCTATCAGCAAATGGTTTACATCCTTGCTGACTTGGTTGATTTCATCGTATCCTAATTGCATCGATCGTTGCTCATGATGTCAGTCACTGGGTTGTCTGGTCCAGACTCGATTATTTAAGTCTGATTGGTCATTAGGAGCGACATAGAAGAGACATAACTCGTAATAGCCACTGGCGCTACGATAACAATCAGCTCTAACTATTCATCTGGCCATGCACATTTTATGTACATGAGATACGTCTGATAACATAACCATTATCCAGACAGTCACATGACAGGCAAGATGGCGACCGCCGTGCATGTTGTGGTGTTGGCGGTGTTGTTGTCGGTGGTTGTAGGGGAGGCAGCACATCGAGTCAACGTTCACGCCGTGTATGATGAAACCAGTGGGCGGTTCCAGGTACTCGAGGGATTCACCACAGAGGATTCCCTGGCGTGGGCACAGTTCATCAACTCCGTCAATGAAACTGGGTGTGTTTTGCCGTGTTGATACACTGAAATATTATTTATGTCTATATTCCTGACAGATGTTGAATTTACCTTTTAAATTCTGATCTTTTCACTCTTTATATGCTCTTTCTTGTATAGCTGTTCTGTCGGATGTATTTCTACATTAATAGCTCCGAACACCCACTCAATCGAGTAGATTGGAGTGATATGTATTGATGTTTGATTTAGAATGCTATACACGATAAACATAAAAACATGTCAACACTGTATCTTTGCAATTTATTTTAAGTGAAAAGAATTTTCAGTACGGTAAATTTATTTTTTTTGATCTACAGATTGTGATTTGTGAAATATTGATTTATTAATATTGTTGTATCTCTCCCTTAAACCGCCAACTTCCATGAGAGTCCCTGTCGGCAATACGTCACAAATATGTTATGATCCCGATTTGTTATAAACTGTTGGTCAAAGAAGGTGTATACACTAGAAAATTGGATTTGACCAAAAAATCTAAAAGTTATTGAAACGTTACTGTACGCCACATCGGACATTTATACCCCAGTTTTCCTCATATCCGATTTTTCGTAATATCCCACTATTCGCGGTCACTCAGCACTATTCGTAATATCCGACTATACGGCACACCTGACAATTCGTAGTACCCCACTATTCGTCATATCCCACTAATCGTCATACCAGACTGTTCGTAATATCCGGCTACATGTATTCGTATCATCACACCATTCGTCTTATCCGAACATTCGTAATATCCGACTACTCGTACTAACCCACTATTCGTCATAACCGATTTGACTGTAAACGACAATGTCATGTTCTCCATTAACACAGATGGGGTTATCTAGAACTAAGCACGCAGTATGAATACGATGAAAAATACAACGACTCCATGTTGGCCTACGCTGCCGGCTTGGTGGAGGGCTACGTCACACGTGACCTCATCAACATGCACTGGGAGAACACCATGGCCGGCTACTGCGACGAACCCTACTCCGCCTACTGTCAACGTCTGCGCGACTTCCTCGAGACCAACTTAAACTGGATTCGAACCTCAATCAAGAACAACCCCGATGACCCCTACTGGCATCAGGTTAGTGATTGAATGAATGTCACTGAACGCCGCAGCCAGCTCCAGATGTAGGTAAATCAGTTTCATTAAAATCAGACCTTAGTTCTCGCTACCGCTAAAAAAAGATCTGAAGACATCCCATTTGGGGTCACGTCAGAACGACCTTTCATCCGACAAATCAGTGCGTCGCTTACCAGATTATGAAAGTGACACTCGGAATGTGATTTCTAATCATGCAATCTCGAAAACTTTAACATGGATTATTCTAAACGATAGTGTCGGGTTTAACGACTGAATCCTTACACTCTAGACATCTATTAGCCATTCCAGAATGTTTTTTTTGTTTAGGTTTCCACATTGTAATCGAGAATATGTCAAAATATGTTTCGAAGCGTAGTCGCCAATTTGAAATTTGTGCCGTAAAGCACGAGAAAGCTGCCTTCTGATTGGTCATTTCATTGGTCGGTCTGACGCGATGTCCGCAGATCTTTGTTTAGCGGTAGCGAGAACTAAGATCCGATTTTAATGAGATTGTAGGTAAATATGCGTTACATGGAATCTGTATCTTCTGATTGTGATATCTTAAATGATGTAAGTATTTCTACTCCAGTCCTGCCCGAGGTATTGAGTAGAGGAATAAGCCGAGTGTACCCGAGTGTACCCTAGTGTACCCGAGTATATTTTCTGTGTGTCCCAGGTGTCCCAGGTGGAGATGTATCAGGTAGCGGATATAGTCGAGCGTACCCAAATGTTCCCGAGTGTATTTTCTGTGTCCCAGGTGGAGATGTATTAAGTAGCGGATATAGCCGAGTGTTCCCGAGTGCATTTTCTGTGTGTCCCAGGTGGAGATGTATTAAGTAGCGGATATAGCCGAGTGTACCCGAGTGTTCCCGAGTGTATTTTCTGTGTCCCAGGTGGAGATGTTCTACACCCAGCTGCGGGGGATGTCCGACGGCTACAACAATGACCCTCAGAGGCCCTCGCTGGACATAGACCCATTCGGGTTGTAGTAAGTACAGCGGCTGACTTCAGATCAGTTCAGAATGGTACTCGACATTGAATAGTAGGGAAAGGATAGCCGAACGATACAAAGCGCAGCAACCCGAAATGTCGAGTTGCGTCCCTTAGATGTGCCATGATCTGCAAGGTGTGTTCGAATTAAAGACCCCACCGTGCTTGTCGGTTTCCTCAAAGTACTGATCTCTCAAGATGTATCACTTCCGGTTTCGTCACCTTAGGTTGACATAACTGAATGTTTGTTTCCAACTTTTATCATTTATTTGTTTTGCTTCTCGTCTCATTTACCAATACAGAGGTGTAATACACGAAAAGAAATTGGGGCTGATTAAACAGTTACAATGCCTTGTTGGTATAGTTTCTCTCCCTTGGGTCCAGCATGTTCCAGATCAGTGACGACGTGGGGGATCTGGAGGTAGCGCTTCACAAACCCGGCGTCAGGGTCGACCAGCCACGACGTGGTCACTGCTCCGCCATCGTCAAAGTCGACCCTGAGTACGGGGACCTCCTCGTCGCCCACAACACGTGGACCAGCTACAAGAACATGCTGCGCATGCTCAAGAAATACACGCTACAGTACAGCATGACTGACGCCATGAAGGGTAAGATGTGATCAATGAGGTCATTGTCTTCGTTTTACATAACATTTCCGGTTCTTATTTTACAATACAAAGGCAAATGTTCTATTAAGTATATATTATTTTCTTGCATGAATTTCATGAACTTAGTGACAATGAGATAGATCGAAAGTAGTTCCGTCATAACGTGATATTGTACTCCAGTGAAATATCGATTTTTTATTATATACATAAGTATGAAATATATAGATATATAGTGAAAATATAAATGGTATTGTGAAATAAATTTGAAAAATGATATTTCACTGCAGTGAAAATATAAGCTTATATTTTAACCGGTGAAAATATAAGGTTTGAACCGGAACTACTTTCATCTCGAGTTACTTCCCCTTGACACAAAGGCATAATTTCATGATTACCTCCCTTGGATCGTCTGCTAGCCAAAATGAGCGACAACATTGAGAGAGGTGATGTGGATAATTTATTATCTGCAATAGATTACAGCATACTTGGTGATAAAAAGTATAAATCTATCAGTGATGATGATGTTTCAAGGTTTCTTCGAGATCTGGAAAATGAAAACACAAGAAAGAAGACAGATAGAGACATTAGAATTATTAGTGATTACCTAGTGATGGTTGAGGGGGAAACTAGAAAAATTGAAGAAATCGATGCAGTATCTTTAGATTCCTATTTGTCAAGATTTTTTCTGTCAGTAAAAAAGAATGATGGATCAGAATATGAACCAGTCATTCTAAAAAGGTACCAATCTTCCCTACAAAGATACTTGAAACAAATGGGTTCTACATTTAACATCATTTCCAATATCACATTTGAAAGATCTAGAGAAACACTCAAATGCAAACAAAAAGAACTTAAACCAATGGGTAAAGGCAACAAACCCAAGGCTGCTGAAGAGCTGTCAGATATGGATATTGATGCCATGTACGATGCCAAGACCCTCGGAAGTGATAACCCACACAGCCTCCTTCACACCATGTGGATGATTTGTTGTCTGAACTTCGGCATGAGAACTGGAAAAGAAACCAGAAATTTACAATGGGGAGACATTGACATTAGAAATGATGATGATGGATCCGAGTATCTTATCTTTATAAGTGAGCGACAAACAAAAACAAGACCTGGGGATAATCCTAAAAACATACGGCAAATAAAACCAAGAGCCTGTTCAACACCAGAAGACCTGGAAAAATGCCCTGTCAATGCATATAAATTGTACAGACAAAGACGACCACCAGCCTCGTGTACACCAGACAGTCCATTTTTTCTAGCAGTCAATAACAACAGGAAGGAACAGTCGTACTGGTACAAAAATGCCCCACTGGGTGTCAACAAGCTATATGGAATTATGAAGGCTATGACAGAAGGTGCTGACATAGCCGATGACAAAAGATTGACACCATACAGGTAAATATTCAATATCTATATTAGTTTTGGATAAACACTTCAGTATAATATTGGGAAAAACAATGACAATCAGCCATAAAGTAAGTCAAAATAAATTAGGTAATAAATATCAAATAAATGGCATGATATTGAATATACCTGAATCATTTGGGTTTTTTTCAGTATGAGGAAACACCTGGTCCAGAAGTTGACAGACAGTGGCGTTTCTCCCAATGACATCATTCAGATATCTGGTGAGATAACAGCTGTAAACATAAAAAAATGAATTTATGAAATATTTATACTACATATATTAAAACAATAAAATTATATGGAAAAAACATATTTAGAAATAGATTTTGAAGGTTGGTATTCCACTGAAGTGAAAATATACATTAATTTTATCTACACTTATTTAATAAGTCTGAGGACAATAACAAATGTAGTTTCCTTTTTAAATATCAATGGTTAAAATGTGTTTGTATAAGTTAGTTATATTCATTTTGTTGGTATTTTGAATATTATGAGAACATATATTGGTAAAAAAATAAACATTTGGCCTCATGCTATAAACTTGTTGTTTTAAGACATTAAAGTAATGAAATACCAAATACAAAATAAAATACTCTTTAGAGAAATACAAATATCATTCATTCGTCTTTCAAAATATGGATAAACTGTTATTTTGAATTATTTTGTTTTACAAATTTCAGGCCACAAAAGCGTGAATTCGATAAATAATTCCTCAAGTATGAATACTGAAAAGCAGAAGGGAATATCTCGCATTCTGTCAAACAGTAACACCGCCAGCAGCACAGTCACAACAGCTGATCGAAATCCGGATTCGGCACCAATGCAGGGTGGATTTGCGATGCAATCTGTGTCCAACCGCCTTCAGAATCAACATTTTCTGACAAGCTTGTTGTCTGGAAATACCATCAACGGAAATGTTAACATATGTTTATAACCTGACATGTTCAATGTATCAATGTCCTCCGAAAAACACACTGCAAATGCGACAACATCAAACACATGTGAAGACGAGTTACCACCATTGAAAAGACCATGCTTGCAATAGAATGACAAGATCATCTTGAAATATGGCATAAATAATGTTCGTCATAAAATATTGACAACAGAATATGTTTGGACTTACCTTTTCACGTTCATATTCAGTGTTTGTTATATCCTTTTACGTTGTTGACTTTGTTGACAAAAGTTCAAACTTTCGAAGCGAAGCGAGTGTGCGACGTTGTTTTTCTCTGAACACAATCAGCTGACTATGGATTATTATGTATTCCTACGCATTGACGTTAGTGCGAAACATTGTTTGGACAATGAGTTGTATACAATAATACATTAAGAAATTGATAAAATGCCAATTTCAATAAATGTTTTTGATTCACATTTGTAATTTGTTTTCTTTGACAATTTGAAATGAGTATAAATTGAGCGAACTATTTACTTCATCGTAGTAAAAGCGACAGGTCGTATGTGAGCAGGTCGAGCCGCGAGAAATATCGTCGTTCTCGTAGTTGAAAGATCTGACTAAATTTCAATTTAAAATATGTTAAAGTGGGAGATGTATATAATAAATAGACTACTTCATGCTTTTTTGTCGAATACGATTTATATTTCGTCGAGTGAAGCCTCAAACCCCATATTGTTTCTCGATCTTCGATCTCGAAACAATATGGGGTTTGAGGCTTCACTCGACGAAATATAAATCGTATTCGACAAAAAGCATGAAGTAGCCTCTATTTATTTAGAGAGAAATATTGTATTTCATCACTCAATGCATAATGAAGAGACCAGTGTGTTTCAGTGCAGTATAATATGATATATTATGAATACATCATCATATAATAAAGCAAATGGTACATGTTCATATTCCTTGTGTTCCTTGATCAGGCGCCACCCTTAACCTAATCAGACGTTATTTCACATATTGAGGTAACGTTAGATTCCGCGTTTGAATACAATGCTGGAGTGACTGTGCTCTTACGACAAGCATGGGTTGCTGAAGTTCGATTCCTACCCGGAATCTTCACGGGTCTCTCCCACGTTAGCCGGACATGCCGTGAACTACTGCTCAGAGGGGAATAATACTCACTCACTCACTCAGTACCCCCTTGTGTCCCCAGGCGTGATGCCCAGGGGCAGTGTGTGGACGTTCTCCTCCTACCCCGGCTACCTCGTCTCCTCCGACGACTTCTACGTGCTCTCCTCCTGGATGGTAGGCGAACGTTCTCCAAACATCCCGGGTTTAGACTTTTTCAGGCACGGTGGCGTAGCCCAGTGGTTACAGTGTTCGCCCGTCCGCTTTCAAGTCGGGTTCTGTATGTTTTCAACATCTAACAAATTCGTGTCCCCAATCTTGATGTCGTTATGGGCTTAACACAGTACCAAAGTAGGGAGTCGAACTCAGGCTTCCCAAGTGAAAAACAAGGGTGTTTACTATTAGGCTAACACAGTATCCCTGACACGGGGATGGTGTCAAGAAACCCCTAGAGGTAGCCAGTGAGCGCTCATGCCATGCGCTGCTTAATCCCCAAACGAGGCTTACATTGCCGTTTTAATTTGACGTCACAAGTTTATCCCCAAAAATATATTGTCTCAGAAAATGCTTGAAAAATATATGTTTGCTTGTTTGCTTTAACCTATTGAAAAAAAAGGAACTGCCTTCAATAGAAAAGACGTTGATGCAAGAAGATTTTTTGTGAAATAAATATTTAGGCTTAAGGTTTGAATCTTCGGGTGCCACTCCCTGGCTTGATTGTAAGCCTTACGGACAAGGAAAGTGGGTCGATACTGGGAAGCCGGGATACTGTAGGACTATTTCTCACTACAACGTGGATGAATCTTACGTAGGAAGATGAGGACTGTATTGTGCATCATGTGTGTTGTCTCCAGGTCACCATGGAAACAACAATCCCCAACAACAACTCCGCCCTGTACCAGCACACGAAGCCCGAGGGGTGCGTGTTGGAGCCCGTGCGGGTGTGGGCGGCCAACAGACTGGCCGCGACGGGACAGGAGTGGGTGCTTAACTTCAGCCGGTACAACAGCGGCACGTGAGTCCATCACTCAGTTGGGACACCTGTGGCCCAGTCGTCTTAAGGGCCCCCCACATTGACGCAGCGCGCGAGCGGCGCGCCCGCTTTAAAGAAATCGCAACAGTGCTATTTCAATGAACTGCCAATGCTCATGCGGCGCGCTAGCGGCGCGCGGGCGTCGTGATTTTCGAATCGCTCAAAAAGCGATTTTTAACGCGTGACGCCCCGACGCATGGGGGGATCCCCTAGTTGTGTCTACAGTTGGTTGATTTTTTAGATATAGATGGTCCAATATATCTCAATATTTCGTCAAACTTGGTCTTCGGCATTCTGAAATACTCAGAAAACATACTATCATCAAGTTCTAGTTCTTTCACCAATGTGTTGTATTCTGTATTTTCTTTTTTTCTTGTAGTTTATGTATCCACTTTGGATCTTTTTGATTTTGTTTGTCTTCTCCTCATGAGATACAACAGGATTACTGTTCGTTTTCGTTGTTGCTGTCGGATTCTAGAGATGGTTAATGATCTGGAGCAAATAAAAGACTGTTAAATAAATTTGGATCTGTGATATATTGATATCCTTCACGAATGGTCAAAGGCATAAAACCATGGTTTTCCTTTAACGCGCTGCTTCAGTATGGGCGGTAGAGCAGCGCGTTATTGTGGAGAAAAAACGCGTTGTCGCGCTGCGCCGCTCGCGCGCTGCGTCAGTGTGGGGGAGCCTTTAGACGTCACAATTAACTGTACAGAAGTGTCTCCGTGAGACGTTCCAGAAGCTCGCGGCCTTGAGTTCGAATCCTAGATTTGCTTTGATTATGTTTTCAGGTTTGTTTGCGCCAAGTTCCTGCTCTTGGGTTTCACACCTTCAGCAAGCCATGCTTGCTGCAAGCGGCGACTAGCGGAATCGGGTGGTCAGGCTCGCTGAATTGGGTGATGCATGTCATCATATCTGAATTGCGTTAATCGATGCTCATGAAGTCAATCACTGGATTGTCTGGTCCAGACTCGTTTATTTACAGACCGCCATCAAATAGCTGGAATATTGCTGATTGCGGCGTTAAACAACAACAACAAATTTGTGGAATTTAGTTTCCGACATATGGGGAGTCTGGTAATAAATAATTATGGTGTGTGAGTAGGTTATTCTTTTGACTTTCACCCAGTTGTGTTGTAAACAAAAAGATGGAGAAATGTTCCTTTGCGGATAACTAAAAGAGAAAAGTATATATACATGTATATGAAAGTTCATTTGAGTCATTTCCCTTTGACTGGTGTTTTGTTTGTTGTTGTTGTTTTTTCATTTTGTTTTCATTTTTTGGTTAAGCTACAACAACCAGTGGATGATTGTGGACCAAAAACTGGTTCAAGAAAATCTTCCCCCGGGGGTACTGACGATTGTAGAGCAGATGCCGTAAGTACCCATCCTGCCCCGGGGGTCATGGCCTGTTGCAGCACATTCAACAGCGGATTATACGCAGTGGTAATACCGTATGATATGCAGCATCTTTAACGTACGCAGGGTCAATAACATATTTTATTACCCGTAAAACCGAGTTTATAAAATCGTATGTGCGCTCCATGTAGTGGAAATATCACTTCAAGCGCACCAATGTGTATTGTTTACGTCATCAGCACGGTATTGTTGATGTCATTCGAATCTGATTGTGACGTAAGGTCGGAATGACGTCACAGTAGAAACGACGTCATAGCTGTCATTCGACAATTGTGGTTTTCTAAGACGGCGGTCGTGATAAGTACGTGTTTTTAAAGGGGAGCTCAAAAGAATAAAGAAGTTATGGGCAATAAAGAAATGATTACACTCGCATGGGTGTCGTGCTGATGTTTCGAGATGGATGGTGATAGACGTGATTGTCTTCCGATGGGATAAAAGTCCCATTCCTGGTGTGTCCGTCGTGTTTTTTCATGGATTATTCTTTAAAGCGTCGTAAACTGGTGTTGATTTTTATAAACTAATCCCCCTTTAATTAATTATGTTTCATATAATTCCATATTTTCAGGGGCTACGTTGAATATGCAGATGTGACTGACGTCTTAACGAAAAACACCTACTGGGCCAGCTATAACATTGCGTAAGTCCAAAATGAAATATGACTGTTTCCGGTTTCCCAACCGACCCTTATCTGGTTTCATCGATCTTAAAATCTTTTTTCTTGTGTTTTATCAAATTGCACCATACTTTTATCACCACCCCGGAATTGTTTGTATATTATTCCTTGGGCGTTTCGCTTCTGTGCGGCCATTTTTAGAAATAAAATATACGTCTTGTTGCAACCAGTTGTATGGTGTTACTATTCCGAATAAAGTGAAATGAATTTTGTTTGGACTAATAAACTGTTTTGACAGATATTTCCCGAAAATATTCAACATGAGCGGCCAACAACAGTTTGTCGACAAGTATGGGGACTACTTCACGCACGACATGTGCCGCCGTGCTCAGATATTCCGCCGCGATCACCACAAGGTCAAGGACAGAAATACGCTGTTTAATTTAATGAGGTACGGCTTGTAACCTGTACAGCAGGTTCAAGATTATATGCACGTATAAAACACTTTAACGCTCTATCCACAAGACCACGGATGGGAATCCGTGCTGATAGAGCAAGGATTATAACCTGGGAGAGTCTGTGATTCTCGCTCATAAAAAGCATATCCTTGCAAAACTAAGGGACACAACTCTCTTACTATGTGCAAAAACATCCCTCATCAAAATAAGACTACTTTCTTTTTTATCTGTTCGTTTCTTTGAACGAAAACCTACCAAATCACACGTGTACAATGCACAGAATAACATACAGCGTACTTCATAAAATACATAATTCACTGTTCATAAAGACAAACTATTATTACGTAAATATAAAGTATAACATAAAGTATCTTCCGTGTCGCCGCGACAGGAGACTACATTCGGTGTGGACTTCATGGGTTCGAATCCCGCTGGCGACACACGTTTTCCGTGAAATTGTTCTTTCATCAAGTTAGTTCCGAAGTTCCGTCATTGCCATGTGGTGTTTAACTGGCAATATAGTCAGTTAATACCCGGTCAAGAAAACAGAGCCATGGTTAAATGTGTAGTAATACACAATACTACAAAACGTAATTGACGGGTAAATAAAATATACAAGTCCTGTTTTACACTAGCAAATTTAACTAACACCCCGTCTTCATTGAGCACATGCTGTAATTTCGGTTCGGTATAATTTTGTCGGTCATGAAAAAAATTACATTACAACGTTACAAAGCCAATATATACTTAAAACTCTGACTCATAATCTGTAAGTCCCCATGGTCCCAGTATGGTGGTCTACCTTCAGTTGCTGGCGATCTATAGCCTGTTTTTATAATGTAATGGTATGTATAGTGCAATTGATTTTATGATTAGTTTACTTACTAATTTTAAATATATTTCTGTGATAAGCCTAGTTATTTTACTGTCCCTCGTTGGCAGGTTTTGATATAAGTTTCAATATATGTATTATATTTAACTACTGATAGTCACGATATGGCTGAAATATTGCCGATGTGACTAAAAAATTTAACTCACTCACTCGCTCACTCATAATCATCTCCTTATCTCAAAATGGCGGGCGTGACACTGACCTAGGCGGAAGTGAGGAGCGTCACGTGGTTTTGACGCCGAACGTGAAACATGATGCCCTACTCTGCACCGCTGCCGTGAACAGTCTACCAAGCAGGATTGTAAATTACTAACGTTGTTGTTTACTAACCTGGCCTTCTGGCCTCTGTTACTAAATTTAAATTAAAGTAAGTAGAATTCACGAGACCTTTTTTTCTCATTGTAGGTAAAGACAGGTTGACATATAAAATAAATCTTTCTGCTATTTGCAGGTACAACGACTTCCAACACGACCCCCTGTCTAAGTGCAACTGTACCCCGGGGTACAGCGCCGACCTCGCCATCGCAGCTCGCGACGACCTGAACGACGAAACCGGGACCTACCTCTACGACGCCCTAGGATACGCCATGAGGGGGGCTATAGACGTGAAGGTCAGATTTAGAATCACAGTATCGGGGTTCAACACAACCTCGATTATCCAGTTTATTATGTCTCATTTCTATGATGACAAATTATGCCAGGTCCTATTCCCAACTATAGCTTCGTTTTGAGCCACTGCTGAATGGCGTCATGCTAAATATAGTCATCCAATAGATGGAACTATTACATGCCTAATTCTTGATAGGAGAGATGGAGCTGGTGACGTCACTTCCGGGAAACGAAGCAATGTGGCTAATGCGTCCAGATTCGTTTTAGCTGGGAGATATGATACTCTGGATAATCGAGGGTTGTTTTAAATAGGAATTGTTAGCCTCCAGTAATTGTAGTGGCTAACAGCTGCGATGTCTTTCATTATGAGTGAGTGAGTGAGTGAGTTAATATTTAAAGCCACATCGGCACTATTTCAGCCATATCGTGACTTGAACAAGTTAAACATTTATATTATATATAAAAACCTGTCGCCGAAGGACAGTACAACAACTAGCAATATATCACAGATTATAATTTTAAAAACTAGTTTTAGAGCAATAAAATGATCAAATTATACCAGACGACACAGAATATACCGGGCTGTAGATCGCCAGCAACCAAAGTTAGGCCACCGTACCAGAGACCATGTCTTTCATTATGAACCCATGCTTGTTGTAAAAGGCGACTAACAGGATCAGGTGGTTGATGCATGTCACCGTATTCCAATCACTTGATTTATCTGTACAGACCGCCGTCATATAGCTGGAATATATTGCTGGGCGCGGCGTTAAACAACAAACAAACAAACACTATGAAATGTCAACTGCTCACTAACACGTGAGAAGTTTTTCTTTGCTGTTTGTGTTGAACCAAAGTCTGAATTTGCGCCGACATTCGGAGTTTCCGTCATGTGAAGTGCACATTGAAAAACATCGTAGATATTCTGTACCCCTTCATTCTAGAATTGTCCATGCAGGTAGCAAAAGTACTTTAAGTCCCCATGGACCCTAGCATGGTGATCTACCTTCAGCTGCTGGCGAACTATAGCCTTTTTTATATTGTACCGTAATTTATAGTGCTATCTTTTTTATAGTTGTATGCTAGTTTTAAATAATAAACTGTGATATTCTAGTAATTTTACTGTCCATCGATGACAGGTTTTAATTAAGTTGAAACTGTATGTATTAACATTTTTCGTCACGATATGGCTGAAATATTGCCGATGTGACGTAAAGCATTAACTCACTCACTCACTCACTCACTCATTCTAGAATTACCGATATTGGAGGGAAAACCTTACTCGTTTGTTTCTGGTTCACACTTATGTCCATGGGTATGTTGCGTTTGAATTTGGGGTATCAAAGTGAAACAAAATTATCAGCGTCAAGGCATTCACACTCATTCACTCACTCACTCCAGACTCAAGACTCGATTATTTACAGACCGCCGTCATGTAGCCGGAATATTGCTGAGGCCGACGTTAAACACCAAACAAACAAACAAGCAAATACAAAATATAACATGACACATAACATAATACATACTGGTCATTCAGGATGAAGATAAAATGTCAGTTGGGGTAAATAATAAATCGTTTGTGCCTTATTTCTAACACCGTTTAACTATAGAGTTCTCTCCCTTACACTGGCTTCCCATGAGGCCGTCTATCTGAAACTGGTCTTACGTCTTTTGAGTCGCGAAACAGTGATGTTGGTTTCGTCAGTCACATGCAAGCGAACATTTCCATCCCCAAGTCAAAATTCTTGATATCCTTAATGTCAGCCATGAGATGATAATATTCATTCAAGTACTGTTCAAGTATGTTTGTTTGTTGTTTATTGCAACACTCATGACGGTGGTCTGTATATAATTGAGTCTCCTCTTGAAAATCCAATGACTGACATCGTGAGCATCGAAATTGAGATATAGCACAACCGAGTCACCGAGCCTGACCACCCGATCCCGTTAGTCGCCTCTTATGACAAGCATGGGCTACTGGGGGCGGTCGGGTAGCCTAGTGGTTAAAGCGTTCGCTCGTTACGCCGAAGACCCGGGTTCGATTCCCCACATGGGTACAATGTGTGAAGCCCATTTTCTGGTGTCCCCCGCCGTGATATTGCTTGAATATTGCTAAAAGCGGCGTAAAACCATACTCACTCACTCACTCTCTGGGCTACGGAAGACCAGTTCTAACCAGGACCTTCACGGGTCTATTCCAGAAGGACACAAAACACCACTCACTATATATGTTGCTACATGCACACCACAATCTATATTTATCCCCGCCACAGATGGTAGGGACGGGGGAGATGCAGTGGCTGTTGTTTGATGCCGTCTCGGGGCCCACGTCTGACCAGCAACCGCCGTTCCAGTGGTCAAAGGTCAAGGACGCCGACACGTACCCCCACTTTGGACAGCCAGACATATTCAACTTTAAACCCGTGTCATTTAACGGAACAGTTTTACCACCTTTCACGCCCGCTTGGTACCCAGAAACATGACGTACAGTTAAACCTCGTTAATCCGGACGAACATGACATACAGTGAAACCTCGTTAATCCGGACGAACATGACATACAGTGAAACCTCGTTAATCCGGACTTGACTGTTCTGTGTCACGCCACTCGGATCGATGATATGCATCAACAAGCCTGACCCCCCGATCCCGTTAGTTGCCTCTTACGACAAGCATCGTCGCCTTTTACGACAAGCATGGGTTTCTGAAGACCTATTCTACCCCGGATCTTAACAGGTCTACTGTTCAGCGAAATCGTCCAGATTAACGAATCAGGGTAAAATTCCTTTATATCTTTACAGATGTCCCTGATACGTCAGGTGTCGGGATTATCGAGATGTCACTGTTCACAAAATTTTATGTTATTTACGGAATACTAATTTTTTTGTGTCTCTCTGTCTGTCTGTCTGTTTGTTGTTTAGGATCTCACTCTGCAATGTTCCAGTTATGTGTCAGCGATCTGTCAAGTATCGAATCTGGACCAGACAATCCAGTGGTTGACATGAGTATCAGACCGCCTCCGTGGTCTAGTGGTAGAGAGTCTGCCAGGAGAGCGGAAGGTCTGGGTCCGATCCCCCGCCGCGTCATACCAAAAGACGTTAAAAGATGGTACTTGTTGTTACCCTGTCTGGCGCTAAAACAAGGACTGGTCGGCTCGGAGTCAGTATACTGTGTCTGAGTGGGGTATTCATGTTAAACCCGCGGGATGGTATCTCCGTAAACAAGCACTATAACTCGGCATCAGTCCGGACTAGTACAAGCAGCCACACACACACGTGCATGCACGTCGCTGTATAAGTGCAATAATCTTGAACGCGACGTTAAACCCTATTTACCTCACCTCATGAGTCATGAGTATCGCTCTACGCAATTGGGATACGATGATATGAATCAACCAAGTCAGCGATCCTGTTAGTCGCCTCTAACGAAAAGCATGGGTTGCGGAAGACACAGATCTTCACTGGGGTATATAATTATTCAATGCATGAGACTTTTATTAAGTGTTTAGCATAAGCAGTCGCCATTTTGTGTAATAAGATATACTACGTGTCAGAGATCGTATATAATTACCTTAAACGGTAAGACAAAATCTAACATGAAATATTACAGTCTTCTTAATTGTTCCAGAGATAGCTCCATTCATCACGCACGTGAAGAAAAATAAAACGTATCTCGGACTTTAGAAGTGTAGGGACTGTATGTGCAGTTTCGTTAACTCATTTTACTGTGCTTATGGCTCAAGGACTGGGAAACTGTGCATCCATTAGACAACGTCAACAGACATTATTATGTGGAACACATGGCGAGGCGGGTATTTTTTTATCCAGTTACAATATAAATCTACCCGTTGATGTTAGATCATATGCATAATACATAAAGCGTTTGTTGTCCAGATGGAATGCAGCCATGCATCACCCATGAATGTACTTTCCCGATTTGCAGTGGGTGGGTGAGTGAGTGAGTGAGTGAGTGAGTGAGTGAGTGAGTGAGTGAGTGAGTGGGTGGGTGGGTGGGTGGGTGGGTGGGTGGGTGGGTGGGTGAGTGAGTGGGTGGGTGGGTGGGTGGGTGAGTGAGTGAGTGAGTGAGTGAGTGAGTGAGTGAGTGAGTGAGTGAGTGAGTGAGTTATAATTTTACATCGCATCGGCAATATTGCAGCCATATCGCGATGAGAACAAATTGATTATATTAAAATTTCTGTCGGCAAAGGACAGTAAAACAGTAAGGTAATTATCACAGTGGAGACATAAAACTTACCTGAGCAATAGTAAAACAAAGACGTTTTCAATACAGTTATTAGAAAGTAAAACCTGGCTAGAGTGCACTGGCGACTAAAGCTAGACCACCTAACTGGGGATCATGGGGACTTACAGTGCTTTTGCTTCCTGCATGATTCCCAGCAGGATTTATGCCATCACTTTGGTCACGAGTGGTTGTATGAAATATTAACCAATATTAAAAAACAAAACACAATAAAGGAATTAAAACACTAGTTGATATTAATTACTTCAATATATATGGACTCACGTGCCACTGTCAGGGGACAATAATTTTACACTGCTTTAACCCCCACAGTGGCACTGCCTACATACATCTCAGTTGACAAAAATATCCAACTATTCTAAAACAATTCAAAATTTATCAAATAATAGTATTTCTTTTAAAAAACCGAGAATTAAATGAGCACTGATATTATAAAAAAGATCCGTTAAAGATGTTGAATGATAATATTTATCCCTTGTGAGAGAAAAATCAACACAGTCAAGCAAAACATGCTTGACTGTGATTCTCTCATCACAAGGGACACAGAACGGGGGATCCTCACCTTTTAAAAGATACTCGTGGGTATATCGACTGTGTCCAATACGACATCGTTGCAAAACAACTTCATCATGTCTTGAAGGGCAACCCAAGTATGTATACCCTATTGATGGTTTTATAACATTAAGTTTGTTGATACCCACTTGGGTGTTCCACTTCTTTTGCATCAGATCATTGATGTAGCATCTAATTACTGGCTTGTAATCACTGTATGGTAAAAGTAGTGGCGTTACTGATTTGGAGAGGGCTGCCTTTGCAGCAGTATCAGCCATAGTGTTACCAGCGATGCCAACATGACTGGGCAACCAGCAAAAGACGATTTCGTATTGGGCAGTGGCGAGAACATTATTCAATTCTAAAATGTCAAGTATTAACGGATGATTTGAAGAACAATTATGTATTGCTTGAAGGCATGACAAGGAATCAGAAAAGATGATGAACTGTTGAGATGATTGGTTTTGAATGAAGGCCAAAGCTATAAGAATAGCATTGGCCTCAGCTGTAAAAATAGAGCTATTATCTGGGATTCTAGAAGACACCCTTTTAGATCCAATGACAGTAGCACTTGAAACCTTGCCACCATCCCTGGAGCCATCAGTAAAAATAGAGCGATGGGTATCATATTTTGACCGCAACTGGGCATATTCTTGTTGATAAATCAACTGGTTTGTATCAGCTTTTTTAAGGGTAGTTAGTGTCAGGTCTACCTCTGGTTTGACTAGTTGCCAAGGAGGTGTAGACAGTAACCGGTATGGTGAGATAGTAGAAAGATCAATAGTAGCTGCGGTAATATGTGGCTTAATTCTGAACCCTAGAGGGGGAACAAGCTTTGGTTTTGATTGAAATAGATTTTCATACATGGGATTAAACACACAGTCGTATGCTGGATTCGACGGATTTGAGTATAATTTAGTCACATATTGCAATGAAAGTTTAATTCGACGTTGTTTAAGAGATGGCTCGTCTGCCTCTACATATAAACTGTCAACTGGTGAAGTTCTAAAGGCACCAAGACATAGCCTCAGGCCTTGATGATGTACTGAATCCAATAATTTTAAGTTGCTTTTACAGGCACCACCATAAATGATGGAGCCATAATCGAGTTTGGAACGGATGAGAGAACGATAGAAATGAAGGAGAGTTGTCCGATCCCCTCCCCATTTTGAATGAGAAACAACTTTCAACAAGTCAATTGCCTTCAGACATTTAGTCTTCAGATATCTTATATGTGGTAAAAATGTTAGATGATTATCAAATATAATACCCAAGAGTGAGTGAGTGAGTTAAAGTTTAACGTCACATCGGCAATATTTCAGCCATATCGTGACGAAACAAAAGTTGACATGAACAATATATTTTAAACTGAATACAATTCTGCCGACGAAGGGCAGTATAATAACTAGAATATCACAGATTCACATAAAACTAGTCAGAGAGCATGTAAAAAATTATTAACATTTTACAACACAACATAAAAACAGGCTGTAGATCACCAACAACTGAAGGTAGATCACCACGCCAGGGTCCATGGGGACTTACAGTACTTTAGCTACCTGCATGGACCCCAGCAGGATTTACACCATCCCTTCAGTGGTTGGCGATTATTGCCAATTTAGCCGAATTAAAACAACATATATTCTGCAATTAAAAACATGGTAGTAATAAATACACTATGAATGACGTGGACTGACGTACCATCTCCGGGGGACAATCATTTTACACTACTTCAACCCCGTTCGAGGTACAGCCACTGACAATCTTAGTTATCCAATTTATTCGACCAGTAGTAAAAGATCATTTATTAATTACAAAACACGTATATCAAAATTTATGTATAAGTTCTATTTCTTTTAAAAAGCTAATTATTAAATGAGACGAAACATTATTAAAAAGATCCATTATTGATGTTGCACTGAAATATTTATCCCTTGTGATGGAAAAATCAATACAGTCAAGCAGGACATGCCTGACCGTGATTCTTTCATCACAAGGGATACAAAACGGAGGATCCTCACCTTTCAATAAATATTCATGCGTGTATCTCGAATGGCCAATACGACATCGTCGCATAATGACCTCTTCAAATCTGGACTGACAGCCCAAGTAGGTGTAACCAATATTTGGTTTAATTTGATGTAATTTATTGATACCTACTTGGGTGTCCCACTTCTTTTGCATCAGATCACGGATGTAAGATCTAATTATAGGTTTATAATCACTGTATGGTAAAAGAAGTGGTGTCACAGATTTGTTGAGTGCTGCTTTTGCAGCAGCATCAGCCATAGTGTTACCAGTAATACCAACATGGCTTGGTAACCAACAAAAGACGATGTCACATTGGCCAGTAGCAAGATCATTAAATAACTCAAGAATTTCAATTAAAAATGGATGTTTACAGGACATATTTTTAATAGCCTGAAGACACGAAAGTGAATCTGAAAAAATAATGAATTCTTTGTGTTTGGATTTGTTCTTGATATACTGAAGTGCTGTTAAAATTGCATGTGCTTCTGCTGTGAATATGGAACTATTATCAGGCAAGCGCGAAGATACTGTTCTGGATCCAATGATGGTGGCACTAGCAACTGCGCCACCATCCTTGGATCCATCTGTAAATATAGATTTATAAGTGTCATAAGTGTTTCGTAATTGATTATATTCTTGTTTATAAATAAGTGGATTGGTATCAGATTTTTTTTGTCTAGTTAATGTGAGGTCTACAGTTGGTCTTACCATCTGCCAAGGAGGCGATGAAAAAAGATTTGTGGGAGCTATATCCTGAAAGGTAATGTTCGCAGCAGAAACGACCTGTATAAGTGTAAGAGGGATGTCTGATCCCCTCCCCACTTGGAATTTGATACAACTTTCAATAAATCAAGCGCCTTCAGGCATTTAGCTTTAAGTGATTTAATGTGTGGTAAGAAAGTTAAATGGCTATCAAAGATGAGTCCCAAGAACTTGGCCTCCTTTACAACTTTGATAGAGGTGCCATTCAAAAATAATTCAGGGTCTTTATGCGGCTTATATTTTCTGCAGAAGTGTATACAGTTAGTTTTAGAATTAGAAAATTTAAACCCATTTTCTAGACACCACTTGTGAATTTTATTGAGACAGATTTGTAACTGCCTCTCTATTGCATGCATATTTTTCCCACAACAAGATAGATTAAAATCATCCACAAAAAGTGATCCATCTACTGAATCGTTTAAAACCTTGGACAGACTATTTATTTTAATACTAAATAAAGTGACAGACAATATACTGCCTTGTGGGACACCCTGATCCTGATTGTAATGGTCAGACAGGGTTGTACCCACTCGGACTTGAAATTGCCTGTCTGTTAAAAACTGAGATATAAAATGAGGTAAACGACCTCTCAAGCCAAAATCATGTAAATCCTTTAAAATGCCATGCTTCCAGGTAGTATCGTAGGCCTTCTCAAGATCAAAGAAAATTGATACTACGTGTTGTTTATTGACAATAGCATTTTTAACAAAGGATTCTAAGCGTACTAAATGATCAATAGTACTTCTATTTTTCCGGAAACCACATTGAATATTTGTGAGAAGGTTATTGGTTTCCAGGTACCAAACTAATCTATTATTCACCATTCGTTCCATGGTTTTGCAAACACAACTGGTTAACGATATAGGGCGATAATTTGAGGGATCTGTATGATCTCGGCCAGGTTTGGGTATAGGGACAACAATGGCATTATGCCATGAAGGAGGGAAATTCCCTGAAGTCCATATTTGGTCAAAAATATCCAAAAGTGTCACAAGACAGGATTCAGGCAAATGCTTCAATAACTGATAATGGATATTATCATCCCCAGCTGCAGTATCATGAGCTTGCTCAAGAGCGGTATGTAGCTCATGCAATGAAAAAATTTCATTGTAATCTTCACCATTGTTAGAATCAAAATTAACTTTTTTCTTTTCCTGTAGTTTCTTATAACTCTGAAATTCAGGAACATAATTTGATGATGAAGAATTTTTGGCAAGAGTTTCGCCAAGTTTATTTACAATATCAATTTTATCAGTTATACATTTGTCACCGTCTTTAAGATGATGTACAGACGATTTGGAGCCTTTGCCTTTAATTCTTTTAACCATGTTCCATACCTTGGACATGGGTGTCCGTGAATTGATATTGGAGACATAGTTCCTCCAAGATCGGCGCTTATTTTGCTTATAAGCACGTCGTGCTTTGGCACTAGTAATTTTGACATAATTCAAATTGTGAACAGTAGGATGTTTACGGAAATACTTTTCCGCTTTCTTCCTACACTTTCTTGCTTGTTTGCAGTCGTTAGTAAACCATGGTTTACGAATATGAGGATTTGCAGAGGACTTAGGAATTGTTTGGTCAGCAATATCATTGAGTTGAGCCGAAAACAATTGAATGGGATCTGGTACATTACTGAAATTTTCAGGCTTTAATTGTTCCGTACATAATAATTCATACAAAGACCAATTTGCCTTTGTAAAATTCCACCGCGATGAAGGTGGGTCATCATTCGGTTTTACAGCTTTTAGAACAGTAGGGAAGTGATCACTTCCACAAAGGTCGTCATGTACGGACCATTCAAATTCATTGTAAATATCTGAATCTGTGAGGGATAGATCAAGTGCAGAATAAGTTCCCGTGGCAGGATGTAAATAAGTGCTTGAATCGTCATTAAATATACATAAGTTATTATCAGATGCAAAGTCTTCAATGATTTTCCCCTTATTGTTTGTATTTGGACTTCCCCATAGAGGGTTATGCCCGTTTAAATCGCCCATGATGATGCAGGGCTTTGGGAGCTGATCATATAGCCTCTGAATATCAGACTGTTGAAGAGCAGATGAAGGTGAAATGTACAAAGAGCACAAAGTAATTGTTAGGTGCAAAGTTAATCGGACTGCACAGGCTTGAAGATTAGTATGAAGTGAAACAGGGCTGTGGATCACTCCCTGTTTCACCAAAATCGTAGATCATCCCGTAGCTTTATTTCCCGGTGGAGAAAATGAATGATATGACGTGTACTGACGCAAATCAAAGTTGTCGGTCTGCTTAAGATACGTCTCTTGTAGACATAGTGCAGATGGTCTAAAATCTTGTACCAACAATTGTACCTCATTAAAATTCTTCCTGAGGCCTCTGCAATTCCACTGAATCAAATTTAGGGAGCCACTCATGGAGGCTCAACTGGGGATCTAGAACGTATGGAATGGCCACTACCACTTACTGGGTGTGATGGAGTGACATCCATATCAAGCGGTTCAAACGAATTGTGAACCGTTACAGGGGTTTCTAAAATAGGAGGCACATCCACATGCTGGAGTGCCCTGATTTTTTCCTCAACTGTTTCTTTTTCTTATTTGTCATGGGTAATGTCTCAATTTCATGTTCAGATGTTGGGTCAGATGGTGGTTAAAATGGATCTGCTGTTGGATTCTCTGTCTGAGAGGCTGATGTACTCGTCTGTCTAATTTGCGTCTCATCAAGCGTGACCTGTGGATCTGTCACCCAAGATATGTCTGTTTGACATGAAATAGAAGTTGTTGTAACCTTGGGAGCAGTTGGAACAGGAGCAGGAGAAGAAGAAACTGCAGCAGAATACGTATAAGAATGAGGTGAAGATTGAAGAGGGACTAATTTCTTCGCTTCAAAAAAAGAAATATTGTTGGTGTACTTAATTTTGAGGATTTGCGACTGATGTTCAAATTTTGGGCAGGATTTTGATGATGCCAAATGTGGACCATCACAATTGGCACACTTGATTTCATTTGTGCACTCAGGGCTCTCATGAGCACCACTGCAACGAATGCAGACAGTTTTGTGAGTGCAGGTCTTGGCACCATGGCCAAACTGTTGACATTTAAAACATCGGAGTGGGTTAGGTATATATACCTCCACACCGATGTTACAATAACCTGCTTTAAGTGATTTGGGGAGAGTAGAGAGTCTGAAAGTAAACAGGTAAGTGTTTGTTTTGATAATATTATTGTCTTGTTTTCTAGTGAAACGTTTCACAGAGGTAACGCCTTGATTTGTCAATGCTGCTGTAATTTCATCTTCCGTCATGTCAGACAGACACTTTGCCCGATCTCTAACAATTCCTCGACAGGAGTTCAGAGACTTGTGCACTGAAACAACAACCTGGGTGTTAACAAACTGCTGGAGACCCAGCAGATTGACAGATTGTTGTCTCCGTGCACATTCCACAAGAAGCGAACCATTTCGGAGACGAGTTACGTTTTTTACTTCTCCACAGGAACTCTGAATGCCCTTGGAGACAGCAAAAGGATTTAGTTTGAGAGGGTTTCCATCAGAAGACGAG
Organism: Haliotis rufescens; assembly: GCF_023055435.1. NCBI lineage: Eukaryota > Metazoa > Mollusca > Gastropoda > Lepetellida > Haliotidae > Haliotis > Haliotis rufescens. The sequence continues at coordinate 304,279 of NW_025963902.1, forward strand.
ATAACTATGAACCTAGGCCAAGAATTAGCAACATCTGGAGAGACATCTTCATCAGACGACAAAGAGTCCACATGGCGACGTTTATTCGTTTTCAAAGAACCAGGAGTTGGGTTGTGAGACATGGTGTGGTAATAGTATTCGGCACCCCTGATCCCCACCCGCCATCGAGTGTCAAAAAGGACGACGCTGCAGCGGAAGCCGGACTACAACACCAGGGCTACAGGGGTGGTATACTCCAGCAAATACAACACGAATAGCTACATTTGTCTACCAAAAAGAAATGTCCAGCTGGTTCGGCCCGTGACAGAACATTGGAGACATATAGAATTCGGAGGTTGACATCACCAGATTGGCCCATGAGCCACCGCCTTCTGGCATAGGACTCTAGGCAATAATTATATTGGCATAAGTTGGAATATCACATTACATCATAAAAATGGTTAAATATGATATAGATCTAAAGTGGCACTTTTCCATGCACAGGGCATGGCGTGACCAGCCGATTGATAGAATCGGGCCAATTCTACCACCCGTCTAGGTGAAGTAAGGGTCGAAGTGGTGTGTTGGGCAAAAGGAACACCGGTTCCTGGCTCCATTGCCCTCAACCACCAGAATCCCGTCCTCCACCGACACAGGGGCGCAACCCACGGCAAACAGGTTGCCCAATTCGGTCGCCTCTTACGACCAGCAATGGGGTGCTGTGGAAATATTCTGCCCCGGTTCCACACGGGGGAAGAGCGATTAGCGTTACCCAGCACTCACCACGAGGAGGTTGCTCTTCACGAGTGCCATAATACCCAAGAACTTGGCTTCCTTGACAACTTTAATAGGAAAACCAGCCAAAAACAGTTCAGGGTCCGTATGCGGTTTATATTTGCGGCAAAAATGGATACAGTTTGTTTTGACTTTAGAGAACTTGAACCCATTCTCTAGACACCATTTATGTATTTTATTAAGGCATAAGTGTAGCTGTCTTTCAATAGTGTGCATATTTTTACCACGACAAGATATATTAAAATCATCTACGAAAAGTGACCCATCCACTGCATCACTTAAAACCTTTGAAAGACTATTGATTTTAACACTAAATAGAGTAACTGACAATATACTTCCTTGTGGGACACCCTGATCCTGATTATAATGGTCAGACAGGGTTGAACCCACTCGGACTTGAAACTGCCTGCCCGCTAAAAACTGTGATATAAAATGTGGTAAGCGGCCTCTCAGACCAAAGTCGTGTAAATCTTTTAAAATGCCATGCTTCCAGGTAGTGTCGTAAGCTTTCTCAAGATCGAAAAAAATTGACACAGCATGTTGTTTGTTAACAATAGCATTTTTAACAAACGATTCCAATCGTACTAAATGATCTATAGTACTTCGATTATTGCGAAAACCACATTGGATATTTGTTAGTAGGTTATTGGTTTCTAAGAACCAAACCAATCTATTATTTACCATTCGCTCCATGGTTTTACAGACACAGCTGGTTAAAGATATAGGACGGTAATTGGATGGATCTTTGTGATCCCGACCCGGCTTTGGGATAGGGACTACAATAGCATTATGCCAAGAAGGAGGAAAATTCCCCGACGTCCATATGTGGTCAAATATATCTAATAGTGTTTCTAGACATGAATCAGGCAAATGTTTCAGGAGCTGATAGTGAATATTATCAGCACCAGCCGCTGTATCATGAGCTTGCCCTAGGGCGGTATGTAGCTCATGGAAGGAAAACACTTCATTATAGTCTTCCCCGTTATCAGAGTTAAAATTAACATGTTTCTTTTCCTGTTGTTTCTGATATTTTATGAATTCAGGGGCATAATTAGACGATGACGAATGTTTTGCCAATGTTTCACCAAGTTTATTGGCAATGTCTGATTTATCAGTTAATAACTGATCACCTTCCTTCAAATGGTGAACAGAAGATTTTGATCCTTTGCCTTTAATTTTTTGTATCATGTTCCATACTTTGGATATAGGAGTACGGGAATTTATTTTGGAGACGTAGGTCCTCCAAGATTGACGCTTATTTTGTTTATAAGCCCGCCTGGCTTTTGCATTTGTAATTTTTACTTGATCTAAATTATGAACTGTGGGATGTCGGCGGAAGTACTTTTCCGCTTTCTTCCTACACTTCCGTGCCTGTTTACATTCGTAGGTAAACCACGGTTTGCGAATATGAGGAATTGCAGAGGACTTAGGAATTGTTTGATCAGCTATTTCATTGAGCTGATCTGAAAACAATTGAATCGGATCTTCAACGTTTTGAAAATGATGAGGGGTTAATTTTGCAGTGCACAATATTTCATATAATGACCAATCGGCCTTCTTAAAATTCCACCTGGATGTCGAGTTTTCAGGATTCGGCTTCACAGCTTTAAGAATAGTGGGAAAGTGATCACTTCCGCAGAGGTCATCATGGACCGACCAGTCAAATTCATTAAATAGATTTGAATCTGTGAGAGACAGATCAAGAGATGAGTACGATCCAGTGGCAGGATGTAAATAAGTGTTTGAATCATCATTACAGATACATAAATTATTATCTGAAATGAATTCCTCAAGTATTTTCCCTTTATTGTTTGTGGTAACACTTCCCCATAAAGGGTTGTGCCCATTCAAATCACCCACGATGATGCATGGCTTGGGTAGCTGATCATATAGATTTTGAAGATCTGTTTGTCGAAGCATAGTGGATGGAGGAATATACAAGGAACACAGAGTAAAGACAACGTTCAAAGTTAAACGAACAGCAACAGCTTGAAGATTTGAATTGATAGAAACAGGGCTGTGAATCACGCCCTGTCTCACCAAAATAGATGACCCTCCAGTTGCTTTGTCGCCTGGGGGAGAATATGAATGATGACAGTTATACTGCCTAATATCAAATTTGTCAGTACTTTTAAGGTATGTCTCCTGTAGACATAAAGCAGACGGTTTAAAATCCTGTATCAATAATTGAATGTCATTAAAATTATTTCTAAGTCCTCTGCAATTCCATTGGATTAGGTTATTGGATGGAGTCACGGTGGTTCAATAGGTGACCTCTCACGTGGTCGTGAGGAAGAAGGATTTCTACCTCTGTCTTCGGAAGACAGGGTCACCTCCATATCCAGAGGTCCAAACGAGTTAGTAAGAGGTACCTCAGGAGGAGATGCGCTTCTTTGAGTTTGTTTTTTGTTTTGTCTTTTCCTTTCCTTTTTTTGAATATTTGCATGTTCAGTACTTTGTGCAGGCTGACGTGTAGACTGACTGGCAGGCTGCTGTGCAGGCTCGCTTGGAGGCTGATTATCTGTGTCAGATGATGATGTAGATGTTCCTTTATTCTGACTCATGGATGCCATTTTAAGGGGCTGATCAGAGTGGACCCAAGTAAGATCTGTCTGACATGTGATAGAATTAGATGGAGTGGAACGGGATACTGCAGCAGAATAAGATAAGTTTGATGTAGTTGTTGGAAGCGTGGGAACAACCAGCTTTCGTGCATCATGATAAGTGATGTTGTTTGTATGTTTTAATTTAAGGATTTTAGATTCTAAAATCCAAACAGGGCAAGATTTTGAAGAGGCCAAGTGATGACCATCACAATTTTTACACTTAAGGTCCTCGCTGCAGTCTGAGCTGTCATGGCTCCCACTACATCGTTGACAAACTGGGGATCTAGTGCAATATTTCGATCCATGGCCGAACTTTTGGCATTTGAAACACCGGAGTGGAGAGGGGACATACACCTCCACTCCAATATTCATGTAGCCAGCTTTGATCGATGTAGGAAGAGTAGGTCTCGAAAAGGTAAAAAGATAGGTATTTGTTTGAACAACATCTCCATCTTGCTTCCTGGTAAACCTTTTGACGGCAGTTACACCTTGCTGTCCTAATTCTGAAACAATCTCCTGCTCTGACATGTCAGACAGACAACGGGTCCAGTCACGCACAATGCCACGGCAAGAGTTAAGTGTTCTGTGCTCAGACACAGCAACCTCAATATTGGCAAACAATTTGACAGATAGTAGATTGAGAGATTGCTGTTTCTTTGCACATTCAACCAGGAGGGAACCACTACGTTGACGAGTCACGTTCTTCACCTCTCCACAAATTCCGGAAATGGCTTTCGATACAGCAAACGGATTGAGTTTGATAGGTTGTTTATCAAGGGTCTCTATTACTAGGAATCGAGCCCAGGTATCGATATGTTGAGATACATCGTCAGTTTCTGCATCAACATCTAAATGTCTTCGTTTTGGACGGTTGGAACCAGACAATTGAAGGGCCATGGTGAAAGGAAAATATTTCAGCACCCCTGCTCCCCACCCACCATCGAACACCAACAAGGGCAGTGTTACATTGCATCGGATCTCCAGCATGCAAACACCAGGGATACAGGGGTGTTATACTCCAGCAAATATGACATGCATAGCTACATTTGTCTACAAAGTTGACTGCCAGACTGGTTCTGCCCGTAACAATAAACTAGAGACATATAGAATACAGTGGTCAACATTACCAGATTGGCCCATGAGCCACCGCCTTCTGGCATTAGACTCTAGGCAATTTGTAACATAAATAATTTGTGAGTTCAAATATGTAATATATTGGCCAAGACCAAACAATATATTTATATAAATCACGAGTGTGCATACACAATTTAATGCACAGGGCTTGGCATGACCAGCCGATTGATAGGACCGGGCCCATCCTACCACCCGTCTAGGCGAAGTAAGGGTCAAAGTAGTGTGTTGGGCAAAGGAACACTGTTCCTGGAACCAGTGCCCTCAACTACCAGACTCCCGTCCTCCGCCGACACAGGGACGCAACCCACGGCAAACGGGCTGCCCACTTTGGTCGCCTCTTACGACCAGCAATGGGGTGCTGTGGAATTATTCTACCCCGGTTCCACACGGGGGAAGAGCGATTAGCGCTACCCAGCACTCACCACGAGGAGGTTGCTCTTCACGAGTGCCTAGTGAATGAGTGAGTGAGCATGAGGGGCTTGGGACCTATTGGGACCTGGAATCCATAGAGAGAGACAGGCATGCAGTGCTTGGAACCTATTGGGACCTGGAATCCATAGAGAGAGACAGGCATGCAGTGCTTGGGACCTATTGGGACGTTAAATCCATAGAGAGAGACAGGCGTGCAGTGCTTGGGACCTATTGGGACCTGGAATCCATAGAGAGAGACAGGCGTGCAGTGCTTTGGACCTATTGTGACCCTTGAATCCACTACAGACAAGCATGCAGTCTTTGGGACCTATTGTGACCCTTGAATCCACTTCAGACAAGCATGCAGTCTTTGGGACCTATTGTGACCCTTGAATCCACTACAGACAAGCATGCAGTCTTTGGGACCTATTGTGACCCTTGAATCCACACAGACAAGCATGCAGTCTTTGGGACCTATTGTGACCTGGAATCCACACAGAATACAAGCATGCAGTCTTTGGACCTATTGTGACCCTTGAATCCACACAGACAAGCATGCAGTCTTTGGGACCTATTGTGACCTGGAATCCACTACAGACAAGCATGCAGTCTTTGGGACCTATTGTGACCTGGAATCCACACAGAATACAAGCATGCAGTGCTTGGGACCTATTCCTACCACTAAGTCAATATTCACAGTTTTAGAACCTGGGTAGGTGGCTTATTATACTCTTTTATGTGTAACCAAATAATGCCATTCATTACATAATCACACTGAAAACACAAAATGGAGTAACCTTTATATCTGAAAATAGAATCTTTCAGTCAAGCTATAACTTGTACACGGTACAAAATAGACCCTACTTGAGGACCGCAACGTGCAGATGGCTGTTATGTTGTCTTGTCAAAGCCATAGATGAAATTCTATTTGTTTACCCTGTAAACACGTAGCTTGGTGTTTTGAAACGGTCCACTAATCACAATGCTAGTAACCATATACATACACGCTTTATTTCGGGGGCTGTCAGTCTAGAGAAGGCCAAGGTCAAATGCAGAAGTCCATGAATCGAAAACCGTTCGATGTCGGGTCAAGGTCACCAGAGTGAAACGCAGAGTTAGATCAAGGAGTATTCAAAGGTGTGCGTGTGTAATACAGCCAAGTCAACAAGTGAAACCCAACCTGCTGGACTGACGCGCAAGAAAATAGCTCTATGGTATATGTTTCAAACTCTCAACACAACCGTATGGTATGTATCAAGCCCTCTCAACAGAACACGATGGTACATGTATCAAACCCTCCAAACACAACCGTATAGTACATATATCAACCTTCAACATAACCGTGTGGTACATATATCAACCTTCAACATAACCGTATGGTACATAATATCAACCTTCAACACAACCGTATGGTACATATATCGACCTTCAACACAACCGTATGGTACATATATCAACTTCAACACAACCGTATGGTACATATATCAACCTTCAACATAACCGTATGGTACATATATCAACTTCAACACAACCGTATGGTACATATATCAACCTTCAACACAACCGTATGGTACATATATCAACCTTCAACACAACCGTATGGTACATATATCAACCTTCAACACAACCGTATGGTACATATATCAACCTTCAACACAACCGTATGGTACATATATCAACCTTCAACACAACCGTATGGTACATATATCAACCTTCAACACAACCGTATGGTACATATATCAACCTTCAACACAACCGTATGGTACATATATCAACCTTCAACATAACCGTATGGTACATATATCGAGCCCGTCAACACAACCGAATCGTACTTATATCCGACCCTCTCAATACAACCGTATGGTACATATATCGAACTATTAATTTAATTTGATTTAACAAAATATGACTCGTATAATTGGACCTTAAATGGTGCCCGGGTTCTTTATACAGAAAATACGGTGTACGGCATCTACGCTTGACACGTCCTTACGTTACGTGCACAGTGACATGTGTGTGAACGAATTTCAGAATCGTGTTTCCGTTGTGCAGAGTTGATAAAGTACACGGCTGGTTGGGTCTCGTATCTTTCCGTAAACGCCGTTCGACATGTCCCGGAAATAAACTAGCGGTCACAGAAACCTGTTTGTGGCCTGTAGATACAGCGTGACCTGGGTCAAACACGTGGTTGTACCGTCGCATTGACAGGTATACTACTATTACTGATATGCACTCTTCAATATATTTTCCATATAGGCGTATATCTGATTTCGGACAAACCTTAAAATGTTTTAGGTATTCCATATATTTTGGGGGCACGGTGGACTAGAGTGCGTCACTGCCAGAATCCTATTATGGTGGGTTTGAATTCCAAAAATCCTCCTGATTATGACCCTTGGTTCGTCAGCATCTATTCCGTGCTCGCTGATGTCACCATTGGTAACCGCCTTCGACTTGATTCACCTCGGACTTTTACAAAAAGAAAAAGCGCTGACATAACTGAAGTGCTGTTTAAAGCGAAGTTAAACTCATGAACTGTTTTACTGCGTATACAATGTTCCCCTAGACATTGAGCTCGGGTTTATTGGGAGTAATGGCAACTTTGAGCAAATCATTCGAGACTGACACTTGTGTGACTGATGACTTATCCGGGTACATTGTTTTACGTATATCAAGATTGGTCTAAGGACTGTATCATATTCTGCCGACCGCCCATCTTATGTGTCATTTGCCCATAGCACCCCCACAATACATAGAGCCTTTCTTCATGACCCCCCTCCCTATAATATTACCAGTCCCCGGCCAGTCCCTAAATACACTTATTCATGGAATCCCTTCCCTCTGCCTGTACCTGTATTATCTCACCTGTACCTGTACTGTATTATCTCACCTGTACCTGTACCTGTGTTATCTCACCTGTACCTGTGCCTGTATTATTTCACTTGTACCTGTACCTGTATTATCTCACTTGTTACTGTACCTGTGTTATCTCACCTGTACCTGTACCTGTGTTATCTCACCTGTATCTGTGCCTGTATTATCTCACTTGTACCTGTACCTGTATTATCTCACCTGTACCTGTACCTGTGTTATCTCACCTGTACCTGTGCCTGTATTATCTGACCTGTACCTGTACCTGTATTATCTCACTTGTACCTGTACCTGTATTATCTCACTTGTATCTGTACCTGTATTATCTCACTTGTACCTGTACCTGTATTATCTCACCTGTACCTGTACCTGTATTGTCTCACCTGTACCTGTATTATCTGACTTGTACCCGTATTACCTGACCTGTACCTGTACGTGTATCATCTCACCCGTACCTGTACCTGTATTATCTGACCTGTACCTGTATTATCTCACCTGTACCTGTATCATCTCACCCGTACCTGTACCTGTATTATCTGACCTGTACCTGTACCTGTATTATCTCACCTGTACCTGTACCTGTATTATCTCACCTGTACCTGTACCTGTATCATCTCACCCGTACCTGTATTATCTCAGCTGTACCTGTATCATCTCAGCTGTACCTGTGCCTGTATTATCTCACCTGTACCTGTACCTGTACCTGTATCATCTCACCTGTACCTGAATCATCGCACATGTACCTGTACCTGTATCATCTGACCTGTACCTATTCTAGCAGAACATATCACGCTTTCACAGCAGAACTGAATTGACGTCCCTCTATACCAACAGACCTCGCATTACTGAATAGACGTGCCTATATACCATCAGACCTTGCATTACTGAATAGACGTGCCTCTATTCCATCAGACCTCGCATTACTGAATAGACGTGACTCTATACCATCAGACCTTGCAATACTAAATAGACACGTACCTATATACCATCAGACCTTGCATTACTGAATAGACGTGCCTATATACCATCTGACCTCGCATTACTGAATAGACGTGCCTCTATACCATCAGACCTCGCATTACTGAATAGACGCGGCTCTATACCAACAGACCTCGCATTACTGAATAGGCGTGCCTATATACCATCAGTCCTCGCATTACTGAATAGACGTGCCTATATACCATCAGACCTCGCGTTACTGAATAGACGTGCCTCCAACCATCAGACCTCGCATTACTGAAAAAACGTGCCCCTATACCATCAGACCTTGCAATACTAAAAAGACACGTGCCTATATACCAACAGACCTCGCATTACTGAATAGACGTGCCTATATACCATCAGACCTCGCATTACTGAATAGACGTGCCTCTATACCATCAGACCCTGCATTACTGAATAGACGTGCCTATATACCATCAGACCTCGCGTTACTGAATAGACGTGCCTCCAACCATCAGACCTCGCATTACTGAATAGACGTGCCTATATACCATCAGACCTCGCGTTACCGAATAGACGTGCCTCCAACCATCAGACCTCGCATTACTGAAAAAACGTGCCTCTATACCATCAGACCTTGCAATACTAAAAAGACACGTGCCTATATACAAACAGACCTCGCATTACTGAATAGGCGTGCCTATATACCATCAGACCTCGCATTACTGAATAGATAGGTCTATATAACATCAGACCTCGCATTACTGAATAGACACGCCTATATACCATCAGACCTCGCATTACTGAATAGACACGTACCTATACTATATACCATCAGGCCTCGCATTACTGAATAGACGTGCCTATATACCATCAGACCTCGCATTACTGAATAGACACGTACCTATATACCATCAGACCTCGCATTACTGAATAGACACGTACCTATATACCATCACACCTCGCATTACTGAATAGACGTACCTATATACCAACAGACCTCGCATTACTGAATAGACGTGCCTATATACCATCAGACCTCGCATTACTGAACAGACGTGCCTCAAAACCATCAGACCTCGTATTACTGAATAGACGTGCATCTATACCATCAAATGTCGCATTACTGAATAGAGACGTACCTATATACCATCAGGCCTCGCATCACTGAATAGACACGTACCTTTTCCATCAGACCTCGCATTACTGAAAAGACGTGCCCCTATACCATCAGAACTCGCATTATTGAACAGACGTGCCTCTATACCATCAAATGTCGCATTACTGAATAGACACGTACCTATATACCATCAGGCCTCGCATTACTGAATAGACGTGCCTCTATACCATCAGACCTCGCATTACTGAATAGACACGTACCTATATACCATCAGGCCTCGCATTACTGAATAGACGTGCCTATATACCATCAGACCTCGCATTACTGAATAGACACGTACCTATATACCATCAGACCTCGCATTACTGAATAGACGTACCTATATACCATCAGACCTCGCATTACTGAAAAGACGTGCCCCTATACCAATAGACCTCGAATTACTGAATAGACGTGCCTCTAAACCATCAGACCTCGCATTACTGAATAGACGTGCCTATTTACCAACAGACCTCGCATTGCTGAAAAGACGTGCCCCTATTCCATCAGACCTCGCATTACTGAATAGACGTGCCTCTATACCATCAGACCTCGCATTAATGAACAGACGTGCCTCTATACCATAAGAACTCGCATTATTGAACAGACGTGCCTCTATACCATCAAATGTCGCATTACTGAATAGACACGTACCTATATACCATCAGGCCTCGCATCACTGAATAGACACGTACCTTTTCCATCAGACCTCGCATTACTGAATAGACGTGCCCCTATACCATAAGAACTCGCATTATTGAACAGACGTGCCTCTATACCATCAAATGTCGCATTACTGAATAGACACGTACCTATATACCATCAGGCCTTGCATCACTGAATAGACACGTACCTTTCTCATCAGACCTCGCATTACTGAATAGACGTGCCTATATACCATCAGACCTCGCATTACTGAATAGACGTGCATCTATACCATCAAATGTCGCATTACTGAATAGACACGTACCTATATACCATCAGGCCTCGCATCACTGAATAGACACGTACCTTTTCCATCAGACCTCGCATTACTGAATAGACGTGCCCCTATACCATAAGAACTCGCATTATTGAACAGACGTGCCTCTATACCATCAAATGTCGCATTACTGAATAGACACATACCTATATACCATCAGGCCTCGCATCACTGAATAGATACGTACCTTTTCCATCAGACCTCGCATTACTGAATAGACGTGCCTCTATACCAACAGACCTCGCATTACTGAAAAGACGTGCCCCTATTCCATCAGACCTCGCATTACTGAATAGACGTGCCTCTATACCATCAGACCTCGCATTAATGAACAGACGTGCCTCTATACCATAAGAACTCGCATTATTGAATAGACACGTACCTATATACCATCAGACCTCGCATTACTGAATAGATACGTACCTTTTCCATCAGACCTCGCATTACTGAATAGACGTGCCTCTATACCAACAGACCTCGCATTACTGAATAGACACGTACCTATATACCATCAGACCTCGCATTACTGAATAGACGTGCCTCAATACCAACATACCTCGCATGACTGAATAGACGTGCCTCTATACCATCAGACCTTGCATTACTGAATAGACGTGCCTATATACCATCTGAACTCGCATTACTGAATAGAAGTGCCTCTATATCATCAGACCTTGCATTACTGAATAGACGTGCCCCTATACCATCAGAACTCGCATTATTGAACAGACGTGCCTCTATACCATCAAATGTCGCAATACTGAATAGACACGTACCTATATACCAACAGACCTCGCATTACTGAATAGACACGTACCTATATACCATCAGACCTCGCATTACTGAATAGACGTGCCTCTATACCATTACAGAAGGGACATGTTGATATATTGTATTATATTGTATTATATTGCAATGTATTACCGATCGTTGAGACAGCTTGTTGGTAACTCATTTCTAGTGAAGTATGTCAAACTATTGCCAACTGGTCATATGTTGTTCAAGAACTGCGACCATGGCATTCATTACACACCTGGTACCATGATGAATATTAACGTTCTATCATCATTCACATGGAACATTAGATAGATTGACCCTGGACGTTGTATACTTCTCACCAACTCTTGTTGTTGTTTAATTGTTTGTTGTTTAACGCTGCACTCAGCAATACTCCAGCTGTTTAACAATATTCCAGGCTGTAAATAATCGAATCTGGACCAGGCAATCTTCGCTATGTTGATACGTCAAGGAAGTCAACGAGGCTGGCCACCCGATCCCGTACGTCGCCTCCTACGACAAACATGGGTTGCTGAAGATCTAACCCGGTATTTTCAGAGGTTAGACAGCTCTTGAAATGATATCAAAATATGTACCTGTGTTATGAACAGGGGTGATTTAGCTTTAGCAATATTCCATCAATATCACGGCGGGGAACAGCAGAGATGGGCATCACCCATTGTACTCATTCGGCGTGACGAGCGAACGCTTTAACCACTAGGCAACCCCACCACTCCCTTAACGACCAGGGGTAGACTGTGTGGGCGGCCATCTGGTAAAAAAATACAAAGTTGAAATTAAGGACAAAAGTGCGCAATAAATGTCAAATGTTACAAATAAAGGTCATTGTTTACATGCAAATAATGAATTCAAAATACAAAACGATATCAATGAGTGAGTGAGTGAGTGAGTGAATATTTATAGTCACATCGGCAATATTTCAGCCATATCGTGACTTAATCAAGTTAGACAGTAATAATACATACAATGTTATTATAAAACCTGTCGTCAAAGGACAGTAAAATAACTAGATTATCACAGATGTATATTTTAAAACTAGTATTGAACCATAGAAAGATATCACCATAAATAACAATACTACGGTGGCCCATAAGGGACATGGAATCTCTTTTTCCATATTTTGATATTTCACTTACATTTATCGTAACCTTTTGCAAATTAACACGATTTATCTTACAAATATGTGATAAATCATGTGTAAAGAAGATATTGAATCGCTGAAAAACGAAACGAAAATGTCAAAAACTAAAATGAAAATGTCAAAAACACAAAACGAAAATGTCAAAAACTAAAATGAAAATACAGAAAACTATTTCCACCGCGGTGATAATATTTACACCGAGGTGAAAACTATTTCAACCGCGGTGATAATATTTACACCGCGGTGGAAATAGTTTTCTGTGTATTCATTTTAGTTTTTGACATTTTCGTTTTGTGTTTTTGACATTTTCATTTTAGTTTTTGACCTTTTCGTTTTGGTTTTTGACATTTCCATTTTAGTTTTTGACATATTCACTTCACATTTCAGCGACTCAAAAGCTACTTAAAAGTACATTTTCTGTGTTTTCGGATGTTTTTATACATGATTTATCGCATATTTGTATGGCAGATTGTGTTAATTTGCAAAAGGTTAAGATAAAAGTAAGTTAAACATCAAAATATTGAAAAACAGACTCCATGTCCCTTATGGGCCACCGTACAATACAGTATAAAAACGGGGCTAGGGATCGCCAGCAACTAAAGGTATGCCACCATACTAGGAACCGTGGGGACTTACAATACTTCTGCTACCTGCACAGTTCCTCAGCAGGTTTCACACCATCCCTTAGCCGCTGGCAATTATCATCAAGTTTAGCCAAATTAAAACAAACAAGTATGCTACGACTAAAACGGTAGTAGGAATAAACTTACTTCGAATGATGTGGTCTTACATACACTCTCGGTGGGACAATAGTTTTACAGTACTTTAACCCCCTCTGAGGATACAGCCACTAACAATCTCAGGTACAAGTTAAACACTACTGATACTGTGAAATATTAACTATGTACACATATTCAAAATTTATCAAACAGTTCAATTTCTTTTAAAAAGCTAATTATTAAATGAGACGAAACATTATTAAAAAGATCCATAATTGATGTTGCACTGAAATAATTATCCCTTGTGATAGAACAATCAATACAGTCAAGCAGTACATCACAAGCAGGGATACAGAATGGAGGATCCTCACCTTTCAATATATATTCATTAGTATACCTTGAATGGCCAATACGACAACGTCGCATAATGACCTCATCAAACCCAAATAGGTATAACCGATATTTGGTTTAATTTCATGTAATTTATTGATACCTACTTGGGTGTCCCACTTCTGTTGCATGAGATCTTTAATGTAACATCTAATAACAAGTTTAACATCACTGTATGGGATTTGAAGTGGTGTCACAGATTTGTTGAGCGCTGCTTTTGCAGCTGCATCAGCCATTGTGTTACCAGTTATTCCGACATGGTTGGGTAACTAACCAAAAACGATGTCGTATTGTCCAGTAGCAAGAGCATTAAACAATTCAATTATTTCGATCAAAAGTGGATGTTTATATGACATGTTATGAATAGCCTGCAGGCACGAAAGAGAATCAGAAAAAATGATAAACATCTGATATTTTGATTGTCTATTGATATATTTGAGAGCTCCTAGAATGGCATTGGCTTCAGCTGTAAAAATAGAACAATTATCAGGTAATCTGGATGAGATAGTCCTGGATCCAGGGACAGTGGCGCTGGCAACAGCGTCACCATCCTTAGATCCATCTGTAAAGATTGATTTGTAAGAATCATAAGAGTTTCTTAATTCAGTATATTGTTGTTGATAAATCAGCTGGTTTGTGTCAGATTTCTTTAGTTTAGTTAAGGTTAGGTCCACATCTGGTTTCACTAACTGCCATGGTGGAGAAGACAAAAGCTGAGTGGGGGCTATATTTTCAAGATATATTTTAGCAGCAGAAATATGAGTGAGTGAGTGAGTATGGTTTTACGCCGCTTTTAGCAATATTCCAGCAATATCACGGCGGGGGACACCAGAAATGGGCTTCACACATTGTACCCATGTCAGGAATCGAACCGGGGTCTTCGGCGTGACGAGCGAACGCTTTAACCACTAGGCTACCTGACCGCCCCAGCAGAAATATGAGATGGTATTCTTATTCCAAGTGGTGGGATAAGAGATGATTTGTTATTGTAGAGATTTTCGTAAAGGGGATTAAAGACACAGTCATATGCTGGATTCGCGTGATTAGTGAGTGAGTGAGTTAAGATTTAACGTCACATCGGCAGTATTTCAGCCATATCGTGACGAGTAGTACAGTAATAATACACACAATTATACGAAATAAAAACCTGTCGACGAAGGACAGTAGAATAACTAGAATATCACAGACTTGATTTAAAACTAGTTGTGAATAATAAAAACAGTAAGCATTAATGAACATCACAATATAAAATGGGCTAGAAATCGTCAGCCACTGAAAGGAGATCACCATACTGGGGACCATGGGGACTTACAGTACCTTAGCTTCCTGCACGGACCCCGGCAGGATTTATATCATCCCTTCAGTCACTGACGACAGTGTATCAGTTAAGCCTTAGATTAAAATAACGAATTTTAAAAGCCTGGTATGCAGAAAAATACCTGGAATGAAATGGGACTTACATACCCTCTTAGGGGGACAATAATTTTACGCTACTTCAACCCCCCTCGAGGGTATAGCCACTAACAATCTAAGTTATTAAATTGCACTACCAATTTTTAAAACAATACAGTTAGCACATCAAAATTTATGAAAAAGCTCTATTTCTTTTAAAAAACAGAACAGTAAACGAGAATTAACATCATTAAAAAGGTCCTTAATTGTTTTAACATTGAAATATTTATCCCTTGTGATGGAAAAATCAATACAATCAAGCAGGACATGCTTGACTGTGATTCTTTCATCACAAGGGATGCAAAACGGAGGATCCTCACCATTTAAAAGATACTCATGTGTATATCTTGAATGGCCAATACGACATCGTCGCATAATGACCTCTTCAAATCTGGACTGACAGCCCAAGTAGGTGTAACCGATATTTGGTTTAATTTCATGTAATTTATTGATACCTACTTGGGCGTCCCACTTCTGTTGCATAAGATCTCGGATGTAAGATCGGGATTCGCGTGATTAGAATGTAATTTCAAGATATATTGTAAAGACAATTCAATGCGACGGTGTTTTAGGGATGGCTCGTCAGCCTCCACATACAAACTATTAATGGGTGAAGTTCTGAAGGCTCCAAGACAAAGCCTCAGACCGTGATGATGAATTGTATCCAGTAATTTTAAATTACTTTTACAGGCTTCACCATAGATGATGGAGCCATAATCCAGTTTAGATCGGATAAGTGCTCTGTAAAGTTGGAGGAGGGTTTTTTTATCTCCTCCCCACTTGGAATTTGAAACAACTTTTAGCAAGTCAAGTCCTCTCAGACATTTATTTTTCAAATACTTGATGTGCGGTAAGAAAGTCAAATGATGATCGAAAATGATGCCCCAAAACTTGGCCTCCTTTACAACTTTAATAGGAGTGCCATCTAAAACTAGTTCTGGGTCTTTATGTGGTTTGTATTTTCTGCAAAAGTGGATACAGTTCGTTTTAGATTTTGAAAATTTAAATCCATTTTCTAATGACCATTTATGGATTTTATTTAGACACAATTGTAGTTGCCTTTCGACAGTATTCATATTTTTACCACGGCATGAAATATTAACATCATCCACGAATAGAGATCCATCAACTGAATCGTTTAAAACCTTAGATAAGCTATTTATTTTAATACTAAACAACGTGACTGAAAATGATCAGACAGGGTAGAACCCATACGAACTTGAAATTGTCTGTCTGATAAAAACTTGGATATAAATTGAGGCAAACGGCCTCTCAATCCAAAATCATGTAAATCTTTTAAAATACCATGTTTCCATGTAGTGTCGTATGCTTTTTCTAGATCGAAACAGATAGACACTGCATGCTGCTTGTTAATAATGGCATTCTTAACGAATGACTCCAATCTAACCAAATGGTCAACAGTACTTCGATTTTTCCGAAATCCACACTGAATATTAGATTATTAGATTCCAAGTACCATGTTAATCTATTGTTGACCATGCGTTCCATTGTTTTGCAAACGCAGCTTGTCAATGAAATAGGTCTATAATTTGAGGGATCATTATGATCCCGACCAGGTTTGGGTATGGGAACAACTATGGCATCATGCCATGATGATGGAAAGTTTCCAGATGTCCAAATGTCGTCAAATATTAATAGAAGGGTTTCTAAACATGTTTCTGGTAAGTGCTTCAGAAGTTGATAATGTATATTATCAGCTCCTGTAGCAGTATCATGAGCTTGCCCAAGGGCAGTATGAAGCTCATGGATTGAAAATATTTCATTATAATCTATCCCGTTATCAGATTGAAAATTAATAGATTTCTTTTCTTGCTGTTTTTGATACTTTTTAAATTGGGGTACATAGTTAGATGAGGAAGAATGTTTAGCCAAAGTTTCATCAAGTTTATTTGCAATATCTGAAGTATCCGTCAATAATTCATCCCCATTTTTAAGATGGTGAATGCTAGATTTAGAACCCTTACATTTGATTTTTTGGATCATGTTCCATACTTTCGACATAGGCGTACGTGAGTTTATCTTTGAAACATAAGCCCGCCAAGATTGGCGTTTGCTTTGTTTAAAGGTGCGCCTGGCTTTAGCATTTAAAATTTTGAAAGTTTTCAAATTATGTACCATAGGATGGCGACGGAAATAATGTTTAGCCTTTTTCCGAACCTTCCGGGCTTGTTTGCAGTCAGCAGTAAACCATGGTTTACGTATGTGTGGAACCGTAGAGGACTTAGGGATACATGCATCAGCTATTTTGTTTAGTTCAGCAGAGAACAGTTGTACAGGGTCAGGAACATTGATAAACAGATCAGGTTTTACTTGTCAGATGAAAGTATTTCAAATAAAGGCCAGTTGGCTTTAGTGAAGTTCCATCGTGATGATGAAGGTAAATCGGATGGAAGTACAGCTTTGAGATTGGTTGGAAAATGCTCACTTCCACACAGGTCATCATGGACTGACCATTCAAACTCATTCAGGATGTAAATAAGTGTTTGAATTATCGTTAAAAATACATAAATTATTGTTGGAAATAAAATCTTCCAATACTTTACCTTTATTGGTAGAATGTGCACTTCCCCATAGGGGGTTGTGTCCATTCAAATCACCCATTATGATGCAGGGCTTAGGTAGCTGTTCCTGGCTCCAGTGCCGTCAACCACCAGAATCCCGTCCTCCACCGACACAGGGATGCAACCCACGGCAAACAGGTTGCCCAATTTGGTCGCCTTTTACGACCACCAATTGCAATGGGGTGCTGTGGAAATATTCTGCCCCGGTTCCACACGGGGGAAGAGCTATTAGTGTTACCCAGCACTCACCACGAAGAGGTTGCTCTTCAAGAGTGCCCGATATCAATGAACAACCCGCAAACGAAAGACGCCATTTGTAAAGAAAGAGCAAAGTGTGCTAAAGAACGTCAGTGTACAAAAAGGACACTAAACTGCTAAAGGACTAATAAAAAAACGTCAAGGCTTGTTCCGCCGTGTAAATGGTAAATGCATGTTGACGTGCTAAATGTATTCCTCGTGCACTTTTGTTTTTTATTTCGACTTTGTATTTTTTTACCCGGATGGCCGTCCATAGGACTGCTCTATAGTTGATATCACTTCTTCAGAGATTTTGTCTTTCTATTATAACACATAAACACCACTGGAAGGACTTGTATCAAGACTCCAGAAACACTATGGGCGCGTCAATAAGAACACTACATTAGATTGACTGACCTGGACGTTGTATACTTTTCACCAACTCTTGTTGTTTGTTTAATTGTTTGTTGTTTAACGTCGCACTCAGCAATATTCCACCTATATGAAGGCGGTCTGTAAATAATTGAGTCTGGACTAGACAATCCAGTGACTGACATTATGAGCATCGATCCACGCCACTGGGATCGATGACATCATCAACCAAGTCAGTGAGCCGGACCACTCGATCCCGTTAGTGGCCTTTTACGACAAGCATGGGTTGCTTTTCTACCCCGGAATCTTCACGGGTCGCGTTAATATGCGACGTGAGAGTTTAAATCCGTGAAGTGAGTGAGTATGGTTTTACGCCGCTTTTAGCTATATTCCAGCAATATCACGGCGGGGGACACCAGAAATGGGCTTCACACATTGTACCCATGTCGGGAATCGAACCCGGGTCTTCAGCGTGACGAGCAAACGCTTTAACCACTAGGCTATCCTCTCGGGAAGATGCGGGGTAGAATAGGTCTTAAGCAACCCATGTTTGTCGTAAGACGCGACTGACGGGATCGGGTGGTCAGGCTCGCTGACTAGGTTGATGCTTATCATCTTATCCCAATTGCGTAGATCGATGCTCATGAAGTCAATCACTGGAGTGTCTGGTCCAGACTCGAGTATTTACAGACCAAGGTCACATATCTGGAATATTGCTGAGTGCTGTGTTAAACAACAAACCAACAAACAACAAACACACGTGACAGTGTACATGTCAAAGGATCGAGTGTGACCTCTCGAGAAGCGACATGTTATTCAATCTAAACAACAGGAAGAACGTTCAACACGTGCATACATTAATCCAGATTCAACCTGTTCCTGAAAAGAATGTAAAAATAGCTTGTCCTCAAAAGAATGTCCGCTTGACATGAGGGTGTCTTGAACAAAAAAAGTGGTGTGAAAAACCAACTGTACGGTTCCTCCTCGGGGACTCTAAATGCAGGGACCCTCGTGACGATCTAACTCATTTACCATGAGTTCTACGGTAGATTGTCATATTACATACTGTATATTGACACAATCTTTGACCTTTGCATACATTAGTCGAATTTCCTAAAATAATCCTAAAGTATGCCGCGTGCTGTGGTACATTGAACAGTGCAGCTTGTTCTAACTTAAAAATTCACGTACCGTAATTCTCCAAAAGGAAAACTTCAGATAGTATCGTCCTTTATGTCCTATACAAACCGTCACTAAAGCACACACAGTTTTTTTGATAATTTTCCAAACCCACAGCATCTTTAAATGTGCACGTCACCACGTCACTGTTTGGAATTTGGAGTTTGGACCAGAACGTGAGTACGATATTTCAGTTGAGTTATATTCCGAGTTGCAAATGACCCAGTTAGCACAGTCGTGTCGCGTCCCGGGATTACTTTTGAATTTCTTTGGAATCAGGTTTTCAATTGCGTGTCTCTTCAGGTCACATTTCTTACATATTAATCAAAGGGAGGGAACGCCTGCGGGTCAATGAAGACACTTAATTGTGGGGAAGGGTATTCAATATTTGAAACGCGCGGTTATAATAACATCTGTGAGAACATACTGCTCTGTGACGTCACAATCAAAGGGCGAGCAGAGATCAGTGTTAACTTGGATGAGTGAAGCACATTTCATTCTTCATTCTTGAACTTCCTTGCACGGACTTACAAATACAAACTCACGGATACATTTCTTAACATAATGGGGAGTGAGTTTGGGTTATGTCACTTTAAAAAAAGAGTTCAATTATCATATTCCGATGTGTAGGCTTGATGTGTGTGGGAATCCCGAACACTGCTGGTGTATACTGCTGGTGTATTTTGCTGGTGTATACTGCTGGTGTATATTGCTGGTGTATATTGCTGGTGTGTACTGCTGGTGTATACTGCTAGTGTGTACTTCTGGTGTATACTTCTGGTGTATATTGCTGGTGTATACTGCTGGTGTATATTGCTGGTGTATATTGCTGTTGTATACTGCTGGTGTATACTGCTGGTGTATACTGCTGGTTTATACTGCTGGTGTATACTGCTGGTGTTTGTTGCAGGTGTATATTGCTGGTGTATACTGCTGGTGTATACTGCTGGTTTATATTGCTGGTGTATACTACTGGTGTATACTGCTGGTGTATACTGCTGGTGTATATTGCTGGTGTATATTGCTGGTGTATACTGCTGGTGTATATTGCTGGTGTATATTGCTGGTGTATACTGCTGGTTTATATTGCTGGTGTATATTGCTGGTGAATACTGCTGGTGTATATTTGTGGTATATACTGCTGGTGTATATTGCTCGTGTATATTGCTGGTGTATACTGCTGGTGTATACTGCTGGTGTATACTGCTGGTGTATATTGCTGGTGTGTACTTCTGGTGTATATTGCTGGTGTATACTGCTGGTGTATACTGCTGGTGTGTACTTCTGGTGTATACTGCTGGTGTATATTGCTGGTGTATACTGTTGGTGTATATTGCTGGTGTATACTGCTGGTGTATATTTCTGCTGTATACTTCTGTTGTATGTTGCTGGTGTATATTGCTGGTGTATTCTGTTGGTGTATATTGCTGGTGAATACTGCTGGTGTATATTTCTGCTGTATACTTCTGTTGTATGTTGCTGGTGTATATTGCTGGTGAATGTTGCTGGTGCATACTGCTGGTGTATACTGCTGGTGTATATTTCTGATGTATATTGCTGGTGTATATTGGCGGTATATACTGCTGTTGTATATTGCTGGTGTATATCACTGGTGTATATTGCTATGATTAGCTATATTGTATAGATAGTAAGGTGTCTTTTTGCCACATTCCTACCAAACCTGTGAAGAATCGGGTTAGAATAGGTCTACAGCAACCCATGCTTGCCACAAGAGGCGACTAAGGAGGTCGGGTTGTCAGGCTCGCTGACTTGTTTGATGCATGTCATCTTGGGGTTGCCTAGTGGTTAAAGCGTTCGCTCGTCACGCCGAATGGGTACAATGGGTGATGACCATCTCTTGTGTTCCCCGCCGTGATATTGATGGAATATTGCTTAAGCTATATCACTCCTACTCATAATACAGGTACGGCGCGGAACACATTTTAATATCTTTTCAAGAATGTCTAGGCTGTGAAGATCCGAGTTAGATTTGATCTTCCGCAATCCATGTGTTGTCAGGCTTGCTGAATTGGCTATGCTTGTCATCGTTTCCTAGTTGCGTAGATCGATGCTCCTGATATCAATCACTGGAACAAACAAACCAACAAACATCCCTACCGTATTATGGGCATCGAACACTCCGCGTGATACCCAGCGCTTTAACCACCAAACTACCCTACTCCGATCAAGCGTCAAGAGTTACAATATCATTACTCAAGACATACCGCCTAAAACTGCAGGGCCCACTTGCAAGAGAATTTGGGAGATGATGCAGATCCGATTACGTCACGCTGATACCTCTCCTTCACGATGTGACACACCCTGTGAGATTGCCGTGTGGTCTGCACAGGTCCCGTCCTGGGCCAACTTGCACAAAGCGATCTTAGCGCTAAGATGATCGTAACTCTCATACTGTAACATACAATAGTCTTAGCGCTAAGATCGCTTTGTGCAAGTTGGCCCAGGACGGGACCTGTGCAGACCACACGGCAATCTCACAGGGTGTGTCACATCGTGGAGAGGTATCAGCGTGACGTAATCGGATCTGCATCATCTCCCAAATTCTCTTTCCGCATATTCTATAGGTGTAGACGTGCTTGATAATGCTTGATGGCTACACATCCTATATGTAGGATTTCGGACGTGCTTTGGTATGTGGTGTATATAACATATGACACTATAATAAACATTACTCATAGCATAAACATAGCAATTTGTGTGGAACATTTATCGCGAATAATTATTTGGCGTATTCATCAAACGCAGCCTCTAAACATGTTTGTGATCAGAGCGATTAGTGGTACAGAAGCGCATCCTTATTTCAGTGACTAATAATTATCATCCAGACTTTTGAAAGTAGACGTGGTTGCGTGGTGATGAGACTGTATTCGGTGGCCATTTTGAATTTTTCAATTTTTGAATATATAAAGGCAACCTTGTTGTAATGAAAAGCTCGATATATTCAGTGGTTTAAAATCCCCGTTTTGAAGAAGAAGAATCACGAGTTCAGTGACGGACGGAGAACAGCTGATGCATCAATTCGAGGGAAATTATATGGATATGTACATAAAACATTATTCGATGACAGTCATGGGCGGATACAGCTTTTTTGAAAAGGGTTGGGGGGGGGGGGGGGGGGGGGGGTGCATAATTAAGATCTATTTATTGTCTTTGGTGGTAATTTATACAGAAATAAAGATTTTTTTCGAAATAAAGGGGGGGGGGGGGGGGGGGGGGGGGGCGCACCCCCCGGAAACACACACACACACACACACACACACACACACACACACCCTCTGTATCCGCCCATGGATGTTATTTTTCTTTGTCTCCTCGATCACGTGACTCGAAGTAGGATTGTGGGTTTGTTTGTTGTTTAACGCCCAAATAACAACATTCCAGCCATACATATGACGGCGGTCTGTAAATAATTGAGTCTGGACCGGACAATCCTGAGAATGATATCATGAGCACCATCTTCCCGAGGCAAGAGAGTTAACTGACTATAAAAGTCCAGTTTCCACCCTTGCCGAACTAGGCTGATATTATGGAGTTACATTTTGACTGGACTAACGAGTCCAGTCAAAATCGCGAACCGAAATCGAAATCCGGTTCGTAAACTGTCGTTCAGATTTCGGTCGATTGCAGGGTTTGCAAAGTATGTGCACCGCCAACTCGTTGTCAGCAGATATTTTCCAACATTTTTCATGTTTTTAATCAAGGTGCTCACGTGATTTGTTGCTTTTCGCGATATAAGACCCGTTTTACGACACTATAGATCTTGATTATCTATCAGATCGTCCTGACTGGGCGCCACCATTTTGTTTGAAGCAAACGCAAGTGATACGAGAGGTGGAATCTGATTGGTCCACAGGAGAGGCTTAGAAGGGACATTTATAAGTTCTAATAGACACTGGTGGCGCTACGATCGAGCCCAGTAATTCCAGCCTAGTTCGGCAAGGGCGTAAACTGGACTTTTAAAGTCAGTTAACTCCCTTGCCTCGGGAAGATGCATGAGCACCGATCCACTCACTTCGAATACAATGGCATGCATCAACCAAGTCAGCGAGCCTTGCCACCCGATCCCGTCAGTCGTCTCTTATGACACGCATAGTCGCCTTTTAAGGTAAGCATGGGTTGCTGAAGACCTACTCTACCCCGGATCATGAAGGGTGGTGAGGGTGGAGCGGGTTTGTTAGGTGACAGCTTTAGTACGAACGCTGCAATTGTCCTGAGTGTGCCGTAAGACAACATTCACAACATCGCAGGAGATGGAGATATCACTCACTGGAGGGCAAATCGCCGTCTCACTGGAGGGTAAAACGCCATCTCATTGGAGGGTAAAACGCCACCTCACTGGAGGATAAAATGCCATCTCATTGGAGGGTAAAACGCCATCTCATTGGAGGGTAAAACGCCATCTCATTGGAGGACAAAACGCCATATCAATGGAGAGTAAAACGCCATCTTATTGGAGGACAAAACGCCGTCTCACTTGAGGGTAAAACGCCATCTCACTGGCTGGTAAAACGCCGTCTCACTGGAGGGTAAAACGACGTCTCACTGGAGGGTAAAACGACGTCTCACTGGAGGGTAAAACGACGTCTCATTGGAGGGTAAAACGACGTCTCACTGGCTGGTAAAACGACGTCTCACTGGAGGGCAAAACGCCACCTCACTGGAGGGCAAAACGCAGTCTCACTGGAGGGCAAAACGCCATCTCACTGGAGGGCAAAACGCCATCTCACTGGAGGGTAAAACGCCACCTCACCGTGGGGGTAAAACGCCACCTCACCGTGGGGGTAAAACGCCACCTCACCGTGGGGGTAAAACGCCATCTCACTGGAGCGGACACATGGAAGTACGTATTTACCACCTAAGGTCCAGCCATGTCAACTGATGCATACATTCATAGCGCTCTTATCATCAGCAAATGATTATACCCATAAACAAGGAGCTGTTTGTACAGCACACCATATTACGACATAAACACATCCAAACTCTGTGGCATTGTGTCAATACTGTGGGCATACGGCAGGTAATGAAATTAACACTATATACTACTCAAATTAAGTTACAGAACACCCGATTCTTTCCTATTACTGTCGCTAATCTGTCGTTAACTTCTTTTGAATAGTATATACCACGTGTTGGTTTCCCTCACTACTCGGCGTATGCTATTGTTGTAATCCACTGTATCCATATTGTATAATGGGCCGGATGCCTCTTTACTGAAATAAACTCACTCACAAACTCACTCACTCACTCGGCGTCGCGAGAAAAACACTTAACCAAAGATGTCCCTAGGATTTGAATGGTGGGCTCAGTTGATTCAAACAACATGACGGTTTTGAATTAATTTCCATAAGCGTCTGTGTCTACGTGTTATTAAAAAGACAGCTACAATCATTACAGAGCAGCACCACAAGTAGTGCTTTGTATTGTCACTCTCGCTGCTTTTGTTATGTGTTCACGGTGCCCAAGTCCCACTGAGCCGGTTTAACACACTCACTGGTCTTGAATAAAGGTGGGCGCAGAAAGTCAAAGAGAACTGTGTCACAAATAAGAGTAGACGGCAATACCTAGACTTGCACAAGTCTCTTAGGCAATAATTATTAGTTTACATCATAAGTTTAAGATTATGTAAATAATAAGAACAGGATGCCCCTATCAGAGACTGGAGTCCTTAGACTGTACTGTCCACACATCTTGACTTGCATATTAGGAGATATAATTACTATACATACATGGACTTTTCTTTCAGTACAGCCTTGGAGCAAGGCTAGGCAATACCACACAGCAAACGTTACTAACATGACGCCCGGCTTCGTGTGTTTACCTCCAGTTAAGTTTGACAACGATAGTCAACAAGGACTATATGTCACACGGTCTGGGCGAGTCGCGCCCGCGTTCCACATGACAACATAGATGTAGTCGTTGTAGGAGACAGTTAAAGTACCCGAGCTAACTAACACTTAGTCCCAGAATTAAAGTTGTTATTTCAAAATATATATCTTCAAAATTACAAGTAAAATAGATGGAAACCAGAGCGATGCTTAATTCCTGGAGTTGAAGCAATCTAGACTTGCCAAATAATTCTAGACTGGATTTACTCATTTTTTAATTTATTATCCACAGTCTGGGAGACAGGCCGTTCGTCACCACTCGCCTCTTTCCGTAACTCGCTATTCGGCTTGTCCCGTAATAACACGAATGGGAGACAGGCTAGTACCCGAGTTACATTCTACTTTCTGCTAAGTTAGCTTTGAGGGAAGGGGAATTCGTTGGTCTAGATGTTGTAGTGAATGAGTATGGTTTTACGCTGCTCTTATCAATATTCAAACACAACGGAAGGGGAAACCACTGAAGTGGCTTCACACATTATACACTTGTGGAGAATGGACCCACGGCATTCGGCGTGACGTTCGAAAACTTTCATCACAAGCCTGACAAGGCCACCTACAGCCCCTAGGTGATAGTAATTAGCATGTGTGTGTGTGTGTGTGTGTGTGTGTGTGTGTGTGTGCGTGCGCGCGCGCGCGGGTGCGTGTCAGAGGTCAGAGCTTGGGGATAAGTGCGTGTGTGTTAGCGGGCGTATGCGTGATAAAGGTTATCATTAGCTTATAGATCGATACCCTTTATACCAGAGGAGATCCTGGTGGTTAAAACTGGCCTTCAGCAGCCCATACTTGTCGTGAGAGGCGACTAACGGGATCGGGTCGACAGGTAGGTTGATGCAGGTCATTATATACCAATTTTGCAATGTCATGGTCCAGATTCCATTATTTAGACACCTCGGTAATATTGGTTTGAATATTGCTAAGTCCGGCGTTAAACATACAAACTACTGGTCAGGCTCGTATCTTGGCTGATTTCATGTCATTGTTTCCCAGTTGCGTGGAATAATGTTCATGATGTCAATCACTGGATTTACAGACATCCATCCTACAGCTGGAATATTGTGCTGACACAGCAAGGATCGTTCTCAGGCTGATCATGGTTAGAAAAGGTGGTTATTGTGATTTGAAACTTTTGATTGACCAATCAGAATCAAGCATTTTCCAAATTCCTAATAATAATAAGGTCAACAAAACAATGTTGGATAAACATTTCAGGTGCCTAGGTCCATTTTATGTTTGTCGTGGATTAGAGCACGGAACGTTGGTATCTAACCCTCGATATTATTAGTTAGTTTTCCAGGCCTCGGACTTGAATTAACCATATCAACAATTAGTAAACCAGTCCTCCCGTTCGTGATTACTTAAACTAACCCTTGGGTTGCCAAGTGGCCCATACGTCTGAAGCCTATACTAACGTTTAGTCTCTGACTCTATATAATTTTTGATAGAAATACATAACTCCATTTAAACTGAAAAGGAGTCCCAGTGAGATGTGACATTCATCCTGACCCTGAGGAAAATCTAGACTTACTTCATTTAGGACTTTTACATTACAGAAATGGATGAGGGGAAATAACATCTGAAGCCCTGTAGTTCACTGTACAAAGTTACATCCCTTCGGCATACCAGGAACCTAAGATTCGAGTCCCAGAATCACTCTGATGTTTCTTGGTTTGTCAGATCCAAATAACAAAGTAACAAACTTCAAAGACATGCATCACTTCCGGCTTTTCTCCCACAAGCTGACAGACTGGATCAGATATCATTGAAATATTTTCCAGTCAATTGCATAAACCTCAGCAAAGCAATAACTGTTTGTGTTGTTTTTTTGTCAGTTGTTTCACGGAGCACTCATAATATTCTGAATCAGGCAGTCCAGTGGTTGATATCATGAACATTGATCCACACAATTGGGATCTGATGACAAGCAGTCATCCAGGCTTGGAGTCCATACCTTGGTACAGTGTGTGTTGTTTTCTGGGGTCCCCCAAGGTTATATTGCTGGAATATTGCTAAATTCGGGGTAAATCCATACTCACTCACTCCAGTATAGTGTGTCCATCTGATTGTTTGTTTGTTTGTTTGTTGGACCCTAACTTAGCAATATCCCAGCTTTATGACAGCAGTCTCTAAATAATCGAGTCTGATTCAATCCAGTGATTGACATAATGAACATTCCACACAACTGGGGTATTACACGAAATCAACCAAGTCACTGAGTCTGACCACCGGACCCATCTACATCTAGTGGCCTCTAAGGACAAGCATAGCTTGCTGGCGACCTATATTCTTACCGGAGCCAGGGTTTACAGTAAGCAATGATGTCCAATGTTCAAGGAGTACTGGAAAGTTCAATAATAGATAAATGTTTATTTCATTATTTACAAGGAGCAGTATACAGATATAAACAGGCTTTCAATGAAGATATGTACACATGCCAACAATACTGTCTGAGAAAACAAACAAAAGCTGCAAAATATTTTCAATAATCCATATGTATGGAAACACAACCATAACAGGAAACAAAGACATGTCCACTGTACTGGACAAATTCCTAACAGACAAAAATAAACTTTCGCAGTTGTGTTCAATGAAATGCAAATGTGTCCATTGTCCTTTAGGCCAGACTTTTTTTAAATCCACAAACTCCCAAAATTCAAATGCAAAATACAATGAACAGAAGTGGATGTTATCCCCTGACCAGAAATAAGTATAATGTTAAAAAACCCAACTCGTTAATAAATAAATTGTTATGCTATTATTCAAACTTTTGAAAATTTATCTAAAAATTTCCCCCTAACATTGTGCTTTATTTTTTCCCCTACCTTCTAACATTTTCAGGAAATGAAAACAATGAAAACGAAATCAAATAATCAGTTACCAAAAAAAAGAAAAGTCTGGCCCTACATAAATATTTTTGTTGACAATGCAAAAAATAAATATAACCAATATTTATTACCGGGCAATCAATGCACAAAATCATAAGTATTCTGATAATATGAACATAGAGGATTGGTTTCTGTAGTGTTTTCTCCAGTATTGATTTTACTATAAAAAGAAATACCCCTGTTCATATGATCAGAGTAATTAGCGTTTCATGTACTCTCTTTCACTGGTATAAGGCTGGGTGCCGTTGCACAAAAACAACCTTAGCGCTAAGATGATCGTAAGCCGATGTTAAGGAGTTATGATTACCTTAGCACTAAGATCACTTTGTACAACAGCATCCTGGTTTGTGTGGATTCCCAGTTCATTTTAAAACATCTTTCGTTAATGCTGACTGGTAACTATGGTTACTTGGTTGCTATGGTATCAATACCAGATGAAGCAGAGGGTGGAGAAACTGTACAGAAATATGCACCGATGGAATAAATAATGCTCATCCCCTGAAATAGTTCATTTGATAACCCAAGATGCACTTAACAAGGTTCATATATTAATGAAACGTTCAATCATTCATTTTTACCAACATACCACGCGATATCACATCTCTGATCATGTTGATCAACAACAAAAATATCCCCTACTAAAAAACCCAGTTTTGTGGAGGTACCTTCTTTCGAATAATTTTTGGCAAAAAATATAAAAAGTGAATTACATGCAGCTTGTGTTGTATACTCCCCAGGGAGTTGAGTGTGAAAATTGAGTGCACACAGATCCATTGACAGGGTTAATAATAATTAAGCACTATGAGCCTGTCCTTGTGATGTTGAAAAATAGTACAATATAAATGTACTTATTATTATAATTATTATTATTAGAGTTAAGCGGATTTTATAAAATCAACATATAGAGTTATACATTAAAATTACAGAAAAATAAAGCTGTGGTATGAAGCCACATGGACACAAAAAAAACATCATAAACATCTGTCGCCTGAAAGTCCTACATAAGAGGTAGGGAGAGTGAGTGAGTGAGTATGGTTTTACACCGCTTTTAGCAATATCATATTCCAGCAATATCATGGCGGAGGACAACCACCATGACGCTTCAACCACCAGGCTACCCGACCGCCCCTCATGTCACTGTGAATACAGGCTCATCTGGTCTTATATGAGTGCATGAGGTGAGGTGAAATTGGGTTTAACGTCGCGTCCAAGATTATTGCACTTATATAGCGACGTGCATGCACGTGTATGTGTGTGTGTGGCTGCTTGTACTAGTCCGGACTGATGCCGATTTATAGTGCTAGCTCACTGAGATACCATGCCGCAGTTTAACATGAATACCCCACTCAGACACAGTATACTGACTCCGAGCCGACCAGTCCTTGTTTTAGCCCCTTAATGCCGAGCGCCAGACAGGGTAACAACAAGTACAATCTTTTAACGTCTTTTTGTATGACGCGGCCCGGGATCGAACCCTGGACCTTCCGCTCTCCGGGCGGACGCTCTACCACAAGACCACGGAGGCGGTCTATGAGTGCATGAAAACGTTGACATGAAAACATTTTATTTTAAACATAGCAATTATTATTCATTAACTTGGCGGCCATGACATCACAGTGGAGGAACACACGTTCCACAGATTCCTACAGAACGTTGAACAGTAAGATGTTACTCCCAACCTCCAGTAGAACCAGTGTATTGTAGTTAAGACATTCTGAAACGACAGCCTCCGTGGCCTAGTGGATATAGCATCTGCCAGGAGAGCGGGAGGTCGGGGGTTCAGTCCCCTGGACATGTCATATCAAAAGACGTTCAAAGATGGTACTTGTTGTTACCCTGCCTGGCACTCAACATTAAAGCGATAAAACAAGGACTGGTCGGTTCGAAGTCACTATACTGTGTCTGAGCAGAGTGTACATAAACTGCGGCATGGTATCTCAGTGGGCGAGCACTATAAAACCATCATTAGTCCAAGCTAGTACAAGAGCACGCACAAGCACGCACAAGCACGCACACATGTGAAAGCACATCACTACATGTGTGCAGTAATATTGAATGTTAAACCCCGTTTCACCTCACCCTGCCTTCTGAAACAGACTGGGTCTTCTCAGTGTTTGCACTGCATCACATTTACATACATGATGTCATCAAGTTTTGTGCGAGTATATCCAATGAATCTATTTTTAGCCACAACACATGGGGGTTTCCTTTATGGTAAACGACTCTATTTATAGCAAGGTAACAATGCCATATTTGGATTAAGTTTCCGTAACAGCTAAGGTTTAAAATTTGAATCGAATGATGAGATCTTGCCCTTTTTGTTTCTACAAAAATATAATAACAAAAGCAACAACAAAAGCTAGGTAAGGAATAATTGTGCCAGAGTGTATTTATAAACAATAATAACTAACATGGTAGAAAAGAGTAACGGGCGCCTGCGGGAAGAGTTTGGTGTCCGCTGAATTCTCAGACCACATGATTACAGAGGAAACAGATGTCAGGTGAAATAAGTTTGTTTGTTTGCTGTTAAACGCTGCACTCAGCAATATTCCAGCTAAATGACGACAGTATGTAAATAATCGAATCTGGACTAGACAATCCAGTGATTGACTTCATGAGCATCGATCCACGCAATTGGGATATGATGACATGCATCAACCAAGTCAGCAAGCCTGACCACCCGATCCCGTTAGTCGCCTCTTACGACGTGAAATATGTCACGATATAGAATGAAACTGATGTGAAACACACACTAATGGTTTAATGATATTATTCCAATTTTAGTACAGGTTAATTTCTGGCAAATTCAAATGTATAAAAATACTATTTATTTATGTTACTCCAATATAGTTGTTTTGTTATCCCATTGATATAACAATGGACGTTGTTATCGGTGTGCATAACCAATCTGACTAAAACATGTGAAGGAGGCCATCAAGTGAGTGAGTGAGTGGTTTAACATCGCTTTTAACAGTATTCCAGTTATATCCCGGCATGTCAGCTTAATGTGGGAGGAAAGCCCGAAGTGATGCAGGTCCCAGACGTTTACCACTTCGGTGAAACCCACGAGCACGGGTATGGTGCTGACAAACCTAGAAACAATTGGGGCCAACCAGGATTCGAACCCCAAATCATAGGTTTCTGGCGTGCCCAAGGGACGCAACTCTGCACAGCGAATCGCGGCGCCTTAGACGACTGGGCCACCCGAGCCCCCAGCAAGCAGGAATAATGCGTGCCTACTTGATGGAAAAACTATAGTGCAACCTTCCTAAGATGTCTCGATAGAGGTTCCTGATGCGTGAGTGCTTCTGTAAACAGACATGGGTGCCAGCATGGCATATCAGTCGGAACTATATATTACTGGGCGATTCACACAGGCATTGTATTCATACACTGTTTCTTATATTACCTGAGTGAATGAAACATGTATTAACCTCTGTAAGTATTTTAAGACATCCTTGTATTTTTTCATAAATTGAATTTTAAAAAATTAGGGAAATAAATGTGTTTTACTCTCACCATAGGCCTGTACCGAACAATTTGTATTCCTAATATCTTATAAATGCAATACAAAACTCACATGGCTTATACAGATAATCTCTACTTTGAACACTGAGGGAAATACCTAAATGAACAAGCTTTGTTCTTATTTCAAAACCATATAAATAAGTATACAAATACTTTCACAATATGCTTCGACTATTATTTTTTACTTTGAAGTTAACAAAGGCCGCTTAAGCAGGGTGCCTGAACTGTTTTCATAATCCATCAATCAGATACAACATTTAAGATTTGTGAGTTTCTCTGTAGGCGTGTGGGTTGTTTGTTATTTCCATTAATTTCTTGATTAATCTGTGAGCACAGAAACACAACTCTTGCCGATCTAATAAACATAAGTTCCAACTTAGCTTCAGAACTGAGAAATAGACACCATGTTTAATCCCATTATCATTTGAACAGTTTCAGTTTACAATGGTGACAGCAGGTATTGTACTATGCAGGATTCAAACCATGTGTCGGTCATGAGAGGCAAACACTTTAGCCACGAGGCCACCCTGTGTATTTCAGTAGCATTGTTATCAAAGTAGTACAGTATTTGTGAATCTACTATTAAATATACCTGTTCTGGGCTATAAAATTACACAATGCACCCTGGAAGTAGAATAGATAACGTCAACCCATATTCCCTCCTTGATAGTAGGAAAGCGTACTTGAACCAATTTGAGGGGTTGTTTATTGTTCTAGAGGTCCAATGACCCAGAAAAACAGAGTCAAAACATCTGATAAGCTCTTCACCTACATATAGCACATCTATCAGTCCAGAGTCATGCACAGTCTCCATGTATTGCAGGCAGGTCATAGATAATGATTTTGAATGAAGGATTAACATGGAGTCCATTTCACGGAGGCCATGCAGAACCACCATATTGGGAGTGACACATGACTTACTGAATGTTGAAACAATAATGATTCATAGACAAAATGATTTAATTATTCAAACAGATCCAGAACGTTTTGGTATAAGTACATTTATCCCCCTGTCGTGGGGAGGATGGAGGAATTACTTTCCATAGTGTAGTAATATCCTGAAAATGTAAACTGCCTGTTGAAAATATCACTACATTTCCCATACAACCTCCATACCCTAGAGTTTGGATTAAGGCAAATTTGCATGAAAGGAGAAAAATCAGGGAAACTCTGCTTACCTTATTAATAAATGCAATTTGACGAGTGTTCTTGAAGAAATGAGACAACTAGCTTTTTCAAATATTATACATTCTTAGGTTGACAATAAATGGTATAATTGCTAATGTGTTCCATTCCAAATAAAGGTTTCAAATCTAAGATAACATATTCCAAATAAAGGTATCAAATCTAAGATAACATATTCCAAATAAAGGTTTCAAATCTAAGATAACATTTCCACAATAAAGGTTTCAAATCTAAGATAACATATTCCAAATAAAGGTATCAAATCTATTCCAAATCTGCACCAAAGAAAGTCTGTCTCCTATGTTTATAAGATCGACATGTCCCTTGTTCCCCCCGTCTAAATGTCTCCATAATTTAATCTCTGCCCCAGTCTCCCCACACATTACTACATGACAAACTACAGCCTGATGATACAAACATACAAGTGCAACTGTATGAACCACTTTGTAGCATGAGCATTTGTACAGGCAATGCATACATTTCAAGGCAAAGTTATTTCATATATTTTGTTAAGCAGCTTAAGTTTAATTAAATAAATTAGAGAAATATCAAGATGAAACAAAATTGTAAAAATAGTTCATGTAACTGTTTTCTTGGATCATATTTCAGCATTATAGTTAGGTACAAGTTTAAAAAACATTGGTTTCTTTCAACTAGTTGTACTTTATACTCAAAGCCAAAACTGTCATTTTGTTCTCATTATTTTATCAGATCTTTATTTTTGGGAAGCTTGTCACCCAGAACCACCCTCGTGTAATGGTGTCTAATTGAGCTGAAGATGGACCAACTTGACTTACCACTGAAGGAAGTCTTTACCAGTAAAGCAATAGTTTATATTCTTTACACAAGTAACCAGGAAATGTCTGCTTATTATCACACACCACTAGACATGTACTGAATTTTGACAGTAAAATGATAGTGATGAACTTTCTTCGTTTATCTCAATATGAAGTTTGTATCCAACCCCCAAGTCTCTCTTGGCCAGTAGTTTCGGTGTACACGCTGGCCAGCTGATTAATCAGTGGAGCTGTACGGTCAATATCAGCACAGTTATTACCAATATCACCTAGTAAATAAATGTACATGATAATTTATTCCTGCCTTTGAATATAAATACTGGACACACATGATCATCATGATAATACTCATTATAGGAGTAAAATAACTTCAAAATATTCATAACTGCCATTTCCCAGCAATGATTGGCTAGTACAGGAACACTTCACCCTCTCCCACGTACAAGGCAACACGTGATATGACTGACACAGACTGCTGGCACCATTGTCCACGGTCTCAATAACCAAGGACCAAGTCAGTGGAGAAATGATAACCATCATCATGATAATAATACCTTTGGATTAGGTTGGATATTACCGGCAAACATCAAAATTTAAAAAAAAAAAAAATTGAACACAACATGAAGCATTAAAAAAAATGTCTCTCTAATATAAACTTTAAAAAATAGCCAATGGAATTGAATTTACTATTGAAAGAAATAACCAAAGGTGGCCTTTTTCCAAAAAACAAAAAAAAGGGAATTAAATTTATCCCCATTCTGGCGTTACCTAAAAAAATATTTTTCAAATCAGTGTCTGAGTTTTTACAAAATGTACAAGGCATAAACAAGATAATACACATACAAAATGGGAAGATATCATTCATATTGTTTACCAAATTGCAACATGAATGTGTAAGACATGAATGAAGGTGGGTCGGTGCCCGTGGGATGAAGCTTAAATCTTAGTGTGCAAGTTACCATGGTAACCGGATAAATCTTTGGCTTATTGCAAACATCAATTTATATTCATAAAAATATACTTGAGCATTTTAAACAGAAAGTGACCTTATATTTAATAAGCATATAGACCAATGCAAGAAATTGACTGAAATATTATGAAGTGGTCATCTAGTGCTTGGCTTTGCTGTGTGAAACATATTTACAGAATCCGTTGTACAGGCCCATCCTCAACAATCACGGCACATTTTCTTTGCTTGATCCACATCTACCCTTGAGAAAGAGTAAGGATGCCTTTCCATTGCTTTTAACAAAATAACAGAGCCCTTATATGGTCTGACAATAGTCAGCCAATCAAACCTCTTCATACCAACATTAGAATTAACAAGTTCCTCACAGTGATATCCCGTTTGCGGAGCTCTTTATACTATCGCTGCCACCAGTCAAAACTCCCCACTGTGACAGGTGACCATGACCATCCTTGGAGTTGAACTCGCAACCGACGGACCGTTATGTTTACAAACATGCGATGACTGCCTTGACGTCGAATACACTTACATTAAATCATCAGGATAAGAGTATCAAAACCAGGCCCATCTTCCCGAGGCAAGCATGTCCACTAGCCTACATCAAAGCCTAGTTTCTACCCTTGCCCCATCAAGGCCACTTTTCTTGGCTTGACCCTAGCGCCACCTTGCGTAGATCAAGAATTGTGCCCCTTGTAATTAAAACGTGGTATCCAATCAGATCGCTGTTCTTATCTCATATAGCTTCACAAAGATGGCAACTACCATAGGCGACAACTTAGTCGCTTAGTCGATCAGATACCGAAAACATTCGCGATTTCATCCACAAAAGCATAGGCAATCGCTAGTGGACGCTCTTGCCTCAGGAAGATGAACCGGGCCAAGCCAATGCCTGCATCACTTGAGAACTGTATTTAGAACTAATATTAGGTAAGACACTTTATATATTAAAACTTCTGGATTCAAGCAACAGATGCCAAAAATTGATTGCTTAGAAATAATTTTATGCAATTATTACTTTTATAAATAATAATTGATTATAGTACTGTACGTAATCTCTGGCCATTGCAATCCTTTTACATGAAGCCCAAAGTCATCTCAGTAAAGTGCAGACATCTATATATTAGGTAAATATACAAAACATTGCACAAGAAACAATATCAGAATTTATCCCCCCCCCCCCCCGCCCCCTCCTCAAATCGAACACCAAAACAACTTAGGCCAAATAAATAATAAATTATGGAGCTAAAGAAATGTTGTTATTTTTCATATTATTGCATTGTATAGCAAATTATTTAAACCATTAAAGAAATAAGCGATGTTTTCAATAGGATTCTGCAAGGGTAGAAGGGTACTAGTGGGAGCAAGTTGTGTGTAGGTGGCTGTAGACCTCCAAGGACTCATCACACATCCAAGCCCAACAGAGTGCATACAAAATAATCATTGTGAGCAATTGCAGACCCTACACTAGGATCAACCATGTGTATCCTGGCTTCTTCCAATACAATTAATGAAACACATATACTGTAGGCGTGAAATAAAAATGGGTGCACTGGTCCATCGTAAGTTTTCATGTGACGATACGATACACAATACGTTTTCTTCTGTATCGATACAAGACGATACACTTGCTAAAATATATTACTTCCTACTCGTTTAATGACCCCAACAATATTGTCAGTCAAATATCACGAAATGTATTGTAATTAGCGTTCCAAATTCATTCCTAAAAATAGCAGCTACGACCATGTGTCTACAGCTAGCTTTTCCTTTAGAAATTGATTTATAGTCAAGAAGTTTCCACACAATTTGACTTGAATATGTGCATCACGACGTATCGTATCGTTACCTATGTATCATTACACCCCTAATATCGTGTTCCATTCGTGGATCCATGACATAATACCAAATGAAATGAATTTTTGGTCACATGACCGCTGTCAATACAATATTTGTACTTCCTGAAACATGAACAAGAATTTTCTGTTTAGAAAACAAATACTCTCTAAACAGC
Source organism: Haliotis rufescens (assembly GCF_023055435.1). Lineage (NCBI taxonomy): Eukaryota > Metazoa > Mollusca > Gastropoda > Lepetellida > Haliotidae > Haliotis > Haliotis rufescens. Next base: position 341,304 of record NW_025963902.1, read on the forward strand.
GACTCCCCCGAACATCCAATGGTTGGTCATTGAGGAGCAGGAGCACCGTCATCACGGAAATGAATGTGGATGAGATATTCCTTATTCCGAATGAAACATGAATCCATAATTTAAATATCTCCACGATATTGTGACATGACTTGCACCATGACGGTTCCTCACAGAATACTAGTCTTCCCACAATGCCGAGTTCTACACATCGTGATATTTGAGAAACTCCTTCAACTTAATCGGGATGGAAAGATGATCTATCTTTGGTGTGGGCAGACGTTTTCTGATTGTCATTCGCGCGAGATGCAGTAAACTCGTTACATCCCGCTCACTTCTGTAGAATGTAACTTCACCATTTCGCGTCCTGAAAAAACAATGAGAGATGCTTAGCAAGTTTTAATATGACAAAAACTATCACCCATTCGGGATTTCAAGTTGGAGTAGATCCTGCCAAGCTATCCTTGTCGTATGACTGAATAGATCATGGGTTGGTTGGTTGGTTGGTTGGTTTGTTGTTTAACGCCGCACTCAGCAATATTCAAGCTATATCACGGCGGTCTGTAAATAATCGAGTCTGGACCAGACAATCGAGTGATTAATATCATGAGCATCGATCCACGCAATTGGGATCGATGACATGCATCAACCAAGTCAGCGAGACTGACCACCCGATCCCGTTAGTCGCCTCTTACGACAAGCATAGTCGCCTTTTACGGCAAGCATGGGTTACTGAAGACTTATTCGACCCCAGATCTTCACGGGTCTGAATAGATTGGGTGGTCATGCTCTGTGACTGATTTGATTGTATGTCATTGTACGCCAACATCATGGATCATTGCTCACACTATTAATCACTCGATTGTCTGGTCCAAATATAATTATTTACAGACCCTGTCATATACCTGGAATATAAGTGAGTGAGTGTGTGACGTTTTACACAGCTTTTAGCAATACTCCAGCAATATCTCGGCAGGGGACACCAACAATGGGTTTCACACATTGTACCCACGTGGGGAATAGAACCCGGGTCTTCGGCCTGACAAGCAAACGCTTTAACCACTAGGCTACCCCAGCGCCCCGCCTGAACTGTGGCAGAGTGGGAGTTAAACAACAATCATCCTGACTCATGAAGCCGAGGTCAGCCAAAACCAAAATGTCACCCGGAAAAATGGATGAAAGTCTCAAGAAAGTCTGTCTCACAGACCCTGAATCACATTATTTTCCCCTCCGCTTCACATTTGTCCGTAATGTAAAAGGCCAATATGAAGCAAGTCTAGATTTTCCCCATGTTCAGGAATCTCCCATAGAATTATATATTTCCATCAAAATTATTAGCCGTAGTCTAATCTCCAGATGAAGACATCAGCAAACTAACCAGTGTTGGAAATACAGTAAACGACGGTTATAACGAACACGCTTATAACGAACTGACGGATATAACAAACTTACTTTTTTGGTCCCGAATATTTGCTGTAGTTATTCTGTATATATGCTTATAACGAACTACGGTTATAACGAACTAAAATTAGTAGTCCCCTTGAGTTCGTTATAACCGTACTTTACTGTAATGCTAAACCCCAACAAGACAGCTGGGCTGGTGACCCATAAATGTTGCCTGTCCATCTTCAAAGTTACCTGCCCACATTCAGACATTATTAATATTGAAAAATCGCAAAAATAAGATCTTGATTCAGTTAAAATAATGCAAACAATTAATTTAGAATCAATGTGGAATTATGACAAAACTGAATACGTAAGTAGACTTAAAATTATCTGCCAGACATTCGGGCAGGGGGAGAAAAATTTCAAGCAGCCTGACAGAAAAGTTACTAGCCACGGGCAGGCGGGCAGGCAGGTATTTCCGATAGTGATGCTTACCCCACTGCCAGCACTGCTCCGCCGGGGCTGTACGCACAGCAGAGGGCGTTGGAGTTCTCGCTGATCATGCCGGGATCTCCGAGGCTGTGAAGATCCCAGAACCGGACGTACCTGCGGCAAATACAGCATTCATTACACTCCATCTCTCAACCTTAAATATAACTTACAGTAGGAAGTTTATGTCAAGAATTAGGAGTAAGAACTATTACAGTGTTGAAGGTACTGATTGGTTAATGTTCAAAGTATGCCCCATAGATCGATGTAACATAAATTGTATAAGGAAGATACGTCTAATAATTGTTACCATCGCCTACTGGTCGGATATATTGGGTTGATGAAGCGGATGTATTGGGTTGATGTAGCGGATGTATTGGGTTGATGTAGCGGATGTATTGGGTTGATGTAGCGGACGTATTGGGTTGATGTAGCGGATGTATTGGGTTGATGTAGCCAATGTATTGGGTTGATGTAGCGGATGTATTGGGTTGATGTAGCGGATGTATTGGGTTGATGTAGCGGATGTATTGGGTTGATGTAGCGGTTGTATTGGGTTGATGTAGCGGATGTATTGGGTTGATGTAGTGGATGTATTGGGTTGATGTAGCGGTTGTATTGGGTTGATGTAGCGGATGCATTGGGTTGATGTGGCGGTTGTATTGGGTTGATGTAGCGGATGTATTGGGTTGATGTAGAGGATGTATTGGGTTGATGTAGCGGATGTATAGGGTTGATGAAGCGACGGATGTATTGGGTTGATGTAGCGGATGTATTGGGTTGATGTAGCGGATGTATTGGGTTGATGTAGCCAATGTATTGGGTTGATGTAGCGGATGTATTGGGTTGATGTAGCCAATGTATTGGGTTGATGTAGCGGATGTATAGGGTTGATGAAGCGGCGGATGTATTGGGTTGATGTAGAGGATGTATTGGGTTGATGTAGCCAATGTATTGGGTTGATGTAGCGGTTGTATTGGGTTGATGTAGCGGATGTATTGGGTTGATGTAGCAGATGTAGCAGTGTCAAACAAACAAACAAACAAACTCCTACCCATCATCTGAGACGGAGGCGATGTGAGCTCCGTCTCCAGCTAGGGAGACGCTCCGGACGTAGTGGTCATTGGCGCCGCCGGCATAGATTGGCCTTGGAGGGGGAAAGAGATGTCTGTGAACAGAACAGTTCTTTAGTTTGTACAAGTCACACAAAGCATTTATTAGACTTTGTTTTTAAAGTGCAAAAACTCCTTAAAAAGTAACACATAACATGTAAATCTTGACGACATATTGTGACCAAAACAGAGAACATGCATCACAAATGTTGACATTGCACAGACAATGACAAATGTCACAGTGGTGCTCCAACAAGAGCATCAAGTACTGTGTGAAACTGGTTCTTTATATCTGTTAAATAGCCCTAAACTTTTTGGGATTGCCAGTTTGTTTTTCAACTTATACTTTTCCTTGGGACATGGCAATAGATTCCATGATAATATTTCCAACATGAAAAATACAAAACCTTGGCAAATTGAGCTTGCAATTTTAACTTCAAGTAAATATTTTTCGATCCTGTCATAAATGATGTATACAACATAGCCCTTATACAACAGTGCCATGTACAACAGCGTCATATACAACAGGGCCTTATGCAGGCCATATACAAGAGCACCACATACAACAGCAACATATACAACAGTGCCATATACAACAGTGCCTTATGCAGGCCATATACAACAGCACCACATACAACAGCACCATATACAACAGCATCATATGCAGGCCATATACAACAGCATTATATACAACAGCACCATATACAACAGCACCATATACCACAGCATCATATACCACAGCACCATATACAACAGCATCATATACCACAGTGACATATACAACAGTACCATATACAACAGCACCATATACAACAGCATCATATACCACAGTGACATATGCAACAGTACCATATACAACAGCATCATATACCACAGTGACATATACAACAGTGCCATATACAACAGCACTATATACAAGAGCATCATATACCACAGCACCATATACAACAGCATCATATACCAGTGACAAATACAACAGTACCATATACAACAGCACCATATACAACAGCATCATATACCACAGTGACATATACAACAGTACCATATACAACAGCATCATATACCAAAGTGACATATACAACAGCATCATATACCAGTGACATATACAACAGTGTCATATACAACAGCATCATATACCACAGTGACATATACAACAGCATCATATACCACAGTGACATATACAACAGCATCATATACCACAGTGACATATACAACAGCGTCATATACAACAGCATCATATACCACAGTGCCATATACAACAGCATCATATACCACAGCATCATATACAACAGCATCATATACCACAGTGACATATACAACAGTGCCATATACCACAGTGACATATACCACAGTGACATATACCACAGCATCATATACCACAGCATCATATACCACAGTGACATATACAACAGTGCCATATACAACAGCATCATATACCACAGTGACATATACAACAGTGCCTTACCCAAACTCCCGCAGTGAGTCCCCTGTGTAGGGGTCCCAGACAATGACCCGGGTGTCGTAGGAGGCTGTGGCCAGGAGGGCGCTGTCGGGGGAGAACTCACAGCTCACGACATCATGATAGTGTCCTTCCAGCTTCCGCAGCACCTTGATGTCATAGGGGTCCTCAACGTCCCACAGCACCACCTGCAGAACGAGGGTCAGTGAACACGTGAGGAGACATGTTGTAAACTTACAGGTACTGATGAACTGTGTCACCAAGGCGTTCCAGAAACCTATGATTATTGGTTTGAATCACACCCATTCTGTAAGGGTCTGATGTCAGCTATTTGTGTCAACGGATTTCGGTCGGCATTGTTTCATAGCAATAAAGAATTTGGAGGCATCATGTAAAGGAATTGATAGAATAATCAACATACACAATGTACATGTGACGGTTTTATTTGCATGATTTGCGATTTTACTTTAGAAATAGCGATACAAGGCAAGGAGTGCTGTATGGAGAGAATGGCCATGTGTAAAGATATAATTGGATACCGCATTTTTTACACTTATCATGCTTATGTGATAATTGGTCTTGAAATATTTAACTTAAAAATCAACACAAGGGCCTGTGGTCCAAACAGCCCTAACTAAACCAAACTTATTTAAAGTTGATTGCCAAGCAAGGAAATGATCTATTTTCATGTGAAACATGTGTTATATCATTTGACACTCATGTTATTTTTTATCCTTTTGTTATCACCATTTGATACCCATGTTATCAACAATGACCCCCTTGTTATCACCATTTGATACCCATGTTATCAACAATAACCCCCTTGTTATCACCATTTGATACCCATGTTATCAACAATAACCCCCTTGTTATCAACATTTGATACCCATGTTATCAACAGAGTGAGTGAGTGAGTGAGTGAGTGAGTGAGGTTTTGGCACCCTGGAGACATACACGGGAACCTCTACAGATATTAAATTTGAAAAACTTAACATTTAATAACGACATAAACAAGTATTAATCCATTAACAGAATCAGTAAGATATGTAAGACATTCAGCCCGATTACATACATACGACAATACATTCCAACCAACTTATTCTTATGCAAAACAATTGTGTTGTGTCTCTTTGTCAGTCTCCTGCACAGGGTCTGTTTGAGTGAGGGCTTTAGGCATAGGGGATATAGGTCACATGTCACTGTAAGTCACATTCCTTCATAAAGAAGGTCAGTGATAGTGTGTGTGGGTGTGACTGTGTCCATGCAGTTGTCTTATAACTGGTCCAATTTTTTTTTTAAATATACAGACATATTTAGGTACAGAAGCAGCATAATAATTAAAATGATAATTTCAATCAGAAATAACAATATATTTGTAATTAATTTAGTTACTTTTTTCCATATCTTGACAAAATCTAGGAAAATGGGTGTCTCTGAAATTGTCTAAAATGCGCTTGAAACAAAAGTACAAATAAATAATTTTCAGAATAAGCATAATTTCAAGCAACTAGAGCAATACAATTTTTATCTATTTGGCTTATATTTTCCTTGTTTTTTACATACAAAAACTAGGCCAGAGTGTAAAGGCTGTGTGTGTCTCGTGTCTACGAATTTGTCTTCAAACTGGTCCAAGTTACGTCTGGTATCTAAAGCTGGTTGGCTTGTTGTTTAACGCCGCACTCAGCAATATTCCAGCTATACGACGGCGGTCTGTAAATAATCGAGTCTGGACTGACAATCCAGTGATTAATGTCATAAGCATCATTCCACGCAATTGGGATCTATGACATGTATCAACCAAGTCAGCGAGCCTTACCACCCGATCCCATTAGTCGATTTTAACGACAAGCATAGTCACCTTTTACAGCAAGCATGGGTTGCTGAAGACCTATTCTACCCCGGAATCTGTTATCTAGAGAGAACTGTATAAGATGACACTGTTGTTTAATATGACATTAGAAGAGGTTAATTTGTCTTACAACATGACAAGATTGGGAGACAAAATAAACAAGCATAAGCGTTCTCAGGGTTTATTGGAAGGTAATTTCCTGCAACACAATACTCTTATCACTAAATAACGCAGGTATGTGGGACAAAGGCTTCATTAATAAGAATGGTGACTGTGACTCCTTGGAGGAGGCGTCACACAGGGAGGGAGGGAGGGAATATTTAAGTTTCCAGTTTCATGAATTGTGAAACATTTTGGGCTAGTAGGTTAAAGGATTATCCACACAAAAACTCAACTATATTTCCTTTATTTATCCTTTTTCGGTAACATGATGTGTATATCATTAAATAGTCTGTCATACAGACCCCGAAACAAATATATCCGATGCAGCCCATGCAAGTCTATACTAGTTAGCAAGTCTAGATTACTGCACTTTGAAAGAAGAGAGTTTCTGGGCTCCTTTTTATTATTTTTTATTAAGATAATTTAACAACTGTTTTTTCTGTATGTTTTTTTCGTAAGAGACTAGATGTTAGTCTATTCATTAAACAAACTGACACAATGCCTTTCTTCACATTAAATGTCAGACAAATACACATTTGTCTTCAAGTGAGTGAGTTGGGTTTAACGCCGCTTTTAACATTATTCTAGTTATATCACGGCATGCCTGGTCTCTCAAAGTGAAGCAATAGTGTAAACATATAGCAACTAATTTTGGGACAGCAATAGAAACTAACAGTTTTAGTCCACTAGTCCTTTTGATAACATATAGCGATAACCTTGAAAAGGGCAAATTTCTACTGGTCCTTATGATACCTTAACTATTGGGCAGTTTGGCAAGGACTACAGGACTAGTGCCAGTTCCTATCACTGCCTTAACTATTGGGCAGTTTGGCAAGGACTATAGGACTAGTGCCAGTTTCTAACACTGCCTTAACTATTGGGCAGTTTGACAAGGACTACAGGACAAGTGCCAGTTTCTAACACTGCCTTAACTATGGGCAGTTTGACAAGGACTACAGGACAAGTGCCAGTTTCTAACACTGCCTTAACTATGGGCAGTTTGACAAGGACTACAGGACAAGTGCCAGTTTCTAACACTGCCTTAACTATGGGCAGTTTGACAAGGACTATAGGACTAGTGCCAGTTTCTAACATGTTCTAACACTGCCTTAACTATTGGGCAGTTTGGCAAGGACTATAGGACAAGTTCCAGTTTTTAACACTGCTTTAACTATGGGCAGTTTGGCAAGGGCTAGTGCCAGTTATTAATGCTGTAAATGGTATAACAACGCACATAAGCTCATCAGGTTACATGACCTTAACACGCACTCATTGTATGCTTAAAGAAAACAATTTCCCAAACCAGGACATGCTGCAACCAAGATCTCCTTACAACATTAAAAATAAAGTGTTTACCTGACAATAAACCTTTTTTCAAATTATTTGAGCTCCCTAGTCATTCCGACTGACATATATTACTCCAGTTTCAAACAATACCTCAACCCATTATTACCTTAGGGTAGTCTTTCAAAACACCCATACGCATACAGGAAACAAGGTTGAAGGTTAATACCTATGGGAATCTAGAAACCAGTTATTTCCCACTGTAAGTTGTAACCATGGTAACAGCATCGGCCGACAGATTTTCACGATTCTCATCACAAGCTCATGCCTACTAAAGAAAACCAGAGTGCTACCAAATGATGAATTATTTACAAACTTTAAATAGAAATATCCACACAACTTACAAACAAAGACACAATCCCCATACAGTTTGTACGTTAATACCATATTTATTCGTGTATAGAAACTAGCAGAATGTAACCACCGCGTGATGTCGTGAGTTTGATTCAATATGCCTGAAACTGAAAACTAAATATGGTAATGAATACGAATAACTTATGACATTCTGGTCATCATGCCACCTCTTTGCCTAACCAAATAACTGTACAGACAAACGTGCCTATCCAACATGTACTTGGTATGTATCACAAAAGATTAACTTCATACACTCACACTGACCAATATAATGTAATCTACTACTGAAATAACATGGCCTATCTGCACACTAGAAAAAAAGAAATAAAGTAATAAATAAAAGAACATGGTAATGACAAATATATACACTTATTCTGTTCATTAAAATTCATGTCAAATAATCAATACTATCTACAGAATCAAAATACAACTTATCATGTATTAATGCATACATAACTATTAGTATTTGTAATAACCCAGGCAGCATGTTCATATCTGCATGAACGGCCAGATGCACTTGAATAATTCACGACTTAATATCTGTGTCATGATCGGCTTCCATAGTATAAAAAAATCACATTAGACTGACAGGTTTATGGAGATGCCTGTTGGGTGCTTGCACATCAGCACAATCTGGTGTCAAGTGTAACTACTGATCTATCTATGTGTGAGTCGACTTTAACGGAGAGGGTGATGGGAGTCGACTAGAACAGATCTGGTGTTGGGGAGTCGAATAGAATGGATCTAGTGGAGGGAAGCAACTAGAATACATCTGGTGTTGGGGAGTCGAATAGAATGGATCTAGTGGAGGGAAGCAACTAGAATACATCTGGTGTTGGGGAGTCGAATAGAATGGATCTAGTGGAGGGAAGCGACTAGAACAGATCTGGTGTTGGGGAGTTGAATAGAATGGATCTAGTGGAGGGAAGCGACTAGAACAGATCTGGTGTTGGGGAGTCGAATAGGATGGATCTAGTGGAGGGAAGCGACTAGAATAGATCTGGTGTTGGGAGTCGAATAGAATGGATCTAGTGGAGGGAAGCGACTAGAACAGATCTAGTGTTGGGAGTCGAATAGAATGGATTCTTGAAAAAGTTCAGAGTGTTCATTCTTGAGAATCAGCTGTCTGAGATGGCATTGATCGTTGCTCATGCTTGGTGCAAGGTCTCAGGAACATTGGTGTTGGGTGGTCAGGTTGATTTGTGTCATGACCTGTTGCCATGGTTGCATGGATTGTTACTCATGCTTTCAGTCACTAGCCTGCCTGGTCAAGGCATGAATATTTACTGGCTGCTGTAATACAGCATAAAACAACAACATTCATTCATTCATTGAGGCTGTGCCTGCAAGTGTCGCGAGAGTGAAAAAGGGGGCAGTGAGTGAGTGAGTGAGTGAGTGAGTGAGTGAGTGAGTGAGTGAGTGAGTGAGTGAGTGAGTGAGTGAGTGAGTGAGTGAGTGAGTGAGTGAGTGAGTGAGAGTCCTACTTACACATTTGTAGTTCCCGCTGCTTGCTATGAATTTCTTATTGGGCGACCAGCTGCAGCTATACACCCACTTGCACTGCGGGCGGAGTGTGCGGTACATGTTGCCGTCCATGTTGAGATCCCACAGCTTGAGCGTGCCATCACGCGACGCCGACACCAGGTGGAGGCTGCCATCGGGGGCGAAGTCCATGTCTCGGACAACATCCTTGTGGTCAAGCAACTCCAGCAGCAGGTGCCCTGTCGGAATCAACAAAACACAATTATGTGTTTGAACGAAATTATGTTTATAAAAACATTGTTTTGGTTATATATTTGTTCCTTTCTAGATCAAGCATTGCTGAAATAAAACAGATCCCTGGCCGCCCACTTTATTGTCTGCTTCATGTTTGTGAAGTCCACACAAGAAAATATATTTGTTGTATTTCTGTCAGAGACAAATGAACACTTACGTATTTAGTTGTAATTCATTCAGTTATAATATGAATCGTAATTAAAATAAATTCCAAACAAAAATGTTAATGCAATGCAGATGAGAAAAAGTCTAAACTTAAACCCAAGACTGACTCTAATAACTGCACCACTCTGGACTACCAAGCCCCTAAATCCCACAGGGCAACAACATGGACGCCTGCTACACAGACAATAGAACGAGAGGGATAACATCTACACCGCGTATTGTGAAAGACAAGAAGATCGATCCGTCTACATATGAAGTATATACAATGTTAGTGATTCTGTTATCACTTCTGGTTCACGTTTTTTCAATATTGATAATGTCTGAAGATGGGCAGGCAACACTTGCCGAAACCTGCCCGACACCTGCCCGACAGTCTTGTTGAATATTAGATCACCTTTAACCTTTTCTTGAATAACTGTGACATTAGATCATAATGATGCATGCATAATGGGCAATTGACCTTTTCAAAATGGCTGCCATAGCGGCCATGTTTGAAATGTTAGAAATACCATTGCTAGGATTATCCGTGCTAAGTCTCAGATCCTGTTAGTGTTATCAAGATAGACCGACAGTGCCTCAAGACATATGCTCTCTCAAACTTTCACCCCAAAATCAGTAGAACGAGAGGGATAACATCTACACCGCGTATTGTGAAAGACAAGAAGATCGATCCGTCTACATATGAAGTATATACAATGTTAGTGATTCTGTTATCACAGACTACAATCAGTGATTTGTTAACTGTCTCCTATCCTCTTGACATGGAACTCAATGAAATGAGTGTACGAAATAACTGCCTGCCTGCCTGCCTGCCCGCCCGCCTGCCCGCGGCTGGCAACTTTTCTGTCATGCTGAATGAAATTTCCCTCTACCTGCCAGGCTGTCTGGCAGATAATATTAAGCCAACTTACATATTCTGTTTTATTATAACGCCTTGTGGATTCTCAAGTAATTGTCAGCATTATTTCATCTGAATCAAGACGTCATTTGTCTCTCATTTTTCGCGTTTTTTCAATATTGATAATGTCTGAAGATGGGCAGGCAACACTTGCCGACACCTGCCCGACAGTCTTGTTGAATTTTAGATCACCTTTAACCTTTTCTTGAATAACTGTGACATTAGATCATAATGATGCATGCATAATGGGGCAATTGACGTTTTCAAAATGGCTGCCATAGCGGTCATGTTTGAAATGTTAGAAATACCATTGCTAGGATTATCCGTGCTAAGTCTCAGATCCTGTTAGTGTTATCAAGATAGACCGACAGTGCCTCAAGACATATGCTCTCTTAAACTTTCACCCCAAATTCAGTAAAATTGTGCTAAGAACTGGATAAGTGATGGAAGAAGGTCATAGCATGTTAGTATTAGAACCGGCCCACTAGTAAATTCTAAAACCAAGTGTATAGTGATACAGGTACATGTATCATGGTTATCAACACAAAGGCATGCTAATCACCAAAATCTACAAACAGAAGAATGTTTAATTACAAAAGCATTTCAAATCTTGGAGTTGTTACACTTACATTTTGATTCTGGAGTTGAGATTTGGAAGGAAAAAAATAAATCTGTGTCAATTTTTTAACATATACATGAGCGAGGGAGCACGGAGGTGATGATAAAGGTGGCTCAAATTCTATGAGGGAGTGAGTGAGTTTGGATTAACACCACTTGTGTGAGCTTAATGTGTGAAGAAAGACAGAAAGGTTGTTTCCATGTGAAACCCAGAAGCATGAGTCTGGTGTTGTCAAATCTAGAAACACAATCAGGGAGAATTAATGTTTCTGACCATGATCATTGGTTTCTGGTACATCTAAGGGAGGCAACTCTGTACACTACATAATATTAATTATAATACCATCTTAAGTAACCTTATGAACATTTCGCAAGCAGATGAACAGTGTCACATAGTCAACATTATAAATTAATTATTATAAGATGGAAATACCCTAAATCCAAAGGCGGACCACTATTTTTAAAAGGGAGGGGTAAAATATCAAAATCCTCTCTCAGTAAATTACTGTCTACAAAATACAAGATTTGGTTGTTGATGGGGGTGGAGATGGGGATGGGGGTGGAGATGGGGGTGAGGGTGGGGGGGGGGGGGGGGGGGGGGGGAGAGACACACACTCACACACACACCTGGATCCACCTAGGAAATCTATCACTTTTATAAAACACATTCCAAGACTATGATATTTTTAAGACTATTTATAAAACTATTAAATATTATACATTTATAAAACACATTGATTTTTGTATTGTTTTGAAAATGGAAAATAAAAACGAAACATGCAGCGGACTTTATGATGATGGGGGCGGTGCCTTAGAACCAAGACTATGATTCTTTTTAGCCTATTCATAAAACTATTATTTGTTTTATCTAGATTGCCCTTGTGCAATCTGTTTCTGTTTCTGTTTCTGTTTCTGCACCTACCAGTGCCACAGTTCCAGAGCTTGATCCGGCCACTCTGCAGACCGGTGGCAAGGATCAGGTTGTGGTCAAGTTTAAGTCTTGTCCACACATGAGCATTGACATTGGACGTCCCGGACCCAAACGCAACTGACCACACAATTTCTCCACAGTCGATCGTGAGAGTTTGCCGCAACTCGTGGCACTCCTTGTCATCCCTGCAGAAAAAAAACCACAACAATTTTTAATCTGCTCTGAAATATTTACTGTCAAAAGTTTCCATGCGATTTGACATAAATATGCGTATCGCGATGTGTATGGTTTCATGGCCTATGTATCATGATATGTATCGTATCATGACCTTGCTGTATCATATCATGACCTTGCTGTATCATATCATGACCTTGCTGTATCATATCATGACCTTGCTGTATCATTTCACCCCTAGGTTTTGTTTGTTTGTTTGTTTGTTGTTTAAAATGGCGCTCAGCAATATTCCAGCTATATATGACAGCAGTCTATTTAAATAATCGAGTCTGGACCAGACAATCAAGTAATTGACAACATGAGCATCTATCCATGCAATTGGGATACGATGACATACATCAACCAAATCAGCAAGCCTGACCACCCAATCCTGTTAACCACCTTTTACGACAAGCATAGTTGCCTTTTACAGCAAACATGGGTTGCGGAAGACCTATTCTACCCCGGATCTTCACGGGCTTACTCCTAGTACCAATGACCTGGTAATACAGCACTGTGTCGAGCTGGCAGGCTTGAACAGTTTGTTGAGTTAAATAATACATATTCAAAACAATTGGATTAAAATCTAATAATTAATAATAACACTAATAATAATAATTACAGTGACAGAACAGTTATAGTTCACAAGTCCTTATTATTATAGACTGCCTCCGTGGTCTGGTGGTACAGCGTCCGCCTGGAGAGCGGAAGGTCCGAGGTTTGATCCGTGTCATACCAAAAGACATTTACAGATGGTACTTGTTGTTACCCTGCCTGGCTCTGGGCATTAGGGGCTAAAACAAGGACTGGTCAACAAGGAGTCAGTATACCGTGTCTGAGTGGGGCATCCATGTTAAACTGTGGCATGGTATCTCAGTGGGCTAGCGCTATAGAATCGGCATCAGCCCAGACTAGTACAAGCAGCCACACACACATGCCTGCACATTGCTATGTAAGTGCAATCATCTTGAACGTGACGTTAAACCACCTATTGTCAGCTGGCTAGGTAATCCGGTCTCATGACAGAGCAGCTGTGAGCAGCGCCACCAATTGTCAGCTGGCTAGGTATTCAGGTCTCATGACAGAGCAGCTGTGAGTGGCGCCACCTATTGTCAGCTGGCTAGGTAATCCGGTCTCGAGCAGAGAGCAGCACACTGCGTATTAATCCCGTCACCTGACACCACAACACACACTGAGTGTGACCCAGAGGGTCGCCCAATAATGAGGAGAGCTCCTCGCAAGCCTACTTAAACAGGACACTTGATCACCAATATTAGACAACAATTATTTAATTAAACCACTCAACTCTGTATAGGGATAATCAGTTATATCATTCTGTTTAAAGATGGCTTTAAAGACACACTTAAAGATGATAAAGTCTCAACTGGACAGAGGTCGAAGCCTTGGAGACCTCGTGGCGAAATAAAGCACTGTAACCATGGTAACTAACTCACTTGATGCAGTTCCTGGACCTATTCCAGGGCAGGAGTTGAACTATCCGGTTGCCGCACGACCAGGCGAAGTACGAGTAATCCGGTGCCCACGCACATGCCCATGTCTCGTTGCCCTGGCGATGAGACTGGTTCCCCAAAGACAGTTGCAAATGTTCAACAACTTGCGCACGAGCTGTCCAAAACAAGTTTCATCATTAAGCATGTATAGTATAACTGAGGTTTGTGTGCCGTGTGCCATGTTTTGTGTCAGCCTCCGTATCTCCAGGGCTCACATTTCGGTAAACCTATACTAACCCCTCTACCCATCCCATGGTTCCTGCGATCTAAACTTACCCGCCCTTAATTTTGATTAGCCAATTTGAATTGCTCTGCTTCTCAATCTGACAGACCAATCAGAATGCAAGTTACAAACCCGCCTCAATGATGGTTGGCGATACCAACAATATGGCCGCCAGTCTAATTGATTACGAAAGAGTTTGCCAGAAATCCAACATTGACAAACAGACTGACATGTAAAAGAAAGCCTTAAAATTTTGTCTTCGTGTCAACTAAAACTGGCAGTGGCAAGTTCTCCCTCAACTGTTTCCTTTTTCCTTATCTCGACGTTTAATTGGTCAGTCAAATGTTATGAAAATTAAGGGTGGGTAATTTAAGATCATGAGAACCACGGGAATGGATGAAGGGGTTAGTGTAGGTTTACCGAAATGTGATCCCTGAAGATATGGAGCATATTTTTTTTTTCAGTCAGTTAATGTCAGATGGATGCTGATAGTAACATTCAGCAGTTGTTTGGGAATATTTATAAGAATTTTAAATTACTTTTTCTGTAATTTGTTTATTTTTCAAAAGCATTTACTTGGTCTTGCATAGCAATGTATTGCTTTGGGAAATTACATATTTCATTAACTTACAAGTAGTTTCAGTGAAGGTTACCTAAGAAGAGTCCCACTGAACAAATTATTATTAATATTTATTTTTGGTGTTGCTTCTGATGTGACAACAAAGTTATTTGACTTTTTTTCAGCCTGTGTGTAAAAGCAGTCCTTTTTAGAAGTTTGAAAACTGAATAAGGAGATAAACCGGCTGTGTTTTCCATGAAGAGGTTTTCAAACATAGATTTGATACTTGTACGTTTCATTCAATACTGAAAGCATTAGCAACCCTGCACTTGTTTGAGACAAAAATGAATTGTTTCCATGGAAACATAATTAATCCAAGTCGTGTCAAGTGAAAAGGTCAGTGACCTCATGACGTGTCCTGACTGATGTATACAAAGAGGTTACTACATGTGTGTACATATATAGAGGTTATCACGTGAGTGTGTTTGGGGATGGTAAATATCCTGCATTAGGAATAAACGTATTTAGCGAGCCTTGCTCATATGCAAGTCTTAAAAAACTCCTATTAGATTCTTAATGGACTCCTATGGGGCGCGTGACACACTCGTAGCAGACTCGTATGATACTTGTATATATGTAGTCTCTTCCCGAGTCCTGAGTTAGGCTCGGGAGCCCAGCAACCACCTCGGCAAAGTGTGAGAGCTGCTTTATAAAATAATCAAAATAGAAACCGTCAAGTAAAAACTCAATTGTTCAAAAAGTTGTCTGGAGCTCTGTATCATTCTTTTGTACCTCGAAGGATGTAGGTCAAGGTCAAGGTCAAGGTCAAGGTCTACATGATGTATGCTGTTGTATTTCTGTATATCTTGTTGTATTTCTGTATTCAAGAATTGACATTCACTTTGTGTGAGTTCATTGGAGTATGAACCTTCATAGAGTGATGTCCAAACTGTCAAACATCGGAGCTAACATTGAAGTTCATACAATATAACTCTATGCCATGACAGATTAACCATAATCATATTAAAGAGTCAGGTGATCTTTAACTTCTTTTGAGTAGCATATCAATGGTATAGTGTTGTGATTTGCCACTACATCACAAACAAGGTCTGCCCTAGCCATGTGTAGCATGTGGTATTGATTATGTTGATTGCTGGGTCCCGGTCAACCATCACGCTGACACCAACGCCACAAGGTGAGTCAGAACTGTTCATTAGGAACAGGGATTGTTCAATGAGATTTGCAAGGTTATCATAAATAAGGCAAAAAAATAGGTAACACCTTATTAATAATAGAGTTTTTTAATCATGTTAATCTAAAATTTGAAAAAAATTCAAGAATATCAATCTCCTCCTACATGTCCTAAAGTATACATATTTAACATATTCTGGGAACATGGGACTCAAAATAATATTTTATTGAACCATACAAATTAGTTTACATGTTTTAGTAGCAACTATTTAGAGACGTTCATATCATTTAGATAGTGACATGAAATGGATCACTTGGATATGTTGTCATACAAATAGTATTCAATAATTCAAGGACATGATGGAACAGATACATTTTCCAATACAACAAACACGTACACGTTCTGTATCAGCTGCCTGGGGTTCGTAACAGTATGAAATATCTCAGCAACCTAACAAAGGATGGACTGCATATTTCATAATTATCTCAAAATATAATGAACAAAAAGTTTAGGATCATGAAAATTTTGGAGGATTTTTTTATGAAACAATGTGCTCATCTTTCTATACATAAACATATCCCCCAAAATATTTATGATCTGAAACCTTTTCAGTTCAGTATATGTATATGAGGTAGGTTATAAAGCTCATTGTCATAGCAACCGATTTTGAACAACCTTTGTCTGAATGAAGATGAAGAAAGGCTAATTACCCTGAAACTATAAAATGTATCTTTCTAGAATCACACCATTACTTATAAGATGCTAATCCCAATTGTTAATCTCCATTGCATTGTACACGGACTGTCAGCCATCTTGAACGTGCTGTGTAACTATGTCCTCATTATTTACTGTCGTGTATATTGACACTCATGGTTCCCATACAAATATTAAACACAATTTTCAATGTTTGTTTGTTTGTTGTTTAACACCGCACTCAGCAATATTCCAGCTATATGAAAGCGGTCTGTAAATAATCAAGTTTGGACAAGACAATCCAGTGATTGACATCATGAGCACTGACCTATGCAATTGGGATCGATGACATGCATTAACCAAGTCAGCGAGCCCGACCACCTGCTCCCGTTAGTCGCCTCTTACAAGCATAGTCGCCTTTTACGGCAAGCATGGGTTGCTGAAGACCTATTCTACACCGGATCTTCACGGGTCTATTAATGACTTAATCCATGTTAGATGACCTTGAATATAAAAGAGTTGGTCCAGAGACGAAGAATGAAGACAGGTCTCACCCTTAGCTGGCCCAACTAGCAAGATCAGGGCCCACTTGCACAAAGCGATCTATGCGCTAAGACTATTGTAAGCCTATGTTAAAGTATGGGAGTTACGATCATCTTAGCGCTAAGATCGCTTTGTGCAAGAGGGCCCTGGTGATGGGTACCAAGACCATCACTACTATCACCATGTGCTGACCTGGCACACAGTGCTTCTTGTATATATATATACCAGCATAAAGTAAACTTGTACATACCGCAAACTGTTGACTCCATGTTGTCACTTCCTACCACAAACCGTTCACCTACCCCTTGCATATAGGAATATGCAAGTTAATGAAGTTATCTATTAGAACATCCATGCACATCACACGTTGTTATAATTAGAAAAGCAGCGTTAGAAATTGGCACTAGTCCTATAGTCCTTACCAAACTGCCCAATAGTAAAGGTATCCTAAGGACTAGTAGAAATTGGCCCATTTTAAGGGTTTTGCTATATGTTATCATTATAAGGACTAGTGGAGAAAAGCTGTTAGTTTCTAACCCTTGAAAAGTGTCACATATATTTTCACATGCCTGTGTTAACAGATGTGAAATATAATATATAAACCGTCGGACCTGGACGCAAGCATTGCTATTTCGCCTAATACAATCAGTATTTGTGGCCCATCAGCAGACAAGGGACCTTATGGGTGCTAGGATACAATTGTGCCGTGACGTCATAAAGATGTCAGACGTCAACTTACTTCAGTGAAAATCGCCATATGTATGGACTGTACAAAATTATATTATTTTTCTTGTTAGTTCGTAATTCAATTGTGACGTGACGTCAAAAAGATGTTTGACGTCAACTTACTTCAGTGAAAATCGCCATATGTATGGACTGTACAAAATTATATTATTTTTCTTGTTAGTTCGTAATTCAATTGTGCCGTGACGTCATAAAGATGTCTGACGTCAACTTACTTCAGTGAAAATCGCCATATGTATGGACTGTACAAAATTATATTATTTTTCTTGTTAGTTCGTAATTCAATTGTGCCGTGACGTCATAAAGATGTCTGACGTCAACTTACTTCAGTGAAAATCGCCATATGTATGGACTGTACAAAATTATATTATTTTTCTTGTTAGTTCGTAATTCAAATGTGCCGTGACGTCATAAAGATGTCTGACGTCAACTTACTTCAGTGAAAATCGCCATATGTATGGACTGTACAAAATTATATTATTTTTCTTGTTAGTTCGTAATTCAATTGTGCCGTGACGTCATAAAGATGTCTGACGTCAACTTACTTCAGTGAAAATCGCCATATGTATGGACTGTACAAAATTATATTATTTTTCTTGTTAGTTCGTAATTCAAATGTGCCGTGACGTCATAAAGATGTCTGACGTCAACTTACTTCAGTGAAAATCGCCATATGTATGGACTGTACAAAATTATATTATTTTTCTTGTTAGTTCGTAATTCAATTGTGCCGTGACGTCATAAAGATGTCTGACGTCAACTTACTTCAGTGAAAATCGCCATATGTATGGACTGTACAAAATTATATTATTTTTCTTGTTAGTTCGTAATTCAAATGTGCCGTGACGTCATAAAGATGTCTGACGTCAACTTACTTCAGTGAAAATCGCCATATGTATGGACTGTACAAAATTATATTATTTTTCTTGTTAGTTCGTAATTCAATAAAAACTTTATTTCAAAACCTTTCACTTTCAGCATATCAATTCATCTAAAAATTGTTATTATTGCATAATCAGGTAACTTGCACCATCTGTTTTCCTCTTTTAGTAAGACATGCTTGGGGACTGAACCACCATATGTCTGCCCTCCAGACAAACGCTCTGTCCACTAGACCATGGAGACGATCAGTTTGTTGTCAATCTACATGAAAAGTGACTGAAGCTTGGTTACTTATATGCCAAGTGCATAGCCACTATAGAGGAAACCTTAATGTATAGCATTTGACATCTTCCCGAGTCAAGGGAGTTAACTGACCATAAAAGTCCTGTTTCCACCCTTGCCGAACTAGGCTCATCTTCCCGAGGCAAGAGAGTTAACTGACTCTAAAAGTCCAGTTTCCACTGCCGAACTAGGCTGGTATTATGGAGTTACATTTTAGCTGGACTAATGAGTCTATGCATAGTCCAATCAAAATTGCGCTCCGAAATCAAAATTGTCATGCAGATTTCGGTCGATTGCAGGATTTGCAAAGCATGTGCTGCGCTCAGTTTCTCATTACTGAATGCAATGTTAACAATGGTTAATGTACATTAAATTATCTTTAAAAATCCCTATTTTGAACAAAATAACAATCTTCCCATTTACCTGCCAAGGTAGTCCTGCACCATGACCGTGGAATATATTTATTTTATGAAAAAATAATAATCTAGAAATGCATACATACTAAAGTCTAGCCAGCTCAAGCTAGCTCTATTCCACAGCATAGGGAATTTTTTTTATTTTTAGAGTCAAGAAGGATATTGTGTAATATAAGATTTCAGAGACTAAATGTTAGTCTACTGCCAAGGATACTTTGTGGAATCCAGATAATCCCCGAGCCTGATCAACAATCTGGTAGGGTAGGCCACGCTAGAAATAAACACAGCCTTGCAAATTGGAAGAGGTGCTAAGCAGGTCAGCCATGCAGCAAACAACAGAGTGGACATGAGGGAGGAGGTGATGTACAGCACCATACAGCCTGTCATTTTACCAGTTAACACAGGGTTCGGGCTAGCCTTGCTGCGAGGCTCTACTCAAAGAAAAATCCATGGATTTGTAGTAATTCTATCCTCCTAATAGGCAAGTCTCGGTATGTGGACAGTAAGGACTCCAGGGACAACTTGTTCTTATTACTGATGTCAATGTAACTGATGATGTCACAATGGCCTGCAAAGCATTGTGATGCAATTTCATTGCAGGATACCACCTCTGGAGGTCCTTCATCTCAGCTAATGATATCTTCTGTGGTGGTCAGTTTTGGGGGATATTTAGTGTGAAAGGCTGAGTTTTCTTAGGTTGAGAAGAGTGGTATTTTCAATGCAGTGATATAACACTTGATATTTCACCACAGTTACATAACACTTTGACAGAATCATTGTCATGATACAAGAGTTACCTCCCCTTAAATTGTCTCCCTTTAGCATTAGCGCCTGGCTCGACCACAAACTGTTGACTTCCTTTTTATGTTAGTTCCACATTGACAAGCCATTCTCTTGAAATAGCTTTGTTATAAACTGAAGTGACTCCTCTCCTGTTACCTGATGAGAATCAATCACAATCTCATTAAAATCAGATCTTAGTTCTCGCTAACGCTAAACAAAGATCTGAGGACATCCCATTACAGGTCACGTCAGACCGACCTTGGGCGAATTTTGACTGACCAATGGAAGGACTGACAAGAAGTTGACATTAGCCAATCAGAAGGCAGCTTTCTCATGCTTTACGGCACAAATTTCAAATTGGCGATTACGCTTTGAGACATATTTGGACAAATTCTCGATTAAAAAATTGAAACCTGAGCGAGAGAACATTCTGGAATGGCATATATATGGTCTAGATTGTATGGATTCAGTCGTTAAACACGTAACTATCGTTTCGGAATACCCTGTGTTAAAGTTTTCGGTTTGAACATTGGTACTCCTGCTTATATTAACAACGGCATTCTGCACGTGCACTGGAAACACATGTAACATTGATCATTGATCGTTTTGGCTCGGCAGCACCATTTTGTTTGAAGCAAATGCAAGTGATATGAGTGATGGAATCCAATTGGTCAGTTGGAGAGATATAGAAGGGACAAAACTCGTAATCGCCTCTGGTGGCGCTACGATCGAGCCTGGAAATTCCAGCCTATTTGGCAAGGGTGGTAACTGGGTATAGTCAGTTAACGCCCTTGCCTCAGGAAGATGTCATTTGCTTGCTAACCATGTTAGTATCTACACCGAAACATTGCATTCAGATAGATATGTACAAGAATCACTATCATGAAACTGTGCCAGGTCAGCACATAGTGGTAGTGGGTGTTGTGCTGGTGCCAGGGAGCACCTGGCCTGGCCCCAGCTAGACCGTCCTATTTTTCATCCCTAGGCCAAGGTCCTCTGACACAGATTAAGTCATTAATATATCCAATAGGTAACAAATGTTATATTTGGTATAACACTTTCTTAGTAAAGAACAGATTATCATACTTTGGGGGTGGCTGAGTGGGTTAGATCGCTGACCTTGAGCGCTGGCGATAGGTGCCTCAATCTGGTGAGTGTGGGTTCGAATCCCAGACAGGAAAAGTGCGAGAATCTGTACTTAACTAAGAAAGTGTTATCCCAAACATAACATTTGATACATTTGACCACTTTCTAAATGGCATTGTGTATTCATATCCAATAGGGATTAACAATTAGGATTAGCATATTACAAGCAATGGCAATTACCGTAGGTGATTCAAGACATGTACATGTCATGTCTACAGGGTAATAAGCCCTTGGAATTAAAGGTTCTTTCAGACAATGGTTGTCCCAAATCGGTCGCCATGACAATATTTTGAACTGATGATTTCTATGTAGCTTCAACTGTCAGCATGTCGTTATTCAGACAGGGTCGCCTCTTGATTACGCGGAATTTCAACTACAAAACCCGGTATTTTACATGTGTGGTCACTTCGGTGACCATGAAGTGAGTTTGCATGCCCTGTGTACTGGTGTCACGGAGCTGTGAACATTTCAGATAATTTTCCCGATGCTGATTTAGCTAGAGCTGGCTAGACTTACTTTTGTATGCGTTATACAAATAATTTTCCCGATGCTGATTTAGCTAGAGCTGGCTAGACTTACTTTTTTTATACCATGTATACATACATGTATCTAGATTGTTTTTGTTTTTTCATAAAATAAATAAATATATTCCACAGTCATGGTGCAGGACTATGGAAGGCTATAAAAAACAATAAACATATTTGGGGAGGGTCATGACAGTTTATAATAAAAATACCCAGAAGTCCTGTCCGTGATTGAGGCAATGCAATATTAACAGTCAGAGTGACATTATGTTTACGTGGCTTTTCGAAGGGTCAATTACCATTACTCCGTGTAGGAATTCAATTAGCGCATTCACAATGTTTCAGATCCGTTTTTTTAAACATTTTATGCCCTTCTTGCAAATAAGTGCAAAAACACCTTAACATGCTTAAGAAAGACATAAATAGTGCTGCATATTAATGGTTATTGTATTTGTTTCATTTTGAAAATACCCCAACACTACCCGGGAATCAGAAGGGACCAGTCATATATTAGGCGGGGGTCAGAGGTTCTTGATGCACTAATGTACAGAAAATAATAACCCTTCCCTCATGCTTGTCCTAGTTTTGGACGACCCTCCCCATGCCCTTGCATATTTTTTAATGACCCTCCTGAAAAGAAAATGCAAAAAGCACTTTAGATTATAATATTAAAGTCCATTTTGTCCCGGGCCTCACCGAAAATATTATTTGTTATGACCCTTAGCTTAGAGACTGTCATATTGTTTGGCAACCCTCCCCGGATTCCCTGAGAGTGGACTGTACATAACTGAGGTGAGGTGAAATGGGGTTTAACGTCGTGTCCAAGATTATTGCACTTATATAGCGATTTGCATGCATGTATGTGGCTGCTTGTACTAGCCTAGGCTGATGCCGATTTATAGTGCTAGCTCACTGAGATACCATGCCGCAGTTTAACATGAATACCCCACTCAGACGCAGTATACTGACTCCGAGCCGACCAGTCCTTGTTTAAGCCCCTTAATGCCGAGCGCAAGACAGGGTAACAACAAGTACCATCTTTTAACGTCTTTTGGTATGACGCGGCCGGGGATCGAACCCCGGACCTTCCGCTCTCCTGGTGGACGCTCTACCACTAGACCACGGAGGCGGTCCGTACATAACTGAGAATGGGCCAGACAAAGCCAGTGATTGATATTGTGAGCAACAACCCACTTCATGGGGGCACAATTGCGTTGTAATCTGGTCACCGAGTCTGCCACACCCATAAGTTGTCTTTTATTCTAACCCAAAATCAGGGTTAGAAACTAACAGTTTTTGTCCACTAGTCCTTATAATGATAACATAACAAAACCTATAAAAAGGGCAAATTTATACTAGTCCTTATGATAGCTTTACCATTGGGCAGTTTGGCAAGGACTATAGGACTAGTGCCTATTTCTAACGCTGCAAAATCCCCATTTGGGGTCCTATATTAAAAACAGTTTGTGTGCTTTTTGAAACTTTAGCTGTTTCAAAATACAATTTCCCATTTCTATTATGAAGATGAAATTTTAAAAAGCAAGCAATTTTGCAGCCATTTTATAACTGGCTCTATACAATGACGTGAGAGAAGTCACAATGACAGCCCATAATTTGCCTAAATGGCTCTTAATAATACACTCAGAATAAATATTGACTTGTGATAAACATATAATTTCAATAAACAACCCTGACTATAAATTTATGAAATGGTGCTACATAAATAGAAAGTATATTGTTACCCTCACACAAACCAAATATATCTTGTTATTGAAAATAACATTTGGTGACGTCCAGAGTCAAATAGGCCTAGTGGCCTGTATTATTAACAGAGGTTAGTCCTTTTAGTTAGGTTTGTATTGAATTGTACACAATACAACTATTAATTATATTTTGACATTTTATTGTACACTTTTGATTAATTGCGTGCTTACGGTAACATTTGCAATAAAGAGCAACAACCTTCAACAATAGATTCCACGTTGGTCTCGTTATAGCGCGTGACCCGTTTGACCCACTTCTAGAAACCACTACGATTTTCCCTCGAAAACATGTTCGTGAATACTCTCACGTACTCGCGCGTTGTCGCAAACCAACTCGTACACCTAACGTACTTGCACCATCACGCTAACAGGTGCTGCTTTCGTTATTGGGAAAGGAGTTGTAAAATTCAGCTAAAATACATCAACATCACGCAACACACAACGAGTTCTACTTCGTAACAATTACGTCAGTGGTAGGCCTACATGTTGTTTTCATTGTCGGTTATTCGTTATAACATATTGGCTACTTACCTATGTCATCCGGCTCTGAAAATCGAAAGCTGTTCGACAGTATTTGTCTCATTGAGCTAAGGGCCGCAATTTTTGTATCCGAAAGAAACCGAAGATGGCAAATCCTTGTAAATCTCAAAAGTGTTGACAATATTGGGCTCTTGCCAAAATAAGCCTTCCGCACGGGTAACACACGTGCGACTGATGCCTTGGTTCAGATAGTTAGTTTCCTCATTTGTACATCTACAAAATATAAGTAACGTGGAGACTAAACGCGACACAACGCTAATGATTTCCGTCAAACCGACACACAGTCGACTCAATAGCAACACACCAGCCCTCGATCCCGTAGCGACCAACAGTCTGGGTCAGCGAGAGAATGATATGTACAACGATTCTGATTGGCTAACGCTCTCACACCTTCTGTCAATCAATAATCGCACGGCCGATTGTTGTTTTGCGATCGCTTTGTCGTTATGAATGAGATATTTCCTAGATAACTGTAGAGTAATACCAGATAGCTGGCGAAGGTTATCTCCTGTCAGGTTTGCATTCCATTCACGCAAAGACGCAAACTGATTAATAGCCGTCAACTCAAGTATCTGTGAAGATTTGACCGACTTTTCACGGTTGTCACGCCCCATATAAGGTAGACACGTGTCTCGTCGGTTGACACGGTATTTTATACCCACCAACCATAAAATGTAAACAATAGTACATCGGCTCAATAAACACGTAAATCACTGGACAAGCGTATGTTACGTTCTACAAAATCGATCACTCACACAATTAGTACGGATATTACAGATACCGAAGGTGTATAGATAATATTATTTAATAAAATATGTATTAGATGAAAATACAGAATCACACACAGACAAGCGATTCTGGTAAACCTTCCTCAAACTGAAGTCAAATAAATCGATTGAGTTAGACATGGTAACGTTCATCAAATTTATTTTCCAACAATAAACAATGTATACGTCTTAATTAAAATGGTTGATCATCACGAACTGTACATAGAGAATACATGCTTGTTTGATGGTTTTGTTTATTTGTTGTTATACGCCGGACTCAGCAATATTCCAGCTATATGTATCGGGGCACTATACAGAGGATATCCCCCTGGTACATTTTCACATCAAATGACACCAGTAGTCGATACAAGTAATAAAATTCAAATATTTTATTACTTTTTTTCAACATGCTCTTGTACACTAGATATTAAAAGACCGGAGGAAAACGCTATTTACTCAACCGTTTAATAACATTACACCTTCGTTGTTTTCATATTCCAACCTTATGCCGACTACGTTTTTTTCAATGTTGACTATTGAGATTCAGTGAGTAATAAATATGTCAACTTGGGGACAAGGACAAGTGTTACAAATATGTTATCCGGTTACATGCCAAATAAACTGAACAACAAAAGTTCCCTTGACATTGAATAAGATTTAATGCAAAATTATGTTTTTTCACCAAATCTGAAACAATTTCGGTTTGCATCAGATAAAAGACTACTGTAAGTGTTCAAATGGTTTAATTTGCCATACTGACTTCAGAAAATGCCTGATTTCATTTTAAAAAAAACATGACCAAAATGTCACTTTACAAATCAATAGCGTGTGTGTCCACCTCTGGTTGCGATGCAAGCAACACATCTTCGTCTCATGGAATGGACCAGGCGTCGCACAAAGTCCTGTGGGATATCTGTCCATATCTGCTGGAGCATGTTTCGAAGTTCCTGGAGTGTCTGTGGAACACGTGGTTGACGTCGAAGGCACCGATCCATCTCATCCCACATGTGCTCGATTGTTGAGAGATCAGGGGAGCGAGCCGGCCAGGGGATGACATTCACGTTGTTTTGTTGAAGCGAATCCTGAACAAGTCGAGCAATATGAGGCCGGGCGTTGTCATGTTGAAAGGTAATGCCTGGGCCATGACGACGCAAAGACGGTAGAACAACAGGGCCGATGATCTCGTCGCGGTAGCGCTGTCCATTGAGATTTCCCTCTACCACCATCAAACGGGTCCTCTGTCTTGCTGTAATCCCACCCCATACCATAACGCTACCGATCTTCTTCCATGACGTAACGTTCACCTCGACGTCGGTACACTTGAATCCGTCCATCGCAGTGGCTGAGGTGAAAACGAGACAGAATAGAACTTGTCCCCACTGCATGGCCGTCCAGCGTAGACGCTGTCTGCACCAGTGTAGACGTGCTTGACGGTGGTTTCCTGTCAAAATTTAACGTCTGGCGGGTCTTCTGGCGACAATCCCTGCACATCTGAGGCGACGACGTACGGTTTGTGAAGATATTCGTCGAAGGCCAGGGATGCTTCTTGCAGTCACTGTTTCTGGCTGGAATCGATTTCGGTGTGTTGTTCGAATCCAGTTGTCTTGTCGATTATTGGTTACGCGTGGCCTGCCACTCCGAGGATGGTCTCTGACTGCATTCGTCTGTTGCCAACGTTGCCATAAACACCAAATGGTGTTTCTGTGGACGTTAAATTGTCTTGCTACATCACGTTGACTCGATCCTGCTTCAAGCATACCACTGGCTCGCAGACGATCATTTTCGGACAGGCGTGGCATTTCGTTATGTTGAATAATTGCGTAATTTTGTTGTTTTTCTGAGTGGTCGTTGTCAGCACGATGCTATGGAATCCCGTTAACGCACGTAATTTTATACCCATTCTTGGGTAGTGAAATGCATGGGGCTTGCATAAAAGTCAACCTTTGCATGGAATGCATGCTTTTCTGTAGCAGTTGCGTTTTTTTACTTGATTCCATACATGTACAACAATATTGGAAAACCAAACTTTACTTGTTTGAAAAATACACTAAAATATAAGTTTCACAGGAACTTTTGTTGTTGAGTATATTAATTATTGGCAACAGGGAATATATAGAGAATCTCATATATTTGATATCAAAAGACACGAAGGTGAGATTTTGTTTATCACTCACCAAACATCATTCTTCCAACCTTTTTAGTTTGTATACTGTGATAAGCAGAGCCTGAAGTGTAAAAAGTACCGCTAAAAGCTTCAGTAGCAAAGCATCTGACATAATCCGGGAGCAGTATCTCTTATTGCGGTGGTCAGACAGAGTTAGGCAAACAAACAAAAATAATTTAAGGCGTTAATACCGTTATCTATATCTACAGCTGTTTATCATTCACCCTCATCAAATCACACGTACCACGTGTACATAATCGTGGCATACAAGCAAGTGAGTGAGTGAGTGAAATGTAACGTCACATCGGCAATATTTCAGCCATATCGTGACGAAACAGTTACAATAATTATATACTGAACCGCCAAAGAAACGTCACCATGGATAGATATATGAGAAACCTTATTTGTCCAAACACTGTAAACATACTTTGAGACATATTAAACAGATGAAATTTGGCAAAACTCATCATCAAGGTTGAAATTAAAGTGTCAAATGTTCGTAAAGTGAAACACAACACCAGTCTCTGAGGAACTGGCATCACAAGTCAATATTTCGTGTGCCCGCCATGTGCATTGATGACTGCCGTGCAATGTCGTTACATGGAATGGATGTGGCGGTTGATGTAGGCCATAGGCACTTCAGCCCACTCTCTGGGGAACGCCTGACGCAGATCAGCTGCAGTTGTCGGCCTTGGTCGGACGTCATTCAGCCGTCTTTGAATCTCGTCTCACAGGTGCTCAATGGGTTTTAAATCGGGACTGAGGGTAGGCCACTGCATGGTTCTGATGCCATTCTGCTGGAGGAAGTCTCTTGCTGCTCTCGCAGTGTGGGCACGGGCGTTATCATGCTGAAACTCGTGGTTGGGGCGACGTGCCAAATGAGGTATGGCGTGTGGCCTCAAGTCTTGATCAATATACCGAGGTGCTGTGACACCATTGCCTCTGTCTGGACCGATGTTCTGGAAGACCACAGGGCCGATCCTATGTGCAAGACCAATTCCACCCCACACCATGATGCTCGAACCACCCAACGAGTCTCTCTCAACAACACATGCATCCGAATTACGTTTCCCACGGCGTCGTCAGACTCTCTCTCTCTGCCATCTGCTGTTGAGACACAGTAACGACTCTCGTCTGAGAAGAGGACTCTTCCCCACCACTGGTGACGCAAGTGCTGGTGCTGTGTTGCCACTGAAGACGGTCCCGGCGATGACGTGGTGTTAGAATGGGTCCTCGGTGAGGCCTGTGACAGTGGAGGTGGGGGGGACGTGCATCGGGTTACCATGGCCGTTGCCGTGATTCGTTTGGGCGATCGGTTTTATTGTCATCTGGTTTGTTTTTTATCATCAAATTTAATTTTTACGGACAAGGTATTGTTAAATTTTAGAAACTATGACAAAGATTACCCAGATATATAAATGACAATATTAAAACTGAGGTATGAATAAATGTACTTTGAATGATGTGGTCTTACATATTCTCTCAGGGGGACAATATATTGTTACGCTACTTCAACCCCATTTGAGGATACAGCCACTTACAATCTAAGTTACAAATTATACATAACCAATGTAAGATATAGTTATCTACACAATTGAAAACTTAGAGATCTCTGATGTAACAGCGGATGGCAGGATATCGCAGATTTGTTGAGTGCTGCTTTTGCAGCAGCATCTGCCATTGTGTTCCCAGTGATTCCAACATGACTAGGTAATCAACAGAAAACGATGTCGTATTGGCCAGTAGCAAATTTATTAAACAATTCAATAATTTCTATTAATAGTGGATGGGTGGAAGACATATTTTTGATAGCCCGTAGGCAAGAAAGAGAGTCTAAAAAATGATGAACTCTTTATGTTTAGTTTGGTTGTCGATATACTAGTATTTAAGTGCTGTTGAAATAGCATTTGCATCTGCTGTAAAAATAGAACAGTTATCTGGTAACCGGGGTGAGGTAGTCCTGGATCCAACGATGGTGGCGCTTGCAACTGCGTCACCATCCTTGGATCCATCTGTAAATATAGACTGTAAGTATCATATGTGCTTATGTTGTTGTTGATAAATTAGTTGACTTGTGTCAGATTTCTTAAGTTTAGTTAATGTTAGGTCCACCTCTGGCTTCACTAACTGCCATGGTGGAGAAGAGAAAAGCTGACAGGCTATTATTCTCAGACACTAAACTTCACTCATAAACACCCTTATCATCAATGCCTCGGTAAAACTAATAAATTATAAAATTCGGTCGAGATAGCGCCACTAAAGTTCACAATAACTCTGTGAACTCTGCCAATTCTATTGACTGTATTACGTCGTGTACCTTGGAATATGTATTGTGGCTGAACTGAATGTATCTTGTGTGAATTCTCACTCGAGTAGTGTATTAGCTAGCGGGTATACTCTATTCATCATATGTAAACTGTTGTGTCATACGTTGTGTACCTTGGAATATGTATCGTGACTAATGTAGTACGTTACTCGTGTAATGATTCTATATCATGTTAATCTGATTGCAGGATACAGGCCCTCATGGACATAATCCCCTTAGGACAAAGCCCTTATTTGACAAGTTGGTCAAAGGCCCCTACATGAGCTATCAGCTATTATTTTGCCAATTATTTATTAAATGAATGTCGTAAAAACACCCACGGACGTTTTAAAATCAACCATTTATGAGGGAAGCCTCAGAGTATTAATTAAGTAAACATCTAAATGATCTCAAGACAACACCCCCGAAAGCCTAGAAGACCTACTTCCTACTTTGATTCTACTTATGTGTTAAAAAACACCCAGAATAACACGTTGTTGTGTCGTAAAATAATAAAATATTTAACTAAAACCTAGACCTTCTGTTTCTTTACTAATGAAGCTTATAGGGGCTTTTGTCCTGGGGAGTAGGGGGTTATGTCCCAGAGGTCTTTTGTCCATGAAGGCTTTTGTCCATGAGGGGCGGTCGGGTAGCCTGTTGGTTAAAGCGTTCGCTCGTCACGCCGAAGACCCGGGTTCGATTCCCGACATGGATGCAATGTGTGAAGTCCATTTCTGGTGTCCCCCGCCGTGATATTGCTGAAATATTGCTTAAAACGGCGTAAAACCATACTCACTCACTTTTGTCCATGAGGGCTTTTGTCCATTAGGTCCCTACACCGTTAATCTAATGTTCTTCGCATATATAATTTCTATAACTGATTTGTAAAAATGCTCTAATAATTGATTGTAAACATTTCTATTGTTTACTGATTTATATACATAGATATCATTCTGTGTCTAATAAACTGATTGTTTATTCACTCAGGTTTAGTGTTGTGGGGTTTGGTTGTGCAAAGCGAGCCGATTCCCCAACTCTCGCCGTTTAATAAGTGGCGGAGAGCCTACATCAGCCAATGGCTACATACCAACCCATCAACTACAACATCAGTAGTCAGACCCTGCCGACTCATCCACGGACACCTGCCAAGCCAACAACAGAATCCGACCACAACACCGGTGACCTTGACGAGCCACTGGAGGATCTCACAAGGACTGCAATGGGCGCCAACACTGACAGCAATATACTCCAGTCAAACCCAACATGACCCAACCCCACCCACAGCCTTCCCCTACATCTTATGTAGGTTAGCTGGTACCTAAATGGACTGCCACAGGCTACGCCCGGCAGTGGCTGAAGAGGATGAATCTTTTACCATCACATCAAGACGGTCCCGTTGCTAACTGACTAGACCCCTTGCATCCAGCCCCCAAGGCAACTAAGATATATGTTATGTTCACTGACTTTAGCTATCACCACCGTGTTTTTGTATTAATTTTGATATTGACCCCTGCCATCATATTATTTTTTGCCATTGAATATTGTACTACCCCTCCTTTGTTTCCTGTTGTGATGGTTGTGCAGTAATGTGTGTTGATATGTATCCCAGTTACATTTACAACTGTATACCATTTGTTGGTTGTGTGTTGGTTTCACACTGAATTCTTTCACATACAGATTTCTGGGTTGACATATTCTTTCAATTTTGGAATCGACACGTATATGACAGTAGGCATACTTCAGAATCATCTAGTATGTCCACCCATTTACAGATTAGGAAAGCGGTGTATGTACGGGTTGGTTCACCGTCATGCCTTAGTAGATACAGGGGGCACCTGTCAGCCTCGTCTCTCTCCACATTGAGAAGGGCAGGTACGCCCCTATCACAGATGCAGGCAAGTACACTGTCTGATGTTAGCGCTGTAGGGGGTGAATTCCTTCACATACTTGGGTCAGTGATAATCTCCCTCTCCATTGGTGGTATTCTCGTCAACCATGACTCTTCAGTGCTCAAATCTGTGCAACATTCAATCATCCTAGGGCAAGATTTCCTCAATGCAAATGAACTGTCATAGACTGTAGCACACATACCTTTGCCCTCCATCATGGTCTAGTAATGGCACCTCTTCAAACCACTGGCTCAGGTCTCGTGAGTACTTGTTCATCAGTCACCATACCCCGCAACATGCAAGTCACCATTCCTGTTAGATTAAATAATCACAAAGGTCAATCATGTGCCTTTCTATTTGAATTTGTCCCTCATTTTGCCATTTCCAATTTGTCAGGTGCCAAATGTCTCGTGCAGTCAAAAAAGGGGCCTGAACCCAACCACTGAACAAGTTGTCCTTCCCTCTCACAAGGTCATAGCAGATGCTCACCCAGTGGATGTAGCCTTCATACACCCCCTAGAGGAGAGAACCACCCCTGCAACATCTCCTGGACAGACAGACAGATATGTTTTCATTATGGGTCAATTGGCCTTTATACAAATAGATCTGTCTGTCAAATCTGTCTTTCTGTGAGCCTTTAAACTTAAACTTTGATCTCAGCAAAGTCGAACTGAGTTATAGTCCGAAATCTGTTTTATCTAGACTTCTCAAAGCATATGGAACAGAAACAGGACACAAGCGTGGCTCAGCAGATGCGTGACTGATCGTTGCCACTGGGGGGCGTGACACTTACATAGCCAATCAGAGCTGAGTAAAACTTGGCATAAAACATCCTGTCTGTCTCATATGTCCGCAGCAACAAACATTGCAGTGACGAATTCCAGCAGGAAAAAGTGTTCATGCCTAAGATATCAAAGCAGCCGCAAAGCATGCATCTGGTCTACAAATAACATTAACTATGTTTGTTTGTTTGTTGCAATATTCCAGCTATAGGACGGCGGTCTGTAAATTATCGAGTTTGTACCAGACAATCCAGTGATTGACATCATGAGCACCGATCCACGCAATTAGGATACGATGACATGCATCAACCTAGTTAGCAAGTCTGACCACCCGATTACCTTTAGTCGTCTCTTACGACAATCAAAGTCGCCTCTTACGGCAAGCATTAGACTAACATTTACTCTCTGAAATCTTATAATACACAGACCGCCTCCGTGGTCTAGTGGTAGAGCGTCCGCCCGGAGAGCGGAAGGTCCGGGGGTCGATCCCCGGCCGCGTCGTACCAAAAGAGGTTAAAAGATGGTACTTGTTGTTACCCTGTCTGGAGCTCGGCATTAAGGGGCTAAAACAAGGACTGGTCGGCTCAGAGTCAGTATACTGTGTCAGAGTGGGGTATTCATGTTAAACTGCGGCATGGTATCTCACTGGGCTGGCACTATAAATCGGCATCAGTCTGGACTAGTACAAGCAGCCACACAAATACACACACGTGCATGCACGTCGCTATATAAAAGCAATAATCTTGGAAGCCACGTTAAACCCAATTTCACCTCACCTCACCTTATATTACACAATATCCTTCTTGACTCTAAAAAATAAAAAAACATTTCCCTATGCTGATTTCATAGACTGTGGAATAGAGTTAGCTAGAGCTGGCTACGACTTGCTTTTGTATGCGTTTCTAGAAAAAAAATTCATCGTGCAGGACTAGGAAAGCATGGGTTACGGACGACCTGTTCTAACCGGGATCTGTGAAAGCGTTTAATGGTGCAATACAATGTTGAAAAGCCACAGCACCTGGTCTTGACACAACTGGTTAGTTACGAGGGATTGAAAAAGACACCTGATCCACCAGAAGCTTACTCACTGAGTTGTACAACACGATACGGTCTAAAGGGACGACCGGAAAGCATGGAAACATGCTGCAGTTATCCCGCGTCTAAAGCAAGGGAAAGACGAAGTGTTATCAAACTCTTATCGACATATCTCGCTCACTTCAGCTATGTCAAAATGCACAATCTATACAAGAATTGACGCCTGTGAGTTTATTGGAGTTTGAACCTTCATAGCGCAGGGTCCAAACTCGAGCCTCCTCCAACGAACTCACACGAAGCGAAAGTCCGTTCTTAAGTAAACTGTGCATATTGATTGGTGAAATCAGAACATATGAAACTACAGGTGTACCTAAATGAAATGTCCCTGTTAAAGTATTATTTGAAATATCGCTTCGGGACCCTCGCCCCATGTTTTCTTGACACGATCCCCTTACTTGTAACTAGAGTGAGTGAGTGAGTTTATGCTTTACGTCACATCGGCAATATTTCAGCCATATCGTGACGAGAAGTTATACAATATTTATCCATATATTTAAACCAAATAAGAACCTGTCAGCGATGGACAGTAAAATTACTAGAATATCACAGAGTTATATGTAAAACTAGCATACAACAATAAAAAGATATCACTATAAATTACGGTACAATATAAAAAAGGGCTATAGTTCGCCAGCAGCTGAAGGTAGATCACCATGCTAGGGTCCATGGGGACTTTTGCTACCTGCATGGACCCCAGCCGGATTTACATCATCCCTTCCGCTGTTGGCGATTAATGACACATTTAGCCAGGTTAAATGAACATATATACTACGATTAAAATTGTGGTGAAAAAAAAATTTCTTTGAATGACGTGGTCTTACATACCCTCTCAGGGGGACAATCATTTTACACTACTTCAACCCCCATCAAGGGTAAAGCCACGAACAGTCTCAGTTAACAAGTTTTCCGCTACCAATACTAAAATATTTATTATTTACAGAACATATCATCAAAATTTATTTAATAATTCTATTTCTTTTAAAAAACCAATAATTAAATGACTACTTACGTGATTAAAAAGATCCTTTAGCGATGAAACTGTGAAATAGTTATCCCTTGTGATGGAAAAATCAATACAGTCTGTAACAAGAGTGGCGTACAGTTAAGCTAGCGTTACGTGTGGGCGGAGTTTAACTACCTGTGCCTTCACACCCTGGGTATTGTTATAGATTTTTGGTTGTAGGGGGACTCGTCTCAGGGAGAACTGGGCGTTGGGGTGGCCTATTGGTTAAAAGGTTGGCTCGTCACGCCGAAGACCCGGGTTCGATTCCCACATGGGTACAATGTGTGTAGCCCATTTTCCGGTGTCACCCGCAGCGATGTTGCTGGAATGTTGCTACAGCGGCGTAAACCCATACTCACTGAGGATGAACTCTGCTCAAATAGTGTCTGATCATGTGGATACCCGATGGATGAGTACTTTAAATATGATTTTCATAAAGGAAATTCACATGTTAATTCATGATCATGCCATGTGTATAGATGTTTGTATACAGATCAAACAAGCGTTGGCAAATGTTCGTGTAAATGTTTGGATTGTTGCTTACACACATGATGGACAGAATTTAGTTCATAATGGTCATAGACTTAGAGTCAAGAACAGAAGAAACACCACTGCACATTGGCGTTGCTGTAAAAAAGAGTTTCCGGCCACCATCAACACTTCCAACAACTTTATCACGACTTATCGTGAGATACACAACCATCCTGAGGATGACGCAATTGGGATCTGATGACATGCATCACCCTAGTTAGCGAGTCTGACCACCCCATCCCGTTAGTCGCCTCTTACGACAAGCATAGTCGCCTCTTTCGGCAAGCATGGGTTTGCTGAAGACCTGTTCTACCCCGGATCTTCACGGGTTTGACCAAAGAGAATACATATAGCAGCCTGGACACAAATATCTTACAGTGGAAAGAATGACCGTATGACCAGCAGAAAAGCTCCAGTTGAGAAGACCCTTTGTTGGCCTGTAAACGTGTTTGAAGATGGTTATGTATGTAAATCATTGAATATGTTAACCTTACATTACAAACCATTTCATATAATTGGCTCCCCAAGTACCATGGCTGACTGCCCTATGACCCAGAGCAATAGGTGACGCACAGTGAGTTGTCCTCGTGGGTATCGCGGGAGTAAACCGCCACTTTTCCTTAATTACGGTTATCAATAATATTTACTTAATCTGTGTCAGGTGACCTTGTGTGACATGCCCATTAATCGTCATTTACCTTTACCGGGGAAAAATACAACATAACCAAACGAGGCGTCTGGTAGTGCAAACCATTTCAATACTTTTATTTAAGACCCGCGAAGATCCGGGTTAGAATAGGTCTTCAGCAAACCATGCTTGCCATAAAAGGCGACTATGCTTGTTGTAAGAGGCGACGATGCTTGTCGTGAGAGGCGACTAACGGGATCGGGTGGTCAGGCTCGCTGACTTGGTTGATGCATGTCATCGATACCAACTGCGTGGATCGATGCTCATGACGTCAATCACTGGATTGTCTGGTACAGACTCGATTATTTACAGACCGCCGTCATATAGCTGGAATATTGCTGAGTGCGGCGTTAAACAACAAACATACTTTTATTTAAAATAGTGCAAACCATTTCAATACTTTTAATTATAACTTCATTTATCTTAAATACCTTGATTGGTATTTGATCGGGCAGGACCCTTACTCCCCAGCGCTACCTTTTAATGTCAATTAACACCTCCTTACGTCGCCGGATGTTACGTATATACATGACAATGACCTTGCCCACGTTACGTAACGCCTCTCTCTACAAAACCAGACTGACATGGTCAGTCAGGGAGACAGCCAGAAGATCGACTCGTGTGAGTGACAGAACGGGTCTCCCAGGGAACTTTGGCCACTCGGTCCCGGTGGGCGTTCTGTCACGTTGTTATCAATATGCTCCCTTTCGACTCATTTCAACCTGCAACAATAAACACTGTCGTCAAAAACTTCACCCCTGAGTTTTGTCTTCCGTCATCACCCTGAGCTACCATCCGAGGGCCGATGATCAAGGTAAATGGGATTCAAAGCCATTCCCTCCAGAGGGCCTGTGCTGATCACTCGTTATACTGGCGGCAAGGTCGCGCTCTAATTCGTCTGTCAGTGTGTTCTCTATAGATGCTAACGCAGGTGATTGTGCTGGCAAAGGAAAAACGTTCTCTGGGGCCTTGTTGTTTTCTCGCTGAAACAGGGCCGGGGATTTCCGTCGCAAGTACGGTAGTACCGGTTGCGACGTGGTCATGCGTGGCTCCTTGATGTATGATACCGACAGCTTATCCTCCCTATTGTAGCCCTATCTTTGCACGTTATTTGACACTGTCCAACGGTCTGGTGTGACTAGACAGTTCACCGTTCCTTTTACACTGGACTAACATTTAGTCTCTGAAATTTCATATTACACAATATCCTTCTTGACTTAGACTCAAATCTAGTCTCTGAAATGAACATATCGTACATAAAAAAAACAGTTGTTCAGTTATCTTAATAAAAATATAATAAAAAGGAGCCCAGTGACTCTCTTCATTTTCAGATACTGCAGTGATCTAGACTTGCCAAACATTATAGACTTGCATGGGCTGTATTTGATATATATTTGTATCAGGGTCTGTAAGACAGACTATTCTTGACTCTAAAAGTAAAAAAAAATAATTCCCTATGCTGATTTCATAGCATGTGGAATAGAGCTAGCTGGAGCTGGCTAGACTTGCTTTTGTATGCGTTTTCATACTTCTTTGTTTTCATAAAATATATATAATCCACAGTCATGGTGCTACTACTTTTACATCCGTATGTCTTTGTAGGTTAGCATGTTGTAGGTTTCACTTCAAACTCAAATTCTATGCACTGATCTGGGAACTGTTGCACGAGTATCATTCAGCAGAATGTTTTGGTTGTGTTGTTTGGGCGATATGATTGTCAACCATTTTGTGACACAATTCGGGTTTCGTCAGTTTACATAAAAACTTATGCTATTTATATCCATTATGTACACTCTAAATAATTTTAAGGGACATTCTTCCAGCTGTTGTGAATACACACATGTCAAGCTGACCAGTTTTCTGGCAATTTGAAGAAAACTGCACACTGGGCTTTTGCTATACGCGGTGTTGTAAAACGTGTTGTTTATTTTTAAGAAATGCTTTGTTAGACAGTTTTCATTGTTTTGTTTTATAACCACATACATGTGTTCTGTTTAAGTGAACAGTGAGAAAGATTTCACATTATTTCTATATGCTGAATTTGAAATGTGACGTCAAGAAATATCAGAGCTCTCTTTTATAAAGCAAACAAAATCTCAGCCTTCAACAAAAAAAAGAAAACATCACTCCAACCAACACACACCCCCACCCCCCCACCCCCACCCCCCCGCCCTAAATACTAAATGATCCGCCCCTAAGAGTGGCATGGAACTCTACTCTCACTCACAATTACATTTCGATGTTCCAAAGTCACCTGTTTCAGCCACTTAATATTCACAACCTCAAAAACCCGGTTGATACTGATAAACTGTTTAAAATATGTTTCAGCGTGTTAATTGATGTAAGTAGAGTTTAGTTAGCAGGGTCGACTGTATACCGAGTTGGGCGTGGTCGCCTGGATGCCGGTGTAAGACACGCCTGCCTGCTGGCTCACGTCACGCGGCCAGTGGAGCTGATGCAACACTTAGTGACTATATATAACGAGTAGAGAAAAGTATTTACTTCACTCATGTGCGACGAAAGTGTGTTACACAAATATGTCTACAACATGTTCGTTTTTGAGATTGAGCGTTTGCAATTAATATCATGCATGAGTGGTCACTTTTCTGAGGGGGCACGGGTGGCCCAGTCGTCTAAGGCGCCGCAATTCACTGTGAAGAGTTTCCCTGGGCACGCCTGAAACATATGATCGCGGGTTCGAATCCCGGTTCGCCCCGATTATGTTTCTAGGTTTGTCAACACCATACCCGTGCTCCTGGGTTTCACCAAAGTGGTAAACGTCTAAGACCAGCATCATTTCGGGCTTTCCTCCCACATCAAGCTGACATGCCGCGATATAACTGGAATATTGTTAAAAGCGGCGTTAAACTCAACTCACTCACTCACTTTTCTGAGTATGCCCTAAGCTGTTGCGTCTGTCTATGAAGTAATAAAGAATCTGAATCTTAAACCATCTTCATCCCTTCAACCAGGGGTCTGTCCCCCCCCCCCCCCCCCCCCCCGTCACCAACTCACTCACTCACCCAGAGAATCGGAAAATCACATTAGACGCCTAAAAGACAAGCCCCTAACAGCGAACGAAGTCACCGCTGCAGCAACTGGATTATACTATTCGAGTATCTGGAATTGGTAATGACATGACTCTCGTTATGGTAACAGCTGAGAAAACCTATTGAGTCTCTGTACTATGGTAAATATATACATGCTGATATGTAGGTAGGATCAATGTACAACCATGACAATAAGCCCGGAGAGCGAAAGGTACGGGGTTCGATCCCCGACCGGCGTCATACCAAATAGACGTTAAAAGATGGTACTTGTTGTTACACTGTCTGGCGCTCGGCATTAAGGGGCTAAAACAAGGACTGGTCGGCTCAGAGTCAGTATACTGTGTCTGAGTGGGGTATTCATGTTAAACTGCGGCATGGTATCTCAGTGGGCTAGCACTATAAATCGGCATCAGTCCGGACTAGTACAAGCAGCCACACAAACACACACACGTACATGCACGTCGCGACGTTTTAAACCCCATTTCACCTCACCTCACCATGACAATAAGATGAGTGAGTGAGTTGGGTTTAACGCCGCTTTTAACAGTATTACAGTTATATCGCGGCAATAAGATGAGGATGCCAATGATATTAGCAGGTGAGAAGCCAATTAAGGTGTAGTGATGGTACCGAGCTTGATAACAAGGAGCTATGGTAACACGAACAATAGGACGATCTAGATGTCTATACAGTAAACTACGGTTATAACGAACTCAAAGGGACCACTAATTTTAGTTCGTAATAACCATAGTTCGTTATAAGCATATGGATACAGCATATATACAACGAATGGCCAGGACTAAAAAATAAGTCCGATATATCAGTCAGTTCGTTATAAGCGTGTTCGTTATAAACGTAGTTTACTTTATGCGGTTGGAGATGTGATAAAAGTACAGTGGAGTACACGCTGGGTAGGTAGATGATGGCTACTTTCTTTGGATGTGAATGTAAATAGTAGCACAGTAGCAGCCTCGTGGTCACCTACTGCACATTTCGGGTTCGAATCCTGACTCTACGTGTCCTATAACTCAAGTTGATATACCTTAGCACAATGTTTGTTGTTTAACCATGAACTTGGCAATATTCCAGCTTGGGACGGCGGTCTGTAAATAATCGAATGTGGACCAGCCAATCCGGTGATTGACATCATGAGCATCGATCCACGCAATTTAAATACGATGAAATGCATCAACCAAGTCAGTGAGCCTGACCACCCGACCCGTTATTCGCCTTTACGCACAATGACGTGAGGATATTGGCATATGTTGTATACACTGTTATGACGAGTCGTTAAATGACCGACTTACCTTATCAACGGGGTCTTGTTGGATAACAAAAATCAGGTTTTACATGTAGAGTAATTATAAGACTATCTTATCAAACTGATAAACACTGTGAGTTTGACAAAGGTGTATACACGAGTTTAACGAAATAGACCAAAACAAACATGGAAAGCAAGGTTTAAGTCGTTGTCATATTCATGTCAACTGGGCCACCTTGGATTAAAATGTTGTTAAATATATAGTTTTAACAATACACTTTTATCAAACACAGAAACATTGAAATTTGGTAAATGTTTGGCAAACACAAACAACACTGTGTGTTGTTGTTGTTGTTGTTGTTGAGCAGAAAGCATAGCTGTCGTCTCAGGGCACAGAAAGCTGGCCGAGCGCCAAGATCTTACATAACCACTCGGCTCTTTCCGTGACCTGGGGAACCGTTCGTCGTGGCCCGGAATGACACAGCAATGACCCGGAATGACACCACAAAGACCTCTGTCTGACTGAGTGGTCCGACTTGGACAACTCGGCCTGTATATTGTGGAGGTTGTGTGCGTGAGAGAGAAGCGACTTCGGTGAGAGTCATGTGACATTCCGGAGTTTGCAGTTTGGCCTTGTTCATATCTATTGTTTCACCGAGAGAGCAGAGACTCGAAGTGAAGAAGACAGCTGGGTGTTTTATTGGGATTTTATTGATCATTGATCATTGATTTTTATTCCCTACAATATATGCACTTTCACTCATATAAGATGTTTCGCCGAGAGAGCAGAGATATGAAGCCGAGAAAACAGCCGAGTGTTCTGAATTAATTAAAAAATGTCGGTTTTATTAACCCAGTGTGTATAGTTTGTTTACGGCCACACTCAGCAATATTCCAGCTACACGACGACGGTCTGTAAATAATCCAGTCTGGACTAGACAATCCTGTGATTGATAGCATGAGCATCGATCCACGCAATTGGGATACGATGTGACCACCTGATCCCGTTAGTCGCCTCTTACGACAAGCATGGGTTGCTGAAGACCTATTGTAACCCGAATCTTCACGGTCGATCCCCGGCCGCGTCATACCAAAAGACGATAATATATGGTATACCTGTTACCCTGACCTGGCGCACGCCATTGAGGGCCTAAACCAAGGACTGGTCGTCTCGGAGTCACTACATTGTGTCCGAGTAGGGTATCCATATGAAACTGCGGCATGGTATCTCAGAGGGTTAGCACTAGAAAACCGACATTAGTACGCACGCACGCACACACACAGACACATAAATCGCAGCGAACCGGGATTCGAACCCACAATCATAGGCTTCTGGCGTGTCCAAGGGATGCAACTCTGCACAGCGAATCGTGGCGCCTTAGACGACTGGGCCACCCGTGTCCCCTTATCTTTAAGAGATAACTATGCTCGTAAGAACCATCACGTCGCGTGTTGTGACAGCATCATCTCTTTGTTGTCAACACATACCAATGTTATCCCACTCATGTATGCAATTGTTCGTTACTGTTAATCCTCCACCTACAATATATATTCTGTACTATGTCCCTCATTTAGTCTTGCTTGACAACGGTATAAGGATCTATACCGAAACGCCGCTTTTCACTGTATTAAAGAAGTTGTTATCCATAAAATTGTGTCTATCTTGTCATCCGTCAACTTTTAAGTAATGCCTATCAAACAAATGAGTCTCTTTTCCTCTCGTGGCCAACTGACGAAGGCACAGACACCAGTCTACGCAGCCATTTTGACCAAGTGCATCTCAGTAAGTGTTATCTATAGGACGCCCTTAGTGCATTGCGCCCCTTTGCCGCGCCAGGATTTGGTAAACAACAAACAAAAAAGAATTTGCTGTTACCCTGTCTGGCGCTCGCCAATAAAGGGACAAAACAAGGACTGGTGGCGTATCAATGCTAAACCGTGGCAGGGTAAGGAGGCTCTTGTACCTAATCCCACTGCCCTTTTTGACTGCGGCATGGTGTCTCACTCAGTGGACAAGCAATATCAAATCGGCACTAGTCCGGACGAGACTAGTCCTAAAGGCAGGCAGACGGACAGTCCTGCACGCACCCTCGCACGCTTCGCTATAAATGCGTAATAATCGTGCACGAGATGTTACACATTTCACCTCGCCTCACTGCGTCACACTAACACCTCACCTGTATGCTATTGGACACGTGATACTCATGCTTACCTTGACACACTGGTGCATTCTGTTTGTGACATATTTACAACCCAATACATCAACACATGCACAGGGCGACATATGGTATAACATCCACTGAACCTACCACCCCAGATAGATAGTACCTTCGTGTGTTCAATAGGACCTCTTTCATTCCAACTCGGTCAACTCGATACAACGATTGAAACGATGTAGTTTGTGGACAATGTGGTTTTATATCGGCATTCCGCTTGTCTGGAACTACGGACAACTCGGAATGTTTTGGACTTCGATGGATCTCTCATCAAAGCATGTGCAAATCAGTTAGGAGATAAACATAATGTGTTTTCAAGGTAGAGCTAGGTAGGCTGAGGTTTCAAATTTTGAATTGAGCGTGGTTAAAAAATCAAAAAATCATATCCTATGAATATTAGCTTCCGCGGTGATGCAGCCGTTAAATATAGAAAACAGTTTTATTTGAATCATGAAAACATGAAAATACAAGTTGGGGACAAGTGATACTTGTACAACATATTTGCCACCCCTTGGACACTGATCGGATGCCGTAGTAAAACACAGGCAGATTTAAGCAAAACTTTGTTCATTCACAGGGATTGACATCTTGGGTTTGGTTAAACACCGCTTTGAACATGCTTTGTGAGCATTCATGTTAATCTATTGTCTGTCAGGAAATTCCTGTTGTACGAACTGTCCCATTCACCGACATACATGCCAGCATGCCTACTGCCATACATACCAGCATGCCTACTGCCATTCATACCAGCATGCCTACCGACATACATACCAGCGTGCCTACTGCCATACATACCAGCTTGCCTACTGACATACATACCAGCATGCTTACTGACATACATACCAGCATGCTTACTGACATACATACCAGCGTGCCTACCGACATACATACCAGCATGCCTACCGACATACATACCAGCGTGCCTACTGACATACATACCAGCATGCCTACCGACATACATACCAGCGTGCCTACTGACACACATACCAGCGTGCCTACCGACATACATACCATCGTGCCTACTGACATACATACCAGCGTGCCTACCGACATACATACCAGCATGCCTACTGACGTACATGCCAGCATGCCTACCGACATACATACCAGCATGCCTACTGACATACATGCCAGCATGCCTACCGACATGCCTTCTGACATACGACCTGGCGTATATATACTAACATACATAACACAATATATATACAAAGGCCATATAACTCTCAACGTCATTACATGTATGGCGATAAACCCATGTATAAAATGCACGCATGTTGCCAAGCAAACAAACAGATTTGAACTAGACATTTGTAGCATTTCATTAACAGAAAAAACTACATGCAAATAAAATGACTGATAGACAGATATAAGATTGTACTGTGATATTTACTTGTTACACAGCTTTCTGTGAGAAAACGTTTTAAAACACATATTACCTTCAGATGATATAATGTTTGGGTAGTTTAGAAAAGAATAATCACGTTTAACGTTTTCTAACTGTACTCGTGTGTCGGATCTGGTAGTTGAACAAGGCAGATATGGTGAGGATTTTGACAAGACAAACCAATTTTTATATTTGTTTTATGAAACTTAGGAAACTAGAGCAAAACAAAAGTTGAACTTTTGAGCAAATTCTCACAATAAAATCAGTTAAAACATCAGTAATAAAAACTGTTATTATTTTCCATAATCAATAACATTCGATATGAATGATCATAGGAAACATGCTAGACTAACATTTAATCTCTGAAATCTTATATTACACAATATCCTTCTTGACACTAAAAATAAAAAAAATCCCTATGCTGTGGAATAGAGCTAGCTTGAGCTGGCTAGACTTGCTTTTGTATGTATTTCTAGATTATTATTTTTTCATAAAATAAATATATTCCACGGTCATGGTGCAGGACTAGAAACATGCCTTAAAGCCGATTTCTGACTATGTTAACTTTACAAATATAGACTGTTCTGCCTTTTCAATAGTTGTAGATTCTTTACCGACATAACGAGAACAATACCTGTATAATATGTGCGTGTCTGGTAACCGCTGCATTCCGTTTTGCCAACTATATATGTATTTATTCATTTATTATTTTTACATAAATGAGTTCTTGAATGATAGAATTTAGAAAACATTGATTTAGAGCAATCCTATCTCCACTTCCATAATACCAGAAGATGAAATTATATCAAATTGAATTTGGTAAAGCTTTATTTGTGTTGATGTTATTCACACAAAATTAAGAGTATGATCTTTGAGGGGAGACCCACAGGTGGCCAATATTGGGTCACGGGTTTGCTCAGAGTACGAAGAGTTATCGCCCCTGGCAACATTTTACGGCGCTTCCTTTGGCGTCTCAAAATACTCCTGGAAAACGAGATTCGTAAAAGTTTGTTTGTTTGTTTATTTGTTGTTTAACGCCGCACTCAGCAATATTCCAGCTATATGACGGCGGTCTGTAAATAATCGAGTCTGGACCAGACAATCCAGTGATTAATATCATGAGCATCGATCCACGAAATTGGGATTGATGACATGCATCAACCAAGTCAGCGAGCCTGACCACCCGATCCCG
Source organism: Haliotis rufescens (assembly GCF_023055435.1). Lineage (NCBI taxonomy): Eukaryota > Metazoa > Mollusca > Gastropoda > Lepetellida > Haliotidae > Haliotis > Haliotis rufescens. Next base: position 386,176 of record NW_025963902.1, read on the forward strand.
TCAGTCGCCTTTTACGACAAGCATCATCGCCTTTTACGGCAAGCATGGGTTGCTGAAGACCTACTCTACCCCGGATCTTCACGGGTCCTTTTTTAAATAAAATGCTTTCTAAAAAAACTATCATTTAAAATCCTGGATCCGCCCCTGCCAATGACGACTTCATGCAGTGACCCTGAGAAAGGGGCGTGTAGAGATGAAAGCTATGGTCCCGTCAGGTGATGTAACTCTGATAGCTGACCACATAGACAGATTGTGGGTCGGCTGAGTGAAAGTACGTTGTTGTCTTGTCAAGGTCAGTGTGTCACGTGGTACATATATCGCCCGGTCTATCACCGACTTGGCCGAGTCTGTGTGCCCGGATGCAAGATTTGCGCTCTATTTTAAACAAACCACACGAAGCGTCAGAAAGTCTGCCTCTGCCACATGTACAATAACTGTGGGACAAAAGAAACTACACCTCTCAGTTGATGTTTTCACGTGTTTCATTGTCAACTGAAAATATTTTAAGTAAGCGATATTATATTCCAAATATGAACTGTACTGGCGCTTAGTCCGCAATCAAAGAATTCTTCTGCATGTTTTAATTTTTCAAATAGGGAGGGTTTTGTGAGATGAGGTGAGGTGAAATTGGGTTTAACGTCGCGTCCAAGATTATTGCACTTATATAGCAACGTGCATGCACGTGAAAGTCTCGAATTGCAAGAATATAAATATTGCATTATTGCAGTCTTATATAGCAACGTGCATGCACGTGAAAGTCTCGAATTGCAAGAATATAAATATTGCATTATTGCAGTGTTTGTGTAAATATATATACTTTCAAGATTCTAGTTCCGGTTTATGGTAAACAAGATGGCGAAGCTACCTTTAGTTTTTGATCTGGAATACATGCTACATGAGGTCACGTTATGTTGTACATCTCCCTTGAGAAGTGACCAAACCACAAAGCGAGTTTAGATCGGTGCTCGTTAACAGAAGAGGCCAGATGTCACGTCCCTTCGTCGACTACGACCGTCACATCACCAACGACCACGTCGATGATGAAGAGTTGTTTTTAATCTGACGTCGGCTGCGACCATCACGGCACCAACGACCATGTCGACGATGCAGAGTCGTGTTCAAATGACGTCGGCTGTGACCATCACGGCACCAACGACCACGTCGACGATGTAGAGTTGTGTTTCATCTGATGTCGGCTGCGACAGTCACGTCGTGATGCATCCGCAGTGTGTATGTATTGGTCTTCAGAAGCGAACGGGATCAGGTGGTCCGAATCGCCTACTTGGTTTATGCATCATTTTGCGTTTATCGATGCTCATGATTTCAATGACTGGATTGTCTGGTCCAAACTCGATTATTTACAGACCACCGTCATATAGCTGGAATATTGCTGAGTGCGGGGTTAAACACTTACTTCAAACTTACCTTCATAATTGAGCATATCATATATGATATCTCACTCAGAGAGAGAGAGAGTGGTTCAATAATAGTCCAGCAATACATGAAGGGGGACACCAGAAATGGGGCTTCACGCACTGCTCCCATGTAGGGAATCGAACCAGGGTCTTCGGCGTGATGAGCTGAAAGTTTGTAATTATATAGCGACATGCATGCCTACGTGCGTGTGTGTGCTTGTACTAGTCCGGACTAATGCTGATTCTATAGTGCTAGCCCACTGAGATACCATGGAACAGTTCATCATGAATTCCCCACTCAAAGTATACTGACTCCGAGCCGACCAGTCCTTGTTTTAGCCCATTGTGCCTAGCGCCAGACAGGGTAACAAGCAGTACCATATTTTAACGTCTTTTGGTATGACCCAGCCGTGGTTCGAACCCGGACCTTCCACTCTCCAGGCGAACACTCTACCACCAGACCACGGAGGCGGTCGGGATATTGGTAATTTCCTAATTGAGATACACACAGACACACTCTGCTGCATGGGTGTTCACAGGCAACATGGTTCATGAATGCTTTGAGAGTGTGGGTAGGGCCACTTTCACCAGTGTGGGTAGGGCCACTTTCAACAGTGTTTCTGTTTCTCTACAGATGTCAGCTTGATGTGGGAGGAGTGTGTGAATCAGTGTGGTTCACCCTGCTTCCAGTAACATACAGCCATATCATGGCAGAGGACGGACACGTGGGGAATCGAACTGGGTGTTTGGTGTGACGAGCAAACGCTATAACCACTTGGCTACCCCACCGGCCCTTTAATGTGGGAGGAAACCCCACGTTGTTGAAACCCATCAGTATGGGTACAGTACTGACGTACTATTAATCATAACCAGGGCGATTTATGATGGAAGTGTTTCAACAAGTGTTTCCAGCTATATGGCGGTGCTCTGTAAATAATCAAGTTTGGACCAGACAACCCAGTGATTGACATCATGAGCATCGATCCATGCAATAGGGACAAGATGACATACATCAAAGAAGTCAACGAGCCTGATCACCCAATCTAGTCGCCTCATACGACAAGCATAGTCGCCTGTTACCGCAAACATATGGATTGCTGAAGACCTATTCCAACCCGGATCTTCACAGGTGTCTTGTGATTAGAAACTTGACATTCACACAATGTGATGGACAGTAAGCTTGTTTATTACATATTCACTGCAAATTGGAAAACTTGCAATGTCTTGATACAGCCCTTGTGAAATACAGCATATCAGTAACTGAGTAACTATGGCAACATCATATCTTACATGTATTGCAAGCCTTTTCTGTAGCAGCAGTAGTTGCAGTTATCAGCTACACATTGTGGATGAGTCACAGTGAAACCCTGCGAGTCCGGAGCTTCTATTAGGAAACCCAGTCAACTGGTGGAGCACCAATATTTAAGGGACATCACTTCCAAATGATAATTTGTTACTTTGGAAATTAGCTTATTCAGACATTTCATTCGGAATGGCACTGTCGGGAGTAACAGGGTTTCACTGTACGATTTTCAACTAAATCACATCAAATTTGTAATTTATAGTTTCAAGTTTCCGCACAGCAAGGTACGGTGGCTTGCCATGACAATGAAATCCACTCCTCCCCCCACCCCCTTGGATATGTGAGTGTGTGAGTTTGAATTTTCTGCTTCTTTCCTGGTATACCAGCAAAAAGATAGGGGATTTGCATCACACATTGTATCCATTGGGGGGGGGTCACTGAACAGCCAATATTTTTACATGGCCCCCTAGTTATACTCACTGGTCTGAACCTTGGCATCTCCAAACATTTATAAGTAATTTTTTGTGTTGAACACTAATATAACAGATTCATTGATATCAACACTTTGATTTCACTGGAAGGAAAGGAAGAGAATTAATGGATGTCAACAGCTTTACCTGATGGAGTAAGTATATTCTCCGAAACGTTGCGTTCCTCATAATGAAGAAGATGACATCCATATATTCTCTTCCTTATGTGTATCACTTCTACATGCTTTTCAAAGACTTGACTGAAAGGAAAGTTTCTAATTGCACGGTGGAGTGAGCTGGTGGTCAATTAAGGGACTGTCTGTGATATCCTGGAGGAATGGCGGCAATTTGTTTGGAAAATAATGGAAATAGAGAAGAAATTTGGCCAAAACTTATTTCCTCGAAAATCGGAATTCAGTCCTGTCTTATCTGAAGTACAATGTAATTATATTATTGTATGTGTGTCGAAAAACATTTTAATAATTTCATTTCAAAATATACACAGCTGTAAGATTTTTACACAGAACTGTCACATATTCCTGTGAAATATATTTTAACATACATAATCCAAGCTTAAATCCAGAAGGCTCATACTAAAATAATCTTTTGTAATCAATTGTAAGTACATGTTTTAATGAAACTCGTAAACAGTACACACTTCACAGAGATATATTTCAAGAAGTAAAACTGTCAGTGTATATACTTAAAGAGTGAGTGAGTGAGTTTGGTTTAACGCTGCTTTTAACATTATTCCAGTTATATTGCGGCGTGTCAGCTTAATGTACGTGGGAGGAAAGCCAGAAGTGATGCAGGTCTCAGACATTTACCATTTTGGTGAAACCCACGAGCACGGGTATGGTGCTGACAAACCTAGGAACATAATCGGGGCGAACCGGGATTCGAACCCACAATCATAGGTTTCTGGCGTGCCCAAGGTACGAGCTCTGCACAGCGAATCGTGGCGCCTTAGACGACTGGGCCACCCGTGCCCCCCATATACTTCAAGAAGTAAAACTCTGTGCATATACTTCAGGAAGTAAAACTCTCTGTGTTTATACTTCAAGAAGTATAACTGTGTATATACTTCAAGAAGTATAACTGTGTACATACTTCAAGAAGTATAACTGTGTACATACTTCAAGAAACAAAATGCTCAGTGTATATACTTCAAGAAGTAAAATGCTCAGTGTATATACTTCAAGAAGTAAAACTGTGTACATACTTCAAGAAGTAAAACGCTCAGTGTATATACTTCAAGAAGTAAAACTGTGTATATACTTCAAGAAGTAAAACTGTGTACATACTTCAAGAAGTATAACTGTATATTCTTCAAGAAGTAAAACTATATACTTCAAGAATCATAACTACATACTTCAAGAAGTAAAACACTCAGTGTATATACTTCAAGAAGTAAAACTCTCAGTGTATATACTTCAAGAAGGAAAATTTGCACAGGGCAGACAGGAATTAATATATATATTGAGAGATACAGACTCTTATCAACTCATAACGATGATGACATCATCATAATCATCATAATTATAACACAGTAGACGCCATGATATTCATATGCATATATACATATATATATATAACACTAGTGATCTTTATTTTTTACATTAAAATTTGTACATCACATTGCAGACGTTATTGCGGCAACCTGAGATGAAACACCAATGGCTAATAACATGTGATATCACAGCTGAAAGACATGGCCTGTCTGTGCTGTAGTTCACGGATCAGAATGAATCAATTAACCACTCACTGCCCAACACCCTGCCTCACTCCCCAACAGCCTGCATCACTCCCCAACACCCCAACTCACTGCCAAACACCCACCTTAATACCAAACACGCACCTCACTACCTAACAACCGCCTTACTACCAAGCACCTGTCTTACTACCAAACACCCACCTTACTACCAATTAGCACTACATCTGAGTGAGTGAGTGAGTGTTGTTTTACGCTGCACTGAGCAATATTCTAGCTTTATGACGGTGGTCTGTAAATAATCGAGTCTTGTCAGACAATCAAGTGATTGACATCATGAGCATCGATCCACACAGTTGGGATACGATGACATGCTTCAACCAAGTCAGCGAGCCTGACCACTAGAGTGAGTGAAGTGAGTGAGTGAGTGAGTGGGGTGGCATAGCAGCATAATGATGGTGGAAGGACCAAAAGTAAAATACCATACTTGTTTACCACTTATGTGAAACCCACAAGCACAGTAAGGAAGCCCCACAAACCAATGATCATTAGCTAGGAGAACCCAATCAGAAGATCCTGACCTTGCTAAGGGAGCAACTCTGTGGTAGTGAAGGCTGCTTTAACCAGTATATCTGTCACATCACAGTGTTTCAGCTGAATGTGGGAGGAAAGCTCAAGTATTACACAGCCTGTACCGACCTGGATGACACCAATGGCATGGGTATGGTTCAGACAAACGAAGGATCAAAATCAGAACACACAGATTTGAACCCAGAGGATCTGGTACGAAAAGGAAATTGCAGTGTCTTAGATCACTGGGCCCCCACACAGGTTGTAGACATGGGTCACATCTACACCAAGGTGTTGTTGTTCAAAGCAATCTTAGGGCTAATGTGATCGTAACTACCACACCTTAACATAGACTTACGACAGTCGTAGTGCTAATGTTGTTTTGTACAACAGCACCCAGGAACCTGTTTTGTTTCACGTTCTACACTTGATTTGCTATGAGGAGTGGAAACAAGACAAGATACTAACATCAGCAGCAACATCTGTCCTGACATATCGGTCCTCATTCCTGAAACCATCCAGTCACAAACCTCCCAATCCAAAGCCAATTTAAAAATAACCCTATACGCATTCAGACCCCCCTTTCCTCATTAGGTCCACCCAATCCCCACAATGACCACCCACCCACACTACTCCAACTTGTCATCTACACTTTCTTTAGAGCAGGCTGTGTCTCAAGCCACTCGTTAAATTGAGTGAGTGAGTTGGGTTTAACGCCGCTTTTAACATTAGTCCAGTTATATCACGGCGTGTCAGCTTAATGTGGGAGGAGAGCCCGAAGTGATGCAGGTCCCAGACGTTTACCACTTTGGTGAAACCTATGAGTACGGGTATGGTGCTGACAAACATAGAAATATAATGGGGTGAACCAGGGTTCGAACCAACAATCATAGGTTCCTGGCGTGCTGAAGGGACGCAACTCTGCACAGCGAAACACACGTTTAAAGCCAGGGTTTAGAACTCAGATAAGAATTGTCCATCTGTGGAGTCTTAATTCTGAAAGACATCTTGAATTTTTTTTACTCAAATGATTTTGGCACAGACTGAGAGAGGAGTGAGTGAGTGAGTGGGTTTGGTTTAACGCCGCTTTTAACATTATTCCAGTTATATCGCGGCATGTCAGCTTAGTGTGGGAGGAAAGCCTGAAGTGATGCAGGTCTCAGACGTTTACCACTTTGGTGAAAGACCACGACCACGGGTATGGTGCTGACAAACCTAGAAACATAATCGGGGCGAACCAGGATTCGAAACCACAATCATAGGTTTCTGGCGTTCCCAAGGGACGCAACTCTGCACAGCGAATCGCGGCACCTTAGACCACTTGGCCACCCGTGCCCCCGACTGAGAGAGGAGGTATACAGGTGGCCACATCACTGTATATGATGAACTGGCAAAACCACACACTCAGTGAGCCAATATAGAGTTTGGAGAATATTTTGTTATCACAGTGTGGCATGGGCTGCTGACAAACAATCTGGGATTTGAACATGATCATTGGATTCTGGCACAAACAAGGGACACAACTCTGCACCTCAAATTGCTGCCCCATAAACAACCCAACCATGCCCTATCATACAGTGAGTTGGGTTTAACACAGATTTTAATTGTTTGTTTGTTTGTTTATTTGTTGTTTAACGCGGCACTCAGCAATATTCCAGCTATATGACAACGGTCTGTAAATAATCGAGTCTGGACCAGACAATCCAGCGATTGATATCATGAGCATCAATCCAAGTAATTGGGATACGATACCATGCATCAACCGTCAGCAAGCCTGACCACCAGATCCCGTTTTGGCAACAGCCATACAGACAGGTGATCTAGGCGTGGAGTGACACACATGTACCATAGACACTGAAACAAAACTCGGATCTACATGAGTGTAATTCCGCTTTTTGACAGTATTCCAGTCATATCACGGCATGTCAGCCTAATGCAGGAGGAAAGCCCAAAGTGATGCAGGTCACAGACGTTTACCACTTCGGTGAAACCCATGAATGGGTATGGTGATGAGTGAGTGAGTGAGTGAGTGAGTCTGGTATAACACCGCTTTTAACAGTATTCCAGTTATATCGCGGCGTGTCAGCTTAATGTGGGAGGAAAGCCTGAAGTGATGCAGTTGTCAGACGTTTACCACTTCGGTGAAACCCACGAACACAGGTATGGTGCTGACAAACCTAGAAACATAATTGGGGCGAACCGGGATTCGAACCCACAATCATAGGTTTCAGGCGTGCCTAAGGGACGCGACTCTGCACAGCGAATCGCGGCGCCTTAGACGACTGGGCAACCTGTGCCCCCGTATGGTGATGAGAAACCTTGAAACATAATTGTGGCAAACCAGGATTCAAACCCACAAGCATAGGTTTCTGGTGTGCAAAGTACACTTTAGACAACAGGGCCAGAAGTTCCCCGTATACAGTGTGTCACTGAGTTTGTCTTAATGACTCTGAACAGTATTTCGGCAACAAAATGTCACGTTAGCAAAAAATATTATAGGTCACGATGTTCACAATTTTCATGAAACCGGCACGGGACAGACAATGGATCTGGGTAAATGTGGGACTTGAACCTAGAACCAGCAGATCTAGGCATGACAAGGGATGCAACTCTGCACAGCACATAGCAACACCTTAGTGCCCTAGTTTACATACAGGCAATGTATTGAGGGAATTCTTTAAGTTTTCAATTGGGTATCAATTATTTCAGTAAAACTAAACTATATCCTGAGATATCACATGTAATCGAACATCGGACAGAAGCTTGTTACATGGTAGGAATTTTAATTGACATGATGAAAGAAATATGTCTAATATATGATGTATAGAGATAAAACCTGCATAAAAATATTGTAGATAAAACCAAAAATATGTATAATATCAGGAATAGTCAGAAACATCACTAGTACAATTTCTAAAATTGTATACACTGTCAGAATCTGCAATAAGCCACAAAGAACGTGAAAAGCTGAAAAAAACTGACAAACAATTCTATCTAAAATACATTCCTTGAACCGTGTCTGAATATGGCCCCTTCAACAAAAGACTTCTGTATCAGTAATCTTACCGATCATTTACTAAGTTCTTTCCAAAAAATATTTACGGAGCAGTTTTCCCAAAGCAGTTTTTTTAAATAACATGGTTTACAGAAAACAAAAACTTGAAATGTGAAACATATATGAAATAAAATAAAATCATTTTCAGACTTCAGCAATCTCAAAAAAAGGTTGAAAAGATAACTCCTTTGATAAATGTTTTGGGTGACATAAAAAAACTTGTTTGTAAATTTTATTTATATTTACATTTCAAACAGCTTCCTGATGGGAGTTGAAGTCAAAATCCATAAACAAAGTAACTCATAATGAGCGAGTGAGTGAGTCCGGTTTAATGCCGCTTTTAACAGTATTCCAGTTATATCGCGGCGTGTCAGCTTGATAGAGGAGGAAAGCATAAAGTGACGCAGGTCTCTGAGGTTTACCACTTTGGTGAAACCCACGAACACAGGTATGGTGCTGACAAACCTAGAAACATAATCAGGGTGAACCGGGATTCGAACCCACGATCTTAGGTTTCTGATGAGTCCAAGGGACGCAACTCTGCACAGCAAATTGCGGCGCCTTAGAAGACTGGGCCACCATGTCCGTCTTACAATGAGAGGCCAAAGCAACCAGTACTCACTATGTACACACATCATAAGCGTTTAACAATGATAAAAGCTATCATCAGATAAAACAAAACACATGAGTGCATGAACATCTGCTATGTACACAACAACATCTGATACCAGTCCACGCTACTCTTACACGCCTAACCTAACATCTTGCTGTGACCCTGCGACCCTTGACCTGTCACATGACCCGACCACTATGTCCTCTTCTTAATGTCTACAAGAAATAAATGATAATCGCAAGTTATTGTGGGGAACATTCGAAAGAAACAAACTTGAATTAATATAATTCTGAATATGAGTATCTAAATAACAAAGAGATTGACTTACCAGATCATAAGTATAATGTTTCAGTGGTGAAATAAAAAGGAATACCGAACGCAAATGCATATCAATTTTCAAACCATGTTAGTAATTTGGGGATCAACTAAGGAGTATCTACCGTGGTTTATGTAACTATCACCCGATGTAGTGACGGTATAATTTTCAGTTGTATCAGTGTAGTGTTGTGGAAGGGGTTCAAACCAGGACCTTGTGTGATGACCAAACACACTAACCACAGGGCCATACCAAGACAATGTCACAACAGAGGCAACTCCCACAGGTGATAGGGTAACTGATAGAACCAGTCGGAATCAACAGAAATAGCAGGTGGAGTGAGAGATTGGTGATAGAGGATTGGATGGTGGGTAAGAAACATACAGACAATGCAGCGGGGATCAATGTTTCTCGATTCCACTGACCATGAATGCAACACGCCAGGGGGAGTGAGATGTGTTTAAGGACACCATCAATATTTCAGTTTCACAGTTTGATGTTGGAGGAAGAGAGCTGACTACGGCCAATTTTGGAATCTGCAACCCAATAATATTCGGATCCTGGCCAAAAAAGGGAAGTAACTCTGATCAGCAAATTGCAATGCTTTAGAGGATGAGGTCATATGTGTCTGGTGGTCAGAAGTGTCTTCATGCATGATCTTTCAGTTGACTTACACTTAGTTGGAGTTTGAAGCGATAATATTTTAGCTGATGAGGTAAGGAATCTCAAAATGATGTAAGTTTAAGTCGTTTTCCATTTAGATAAACACCATCATATTCATGGTGTTCACAGACCAAGAAACAAGCAGGATAAATCTGGATTTTGACCCTAGGACAAGCAGATCCTGGCATGGCTAAGGCAGACAACTCTCACAGGAGATGAATGGGTTTGTGATGTTGGTGATTTTAAGAGTGCTTCCGGGGAAACAGATTTCACACTCTTTAAGACCTGATACCCTAGGACAGATACCTGACATCACTGTCACTTCATGAAACACCAGGAGCCTACAGCAGGGAACTTGAGGGTGTTTGATACATCCAATACGGTAACACACCTCTCTTATGTAGGTTAATCTTTCAAGGACGTCACTGCTCAAGTTACGCTTCCTATTGTCAGTTACTCAAGGTCACGATGACCCATGAAAGATGAAGGCAACTACAAGGGTCCCGATGCCTGGGTCTGAAACCATCTCTCCACCAGCCACACAGTACTATGTTAAGCAAAGTATTCTTTATCTAAAAGTCTGTTTAGCATTTAGGCCACACATCTGTATTTTTCGTTCAGGGGACTACTGCCCTGCTGAAAGCCACAGCAATTTTAACTCCACGGATGATTGGAATGAATGGAATGAATGAATGAATGAATGAATGAATGAATGAATGAATGAATGAATGAATGAATGAATGAATGAATGAATGAATGAATGAATGGAATGAATGACATAGCTATTTATATTTATTACGACCAACCTTGGGTGGAAAAGCTGGAATAAATGCTTGAAACACTAAATTTAATAAGTGTCGCCTTATAAACAGATTAGAATGTTTGAGAACTTTGCATGCGTACATCAATTTGGCACCATCATGTTTGCATCATGTCATCAGAGAGAGCAATCTTTGCTTGGAATACAGAATTTCATTCAAAGAATCATTCAATGATGAAGCCGGTCTAAAACTATGTATTTCTGATAGTTTTATTTTCAAAATCAAATATTTTTCTGACAACAATTACTGAACCGACAACTTATAAAATATTTGCTGTCATTACTTGTCACGGAGTGTAACTGATTGATAAGACACCATACATGACAAGTCTTGTCTTTCTGGATGCTAAAAAAGAATGTCTTTTTAAATCAATACCTGTGAATGATACAGGACATTGGAGTCTTCTCAGACCTCACTTTGTGAAAACAATATAGGAAGACATGACAATCATCACGAGACTCATCCTCGATTATCCAGGGAATTACATATCCATGTTACAATAAATACCCTGGACCCATTCACTTCTACAGCTTTTGTTTAGGAAGTGACATCACCATCTCCAGTTCTCCCATCCCTAACCTAGCGAAAGGCTTCTGCATAGACTCAAAACATTCAAAATGGTAGCCATGGACAAGTTACGCATCAAGGAGAATATTTAGCTGGAAAGAGGTTTTCCTGAGTATTTAGGGACTGACCATTCTTTTTTGAAAGGAAAATAAAATTGATGCAGAAAGTTCTTGAAAAAAAATAATTATGCCATACACTGTTGAAAAAGAAGAAATTGTCAGGCATATATCTTGTTGCATGATGGTTTTTTAAAACAAGAGTCATCAGAAAGATGACATATCCCCCCAGCAGCTGTCTGTAAAGTAACCACTAGTAAATGTGCAATTCTGTATGTAATGAGTCAACAGTTGAATGTTCTTTTAGAAGCATACATTGTTTAACCTACTGAATGGTTTTCGAATTCTGGCCCGGAAACGAACACCATTCCTAATTGAGTCTATGTCCAACTTCATTCCATAAAAACTTTAAAAAATAAAAATTAGAAAAATCCCAAAATATCAAAAGGCACCACTTCAGTATGTGCCTGATAGCTTTCCCAAGTTTCGATCATATACACTGAATGGTTTTCGAATTCTGCCCCGGAAACGAACCCCATCCCCAATTGAGTCTATGTCCAACTTCATTCCCTAAAAATTGAAAAAAAATTTTTTTAGAAAAATCCCAAAATATCAAAAGGCACCACTTCAGTATGTGCCTGATAGATTTGCCAAGTTTGGATCAAATACACTTAATGGTTTTCGAATTCTGCCCCAGAAAAGGAAATGATTACGGACGGACAGACGGTCAGACGGACGGACAGACAGACTGGCATTATATGCCGGGGGGATAAAAATGAATAATTTAGACATATAGTTTTAAATAAAGAAATTGGTTTTGCAGCTGTAGCTGAACAAATATAAAGTGTCCAAACGAAACCCCAGTACCCCCTCACTGAATATCGGTGGAGGAATGTTGTTATGCTATCAGGCTTTCCCAGTTATTTTAGAGATGCTACAAGATGAGTCAGTTTGTTTGTTGTTTAACATAGCGCTCAGGAATAGTCCAGCTATACGACAGCGGCCTTCAAACATTTGAGTCTGGACCAGCAAACAATTCAGATATTGATATTGTGAGCAATGATCCATGGCATATATATGAGGTACGAGTGAGTGTGAGTGAGTTTGGTTTAACGCCACTTTTAACAGTATTCCAGTTATATCGCGGCGCGTCAGATTAATGAGGAGGAAAGCCCGAAGTGATGCAGGTCTCAGATGTTTACCACTTTGGTGAAACCCACGAGCACGGGTATGGTGCTGACAAACCTAGAAACATAATCGGGGCAAACCGGGATTCAACCCACAATCATGAGGTACGATGTCACTCTATCAACCATGTCACAGAGCCTGACCAGTGACCACCCAATCAATTTAGATGCCTTTTACAACGGCATAAGTCCCTGGGGACCAAGTCTAGGGGCTACAGGAAGTGTTGAGAACTAAATGTGAAATTGCAATCTTATCTACATCATCCATGAACAGTACAATTGATAAGGCAAATATTATCAGTGACATCATTCCCAGCAGATGAGGCGATGGGTCTGGGTTTTTTATCATCACTGTAGGAGATGTATCGCGCTGGATATCTAGGATGAGGCCATGGGTCTGGGTTTTTTATCATCACTGTAGGAGATGTATCGCGCTGGATATCTAGGATGAGGCCATGGGTCTGGGTTTTTTATCATCACTGTAGATGTATCGTGCTGGATATCTAGGATGAGGCGATGGGTCTGGGTTTTTTATCATCACTGTAGGAGATGTATTGCGCTGGATATCTAGGTTGAGGCGATGGGTCTGGCATATTTATTTATCATCACAAAATGGAGATATATCACGCTGGATATCTAGAATGAGGCGATGTATTGCGCTGGATATCAAGGATGAGGCGATGGGTCTGGGTTTTTTATCATCACTGTAGGAGATGTATCGCGCTGGATATCTAGGTTGAGGCGATGGGTCTGGGTTTCTTATCATCACTGTAGGAGATGTATTGCGCTGGATATCTAGGTTGAGGCGATGGGTCTGGCATATTTATTTATCATCACAAAATGGAGATATATCACACTGGATATCTAGGATGAGGCAATAGGTCTGGCATATTAATTTATCATCACACAATGGAGATATATCACACTGGATATCTAGGATGAGGCGATAGGTCTGGCGTATTTATTTATTGTCACACAATGGAGATATATCACGCTGGATATCTAGGATGCCCAAAGCACAGGGTTGGATACTTCTCAGAAAGGTATCATGCAGGGAAACAAATATAAGGTTCAATAAAGACTTCACACAGCTGTCGTTCTATGAAGAATCAAATCTTTATTAAGCATTCCCCAGACATACAAATCATTCTCTTCATATCCTTCCGAGATTAGTTTATTCATGTATTCTGACTTCACACTGGATGTACAAATGAGAGGTTATTCACACATACTGACTTCACACTGGAAGTGACTTAAGTTCCCAACCGAGTAAATCTCTGAAGGCTTCCATGTTTGCATAAACCACTGACCGATGACACAATAACATCTTGTGCCACGATAATCATAATCATAAGCTCTTGTGTCATGACGATCATAATCATGACAGTCACGCTTATCTTGTTCTTCCGAAGTTCTGTTTAACTCATTACGTAAGACAATTGTTTCAAACAAACTACTTGGTCTTCAACTGTTAATCGCCATGGCTTCCTGAGAGAGTGCGGCTCACCAATCAGGTCTAATTTGGGATTTGAAACCAACAAGAAGTTGATCCCCCAGAGGGGCTGAGCTCTGTGGCCACGTCCTCAAGTCACAAAACTATGAAACAGATTAGTTCACATCGCGTAACTAGCTTCGTGGCATGATCACATCGATTACAATGTCCACCACTGGCAAGACTGTTTAAGTAGTGAGTATTTAAAATACATATCAAAACATTTAGACACAAGTTGAATACTCAAACAAGTCTTTGATAAAAACAAGTTGGATTTCATTACTGTAACGCTTTGATTTATGATTTGTTTGTTTGTTGTTTAACGCCGCACTCAGCAATATTCCAGCTATATGACGGTGGTCTGTAAATAATCAAGTCTGGACCAGACAATCCAGTGATTGACATCATGAGCATATATATCCACGCAATTGGGATACAATGACATGCATCAACCAAGTCAGCAAGCCTGACCACCTGATCCTGTTAGTCGCCTCTTACGACAAGCATAGTCGCCTTTCACGGCAAGCATAGTCGCCTTTCACGGCAAGCATGGGTTACTGAAATGATGACACAAGAGAAGACGAAATGTCACAAACATTATTCATAGTTGATTCTCAGACCTGACGAACAAATTACTACCATGATCATAAAATGACAAAGGTGATCTTTCATAAACTTACAACAGCACTTACGGTACAATATTAGGCATTTATTTACAATTCCAAACAAAGAACCCGAGGCGGCAGGCTCATCGGCACAAAAGCATATTTTGTTCGTTATTTTCCTAAAATTGTGTTTATTAATATTGCCATTAATGCAATATAACGAAACCAAGCATAAAAGCCTCTTCCTGTTTATTGTTCCTGTTGTAAGTGAGATGCAAGCCACCTCTAGTGGGCTATGATTAATCAGTGAGTGAGTGAGTTTGGTTTTACGCCGCTTTAAACAATATTCCAGCATTATCACGGCGGGGGACACCAGAAATGGGCTGCACATTGTACCTATGTTGGGATATGATTAGTCAGAACTATAATAGCATGAAATAGGAAATTATAAAAAAAACATCCATATTCTTGACTTTAGCTTCAGACTTGGGGACGAATATCAGCCTTTGAGCAAGTCTACATAAATCCCTGAATACTTCAATTGATGCCTTTTCACTGGACGTCATCAATATCACTGAAGGATCCATTCTTGCATATACCCAGGACAGCTTCGTCACCATCATGTGAGAGGAAAGCCCAAAGTGACGCAGGTCATAGACTTTTACCACTTCGGTGAAACCAAATCTTGAGTAAGGTGCTGACTAGCCAAGGATCATAATCAAGGCAAACTGGGATTCAAACAATCCTGGTGCTTGCATGTGCTGTGCCACCTTACTCCACCAGTGGGTGAGTGGGTAAGGTGCCAGTCACCTTCAGGTACACAGCACCAACTTCCAATCTCCAATGTATCTGGTTGGTAGCTTAGCAGGGAAGCAATACATGGTATGGTTTAACATGTTTAGTGAGTGAGTGAATGTAGTTTTATGCCGCTTGTAACAAAAATTCCAACAATATCATGGCATTGGGACAACAGAAATGGCCTTCACACATTGTTGGGACTCGAACCTAGGTCTTCAGAGTTACGAGCGAACGCTTTAACCACAAGCCTACCACTCCGGCTCTATCATGTTTAAGGGGCAGTACTATTGTCACAGTGAGAAGCACCAACTTCGGTCTGTACACAACAGGGGGTAGAGATTGTACTTTAAATTTGTTCAGTTGTATTTTCTAATTTTCAGAAATAAAGAACTTACAATTATTTGTTTTAAGTGATTGAAAAGGTTGTGTAGCTGCTAATTGGGCTTGATTAATCTGTAAATGATCCAGAGTTACAAATTGGCACTAGTCCTATAGTCCATGCCAAACTGCCCAATAGTTGAGGTATCATAAGGACTAGTAGACATTCATTTTTAAGGGTTTCGCTATTTGCTATCATTATAGGGACTAGTGGAATAAAACTGTTAGTTTCTACCACTGCAAACAAGATATAAAAATGGAGGGCCTTACACTCATTTCTGGTCAGTGGATCAGCGTTCTATAGATAACCCATGCAGGGGCTTGTTGCTCAAGCTTTAACATACATCCAGTAACTAACATCTCTTGATACAAACATGGAAGCCTTGTAATGTGTAACAGATTAATGGCTGAACACCCTGTCCAGCTGCATAGAGTGTCTCAACCCAAGCCGGTGTGTTTCAATCTCACTGAAATCAGATCTTTTCACTCCGATTCAGTCCTTCCCTGCGTGAAGATCGGACAACATCCTTAGGTCGTGTCGGTGAACCATCAGCGAACTCGGACCACCAAGCTAATGAACGAGTCGGTCCTTTAGCCAGTCAGATATCAGCTTCTTAAAATGATTCAGACATTTTAGTTTTAACAAACCAATACAGATCACATATTCCTTCCATGGTACCCACATTACAAGGTTTAGATGTCATAAACACAATATGATTACACACCCTTTATTATTTAACATTTGGAACTACTTGCTTAAGTTCATTTACAAGATGAACTGCTCTGAATGCTTCGCTCACCCACTGATTGTCTGATTTAGAATTTTACCGGCTTTAAATCCTTTGGAGGTGTCAGATCTTCACGCAGAGAGGTATCAGAATAAAAGATCTCATCTTAATGAGATTGGTGTCAATTCAGCCTGTCATATCATATAGCAATAAATATACACAATATATACATGGGTAATCTGGGATCACAGGTGGCGGTACGTCGCACACATACACACAAAGTTATCACACTCTCACGCTCTACACAAACATAAACAGTAACAGTGGACAGGTTTGGATAAATCAAACAAGTTAATACGAAACAAATGTCAGTGTTTTCTCAAATTTCAATGTGTCTGTATAATTTGATATTGCTTGTAATTGTAAGTTTTTCAACAAGTCACTGTTGTGATAATCATAGAGATCGTCAGGTTGAACAGGATAGTTAATGTTCAAATGTCAGATCTTAACATTTCTCTCAACAAAACATAATACCAAACAAAATAAAATTATCATTTAGTAAACAAAACTAAAAATTGTGGAGCAAGCAGTACAAATAATGAATGTCTTGGGTGAAGAAGTATCACCACCGATCGGAAATGTTCAAAAACAAGAAATCGGGAAAATACAAAAATATTTTGAAATCTATTTTGAGGGCAATATTTAAGTTTGTATTTATCATGAGATTATGCAGTTTAATGAAAGTGATATGTAAGAAACAAGCAGTATAGATAATGTATATCATGTATATTTCAGTGTGGATTTCAATCAGTTGTCAGGAAAGTAGAAGATGGTGACATGCCTAATAAAAACTATTGATATAAGATTAAAACAGCAGCCAGCCGGACTGTATTATATACACATCTAGTCTTGTTCCTAGTGGCAAAAATGACAATGTGTAAAGCAGTATTCGAAATTCATGCTAGCCCACTAGCCTGAGACTCCTAAATTGTGCTGAGGACAAGTAAAAATCCAATGATGGTCGTCTTCATTGACTAGTAGTATTTGAAGGTTATAATTCTGAACCAGTTCTCAATGCTTCAATTTTGCTACAAACTGGAACTGAATAAGACGGACAGAAAATGAAAACATATTCAACATTTTGTCTTGTTCAAGCAGGACTAGCTACAAGGGCTGAGGACTTGTGAAATAGGGCTTACACAAGTCCTCGGGACTAGTCCTAAAACACAAGTCCTCGGGACTAGTCCTAAAACCCACAGATTTCTAAGGCTGGAAAAGACAGGCAGCTAGGACTATGATTAAATAAATGAAATTTTGCATCCATCTGTTTTGTAATTCAACAGTCTGTCACTTGGTCCCGCTTCGTTGTACTTGTCATTCAGTACGCAAAATAAATAGGAACTGATTAAAAACATAACATTAATTTTATCTAAAAAATAAAGACTGCCACACCAGTAAGTCCTTGTTTAAAAATCTGTACTCAGAAAACAATCCCATATTCACTGTGTTAAACAGTCCATGAGATGCACAAAATCTTCATCAAAATACTGATCACATTAAATACAATAATTAACACATCAATAAATTACTTCACATATTGCATATTGACCTAAGACTACCTAATTAGTTCATTTGTAGATGGGGGGGCCTATTCCGGGCTCCAGGAAAAGCTAGCTTTTTGAAAGCACTATTTTTAGTAGCAATGGCGGGGGACTTTGACCTTTTAGGGAGACTTGACGTGTCCATGGCCTCCTGGTGTCGATCATGGTGGAGGCCGTTGGCCTGGCCGATTTGACCGATAGCAAAGCCCTCCACAATATGCTGATGTGATGGACTGAAAGAGAAAAGAGTGAGTGAGTGAGTGAGCAAGGCTCAACTTTCAGTTTGCAAGTACGTGAAGGTTTTTTGTCAGTCTTGGTCCACTACAGGGTTAACAACTGATCAATCTATCTGTGCATTGCAGTTGTCAGTGGCTTGATGACAAGTTAAATTATCAATAGTTAGGGCTGGCTAAAAAGATTGATAGTCAGAATTAGGGAAGAAATATTAATGACTATCGATATGAAAATTCTTATCGATAATTTCTTACATAATCAATTGCGATGAAATAAAGTGTAAATCTTCCAAAAAAGACTTGATATTGTCAATCATGACAACTGCCAAAGACGAAAGCAACTGTTTTTGTCATATCTTAAATGTCCACAAAGTAATCCATGCATAAACGTGTCACCAATGATGTGAAGTACAATGACTCCTTTTGGACTTTTTAGCCTATTTGCTCAAACTTACTTCTCCGCTATTTATCAATAATCGATTGATATTTTGTTAACGATTATTGGTCTCTATGATCTACATCGATAGCCAGCCCTATCAATAGTTAATATCAATGCTAACAACATTGTCAATAGAATGGAATGACATGATACAATGAAATACCTCTGCAATACAATGAGCGGGATGTACTGGACGCTGCTTTCAGCAATATTTCACTGATGCAGGGTTAGAAATTGGCACTAGTCATGTTGTCCTTGCCAAACTGCCCAATAGTTAAGGTATCATGAGGACTAGTAGATATTTGCCATTTTTAAGGGTTTTGATATATATTATCATTATAAGGACTAGTGGGCCAAAAATGTTAGTTTCTTCCGCTGCTGATGTCACAGCAAACACCTTGACGTGGGAGGAGAGCCCAAAGTGATGCAGGGGGAAGAGATTTAACAACTTTGATAAAACCCACAATCATGGGTATCGGGCCTCAAAGTTTAAATGTTTACCAAGTAGCCATATAACTACAAGTATTTTTTTCCAGGTAGCCAGTCGTAAAATAAAGAAGTCAAGCCAATATTGTTGGTAGCCAAAAGCATTTGAAACTATCTTGCATCAAATAACTATTATAATATGTACAAGTCATAGCACTAGTATTGGAATTGTATATTAGTGGAAACTGTACTTGAGTATTGTCATTTTGCTTATAAACTAAAATAAAATACTAATTACATTAATATTTATGTATTTCCGTTCATTGTTGACTTTAGGAGGAATTATTTGCGAGTGAAATTAGTAGCAGACATGTTTATTTTTGTGTCTACATATGTGTAGCAATAGAATTTAGTCGCCACAAGATATCTTTAGAGGTAGCCAAATGACTACCTCTAAATTTTAGACAGTAGACAAATTGAAATTTAGGTCGCATTGGCAACCATTTTAGTCGCAACTTTAAGGCCTGGATATGGTGTTGACAAACCTATGATCACAATCTGGTCGAATCTGGAATATTGTCAAGATCAAAGGTTACTCGAACACCTAAGGGAAGCAACTCTGCACAGCGTATTTCAGCACCTCAGCCGTCTGGGCCACCCATGCCCCGCCAGCAATAAAGCTATGGCCTCTAACTGTAAACATGGCAAGAATCAACAGAATTTCCTGAAAGTAAAGAACAGCAATAATACCTGACGGCTCCTCGGAGAGTAGACGCCATCACCTTGCGTGGGGATCTCGGCTCCTTCTCCGATATCCACGGCTTGTTCATCTCGTAGAGAACTGACGGCGCTACGTATGTGAAGCCCTGAAAGACACAGCTACAATGTCAAACTACATCAATCGGCTCATATGAAATCACTACAAATATTTTTTAACCTCGAATCAAAGCGAAATGTTATTTCCTTGCACTAAGCCAAGCTGACTTAATATACTTATCATGCTTCTATGAAAATCGCCAATGTTTCGTTCACCAACAAAGATTTATGAGGTACTCTATTTGCTGTTCCACAGGGACTCCCGTCACATGAATTACCTGTCCAAGCTCAATTTTACCCATAAAAAACTGGTAATTACCGGAAAACTGGAACACTGAAATAGCCTTGCAACAGATACCACACACATCTTGATACTAAGCTCCCTACAACACTCTTGATACTAAGCTCCCTACGCTGAAATAGCCTTGCAACAGATACAACACACATCTTGATACTAAGCTCCCTACGCTGAAATAGCCTTGCAACAGATACAACACACATCTTGATACTAAGCTCCCTACACTGAAATAGCCTTGCATCAGTTACAACACACATCTTGATACTAAGCTCCCTACGCTCAAATAGCCTTGCAACAGATACAACACACATCTTGATACTAAGCTCCCTATGCTCAAATAGCCTTGCAACAGATACCACACACATCTTGATACTAAGCTCCCTACAACACTCTTGATACTAAGCTCCCTACGCTGAAATAGCCTTGCAACAGATACAACACACATCTTGATACTAAGCTCCCTACACTGAAATAGCCTTGCATCAGATACAACACACATCTTGATACTAAGCTCCCTACACTGAAATAGCCTTGCAACAGATACAACACACATCTTGATACTAAGCTCCCTATGCTCAAATAGCCTTGCAACAGATACAACACACATCTTGATACTAAGCTCCCTACACTGAAATAGCCTTGCAACAGATACAACACACATCTTGATACTAAGCTCCCTACGCGGAAATAGCCTTGCAACAGATACAACACACATCTTGATACTAAGCTCCCTACGCGGAAATAGCCTTGCAACAGATACAACACACATCTTGATACTAAGCTCCCTACACTGAAATAGCCTTGCAACAGATACCACACACATCTTGATACTAAGCTCCCTACGCTGAAATAGCCTTGCAACAGATACCACACACATCTTGATACTAAGCTCCCTACGCGGAAATAGCCTTGCAACAGATACAACACACATCTTGATACTAAGCTCCCTATGCTGAAATAGCCTTGCAACAGATACAACACACATCTTGATACTAAGCTCCCTATGCTGAAATAGCCTTGCAACAGATACAACACACATCTTGATACTAAGCTCCCTACGCGGAAATAGCCTTGCAACAGATACAACACACATCTTGATACTAAGCTCCCTACACTGAAATAGCCTTGCATCAGATACAACACACATCTTGATACTAAGCTCCCTAGGCTGAAATAGCCTTGCAACAGATACAACACACATCTTGATACTAAGCTCCCTACACTGAAATAGCCTTGCATCAGATACAACACACATCTTGATACTAAGCTCCCTAGGCTGAAATAGCCTTGCAACAGATACAACACACATCTTGATATTAAGCTCCCTATGCTGAAATAGCCTTGCAACAGATACAACACACATCTTGATACTAAGCTCCCTACACTGAAATAGCCTTGCAACAGTTACCACACACATCTTGATACTAAGCTCCCTATGCTGAAATAGCCTTGCATCAGATACAACACACATCTTGATACTAAGCTCACTATGCTGAAATAGCCTTGCATCAGATACAACACACATCTTGATACTAAGCTCCCTACGCTGATATAGCCTTGCAACAGATACAACACACATCTTGATACTAAGCTCCCTACACTGAAATAGCCTTGCAACAGATACAACACACATCTTGATACTAAGCTCCCTATGCTGAAATAGCCTTGCAACAGATACAACACACATCTTGATACTAAGCTCCCTACGCTGAAATAGCCTTGCAACAGATACAACACACATCTTGATACTAAGCTCCCTAGGCTGACATAGCCTTGCAACAGATACAACACACATCTTGTTATTAAGCTCCCTACGCTCAAATAGCCTTGCAACAGGTACAACACACATCTTGATACTAAGCTCCCTACACTGAAATAGCCTTGCAACAGATACAACACACATCTTGATACTAAGCTCCCTACGCTGAAATAGCCTTGCAACAGATACAACACACATCTTGATACTAAGCTCCCTACGCTCAAATAGCCTTGCAATAGATACAACACACCTTTGATACTAAGCTTCCTACACTGAAATAGCCTTGGAACAGATACAACACACATCTTGATACTAAGCTCCCTATGCTCAAATAGCCTTGCAACAGATACAACACACATCTTGATACTAAGCTCCCTACGCAGAAATAGCCTTGCAACAGATACAACACACATCTTGATACTAAGCTCCCTACGCTCAAATAGCCTTGCAACAGATACAACACACATCTTGATACTAAGCTCCCTACGCTGAAATAGCCTTGCAACAGATACAACACACATCTAGATACTAAGCTCCCTACGCGGAAATAGCCTTGCAACAGATACAACACACATCTTGATACTAAGCTCCCTATGCTGAAATAGCCTTGCATCAGATACAACACACATCTTGATACTAAGCTCCCTACACTCAAATAGCCTTGCATCAGATACAACACACATCTTGATACTAAGCTCCCTACGCTGAAATAGCCTTGCAACAGATACAACACACATCTTGATACTAAGCTCCCTACACTGAAATAGCCTTGCATCAGTTACAACACACATCTTGATACTAAGCTCCCTACACTGAAATAGCCTTGCAACAGATACAACACACATCTTGATACTAAGCTCCCTATGCTCAAATAGCCTTGCAACAGATACAACACACATCTTGATACTAAGCTCCCTACACTGAAATAGCCTTGCAACAGATACAACACACATCTTGATACTAAGCTCCCTACGCTCAAATAGCCTTGCAATAGATACAACACACCTTTGATACTAAGCTTCCTAAGCTGAAATAGCCTTGCAACAGATACAACACACATCTTGATACTAAGCTCCCTACGCTCAAATAGCCTTGCAACAGATACAACACACATCTTGATACTAAGCTCCCTACGCAGAAATAGCCTTGCAACAGATACAACACACATCTTGATACTAAGCTCCCTACGCTCAAATAGCCTTGCAACAGATACAACACACATCTTGATACTAAGCTCCCTAGGCTGAAATAGCCTTGCAACAGATACAACACACATCTAGATACTAAGCTCCCTACGCGGAAATAGCCTTGCAACAGATACAACACACATCTTGATACTAAGCTCCCTATGCTAAAATAGCCTTGCATCAGATACAACACACATCTTGATACTAAGCTCCCTACACTCAAATAGCCTTGCAACAGATACAACACACATCTAGATACTAAGCTCCCTACGCGGAAATAGCCTTGCAACAGATACAACACACATCTTGATACTAAGCTCCCTATGCTGAAATAGCCTTGCATCAGATACAACACACATCTTGATACTAAGCTCCCTACACTCAAATAGCCTTGCATCAGATACAACACACATCTTGATACTAAGCTCCCTACGCTGAAATAGCCTTGCAACAGATACAACACACATCTTGATACTAAGCTCCCTACACTGAAATAGCCTTGCATCAGTTACAACACACATCTTGATACTAAGCTCCCTACACTGAAATAGCCTTGCAACAGATACAACACACATCTTGATACTAAGCTCCCTATGCTCAAATAGCCTTGCAACAGATACAACACACATCTTGATACTAAGCTCCCTACACTGAAATAGCCTTGCAACAGATACAACACACATCTTGATACTAAGCTCCCTACGCTCAAATAGCCTTGCAATAGATACAACACACCTTTGATACTAAGCTTCCTAAGCTGAAATAGCCTTGCAACAGATACAACACACATCTTGATACTAAGCTCCCTACGCTCAAATAGCCTTGCAACAGATACAACACACATCTTGATACTAAGCTCCCTACGCAGAAATAGCCTTGCAACAGATACAACACACATCTTGATACTAAGCTCCCTACGCTCAAATAGCCTTGCAACAGATACAACACACATCTTGATACTAAGCTCCCTAGGCTGAAATAGCCTTGCAACAGATACAACACACATCTAGATACTAAGCTCCCTACGCGGAAATAGCCTTGCAACAGATACAACACACATCTTGATACTAAGCTCCCTATGCTAAAATAGCCTTGCATCAGATACAACACACATCTTGATACTAAGCTCCCTACACTCAAATAGCCTTGCATCAGATACAACACACATCTTGATACTAAGCTCCCTACGCTGAAATAGCCTTGCAACAGATACAACACACATCTTGATACTAAGCTCCCTACACTGAAATAGCCTTGCATCAGTTACAACACACATCTTGATACTAAGCTCCCTACACTGAAATAGCCTTGCAACAGATACAACACACATCTTGATACTAAGCTCCCTATGCTCAAATAGCCTTGCAACAGATACAACACACATCTTGATACTAAGCTCCCTACACTCAAATAGCCTTGCAACAGATACAACACACATCTTGATACTAAGCTCCCTACGCGGAAATAGCCTTGCAACAGATACAACACACATCTTGATACTAAGCTCCCTACGCGGAAATAGCCTTGCAACAGATACAACACACATCTTGATACTAAGCTCCCTACACTCAAATAGCCTTGCAACAGATACCACACACATCTTGATACTAAGCTCCCTACACTGAAATAGCCTTGCATCAGATACAACACACATCTTGATACTAACCTCCCTATGCTGAAATAGCCTTGCATCAGATACAACACACATCTTGATATTAAGCTCCCTATGCTGAAATAGCCTTGCAACAGATACAACACACATCTTGATACTAAGCTCCCTACGCTGAAATAGCCTTGCAACAGTTACCACACACATCTTGATACTAAGCTCCCTATGCTGAAATAGCCTTGCATCAGATACAACACACATCTTGATACTAAGCTCCCTAGGCTGAAATAGCCTTGCATCAGATACAACACACATCTTGATACTAAGCTCCCTACGCTGATATAGCCTTGCAACATACAACACACATCTTGATACTAAGCTCCCTACACTGAAATAGCCTTGCAACAGATACAACACACATCTTGATACTAAGCTCCGTAGGCTGAAATAGCCTTGCAACAGATACAACACACATCTTGATACTAAGCTCCCTACGCTGAAATAGCCTTGCAACAGATACAACACACATCTTGATACTAAGCTCCCTAGGCTGACATAGCCTTGCAACAGATACAACACACATCTTGATATTAAGCTCCCTACGCTCAAATAGCCTTGCAACAGGTACAACACACATCTTGATACTAAGCTCCCTACACTGACATAGCCTTGCAACAGATACAACACACATCTTGATACTAAGCTCCCTACGCTGAAATAGCCTTGCAACAGATACAACACACATCTTGATACTAAGCTCCCTACGCTCAAATAGCCTTGCAATAGATACAACACACCTTTGATACTAAGCTTCCTACGCTGAAATAGCCTTGCAACAGATACAACACACATCTTGATACTAAGCTCCCTACGCTCAAATAGCCTTGCAACAGATACAACACACATCTTGATACTAAGCTCCCTACGCAGAAATAGCCTTGCAACAGATACAACACACATCTTGATACTAAGCTCCCTACGCTCAAATAGCCTTGCAACAGATACAACACACATCTTGATACTAAGCTCCCTACGCTGAAATAGCCTTGCAACAGATACAACACACCTCTAGATACTAAGCTCCCTACGCTGAAATAGCCTTGCAACAGATACAACACACATCTTGATACTAAGCTCCCTATGCTGAAATAGCCTTGCATCAGATACAACACACATCTTGATACTAAGCTCCCTACACTCAAATAGCCTTGCATCAGATACAACACACATCTTGATACTAAGCTCCCTACACTGAAATAGCCTTGCATCAGATACAACACACATCTTGATACTAAGCTCCCTACACTCAAATAGCCTTGCATCAGATACAACACACATCTTGATACTAAGCTCCCTACACTCAAATAGCCTTGCAACAGATACCACACACATCTTGATACTAAGCTCCCTACGCAGAAATAGCCTTGCAACAGATACAACACACATCTTGATACTAAGCTCCCTACGCGGAAATAGCCTTGCATCAGATACAACACACATCTTGATACTAAGTTCCCTACACTGAAATAGCCTTGCATCAGATACAACACACATCTTGATACTAAGCTCCCTACACTGAAATAGCCTTGCATCAGATACAACACACATCTTGATACTAAGCTCCCTACACTGAAATAGCCTTGCATCAGATACAACACACATCTTGATACTAAGCTCCCTACACTCAAATAGCCTTGCAACAGATACCACACACATCTTGATACTAAGCTCCCTATGCAGAAATAGCCTTGCAACAGATACAACACACATCTTGATACTAAGCTCCCTACGCAGAAATAGCCTTGCATCAGATACAACACACATCTTGATACTAAGCTCCCTACACTCAAATAGCCTTGCAACAGATACCACACACATCTTGATACTAAGCTCCCTACGCAGAAATAGCCTTGCAACAGATACAACACACATCTTGATACTAAGCTCCCTACACTCAAATAGCCTTGCAACAGATACCACACACATCTTGATACTAAGCTCCCTACACTCAAATAGCCTTGCAACAGATACCACACACATCTTGATACTAAGCTCCCTACGCAGAAATAGCCTTGCAACAGATACAACACACATCTTGATACTAAGCTCCCTACGCAGAAATAGCCTTGCATCAGATACAACACACATCTTGATACTAAGCTCCCTACGCGGAAATAGCCTTGCAACAGATACAACACACATCTTGATACTAAGCTCCCTACGCTGAAATAGCCTTGCAACAGATACAACACACATCTTGATACTAAGCTCCCTACACCCAAATAGCCTTGCAACAGATACCACACACATCTTGATACTAAGCTCCCTACACTCAAATAGCCTTGCATCAGATACAACACACATCTTGATACTAAGCTCCCTACACTGAAATAGCCTTGCATCAGATACAACACACATCTTGATACTAAGCTCCCTACACTCAAATAGCCTTGCAACAGATACCACACACATCTTGATACTAAGCTCCCTACGCAGAAATAGCCTTGCAACAGATACAACACACATCTTGATACTAAGCTCCCTACGCAGAAATAGCCTTGCATCAGATACAACACACATCTTGATACTAAGCTCCCTACACTCAAATAGCCTTGCAACAGATACCACACACATCTCTATACTAAGCTCCCTACGCAGAAATAGCCTTGCAACAGATACAACACACATCTTGATACCAAACTCCCTACGCGGAAAGAGCCTTGCATCAGATACAACACACATCTTGATACTAAGCTCCCTACACTGAAATAGCCTTGCAACAGATACAACACACATCTTGATACTAAGCTCCCTACACTAAAATAGCCTTGCATCAGATACAACACACATCTTGATACTAAGCTCCCTACACTGAAATAGCCTTGCATCAGATACAACACACATCTTGATACTAAGCTCCCTACACTCAAATAGCCTTGCAACAGATACCACACACATCTTGATACTAAGCTCCCTACACTGAAATAGCCTTGCAACAGATACAACACACATCTTGATACTAAGCTCCCTACACTAAAATAGCCTTGCATCAGATACAACACACATCTTGATACTAAGCTCCCTACACTGAAATAGCCTTGCATCAGATACAACACACATCTTGATACTAAGCTCCCTACACTCAAATAGCCTTGCAACAGATACCACACACATCTTGATACTAAGCTCCCTACACTCAAATAGCCTTGCAACAGATACCACACACATCTTGATACTAAGCTCCCTACGCAGAAATAGCCTTGCAACAGATACAACACACATCTTGATACTAAGCTCCCTACGCAGAAATAGCCTTGCATCAGATACAACACACATCTTGATACTAAGCTCCCTACACTCAAATAGCCTTGCAACAGATACCACACACATCTTGATACTAAGCTCCCTACGCAGAAATAGCCTTGCAACAGATACAACACACATCTTGATACTAAGCTCCCTACGCGGAAAGAGCCTTGCATCAGATACAACACACATCTTGATACTAAGCTCCCTACGCTCAAATAGCCTTGCAACAGATACCACACACATCTTGATACTAAGCTCCCTACGCAGAAATAGCCTTGCAACAGATACAACACACATCTTGATACTAAGCTCCCTACGCAGAAATAGCCTTGCAACAGATACAACACACATCTTGATACTAAGCTCCCTACACTCAAATAGCCTTGCAACAGATACCACACACATCTTGATACTAAGCTCCCTACACTCAAATAGCCTTGCATCAGATACAACACACATCTTGATACTAAGCTCCCTACACTGAAATAGCCTTGCATCAGATACAACACACATCTTGATACTAAGCTCCCTACACTCAAATAGCCTTGCAACAGATACCACACACATCTTGATACTAAGCTCCCTACGCAGAAATAGCCTTGCAACAGATACAACACACATCTTGATACTAAGCTCCCTACGCAGAAATAGCCTTGCATCAGATACAACACACATCTTGATACTAAGCTCCCTACACTCAAATAGCCTTGCAACAGATACCACACACATCTTGATACTAAGCTCCCTACGCAGAAATAGCCTTGCAACAGATACAACACACATCTTGATACTAAGCTCCCTACGCGGAAAGAGCCTTGCATCAGATACAACACACATCTTGATACTAAGCTCCCTACACTCAAATAGCCTTGCAACAGATACAACACACATCTTGATACTAAGCTCCCTACACTCAAATAGCCTTGCATCAGATACAACACACATCTTGATACTAAGCTCCCTACACTGAAATAGCCTTGCATCAGATACAACACACTTCTTGATACTAAGCTCCCTACACTCAAATAGCCTTGCAACAGATACCACACACATCTTGATACTAAGCTCCCTACGCAGAAATAGCCTTGCAACAGATACAACACACATCTTGATACTAAGCTCCCTAGGCTGAAATAGCCTTGCAACAGATACAACACACATCTTGATACTAAGCTCCCTACGCTCAAATAGCCTTGCAACAGATACCACACACATCTTGATACTAAGCTCCCTACGCAGAAATAGCCTTGCAACAGATACAACACACATCTTGATACTAAGCTCCCTACGCAGAAATAGCCTTGCATCAGATACAACACACATCTTGATACTAAGCTCCCTACGCGGAAATAGCCTTGCAACAGATACAACACACATCTTGATACTAAGCTCCCTATGCTGAAATAGCCTTGCAACAGATACAACACACATCTTGATACTAAGCTCCCTACACCCAAATAGCCTTGCAACAGATACCACACACATCTTGATACTAAGCTCCCTACACTCAAATAGCCTTGCATCAGATACAACACACATCTTGATACTAAGCTCCCTACACTGAAATAGCCTTGCATCAGATACAACACACATCTTGATACTAAGCTCCCTACACTCAAATAGCCTTGCAACAGATACCACACACATCTTGATACTAAGCTCCCTACGCAGAAATAGCCTTGCAACAGATACAACACACATCTTGATACTAAGCTCCCTACGCAGAAATAGCCTTGCATCAGATACAACACACATCTTGATACTAAGCTCCCTACACTCAAATAGCCTTGCAACAGATACCACACACATCTCTATACTAAGCTCCCTACGCAGAAATAGCCTTGCAACAGATACAACACACATCTTGATACCAAACTCCCTACGCGGAAAGAGCCTTGCATCAGATACAACACACATCTTGATACTAAGCTCCCTACACTGAAATAGCCTTGCAACAGATACAACACACATCTTGATACTAAGCTCCCTACACTAAAATAGCCTTGCATCAGATACAACACACATCTTGATACTAAGCTCCCTACACTGAAATAGCCTTGCATCAGATACAACACACATCTTGATACTAAGCTCCCTACACTCAAATAGCCTTGCAACAGATACCACACACATCTTGATACTAAGCTCCCTACGCAGAAATAGCCTTGCAACAGATACAACACACATCTTGATACTAAGCTCCCTACACTAAAATAGCCTTGCATCAGATACAACACACATCTTGATACTAAGCTCCCTACACTGAAATAGCCTTGCATCAGATACAACACACATCTTGATACTAAGCTCCCTACACTCAAATAGCCTTACAACAGATACCACACACATCTTGATACTAAGCTCCCTACACTCAAATAGCCTTGCAACAGATACCACACACATCTTGATACTAAGCTCCCTACGCAGAAATAGCCTTGCAACAGATACAACACACATCTTGATACTAAGCTCCCTACGCAGAAATAGCCTTGCATCAGATACAACACACATCTTGATACTAAGCTCCCTACACTCAAATAGCCTTGCAACAGATACCACACACATCTTGATACTAAGCTCCCTACGCAGAAATAGCCTTGCAACAGATACAACACACATCTTGATACTAAGCTCCCTACGCGGAAAGAGCCTTGCATCAGATACAACACACATCTTGATACTAAGCTCCCTACGCTCAAATAGCCTTGCAACAGATACCACACACATCTTGATACTAAGCTCCCTACGCAGAAATAGCCTTGCAACAGATACAACACACATCTTGATACTAAGCTCCCTACGCAGAAATAGCCTTGCAACAGATACAACACACATCTTGATACTAAGCTCCCTACACTCAAATAGCCTTGCAACAGATACCACACACATCTTGATACTAAGCTCCCTACACTCAAATAGCCTTGCATCAGATACAACACACATCTTGATACTAAGCTCCCTACACTGAAATAGCCTTGCATCAGATACAACACACATCTTGATACTAAGCTCCCTACACTCAAATAGCCTTGCAACAGATACCACACACATCTTGATACTAAGCTCCCTACGCAGAAATAGCCTTGCAACAGATACAACACACATCTTGATACTAAGCTCCCTACGCAGAAATAGCCTTGCATCAGATACAACACACATCTTGATACTAAGCTCCCTACACTCAAATAGCCTTGCAACAGATACCACACACATCTTGATACTAAGCTCCCTACGCAGAAATAGCCTTGCAACAGATACAACACACATCTTGATACTAAGCTCCCTACGCGGAAAGAGCCTTGCATCAGATACAACACACATCTTGATACTAAGCTCCCTACACTCAAATAGCCTTGCAACAGATACAACACACATCTTGATACTAAGCTCCCTACACTCAAATAGCCTTGCATCAGATACAACACACATCTTGATACTAAGCTCCCTACACTGAAATAGCCTTGCATCAGATACAACACACTTCTTGATACTAAGCTCCCTACACTCAAATAGCCTTGCAACAGATACCACACACATCTTGATACTAAGCTCCCTACGCAGAAATAGCCTTGCAACAGATACAACACACATCTTGATACTAAGCTCCCTAGGCTGAAATAGCCTTGCAACAGATACAACACACATCTTGATACTAAGCTCCCTACGCTCAAATAGCCTTGCAACAGATACCACACACATCTTGATACTAAGCTCCCTACGCAGAAATAGCCTTGCAACAGATACAACACACATCTTGATACTAAGCTCCCTACGCAGAAATAGCCTTGCATCAGATACAACACACATCTTGATACTAAGCTCCCTACGCAGAAATAGCCTTGCAACAGATACAACACACATCTTGATACTAAGCTCCCTATGCTGAAATAGCCTTGCAACAGATACAACACACCTTTGATACTAAGCTTCCTACGCTGAAATAGCCTTGCAACAGTTACAACACACATCTTGATACTAAGCTCCCTACACTCAAATAGCCTTGCAACAGATACAACACACATCTTGATACTAAGCTCCCTACGCTCAAATAGCCTTGCAACAGATACAACACACATCTTGATACTAAGCTCCCTACGCAGAAATAGCCTTGCAACAGATACAACACACATCTTGATACTAAGCTCCCTACGCTGAAATAGCCTTGCAACAGATACAACACACATCTTGATACTAAGCTCCCTACGCAGAAATAGCCTTGCAACAGATACAACACACATCTTGATACTAAGCTCCCTACGCGGAAATAGCCTTGCAACAGTTACAACACACATCTTGATACTAAGCTCCCTACGCTGAAATAGCCTTGCATCAGATACAACACACATCTTGATACTAAGCTCCCTACGCTGAAATAGCCTTGCATCAGTTACAACACACATCTTGATACTAAGCTCCCTACACTGAAATAGCCTTGCATCAGATACAACACACATCTTGATACTAAGCTCCCTACGCTGAAATAGCCTTGCAACAGATACAACACACATCTTGATACTAAGCTCCCTACGCGGAAATAGCCTTGCAACAGATACAACACACATCTTGATACTAAGCTCCGTAGGCTGAAATAGCCTTGCAACAGATACAACACACATCTTGATACTAAGCTCCCTACGCAGAAATAGCCTTGCAACAGATACAACACACATCTTGATACTAAGCTCCCTACGCGGAAATAGCCTTGCAACAGATACAACACACATCTTGATACTAAGCTCCCTAGGCTGAAATAGCCTTGCAACAGATACAACACACATCTTGATACTAAGCTCCCTACGCGGAAATAGCCTTGCAACAGATACAACACACATCTTGATACTAAGCTCCCTACGCTGAAATAGCCTTGCAACAGATACAACACACATCTTGATACTAAGCTCCCTAGGCTGAAATAGCCTTGCAACAGATACAACACACATCTTGATACTAAGCTCCCTACGCTGAAATAGCCTTGCAACAGATACAACACACATCTTGATACTAAGCTCCCTACGCTGAAATAGCCTTGCAACAGATACAACACACATCTTGATACTAAGCTCCCTACACTCAAATAGCCTTGCAACAGATACAACACACATCTTGATACTAAGCTCCCTACACTGAAATAGCCTTGCATCAGATACAACACACATCTTGATACTAAGCTCCCTATGCTGAAATAGCCTTGCAATAGATACAACACACCTTTGATACTAAGCTCCCTACGCTGAAATAGCCTTGCAACAGATACCACACACATCTTGATACTAAGCTCCCTACGCTCAAATAGCCTTGCAACAGATACAACACACCTTTGATACTAAGGTTCCTACGCTGAAATAGCCTTGCAACAGATACAACACACCTTTGATACTAAGCTCCCTACGCTCAAATAGCCTTGAAACAGATACAACACACCTTTGATACTAAGCTTCCTACGCTGAAATAGCCTTGCAACAGATACAACACACAGCTTGACACTAAGCTCCCTACGCTCAAATAGCCTTGCAACAGATACAACACACAGCTTGACACTAAGCTCCCTATGCTGAAATAGCCTTGCAACAGATACAACACACATCTTGATACTAAGCTCCCTACGCTGAAATAGCCTTGCAACAGATACAACACACATCTTGATACTAAGCTCCCTACGCAGAAATAGCCTTGCAACAGATACAACACACATCTTGATACTAAGCTCCCTACGCGGAAATAGCCTTGCAACAGTTACAACACACATCTTGATACTAAGCTCCCTACGCTGAAATAGCCTTGCATCAGATACAACACACATCTTGATACTAAGCTCCCTACGCTGAAATAGCCTTGCATCAGTTACAACACACATCTTGATACTAAGCTCCCTACACTGAAATAGCCTTGCATCAGATACAACACACATCTTGATACTAAGCTCCCTACGCTGAAATAGCCTTGCAACAGATACAACACACATCTTGATACTAAGCTCCCTACGCGGAAATAGCCTTGCAACAGATACAACACACATCTTGATACTAAGCTCCGTAGGCTGAAATAGCCTTGCAACAGATACAACACACATCTTGATACTAAGCTCCCTACGCAGAAATAGCCTTGCAACAGATACAACACACATCTTGATACTAAGCTCCCTACGCGGAAATAGCCTTGCAACAGATACAACACACATCTTGATACTAAGCTCCCTAGGCTGAAATAGCCTTGCAACAGATACAACACACATCTTGATACTAAGCTCCCTACGCGGAAATAGCCTTGCAACAGATACAACACACATCTTGATACTAAGCTCCCTACGCTGAAATAGCCTTGCAACAGATACAACACACATCTTGATACTAAGCTCCCTAGGCTGAAATAGCCTTGCAACAGATACAACACACATCTTGATACTAAGCTCCCTACGCTGAAATAGCCTTGCAACAGATACAACACACATCTTGATACTAAGCTCCCTACGCTGAAATAGCCTTGCAACAGATACAACACACATCTTGATACTAAGCTCCCTACGCGGAAATAGCCTTGCATCAGATACAACACACATCTTGATACTAAGCTCCCTACGCAGAAATAGCCTTGCAACAGATACAACACACATCTTGATACTAAGCTCCCTACGCAGAAATAGCCTTGCAACAGATACAACACACATCTTGATACTAAGCTCCCTATGCTGAAATAGCCTTGCATCAGATACAACACACATCTTGATACTAAGCTCCCTACGCTCAAATAGCCTTGCAACAGATACAACACACAGCTTGACACTAAGCTCCCTACGCTCAAATAGCCTTGCAACAGATACAACACACAGCTTGACACTAAGCTCCCTATGCTGAAATAGCCTTGCAACAGATACAACACACATCTTGATACTAAGCTCCCTACGCTGAAATAGCCTTGCAACAGATACAACACACATCTTGATACTAAGCTCCCTACGCTGAAATAGCCTTGCAACAGATACAACACACATCTTGATACTAAGCTCCCTACGCTGAAATAGCCTTGCAACAGATACAACACACATCTTGATACTAAGCTCCCTACGCAGAAATAGCCTTGCATCAGATACAACACACATCTTGATACTAAGCTCCCTACGCTCAAATAGCCTTGCAATAGATACAACACACCTTTGATACTAAGCTCCCTAGGCTGACATAGCCTTGCAACAGATACAACACACATCTTGATACTAATCTCCCTACGCTGAAATAGCCTTGCAACAGATACAACACACATCTTGATACTAAGCTCCCTACGCTGAAATAGCCTTGCAACAGATACAACACACATCTTCATATTAAGCTCCCTAGGCTGAAATAGCCTTGCATCAGATACAACACACATCTTGATACTAAGCTCCCTAGGCTGAAATAGCCTTGCATCAGATACAACACACATCTTGATACTAAGCTCCCTACACTGAAATAGCCTTGCAACAGATACAACACACATCTTGATACTAAGCTCCCTACGCTGAAATAGCCTTGCAACAGATACAACACACATCTTGATACTAAGCTCCCTACGCGGAAATAGCCTTGCATCAGATACAACACACATCTTGATACTAAGCTCCCTACGCAGAAATAGCCTTGCAACAGATACAACACACATCTTGATACTAAGCTCCCTACGCAGAAATAGCCTTGCAACAGATACAACACACATCTTGATACTAAGCTCCCTATGCTGAAATAGCTTTGCATCAGATACAACACACATCTTGATACTAAGCTCCCTACGCTCAAATAGCCTTGCAACAGATACAACACACAGCTTGACACTAAGCTCCCTACGCTCAAATAGCCTTGCAACAGATACAACACACAGCTTGACACTAAGCTCCCTATGCTGAAATAGCCTTGCAACAGATACAACACACATCTTGATACTAAGCTCCCTACGCTGAAATAGCCTTGCAACAGATACAACACACATCTTGATACTAAGCTCCCTACGCTGAAATAGCCTTGCAACAGATACAACACACATCTTGATACTAAGCTCCCTACGCTGAAATAGCCTTGCAACAGATACAACACACATCTTGATACTAAGCTCCCTACGCTGAAATAGCCTTGCAACAGATACAACACACATCTTGATACTAAGCTCCCTACGCGGAAATAGCCTTGCAACAGATACAACACACATCTTGATACTAAGCTCCCTACGCGGAAATAGCCTTGCAACAGATACAACACACATCTTGATACTAAGCTCCCTACGCTGAAATAGCCTTGCATCAGATACAACACACATCTTGATACTAAGCTCCCTACGCTGAAATAGCCTTGCATCAGATACAACACACATCTTGATACTAAGCTCCCTACGCTGAAATAGCCTTGCAACAGATACAACACACATCTTGATACTAAGCTCCCTACGCTGAAATAGCCTTGCAACAGATACAACACACATCTTGATACTAAGCTCCCTACGCTGAAATAGCCTTGCAACAGATACAACACACAGCTTGACACTAAGCTCCCTATGCTGAAATAGCCTTGCATCAGATACAACACACATCTTGATACTAAGCTCCCTACACGTTACTGCTGGTATGCACTGTAGGCTACATGTTACTATTTACAGATTGAAATAAAGGAGCTGTTTGGTGCTGGATATTTCTGCTGTAGTACTTGATTCTACACCACCTGGGAACACCCAAAAACCTCGATTTTTCACGTAAGACTTCAACCCTGTTCAATCTGAATTTCAAATGCTGCCATAAAAACAATAGCTTGAGAGTGTATACAGTCAGACATTATTAATAATTTTCACATTGGGGTTATGATAAGGGCAACTTGAATGTCATGCTGCAGACTCCCCAGGGAGCTGAGAATGAAAATGAAGAGCTCACTAATGAGGGTATTAATAATGTAGCGCTTAGAACATATCCCCATGTGTTGTGGAAATAAAGTGCTGTATAAATGACCCATTTTTTTAGTAGTAGTAGTACTAGTAGTGAGAGATGGTTTTACGCCACTTTTGGCAATATTCCAGCAATATCACGGCACGGGACACCAGAAATGAGCTTCACATATTGTACCCATATGGGGAATCGAAGCCAGTGTTTGGCATGACGAGCAAAAGCTTTAACCACGAGGCTACCCCACCGCCCAAGTAGTAGTAGTAGTAGTAGTAGCAGTAGCAGTAGCAGTAGCAGTAGTAGTAGTAGTACTAGAAGTAGAACTAGAAGTAGTACTAGTAGTAGCAGTAGTAGTAGTAGTACCAAATGAACCAATGCATTTCAATTAAACATATCAAAATTGGCCAATACAGAAATACGACATGCAACAAAGGCAGTACTGTTTTACCATTACCTGCATGATACATCTAAGCAAACAGATTCAGTACTTACAAGAAAGACTTGGTTGGCACTCTCGCTGAGCACCGAGTCGTCGGGGGAATCCACAGGTGTCTGCTTGGTGAACTTTGTGTCGAACTGACTCACATCCTCGTCCCCCGTCTGGAGGCACAGAAAGGGTCACATTGAGGTTGAAATTTGCAGTTTTGTATGACAAACACAAACCATTTCACCATACTATTGAGTGAGTGAGTATTCTTTAATGCCTCTTTTAGCAATATTCTACCAATATCACGGCAGGGGACACCAGAAATTGTACCACACATTGTACCCATGTCGGGAATCGAACCCAGGTCCTCTGCGTGACGAGCGAACGCTTTAACCACTAGGCTACCCGACCACCCCTGAGGGGAAACATGAAACAATACAGGTCAAAGATGTTTACCTGTTGTGAAACCCACACACAGGAATATGGTGCTGACAAACCAAGAAACATAATCAGGGCAAACTTGGACAATACTTTGAAGATTATGTTATCTGTGGATAACCATTCACGAAACACATGATGAAGATTGCCAGCACAGGGATGGTGGAGTAGTGTCACGAGTTATCTGGAGAACGTCACTCACCACGTTGGGTTTAAACGGCGGCTCAAACCTCCTTGCCAGCAGCTCTGACCAGTCGATGTGACGAAAAAAGGCATGGGACTGAAAACAGATTCAGGAAGGCTTTACAAAACACAGGGTTTTACACAACGCACAAATATGACAAACACTGTCACCACTGGGCTCCCCTAGCAACATGTCCAGCTGACTTCGCTATGTGTTACACTTGCAGAGGCAGAAAGGCACACGTTCAAAGCAGTGTTGGAAATTTAACATGAAAGTCAGTGAGTCCTTGTTAGAACCCTCATGCTGAAAGACTATACCACAGGTTCATATGATCCCGAATTTCAAACACTGCAAAGTCTTTACATGTTCATCTTCTTGAGGCAAGGGAGGCAAGGGTGGAACCTGGACTTTATAGTTAGTTAACTCCCTTGCCTTGGGGAGAAGTTAAATGTTGGGTGGTAAACAGTTGTTTATTTATCAACGTACCTTGATTGGGTTCGCATCGTCAGCCCCTCCTCCCAGTCTCTCCGATGGAGACTTCCTGAGTAACTGGCAAAAAAAAAAAAAAAAAACATCTTTTAAAACACATTGGACAAAATGGATCATATATTTTAACATTATAGAAATATTTTAGCTTACAGGGAGATAACTGAAACAACTACAGGCTAACAGGGAGATAACAATAAGAGTACAACAGGCTAAGTGGTAGATGGCCACTGGCTAACTGGGACATGACCAATGGCTAACTGGGAGATGACCAATGGCTAACTGGGACATGACCAATGGCTAACTGGGAGATGACGGAGAGATGACCAATGGCTAACTGGAGGTATTGATGAAACTACTGGCTAACTGGGAGATAATGATGAGATACCACTGGCAAAATGGAAGATAAATGACTTAACTACTGGGAGATGACTACCAGCAAACAGGGAGATATCTACTGGCTAACTGCGAGATAACGATGACATTATCACAGGCTAACTGCAAGATAATGATGACATTATCACAGGCTAACTGCAAGATAACGATGAATCTATCCCACGCTAACTGCGAGATTACGATGACATTATCACAGGCTAACTGCAAGATAATGATGACATTATCACAGGCTAACTACAAGATAATGATGACATTATCACAGACTAACTACAACATCAATCTGTGTGTTTGTGCATCGTGTTGTGTTGCATCTTGACAGGCTTACCCTCTTGATGAGACCCCGAGCCTCATTAGTGAGATATGGAGGCAGACTCAGCTTGGCTTTCAGGATCTGGAAACAGAAACACAATCTGTCACACACGTCAGCAGCACGTGGAAGAGAGTTATCTCCTCCTGATCAATGATTCAAAGTTCGATGTCTGCATACAGCACACACAGTGTGCCGGTTCTCAAAATCTGAGACTAAAGCCATGGAGTGAAACAAGCCTCAGATTTTCTACTGGGTGATTTATGTTTGGTCCTGAACAATGTTTAAGTCAATTTATTGTTCTATGAGGACTGATCACCCATCTGTTTAAGTTTTCATTTTCACAGCTGGAGTGGGGCTACTTACTTTGTCAATTGTCTTCTTCCGATTTTCAGCTGTGAATGGAGGCTGAAATACAAGGTTATTGATAAGGAAGGAATTCTATTGTGTGTAGCAAAACCAACTTTCACAAGAAGTGAAAGACTTGAGTATCTACTATTGTCAACTATTTTCCCCTGTTACAAGTTTTCAGCATCTACTATTTTCCCCTGTAACAAGTTTTCAGTATCTACTATTTTCCCCTGTAACAGGTTTTCAGTATCTACTATTTTCCACCTGTAACAAGTTTTCAGTATCTATTATTGCCAACTATTTTCCCCTGTAACAAGTTTTCAGCATCTACTTTTTTCCCCTGTAACAAGTTTTCAGTATCTACTTTTTTCCCCTGTAACAAGTTTTCAGTATCTACTATTATCAACTATTTTCCCCTGTAACAGGTTTTCAGTATCTACTTTTTCCCTGTTACAAGTTTTCAGCATCTACTTTTTTCCCCTGTTACAAGTTTTCAGTATCTACTATTTTCCCTTGAACAAGTTTTCAGTATCTACTATTTTCCCCTGTTACAAGTTTTCAGCATCTACTTTTTTCCCCCTGTTACAAGATATAAGTGTCTACTATTGTCACACTATTTTACCCTATAACAAGTTATCAATATCTATCACTTTCCCCTGTAACAAGCGATCAGTTTGCGCACTCACCGCTCCGGTCAGCATGTCGTACATGAGGGCTCCAAGGCTCCACCAGTCCACTGCCTTGCCATGGCCACTGCGGGTCAGAATCTCCGGGGCCCTGCAAGGTCAACACGTCACCCTCACTCATGGTTCCCATACAAATACTAAACACACTTTTTAATATTTGGTTGTTTGTTTGTTGTTTGACGCCACACTCAGCAATATTCTAGCTATATGATGGCGGTGTGTAAATAATCAAGTCTGGACCAGACAATCCAGTGACTGACATCATGAGCACAGATTCACACAATTGGGATACAATGACATGCATATACCAAGTCAGCGAGCCTTACCACCCAATCCCGTTAGTCGCCTCTTTAATTGTGCATAGTGTTGGACCAACACGAGCATGTTCAAAGAGCATCATCACAGTGTGACCTCAGTTAACAGATCAATGAATTCAAAGTGCATTCTCAACTTCCTGGGGAGTATACAACTTTTCTTAATTCTGTGAGACTGAATGCCTCATTATGAGACAGAGTGTGGGTTTTCAAACACTTCCAATATTCCAGCCATTTCACTGCATAGGACGCAATGGTAATCACACAGTTAGCCAGTGTTCCCTTGTTCATGTTGGTGGGAATCAAACCTGTACCTTGACATGATGAGCAACCACATGAGCCACCAGGCTACTCCAACTGTCCCTTAAAAGTCAATACTCACATGTAGTCCATGGTCATACAGTGAGTGAGTGAGTATGGTTTTACGCCGCTTTTAGCAATATTCCAGCAATATCACGGCGGGGGATACCAGAAATGGGCTTCACACATTGTACCCATGTCGGGAATCGAACCCAGGTCTTCGGTGTGACGAGCGAACGCTTTAACCACTAGGCTACCCGACCGCCCCCATGGTCATACAGAACCACCCACAGTATTAGTACTAGAACTGTAGATACTCAGAGAACTATCAGCAGTACTGGTACAAGTCCTAACATGTAGTCCATGGTCACACAGAACCACCCACAGTATTAGAACTATAACTGTCGATACTCAGAGAACTATCTGTTGTACTGGTACAAGTACTCACATGTACTCAATGGTCCCACAGAAGGTGTGAGTTACGGTCCCATCGTTGATGGACTCTTTGCACAGGCCGAAGTCTGTCAGCTTCACGTGGCCTGAAACAAACATCATATACTTATCCATACTTATCTACATTTATTTTTACTTATCATAAGGTCACGCCCACCCAAAATTTTACAAACGTGGAATATATATGACAATTTGACATTCCTTTTTCCTTCTTGCCTTGGGAAACAAATGTACGGGATTAGTGAGCAAAATCCTCAGTGCCTCAATCAATCTGATGCTCTTTGCAGCCTTAGAGAACAGGGCAGGGTACAATTTCATTCTGTTTTACCACCTGCACCAGGTGTAACCAAGTGAATTAATCAGATTGCACCACCAAAATATTGGCTGCACCTTTTTATCATCAATTGAAACACTGTATTTTTAGTTATTTTGAATATTAAATAAATTCAAAAAGAAAATAAACTTGAAAATGTACTTGAGTATTTTATTTTGAAAAAATATGTATCTGGCTTTTAACACCTTGATATCCAGTAAACAAACTTAAACAGAAGTTTCAAAGTGTCTGTTTGTTGTAACCGCATGAGTGACTGTTCTAGTGGTAATCAGGCAATTGTGAAGAATTAGTTCGCAAGTTTGCTGCATTCAGACCTATGCATTTCATTATTTTTATGAACTTTTCATGACTTCAGTTTTCCACTTTTATCAAATTTGACTGCTGCCGTGCATTTGTGGTTGGAAATAATACCTGCACAGGGTGCATCCTGACAATAAAAGTTACCTACACTATCAATGTTTTACTTGCACTGGTGCAGCTTATAGCAAAATCGATCCGTGACCGGGGACTATGCAATTACATGTGGATCAAATGCCAGGGTCAACATGGAACCTGCGATGTTGCCCGTGACCTTGGGTGCCTGTGACCTGTGACCTGGGGCCCCTGTGCCAGACTTACCCTGGGAGTCGAGGAGAATGTTCTCGGGTTTCAGATCTCGGTATATGATTCCCTGGGAGTGGAGATGCTCAATGGCAAGAGTGATCTCGGCAAGGTAGAAGCTGAAAGTACAAGCCACACATCAGCAACAATCGCCTCCTTCACATTGGTCGGCATTTTTATATCAAACAAGGAAGTATACCCGCTGCAATTTCTTAACAATGAAAAAGATTAATTTTCCTTCTTCCAGATTCTCCCATTAAACCTAACTCACCATGCAGTGTCCTACATTCTCACCAAGCCATGCCCCAGACTTACATGGCCATGCCCTAGACTCACATGACCGTGTCCTAGACTCACATGGCCGTGCCCTAGAGTCACATGACCGTGTCCTAGAGTCACCAAGTCGTGCCCTAGACTCACATGATCGCGTCCTAGACTCACATGACAGCGTCCTAGACTAACATGACCGCATTCTAGACTCACATGGCCATGTCCTAGACTCACATGTCCTAGACTCACATGGCCATGCCCTAGACTCACCAAGTTGTGCCCTAGACTCACCAAGTTGTGCCCTAGACTCACAAGGCCGTGCCCTAGACTCACCAAGTTGTGCCCTAGACTCGCCAAGCCGTGCCCTAGACTCACCAAGTCTTGCCCTAGACTCACCAAGCCGTGCCCTAGACTCACCAAGTCGTGCCCTAGATTACCAAGCCATGTCCTAGACTCAATAGGCAATGTCATAGACTCACCAAGTTGTGCCCTAGACTCACCAAGCCGTGCCCTAGACTCACCAAGTCGTGCCCTAGACTCACCAAGCTGCGCCCTAGACTCACCCAGCCGCGCCCTAGACTCACCAACCCATGCCCTGGACTCAATAGGCAATGTCATAGACTCACCAAGCCGTGCCCTAGACTCACCAAGCCGTGCCCTAGACTCACCAACCCATGCCCTAGATCACTAGGCCGTGCCCTAGACTCACTAGGCCGTGTCATAGACTCACCAAGCCGTGCCCTTGACTCACCAAGCTGCGCCCTAGATTCACTAAGCTGTGCCCTAGACTCACCAAGCTGTGTCCTCCATGAAGATGCCCTCGCGCTCCAGCTGCATGAAGAGTTCCCCCCCAGGCAGGTACTCCAGGATCAGGTACAGCTTGCCACCCGTCTGGAAGGCGTAGATCAGATCTACAATGAATGGATGCTGAAACAGAAGCACACAAGTCACATCAAATGGGTGAACAAGTCAGTTGTATTCTACACCGTGTACCACACCAGTCACGTCACATGGGTGAACAAGTCAGTTGTATTCTACACCGTGTACCATACCGGTCACGTCACATGGGTGAACAAGTCAGTTGTATTCTACACCGTGTACCACACCAGTCACATCACATGGGGGAACAAGTCAGTTGTATTCTACACCGTGTACCACACCAGTCACATCACATGGGTGAACAAGTCAGTTGTATTCTACACCGTGTACCATACCGGTCACGTCACATGGGTGAACAAGTCAGTTGTATTCTACACCGTGTACCATACCGGTCACGTCACATGGGTGAACAAGTCAGTTGTATTCTACACCGTGTACCACACCAGTCACGTCACATGGGTGAACAAGTCAGTTGTATTCTACACCGTGTACCATACCGGTCACGTCACATGGGTGAACAAGTCAGTTGTATTCTACACCGTGTACCACACCAGTCACATCACATGGGGGAACAAGTCAGTTGTATTCTACACCGTGTACCACACCAGTCACATCACATGGGTGAACAAGTCAGTTGTATTCTACACCGTGTACCACACCAGTCACATCACATGGGTGAACAAGTCAGTTGTATTCTACTCCGTGTACCACACCAGTCACATCACATGGGTGAACAACTCAGTTGTATTCTACACCGTGTACCACACAAGTCACATCACCGATTAAGTCCCACAGGGTTACACCATGAGCAGACTTCTGCACTGCAATAACTTCTATGAGCATCTTAAGTGGGGTGAATAAAGCAAAAGGTTTGCAATCTGGATTAAAGGCACCAAACTTGGAACACCTATACTAAAATCTGGTATGCAAGTCAGTTGTATTCTACACCGTGTACCACACCAGTCACATCACATGGGTGAACAAGTCAGTTGTATTCTACACCGTGTATCCATATCAAACACCAGTCATTGCAATACAGACCATTAGCATTTCATACTCAGCCATTTGCATCAAAGACAAGCCATCATGATATTGATCGATGGAAATTAAGCGGGGTCCAGGGGTTCTTGAGGTGCTGC
Organism: Haliotis rufescens; assembly: GCF_023055435.1. NCBI lineage: Eukaryota > Metazoa > Mollusca > Gastropoda > Lepetellida > Haliotidae > Haliotis > Haliotis rufescens. The sequence goes on from NW_025963902.1 coordinate 431,061, forward strand.
CCTATTGTATTTGAATCTAGGGACCCTGTTATCTGGACATTTTCACAATAGGGTTATGAATAGGACCCCTTGACGTTCATGCCTTGAACACTGGTCCAAATACATGTACCACCAAGGGCACAGCCTGATACATATGGTACCATGAGACCTACCGTATTCGACGTAATAAGCGCCCCGCTCTAATAAGTGCCCACGGCAATACTTGCTAATATATTGGCTCATGAACAATCCCAATTAGCACCCTTTCCGATTGATCAATGTACACAATACTTATTTATTCGCGGATAATACGCACTCGTGTGTTATATGCACCCTTAATTATGGGCAATTAAATTCTGGAAAAATATATCTCTCGTATATAAACATTTCAGGCTGTCAGCATAAACCACAGAATTTATCTTTCAACTCGACAAAATAATATTCTAATTAGAGCCCCCTAATTCTTATTTTGAGAGCGCCCTGGGCGCTTATTAGGTAGAATACGGTACATCTAACTGTCAGAATACATTGTAAACAGTAGGTATTACCTTCACACATTCCAGGATGTTCCTCTCGGCCTTGGTGTGAGCTGTGTCCTTGGCGTTCCGGGCAATAGTAGCCTGCAAGACAACGTGTCGATCAACAAGCTGACATAACCAGGGGGTAAACCTACTGTGTTTTCAATGTAGAGCTAGGTTCACAGATTATCCTGGACTGTTTATCTGTGAGACAAAAATCTTCCCTGGTCCAAAAGCAATGAGATTTTTTGGCGTGAGATGAGATTTTGCTAATAATCAGAGGTATTTCGTCTTCAAACAGTGGAAACAGTGGAAACTTGATTTTCGTTATTTGTGATATGAACTAAGATGCAATTAATGCCTCTCATATCCTATTCTTGAACAGCACTGCGAATATTTAAACATATGTGTATATTATTGGATAATGAACATTGTCAACTGAAATAAAATACTAACTACATTCATTTATGTATTTCTGTTCATAGTCGACTTTAGGGCAAATTACATAAATATTTCTGTATTCTGTTCAGAGTTGACTTTAGGAGGAAATATTTGGAGGAACAATTATGACAATTATAGGTCATTTAGCAAATGTCCGAGTGGCTCTATTCCTGATACCAGCACACATCTGTCACTGTATCCTTCCTGCATCACATGCAGAAACTAAACATGTTCAACACTGCATCCTACATGTCCTATACATGTAACTATATGTTCAATGTCATTACTGAAGTACCTTTTTAAGAACTTTCATGGCAAATATCTTGCCTCCATCTTGCCCTGAAATTTTGCGCACTTGGAAGACCTGGAATGAAAATGAAATATTCAAGGTTTCAAACAGTGGGCAACTGTATCACTGATCTGAATCAGTATGTTCCGGTGGAAAAGTCAGTTTCTACAAAGCCAATGTTTATCAAGTTTACAGGACTAAAAGGACACTGAATGCAGCAACTGCTTTAAATGATAGCCTCAGAATTATCCTCATGTAGCCGTATAACTTGAATATTGTGAACTTAGACTGCAGTGCTGAAATTATGTGTGTCTTGGGGTCCTTCAGTTTGGTATAAAGTACTTGAATCTACACGATCTAGAGACAAATATAGTCTTAACTTGTACCAAGCTTAACATCAAGGCTATCCTGCAAATGACAAGGACCCTGTGACCTTGATGACCTTCAAGCAGGATAACGATGGTGAACTACCTTCTTTTTTAAGGTAAAAAAATCTAAAAATAGAATTTACAAGTCTAAAATCTACCAGGAAATGATTTTGGACTTTTCCTTGGTGTTTGTGCATTTTCAAGTGATGTTTAGAAATTAATAAATCAAGAACAAATCGACAAGATGCCAAACACTGTGAAGGGATGCCATAAGGAAAATACTCATACTAATCATGAATCATGAAAAGCTTTAGATTTAATGTTGAAACAGTTTTCAGAGGCAAATATGTTTGTTATCTGATGATACGGGGTGGATGAGAAACATTGAAATATAACAGATCTCCAATAAGCAGATAAGATTTTTACCATGTATACTGCAGACAGGCAAATCCATTAAGGCTTATACCATAGTTAGGCAAGTTCTTCAAGACATGTACTGTAGTTAGGCGAGTCCATCAAGGTTTATACCACAGTTAGGTGAGTTCATCCAAGACTTATGCTATAGTTATGAATGATAGTTAGGCGAGTCCATCAAGGCTTATACTGTAGTTAGGTGAGTCCATCAAGGCTTATACTATAGTTAGGCGAGTTCATAAACCCTAATACTACAGTTAGGCAAGTCCATCAAAGCCTATACTATAGTTAGGCAAGTCCATCAAGGCATATACTATAGTGGGAAAGTCTTATCCAAATACATACCTTCCCATATCCCCCTTTACCGAGGACTTTGAGCAGTTCAAAGTCAGCTGGGCCCGTCTTAAGCTGACCTGGATTGACCGTCTGCTCAGACAGCTCCACTGTCTCCATCTCCGGATCACTGCAATACAACACATGTTGCGTCATCTCAACACTGAGATCTACAAAATACACGTTCAACTCCTAGCACGTGACTCGAGGTTGTACACCTGTAACTATGATAATGAGTAGTTTAGCCACTTGTCTGAAGCCAGATTAGTCAAATTCTGATCGGTCCAGGAAGGTCAGCTAATAAGTCCTCATCATACCAATACATGACCTCAGCATATTGAGCAAGTTGTGGTTACGACATTTCATATAGTATTTCATTATATGACAAGTTAAAAATAATGATCACTGCAATTCTTAGAACCCACGATTCAGGGATTCTCCCAGCCCCCACAGACAACTGGGCCACCCGTGCACTCCTTATACCCTGAGGCCGAGGATCATGCATGTTGTCAATCACAGGTTTGCTTGACCCACCCATCAGGTCCCCTAAACTCGAGAATATTATGTATCTGGTCCCCAACGGTGATGTTTACAATCCCTGCATTGAGCTTTTTAGTTTTCGGGATCAAAACCCAGGGGAGGCAACTCTAACCCGCTTTCCCAATAATGAATGAGTGAGTGAGTGAGTAAGGTTTTACGCCGCTTTTAGCAATATTCCAGCAATATCACGGCGGATAACACCAGAAATGGGCTTCACACATTGTACCCATGTCGGGAATCGAATCCGGGTCTTCGGCGTGACGAGCCAACGCTTTAACCACTAGGCTACCCGACCGCCCCCTTTCCCAATAATGAACAAACTGCATTAGGCATGGCTGTGGGTGGGCAATATAATATGGCCTTTTACTTTTAGGCTTGTCGAGTATTATAACTAAGTTACAACATGTACAACAACGTTTTCCTTCCAATATATATATATATTTTATTGCTAATGTTTGGCAAATGAGCTTGTCTCAACATGCTCAAAAGAAAGAAACAAAACGCATCTGAAGTAATTTGAAGTCAAACAAAAATACCCGAAACATAATACTTTTATTGGCCTTAATTATTTCACGCCATCATCCACATCACAGCGCTTGCTAATCTGTTGCAACTCCCACATTGTGTTACAGGAATACAACAGCCACACAGCTTGTGGGTGCAGCCTGGTTAAGCCCCTGGTCCTACGTTACTGCTGTGACCATGGCCACTGTTGACAATTTACACAGATAAACAAAACAGTCACACCCACAAGACAACTTTTAAATAACATTTTTTAAACCACAGCCACAAAATTTATTAAACATAGATCATCCATATTTTATGCCAATCTCAGCTGCTCTCTAAGTAGCGACTATTCTGGTGGCCAAATGAGACTTAAATCTATGGCGACATAAATTTATCTACTGCTCGCCACTTGGCTACATAAAAGTAAACGTAACCAGTGACAATATCTGTTTAAGATATCTGTTGACTCCTAAAAACTTAGGTTTGACCACATAAATATTCATTTTAGGCGGCACTTAGCTCCCAGCAAAAATCCAGACCTGCTTAGAAATGACATTAAGTACTTTCCCTGAGGAGCCCCCCACCCTGTACTGAACTAACAGTGTTGTCTTGATACAGAGATTTCTCTCTTCCTGAGGTACACCACGGTATACAAGCCTCTTCCATAGGTAGAGAAACATCATGGTATACAAGCCTCTTCCATAGGTAGAGAAACACCATGGTATACAAGCCTCTTCCATAGGTATGGAAACATCATGAAAAACAAGCCTCTTCCATAGGTAGAGAAACACCATGGTATACAAGCCTCTTCCATAGGTAGAGAAACATCATGGTATACAAGCCTCTTCCATAGGTAGAGAAACATCATGGTATACAAGCCTCTTCCATAGATAGAGAAACATCATGGTATACAAGCCTCTTCCATAGGTAGAGAAACATCATGGTATACAAGCCTCTTCCATAGGTAGAGAAACACCACGGTATACAAGCCTCTTCCATAGGTAGAGAAACACCATGGTATACAAGCCTCTTCCATAGGTAGAGAAACACCATGGTATACAAGCCTCTTCCATAGGTAGAGAAACACCATGGTATACAAGCCTCTTCCACAGGTAGAGAAACACCATGGTATACAAGCCTCTTCCATAGGTAGAGAAACATCATGGTATACAAGCCTCTTCCATAGGTAGAGAAAACATCATGGTATACAAGCCTCTTCCATAGGTAGAGAAACATCATGGTATACAAGCCTCTTCCATAGGTAGAGAAAACATCATGGTATACAAGCCTCTTCCATAGGTAGAGAAACATCATGGTATACAAGCCTCTTCCATAGGTAGAGAAACACCACGGTATACAAGCCTCTTCCATAGGTAGAGAAACACCATGGTATACAAGCCTCTTCCATAGGTAGAGAAACACCATGGTATACAAGCCTCTTCCATAGGTAGAGAAACACCATGGTATACAAGCCTCTTCCATAGGTAGAGAAACATCATGGTATACAAGCCTCTTCCATAGGTAGAGAAACATCATGGTATACAAGCCTCTTCCATAGATAGAGAAAACATCATGGTATACAAGCCTCTTCCATAGGTAGAGAAACATCATGGTATACAAGCCTCTTCCATAGGTAGAGAAACATCATGGTATACAAGCTTCTTCCATAGGTAGAGAAACACCATGGTATACAAGCCTTTTCCATAGATAGAGAAAACATCATGGTATACAAGCCTCTTCCATAGGTAGAGAAACATCATGGTATACAAGCCTTTTCCATAGGCAGAGAAACACCACGGTATACAAGCCTCTTCCATAGGTAGAGAAACACCATGGTATACAAGCCTCTTCCATAGGTAGAGAAACATCATGGTATACAAGCCTCTTCCATAGGCAGAGAAACACCATGGTATACAAGCCTCTTCCATAGGTAGAGAAACATCATGGTATACAAGCCTCTTCCATAGGTAGAGAAACACCATAGTATACAAGCCTCTTCCATAGGTAGAGAAACACCATGGTATACAAGCCTCTTCCATAGGTAGAGAAACACCATGGTATACAAGCCTCTTCCATAGGTAGAGATACATCATGGTATACAAGCCTCTTCCATAGGTAGGGAAACATCATGGTATACAAGCCTCTTCCATAGGTAGAGAAATATCATGGTATACAAGCCTCTTCCATAGGTAGAGAAATATCATGGTATACAAGCCTCTTTCATAGGTAGGGAAACACCACGGTTTTCAAGCCTCTTCCATAGGTAGAGAAACATCATGGTATACAAGCCTCTTCCATAGGTAGAGAAACACCATGGTATACAAGCCTCTTCCATAGATAGAGAAACATCATGGTATACAAGCCTCTTCCATAGGTAGAGAAACATCATGGTATACAAGCCTCTTTCATAGGTAGAGAAACATCAAGGTATATACAAGCCTCTTCCATAGGTAGCGAAACACCATGGTATACAAGCCTCTTCCATAGGTAGAGAAACACCATAGTATACAAGCCTCTTCCATAGGTATAGAAACATCATGGTATACAAGCCTCTTCCATAGGTAGAGAAAACATCATGATCACAACTCAAGCCAGCTGTTTAACTTGTTCAATTCTGAATTCTGAATCACTCAACATACTGATTAATCAGAGGCGTCTCAAATGTTTGTTCATAGTCCTTGAACGGGCTTGTTTCCTAGCTGAGGAACAATCTCTATTATTGGACAAACGTGGATGACTCTTTACGTAAGAAGTCAAATACTCTGAATCTGTTACCATGGTAACAGATGATTAACTCAATTTCAGTAGATGTTTGACCTTGTGCCATGAGCAATGACAAGACCCTGTGTGCAAGACTTACACAAGACATATGCTCTGTGTCAGGAATCGAGTCCCAAGCATACGCACACAGGCATCAACATTGACTATAGATTATCAAACATGCCTACTTGACACACTATGGTACACAAACAATTGAATGTCATGAATTTCTCTTCGTCAACATCCCCAACTGACTTGTAAAACCCCACCCACATCCCTCACTGTCCTACCCACATCCATCACTACCACATCCATCACTGTCCCACCCACATCCATCACTACAACACCCACATCCCTCACTGTCCCACCCACATCCATCACTACCACTACCACATCCCTCACTGTCCCACCCACATCCACATCATTCACTGTCCCACACACATCCATCACTACCACATCCACATCCCTCACTGTCCTACCCACATCCCTCACTGTCCTACCCACATCCCTCACTGTCCCACCCACATCCGTCACTGCCACGCCCACATCCATCACTACCACATCCACATCCACATCCCTCACTGTCCCACCCACATCATTCACTGTCCCACCCACATCATTCACTGTCCCACCCACATCCATCACTACCACACCCACATCCACCACTGCCCCACCCACATCCCTCACTGTCCCACCCACATCATTCACTGTCCCACCCACATCCATCACTACCACACCCACATCCACCACTGCCCCACCCACATCCCTCACTGTCCCACCCACATCCATCACTGTCCCACCCACATCCATCACTACCACATCCACATCCCTCACTACCACATCCACATCCCTCACTGTCCCACCCACATCCCTTACTACCACATCCCTAACTGTCCCACCCACATCCATCACTACCACACCCACATCCCTCACTGTCCCACCCACATTCATCACTACCACACCCACATCCATCACTGTCCCACCCACATCCATCACTACCACATCCACATCCACATCCCTCACTGTCCCACCCACATCCCTCACTACCACATTCCTAACTGTCCCACCCACATCCATCACTACCACACCCACATCCCTCACTGTCCCACCCACATTCATCACTACCACATCCCTCACTGTTCCACCCACATCCATATCATTCACTGTCCCACCCACATCCATCACTACCACATCAACATCCATCACTGTCCCACCCACATCCATCACTACCACATCCACCACTGTCCCACCCACATCCATCACTACCACATCCACCACTGTCCCACCCACATCCACATCATTCACTGTCCCACCCACATCCATCACTACCACATCAACATCCCTCACTGTCCCACCCACATCCATCACTACCACTACCACATCCCTCACTGTCCCACCCACATCCACATCATTCACTGTCCCACCCACATCCATCACTACCACATCCACATCCCTCACTGTCCCACCGACATCCATCCCTACCACACCCACATCCATCACTGTCCCACCCACATCCATCACTACCACACCCACATCCCTCACTGTCCCACCCACATCCATCACTACCACACCCACATCCATCACTACCACACCCACATCCCTCACTGTCCCACCCACATCCATCACTGTCCCACCGACATCCATCACTTCCACATCCACATCCCTCACTGTCCCACCCACATCCATCACTACCACATCCACCACTGTCCCACCCACATCCATCACTGTCCGAAAACACATCCACATCATTCACTGTCCCACCCACATCCATCACTACCACACCCAGATCCCTCACTGTCCCACCCACATCCATCACTACTACATCCCTTACTGTTCCACCCACATCAACATCATTCACTGTCCCACCCACATCCATCACTACCACATCAACATCCCTCACTGTCCCACCCACATCCATCACTACCACATCCACCACTGTCCAAACCACATCCATCACTGTCCCACCCACATCCACATCATTCACTGTCCCACCCACATCCATCACTACCACATCAACATCCCTCACTGTCCCACCCACATCCATCACTACCACATCCACCACTGTCCCACCAATATACATCACTACCACATCCACATCCCTCACTGTCCCACCGACATCCATCACTACCACATCCACATTCCTCACTGTCCCACCCACATCCATCACTACCACATCCACATCCCTCACTGTCCCACCCACATCCATCATTGTCCCACCCACATCCCTCACTGTCCCACCCACATCCACATCATTCACAGTCCCACCGACATCCATCACTACCACATCCCTCACAGTCCCACCGACATCCTTCACTACCACATCCATATCCCTCACTGTCCCACCCACATCCATCACTACCACTACCACATCCCTCACTGTCCCACCCACATCCACATCATTCACAGTCCCACCGACATCCATCACTACCACATCCCTCACAGTCCCACCGACATCCTTCACTACCACATCCATATCCCTCACTGTCCCACCGACATCCACATCATTCACTGTCCCACCAACATCCATCACAACCACATCCACATCCCTCACTGTCCCACCCACATCCATCACTACCACATCCCTCACTGTCCCACCGACATCCACATCCCTCACTGTCCTTCCAACATCCATCACTACCACATCCACATCCCTCACTGTCCCACCCACATCCATCACTACCACATCCCTCACTGTCCCACCCACATCCACATCCCTCACTGTCCCACCCACATCCCTCACTACCACATCCCTCACTGTCCCACCGACATCCATCACTACCACATCCACATCCCTCACTGTCCCACCAACATCCATCACTACCACATCCACATCCCTCACTGTCCCACCCACATCCATCACTACCACTTCCACATCCCTCACTGACCCACCAACATCCATCACTACCACTTCCACATCCCTCACTGTCCCACCAACATCCATCACTACCACATCCACATCCCTCACTGTCCCACCAACATCCATCACTACCACATCCACATCCCTCACTGTCCCACCCACATCCCTCACTGTCCCACCCACATCCCTCACTACCACATCCCTCACTGTCCCACCAACATCCATCACTACCACATCCACATCCCTCACTGTCCCACCCACATCCCTCACTACCACATCCCTCACTGTCCCACCAACATCCATCACTACCACATCCACATCCCTCACTGTCCCACCAACATCCATCACTACCACATCCACATCCCTCACTGTCCCACCGACAGGGAGTAGTGCACTTTACCGGGCGCACTTTTTCAGATCCTATTAGCGCTGTGGGGGCTCGAACGCGCTTCGCCGGCTAACCGGCTCTACTAATTAATGCGTTAATTAGCCGACGCTCTACCACTGGACCACAGGCGCTATCACATGTAATCAGTGCTTGTTTAACAGGTCATTAAAATCCCCATTGACATGCATGCGTAATTCAGTAAACAATGAATTTACGCATGCGTGTGACGTCACTGCCCGCTCTCCCATTCATCTTTTCTTGAAACCACACTCGCAATTGTTTATGTCAACATGACCGACCAATGGGATTAACTGGATTAACGCTTGAAAAGGTAAGAATTTATGGCTAACCCTTGCCCAAAGCCAGCTGACCCTAATGACCGAAAAGGGGTTTTGGATCGTAAAGACGTGTAAGTTTCCCTAAGACTGAAAACGGGTGTTGGATCGTAAGTGAGTGAGTGAGTGAGTATGGTTTTACGCCGCTTTTAGCAATATTCCAGCAATATCACGGCGGGGGACACCAGAAATGGGCTTCACACATTGTACCCATGTCGGGAATCGAACCCGGGTCTTCGACATGACGAGCGAACGCTGTAACCACTAGGCTACCCGACTGCCTCTGTTGGATCGTAAAGACGTGTAAGTTTCCCTAAGACCGAAAAACGGGTGTTGGATCGTAAAGTTGTGTAAGTTTCCCCAAGACATAGAACGGGTGTTTGATCGTAAAGATGTGTAAGTTTCCCTAAGACCGAGAACGGGTGTTTGATTGTAAAGACGTGTAAGTTTCCCTAAGACCGAAAACTGGTGTTGGATCGTGAAGCGAGAGTCACCAGAGCGTGAGGCACGGTAACGGTATAACGAGACAGCGGTGGCACTATAGCGCGGTAATTGAGCAGATGGTAGAGCTCGGGCTGCGCCCGGTAAACTGCATTGTTGCCCACCGACATCCATAACTACCACTACCACATCCCTCACTGTCCCACCCACATCCACATCATTCACTGTCCCACCCACATCCATCACTACCACATCCCTCACTGTCCCACCGACATCCTTCACTACCACATCCACATCCCTCACTGTCCCACCCACATCCATCACTACCATATCCACATCCCTCACTGTCCCACCCACATCCATCACTACCACATCCACATCCCTCACTGTCCCACCCACATCCACATCATTCACTGTCCCACCCACATCCATCACTACCACATCCACCACTGTCCCACCCACATCCATCACTACCACATCCACATCCCTCACTGTCCCACCCACATCCCTCACTACCACATCCACATCCCTCACTGTCCCACCCACATCCACATCCCTCACTGTCCCACCCACATCCATCACTACCACATCCACCACTGTCCCACCCACATCCATCACTACCACACCCACATCCCTCACTGTCCCACCCACATCCATCATTACCACACCCACATCCCTCACTGCCACTTAACAAGAACCATTCAGTCACATCGTATAGTGACCGAGCATGCTGAGTATGGTTCGTATTTGTAGAAACATGACACACTGTACATTTCCCTTCTTTGTTTGGTACTTGTGTCAGTGACTCTATCCAACACCAACTAGATTACTTTGAATATCCAACACGGACATGATGGACAGTATGAATGAAAGTAATGATCTACTCACTCTTCGGGGCTTAGGGGTCCTTGTTCCTGAAAAAAACAAATTGAAAGAACTATTAAAGATACCTATTGCACTTATATATTGACATGCTTGTACGAGTGTGGCTGCTTGTACTTGTCTGAACTTATGTTGGTTAATGCTTGCCCAATGAGATACCATGACACACACTACATGTGCTAGTTACTACACAATGCTTGACACATACATGTGCTGGTTACAACACAATGCTTGACACATACTACATGTGCTAGTTACAACACAATGCTTGACACATACTACATGTGCTAGTCACTAAACAATGCTTGTCACATACATGTGCTAGTTACAACACAATGCTCGACACATACTACATGTGCTAGTTACTACACAATGCTTGTCACATACATGTGCTAGTCACAACACAATGCTTGACACATACTACATGTGCTAGTTACAACACAATGCTTGACACATACTACATGTGCTAGTCACTACACAATGCTTGACACATACTACATGTGCTAGTTACAACACAATGCTTGACACATACTACATGTGCTAGTTACTACACAATGCTTGTCACATACATGTGCTAGTTACTACACAATGCTTGACACATACATGTGATAGTTACAACACAATGCTTGACACACACTACATGTGCTAGTTACTACACAATGCTTGACACACACTACATGTGCTAGTTACAACACAATGCTTGGTGGCTGCACAGCAGCACAGCTAGGGTTCTAACTAGGGTCAAGATATATGTCATTGTTATCATTGTTATCAAAGGACCTAAAACAAAATTGAACAGCACATCTGGTGCAGCATCCTTATTGCAATTCATATCATTTCACAAAACTGTGCACGGTCCTTTCTGAACACGTGATGATACTGCGACATTTGTTTGTTGCAGCACTCAGCAATATTCCAGATAAATGATGGCAGACTGTAAATAATCGAGACTGGACAGACAATCCAGTGATTGACATCATGAGCATCAATCTACACAGATGGGATACGATGACACGCATCAAACAGGTCGGTGGCTCTGAACACCTGGTCATCCGTGAACACGGTGAAGATCCGGGGTAGAATTGGTCTTCAGCAACACATGCTTGCCGTAAAAGGCGACTATGCTTGTCGTAAGAGGCAATAACTGGATTGGGTGGTCATGCTCGCTGACTTGGTTGATGTATATCACTGTATCCCATTTGCATGTTTCAATGCTCATGGATGTCAATCACTGGATTGTCTGGTCCAGACTTGATTATTTACAGACCGCCGTCATATAGCTGGCATATTGCCGAGTGCTGTGTTAAACAACAAACAAATAAATTGATCACCCGATCCAATTTGTCGCCATGTGGGACGTTCTGTTGCATATTGTATCATATAAGCATGTGAAATAAAATATTATGGAGGTACAGTGTTAGAAATCAGTTTTTGTTAAGACCAGCCATTAGGACCAGTGTAAACTTTATTTCACTGGTCAAGACTTTGTACATGATGTACCTACTCCTAAATATGAGATTAATATGTTTACCATGTTTACAATTTGGCAATCATCAATGTATCCTGGTACATCAAAGGGACACAACTCTCTACAATGCTCTAACTAGAATGTGTTTCTACTTTAAACATGTCTTCCTTCATCTCTTTTTTGAAAAATTAGTTAAGTTGTTACTATAACCTATATGTCTCCCCTTTGAAGAAGGGGGGGGGGGGGGAAAGAAAGGGACATAATACAGTGAGGGACTTCAACATAGCCTGGTCATCAGCCAGTGTTCGAAATAATTGTAAACCCCAACAAGACAGTCTCAAGCAGGTGACCCATAAGTGTTGTCTGTCCATCTTCAAAGTTACCTGTCCACATTCAGGCATTATAAGTATTAAATGAAACTAAGAGACAAATCATGTCTTGATTCAGTTGAATTATTGCAAACAATTACTTGAGAATCTTCAAGAGGTTATTTAAAAACTGAATACATAAGTACTAAGTCGTCTTACAATTATCTGCCATACAGTCGGAGAGGTGGAGGAAAATTTCATGCAGCCCGACAGAAAAGTTACCGGCCACGGGCTGGCTGTTATTCCGGACAGCTGCCATCTATACAAACTTTTGAAGCGAGCATCCGATTGGTTCAACTCAGAAGCTGACCAATCGCGGTTAAGATTACAATCAATGTATTTCTGCTGCCAAAAGGGTGATATAGCAGTCATTATATATATATTTATTTTAGATGTTGGTGCTTGGCCACTGGCTTCGAAACGAAAGTCACAATTTACGATGTCTCAGATAACAATATTCAATTTTTTCAGATGAAGAGGCAAACAAAAGGGTGAGATTGTGATTACAACAAACATCGGGAAGAAAGATAAGTGCAGTCCATGTGGACAACTGAAGTGTTTGTTATCTACCATGTCTACCCTAGCTAAAAGTTAAAAATTTGGGACTGTAACTTTCAAAATGGTCTAGGTACATTTCCAAGGCTTGATCACACCTGGCATGTTGACTGTTAAACATATTTCAGACACTGGTTGCGTATGAATCAGCATGTATTCTCTTGAGTTCAACCACTAATGATGACAATCACTCATTTTGTCATATTTGTCATTAATATATATCAGCCAATATGTTAATAACCTGTATATTAACCCATTAATATATGCACTTATACCATACCATGCACTTATCTTGACTTCAGAGGCCAATATTCGGGCCCCCAATCTAACTTGTTTCCATGGAAACTGGGAAAAATCAAATTTTGAAAAATACGTTAATAGCAAAATGCACCACTTCAGCCCTTGGTTAACACATGTACCAGGTTTGGATAAAAAATGTCGTTCACTGTTTTCAAGTTGTCATCCAGAAACAAAATCAACCCCACCCCCCTCCACCCCCCTTTTGAGACTAATTTTGAAGCAAATGTCAGTTACAATTCCCAAATTGGAATCAAATACTGCCAAGTCATTTTATGATGGCCATAACTTATGTTGTTGCTTTGTAGAAGTAGCTTGTATTTCTCTGATAACAGGTCCAATAAATAAGAAGAGGCTGTAATGTCTTATTTTATAGTTTAACATTGAATATAATGTTAATACACCCCTGACTTTACGAAAATAAGAACTTTTAAGAAAATCCCACATTTTAAAAAAAAATTGCCTATTTTCCCAATTTGGCTGCCAAGGACACTTAGTTTGGAATTCTAGATATAAAATCCCTGCAGGCATATATATAATTATAAAACTAAACTTTTACAGTGTTATTTTAAGCTGTGTTGGATCGCATATGCATCTTGAGGTTTTATTGGACAGGTATTAACCCCTGATGTGTACACGGTATGAATTATTCATACTCCTTTGTGTGTGAAAAAATAACAAAATAGTCTTGTCTCTTTTTGCTCTAACCAGCTGCTGGGTCAGATATCCGACCAGTGGGCCACAAGGACCCATCTTACTTCAAAATGGAGGTCAGGGTTTTACCTTGACTTACAAAACTGGGGTCCAGGGGACCACCAATGATGAATTTCAAAGGGTCATTGCAGGCAATATGAGGGTCCTATAAAGTAATGACATGGTGTAGTGAGGTGAGGTGAGATGGGGTTTAACGTTGCGTCCAAGATTATTGCACTTATATAGCAACGTGCATGTAGGTGCGTGTGTGTTTGTGTGGCTGCTTGTACTAGTCCGGACTGATGCCGATTTATAGTGCTAGCTCACTGAAATACCATGCCGCAGTTTAACATGAATACCCCACTCAGACAGTATACTGACTCCGAGCCGACCAGCCCTTGTTTTAGCCCCTTAATGCCGAGCACCAGATAGGGTAACAACAAGTACCATCTTTTAACATCTTTTGGTATGACGCGGCCGGGGATCGAACCCCGGACCTTCCGCTCTCTGGGCAGACGCTCTACCACTAGACCACAGAGGCGGTTAAATGGTGTAGTGAACTGTATGTTTACATAATTACTTGAGAGCCTGGAATGAATCAATGATCAAGTGGACAGTAGTCATGATTGACGGATGAAATAACAGACGCCATTACTGCTCTTGTTGCGCTGGAGATACAATGAATGTTACTGAGTGTCCCTCGGGATGCAGTATATTTTCTCTGCATCCATTCTCTACATTTGTGCATCACGTATAAACCTTGGAAGGCCATTGGATTTTGTCAAGGGGTCAATGACCCTGTGCCCTCAACATGCTGTGGCACTGTGATATCATTCATTTAGAAATGACATAATTAATGGATTAACCCTGTATAGACCAGCTTAACAATATGCCCGTCTATCTGATAATCCTTTGTAGTCTTGACCATGGGTAAAACTGCTTATTTTTACGAACCACACAAACCAATTAAATGGTTAGATTGTCTAGACATATTCCCTAGACTGTAATATAAAAAATAACACCATGTAAATTATGCTGACTGTGAGATTCTCAAATATAACAAATAGGACTGTAAATTAATTATATAATCCCAAAAATTAGTCGCTGGGTAGTAGGGATGGGTATTGGAGGTTTAAAGTGTATCACACCATTTTACAGTACACAGGGCTGGCTGTATTGCAATATGTATCAGTCATATACCAGTACTAGTCTTCTCCAGTGAATAATGCACAAACAAGGGACTGTATCTCGCTTATTATTTATAAGCCCTGTTCTAAGTTTATGTGACATGAACCACACTTGTGGCTGCACACGAAAATTATAAGTCCCCTGAAACATCATTTAAGCAGAATTCTTTAAGAAATGTCTACTCATCCTCATAAAAATTCCCAACAGACAGGATCCAAGTGAATAAAAATAGATTGAAAAGTCCATGTTTACGACCCGAGTATCTTAATCCCTATTACCTGCTGTACATCGACCTATACGATTACATTCATCGTCTACCTTATTCACATCATAAATAAATACAGTGTTTTTGTGTGTATAATGTGCTCGTTTTTTCTCTGAAAACAACAGCTGTGTAGGGGATTTAGCCACGAACCATTTTTTGTAACCATTTGTAACGGCAGTTGTACAACAGTACCCAAGGGCCAACTCATGATCCTCCTGACCCAGGGCTCCCGAGCTCACTGTCCCAGCCCCGATACCATCCTGATGGTATCAAAACATGACGATCAGTAGGCAGCTGGCAGGATATATGATCTGAGGTTAAAGTTGATGAGATAGGTGGATATTGCCATTGGGGGTCTTCTTAAGCATTTGTTAAATCACACAACATGTCTCTAGCTTTAATATAAGAAATACAATTCAACTAACATCACAATTTCTGTAAGAAAGATGAACTTAGATTTACAACCACCCTTAATAAAAAAAAGTGGAGATATTATTTCCAATTTATTAATAATTTAACAGTAACTAATTATCATAGTCATGATGGTGGAACAAGCAGAATGTTACTGTATGGTTGCTGTGACTGTGTTTCAATACAAGATGATCAAGCACAAAGTGTGAATTCAGCAAAATATGTTTACAAGTCATCATAGTTGTTTTTTTTAACAAGTGGCAGAAGTATTAGATTAAATGGGAGTGAGTAATGTAGAAACCAGATCCTTTTAAGACAAGTATTATGATAAATTACTGAAAAAAGTCGATCTGTGTTCAATTACACTCCTTAAGTTGTGATCTTGGATTAATATATGCCCGATTTGACATTTCATCTGGCCACGCCAACGAATAAACCAACATTGAACATGGTGAAATATGGCCTAAATCTACTGCGTGATAGAAAGTACCGGACACAAAGATACACAACGTGGTGTCCAGGAAACAAATTAACACACACAAAGGCTAAAAGGTAATGTTACTTCAGTCGAAGTAGTTTCTAGATTAGACCGCGCAACCAGTCATTGAGTCAGACAGTTTCTAGCGGGTCTTCCGTTCCACCAATAAGCCTACGTCTAAATTTGGCCCACCTGAAAATTTTCATCAGCCGCGAAAAACTCATCTTCGGAGATTTCCTCATCATCGCCGACGCCTTCATGGAGTTCTAAGTCGAATACACCAGCCATAATTCACATCTGGGAACTTGGAGAGAGACATAAAAAGACAAAAGCTGGTAGGAAGATACCGATGTAGGCTTGACTCTCTGGTCACTTGTGAAACCTAGGGATTCCGTGTGACGTCATACATCACATGTAAAGTGACTTCCGGTGCAAATGGACCAATCAGAAACGATGGAATTCCGTGTCGGCGGTATTCACAGTCTCTTTCAGTCACCTGGCAATCAATATGTCCGTTCACCTACGCGTAACATCTGTTAAACACAGTTCATGCAGTCTACGGAGTCTAGAACATTGTAGCGTTTTGATTTAAAGAGCATTTAACTCAAATTTGCAATCGTGGGCAAAAATATGAATCTGCATATACATATATATATTCCCCATACTGCTTCAATATATATACTAACTTATATATATATATATATATATATATATATATATAAACTGATAAAGCCGTTGCAAATTTGGTGTTTTAACTTTTTGTTAACATACATGTAACATACATAGGTGTTTACATCAGGTATATACTAGCTTAAGAAGTTAATATAGATATCACATATACCATCAGACTACAAAACACCAGTGTTAACAAGAGAAGCTAGACAAGTATTTCTTTTCGTCTTTAATGTCGCTCTCTTATAAACTGCATTTTCAGGAAAAAAATTAAACACCGACTACGTATTGACTGCTGAAAAATAACCCCCCAAAATAGCTTGATTATAACATCCAACCTCAGAATTACGGATGATAAACAAGTGTTGCTATAGTCCCTGATTTGATCCATGCCCGTTCTGTAGGACAGGTGTTTATGAGTGAGTTGGATTTAATGCCGCTTTGAATAGTAATTTATTTATATCACGTGTTGGGGAGGAAAACCCGGTCGAAGTTCACCACTTTCCTGAAACATGAACACAATATGATGCTGTCAAACCAAGATACATTATCAGGGTTAATCTGGGATTCGAACTCTGGATCATAGGTTTCTCGAAAGCCTAGGCTACGTACCTCAGACTACAGGACCATGCACCGTGTCCTAGGGTCATAGGTTTCTCGAAAGCCTAGGCTACGTACCTCAGACTACAGGACCATGCACCGTGTCCTAGGGTCATAGGTTTCTCGAAAGCCTAGGCTACGTGCCTCAGACTACAGGACCACCCGTGTCCCAGGATCATAGGTTTCTCGAAACCCTAGGCTACGTGCCTCAGACCAAAGGACCACCCGTGTCCTAGGGTCATAGGTTTCTCGAAAGCCTAGGCTACGTGCCTCAGACCACAGGACCACCCGTGTCCCAGGATCATAGATTTCTCGAAACCCTAGGCTACGTCTGAGACAACAGGACCACCCGTGTCCCAGGAACAAGCGAACAACACAGGCATGTGGGTATTTCTCGTAATATCATGGATGTTTATAGCACCTCGCCCAAACTGACACACTCCTGCTTTATGTCAGGAGAGAAGGATCTCTGTCTTGAAGCGTGATCACCCAGGTCAAGTGCATGATTATATGCCTCAGTGATAAAGATGCTAAAAAAAAAAAAACAACAAAAAATGAAATAAGAAATCCCTCGAACCCGTTGAATCCGGAAGTAGAATCAACTAGCCCTATTGGGGCGATTTCCCCGTTACCGATTGCAGTGTGTAAGTTAAAGTTGGAAGATTTCCTACGCTACTTTAAGCTCCCATACAGAGCTTTCAATGATATCAAATTCAAAAATAATTTAACATTCAAACATATATTCAAAATTTGTGATACGGGCCTATCTCTTACAGATATTTCAAAATGAGACGCACTTACACGGGAAAATAGATTTTCTGTTTTACAGTGAGAATCCATTGCTACTGCAAAGTCTAGGCAAAATATATGCTTGACAGTGAGCATGCAGGTGAGTGAGTATGGTTTTACACCGCTTTTTGCATTATTCCAGCAATATCACCGCGGGGCACACCAGCAATGGGCTTCACATATTGTACCCATGCATGTGGGGAATCATACCCAGGTTTTAGGCCTGACGAGCGAACGGTTTTACCACTAGACTACCCCACCGCCCCTGGCCATCATAGCCTTGGCATACTTGGATGAGGATAATTGGTAGCCCTTGGGATCTGAAGCCGAGGGTTGGTCCAACTGATGAGGACGACGACGTCCATGTTCATCCTGCTATAGATGTTCAATGGAGTTACGGTCAGTGCACGGATATTTCCATTCCTCATTAAATCCATTGACACACGAGCGGGGTGTGGGCGGATGCTATGCTGTTGGAATTCAAACTAACGACGGGTCCTAAACGCGAAGGGTACCGCGACTGGCCTCAATACCGTATCACGTTAACTAACCTCTCTTGAGTCGACCATCACATCACCGATTTGCCTACACGAATGTCATAACCTTGAAATCACACTAATTAATTCGTTGAGCTCATTTGTTCCCCAGCCTAATCATGCATGCCTATTGCTTGCCCTTTGTGCGCTACTGTCATGTATTGTTTCGCTGTGACGACTGCTGTCACAAACAACAATCTCCCTTAGTTACACTGTTTGTTTGTTTCTTGTTGGTTGGTTGGTTTGTTGTTTAACGCCGTACTCAGCAATATTCCAGCTATATGACGGCATTCTGTAAATAATCGAGTCTGGACCAGACAATCCAGTGACTGACATCATGAGCATCGATCCACGGAAATGGGATATGATGACATGCATCAACCAGGTCAGCGAGCCTGACCACCCGATCCCACTAGTTGCCTCTTCCGACAAGCATGGGTTGCTGAAGACCTTTTCTACCCCAGGATCTTCACGGTTCTATTACGGAAAGTGTTCAATAACAATTACCTAAGCGTTTACAGCTGAGACTGAGGAACCCATTATGAATAACCCTGGTGATCAGAAACGGTCCCCAGTACCTCCTCCTTGAGTCTGCCCGGAGAGCGGAAGGTCGGTGGTTCGATTCCCTGGCCTCGTCATACCAAAAAACGTTAATAGGTGGTACTTGTTGTTACCCAGCCTGGCGCTCGACATTAAGGGGATAGAATAAGAACTGGTCGGCTCTGAGTAGTGTTTAACTGCGACATGGTAGCTCAGTGGGAAAGCACTATAAACCGACATTATAGTTCCTCTCCAGAAACCACAATCACACCCGCTGAGTTACCGGTAAGTTAAAATGTTAGTTCACGGTGTGCACGTGCTGGTCAAGCACCTATGCCAACTGTGTGGTGCGTGTCAAAGTTTTAGTCGTCTGCATATAATCACGGACGACTAAGTCTAGCATGACTGGACTCCTTATAAAACAAAAAGGCGCGAACAAAAAAGTTCAGCTTTCTGCCCGAACAAACAGTGGGACCAGATTAGTGGATCGTCTGGGAATTTTACTGTAAACTTAGTGGCAAAGTAGACACAATTTATGGATAACAAGTTCAAGTCTTGGGTGACAACGGTATAAGGATCTATACCGAAACGTCGCCTTTACAGTATTATTTAAAGAAGTTGTTATCCAGAAATTGTGTCTACCTTGTCATCCGTCAACTTCTAAGTAATGCCTGTCAAACAATTTTAACTTAGTGGGTTGTTCCAGTAGAATCTTGCAGGCATGTGAGTCTATTGTATATAGTGGTAGCCTGTCCATGCAAATCTACATGTATTTACTGAAAGGTTTGCCAGAATAATCAGCGCATTTTGCGCGTATATCCATGTTACTGTGTCCTAACAATGTGTTACGCGCCCCAACTCGGCATATATCTGAGTACTTTTATTCGTTTCCCAAGTACAGAGCTCCGGTGGGAAGCTCGGCTCTAGGTTGAAGGGTAATCCTGGAGGAAATGCGTCAGCGCGCGGCGTGACAATTAAATCAGTCGGATGCAATTGTGGGAACATCACTTCCTTATGAAACTGTACTAGATTTAGCATAGCGCCGCATTTTCAACACAGCAAGGGCCAGGGTACGTGCTGGCGCTGTAACAATGATGGACGATGTGGCGTCCAACTTGCCTTCTCCCTTGTTTGTGTGACTTCTTGATGAACGCCACAATCAGGATTATACAAGCTATATGACGGCGACCTGTAAAATCGACTTTGGACCAGACAAAACAGTGATTGATATTACTACCACAACTACTACTACTACTACTACTACTACTACTACTACTAGTACTACTACTACTACTACAACTATTACTACCACTACTACTACAACTATTATTACCACTACTACTACTACTACTACTACTACTACTACAACTATTATTACCACTACCACCACTACTACTACTACCTTTACTACCACCCCTGCTACTACTACTACCACTACTACTGTTACTACTACTACTACTACTACTACTTTAGTAGCACCACTTCTACTACTACTACTACTAAAATGTTACAACACTTATAACATGTTTGTCTACGAACTTGCTGTGGGTGAATGTTGACGCCCAAGTACTTACTGATTCAAGGGCAATCATTATAAAGTGATTCATTGCGAACAAGGCTTATTATCAAAGAATCTGCTTTACACATGCAGTCTCTAAAGTGCAATACCCACTATTGGGTGATACACTGTTCGAACACCTCGGCCTAAATCCACGGATTGTCAACGGCACAAGTACCTCGCAGAGATGTGGATCCGTCGCCGGTAGGTGGCAGCAGCATATGAAGGTCACGTGATCGAAGATCCTCTTTCCGGGGAGCCAGGGATATTGGTGGATACTTTGTGTCAATGTTTCTCGCGATCTCCTGCAAGGACTCATAGTAGCAGCCGGCCGCCGTGTCAGCTGATATAATAGGTCATGGGAAAGCCCAGAAGTGCAGGTTACTCTGAGAGGCGTATGTTACACGCACACTGCTGCTGTCGAGTTTGCTCTACTCTAAACAAACTGTTGACATAATACTGGTATCAATCATATTCGGTTTGTTTTTGTTTTTTTAACGCCGGACTCAACAATATTCCAGCTAAATGAGGGCGATCTGTAAATAATCGAGTTTGAACCAGACAATCCAGTGATTGACACCACGAGCATCGATCCACTCAATTGGGATACGATGTCATGCGTCAACCAAGTCAGCGAGCCGGACCACCCGATCCGTTAGTCGCCTCTTACGACAAGCATAGTCGTCTTTTACGGCAAGTATGGGTTACTGAAGTCCTATTCTTCCCCGGATCTTCACAGGTCTCAATCATATTCACCTGGTTTGGGACCAGTGGTGTATGTTGCTGATATTTGCTTCCAGGGTTGTGTCCCTTAGGCGCACCAGGATCCATTTTCGTCTACTCTTTTCGTTTGTGGAAAGTGGTGCCCAACTGCTCTATTAAGACGTACGCTGCATTTAGCTTTGTTCAGATGCGTGCTTGATCCGTTAGTCACGGAGTCGAATTGGGAGTTAGTTGTGCAATCAAAGCAGGTAAAACTAGGTCAACAATGCATGACACATGTGTGATGCGGATGAAGCATCTCTCCATCTGTTACTTCATCGCGTAGGGAATAAAAGATTATATTACCCATATAAGGACACGGATATCCGGGAACTAATGCCGCCCTCACTGACGATATGTCGTGAATAATCAATGATTGCGTCTATTGGTTGTTCGCCACATCTCTTCACGGAATGGCTTATCCTCAGGTTTTTCACACAAACAATAAATCGGTAATTTGACACGCTGGATGTTCTGATGTTTCGTGTCCCTGTTCGAGAAAAAATGGATGTTTTGAAGAGGCGTCAGGGAAAAAGAAAATATACAGACGTTTGACACTAGCTAAAGATAAAACAAACAATAAATGGTTATTCGATAGTGATCTATTTCATACGGGTATCATAGTTGTGTTTGGGGCCTTATGTTTGCAGTGTTTGGGCAACTGTTTTCAGCCAAAAGTACTGTCGGAAATGCTAGAAAAATGCTTTTTGCCCATTAAGAAAGGATATACTTTTTCACAGACTGTTGCTATCGAAATATCGAGTAACTTCCGATCGACCTACCTGTGATTTGAAGTATTCAAGTCCCAAGGAGTCATATTGACAAGTTTACAAGAAAAGAATTCGGACGAAAACAGTTCACTTTTTTTCTAAGTCAATGGTGACAGTCTATAACGTATTATAGAAATATGCGCACGTGACTCCGTTATAATGATAATAATGTAGTCTTCATAAAACATCTAATCCACACGAAAGAAATCCTATGGAGAAACTTCTAGATGTGCATCTTCTAAAATAACAAAATGAGCTGCGTTTGTATTGTCAACGCTGCTCCCATGATGCATGTCACATTACACTTGCATTGTAGCCATAGTCATGGTACACGACATGGAGTCTGTACTGGGAAATGTACACAAGTTCTTTACATTTTAGAGAGATAGAGGGAAACCATTTATTAGTTTAGATAGGGTGAATTACTGTACCGCCCAAGCTATGGGGTTTTCAATTCATACCATCAAGTCTATGGTCTAATAAATAAAACAAAACAGATATAAGGGTGGTCTCAAAAACAAAACCGGGACGTAAAAGGATATTAAACAGCTTTGATACAGGGTGATTAGGCGTATAGTGTACAAGCTTTGTGAGCAGAAGGTAACCCTGACCTTTAGTAGAATTTTGGAGGAAATTAAAGATACAATTAATGTTTCCCGGACTGCACTAACTATTGCTCTCCACGAGATGGGATATCGATACACTGCGCGTGGCAATGGTCGAGCAGTTTTTGGGGAAACATACTCCGTTTGTCTATGAGGTCACATTTTCTCCACACCTAACATAACTATCGCAGTCAGGACTTCCAGATGATTTAAACATATGAAACCTGGGCGAATAAGAATAATTCTACTGACTTCATGTGGCTATCGGCAGATGGACAAAAAGCATCCATGGTACTATCAGGTAAAGGTAATCGTGTCATTGTTTTGCACGCCACAACCCGTGATCTGGGGCCTATTGATGGATATGTACTAGTTTTCGAGGCGAAAAAGAAAACTGGTGATTTTCATAAAGACATTATAGGAGGTGATGTGTTCATATATTGCTTGGAACATCCTATTGCCCATTTTAAACAATCTCAGTGTCATTGTCATGGGTAACGCCAGTTAATATAACGTCCGGGAATCAGATACTGTCTCGCCTACCATGAGTAGTCTGGAAGCGACCATACATGAATATATGACATTGTCGACTTCAGAACATCTGAGGGGCGGTCGGGTAGCCTAGTGGTTAAAGCGTTCGCTCGTCACGCCGAAGACCCGGGTTCGATTCCCGACATGGGTACAATGTGTGAAGCCCATTTCTGGTGTCCCCCGCCGTGATATTGCTGGAATATTGCTAAAAGCGGCGTAAAACCATACTCACTCACTCAGAACATCTGAAACGAAAGTTCAACTCATGGAGAAAATTCGGCTTTATAAGAAACCACCAAAGATGTGTTGGTGGCACAAAGCGGCCACGCTGACTTACGTCCGCCAGTCAGATATTGTGAGCTCAACCCTAATGTGCCTTTCTTGGCTAACTGTGAACGGGGACCATGTAATAGATGGTCTCTGCTGTGAAGGGTTCGTGGCAAGACGTAACACAACATTCAAACTCACACATGTCAAAGGGAGGATCAGCGCGGTCTTTGCGAGATATCAACCTTGTTGAACCAGTTATCAGACCTTTGGGTGATAGTACAGATTCATTTATGTCATCATTTTCCTCAAGAAATCATTCTGTAGAACAACAAATGCTTCTTGATTCCAAAACCGCAACCCTCAATTACTCATCCCGTTAAATAGTTTTTACTATTCCATCATTTTCCCACGCAAATCATCATTTTACCTGTAAATGTACATTTTATGGGTAATGACAGTGTCAGTTGGGTTAGATTAGGTCAATTTACCTTCTAAAATTTCTGTTTGGATAACGTTTGTAATTTTTTTGTCAAATCCAATTTGCAAGTGTATACTTTCTTTTGCTCGGCAGTGTATTCAACCTTAAACAAACATTACAGGCAAGACAAACACACAACCCTACCAACCCTGTCTCTGTTTGTTTGTTTGTTGTGTAACGCCGCAATCAGCAATATTCTAGCTATATGACGGCGGTCTGTAAATAATCGAGTCTGAACCAGACAATTCACTGATTGACAACATGGACTTCGATCCACGCAATTGGGATACGATGACATGCATCAACCAAGTCAGCGAGCCTGACCACCCGATCCCGTTAGTCGCCTCTTCCGACAAGCATAGTCACCTTTTACGACAAGCATGGGTTGCTGAAGACCTGTATTCTACCCTATTCTTCACGGATAACCTATCTTTGTAATGAAAGGGATCATTTGTAGATTGAAAAACAAGCACATGCTGTGTTAGTAAATAACCAAAGTTATAATAACAAAAGAACAATTCGAATCAAACTTGTTGGACCTGACAATTTGCCCGAGTTTAGTCTCCCATTAAATTGCCTTCGTGCTAACAAAGCACGGTCCGGTAGCCAAGTGGTAACCTGGGGCAACCGTATCTTTGCGCTGCTCCCTATAAACCATTTTGATATTGACTTGTCAGTACACAGAGCGGTTCCTGTGATGTTTTCCTAATATTTTCCGGATTCGAGACAAATCGTCCTAATAAAAAAACTCTGCCATAACAAACATGGACCGAAATCTCAAGAAAATTGCAACACGATTCGCTTCCTTAAACACTTGCCTTCAAATATGTGCACTTATCTTTTCGATCATGCAACTTTCTATGTGTACTTATCGAGCTGGAATCTTATCAAGAGGGTACTGACATTTGGCCGCAAACGCTGACCGCAGTACTGTTTACCAGTCCGATTTGCAACTGGATAAGCTAATATACTGTTTGCTCAATGTAAAATATAAGGAGTCGTATTTGAAGGCAAGTGTTTAAGGAAGTGAATCATGTAGCATTTGTCGTTAACCAGATCACGACGCGTGGACTTTGCTTAAACATATAAAGTTCGATGCAGATTTAGATCGGGGATCTATGAGGAAAACACTATGGAGCAGCACGTATAGATCTGTATAGCTTGCGAGTCCAAATGTTGTTGTTTTTAATTATCTATTTGTTCTTAAAATGTTATTTTATTTTTTCTTCTATTTATTTCATTTCATTACATTACATTACATTACATTACATTTCAATTCATTCATTCATTCATTCATTCATTCATTCATTTGTTTATTTATTATCATTTTTTTTATTTCATTTCAATTTATTTATTTATTTATTTTTTATTTTTTATCATTATTATTAAATTATTTTTTTAATTGGGGTGGTTGGGGGGGGGGGGGGGGGGGGGGGGGGGGGGGGGGGGGAGAGGGGCAGCATAGAGATACGGTGACCGCAGCTACCTATGGTGCTTAAAGCGTTCGTTCGCCACGCCAAAGACCTGGGTTCCATTCTCCCCATGGATGCGATTTGTCAGTTCTTGGTTCGCCCGCCGTCATTTTGCTGTGGTAAGGCTACAAGATGTGTAAACCCACTCACTCATGCACTGATACAACCCAATCCGTTTAATCAGGCTCCGTCGCCGATCTGACCTGACTGAAGTGCAGATCCACATGCTATGCATTCATCAGTGAACGTGACGCTATCCCACATGTATCGCGTCCCGTGTAATCAAACACCCACCCTCACACAAAGTTAGATATTTGTGTCCGACATTTCTCAGTCTACCCTGTTAGATAGTCGTTACCGAGTCCCAAGGATATGTATTTTCGGGGGCCGTATACACAAGGCTATGGCGAATATTATCCACGAAGGCGTCATCTTCGCTAATTATCATTAAGAAATACAACTCTTGTTTCACAACGATTAATTGATCAACGCAATTTTATTTTAACATGTTAGTTGTTAACATTAGATTGTGTTCAATTTCATATGATCAAAACTCTGAATTTGAGCCAAACGATATTTATTGGACAAAGTAATGAAATATTTCGGCGATGTGAAAAAGTTTTTCTACTAATTATATTTTTCACTGAAATAGCCTTAATGCCGTCCTTGTGAAGGTGAGAAACAAGACAGAAAGGCAGGCATATAAATTCCTTCTAGCCTGCTAGCCCGTGTCAGTTTGTCTGATTTTAAAGTCATCCCAATAGCTGGTAGAATTTTAGGCAAATAAAGGCGTTTCCTTAACTGTCATCACAATTCGGGTAAGCAAAGATTTCAAGGTAAGTTGTATCGCGGAAGGCTGAAATATTGCCGATGTGACATTACATATTAACTCACTCATATTCTAGGGTAGAATAGGTCTTCAGCAACCCATGCTTGCCGTAAAAAGGCGACTATGCTTGTCGTAAGAGGCGACTAACGGGGTCGGGTGGTCAGGCTCGCTGACTTGGTGGATGCACGGGGTATCCCAATAGTATGTATCGATGCTCATGATATCAGTCACTGGATTGTCTGATCCAGACTGGTTTATTTACAGACCTCCGTCATATAGCTGTGATATTGCTGAGTGCGGCGTTAAACAAAAAACAAACAAACAAACACCAAAAACTCGCTTCATAAACATATTGCGTTTTGACATGCCCCCGATTGTTCAACTGCGCCTTCTTCTGTGATGTGATTGACAGGCCCACGTGCCAATATCTACGACTGCGATATGATTGTACACTCATTAACAATAGCGCTATCAACTTATCAGATTAGTTTCTTCAGGACATGACTTATACAGGGAGTGTTCTGTCGAAGAAAAAGATCGGCGTTTCACGACTCAACAAATCAATAATGAAAGGTATTTATAAACAGTTATATTCATAAAGCTGACAACACCCAATACTAGTGACACGATCAACATTTGACTTGGGGAAAGAATCAGCAGTAATACCGGCGGGTCACTGGTGATGTATACGTCATAGCTACCACCTGTATCTATTGCCTGTACGTTGTTGGTTACATAGACACGCGGTACTCATAAGTGTGGGCATAGCTTGTTCCTTAGTAACCACGAGTCCTGCACGTGAGTAGCGTCTACCTTAGTAACCACGAGTCCTGCACGTGAGTAGCGTCTATCTTAGTAACCACGAGTCCTGCACGTGAGTAGCGTCTACGTTAGTAACCACGAGTCCTGCACGTGAGTAGCGTCTACCTTAGTAACCACGAGTCCTGCACGTGAGTAGCGTCTACCTTAGTGGTCACGAGTCTTGCACGTGAGTAGAGTCTACCTTAGTGGCCACGAGTCCTGCACGTGAGTAGCGTCTACCTAAGTGGCCACTAGTCATGCACGTGAGTAGCGTCTACCTAAGTTGCCACTAGTCATGCACGTGAGTAGCGTCTACCTTAGTGGCCACGAGTCCTGCACGTGAGCAGCGTCTACCTAAGTGGCCACTAGTCATGCACGTGAGTAGCGTCTACCTTAGTGGCCACTAGTCATGCACGTGAGTAGCGTCTACCTAAGTGGCCACTAGTCATGCACGCGAGTAGCGTCTACCTAAGTGGCCACTAGTCATGCACGTGAGTAGCGTCTACCTTAGTGGCAACGAGTCCTGCACGTGAGTAGCGTCTACGTAAGTGGCCACTAGTCATGCACGTGAGTAGCGTCTACCTAAGTGGCCACTAGTCATGCACGTGAGTAGCGTCTACCTAAGTTGCCACTAGTCATGCACGTGAGTAGCGTCTACCTTAGTGGCAACGAGTCCTGCACGTGAGTAGCGTCTACCTAAGTGGCCACTAGTCATGCACGTGAGTAGCGTCTACCTTAGTGGCAACGAGTCCTGCACGTGAGTAGCGTCTACCTAAGTGGCCACTAGTCATGCACGTGAGTAGCGTCTACCTTAGTGGCAACGAGTCCTGCACGTGAGTAGCGTCTACCTAAGTGGCCACTAGTCATGCACGTGAGTAGCGTCTACCTTAGTGGCAACGAGTCCTGCACGTGAGTAGCGTCTACCTAAGTGGCCACTAGTCATGCACGTGAGTAGCGTCTACCTTAGTGGCAACGAGTCCTGCACGTGAGTAGCGTCTACCTTAGCGGCCACTAGTCATGCACGTGAGTAGCGTCTACCTTAGTAACCACGAGTCATATGTGACATTAGCTTCTACCTTAGTAGCCACGAGTCATATGTGTCATTAACTTCTACCTCAGTAGCCACGAGTCATTTGTGTCATTGGAGTCTACCTTAGTGGATCATATGATGAGTACGGTTTAACTGAAACAGTAGAAAGTAAGTTGAAGCCAATTGAAATAGAAATAAATAAAATGGGACTCGTGAAGATCCGGGGTAGAATAGGTCTTCAGCAACCCATGCTTGCCGTAAAAGGCGACTAACGGGATCGGGTTGTCAGGCTCCCTGACTTGGTTGATGCATGTCATCGCACCCAACTGCATGGATCGATGATGATCACTGGATTGTCTGGTCCAGACTCGACTCCAGACGGCGTACCTGAAAATGACGGCGATACGTTTATGGAACGTTGGAAGATGATTGTGGACACTCTAAAGGATATGGAGGGAGATTAAGTCTAGTGTCTTCGTGATATTGAGAGATCATTTAGGTTAAGTCAGAGGTCAGTAGATCGACCTAGACCTTTATTACTGTGCTTCGACCACAAGGACGGCAAGCTAAACGCTTTGAACCACTGTTAAACTATCAAAAGGTTCGTATAGCTGTGTCCAGTGATCGTTCCAAGCGGCAAAGAGCTGCCCCACAGGGACTTCAAGCTGATAACAAACGTGGCTATTTCCCAAACGGAAAACTCTTTGTATCAACTCTTTGCGCGATAAGCGCCTGCCACCATTGACAGATCAGAGGCCACACCACACTGACCGTTCCTCTGACCGCGTGCGTTCTAACAGTACTGGGTGATCGAGACACACGGGTAGTACTCGCGAAAACTACCGGTTAAAAACTCGTGACACCTGTGACGGTTAGGCCGTGGCCCCCAGACGGATGATGTTTCGTTTCTGTTTAACAGAGTGAGTGAGTAACGGGATCGGGTGGTCAGGCTCCCTGACTTGGTTGATGCATGTCATCGTATCCCAGTTGCGGAGATCGATGCTCCTGATGTCAATCGCTGAACCGTCTAGTCCAGACTCGTTTATTTACAGACGGCGGTCATATAGGTGGGATATTGCAGGTGCGGCGTTAAACAACAAACAGCAACTACAACAACAAATGGTTTTGAATACTTAAGTTACATTTGGAAACAATCCGAAGTGAGGGATGTAAAACTGATCATGTGGGCCAATCTTGAAAATCCGAACAGGTGTCAACAGTATCCTCAATTTGTGTATCCATTGCAAACTGAAAGGCCATAGGCCCATAGTTCAACGTATTTACAAGATATGGATGTATCTTCTAACAGGGGCGGTCGAGTAGCCTAGTGGTTAAAGCGTTCGCTCGTCACGCCGAAGACCCGGGTTCTATTCCCGACATGGGTACAATGTGTGAAGCCCATTTCTGGTGTCCCCCGCCGTGATATTGCTGGAATATTGCTAAAAGCGGCGTAAAACCATACTCACTCACTCTAACTCACAATGCATGATGTATGTACAATGAAATATTTTGTAATAAAGTAATATGAGAGGTTGACATGGGTATGCAAAACAAATTGATATTTGGATAAGATGTAAACTTCTTTGGAATGTACTTGTTTCTAAATTGAGGATAGAGTTTACACACAAGTATACATGATACACATTAAGGTTTCAAGATGTACAGATATTGTTAGACTTTTTAAATATACCTTTATAGATCTTCAAATCAACACGTGTACAAGTCCCTACGTCCTCTGATTATTGGGTATGGATGACCCCTTTCACACTGCCACAAACATTATGACAAATTCAATTCAGTACACTGATAAAGTCACATGGTTCCATCGTCAGCCAATCGGTGAAAATAAACTCGTGAAAGTAATGTGCGCTGTTGCGAACAAACAGCCATCGAAGCGTCTCACAAATCACAGTGCGAGGAAATTCCTTTTCCAAACATTGTCCCGATAGCGCAGGGCCTCCCACGTGATTCATGCAGATTACTGGACACAAAATATTCTGAAGTCAGATCTCGTTAAATATTATGTCCCAACGACGAACAGATCAACAGAGAATAGATCTTCAGAAACCCATGCTTGCCGTAACAGGTGACTATGTTTGTCCTAAGAGGCGATCAACGGGATCGGGTAGTCAGGCTCGCTTACTTGCATGTCAGGGTATCCCAATTGCAGAGATCGATGCTCATGTTATCAATCACTGGATTGTCTGGTCCAGACTCGATTATTTACAGACTGCCGTCATATAGCTGGAATATTGCTGAGTGCGGCGTTAAACAACAAACCAACGACAACGATTGTTTAGAGACAGCCGGACATTTTTTAACGTAAGGTAGTCAGATATCCAACACAAAATGAAACAACGTGATATTTCGGCCATATTTTGGGCAAAATCCATGAGTTTTTTAATTCGGAAAATTACTCC
The DNA here is from genome assembly GCF_023055435.1 of Haliotis rufescens. NCBI lineage: Eukaryota > Metazoa > Mollusca > Gastropoda > Lepetellida > Haliotidae > Haliotis > Haliotis rufescens. Next base: position 462,499 of record NW_025963902.1, read on the forward strand.
GGAGATCTACAAGCACGGGTATGGGATCTCATGTCCCAACTTTGCTATATTTAGGGTTTCTGAGAGAAGTGATTTCGAAATCACACAGTTTATCAGAGGTGCAATGAATGGTTGGGGTATGGAGAATGGAAAGGTAACTGAAACAGGATAACTTTTTCAGGTTCTTAAAGTCATGAGCAGATTGCGTGGAGCCCTAGCCGTGACCAGCCAGAGAGCTGCTGTTTAAAGTCTTGGGGTACATCTGAAGAGCTCACTCTCCATGTTTAGTGTAGGTGATTGGTCTCTCGTGTTGGGTAGACATCTTGAATACACGAGGATGGCAATACTTGCAGAAGGTGCTCTCCGCCACGGCAAGAATGCAGGATACCGGACAACTTCCGCCATGTTTGTCAGGGGTGCACACAAGGTCTATCCGTTGCAATGGTTTTTAACTTTTCAGATGCCATTTTTTGTCACCTAGCTAGAATAACTGCGGGTTTAGGGGGCTTTTATTAAATGCTTCCCTGGGGTAAATGTAATGTTTATTTACTAAAGTTAATAATAAAGCCTATACGTTTGTTAACATGGGGCTCCGATTGAAGTCACTTATGTGGTTGTTGCACGCCATTATTGATCTTCTATGTGTGTGTCGATGTCGACGTCAAAATTACGATGTTTGTGGGTTGCTTTGATATTCATTTTCGAGGTTTTAACATTTTAAACCATAAAATTGCAAGCAGAGTAATAGTTCTGCCCACCTTGAGCTTAACGCCAAATATTTCAAATGGGGCCAATATAGGAGTGGGGCGATGGAGTAGCCTCGTGGTAAAAGCGTTCGAGCGTCACCTGAAGACCCGGGCCACCGTGTGAAGCCCATTTCTGTTGTCCCCCGCTGTGATATTGCTGGAATATTGTTAAAAGCGGCGTAAAACCATACTCAGTCAATCACTCACTCACTATATTAGGATTATCAAACACACATGTGTGTCTGTAAAATGCATGTGGACCTCTCCCACATCCAGCTCTTTGTAAATAGTTCAAGGAACGCATATATTTTATCAATGCAACAGTTGATTCAGCATTTATTCAAAAAGGTGGTTTCTCATTGATGTTACATGTACACATGCGGTTAGTTGTTATGGTGGCTGTTACAAGGGGATCTCACAGATGTACCGGCGTCGAAGGTGGCAGTAGAGGTCACTGAGCCCCCAGCTGTCCAGCTGACCACAGTCTTCACCGCGACTGTTGTCTGGCTCCCCCTTCCCCCAAGCGGGGACCTTTGTGGATCCCGTGTTCCATTTAAACCCAGTTTTTGAGCTTCGTTTCAGACCAGTCCACACACGGTATGCAGTGTTTCTTTCTGAAAAAGTAAAACGCAAGAGTTAGATAAAAGTAAAATGTTTTTCATGGCAAGAGTTGAATGGCAGGATGTCAGTTAGTCCACTTAAAATGTGTCATTTTACGAAGTGTTCAAAGAAGTGCAAACGACATTTGCTAAAAATGGTTGTACTATTCGATGCAGTTCCCTGCCTTCACGCCGTGGCATCACGGAAGGGCGTTCTGACCGCGAAAGGTCCTTCGCATTTGTTTGACCAAGGTTTCTCAGCAATCGGCTGATAACTGTGTAATGGTAGCCCTGTTGACACCCGATGGCTTTTACTGACATTGCCAGACAGCACATTTACGTCACCGTCAAGCATCAGCGGTCATATCTTTACAGTGGAAGACCATTATTGAATAACTGCAATATCGTTAAGTGCAGCGATAAGCTGCAAACGAAAGCAACATATGTTTCATGTAGCTTATTTGTTTGCCCTTATGGGTTTATTCCCCAGAAAGGTTTGAAGGAAATTCTCTTACGTGCGTCTCCTCCTTTGGGTCCCAAAGCAGTCATATACCCAGCAATGAGTCCATACTTCTCGGGAGTGTCCAGATCGATGAGACGGCCACGTGTCTTCCGACATGCATCCACAGCAGATTGGTAGCTTCTTGCATCCGCAAAATCACTCAGTTTGAAGCACATCTTGGGATTCTCAGTCTTTGTGTATCCATCAGGACAGATCACTGCGGGGTGGAGTCGAATAAGAATAAGAATAAGCTTAACAGGTTAATGCTGACACAGCATTGCCCTAGAAACAGTCAACTACCTTTCGTAAAACATAACTTGGTGTTGGTTTTTGTTTGTTTTTTAGCGCAGCACTCAGCATTATTCATGCTATATGACGTCGATCTGTAAATTATCCACTTTGGACAAGATAATCCAGTGATTGATATTATCAGCACCGTCCAACGCCGCCGAGATGATAAAAAACGCTATCATCCATCTTACAGAGCATGACCAAACCAAACATCCATCATGTTGTCCATTACGACCATCATAGGTTGTTTGGCAATCAGAATGGGGCACACGTGGCCCAGGGGTCCAAGGCGCCGCAATTCGCCTTGCAGAGTTCCGTCCCTTGGGCATGGGAGAAACCCGGGGCTTCCGTGTGACGAGCGAACGCTTTAACCACTAGGCTAAACCCAGCACCAGTATTGCCAGAACATACGTGATCTAACCAACAGCACAATTATCATAAATCAGTAAACATTTTCATCTGCCTACATGTACAATTTAACACAGAAATGAAATGTTATCCAAAGCAAGAGTTTTAAGATGTGTCATGATGCCACTTTGTATTTCTGTGTAACTATTATAAAGATATTAGAAATTCATACAAATATGCATATTTCAGAGACAATATTTTGTGAAATGATCTATTTGCTCATAGTGTCCTTCATAATGTAGTTAGTTTTGGTCTGTTAGTTAAATGACGGAGTACCACTTTCATAGTGGTGGAAGGCCCAAGGTGATGGTGGTCTTAGGCGCTCACAACAAAGTGAAACACACGGGTCTGTTGCTGAGGGAACCAATGCTCAAGATCAGGGCGATCGGGATTCGAACCGAGGACCATAACACGCCTAAGGGAGACAACCCTGCACAGCGAATTGTGGCGACTGTAACCCCAGCGCCCCTATCAAAAATAGGTATTCTGCCCTGTTCATAAAAGCGACAAAACCCTTTCCATATTGATGGAACCTGCTACAAACACATGCAAAGGCAAGTCAAAATAGGGAATTGTATGGACACATGTTTGTTACTGATGCGTCAAGTTTGAAAATGTCCTCCAAAGTCAACATACCAACTACGTCAATTCTGGAACTGGTGGCGGTTTTTATGGTTTTGTAGCACATGGTGGGCGTCATCGGTCTATATCCGGCAGGACAGGCGGCTGTGGAAAGTAAACGATGAAATAAGAAGCACTTCAAGTTTAACCAATGTAATATAGGTGTCTCCATATTGTTTTCCATTGTCATTGGTGTATCAATGGCCTTTGAGCTCTAAACATTTTTCAGTACCAATGAAGGATTTATAGAGAGGTTAGAGTGAAGGATAAACTGGAATGAGGGGCGGGCTAAGAGGCGGGAAGAACAGGTTTGGATGACAGACTGACTGTCGGGAAAGGAGGGGCAGGGGGGACGGAGAGACAGGAATTAGAGACATGAAGAACTGACGGGACGGAGAGGCAGGAAGGACAGAGGGGATGGAGAGGCAGGAAGGATAGAGGGGATGGAGAGGCAGGAAGGATAGAGGGGACGGAGAGGCAGGAAGGATAGAGGGGACAGAGAGACAGGAAGGATAGAGGGGACAGAGAGGCAGGAAGGATAGAGGGGACAGAGAGGCAGGAAGGATAGAGGGGATGGAGAGGCAGGAAGGATAGAGGGGACGGAGAGGCAGGAAGGATAGAGGGGACAGAGAGACAGGAAGGATAGAGGGGACAGAGAGGCAGGAAGGATAGAGGGGATGGAGAGGCAGGAAGGATAGAGGGGACGGAGAGGCAGGAAGGATAGAGGGGACAGAGAGACAGGAAGGATAGAGGGGACAGAGAGGCAGGAAGGATAGAGGGGACGGAGAGGCAGGAAGGATAGAGGGGATGGAGAGGCAGGAAGGATAGAGGGGACAGAGAGACAGGAAGGATAGAGGGGACAGAGAGGCAGGAAGGATAGAGGGGACAGAGAGACAGGAAGGATAGAGGGGACGGAGAGGCAGGAAGGATAGAGGGGACAGAGAGACAGGAAGGATAGAGGGGACAGAGAGGCAGGAAGGATAGAGGGGACAGAGAGACAGGAAGGATAGAGGGGACAGAGAGGCAGGAAGGATAGAGGGGACGGAGAGGCAGGAAGGATAGAGGGGACAGAGAGACAGGAAGGATAGAGGGGACGGAGAGGCAGGAAGGATAGAGGGGACGGAGAGACAGGAAGGATAGAGGGGACAGAGAGACAGGAAGGATAGAGGGGACAGAGAGGCAGGAAGGATAGAGGGGACAGAGAGGCAGGAAGGATAGAGGGGACGGAGAGGCAGGAAGGATAGAGGGGACGGAGAGGCAGGAAGGATAGAGGGGACAGAGAGGCAGGAAGGATAGAGGGGACAGAGAGGCAGGAAGGATAGAGGGGACGGAGAGACAGGAAGGATAGAGGGGACAGAGAGGCAGGAAGGATAGAGGGGACGGAGAGACAGGAAGGATAGAGGGGACAGAGAGGCAGGAAGGACAGAGGGGACGGAGAGGCAGGAAGGATAGAGGGGACGGAGAGGCAGGAAGGATAGAGGGGACAGAGAGGCAGGAAGGATAGAGGGGACGGAGAGACAGGAAGGATAGAGGGGACAGAGAGGCAGGAAGGACAGAGGGGACGGAGAGGCAGGAAGGATAGAGGGGATGGAGAGGCAGGAAGGATAGAGGGGACAGAGAGGCAGGAAGGATAGAGGGGACAGAGAGGCAGGAAGGATAGAGGGGACGGAGAGACAGGAAGGATAGAGGGGACAGAGAGGCAGGAAGGATAGAGGGGACAGAGAGACAGGAAGGATAGAGGGGACAGAGAGGCAGGAAGGATAGAGGGGACAGAGAGGCAGGAAGGATAGAGGGGACGGAGAGACAGGAAGGATAGAGGGGACGGAGAGGCAGGAAGGATAGAGGGGACAGAGAGGCAGGAAGGATAGAGGGGACGGAGAGACAGGAAGGATAGAGGGGACAGAGAGGCAGGAAGGATAGAGGGGACAGAGAGGCAGGAAGGATAGAGGGGACGGAGAGACAGGAAGGATAGAGGGGACGGAGAGGCAGGAAGGATAGAGGGGACAGAGAGGCAGGAAGGATAGAGGGGACGGAGAGACAGGAAGGATAGAGGGGACGGAGAGACAAGATGTACAGACGGGAAGGTGAGACAGGAAGGACAGAGGGGACGGAGAGACAGGAAATAGAGGTAGGAAGGAAATAGGAATGAGAGAAGGGAAGGGACACAGTGGCGGTAGACTGGAAGTTGAATCGAGAAGCCAGAGTCGGGAACGGAAGACAGAGAGGAAAGATGAGAAGAACAGACGGGATCGGAAGACAGCAAAGAGACAAGGGAAGTGCAGAGGAAAATGAATGACTGACTGGTAAAGAGATACAGGAAAGACAAGAAGATGTGGCTGGGGATCGAACCCCGTACCTTCCGCTCTCCGGGCGGACGCTCTACCATTAGACCACGGAGGCGGTCCCGGAAGACAAGAAGGAGAGAAGGGAAGTACAGAGGAAAAAGAATGACTGACTGGTAAAGAGATACAGGAAAGACAAGATGAGAGACATGAAGTATCAGATTACACTAATTATAGTCTGGTGCAGCTCATCCATATTTACCGTTTACAACGTCCACGCGAGTTATCCATGCATACGAGGGAACAGCATTTTAGGCAAATATATTTGAAACCGTACCTAAAAGCCCAGTCACTGCACAGGATAACAGCAGGATGAGTCTCGACATGGTGCTGATTCTGAAATAGAAATAATCAGTACCTGCAGAAACTCTTCAGAATTTCGTTTGTATCAATAGATTTGTTTTGGTCATGATTTTGCATTGAAAAGAATCATTGTTCACTGAATGACCAGACAAAAGGATTTCCGTTCGTTCGGGGACGTTCCACACGTGCTCAGTGCTGCCCAAGCAGTTGTGATGTTGTGCCGCTACTGTGAGTGAGTGAGTGAGTGAGTGAGTGAGTGAGTGAGTGAGTGAGTGAGTGAGTGAGTGAGTGAGTGAGTGAGTGAGTGAGTGAGTGAGTGAGTGAGTGAGTGAGTGAGTGAGTGAGTGAGTGAGTGAGTGAGTGAGTGAGTGAGTGAGTGAGTGAGTGAGTGAGTGAGTGAGTGAGTGAGTGAGTGAGTGAGTGAGTGAGTGAGTGAGTGAGTGAGTGAGTGAGTGAGTGAGTGAGTGAGTGAGTGAGTGAGTGAGTGAGTGAGTGAGTGAGTGAGTGAGTGAGTGAGTGAGTGAGTGAGTGAGTGAGTGAGTGAGTGAGTGAGTGAGTGAGTGAGTGAGTGAGTGAGTGAGTGAGTGAGTGAGTGAGTGAGTGAGTGAGTGAGTGAGTGAGTGAGTGAGTGAGTGAGTGAGTGAGTGAGTGAGTGAGTGAGTGAGTGAGTGAGTGAGTGAGTGAGTGAGTGAGTGAGTGAGTGAGTGAGTGAGTGAGTGAGTGAGTGAGTGAGTGAGTTTGGTTTAACGCCGCTTTTAACAGTGTTCCAGTTATATCGCGGTGTGTCAGCTTCATGTGGGAGGAAAGTCCGAAGCAACTTCTCCTTATTTCGTCGGTTGGTCATTTGGGTCACTTCTCCAAACCTTGAGGCTGTGAGGCGCCATTTTCTTTCTGTGTGCCCCCCCCTGGGCTCCGGGACTGGTCTCAATATCTTTCGCAGATTCCTCAGTTACCTGTAAAGAAAAACAAAAGTCAAGACATAAAAGAGATGTCCCAAACAATATTTTTTCGCATAGTTTGTTTTACATGACAGTAATCCGAAAAATGCCTAATATACAAGTCTATTTTTCTTTTACAAGGGAACTAATCTGCTTGATCATGATTAAGCATTTTCAAACTTAGTTAATTGCATTTTACAAATGACTCACAACCCCAAACAGTAAGATGTTGCTATGTTTCCTCACAAGCTATGATTTTAACTGTGTATTACAAAGATCAAATCTGAAAGACTTAAGGTTTTAAAGAACTTTACATGTATTATACGTCAGAATTTCCAGTGTTGTGTACCTTCAGTGCCGTGTCAACCATGTACTCTGTAAATGGCTGTTTGGTAGTGATGGTCCTTAGCAGCTGTCTGTACATTGATCAGCCTTTGGGTGAAGATATCTTAGGGCGATATTATGAGATGACTTTGAGCAGTAGTTTGTCATCATGTTGCGCACATGATCATTGTGGCCACTCATGTGTCTGTATTTATGTGGCCTTGGATCGTCAAGCATATGCTGTGACCATTTTCTTTTTGACGGCAGTTCTGCTGCTGTTACGGGTGATCCTGGATACAATATTTTGATACTACATTGCCATAATAATCCTGTTCAAAACAACACTTATACAAATATTTAAAACCTTTTTCCACTCCAATATCCAACACATAATATTTAGTCATATACAGTTTCTCTTTTATATACAAAATCATAAACCATCATAACGTTTCTTAAGGCATTTAGAAGTGATGCACATAAGGAAGAGAATATATGGATGTCAACTTCTATATAATGAGGAACCCCCCTTGACCTCATAATATAGAAGTTGACATCCATACATTCTCTTCCTTATCATAACATTGTAGTTGAGGCCTGGGTATGATATTTCCTTGGCTGTAATATGACCTACCTTTGTACGATGTTTTGGGCTTGTGGAACAACCGCAAGTATTCGGTACAGCTCTTTCCAACTTGCACACTGCCAGTTTAGATGAAATGCTCCAACATCAACAGCACCGCAGCGATGTGCTTACAGGTTGAATGTGGTCCTTTCCCTGCAGGACACTCGCAGTGGGAGTTGACTGGCTCCCCGGTCTTCTCTACCTTCACCTTGTAATTGTATGTGACCTAGGAAAGAGTGAGTGAGTACGTATGGTTATGCACCACTTTTAGCAATATTCCAGCTCTTTCACAGCTAGAGACAACAGAAATGGGCTTCACACATTGAAACCCTTTTGGGGAATTGAACCTAGCCTTCAGCAAGATGAGTAAACACTTAGACCACTAGGCTACCCCCATTAACCCAAGCATAGAAGTCATGCATATAATGTGATGTAGGTGCAATTTAATTTCCCATTAATAAATTCACTTTCAATCAGTTTTATGTCAAGAATGTATTTCGGATTAGCTTCATCTTTGAGTACAAATTTCATTATAATTTAAAAAGGTTTTGTTGTTTGTTTGTTTTTTATCGTGTGTAAATATTTTACCTTGTTTTTCATAGATGCACTGACGATGCCACTTAAGTATACATCAGTAGATGCACATATGTGAACACTGCATGCCAGCACCCTGTCCCCCTCAAACAACAGAGAACCTTTCTCTATGGCCTTGATATCATGTGCAGCTTGGTGTCTCCTGCCATACGGTAGATGAAGTAAGCCTCAATGGTTTCTTTGGAAATGGGAGGCAGCAGTTGACGATGGGAAGGCATCAGCTGTTGAAATCCTGACACTGGCCATGATGTATCTTCTGGACGTGGGATGGAGACAGATGGCCCAACAAAATCATCATTTCTGTCATAAGATTCAAGTCTGAAATGAAAATTAAATACATGTTAACTTGTGCAACTACTATTTCAGATTTGCATAAGGGCATATTATAGGAAAATAATTCATATCATTATCATGAATCATGAATAAGCAATGAAACTTGTATGATTAAACTGTATTTGATAATCTCATGCCTTTATAGCCAGAAGACACTGTACGGCTATCATAAGTCATTCAGAATTTTGGTGCCAATATCATGACGAAAAGGAAGAGTAAAATGTAACACTATAATTTGACAAACGTCTATATTTTGTGAATACTTCAGGTTTCAAAGTTATATAAACCTTCTGTGTTTTACCGCCGACTTGCAAGCATTATGGGAAAATCTTCCGCCCGAAACCCCCATCCTAAAGTAATATGTCCAATGCATTGACGCTCAGTACTTTTAATTATTTTTGAAACAAATTTTGGCGGATACGGGCGGAAGTAGTACCGAATTTTGTTGAGAACTACGTGTCACACCTCGCTGATCATATTCATAAAAAGCCCCGCTAAACTACAAAAGCAATCGGGTGTTCGAAAACAGGTGACGTCTCAGGAGTGCGGTGAATGTTAACAGACGACGCAATGGAGACTGCGCCATTTATCGAGGATTTATATAATCTGAGACCGGGAGCCACAGTTAGTACTTTGGTTATAGGTAACTATACAGTAGGTCATGATTTAATGGAAGGCAACAACTGAAATATATCGATAGTTGATTTTGTCAGTCACAGTAGGCCTGACAGTGACGGAGATGGCACTTATTTGACAGGCAAGAAAAGGGCCTAGTAGAAATTGCGGTGCATATAGCAAATTATGAATGTAAGCATACTTGATAACTAAAAAATTGGGTAACATACCTCTCGATCAGTTCAAGTTTCCTTCCAGCTGTCGAAGCTTTTCGTTGAAAGAGCGCACATTTAAGTTTTGGCACGGACCATAGCAGGTACTTGCTGGCCATGTTCACATAAACTTTGCTACGGCTCTACTTGAAATTCGCGCTAAATGATTCGCAGCGCATTCTAAAAGCGGAACCGTCACAGAGTATGACCACTAGTACACGCACGCCCCTGACGGATTAGTACGGCGGTACTCCCCATTGGTCTTTGGCGATAAATCGTCGATAGCCCGGATCTTCACTGGTCTTGGACTAGTCGTTCTGCTGGATGGGACCCGTGAAGATCCGGGTTAGTACAGGCTGTGGTTGAAGAGATCATCAACCCAAAGAGACCCATGGAAATCTGTGTAGAGAATAGGTATTCAGCAATCCCTGCTTGTCGTAACAGGCGACTATGCTTTTCGTAAGAGGCGTAATCAAACAGATCCAATGGTATTTCTCCATCCGCGGCACTCCTTATGGCATATATAGGGCATTGATACAGGTAGAACTCTCAGGGAGAAAACTCCAGTCTTCCACACATTGGATGCTTGGGGAACATGACTATCCTTAAATTGGTTCCTCCACTGACTCGGTAACAAACTTGAGAACGTCACCCAGAGTTACTTTCCCATTTGACGTTTTTCGTCTTCCAGTTGAATGTAAAAGAAAATTACTATCTATACTTCATTTATGTCGCTACTGAAACAAATCTAATTTGAAAAAGAACCCTGACATCACATGTACACAATCTGTTGGGCGAGCCTTGTACGATTATCATCCCAAACTAGCTTTGCAGAACATTGTGGCGTCATAGGTTACCATGACGTCACAAGCAAATGACATCACTAATATCTCTTCCACTGAAGCTTGATAGCTGTACGTTTAACAATCTCGACACAAGTTATTACTGTATATAAGTTACGTTGGTAGAATTATGTTGGGTGATAAATCTCACCCTCGTGTCTTTTGATATGAAACATTATCAACACTCGTCGACAAAAGATAAAAAAGCTTTGACAAATGATAAGTACGACCATGTCCAAAATGTGTTTAGAATGTGAACATGAATTAGACATGTTTAGGAATGTCTTTAAATTCGGCACGGTATACACATTTGGTTCGTTCTATCTACACAAAACACGTTTGGGGTCTAAAAACATGAAATTAGCCATCTTCTCGCAGCCTGAAAACAACCATCCCGTGAAGATCTGGGGTAGAATAGCTCGGGATCGGGTGGTCAGGCTCGCTGACTTGGTTGATGCATGTCGTCGATCCAAATTGCGTGGATAGATGCTAATGATATCAATCACTGGATTGTCTTGTTCAGACTCGATTATTTACAGACCGCCGTCATTTAGCTGGGATATTAAAAGCTGAGTGCGGAGTTAAACAACAAACAAAGAAAGCGACAAATAAAGGCAATGTCTATTCACAACGAGACATGTTCACAGCGTAGCCCTACGTAACATCCATGATGGCTGTGACCATGTGTTTGTGAGATGTTTGATCACAAAGTTTGAACATAACTTTCAAATGTAACTGGTCGTTTTCATTTACTCAAACGCTTTTGTGCAGCCGGGTATGACTGTTCATATATACAGGTACAGCCTTTTCCACCCCGGATCATATCGGGTCAATCGATTGAATGAACACTTCTCTGTAATAATAAACGGCCATTTGTTCTTATATGGATAAACCGAGTGCTACTACAATATTTTTGGAATCTTGATGGTATGACATGTCAGTTAAAGCTCCTTTGGTTTTGCAAACCAGAAATAATCAAGCACGTGTTTTGGCAGTCGCGTTGATTGTAAGTGATAGAAAATTGGTTGAAGCGCTCGTAGAATATAGAGCTTTTGCAGCGAGCTGGGCCTTGTGGTTCTTTACAGACAAAACTCCGTCCAACTTGACACTTTCGTTACATTATCGGTATTGTGAGCTCCGTTGAGATGAGCTTGTTTCCTGGGAAGGAGTGTTACATCAGTGTCGATGTCACACGGCATTGCTTGAAGTGTCCTTATGTCAGTGGCAGAATCATGAGATCAATTTCTACCTTGAAAATTGCTGACCCATGCTCTTATTTGGCACTTCCTGGTTTGGCGCGGTATCATGTAAGCGCGTTACTGTGACACAAGGGAGACATGGACAGAAGAAACACTATCCTCGTGGTGTTTTGGCAAGAAAATGTTTCTGTCTCATGTTGTTTATCGCCGCACTCAACAATATTCCAGCTATGTGACGGCGGTCTGTAAATAATCGAGTCTGGACCAGACAATACAGTGAATGACATCATGAACATCGATCCACGGGGTCCATGACATGCATCAACCAAGTCGGCGAGTCTGACCACCCGATCCCGTTAGTTGCCTCTAACGACAGACAAGAAACAGTGTACACACCACCGACGACGACCCAAAGACATTCACTGATATGCTATTACCAACTGACATTATGATGGCTCTGTCCAGGGAGTTAAAGTATCGTAAAATTATAGTCCCCCTGTGTGACACAATCCTATCATAATCATGTAACTATCATCAACCAGTGTTTTTAAACCAACTCATTGCTGAGTTTCAATATTGGCTATGCGCACAACCACCGGTTGCGTGGATCGATACTCATGATATTAAACACTGGATTGTCTGGTCCAGACTCAATTATTTGCAGACCGCCGTCATAAAGCTGGAATATTGCTGAGTGCGGCGCTAAACAACAAACCAACCAACCAACCATGATCCCCAGCGAGGTGGCCTCACTCACTGATGTCATCATCATCTTCAGCAACTGCTCGTGAGTCAGTTATTAACAAATAAAGAGATCTCAACATAATTCTCCAGCAGATGATGACAAAGCATGGTCTTGAACTATGTATATCAGAATCATCTCTCATCCATGGTGGGACCTTGGATCTATTTTTCTGTCCAACGCATTATTTGGTTGGTTGGTCAGGTTCGCTGACTTGGCAGCATGTCATCGATCCCAGTTGAGTGGATCGATGCTCATGATAAATCAATCACTGGATTGCGGGCCCAGACTCAATTATTTACATACCGCCGTCATATGGCTGAAATATTGCTGAGTACGGCGTTAAACAACTAACCAACGAACCGCCCTATTATCCTAGACATATTAGTTTATAATGATCTTTCTTGTGGCCAGTGTGACATCGTCTTTTGCTGCCTTTTACTGCTGAAGACCTTGTCCACCCCGGAGAAACAATATGTGATATTCAGTTATGCGTTATAAATAAAACACCAGCCATGGTCAGATGATTGGTTGGTTTGTTGTTTAACGCTGCACTCAGCAATACTCTAGCTTTATGACGGCGGTCTGTAAATAATCGAGTCTGGACCAGACAACCCAGTGATTGACAACATAAACATCGATCCACGCATTTGGGATCGATGACATGCATCAACCAAGTCAGCGAGCCTGACCACCCGATCCCGTTAGTCGCCTTTTACGACAAGCATAGTCACCTTTTACGGCAAGCATGGGTTGCTGAAGACTTATTCTACCCCGGAATCTTCACGGGTCTTATCCACCCCGGAGAAACTATATGTGATATTCAGTTATGCGTTATAAATAAAACACCAGCCATGGTCAGATGAAAACGGAACTCAAGAAGTCCTCGTGAGAGTTGATAAGGTCTTGAAATATGTGCTATATTGTTTTTAGGAGTATCATTAATCTTTAATGGTATGTGTAACATAATTTCATTAATGCGCTCTACATTCATGGAGTAATCTCAGTCAACATCTATGTATTTCAATTTTGTGTGTTTGGCAGATGTCCTACTGGTTACTATTCATTCATGCATGGTGCAAGTCAGCGAAATACAGGGCGATCTGCTCACATTGCACCCACGAATAATATCTCATCCATATTTATAAAGTGTCGTTGCAAGTGTAGTTGGTGGATGTGAGTCATCCCAACGTGTACTTCACACTGATCCCTTGAACATCCGGCGTAGAATTGGTCTTCAGCAATATGCTTGCCGTAAAAGGCGAATATGCTTGTAGTAAGAGGTAACTAACAGGATCGGGTGGTCAGGCGCGTAGACTTGTTTGATACATGTCATCGGATCCTAATTGCGTGGATCGATACTTATTAATCACTGGATTGTCTGGTCCAGACTCGATTTAGTTACAGTTGGTTGGGTTGTTTGTTATTCCAGCTATATGACGGCGGTCTGTAAATAATCGAGTCTGGACCAGACAACCAAGTGATTGATATCATGAGCATCGATCCACGCAATTGGGATCGATGACATGCCTCAACGAAGTCAGCGAGCCTGACCACCCGATCCTGTTAGTCGCCTTTTACGACAAGCATAGTCGCCTTTTATGGCAAGCATGGGTTGCTGAAGACCTATTCTACCCCGGATCTTCACGGGTCCGATTATTTACAGACAATCCAGTGAATTATATCATGGCCATGTATCCTTGGCCACACAACAACGGTTATGCTACCTGAGGCCATGTCAGTGGTATCTATAAACCTTTCATGTATGACAGACAGACAGACTTTGGATGACCGCTACCTGGACACTTAAATAAAGCGACAAAACCCTTTCCATTTCCAACAGAAATAAATAGTCGATTGTTCGATTCCAACTGTATCATGTTTATGAATCGCTATCAAATAGTAATGATACCAGGTGTTCGCGAAAATGTGAGCAACCCTGAACAAATGACTAATATCTCATTCCAAAATGCAGAGTTGCGTCCCTTGGGCACGCAAAAAAACCTATGATTGTTGGTACGAATCCCGGTTCGCCCCGATTATGTTTCTAGATTTGTCAGCACTCTACCCGTGCTCGTGGGTTTCACCGAAGTGGTAAACATCCGAGAACTGCATCACGTCGGGCTTTCCTCCCACCGGCGGTCGGGTAGCCTAGTGGTTAAAGCGTTCGCTCGTCACGCGTTAAGACTCGATTTCGATTCCCGATATGGGTACAATGTGTGTACCCATTTAACTGGTTTTCCCCGCCGTGATATTGCTGGAATATTGCTAAAAGCGGCGTAAAACCATACTCACTCACTCACTCACTCACTCACTTTCCTCCCACTTTAAGCTGACACACCGTGATATGACTGGAATAATGTTAAAAGCGGCGTTAAACCCAGGTCACTCACTCACCCATCCATTCCATAATACCCAGTGAAGATCCGGGTTAGAATAGATCGGTATGTCGTAAGAGGCGACGTGGTCTTTTGGTAGAGCGTCCGCCCGGAGAGCGGAAGGTAAGGGGTTCGTTCCCCGTCCGCGTCACACCCTGTCTGGCGCTCGGCATTAAGCCTTACCCCACCCAAACACACACACACACACACACACACACACACACACACACACACACACGTAAAAGGTGGCTATGCTTGTCGTAAAAGGCGACTAACGGGATCGGGTGGTCAGGCTCTCTGACTTGGTTCATGCATGTCATCGATCTCAATTGCGTGGATCGATGTTCATATCAATCACTGGATTGTCTGGTACAGACTCGATTATTGACAGACCGCCGTCATATAGCTGGAATATTGCTGAGTGCGGCGTTAAACAACAAACCAATCCAAATTGCATGAACGATGCTCATAATGTCAATCACTGGATTGTCTGCATTCTATTTTTTTACAAACCGCCGTCATATAGCTGGCATATTGCTGGAGAGCGGTGAAAGACAACAGACAACCAAAAGTATGTGTTTATGAACCACTTTCAAAAAGTGATGATGCCAGGTATTCTGGAAGCTTGTACATATGGAAGCCTTTCGTCAACTAATCCAAGTTTCTCACATCTACATTCACCATAGTAACCATAAGTCCATACCCCCTATCAATGTCAGTATCCATATATTGATACATACTATCTTACTATCAAATTCACCTGGAATATATAGATGATATTATAACTCATGATGATATTACAACATATATTAGTGTGATTACATTACGTAAATAAGAAACTTAAACCACAGAGAATAATCAATCCCTATTATCCGTGGTTACAGATTGCAATGAAACTCAATAATTCTAGGCGTTCCTGAGAAGCATCATCATACAAATACCATTAATGCTTCCAATATAAAGAGACACAGTTCTACATTCATCACTCGGGAGACACTGCAGGCAGTCACGTTTGTACACTCAACTATTGGTAAAGTATAAGAATTATGTTTATGATTACATACTCTCATTAAAATGTTTATGATAGGCCAAATTGTAATTATTATCCTAATAAGGACGGCTTCAATGTGACTGAGTGTTAGGATTTAGGCAAATAGCGGCGAGAACACGTTGATATATACACAATTTAGTCATCAATACAAAGTTATATTTCAAATAATCAGTGTTGGAATTTTGCGTGCGGCTGGCAGATGAAAAAAATTCTTTACATGTAATTAGTCATGAGATGTTATAATGTTTGTAGTATTTGACAAAATGGCCACACAAATCTCTGTTATTCTGTATATTTAGTCATGATATAGTTAAACACAGGACTAGCATTTTGTAACATTGTCATCATTGTTTGTCATGCGCGGAAATGTTTATGGCTAAATCCTTTTCTTGGCCTTCGTGCTAAAGTACAGTAAACCACGGTTATAACGAACACGCTTATAACGAACTGACGGATATAACGAACTAACTTTTTAGACCCGACTATTTGCTGTAGTAATGCTGTATACATGCTTATGACGAATTACGGTTAAAACGAACTAAAATTAGTCGTCCCTTTGAGTTCGTTATAACCGTAGTTTACTGTAGATGAAACGTTGTCATTGTGTGTCAGTATGTGTTTGTTAATGGAAGTTGAAACTCGCACTTATTCTTTTGTTCTTTAGCTATATTAATTAAAACAAAACATATCAAGGAGTCATGTTTTTGTGTACATGTTCTTTGCCAAAAGTTAAAAAGGCGCAACCGATTTAATAGTATTTACTTTCATCAGATGTATTTGTGATTACATGCTTGTCGTAAGAGGCGACTAACGGGATCGGGAGGTCAGGCTTGTTGACTAGGTTGAACCATGTCAGCGTATCCCAGGTGTGTGGATCGATGTTCATTATATCAGTCGCTGGATTGTCTGGTTCAGACTCGATTATTTAAAGACCGTCGTCATATAGCTGGAATATTGCTGAGTGCGGCGTTAAACAACAAAAAATAAACAAAATCATTTGGCATAAGGAACCAGGGCCTGTTTGGTGAGTTGAAACAGTTTTGAACAGTATTCCAGTCATATCACGGTGTGTCAGCTTGACGGTGGAGGTGAGGTGATATGGGGATTAACGTCGCGTCCAAGATTATTGCACTTATATAGCGACGTGCATGTACGTGTGTGTGTTGTGTGGTGCTTGTTCTAGTCCGGACTGATGCCGATTTATAGTGCTAGCTCACTGAGATTCCATGCCGCAGTTTAACATGAATACCCCACTCAGACACAGAATACTGAAACCGAGCCGACCAGTCCTTGTTTTAACCCCTTAATGCCGAGCGCCAGACAGTGTAACAACAAGTACCATATTTTAACGTCTTTTGGTATGACGCGGCGGGGGATCGAACCCCGGACCTTCCACTCTACCAGTAGACCACGGAGGCGGTCTTGGCGGTGGATGAAAGCCCGAAGTGATGCAGGTCTTAGACGTTTACCACTTCGATGAAACCCAAGAGCACGTGCATGGTGCTAACAAACCTAGAAACATAATCGGGCGAACGGGAATTCGAACCCACGATCATAGGTTTCTGGCGTGCCCAAGGGACGCAACACTGCACAGCGAATCGCGTTGCCTTAGACGACTGGGCCACCCGTGTCTCCCTTTCAAAAGAAGAAAGGTTTAATTGAGCTTCTTTGGCAAAACCGTGTGTACCATGAAGCTTTTTTAATGATATGCTTGTATAGATTTCTATTATAAACGTCATTTTAGTTGGTTAGTTTGTTGTTTAACGCCGCACTCACCAATATTCAAGCTATATGACGGCGGTTTGTAAATAATCGAGTCTGGACCAGACAACACAGTGATTGATCTCATGAGTATCCATCCACGCATTTGAGATTGATGACATGAATCAACCAAGTCAGCGAGCCTGACCACCAGATCCCGTTAGTCGCCTTTTACGACAAGCATAATCGCCTTTTACGACAAGCATGGGTTGCTGAAGACCTATTCTACCCCGGAATCTTCACGGGTCAAACGTCATTTCAAGCAGTATCCTTGTTTACAACTGAGAAGGGGTTGTCATTGACGTGTGCAGTACGGTAATGCTGAGTGTGGTTACGATGACCAAAGACGTAACTGCTTTGTGATCACGTGGTGACTTATAACTGTGTAGGACAAAGCAAATATATTGAAAGGAAAGTTTTCGCTTGTTCACATTGCCAAATTCAAACACCTGTCTGCAGTAATTAATATTTGTCTTTCAGAATTCTCCTGTTACAATGATGTGGCGACTTGTCATTTTGGCATCATGCGCAGTGGCTGGAATTTCAGGTTGGCTGTCAAATATATCTTGCATTAAATATTATTGCCTCAATATTGGTTATTACACTTCAAATCTATTTACACTGATGTGATAACCAGGAAATACTAGAGAATAGAAATGGCATATGTATGGAACATGACATTATTCTTAGAATATGGCATGAATACGCTTCCCTACATAAATCACGTCGACGCATCGTTTTGATTAGTACATGGTGGTTAGGCCCCGGATAAGTATTACATTAGGCCCCGAGTTGTTATTAGTTTAGGTCCCGAATTACTATAACGTTAGATCTACTGATTCAATGTTTCAGCCGGAGGTGATCTTATTTCTATTATTCTACTCCCCAGCTGGCTGCCCCGAAGGCTACAGAGAGGATGTGGCCCCGAGGTGCTTCAGGGCCAGACAAAACACCTTTGGAGACTATGTCTTTTATGGTATGATCCGCTTATTTTTTAATTTGGTTGTTGCTTTGTAGTTGTTTAACGCCCCACTCAGCAATATTACAGCTATATGTCGGTGTTCTGTTAATAATCGAGTCTGGACCAGACAATCTAAAAATTGTCATGAGCATCGATGGGTAGGTTTCTTGGCAAGGTCAAGCCAACCTAATTAAAACAGTATCCGTCATTTACAGATAAATATGTAAATATTAAAGGTCTGGTAGGTACGCCTTATTGTTTGTCTGTTTAACGCCGCACTCAGCAATATTCCAGCTATATGACGGCGGTCTGTAAACAATCGAGTCTGGACCAGACAATCCAGTGATTGATGTCATGAGCATCGATCCACGCAATTGGGATCCGATGACACGCATCAACCAAGTAAGCGAGCCTGACCACCCGATTCCGTTAGTCGCCTTTTACGACAAGCATAGTCTCCTTTTACGGCAAGCATGGGTTGCTGAAGACCTATTCTACCCCGGATCTTCACGGGTCTCGGCAGCTTTGGCCCCTGTCTTGAATTAAACACAGCTGACTTTGGCGGAAATAAATCGGAACTGCTCAGTGACAAAGTTAAAACAATTCTGTAGGAAATTGTTTTTTGGCCTGTATAGTATTTATACTTCTGTCAAATTCGATTGGAACTATATTGACCGCTGTCAATGTCCGACTGACTTGTCACAAAATTGGAAAAATAAAGGCACATAAGTGTTTCGATTTTAATAAGATTGACATTTCCAAATCTACTTGGTAAAGAAGCTAAATCGTACTGGAAATCAGACATTTCGTTCAAGAACCCAGTAATCCTTCATTTTCATGGAGTCCGATCAGGGTTCATCTGCTTTATTGGTTTGTGTGACCTTTGCCCAGAATGCTATCGTAAAGGATTTGATAACTGGTAACTAAACTGAAAATAATAACAATAAATAAGCATATTTTAAGGTTTCGAAATACGTAATCTCCATTAATCGTCCAGAAGAGCGTACTAATATTTAAGATGAACACTTCTTGAACAAATGTTGAACAGATAATTTCAAGCATTAACATAATTTTATAAACATATACCTCTGCATCAATTATAAAGATTAGTACACGTTATGCATATGCTCCATTCTGATGTTATAATGTTTAATGCCAGGAAAATTCAAATATGCTTAGATACTACGTCTTGTAGTGTGAATATCTGGGGTAGAATAGGTCTTCAGCAACCCATGTTTGCCCTGAAAGGCGACTATGCTTGTCGTAAGAGGCGACTTACTGGATCGGGTGGTCAGGCTTGCTGACGTGGTTGATGCATGTCCTCGTATCCCAATTGTGTTGATCGATGCTCATGATGTCAATCACTGGATTGGCTGGTCCACATTCGATTATTTACAGACCGCCGTCATATAGCTGGAATATTGCTGAGTAAGGCGTTAAACAACCAACCAGCCAACCAATCTTGTAGTACAAATACAGTAAACTACGTTTATAACGAACACGCTTAAAACGAACTGACGGATATAACGAACTGATTTTTTAGTCCCGGCCATTTGATGTATATATACTGTTTATATGCTTATAACGAACTACGGTTATTACGAACTTAAATTACTGGTCCCTTCGAGTTCGTTATAACCGTAGTTTACTGTACTGTTGATCAGATGGTTAAGCGTCAACTAATACCAATTTCTTCACTTTCTTCAGTCCCCTGTCCAAGTGGATTCACAAGGGCCCAGAATCCGAGTATGTGCTTCAAAGTAAGTGCTGCTGAGACGACCTATGTTGAAGCCATGAGAGAGTGCGCCAAAACCCAGAACGGCCGCCTTATGGATCTGGACTCTCCTGACAAGTATGGCTTTATGTCTGGAGTCTTGACTGCTTCGTCCAAGAGTGTGGGCTCCAGCAGTAAGTGTGCTTTTCTCTTTACCAGATTCATAAACAGTGGGAATAACACGCAACTCCAGTATTCATGTCAGGACACGGGGCCAAACGCCCTTGAGCGAAGAGCAGGGTGAGTGAGTGAGTTGGGTTTAACGCCGCTTTTAACGTCATTCCAGTTATATCGAGGCGTGTCAGCTTAATGGGAGTAAAGCCCGAAGTGATGCAAGTCTCACACGTTTTACCACTTCGGTGAAACCCACGAGCACGGGTATGGTGCTGACAAACCTAGAAACATAATCGGGGCGAACCAGGATTCGAACCCACAATCATAGGTTTTAGGCGTGCCCAGGGGATTCAACTCTGCACTGCGAATCGCGGCGCCTGCACCTTTTATGGAGGTCACTAAAAAACAACACAATCGGGACCCACCTGTCAAATCATTAATACCAAGCTTCATCAAATTCCAATAAATTTTAATATATTGTTTTACGCCCAATCCATAGCGAGAACCTTGTCCTTCAATGTCCTCCAATCATTTGTCAGACTACTGTCATGGGGTATGTTGGGATATCTCAGAAATGAAGTCTCTGTCACAAATGCTTCATTGAGCAAACACGCTAACCAAGACGGTTGCTTAATTACCAAAACAGTTTACTAATATTTTATATGTACGAACGAACCAAACATTAGTAATAATATAAAGTGATGTATTGGGCCATCATGCAGCTCCCGACCCGTGAAGATTCCGGGGTAGAATAGGTCTTCAGCAACCCATGCTTACCGTAAAAGGCGACTATGCTTGTCGTAAAAGGCGACTAACGGGATCGGGTGGTCAGGCTCGCTGACTTGGTTGATGCATGTCATCGATCCCAATGCTCATGATATTAATCACTGGATTGTCTGGTCCAGTCTCGATTATTTATCTCGTCATATAGCTGGAATATTGCTGAGTGCGGCGTTAAACAAACCAAACCAAAATCATGTAGCTCCCACAAGAAAGATTCTTCTCGTTTCAGAATATAAAGACTACAGATTGTGGATTGGTTTGAAGCGGGTAACTACCACTGGGTTCAAATGGAACTCTGGATCCAGGTTTGTCACTAACTGGGCGAAGGATCAGCCAATGTCCTCAACCCGGTACAACTGTGGCTATCTGGATTATATGGGGATTGCTGTCCAAAAATGCGAGCGCCGAATGCGATACATCTGCGAGGTTCCCCTGTAGCCGCATCCCCTCAGTGCCTACATTCCGATGAAGATGCAACACGACTCACAGCTGCAGTTGTAACATACTTGTACTGGCAACTCGCTGTTTCTAGTTGTGGAAATTAAACTGAAATATATCAAACTGTTGATAATTTATTGTTGATTTATTATAATCATACTGACAGGATGTTAGTTTAAGTATAAACGGGTGGCTGAGAATGGTTTTACGCCGCTTTCAGAAATATTCCATCAACATGACGGCGGGGGACACAAGAAATGGGCTTCACATATTGTACCCATGTTGGGAATCGAACTTCGGTGTGACGAGCGAATGATTCATAAACTGGGCTATTCCCTGTCCCTTAATGCCGAGGAGACATCACACTGTAATCCTACTGTTTCTGTGATGATTTCAAAAAGCTTCATACGACTCTTGCCCCAAAAGGAGGACATTTCAAAAACTTACGTAACAAGAATGATGTCCGATGCAAATTACCACGTTACCGTGTTTTACCGGATGAACGGTTGCCACCGGTTGGGCAGGATACGCTGACCTTTTGGCGAACATCTTTTATCGCCACTTCAGAGTAATTCATGTTCGTTTGTTCGTTTGTTGTTTAACGCCGCACTCAGCAATATTCCAGCTATATGACGGCGGTCTGTAAATAATCGAGTCTGGACCAGACAATCCAGTGATTGACATCATGAGCATCGATCCACGCAATCGGGATCGATGACATGTATCAACCAAGTCAGCGAGCCTGACCTCCCGATCCCGTTAGTCGCCTTTTACGACAAGCATAGTCGCCTTTTACGGCAAGCATGGGTTGCTGAGGACGAGTAATTCATGAACACATGCTCATGATACAGTCTGATTCGTAGTTTTAGCAAACATGGCATGTGATTATGGAAACGGTTTTATCGTCCCTATTTGCAGAAGGTATTCTGTGTGTTCAGTTCCATCACACTGCAATCAAGACCCGTGAAGATCCGGGATAGAATAGGTCTTCAGGAACCCATACTTGCCATAAGGGGCAACAGTCCTTGTCAAGAGGCGACCAACAGGATCGGGTTGTCAGGCTCGCTGACTTAGTTGATGCATGTCATTGTATCCCAATTGCGTAGATCAAGCTCATGATGACAATCAATTGATTGTCTGGTCCAGACTGGATTATTTACAGACCGCCGTCATATAGCTGGAATATTGCTGAGTGCGGCGTTAAACAACAAAACCAACCAACGTACTACTATACTCACTCACTCACGCTTGTTGCTGTCAGCTTGGGTGGTCCATCTGTTCATGATTTCGAGGGATTTGAAAGTGATGTCGTTTTCAGACATATTTCGCACCCCTACCCCAAAAACAAAACTCCCCTGGTTGATTATTTACGGTTATTGATTGCTACCTGGGTGGCCCATGGTTTTGGTATTACTTATAGATAGTCTGTTTGAAATCGCTGTGTGGGATAAGTAGTGAGGGGAAAGGTTTCTGAAGAGCTGCTCTAGCTGCAGCATTGAGTTACCTGCTATGCCTACATATTTTGTTAACCAGCAAAAGACGATGTCACATTGACCTGTAGAAAGATAATTGAAAAGTTCTAAAATGTCAAGGATTATGGGATGATTTGAGGAGCCACGAATAAGTGCCTGAAGGCAAGACAATGAATCTGAAAAAATGCTGAATTTTTTAGATTGTTAAATATAAGCTTTTAAAAAAAAAGAAGAAACGCACAGGTAGATTTTTAGTAAATTTATTGTACCTAATAAAGTTGATATATTTAATTTAATATCAAAGATACGAATATGAAATTTTTGGAGCTCGATAATCACATGTTGTCATTGTACAGTGAGTGAGTGAGTGAGTTAAAATTTAACGTCGCGTCGGCATTATTTCAGCCATATAGCTACGAGACCAAGCTAATATATACACAATTTAGTTATTTATGCAATGTCATATTTAAAAACAATTGATGGACAGAGCCTTTAATAATGTCAGTTGTTAATAGCATCACACCAAATTTAAAAACAAGCATTTAATTATTCACATACATATTTAAAATTTATTATCCAGACCAATTTCTTTCAAGTAATTTATGATGAGATGCCCGCTGACATGGGAAAAGAGATCTTTTAGATTTACACTTTGATAATGTGAATCCCTTGCGATTGCAAAGTCCACACAGTCAAGCAATATATGCTTGACGGTGAACCTTTCATCACAAGGGATACACTTGGGAGGTTCGTCCTCATCTGTCTTAAGCAGTGGCCAATACGACACCGTCGTAAAACGACCTCGTCATGTCTTGACTGACAACCCAAGTAGGTATGACCGATTGTTGGTTTCAATTCGTGTAGTTTATTGCTTCCTACTTGGGTGTCCCACCCCTTTTGGATGAGGTCCCGAGTATAAGATTTGATGGTTGGTTTGAAATCACTGTACGGGCTGAAGAGTGGAGACAACGGTTTGTCAAGAGCTGCTTTAGCTGCAGTATCGGCTTTTGAGTTACCTGTTATGCCTACATGACTTGGTAACCAGCAAGGCAAGGCCAGTAGAAAGATAATGATAGAGTTCTAAAATGTCAAGGATTATAGGATGATTTGAAGAGATACCTTTAAGTGCCTGAAGGCATGATAATGAATCGGAGAAAATGATGAATTTTTTTGATTGGTTTTGATGTTTGATATAGGTCAAAGCTGAAAAGATAGCTTTGGCCTCAGCAGTGCAAACTGTTCATTGTCATGTCACATAAGGACATAAGGTTGCGCTGAACCGCCCCAGGCAGCAATCACGGCTCTGCATCTCCTCGGCACTAACTAGTGTCCTGTGAAATTCTGCTCCATTCTGCTTGCTGATCGTTGGCCAGTTGTGGGATTGTCTGCGGCGAGTTCTGACGCTGACGTACGCGCCGATCGAGCTCATCCAAGAGGTATTCAATTGGGTTGAGATCTGGAGATCTGGTGAAGAAGAAATCGTGATTCATCGTCTCCAGTTTTCTCAACTTCCAAGGCTGTAAGATATTGCACCAACGCATGTGTTGCTGTCGATGGATCTGTTGCAAAACGATAACGATAACTGGACTTCTGGGTCGGATTCCAGCCTCGCGAATATGGTTCCTGGCAGTCTCCGTAGCTGCGTCATTGCGATTACGTAGGTGGAACAGTCGATTGTAGCGATCCTGTGCAGGGGTGGTAGCTTTTGGCCGGCCGGTTCTCGGACGGTCTGCAGTGGAATTGAACTCTGTGTATCGGTAACAAAGGCGGTAAATGGTTGGTTGGTTGGTTGTTTAACGCCGCACTCAGCAATATTCCAGCTTTATGACGGCGGGCTGTAAATAATCGAGTCTGGACCAGACAATCCAGTGATTGATATCATGAGCATCGATCCATGCAATTGAGATCGATGACATGCATCAACCAAGTCAGCGAGCCTGACCACCCGATCCCGTTTGTCGCCTTTTACGGCAAGCACGGGTTGCTGAAGATCTATTCTAGCCCGGATCTTCACAGGTGCAAATGGTGCTGTGGTGGACGTTGAAGTGCCGTGCAACAGAGGACAACGATTCCCTATTTGGATACGTCCTATGGCGATCTTCCGTGCATTTTCTGTGCATTTTCCGTTCCTTAACTTGCACGTGTATTTTGTTTTACTGTTTTCCTCCATGACATTTTGAACAAGCGTGAAAACAATGCCGTTTAAGACATTGCATATCGACAATGGCTGTGTTTTGACGCCACCAACATTTTCCAATACTATATATCCAATTTATATTCCGGACTTTTTGTGAAGTCTTTTTTTTTAAGAGTGTATGTACATACTGTTATAATTGCTTTGGCCTCAGCCGTAAAGATTGAACTAGTATCTGGTACTCTTGAGGAGACAGTTCAGGATCCATCTTTGGTCCCATCTGTAAAAATGGACCTGTGAGGATTATATTTTGTTCTCAATTGGTTGTATGCTTGTTGTTAAACCAAATGATTTGTTTGGGATTTCTTTTGTTAGGTAAGCGTGGGGTCTACATCAAGGTAGGAATGGAATTTGAAATCTGATGACCCCACTGTAGAGTACATACCGCTTATTGTAATTTTAATTTTTAAACGTATAAACAATTCAATGTTCAAATCACAGTAGGTATATCTCCATTCTACCATGTTCGTTTGTTCGTTTTTTGTTGAACACTCAGCAATATTCCAGCTGTATGACGGCGGTCTGTTTATAATCGTGCCAGGACCAGACAATCCAAGGATTGACATCATGAGCATCCATCCACACAATTAAGATACGATGACCAGCATCAACCAAGTCAGCGACTCTGACCACCCGATCCCGTTAGTCGTCTCTTACTACAAGCATAGTCGCCTTTTACGGCAAGCGTGGGTTGCTGAAGACCTATTCTAACCCGGATCTTCACGGATAGGGAAAATAATTGCAAACTACAGAGCAACCTGTTGATTTCCTACGTATCGAGAAGCAAAGAACATATATGGATGTATAAATTCTGCCGGAAGTTAAAAAAACTGTTAAAGCAACAAACCGTAAACCGCCCCCTGAAGGAAGCAATTGAAATAATACTGTGCTCAACTATGCACAGCAAGCACCATACATGTAATTATGAAAACAACGAATTACAAATTTCTCATATCAAACCCGTTGTTTTCCATGTGTTGTTTATTGAACAAAGTCCTACTTTGTAGAGGTCTGATATTTAATCGTCTTGAACAATACGTTGCAATAGCAGTGTGAAGGGAGAAATATTGAGTGCGGGTTACATGCTTAACCTGAATTCCTTCCTGGAACTTTTCTCGCTGGCTGATTTAATAACATACGATTCACTGCAAAGGCTTTGTTTGTTTGTTTGTTTTTTAACGCCGCACTCAGCAATAGTCCAGCTATATGACGGCGGTCTGTAAAATAGTCGAGTCTGGACCAGACAATCAAGTGATTGATATCGTGAGCATCGATCCACGCAATTGGGATCGATGGCATGAATCAACCAAGTCAGCGAGCCTGACCACCCGATCCCGTTAGTCGCCTTTTACGGCAAGCATGGGTTGCTGAAGACCTATTCTATCCCGGAATCTTCACGGGTCCTTGTAAAGGCAGTGTGCAATAGAGCTGTTCGTGAAAGGGAGATAATCACTTACTCTCAATGGTACAGCTTGAACAAGATACGATGTACAGCACTGCAAGGTCAGTGCGTGATAAAGCTATATACTACGCCTACAGTTAAAGGAGATAATCGCTCAATGTGCAATAGTTGATTCATACAAAATATAGACTGTTAACTTGAGCGAAAAGAGATATATATTTCTCCTAAACATTTTAAGCTCTTTCAAAAACAAAATGAAGAAATTGCATGGATTATCTACATTACGAAACATTACGAAACATGTGATATTGACAGGCGATTGGTTATCTACACCTTATAATTCCTTATAAGGGGATGAATTAAGGAAAGACCTTTTTTTATATTCACAAAAACGTTTTGAGACGAGAGAGTACAATGTGGATTAAAACAACCCAATGGATTTGCTTAACGTTTTTTTGCAATCTTAGAATAGTACCAAGTTATATTCTGTCCAAACGTTTGGGTTGTCAAGTTTGTACACCACTATCCCGGTTGACAAACTAAAGAAAAACCTTCATTCCTTGATTCACGGGGATTTTGTTACAAGGGGGCTCGGGTGGCCCAGTCGTCTAAGGCGCCGCGACTCGCTGTGCAGAGTTGCGTCCCTTGGGCACGCCAGAAACCTATGATTGTGGGTTCGAATCCCGGTTCGACCCGATTATGTTTTTAGGTTTGTCAGCACCATACCCATGCTCGTGTGTTTCACCGAAGTGGTAAACGTCCTGCATCGCTTTCCTCCCACATTAAGCTGACACAACGTGATATAACTGGAATACTGTTAAAAGCGGCGTTAAACCTAACTCACTCACTCACTCACTTTTGTTACAAAACGTGGTGACACAGTTACGTATCCAGAGGTTCGGGACAATGTGTTAAAAATGAATGCAATCCGATGTTTATTGAGAAAAACATATTTGAAATGCTGGACTTCCTCTTTGATAACATCACGTAAAATTTGGGGCATTTAGACAAAACGTAGGCATCCCCATGGGCACCATTTGTGCCCTCTTCTTTGTTTCTTCTTATATATGAATCTGAATTTCTGCTCGGATTGGTAACGTGAAAACAATGAAATTTGGCAAAGAAGTTTAACTTAAGCTTCGGGTATATCGATGATCTGATATCGTTTAATAACTATCAAATAGCCAATTCCCTTCCACTGATTAACCAACTGAACCAGAAATAAAGAAGACCAGTGAGACTGCCTCATCTGCTTCATATTTGTATAATTAGAACTGTGCTTAAAGATTCAGGGTGACAAAACAGTCTCCACAAATATGTGTGACAAGAGAGACCCTTGAAGATTCCGGGGTAGAATAGGTCGTCAGCAACCCATGCTTGTCGTAAAAGGCGACGAACGGGATCGGATGGTCAGGCTCGCTGACTTGGTTGATGCATGTCATCAATCCTAATTGCGTTGTTTGGTGCTCGTAATATTAATCACTGGATTGTCTGGTTCAGACTCGATTGTTTACAGACCGCCGTCATATAGCTGGAATATTGGAGCGCGGCGTTAAACAACAAACTAAAAGACAAGAGAGATGACTTCAACTTTCCCTTCATGTCAAGCAATATTCCAGAAGCCCCAGACTTTGGTACTTTTCACAACTTTTGAGATCCAATCGAGCATCCCCCTTCTACCAAGATTTCAAAGAGCGTCATACGACTCTTGTTTAGAAGTTGTTAAGAAGGCCTCAGTTAAGCTTTCAAAAGGTTTTAGGGGGCACGGGTGGCCCAGTCGTCTAAGGCGCCGCGATTCGCCGTGCAGAGTTGCGTCCCTTGGGCACGCAAGAAACCTATGATTGTGGGTTCGAATCCCGGTTCGCCCCGATTATGTTTCTGGGTTTGTCAGCACCATACCCGTGCTCGTGGGTTTCACCGAAGTGGTAAACGTGTGAGACCTGTATCACCTCGGGCTTTCCTCCCACATTAAGCTGACACGCCGCGATATAACTGGAATACTGTTAAAAGCGGCGTTAAACCCAACTCACACACTCACTCACTCAAAAGCTTCTAGAGTAGACATGTGGTAGACATTTCCAAATTTGACGCATCAGTGATAAAATGATGTTCGATGCAATTCCCTGTTTTGACTTGTACCATATGTTCCCGTGTTTTATACAGGTGAACAATTGTCTTGCCTTTGCATGTGTTTGTGACGGGTGCCTCTTGTAGGGCAGGATACACTCAGATGTTTTTCCGAACAGCTGGTAGCATCACTATTTTATAGTGATTCATAAACGCATGCTCCTGATATAGTCGGAATCGTTTAATCGACTCTTCATGCAGAGATTTCTCATGGATGTCGAAAGGGTGTTGTTGCTTTATTTTTACAATTGAGGAACTTGGATGATGTGGCTTTCGTAGAAGAGAATTGAACCTTTGGACGTTCTTGAAATTTGAAATATTTAGGGAAACTTTTTTGATCTCAGAAAATGTTGCTTATGAACTTTAAACTGAACGTTCCATGTTTCTGTTCATTTGTTTGCTATTTTTAATTCTATACAAAATTCAGCAATATTCTGCCATCATAATGGCGGCCTGTAAATAATTGAGTCTGGTCTTTACAATCTAGTGCTCGGTATTATGACCAATGTACAACTCTGGGGTACGATGAGACACGCAATCAACCAAGTCATCGAGCCCCACCACCAGATCCATTTAGTGGCCTCTTACGACAAGCATAGGTAACTGGGGATCAATTCTTATTTGAGTTACCTGTTAGGATTTGAGGATGTGCTTAAACTGTCTGGAACTGTCTTGAAATCAACTGACATTCATCAGTTTTAATAGGAAATGGTCAGTTTTATTTTCACAACACGACATCATAAATTATAATCACATGTGACTTTATTATCAGTCAACGTAATCAACGTATGCTTTAATTACAGACAGGTTGCCTGTCATTGACATCAGAACAAGTGGCGGCTGTTATATGGCAAGCTCACAGATGTATCGGCGTGGGAGGTTGCACAATCGGTTTCTGATGCCCCCGGGGTACACCTGGCCACAGTTTTCGCCAATTACCTTTTCCGGCTGCCCGACCCCCCAGTTGGAGACATATGGTGATCCCGTGCTCCACCTGAACAGTGTCAGGGAGGCTCGCTTAAGGCCTACCCACAAACCGTCGTCGACTGACCCTGAAATATAGGAAGAATCATTCATCCCAGGAGCTACACGAACAGATGGAAACAGTCAATTTCTACCGAATGAATCATAGTTTTCCTTTCCGGAAAATATATTCACCTATTTTCGGTTATGATGATGAAGAACGGAATGTACATTTACTTTTTTTGGCATAACAAGTAAAAAACTGATGATGTTACTCGTAAACATGAGCTACTGGAGCTCGGGTAGATTTGTTTCACGGTGCTCATGATATCAATCACTGGCATAAAATCAGTGCATACAAATGCATAAAAGGTAAGCGTTTCTTTCCTGACGCCTCAGAACATCAATATATTTTATAAGTGTGATACTCCACACTGTGTTTAATGGGTAACTAATGCTGATAGCAAGAGATGTCTTAGTGGATCGGGTGGTCAGGTTCGGTCACTTTGTAGATTTGTTTCACGGTTCCCATAATATCAATCACTGGTTTGTCTGGCACTGAGTCGACTATTCTTGAATAAATGGAAACGGTTTCTTGTTTGTTTGTTGTTTAACGCCGCGCTCAGCAATTTGACGGCGGTCTGTAAAATAGTCTAGTCTGGACCAGGCAATCCAGTGATTGATATCATGAGCATCGATCCACGCAATCATCCACGATGACATGCATCAACCAAGCCAGTGAGCCTGACCCAGTTAGTCGTCTCTTACGACAAGGATAGTGGCCTTTTACGGAAAGATCCATGAAGTCGCCTGATACAAACATTGGTTTCCTGGGATGGATGGTTTGTTGTTTAACGCCGAACGTGGGTCTTACCCAATGCTTTTCCAGTTGGTCCAATTACAGATATAATTCCAGCAACGTAGCCATACTTGTCTTCAGCATTGAGGACGACGAGGCGACCGTTGCGCATCCGTTCGCACCTTTGAGTGGCGGCGGCAAAGTCCTTTCGGTCCGTTGGAGGACTTATGATGAAGCACATTCTGGGATTTAGGGACAATAGAAACCCTGCAGGACAGGACGCTGAAGAGTGAAATAGATAAGTAAAATTAGCTTCAACTTAAAATAACAAATAAACCACCACTATTTATAGAATATAATGTAGTTGGATGTTGGTTGGTTGGTTTGTTGTTTAACGCCGCACTCAGCAATATTGCAGCTATATGACGGCGGTCTGTAAATAATCGAGTCTGGACCAGACAATCCAGTGATTGACATCTTGAGCATCGATCCACGCAATTGGGATCGACGACATGCATCAACCAATTCAGCGAGCCTCACCACCTGATCCCGTTAGTCGCCTTTTACGACAAGCATAGTCGCCTTTTACGGCAAACATGGGTTGCTGAAGACCTGTTCTACCCCGAAATCTTCACGGGTTGAATATAATGTAGACCAAGAAATAACGGATAGCACAAACAGGATAATGCTGTAGAAATCTATAAGTTGTACGAATCCTCCTAGATAGTATTTTTAACAATATGTCAATGAATGAAAATTGACTAACAAGACTCTATCTCACCTGAATTAATCTCTGATATTCACACCGCCAAGAGAAACGTTAATACCATACATGTTGGTTAGTAATGAGGACTTATTCAAGAGATATTCGATTGTTCAAATGAACATACTGGTAACCCATGCTTGTAATGAGAGAATCACAGTCAAGCATGTTTTGGTTCGATTTCTCTCTGACCAGGGATAAATATCATTCATCTTCCTTAAAGGATGTTTTATAAATTGTCATTACTCCTTTAATTCTTGTCTTTTCAAGAGAAATAGAACTCATAGATACAATTTATATGCATTTTAAATGAGTTAAATATTAGAATCAACTGAGATTCTTTATGTGGTGCCTATCGAGTGGTTAAAGTAGTGTAAAAATATTGTCCTCCTGCTGGTGACACATACATCCATTCTCGATCAAGGTACGGCTTGTGTTTTAAAACTTAGATTGTATTGTATCTTTTTTTAATATTGGCTTGCATAAGCTAAAGCCACTGGTGGCCAAAGTGATGGCATAAATCCTGCTGGGTAGTCATGCAGGAAGCATAGGTACTGTAAGTCCCCATGATCTTTAGTAAGATGGTCTAACTTTGGTTATTAGTGGTCTATAGCCTTGTTTAAATTATGATCTGTTTTTTTATTAAAAACTGTGATATACCTTACTATTTTACTATCCTTTGTTGACAGATATTTTTAATCTAATACCTAGTTTCCATCGCTATATGGCTGAAATATTGCCGATGAGGTGTAAACTTACAATGAACGCAGCACATGTGAGGTCATAGATCCATGACTGGAATCGAGTATGGACCAGACAATCCAGTGATTGTTATTTTGCGCAGCGATCTACGGAGTTGGGATACGATGACATTCATCAACCATCCCCCCGATCCCGTTAATCGCCTCTTACGACAAGCTAAGTCACAAAGCATGGGTTGCTGAAGATCAATTCTATCCCGGATCTTCACGGGGCGAGAGATAACGATTGAGATAATTGTTAAGGAAGGAATTATAGACAAGCAAATTGGTAACCACATCACACCATAGTTTGTAGACTGTGGAGAGCTTCCGGTGGCATTGTCCAGGCCTTCTCTGGTGCATATTTTGGTTTCAACCTCTGTATAT
The DNA here is from genome assembly GCF_023055435.1 of Haliotis rufescens. Lineage (NCBI taxonomy): Eukaryota > Metazoa > Mollusca > Gastropoda > Lepetellida > Haliotidae > Haliotis > Haliotis rufescens. The sequence continues at coordinate 494,818 of NW_025963902.1, forward strand.
CCATCAGAACAGTCAGCTGAGGAATAAAACCAATGAGTTAGCTAAAGCTTATAGATTTAATGTTCATTATGTCTCAAACCCAACCACCCCCTCATTTAGTGTATGGCCACAGTGGCTTCTTGACATTGAGTATATGAACTATAAACACCTTTTTTGGTTGGTTGGTTTGATGTTTAACGCCGCACTCAGCAATATTCCAGCTATATGACAGCGGTCTGTAAATAATCGAGTCTGGACCAGATAATCCAGTGATTGACATCATGAGCATCGACCCACGCAATTGGGATCGATGACATTCATCAACCAAGTCAGCGAGCCTGACCACCCGATCCCATTAGTCGCCTCTTACGACAAGCATAGTCACCTTTTACCGCAAGCATGGGTTGCTGAAGACCTATTCTACCCCGGAATCTTCACGGGTCTGACTTGCATCAACCATATCAGCGGACCTGACTACCTGATCCTGTTAGTCGGCTCTTACCTCAAGCATATTCGCCTTTTGATTGATTGATACAAGATTTGAAACGCAATTGAGGTTATCGGTAATTACAAACACCACGATATCAAAACAACAGTGGATGTGGTTGGGAAAACACGTACCGGTCAATATGTGTTAAGACTGGCCATGTACCTCTATGCATTAAGCCTGATGGCAATAGGGCGAGGATGAAAACGACCTGCAAGGTTTGTTTGTTTGTTGTTTAAGGCCGCACTCAGCAATATTCCAGCTATATGACGACGGCCTGGACCATACAATCCAGTGATTGACATCATGAGCATCGATCCACGAAATTGAGATACGATGACATGCATCAACCAAGTCAGCGAGCCTGACCACCCGATCCTGTTAGTCGCCTCTTACGACAAGCATAGTCGCCTTTTACGGCAAGCATGGGTTGCTGAAGACCTATTCTACCCCGGATCTTCACGGGTTAGAGGACACGAATGACTAACACAAGTAAAACCTCATCACGACGATGAAGTAAAACGGGTATTCAGTACATATTGCATCAGGAGAACATCTGACTGTAAGGGAAATGAAGAATGCAATTGTGAGGTGAAATGGGGTTTAACGTCGCGTCCAAAATTATTGCACTTACATAGCGGCGCGCGCGTGCGTGCGTGCGTGTGTGGCTGCTTGTACTAGTCCGGACTGATGCCGATTTATAGTGCTAGCTCACTTAGATACCATGCCGCAGTTTAACATGAATACTCCACTCAGCCACAAAACATTTCAAAACACACGTTGAACACATCAATTTGCTCATACATCGGGATATTACACGAATTATATATTTCACTTTTGTGAAGGAAAATATGTAAAGGAAATGTGATGATTTTCAAAAATCACAAAATTAATTTCTGTAATTATGAAATGCATCATTTCTTCTGACTCCGAGCCGACCAGTCCTTGTTTTAGCCCCTTAATGCCGAGCGCCAGACAGGGTAACAACAAGTACCATCTTTTAACGTCTTTTGGAATGACGCGGTCGGGGATCGAACCCCGGACCTTCCGCTCTCCGGGCGGACGCTCTACCACTAGACCACGGAGGCTGTCCAATGCAATTGTGAGTGACCCAAAGACTGGGTGTGGTTTTGAGGCTGCTTTAACAACATAACGGTTCACGGAGAATTGTGGGAGGCAAATCAAACAAAAACAGGTTGTAGATGTTTAAAGCACGTGGATTACCCACGTGAACATTTGGGAGGAGGACACAACGTCGAGCAAATGTCGGCGTAGCCAATTTAGAAGCTGAAACCGCCCGTTTTGAAACACCGACAGATGAAACGGTGAGCTGCCAGTGTTTCTTTTAATACAACGGTGGTGACCCTATTGATGGTACAGTAAACTACGGTTATAACGAACATGCTTATAACGAACTTACTTTTTTGAACCTGGCGACTTGCTGTAGTTATGCTGTATGTGTGCTTATAACGAACTACGGTTATAACGAACTAAAATTAGTAGTCCCTTTGAGTTCGTTATAATCGTAGTTTACTGAACTAAAATTAGGACCAGGTGTTGTTTCAATGTTTAAATCTGTCTGTGAGTTCCTACATTTCAGGGAATTGTATTAAATACAAAATATATTTGACAGCCTACCTGAAATTCCAGCCACCGCACATGATACAAGAAGGACGAGTCCCAACATCATACTGTCTAATTCTGAAACTAAATGCAGAAACTCATATGAATTTGAATCGGTCTGTGTAAATAATCGAGTCTGGACCATACAATCCAGTGATTAATGTCATGAGCATCGATCGACGCAATTGGGATCGATGACATGCATCGATCCACGCAGTTGGGCCCACCCGATCCCGTTAGTCGTCTCTACCGACAAGCATTGTTGCGATTAAATACACGATCCGCCGTCATATTGCTGGAATATTGCTGAGTGCGGAGTTAAAATATTTTAAAAGCATCAAACGTGTCATCTGACATATATACGCCATACTTAAATAAGCGGAGTTCAAGCACAAACTGAAATTGGCATCATCATCATTATGAAAGTTTGAATACTTTACCAACAACTGGGAGCAAACACTTGGCAACCAGCAATGTCTGCTCTGTGACGAGTGTAGAGACGTGTGTCTTATATGGGATGTGTTCACGGTATTTGCAGTGCTGTTAGGCCTGTATTTGCATTTCCATGATGTACCTGATAGAGGTTTGTATTTCAGCATCTGCTACCAAATTCATGTATAAGTTACAGTGCGTGTCATGTACTATTCCATGAGCATTTGAATATTGATAGGTCGTGTATCACTTGTAAAACAAAACGAAATGATCGCTTTAGTTTCATCGACGTGAGAATGGATATGGGACACCTGCATCATTGGACGTAAGTTGGTTGGTTGGTTTGTTGTTTAACGCCGCACTCAGCAGTTTTCCAGCTAAATGGCGGCGGTCTGTAAACAATCCAGTGATTGACATCATGAGCATCGATCCACGCAATTGGGATCGATGACATGTATCAACCAAGTGACTAACCAGGCGATTAACGGGGTCGGGTCGTCAGGCTCACTGACTTGGTTGATGAACGTCATCAATCCCAATTGCATTGATTGATGTTTATGATATCAGTCACTGGATTGTCTGGTCCAGACTCGATTATTTACAGACCGGCGTCATATTGCTGGAATATTGCTGAGTGCGGCGTTAAACAACAACAACAACAAAAAAAAAAAAACGAAACAAATATATGCCCCAAAAATGGGCCAAAAGAGAAGAGGAATCTTTCAGTGTAGGGTAAGTCAGTGTGTGATGTCATCATTGGTAGAATGCATCAACTGAAAAATAAGAAGGGGAATCGGAATGAACCAATTCTGTTCCCGCCAGCTGTCATCCAATGTATGGCTGCCCATGATGGTCAGTATGTAGTTCTTCCCGCTGACATGGCATCAATAATGTAACCATCACATGTAAATATAAATTGTCATCCAGTTTAGATTATTCAACACACTAATTGTTTGACTTCATAACTTGGTATTAGTGGCATATCAAATTAAGCCATGTAGCCAGTATGTTAACTGAGGAAGTAATCGGCCCAACACCATACATCAGTAATTTCATTTTATACAGTCAAGGAAATGCACTCTCTATATTCACAGAAAGTATTTGGACAAGTGGAATTAATACCATGTGAATTCTCAAAACCTCAAAGGGTTTGCTTGACTTTTTACATTGTTCGAAATGAACCAGGTTTAAATTCGGTCAAAACTTTGTGTTTTGAAACTTTGTACACCACTATTCCACATGACAAACCTAACGAAACACTTAATTCCTTGGTCCGTGGGGCTTTTGGTTCAAAACGTGGTGACCATAGATACAGCTACTTATCAATCTTCAGAGAGTGAGGTTATTTTGTTCTACTGTTTCATTTCAAGGTGATCTCAAAGAGTAAAACTTTAACGTGGGTATTAAAGTGTGCGTTTTCCAATTATGAAAACAAATCACTGTAGAATATTAACTTGACCAAATGAATACAACATTTTCCTTGCTGGATTCATAAACACAAGAGGGGATGATCTGGTATTGAACCTCACCTTGGACACATTAACACTAGTGGGGGATGATCTGGTATTGAACCTCACCTTGGAGACATTAACACAAGTGGGGGATGATCTGGTATTGAACCTCACCTTGGAGACATTAACACCAGTGGGAGATTATCTGGTATTGAACCTCACCTTGGACACATTAACACCAGTGGGGGATGATCTGGTATTGAACCTCACCTTGGAGACATTAACACTAGTGGGAGATGATCTGGTATTGAACCTCACCTTGGAGACATTAACACCAGTGGGGGATGATCTGGTATTGAACCTCACCTTGGAGACATTAACACTAGTGGGAGATGATCTGGTATTGAACCTCACCTTGGAGACATTAACACTAGTGGGAGATGATCTGGTATTGAACCTCACCTTGGAGACATTAACACCAGTGGGAGATGATCTGGTATTGAACCTCACCTTGGACACATTAACACCAGTGGGAAATGATCTGGTATTGAACCTCACCTTGGAGACATTAACACTAGTGGGGGATGATCTGGTATTGAACCTCACCTTGGAGACATTAACACTAGTGGGGGATGATCTGGTTTGAACCTCACCTTGGAGACATTAACACCAGTGGGAGATGATCTGGTATTGAACCTCACCTTGGAGACATTAACACTAGTGGGGGATGATCTGGTATTGAACCTCACCTTGGAGACATTTACACTAGTGGGAGATGATCTGGTATTGAACCTTACCTTGGAGACATTAACACTAGTGGGGGATGATCTGGTATTGAACCACACCTTGAACACATTGACACCAGTGGGGGATGATCTGGTATTGAACCTCACCTTGGAGACATTAACACCAGTGGGGGATGATCTGGTATTGAACCACACCTTGAACACATTGACACCAGTGGGGGATGATCTGGTATTGAACCTTACCTTGGAGACATTAACACTAGTTGGGGATGATCTGGTATTGAACCACACCTTGAACACATTGACACCAGTGGGGGATGATCTGGTATTGAACCTCACCTTGGAGACATTAACACCAGTGGGGGATGATCTGGTATTGAACCTCACCTTGGACACATTAACACCAGTGGGGGGTGATCTGGTATTGAACCTTACCTTGGAGACATTAACACTAGTGGGGGATGATCTGGTATTGAACCTCACCTTGGAGACATTAACACTAGTGGGAGATGATCTGGTATTGAACCTCACCTTGGAGACATTAACACTAGTGGGAGATGATCTGGTATTGAACCTCACCTTGGACACATTAACACCAGTGGGGGATGATCTGGTATTGAACCTCACCTTGGAGACATTAACACTAGTGGGGGATGATCTGGTATTGAACCTCACCTTGGAGACATTAACACCAGTGGGAGATGATCTGGTATTGAACCTCACCTTGGAGACATTAACACTAGTGGGGGATGATCTGGTATTGAACCTCACCTTGGAGACATTAACACCAGTGGGAGATGATCTGGTATTGAACCTCACCTTGGAGACATTAACACTAGTGGGAGATGATCTGGTATTGAACCTCACCTTGGAGACATTAACACTAGTGGGGGATGATCTGGTATTGAACCTCACCTTGGAGACATTAACACTAGTGGGGGATCATCTGGTATTGAACCTCACCTTGGACACATTAACACCAGTGGGAGATGATCTGGTATTGAACCTCACCTTGGAGACATTTACACTAGTGGGAGATGATCTGGTATTGAACCTCACCTTGGAGACATTAACACTAGTGGGAAATGATCTGGTATTGAACCTTACCTTGGAGACATTAACACTAGTGGGGGATGATCTGGTATTGAACCACACCTTCAACACATTGACACCAGTGGGGGATGATCTGGTATTGAACCTTACCTTGGAGACATTAACACCAGTGGGGGATGATCTGGTATTGAACCACACCTTGAACACATTGACACCAGTGGGGGATGATCTGGTATTGAACCTTACCTTGGAGACATTAACACTAGTGGGGGATGATCTGGTATTGAACCACACCTTGAACACATTGACACCAGTGGGGGATGATCTGGTATTGAACCTTACCTTGGAGACATTAACACCAGTGGGGGATGATCTGGTATTGAACCTCACCTTGGACACATTAACACCAGTGGGGGATGATCTGGTATTGAACCTCACCTTGGAGACATTAACACTAGTGGGGGGTGATCTGGTATTGAACCTCACCTTGGAGACATTAACACTAGTGGGAGATGATCTGGTATTGAACCTCACCTTGGAGACATTAACACTAGTGGGGCATGATCTGGTATTGAACCACACCTTGAACACATTGACACCATGGGGGATGATCTAGTATTGAACCTTACCTTGGAGACATTAACACCAGTGGGGGATGATCTGGTATTGAACCTCACCTTGGACACATTAACACTAGTGGGGGATGATCTGGTATTGAACCTTACCTTGGACACATTAACACCAGTGGGGGATGATCTGGTATTGAACCTTACCTTGGAGACATTAACACTAGTGGGGGATGATCTGGTATTGAACCACACCTTCAACACATTGACACCAGTGGGGGATGATCTGGTATTGAACCTTACCTTGGAGACATTAACACTAGTGGGGGATGATCTGGTATTGAACCACACCTTGAACACATTGACACCAGTGGGGGATGATCTGGTATTGAACCTCACCTTGGAGACATTAACACCAGTGGGGGATGATCTGGTATTGAACCTCACCTTGGAGACATTAACACTAGTGGGGGATGATCTGGTATTGAACCTCACCTTGAACACATTGACACCAGTGGGAGATGATCTGGTATTGAACCTCACCTTGGAGACATTAACACCAGTGGGGGATGATCTGGTATTGAACCACACCTTGAACACATTGACACCAGTGGGAGATGATCTGGTATTGAACCTCACCTTGGAGACATTAACACTAGTGGGAGATGATCTGGTATTGAACCTCATCTTGAACACATTAACACCAGTGGGAGATGATCTGGTATTGAAACTCACCTTGGACACATTAACACCAGTGGGGGATGATCTGGTATTGAACCTTACCTTGGCGACATTAACACTAGTGGGAGATGATCTGGTATTGAACCTTACCTTGGAGACATTAACACTAGTGGGGAATGATCTGGTATTGAACCTCACCTTAGAGACATTAACACTAGTGGGGGGTGATCTGGTATTGAACCTCACCTTAGAGACATTAACACTAGTGGGAGATGATCTGGTATTGAACCTCACCTTGGAGACATTAACACCAGTGGGGGGTGATCTGGTATTGAACCTCACCTTGGAGACATTAACACTTGTGGGGAATGATCTGGTATTGAACCTCACCTTAGAGACATTAACACTAGTGGGGGGTGATCTGGTATTGAACCTCACCTTAGAGACATTAACACTAGTGGGAGATGATCTGGTATTGAACCTCACCTTGGAGACATTAACACTAGTGGGAGATGATCTGGTATTGAACCTCACCTTGGAGACATTAACACCAGTGGGGGATGATCTGGTATTGAACCTCACCTTGGAGACATTAACACTAGTGGGAGATGATCTGGTATTGAACCTTACCTTGGAGACATTAACACTAGTGGGGGGTGATCTGGTATTGAACCTCACCTTGGAGACATTAACACTAGTGGGAGATGATCTGGTATTGAACCTCACCTTGGAGACATTAACACTAGTGGGAGATGATCTGGTATTGAACCTCACCTTGGAGACATTAACACTAGTGGGAGGTGATCTGGTATTAAACCTCCTCACCTTGGAGACATTAACACTAGTGGGGGGTGATCTGGTATTGAACCTCATCTTGGACACATTAACACTAGTAGGGGATGATCTGGTATTGAACCTCACCTTGGACACATTATTTCCAGTGGGGGATGATCTGGTATTGAACCTTACCTTGGAGACATTAACACTAGTGGGGGGTGATCTGGTATTGAACCTCACCTTGGAGACATTAACACTAGTGGGAGATGATCTGGTATTGAACCTCACCTTGGAGACATTAACACTAGTGGGAGATGATCTGGTATTGAACCTCACCTTGGAGACATTAACACTAGTGGGAGGTGATCTGGTATTAAACCTCCTCACCTTGAAAACATTAACACTAGTGGGGGGTGATCTGGTATTGAACCTCACCTTGGACACATTAACACTAGTAGGGGATGATCTGGTATTGAACCTCACCTTTGAGACATTATTTCCAGTGGGGGATGATCTGGTATTGAACCTTACCTTGGAGACATTAACACTAGTGGGGGGTGATCTGGTATTGAACCTCACCTTGGACACATTATTTCCAGTGGGGGATGATCTGGTATTGAACCTTACCTTGGAGACATTAACACTAGTGGGGGGTGATCTGGTATTGAACCTCACCTTGGAGACATTAACACTAGTGGGAGATGATCTGGTATTGAACCTTACCTTGGAGACATTAACACTAGTGGGGGGTGATCTGGTATTGAACCTCACCTTGGAGACATTAACACTAGTGGGAGATGATCTGGTATTGAACCTCACCTTGGAGACATTAACACTAGTGGGAGATGATCTGGTATTGAACCTCACCTTGGAGACATTAACACTAGTGGGGGATGATCTGGTATTAAACCTCCTCACCTTGAAAACATTAACACTAGTGGGGGGTGATCTGGTATTGAACCTCACCTTGGACACATTAACACTAGTGGGAGATGATCTGGTATTGAACCTCACCTTGGAGACATTAACACTAGTGGGGGGTGATCTGGTATTGAACCTCACCTTGGAGACATTAACACCAGTGGGGGATGATCTGGTATTGAACCTCACCTTGGAGACATTAACACTAGTGGGAGATGATCTGGTATTGAACCTCACCTTGGACACATTATTTCCAGTGGGGGATGATCTGGTATTGAACCTTACCTTGGAGACATTAACACTAGTGGGGGGTGATCTGGTATTGAACCTCACCTTGGAGACATTAACACTAGTGGGAGATGATCTGGTATTGAACCTCACCTTGGACACATTATTTCCAGTGGGGGATGATCTGGTATTGAACCTTACCTTGGAGACATTAACACTAGTGGGGGGTGATCTGGTATTGAACCTCACCTTGGAGACATTAACACTAGTGGGAGATGATCTGGTATTGAACCTCACCTTGGACACATTATTTCCAGTGGGGGATGATCTGGTATTGAACCTTACCTTGGAGACATTAACACTAGTGGGGGGTGATCTGGTATTGAACCTCACCTTGGAGACATTAACACTAGTGGGAGATGATCTGGTATTGAACCTCACCTTGGACACATTATTTCCAGTGGGGGATGATCTGGTATTGAACCTCACCTTGGAGACATTAACACTAGTGGGGGATGATCTGGTATTGAACCTTACCTTGGAGACATTAACACTAGTGGGAGATGATCTGGTATTGAACCTTACCTTGGAGACATTAACACTAGTGGGGGGTGATCTGGTATTGAACCTCACCTTGGAGACATTAACACTAGTGGGAGATGATCTGGTATTGAACCTCACCTTGGAGACATTAACACTAGTGGGAGATGATCTGGTATTGAACCTCACCTTGGAGACATTAACACTAGTGGGAGGTGATCTGGTATTAAACCTCCTCACCTTGGAGACATTAACACTAGTGGGGGGTGATCTGGTATTGAACCTCATCTTGGACACATTAACACTAGTAGGGGATGATCTGGTATTGAACCTCACCTTGGACACATTATTTCCAGTGGGGGATGATCTGGTATTGAACCTTACCTTGGAGACATTAACACTAGTGGGGGGTGATCTGGTATTGAACCTCACCTTGGAGACATTAACACTAGTGGGAGATGATCTGGTATTGAACCTCACCTTGGAGACATTAACACTAGTGGGAGATGATCTGGTATTGAACCTCACCTTGGAGACATTAACACTAGTGGGAGGTGATCTGGTATTAAACCTCCTCACCTTGAAAACATTAACACTAGTGGGGGGTGATCTGGTATTGAACCTCACCTTGGACACATTAACACTAGTAGGGGATGATCTGGTATTGAACCTCACCTTTGAGACATTATTTCCAGTGGGGGATGATCTGGTATTGAACCTTACCTTGGAGACATTAACACTAGTGGGGGGTGATCTGGTATTGAACCTCACCTTGGACACATTATTTCCAGTGGGGGATGATCTGGTATTGAACCTTACCTTGGAGACATTAACACTAGTGGGGGGTGATCTGGTATTGAACCTCACCTTGGAGACATTAACACTAGTGGGAGATGATCTGGTATTGAACCTTACCTTGGAGACATTAACACTAGTGGGGGGTGATCTGGTATTGAACCTCACCTTGGAGACATTAACACTAGTGGGAGATGATCTGGTATTGAACCTCACCTTGGAGACATTAACACTAGTGGGAGATGATCTGGTATTGAACCTCACCTTGGAGACATTAACACTAGTGGGGGATGATCTGGTATTAAACCTCCTCACCTTGAAAACATTAACACTAGTGGGGGGTGATCTGGTATTGAACCTCACCTTGGACACATTAACACTAGTGGGAGATGATCTGGTATTGAACCTCACCTTGGAGACATTAACACTAGTGGGGGGTGATCTGGTATTGAACCTCACCTTGGAGACATTAACACCAGTGGGGGATGATCTGGTATTGAACCTCACCTTGGAGACATTAACACTAGTGGGAGATGATCTGGTATTGAACCTCACCTTGGACACATTATTTCCAGTGGGGGATGATCTGGTATTGAACCTTACCTTGGAGACATTAACACTAGTGGGGGGTGATCTGGTATTGAACCTCACCTTGGAGACATTAACACTAGTGGGAGATGATCTGGTATTGAACCTCACCTTGGAGACATTAACACTAGTGGGAGATGATCTGGTATTGAACCTCACCTTGGAGACATTAACACTAGTGGGAGGTGATCTGGTATTAAACCTCCTCACCTTGGAGACATTAACACTAGTGGGGGGTGATCTGGTATTGAACCTCATCTTGGACACATTAACACTAGAAGGGGATGATCTGGTATTGAACCTCACCTTGGACACATTATTTCCAGTGGGGGATGATCTGGTATTGAACCTTACCTTGGAGACATTAACAATAGTGGGGGGTGATCTGGTATTGAACCTCACCTTGGAGACATTAACACTAGTGGGAGATGATCTGGTATTGAACCTCACCTTGGAGACATTAACACTAGTGGGAGATGATCTGGTATTGAACCTCACCTTGGAGACATTAACACTAGTGGGAGGTGATCTGGTATTAAACCTCCTCACCTTGAAAACATTAACACTAGTGGGGGGTGATCTGGTATTGAACCTCACCTTGGACACATTAACACTAGTAGGGGATGATCTGGTATTGAACCTCACCTTTGAGACATTATTTCCAGTGGGGGATGATCTGGTATTGAACCTTACCTTGGAGACATTAACACTAGTGGGGGGTGATCTGGTATTGAACCTCACCTTGGACACATTATTTCCAGTGGGGGATGATCTGGTATTGAACCTTACCTTGGAGACATTAACACTAGTGGGGGGTGATCTGGTATTGAACCTTACCTTGGAGACATTAACACTAGTGGGGGGTGATCTGGTATTGAACCTCACCTTGGAGACATTAACACTAGTGGGAGATGATCTGGTATTGAACCTCACCTTGGAGACATTAACACTAGTGGGAGATGATCTGGTATTGAACCTCACCTTGGAGACATTAACACTAGTGGGGGGTGATCTGGTATTGAACCTCACCTTGGAGACATTAACACTAGTGGGGGGTGATCTGGTATTGAACCTCACCTTGGAGACATTAACACTAGTGGGAGATGATCTGGTATTGAACCTCACCTTGGAGACATTAACACTAGTGGGAGATGATCTGGTATTGAACCTCACCTTGGAGACATTAACACTAGTGGGGGGTGATCTGGTATTGAACCTCACCTTGGAGACATTAACACTAGTGGGGGATGATCTGGTATTGAACCTTACCTTGGAGACATTAACACTAGTGGGGGGTGATCTGGTATTGAACCTCACCTTGGAGACATTAACACTAGTGGGAGATGATCTGGTATTGAACCTCACCTTGGAGACATTAACACCAGTGGGGGATGATCTGGTATTGAACCTCACCTTGGAGACATTAACACTAGTGGGGGATGATCTGGTATTAAACCTCCTCACCTTGAAAACATTAACACTAGTGGGGGGTGATCTGGTATTGAACCTCACCTTGGACACATTAACACTAGTAGGGGATGATCTGGTATTGAACCTCACCTTTGAGACATTAACACTAGTGGGGGATGATCTGGTATTGAACCTCACCTTGGAGACATTAACACTAGTGGGAGATGATCTGGTATTAAACCTCCTCACCTTGGAGACATTAACACCAGTGGGGGATCATCTGGTATTGAACCTCACCTTTGAGACATTAACACAAGTGGGGGATGACACAAGTCCTTTAAGTGAGACTCAGAATTTAATAGTCATCCCTCATGTTTTTAGATCAGTCCAAATATTTCTGATCTAAGTTGGGAGTTTAGTGTTCATGAAATCAACCAGAACTCAGGCCGTGATTCTCACACTGTACAAATGTCCCGTGAAGAATCGGGGTAGAATGGGTCTTCAGCAACCCATGCTTGCTGTGAAAGGCGACTATGTTTGTCGTAAGAGGCGACTAACGCAGACTTGGTTGATGCATGTCATCGTAACCCAGTTGCGTAGATCGATAATCAGGATGTCAATCATTTGATTTTCTGTTCCATACTCGATCATTTACAGGTCCCCGTCATAAAGATGGAAAATTGCTCAGTGAGGCGTTAAACAAACAAAACAAACACATTGTACAAGATCAATGGCATATTTTTATCAGTCCTTTTTATAAAACTGCATAACGATCGTGGGGGTATGTTTAATATTTGGCCCAGTTGGGAATTCAGGTAAGAATAGGTTCTTAGGCGACCTATTAAATCGGATGGTCATACGCTCTGTGCCTTGGCTGACTGCGTGACATCGAACCCTGACGGCCACAAAATGAATCAAAACTATTACAAGCCATTTACAAAATGTTAAACTATATGACTTACATGCAATGACACTTAATCAATACGGATGAAATCGTATTCATGGTTGTGTAACTGGAAGACATTCGAAACGTGAGCAGACCACTCTATTTTCCCCTGACCTGCCTGTGTGACTAGTCATAGTTATCAGTGTGACATCTGCCAAAACCACGAAGAGGACATAAAAGTACCCGGCCAAAAAAGGTTTTCACTTTTAAAAATAGGTTTGGACCCCCGCAGAAAACATTTGCCCAAATGCAACATGACCACAACCACAACGCAGATTTTCGAACGCAGCTTTCCAAATCATGCATTGTTGAAAACGTGCAAAACGTGATTTTAAGACATTGGTCCAAATGCACGTACGTGATTGTGGCATAAAGATCGAGATTGGACAGAGCAGGCATTCAGTAAGCAAAAAAACACCAAGAATATGCCCAGACTAACAAACGCGCAACGAGACAGAGCGATCGGTATGGCCAATATGGCGGCTACTCAATGTCAGATAGCCAGAACCTTCAACTGCTCCCTGACCACCATTAAAAAATCACTTCGTGTCGGCATCCAATTTTACTCGACATCATAGAACTACATAATAACCTTACTACTGGCCAATACGACATCGTCTTTTGCTGGTTACCCAGCCATGTTGGAATTGTTGGTAATACAATGGCCTATGCTTCTGCAAAAGCAGCACTCGACAAATCTGTGACACCACTTCTTATACCATACAGAGATTATAAGCCTGTCATCAGATCTAAAATCAGAGATCTAATGCAGAAGAAGTGGGACTCCCAAGTTGGTATAATAAATGACATGCAATAAAAGCTTGGTTGGTTGGTTTGTTGTTTAACGCCGCACTCAGCAATATTCCAGCTATATGACGGCGGTCTGGACCAGACAATCCAGTGATGGACATCATTAGCATCGATCCACGCAATTGGGATAGATGACATGCATCAACCAAGTCAGCGAGCCTGACCACCCGACCCCGTTAGTCGCCTTTTACGACAAGCATAGTCGCCTTTTTCATCTATGTGAAATTTGATGATAGGATTTGTGGCCAGACGTAGGCATCCCCATAGGCAGCAATTGTGCTCCCTTTCTCAGTGATATGTTTCTTTCAACGTGTGAATCAGGATATGTGTTTGGATTGGCGAAATGAAAACATGGGAATTTGACACACACACACAAATTTCGTGAATTTACATAATTCCAAGTTAAAGGGAATCCCAGGTTAACCGTTTTCGCACGCTCCCAACTTTCGTGTGATTTCAGACTATAATGCAATCTTTGGTGAGAATAACGGAATGGGAAATATCTGCATGGTTCATTTCCTTCAAGTGGGTGTTATCTTTTCGTCTTAACTGAAATGAGTTGTGTGCATGGATTCAAAATATCTCCTCAGTTTAAATAAAGCGACATTTCTTCCGTGATCTAAAGAAATCCCTACTAGCAGCGAAGTCCACGCCTTGAATTCCAACACTTCTCGAGGACAATGCGCAACAATAAAATGAGGGAGACATTAAAAATTTCCCCCCTAATTTTCAGGGATCCACTCACATTGTTTTCACAGTTAATTTGCCACTGTTTCGGCGGATAATTTAGACTGGTTATTCTCTTGTTTAAATAATCGATATATTTCCTTTCAGAAGCGTATTGAAGGAAATTTTACGTACGCTTCATTGAATACTTGGGTGAGTTGCACTCTGGTTTATAACCCCCAAGTAACGTTATCGTTAAAGGAGGTGAAGTGAAGTGGGGTTTAACGTCTCGTTCAAGATTGTGTGTGTGTGTGTGTGTGTGTATGTGTGTGTGTGTGTGAGAGAGAGAGAGAGAGCTTATAGTACATGCGCGTGCACGGACTGATGCCGGTTTTATAGTATCAGCCTACTGAGTATACTCACTTCGAGCCGTACAAATATTGCTGAGCGTCAGCCAAGGTAACAACAAGTACCATCTTAAAGTATGACGCGGCCAGGGATCGAACCACCGAGCTTCCGCTCTCCGGTCAGACGCTCTATCCAATAGATCAAGGAGGCGTTCTGCGTTAAAGAATATTACTGTCATTAATTGATTGAATCATGAATAAAAATCATTTTTGTAAATATATCATTATTAGTGAGTGAGTGAGTTTGGTTTAACGCCGCGTATTCCAGTAAGATCGCGGCGTGTCAGATTAATGTGTGAGGAAAGCCCGAAGTGATGCAGGTGTCAGACGTTTACCACTTCTGTGAAACCCACGAGCACGGGCATGGTGTTGAGAAACCTAAAAACATAATCGGGGCGAACCGAGATTCAAACCCACAATCATAGTTTTCTCGCGTGCCAAAAGGACGCAACTCTGCACAGCAAATCACGGCGCCTTAGACGATTTTAGTTTTGATTGTTAATAAATACTTTAGAATCAGTAATCAAGCTTTGATGTTCTGGGTTATTTTGTCCTTTCTTCCTTTCTTGTCGTTTTACAAGCCTTAAATAGAAATGGTTCAATGGCGGCTTTGTGGAGGACTTGTTAAGCTCCCACAGTGGTGTATTACAGTAAGACAACTCCTTTCTCCTGCTGACAGCCATATTGTATTTTATCTAAGGTTATCTTTCTTGTACTGCCCGAAGTTATCAACGCTTGCGTTCGGTTTGAAAACCCTGAACCCGTGTTGACCAAGATACAACCCAAGTTGACCTTGGTTGACCCATGTTGGCATGTTAACTGATTAACGTCATTTACGTGATTTCGGTTAACTTACGTTACCCATACCTTGTTAGTCCTTGTGGTGCGGAACTTGGCATCAGTGAAGACAATTTGTTTTATTTATAGATTCAGTCATGAATAAAAGCATTTTAATTAATATAATTAACAAGGTATTTATAGTATATGTGTATTCTAATATGAAATTTAACTTTCGATTGTTGATATGAATAAATTAAGGATTCATAACTTTGGTGATCATCGTTTGATATTAGAAGCGTTACTTTGAACTCTCTTGTCATTTTATATGCATTAAATGGAAACGGTACAATGGTAACTTTGTCAAGCAATGAACATTTGTTAATCTCTCCTGGTGGTTGGGGGTAGAACAGGTCTTCAGCAACCCATGCTTGTCGTAAAAGACGACTCGGCTTGTCATAAAAGGCGAGTAACGGGATCGGGTAGTCATGCTCGCTGACTTGGTTGATGCATGTCATCGATCCCAATTGCGTGGATCGATGCTCATGATATCAGTCACTCAACTGTCTGGTCCAGACTCGATTATTTACAGACCGCCGTCATGTAGCTGGAATATTGCTGAGTGCGGTGTAAAACAACAAACCAACCAACCAACCAACCAACCTAGTGATTGTTCTGTTTCTCAGTCTCCTGGTAGCCATTTTGTATTTTATCTACGGTTGCATCTTATGTGTTTTATTTTGGGTACTGCCCGAGGTTTTCGTTGATTTACACAGGTTAACTCGGGGTGAATCTACCCAACTCTGGTAGCCAGAAATGTGGTTACCTTGGTTGACTCAGGTCACTCAAGTTTTAGTAATCGAACGCACGAAGAGTCAAGATGACTCAGGACAACAAACCCCACCGCAGAATGGTCTTGATTCATCAGTGAAAAGACATCAGTGTTCTCTGTGTGATGTTGGCAGCAACGTGATTTGGTCCCCACACTATTAATTCTGTCACAATAACCACTACATGTATAATACTTAAAATCAAAGGCATTGTTGTCAAAAATGGCAACGGAGTCCCAAAACGACTACTTTTTATAGAGGTTCAGAAAAACATATACGAAGTTTCATTGTTACGTGCCCAGCCGTTTGAAAAAACCCAGACAATCTTGATATGAATAAAATCGACAAAACACTTCATAATCATAAGGTGTATATGCCCAAGAAACGAACCCTTCCATTTATTAACCCGAATAAATGACACTTCAACGAACGCATCGGGAAGAAACGTTTGAAGCAATATTGAAAAGTATCTTGATATAAATAAAATCGACAAAACGCTTCATGATCATAAGGTGTATATGCCCAAGAAACGAACCCTTCCATTTATTAACCCGAATAAATGACACTTCAACGAACGCATCGGGAAGAAACTTTGAAAACAATATTGAAAAGTATCTTGATATGAATAAAATCGACAAAACGCTTCATAATCTTAGGAAATCTCCACTAAAAGCCATAGTACGATTCCGACTTTATTTCGGAATTACTATTCAATAGTTATGATACTAGGTTTTGCAGAACAGGTAGGCGTATCCGGCTCCACCGGTGACACCCGTCACAAACACAAGGCAAGGCAAGGCAAGGCAAGAGTTCGCCAAAACAAAAAGTCACAAAAGGAAATTGCATCGGACATCATGTTGGTAATTTGGAAACTTTTCTAAGGCCTTGAATGCTTGTAACCCTGATCAAACACTTTTTGGGCAAGACATACGATCCTGACTGTAGGACTGCACTTTATACACGATGAATCAAAGTAAATACAGGCAATAGGTTGCGTAGGATCAACTTATCGTCACTTAATTTTCAGTATCCGTTCCAAAACTCTAGATCTATGAATGCATAATTGTTTCCTTATAGTGTAAATGTAAAAATCATCAAGTTCAATTACACCTCAGTGTACTTAGAAGTACATTCTTCACAGATTAGGTTGTACAAACCAATACGGTTGCATTTCTACATTTATTCTAATAACGTTGCTGAAAACGAATAATGCTAGTTATTCAATGCCTAAGATATGACCTGCAATTATCGACTTAATAAAAAAAATTCGAATGATATTGATACATTATGCAGAAAACTTCCATATATTCTGCAGATCAAGAACAATTCTACCATATTCTTTTTCGAGCAGATTCTTCAGGTAAGTTATGCTTTTACTCCTGTTAGAGTTGGTGGTGCTTTTTGACAAATGAAACTAGGACCAAAATCACTCAGATATCACTCGATGTATTCAAGTCATGGTCTTACTTTACTCTTGTAGACAAAGAATAAATGATAGAATGAGATTTGTTTAACGCTGCTTTGAACAGTCTTTCAGTTATATGTGAAAGGTATGCTGGGGCTGTAAGGATCAGTTGTTAGTTCAGAAAATGATCTTTAAAGCGGCTAAAACTTACTTGATGTTTACTCTCAATTTGTTGGGTAGACCACAGAAAGCTTCTGATTCTGTGTCTCACGAATGGATTTTGAGGTCACTGGAATGTACTGTGCTTTTCTGTTAGTCACAAAATCCTTTAAGTGTTTTTCTTAGCAAAGAGGAAGGGTGACTGTCATTCTGGCAAGGTAGAAGAGGGAGGATCAGTCAGTTTACTTATGGGGGTAGGTATTGACCATCTCGTGGAAGGTCAGGCCTATACATGCATATGGTATGCAGGTTAGGTACATCTAGTTATGGGTGACCTTGAACTTATTGCCAATCGAAAAACTGCACTAATGAAACAGATTTTCTGTGTCGAGCCCTTTTGCTGATTATATTAGAATGTCCTTTGGACTCGACAAATGCAACATTCTTCATCTGAAACATGGCAAGGTAGAAGAGGGAGGATCAGTCAGTTTACTTATGGGGGTAGGTATTGACCATCTCGTGGAAGGTCAGGCCTATACATACATATGGTATGAAGTATAGGTACAAACTCCAATATGGCCATATCTAGTTGGTTGGTTGGTTGGTTTGTTGTTTTACGCCGCACCCAGCAATATTCCATCTTTATGACGGCGGTCTGTAAATAATCGAGCCTGGACCAGACAATCCAGTGATTGATATCGTGAGCATCGATCCACGCAATTGGGATCGATGACATGCATCAACCAAGTCAGCGAGCCTGACCACCCGATCCCGTCAGTTGCCTTTTACGACAAGCATGGGTTGCTGAAGACCTATTCTACTCCGGAATCTGGCCATATCAAGGAAAAACTTCGTGAAGGGTACGAATGTAGACTTAAGAAAATCTAGAGTTCAGAGCTGTATCTCAGTATCTTTAGCGACATGATGGAGTGGCGCGATCATTTTATTACCGTCTTCACCATGATTGTGGATTTGACACAGAAGTCCATCCATGGTACGATCCGGAATATGTAGAGGGCGTCATGGAAAATGATAAATACAAAATTCTTTGGAATAGGCCCTTATACAGCCTTGGACGTATCCAGGCCAACAAACCTGATCTTGTCCTTTTTGAAAAATCAAATGAAATCATTTATATCACTGAATTTTCTTTCCCTTTTAACACCAATGTGATGGCAAATATTCTGACCTCGCTTTCGAAACGTCACGTTTGCATCCAAAGTACCAAGTGGTCCGACTGCCCATTATTTTTAGCAGAAGTAGATGCTGCACCATTGCAAGAAAAAAACCAAAGACTTGAGTTGGATGTAAGGCCACAGGTTTATATACAGAAAAGTACAAGGACAGGAGAACACTCCGGGCTGGGAAACGCTAAACACGGCTGACTGTCAACCCGAAGGTGCCCGGACAGGACAGCAAACGCGGCTCCGAGGGTACAAACCATACGGAGCCAAATGATGGGACCCCCCAGGGAAAAGCGCATAGGGGGTCTGCTGTAGGCTCTTCAAACACCATTATACAATAGGACCTAGAGGGTATGCCTCAAATACCCCCAAAAACCAAAATCACTTCTCCCAGCCCCAAAGTGTTCCGCGACGCATACAAACTAATTGTCGTGCGATGTAATGTGTAGAATGTGCTAGTCCAGGATCTTCACCTGTTGTGCACATACAAACCCGTGACTTGTTCGACGCATGTTTATGCCAGGAAACCTCTTGCCTCGCATATACTGAATTGTCTAAAACTTGCCGCAACTACAATATAAAGTGAGTGAGTGAGTATGGTTTTACGCCGCTTTTAGCAATATTCCCGCATTATTACGGCGGGGGACACCAGAAATGGGCTTCACACATTGTACCCATGTCGGGAATCGAACCCGGGTCTTCGGCGTGACGAGCGAACGCTTTAACCACTAGGCTACCCGACCGCCCCTTACAATATAAAGGAATAAAAGGAGCAGTACATGTTCCTGATACATACAAATACTTGAAATAAGATTTACTATCAACTGAGGAAATGTTATACAGATATATACGTTTGAAATGGGAAGTAATGGGTGGGATGGGAGGGAAAAATCGTGTTACTGGTGTGGTTGTGTGGATGAAAAGAGGATGTGGCAACTATATTCAGCTACAACATGGGTTACTTCCCTTTGTTTAGAGCATGTGAAAAACAATTCCTGAATAATACACTGATAAGGTGCCTTGCACTAATAAACCAGGAACAGTAGCTTCCCTTGCTTTATTAAACCAGGAAGAGTAGCTTCCCTTCGACCTTGGAACACAAATGCAGGGGGAGAAAGCCCCTTGAATTGGAATAATGTAGGATTACCAAAATAATTCATTTTAATAATTAATAATAAATTTAATTATTCTCGGTGCCTCAGGTTTTGGTACCTCCTAATCTGTTGACTGACATTGGGAGAGTACCCGGGTTTTCAACCAGGCATACAAGCCTTCTGACAATCTGGATAATGCAAAAGGCTGCAGTGTTGGGGAGTATTCACATTCTCCGAAACGTTCTCGGTGGGTTCGACTGGAAGTCCCATTCGCTGTCTGGGCTGCGTTTAGAGGGGACAAGGGCCCTGGGCTGAGGATGAGCCTAACCAGCCTGACTGTGCCAGGATCACCCAAACCCTCTTATCAGCATTTTATATTTTAATCTGTACATAATAATAAAGCGCTGGACTAAGTGCATAAGCATATTCTGAGCAGGTGCAGTATCTTATTATACGTATTGTGTAACCGACTTTCTGTTAATTGTGTGCTGGGGGCTTTACAGTTATGTCTAGACAACACGCCGGCGCAAATCTGACTACCCCTTGCACATAATGCTGATCTAATTGTGTCACGTGCCAGAAACAGTGGGATTCTCACTACATTCTTCAGGAGCAGAACATCCTCACATTCCCTCGGTCAACACAGAGCATTGGGCAGGTGTAGGACATCTCCGGAACAATTGTGGTGGAGAACCTTCCACAGTCAGACCCTTCCTAGATTATTACAACCACTTTTCAGTTAAAGTCGTTTTTCTTTCTTTAAAATGTTCGTATATGATTTCTTATTGGACCTACAGACATCCTGCCATCTACCTCTTGCATTTTACTTTTTCAGAAACAAACAGTGTATACCTTGTGTGGACTGGTCTGAGTTTAAAAGGGGCGGTCGGGTAGACTAGTGGTTCGGGTTCGATTCCCGACATGGGTACAATGTGTGAAGCCCATTTCTTGTGTTCCCCGCCGTGATACTGCTGGGGGCTCAGTGACATCTACTGCCACCTTCGACGCCGGTACATCTATGAGATCCCCTTGTAACAGCCACCATAACAACATACCGCATGTGTACATGTAACATCAATGAGAAACCACCTTTTTGAATAAACGCTGAATCAACTGTTGCATTTGTGGAATATGTGCGTTCATTCAATTTTTAACAAACATCAGGAACGTGGAGGAGATGCACGCGCACATCCTTCATGCTGCACACGGCTGTTACTATTTACGAAACATAGTTGGCTGAGACCCATAAGTTCGTGGTAGAATAGATCTCCAGCAACCCATGCTTGCCGTAAAAGGCGACTATGCTTGTCGTAAGAGGCGACTAACGGGATCAGGTGGTCAGGCTCAAGTTAAAACACGTTGTCGGATTCCGATTGCGTGGATCGATGCTCTTGTTGTCAGATTCAGATTCTTTATTCTCCATAGACCACCGACGGTAGTACAAGAACATACATAAAGTACATAGATAAGTATAATATGTACATCAAGACGGCTGTGTGCATTAAGGTTTAGCATTCAAAGTGTTAAATACAAAAAATACATATTTTGATAGACGTTTTAGCTCGTTTAGTTTGGTCGTTGAAAATAGGCTTCTTAATGAAAACACATTTGACCAAGTTAAATATCTTCTAGGAATAAGTGCAAGTCTTTTGTTATCAAAAGCTGGATTTCGAAATATATAATGGAATTCATCTGCTATTGCTGGGGAGTTGCAGAGTGAACATAGACGTTGTTCTCTGGGTACATTATTCAAGCGGCCAGTCTCGGCTGGTAAATTGTGGTTATTAGTGCGAAATTTTCAGAGCGGGTAATAAACAGATTTAGGTAGGTAGAGATAGTTTTCAAATAATGGCATTTATATTTTTATAGAAACCTTGTGAACTCGACAATATTGAACTTCTCTAGGATTGTAGAAAATGGTCGGTCAATATTCTTTCCACAGACGAGACTAGCCACTTGGTGTTGAAATTACATGGCATATCATAAACTTAGGTCAGGCCACATGAGCTTAATAGACATTCTAGATTACATAGCCAAGGATGAATATTGGAGTTAACGTGAGCATCCATCCTTATGAATTGATATATTAGAGTCGAAAACTTATAAACGTATAATATGTCTATGCCAAAAACCTATAATTCTCTTAGCTACTCTAATATTAAGGGGGGTCCTGCCTAATTCTCCATAGACCATAAAAGAAGGAGTTGATACTCTAAAACCAGCCTCTAATTTAAGGAATTTTAAATGAACTTTTTCAACCTTATTCAAACATTCAAATCCCCACACTTCGGCGCCGTACAGTAAGACTGGTAACACCATAACATCAAATGTTTTAATAATACAATCGAGCGGGAGATTGATATTTCGGGCTTTCTTCAGGAGACATTACATATACTATTCCAAAAAAGAAACGCATAGGTGTTTCTGAATTTTAAAAATTCCTCTGATCAAAGAATATGTCAACTGAATCGATAAAATATGTTATAAATCTGTTTATAGGAAACTTCTATGCAAATCTGTATTTTTAAAAAAACAAAACCAAAAACGTTGAGTTTAATAAGACGTTTTACAAATTTCTGAAAACACATCACCAAAACGAAACCAAACTCATTTTGCACGTGCAAATTGGGCCATCTGTCTATAAAATGTCATGTCGCATTCGAAATGTGAAATCAGTTTTGAAGAGTTTCACGACGGAATCATTATGCCACGTCTTGACGCTGCGACTCGCAATATCGCCATTGGAAGACTAGGGGCTGGTGAGTCGCAATCTTCAGTTGCAAGACGTCTAAATGTAAGCCAGAGTACGATTTCTCGACTCGCAACACGCTACAACCTTCCGGGTACCACAAACGACCGTCCACGCACCGGAAGACCTCGAGTCACCACAGCAGCTCAGGATCGCTACATCCAGGTCCCCCATTTACGTGATCGTACTGTTACAGCTGAGAGCACAGTGGCCAGGGTGCCTGGACTTCGAAGGATATCGGGGCAAACAGTACGGAACAGACTGAGAGAGGTTGGACTGAGAGCCCGGACACTCTACCTCGAGAACGTGTTACGACGTCAGCATCGCGTCCAATGTCTCCGCCGGGGCAATAACATGTCGGCCTGGAACTTACGAAACTGGAGGCGCATATGGTTCAGCAATGAATCTAGGTTTCTTCTACAGAGACGGGATGGACGAAACAGAGTTTACAGACGGGTCCATGAACGTTATGCTCCTAACTGTGTTCGTCAAGTGGACAGATTCGGTGGAGGAAGTGTTATGATGTGGGCGGAGATATCCTTCACAAACCGTACTAATCTTATCCATGTCCAAGGAAACCTGATGGCTGTGCGCTATAGGGACAATATTCTTCAGCAACACCTTCTCCCAGTCATTGACGTCCGACGGGAGTTATTCCAGCAAGACAACGCCAGGCTACATACAGCACGTGTCATAATTGGAGTATCTGGCAAATAACAACATTCCTGTGCTCCCCTGGCCATCTCGTTCCCCGGATCTCAACCCCATAGAACATCTTTGGGATGAACTTGATCGGCGTCTACGTCAGCGTGTACGTCAACCTCAAACTCTTCAGGAGTTAGCTACACTTCTTCAGCAGGAGTGGAGGAGAATTCTTTAATCAGTTATACAGCGTCTGATCCAGTCCATGACGAAGCGGGTCTGAACTGTTATTCGTGCACATGGTGGAGATAAAAGGTACTGACACTTCTGTGGACGCTGAACAAAATCATGACTGTTTAGCCTGTGGTGATCATTATTATCGTATACACACGTGGTTCTGCCATGTGCATGTCACATTTAATGCTCCTGGATATGTTTGTTGAATAGTTATACACGTTTGAATTAAACCTTTGTCTCTTCAGATTTCTGCCTTATGCGTTTCTTTTTTGGAATAGTATACATTTTGTGGCATTCTCGGTTAAAGTTTTGATGGCAAATTCAAATTTCCTATTTTTATTGAATTTTATTCCTAAATAATCATAGAAGTCTACCGTTCCTAGTTCTTTATTGTCGAAAATAAAGGGGGCGATCAAGGTTCAAGTAGAAGACATATTGACAGTAGCGCTGGGAAACTATTCAACACGCCCATGAAAACAAAAGTGCTTTAGCTCAATGTTTATCTCTCCTGCCGGCCATTATGCAACGGCCATCTTATACACAACCCCGCGCTCAAGTCTACAGGTCTCTTCCTGTGGTACGGTAATTAGTAGAACCGTCGCCCTCAAGTGTATCTTCCATGATATAACCTACTCTCATTAATTTCAATGCTGCTCTTTACCGGCGTCACGGCTATGGAGCGGAGACAAAGGGTTCCCTCCCATAACGTAGACCTCCAAAACGCCGACCTCCCAAAAAGCAGTTAAAATAAGCTCACTAATTAATTGAGCCATGCTGGTCACAACTAGTTAATGAATGGACTGGTCTACTCCCCTGCTATGAGGGATTATTGCTGCCACTTCTCGAGGTCCAAGATGCTTGGCTTGAAGCCATGAACCAGTGCCCTGACGTGCGCCAATCTGATGCCATGAACGACTACATCGTTACGACATGGGTGGATGACGATGCCCTGTTCCCACCTCGACTGTGGAATCACCATGCGACACAAGGGCCCCGTACAAACAACAACCTAGAAGGTTTCCACTCCAGAATCGGCAAGTCCCTCCAGCACAAGCATCCAAACATCTCTAGATTCATCGAACTGATCCAGGGGGTCGAAATTTCGGAGAGAGCCAAACTAGCGCAGATGCAATTTTGAGCAGCACCGCCACCCAGGAAGGTTGTCTACAGAGAAAAAGAACATTGCCTTGTCCGACTCAAGGAACAGCTTCATCGCCGTGAAAGACAACCCTTCAGTACCTAGATGCAATTGGTCCACTGATGATGAACAAGTGTAAATGACTGATGATAGTAAATGACAATGACATAACATTTGAATAAAAAATTGTAAAATCTACCCAGTTTTCTTTCTTGTTACATGGGTGATACCATTTTACTTAATCAAGGGTACAGGGTACTTATTGCTGATGCAACCAGCCATAACGAGTGTTGTTTTAACGGGTCTGCGTTTTGGCAGGTCTACGTTTTGGGAGGATACCAGACAAAGAGACCCGACCATCATAAAGCAATTAGGGTCCAATAAAAACAATGCCCCGCCAAGCCTCATAAACATAAGGGTTCACTCCCAAAACTTCTACATGCCAAAACGTCTACATGCCAAAACATCTACAGAGAGTTGTCATGGCTGATTGAGTTTACCTATTGTTATAATGGTTTAGTCCTCCTGTTATTAAGAAGACTCATTGGCTTCTTTACGATGCTGTTTTAGAAAGGCAAGGAAGGGTACTTTGGGAAGATTAAATGGTTACAGATGTAACTAATTTGGAGATAAAGAAGATTATAATAAAAAGACCTGTCACTTACAATGATTTGGTTGGTTGGTTGGTTGGTTTGTTGTTTAACGCCGCACTCAGCAATATTACAGCTATATGACGGCGGTCTGTAAATAATCGAGTCTGGACCACGCAATTGGGATCGATGACATGCATCAACCAAGTCAGCGAGCCTGACCACCCGATCCCGTTAGTCGCCTTTCACGACAAGCATTGTCACCTTTTACGGCAAGCATGGGTTGCTGAAGACCTATTCTACCCCGGAATCTTCACGGGTCCACTTACAATGAAATTAACGGGTTTAGGAAATCACAATTATACACTGTTTAAGATCAAAAGGTTTCATGTGTATGTAGGAAAAGCAACTTACAAGTTGTCGGGCTGTATGTTAGTATGTATGCTGGTTATACATGTACGTTAGTTTACACGATTGATGAATTAAGTTGTGTGTATGCGGACGCATATGTGTATAGATGTATGACATGTATGAGATTGCCGAGAGTGTTTTGTATGAGATTGCTGCAAGTGTTATAACTATTTTTTTATATATATATATTTCAAATGTACCATTATGTAATTAGTGTCTCGTAGTCCAACTGGCCGGGTGCTGATTTTTAATGAAATGTTTATATGTCTATATATTTTGTACTGCAGCATGTGACACTCTAATAAAACAATTTTCTTTTATTTTTTCTTCTTCTTCTATATGAGTAAATTGTCTTCATTGTCTTCAAACTGTTTTGTTTTGTTGTATGTTGTACACTTAATTAATTGGACTGTTCCAACAGGTAATAGCCAGGAGATAAGCGGTGCAGTGGACCATAAACTTTGTTGTTTTAAGCTGTAGAAGTTTTGGCATGTAGAAGTTTGGGGAGGACACCAACATAATCACTGAAAGTCGTACTACAGACATTTAATGTCAAATGAGAAAAACAACAACATTTGAATGTCAATAACATTTACTAGGATCGTGTATTCTCTTGACAACATCGCAAAACATCATGTAGAAGCCACACCAGTACTCATATTTTCCTTCAAAATCACAATCTAAAAATGAGACATCAGCAAGTACAAAAGATAACATGTGTATTAGCACTTGTTACCAGCACCAAGTTCAGCTTAACATGGATCCTCCTTTGGTCAAAAGTTTGTTCCCACTCTAATGAGTGTGTCACGCGTTGCACACGAGTGACGAACGGGGTGTACACCCGTGTTCAACGCGTTGCACACGGGTATCACACGCGTGGCGGACGGGTTCCACACGAGTGTCCAACGGGGTGCACACGGGTTGCGTAACGCGGTGCCCATGCGTGTAAGGGGAATGAACTTGATTGTTTTCGATTATTTACAGACCGCCGTCATATTGATGGAAAATTTCTGAGTGCGACATAAAACAGTGAACAAAACAAATACAATAAGGTGAACTGATGACCCTGTTTGCAGTTCATATGTATGGTTTGATATGGTTAATCCTCGGAATTGAAGATCAAAGCAATCTATAAATATCAGAAATTGGACATCGACATCAAAGTTCCATTAAGGTGTGACATCCATCAGAGCCACATTTCAACAAATTGGTAGTATTTTGTATCAACATTTACTTACGAAAGCATTTATTTCCAAACATGTGCTGTTTTGCCTAAACACTTCAGATATACTGTAAATCTTGAAATTAATGCGTCTCCAAATTGCTGACGCCTAGCCAAAAATGCGGCTCCCACATCCCCATCCCTAGTGGAATGATACACATCCTTACCTTAATATAATTAAACAGCAAATATCACCGATTATTAGCACTGAGTAAAGTACTTCCGTAATAACAATAACCGTTTTTTTCCTGAAAACAACACACAGTTTATATGTTTATTTTGTTGACTGGCATTGCGGAAGTTCAAAGGCAATAAAATAATTGAACAGTTCACTGATTGGAATGGTTAATGATGCCTAGTTTGACACGAGTTGGTAGAACTCTTGCCCCAGCAGTAATAACTCACCGGATGCCTATTGTGTAACTCCTCTTCTTTAAATGACATTGTTATGTACGTGTTACAACTGCTGCTCAATATACCATGTTTTTTTATATATTCAAGTTGGTATTTCCACTATCCAAAGTGTGCAATGACGCCGTATTATTGTTGATAGTCATTTTGGAGACATAAATGTGAATTTTCACAAATGCGGACAAAGACCACTCGCAGTTTTCGCATTTAATTCACACTCGCATTAATTTCAAGATCTACAGTATCTCAAGCTGGTACACAACAGCTATCTGGCTGCTCTCAGCAAGGATTCCTCTCAACCTGCTCATGATTCGAAGTACCAGTCTATCATAAATTATCCGTGCTTGTAGACATATGTGTGTGGCTCGGGGTCTCTCCCGGAATTATTAGAGTGAGTGAGTGAGTGAGTGAGTTTGGTTTCACGCCGCTTTTAGCAATATTCCATCAATATCAGGGCGGGGGACACCAGAAATGGGCTTCACACATTGTACCCATGTCGGGAATCGAACCCGGGTTATAAGAGCTCATGGATATCCGAAATATGTTTGTTTGTTTGTTTGTTTTGTTGTTGTTTAACACGGAACTCGGTAATATTCCAGCTGTATGACGGCGGTCTGTTAATAATCAAGTCTGGACCAGACAATCCAGTGATTGACGCTATACACATCGATCCACGCAATTGGGATACGGTGACATTCATCAACCAAGTCAGCGAGCCTGACCACCCAATCCGTTATTCGCCTCTTACAAGCAGAATTGCCTTTTACAGCAAGCATGGGTTGCTGAAGACCTATTCTACCCCGGATATCTTCACGGATCCTGAAGTATGTCCGAAACATCACAGTGTTTCATTTTGTGACTGGTATGTATATATGACTGCATTTCGTAATCCTCCTACGAAACGTTACAGTCAAGACTGACTCAAAACAAACGTTACATTTCATGGCCTTGGGGGTGGTTGGGTGGCCTAGTGGTTAAAGCGTTCGCTCGACACGCCGAAGACCTGGGTTGGATTCTCGACATGGGTACAGTAGGTGAAGCCCATTTCTGGTGTCCCCCGCCGTGATATTGCTGAAATATTGCTAAAAGCGGCGTTAAACCAAACTCACTCACTCACTCACTCATAGCCTTGATCGAGGAGTTGCCACCCTTTGATATATTACTCTATTGAGCGGACTGATGAATTGCCGCGAAAGGAGATCACTGACCAAAAGTTGACAAATATCTGTAGGTAATTGTCTTTTGCCCTGTATCGTTACACCACTGACTTAAATAGTCTCAACTTCCGTGTGATACAGATATACATGAGGTGACACTTTATTTGATTGGATGTGGTATTTTTCGTGGCAGTAGGGTTTCTGTCACTCGAACCCACTCACAATTTGGATAACCCGTGAAGATTCCGGGGTAGAATAGGTCTTCAGCAACCCATGCTTGGCGTAAAAGGCGACTATGCTTGTCGTAAAAGGCGACTTACGAGATCGGGTGGTCAGGCTCGCTGACTTGGTTGATGCATGTCATTGATACCAATTGCGTGGATCGATGCTCATGACATTAATCACTGGATTGTCTGGTCCAGACTCGATTATTTACAGACCACCGTCATATAGCTGAAATATTGGTGAGTGCGGCGTTAAACAACAAACCATCCACCACAATGTGGATAGACCACTCTGCATGTCACTGACCTGCCTATTGCATGAATGTACAGTAATCAGTTTGACTTCTGCCAAACACAGAATGTAGGAAGGCATACATGTAGATACAGATGACTCAATGAATATACAGTGAATTACTGAGAGTTAATGAAACTAGTTTACACATGCTATTACAGATTGATGATATTGTTAAAGATATATAATACCTCCTTGTTTTATAAATTTCCTTCTGGTCGTGGTTGGTATCATATTTATCACGCATAATTGAATTTCACGTCTTGTTTCCTAGAATTTGAATTCCATAAGGACTAAAGGGCGAGGTTGTATCATGGCCCTGAAAGCCAAGCAAGTAAGTGTCACTGAAATCGTCCAAAGTCTGGCTGCCATACATGAGAGGTTTGTAGTTCCCACTGACAAGGCCTAAAGTAGCATCACGATTACAAGCATCACTACATTAATTGCTTCACCCATGAACTTGTAAAACCGTTATATAGCCAATAATGTCCCATTAAAGGCCAGTACGTTCACTGTGGGAGAACGCTGCCCAAACCTCGTATCAGTAGTATCAACTTGACTCTATGTTCACCACTATTCCACTAGGTAAACAGAAGGGAATACTTCATTCCTTGATCCATGGGGCATTTGTCACCAAACTGTGTGACCGTAGATATAGTTACATCACCATCTTCAAAAGCTTAGAACTATTTGTCAATGATGAAAACAATTGTCATCTCAAAACTGTGATATACTGGACTTCCTCACAGGTTAATATTTTGGATAGGACATTTAGGTAAGAAGGCCATGAGATCTAGAACCAGCTGATCTCTTTCTTTATGCATGTGAATCCTAATTTCTTCCCGAATTATCCAAATCAAAACAAGGGAGTTTGGACAAGAAGTTTAACGTAAGATAAAGTTCATGATTTGTGTTCCACAGGGGACTGGTGGAGTGTGGCGTGGTGACTGTTCATTCTTGTTTTGCAGTCATCAAACGCAATATATCGATGCAATATCTTTATGTACATCCCGAATGCCACGTATAAGTCTCCACAGAGCTGCGTCCTTTACTTATGTGGGGGAGAAAGATATGATCATGGGTTCAGATTCCTGGTTCACCATGATTATGATTTTCGGTTCGTCTGCAGCATACCCATGCTACTGGGTTCCAAAATAGTGATCCTGTAAAAGTTGCACCACTTCGGGTCTTTCCTACAACATTAGTGAGTGAGTGAGTTTGTTTTACGCCCCTTTCAGCAGTATTCCAGCAATATCACGGCGGCCTACAACATTAACATGTGTGATATAACTGAAATACTGTTTAAAGCAACGTTCAATCATACTAACTCACTTACTCTACACTCGGAAATGAAAAAAGCAAATGTATTCATATGTAAAAAGACCAAACACTATTTGTCAGCAGGTGTTGAGAGTTGAACCAATCAGAAACACGCCGCCTGAAACAGGCGATCAGTTTCAGTTGACTTGCAAATTAGATCACGGGTGTGCATATGTGTTCCAGTAATTCAACCCTCGACCTTTGCCTCTTTATACTTCCACGTAGATAAAATGTCATCTCGTGTATTTTTCCTTGCAATAAGCATACATAATACATGAGTCAATGTATGACGTTTTCAATTTTTCCAGGATCAGGCTTGACACCATCTATTGTGTGTATATGGCATATGTAGCCAACTTCTTCCACTGCAAAGTTACACTTGCTTTTATTGAGTGTTCATTGATTCCCTTACATCGCTGAAGTACTGCTCTTAGCCTTTGGTTGTGCTCTTCCGGCGTGGTGTCCAATATGAACATGTCATTCTCAGCACATAGGAGATCCTGAATAACATTTGTTACATTTGAACACTTTCTAAATGGCATTGTGTATTTATAGCTTTCGAGCATGGGAGCCGTGCCAATTTACACTTGTCAGAGGGGTACATAAAGTATGTGTACAAGTTGTCAATTTTGTGGAAGCTTTGGTGGCTGAGTGCGTTAGGTCGCTGACCTTTTGTACTGGCAATTAGGTGCCTCATTCTGGGAGTGTAGGTTCGAATCATAAAAAGAACCAGAATCTGTACTTTACTAAGAAACTGTTATCCTAAATATAACATTTATTACATCCTGAGGGTGCATAATTTTGAGTACATTTTCTTCACTGATAGCCTGTTGTAATTTCCTCAATAGTTGGTAGCTGAAAGTGTTCACGCTTTATGGCCTTATTTAGTTGTTCAGGATCTAAACATATCCCCAACTGGTCAGTGTTTGGTTTCTCAACTATCACCAATGACCTGACCTAATCAGTAGGCTGGTCTACTTCATTGATGACACCCTGACTAACCATATCTTCAAAAGAGGCCTTCAGATTCTCTCCGAGTGCAGTAGGCACTCTTCGTGGAGGATCTATGACTGGTGTTCCTGTTGGATCTCTATCAATGAGACATGGCTCATCCAAACAACACAAACCTTAGGCGATGTCGGAGTATGTCTAGGTAATTTCTTCTTCATTCTTATCAGTCTGAGATCCTGTGAAGTTTTGAACTACAACAAACCCACGACTGTCAAAGAACTCAAAGCTTGTGGGCAGAGAGGTTATTCTCGAATGAGAAAAGCTGAATTGATTGCTTTACTGGATGAAACAAACCACCAACCAGTTGTTGATAATCACCCTAAATATTATTCAAAATTTATTTGTTGAAACAGACGAGTTAAGATTTGTAACCACAGATCATGCCGTTGGTAAACATTTAAGAGGTTGGAAGATGGATATTAATTCCAACATGCATGTTAAACCTATCATACCAAGCAGGAATAATGATAGAAATTGGATGTCTGATTATGAACATAACTTGATGGGAAAGTGTGTATGATGAAGAATGAGTGTGCTTGAGCTCCTATTGCTGAGTATGTTGGATTGAGACTGAAGATGTATTCTATGAGGAAATCTGATAACGATGAGATAAGAAAAGCTGAAGGTGTTAAGAAGAATGTAGGAAAAAATCATATAAAACATTAACAGTACATTCAACAGCATAACATTCACACATGAGATGAATACTTTAAGAAGTGATAAGCACAGGATATATGGATTAAGAATGAATAAAACATCATTATTCCCCTTAGATACAAAGAGAAGGGTTGATAAGGATGGTGAAACTTCCTTTGCGTTTGGTTACTTAGGGAGGTAATACTGTATCCCTGGGAACTATAAACAACTCCTCTTGTACAGATCCTCTGCCCGGCCCATTTTTATGATAATATAAAAACGGCTCACTTTCTTTCATATCAAATCGACTAATGTTATATAACTTAAGAGACCAAACCAGATTAGTTGCACGGCGTTGGCCTCCTTCGAGTTCACCGTGCTGGTAAAATTATCTTAAGCTTACAGTATCTGGAAGTTTTTGTTGTTTCCCTCTCTGTGGTGCTGAATATTCAGAAGTCGTAGATTTCATTTCAATAGCATCGGATGGTTTCTTGCCAATTAATCTTGTTCCTTCATTATTTATGGCTGATCTGATGATCTGATTTCATTTCATTCACATACTGAGATCCAAACAACTGTTCAGTTAAATCTTTCAACAATAGCTTGGCTACGATGGGACTCTTTTTAACCACGCCCAATTGTAACATCATTCTTTGTTATTAGTTAAGTTACTGTTCCCATAAACTCGCATCCATGATCTACTCGAAATAACTTTGGCCATTTTAAGTGTCCACGTTTATGTATGCAGCTCAGAGCTACTGCAGTTGAATCTTTTGAGGTTAATGGATCAACCTCTTTGTACCGACTGGCTACATCCACTACAGTTCAAGCGTATGTATACGTTTTGCATCTTACCTTATCATGTGAATGAAACAAGAGGTCAGCCTGGTGAACGTCTTTAGTTATGGAAATATCAAACCTTCCCCTCTGTATTTAACGTGGGGCTGGCAAGTATATTTGTCATTTTTGCTTGTTGCATTAACCAATCCTTAGCAACATCTTTAGATACCTTAGATGCTGGAGCTAGTTTTTGTATTGCCACTTAACCCTTCCCATATCCTTGTGGGCTGTAGTAAATTTTATCCATTATGAGTAATAATGAATATTGATGTTCCTTAAAGACAAAAAAAAAATTCCGTTTAGATAAATGTTCAAAAAAGTGTATAACAATGGACAATTACAAGCCAACAAAAGAAGAAGTTGAAAAAGCTGTCAAAGTATTAATTTTTCCGAGATAATATTATCAAATGGCGAGAATAACCACAAGAGGTATATCTTGTCAAGCCATCCATATACGGTTATCATTTGTTTCTTTCCAATTGTGAAGAAGAGTATGCAGTTTGGTCTCTTTGTAAAATGAATGGAACACTTAGCAGAAATGTCCGAAATAATGGTATGTGTATGATTAAAATAATAGAAAATATTTCCATTACAAGGATGGCATCTTGACACATGACGATCCGATGATCGTCTTCACATAATTAATACAACTAAAGACTTCAGGTAAAAGTGTTTTCAGGAGCTAGACATAGTTCAGGTGGGGGTGAGGCAGTACCTCCATCGTATATACTTCTGTCCTGGTTCGTCATCTGGGTACAACTGCACTTTCATTACATGATCAGATACCACTCAATATTCGTTTCAGTAAATACTTCATAGATTAGGTTGTCTTAGCTTAACCTATTGTCACCTCCATTTTCAGTATCTGTTCCTAAAGAATATTAATACATAACGGTATCTTAACACAAAAATGTAATAATGCACTTTGATCAAGGTCAGTAACGATTAATGTAGTCATAAGTACATTCGCCACTGATCAGGTTGTGCAAGCCAAAACGGTTCCATTTATACATTTATTTAAATTAGGTTACTAAATTCTGATTATGGTAGTTATTCAATGCATAATGTATGACATTATTCAAATAACGGAACATATTCTGTAAAGAGCTTCTATATAGTCTACAGATCAAGAACAATTCTACCACATTCTCCGTCGAGCAGATTCTTCAGGTATGCTTTTACTCCTGTTAGAGTTGGTGGTGCTTTTTGACAAATGAAACTATGACCAAAATCACTCAGATAAGAAGACACAATGTATCCCAGTCGTATTCTTCCTTTCAAACTCTTGTAGACATTAAATAATAGTGTGAGTTTTGTTAATCCAGTCGTATTCTACCTTACCTGGAGGAAAGCACAATGCAGATATTTATAACAATAATCAACAGCTTCCTTCAGTGAGGGTAGTATCTTATTATAAGTATGGTGTGATATGCTGATACTTTGTGTTAATTGCGTGCTGCTTGGTTCCATTGGCGCCATTTAGAAAGAGAAGGTAGCTGAGGCGTGGAGCCGACTTTCGATAATGTCAACTAGCCAACTTCTCTTTCACTGATTTACCCACCTGAACTAGAAATAACAGAGACCAGTGAAACAGCGGCATCTGTTTCATATTTAGATCTGTACAAAACAATTTCGAGTGACAAAACCCTCTCCACAGAGACAGTGTGACTAAGGGGGATGACTTCAACTTTGCAATAGTCCCCTTTCCCTTTATGTCGAGCAATATTCCTGCAGCTCAAGCCTTTTGTGGCTACATTTCACAACTTTTGAGGTTCCATCGAGCATGCCACTTTCAATAATGGTCAAATAGGCAACTTCCCTTTCACAGATTTTTCAACCTGAACTAGAAGTAACAGAGACCAGTTGGTTGGTTGGTTGGTTGTTTAACGCCGCACTCAGCAATATTCAAGTTATGTGATGGCGGTCTGTAAATAATCGAGGCTGGACCAGACAATCCAGTGTTTAATATCATGAGCATCGATCCACGCAATTGGGATCGATGACATGTATCAACCAAGTCAGCGAGCCTGACCACACGATCCCGTTAGTCGCCTTTTACGACAAGCATAGTCGCCTTTTACGGCAAGCATAACAGACACCAGTGAAATACCCCGATCTGTTTCATATTTAGGTGAAACCCGTGAAGATCCGGGTTAGAATCGGCCTTCAGCAACAATGTTTAACGACACAGGCGACTATGCTAGTCGTAAGAGGCGACAAACGGGATCAGGTGGTCAGGCGCGTTGATGCATGTCATCATATCCCATTTGCGTAGATCGATGCCCATGATGTCAGTCACTGGATTGTCTGGTCCAGACTCGATAACTTACAGACCGGCGTTAAACAATAAACAAACAAACGTCATATTTAGATCTGTACATAACAATTTAGAGTGACACAACAGTGTGACAAGAAAGACGACTTCAACTGTCCAGTAGTCAACTTTTGCTTTTTGTCAGCCTTTGCTGTCTACTTTTCACAATTTTGGAGGTACAGTCGAGCAAGAGGGCAAAAGTTCTTTGAACAAGGTTACACCATTCAAAGCGTTAGTAGAACTTACAACAAGTATTAGTGATTTTTTTCTTCCTATGCATGTGTTTATGACCGATGTTTATCATCACTATATGATAGTGATTGATAAACTTATCATCACTATATGATAGTGATTAATAAACTTATCATCACCATATGATAGTGATTTATAAACTTATCATCACTATATGATAGTGATTAATAAGCACATGATTATGAAATTGTTCAGAATCGTACAATGGCGTTTAGCGGGGATTTCTTATGATTATGGAAACAGTTTGTGTCGATTTTATTTGTATGGAGGTGGATTAGCGGGGTTTGATCAGAAGGACGAAAGAAATACCATCACATAACATGAATGGAAGGGTCCTTTTACAGTACAGTCTAGAAAACATACCGGCGCCGATCGGACTACCCCTTGTACACAACGCTGATCTAATTGTGTCACGTGCCAGTCGGATTCATCACAATTGCTTGGGCAGCACAGAGCACTGAGCAAGTGTGGAACATTCCCGAACGATGAGAAGGAAGTCCTTTTGTCTGGTCATTCAGTGAACAATGATTCTTTTTCAATGCAAAATCATGACCAAAACAAATCTATTGATAAAAACAAAATTCTGAAGAGTTTCTGCAGGTGCTGATTATTTCTATTTCAGAATCAGTACCATGTCGAGACTCATCCTGCTGTTATCCTGTGCAGTGACTGGGCTTTTAGGTACGGTTTCAAATATATTTGCCTAAAATGCCATTCCCTCGTATGTATAGATACCTCGCGTGGACGTTGTAAACGGTAAATATGGATCAGCTGCACCAGACTATAATTAGTGTAATCTGATACTTCATGTCTCTCATCTTGTCTTTCCTGTATCTTTTTACCAGTCAGTCATTCTTTTTCCTCTGTACTTCCCTTCTCTCCTTCTTGTCTTCCGGGACTGCCTCCGTGGTCTAATGGTAGAGCGTCCGCCCGGAGAGCGGAAGGTACGGGGTTCGATCCCCAGCCACATCTTCTTGTCTTTCCTGTATCTCTTTACCAGCCAGTCATTCTTTTTCCTCTGTACTTCCCTTCTCTCCTTCTTGTCTTCCGGGACTGCCTCCGTGGTCTAATGGTAGAGCGTCCGCCCGGAGAGCGGAAGGTACGGGGTTCGATCCCCAGCCACATCTTCTTGTCTTTCCT
The DNA here is from genome assembly GCF_023055435.1 of Haliotis rufescens. NCBI lineage: Eukaryota > Metazoa > Mollusca > Gastropoda > Lepetellida > Haliotidae > Haliotis > Haliotis rufescens. Next base: position 531,959 of record NW_025963902.1, read on the forward strand.
GTATCTCTTTACCAGTCAGTCATTCTTTTTCCTCTGCACTTCCCTTGTCTCTTTCAGGTCTTCCGATCCCGTCTGTTCTTCTCATCTTTCCTCTCTGTCTTCCGTTCCCGACTCTCGCTTCTACTTCCAGTCTACCGCCACTGTGTCCCTTCCCTTCTCTCATTCCTATTTCCTTCCTACCTCTATTTCCTGTCTCTCCGTCACCTCTGTCCTTCCTGTCTCACCTTCCCGTCTGTACATCTTGTCTCTAACTACCGCCACTGAGTCCCTTCCCTTCTCTCGTTCCTATTTCCTTCCTACCTCTATTTCCTGTCTCACTGTCCCCTCTGTCCTTCCTGTCTCTCCATCCCGTCAGTTCTTCATGTCTCTGATTCCTGTCTCTCCGTCCCCTCTATCCTTCCTGGCTCTCCATCCGGTCAGTTCTTCATGTCTCTAATTCCTGTCTCTCCGTCCCCTCTGTCCCTCCTTTCCCGACAGTTTATCCTTCACTCTAACCTCTCTATAAATCCTTCATTGGTACTGAAAGATGTTTAGAGCTCAAACGCCAGTAATACACCAATGACAATGGAAAACAATATGGAGACACCTTTATTACATTGGTTAAACTTGAAATGCTTCTTATTTCATCGTTTACTTTCCACAGCCGCCTGTCCTGCCGGATATAGACCGATGACGCCCACCATGTGCTACAAAACCATAAACACCGCCACCAGTTCCAGAATTGACGTAGTTGGTATGTTGACTTTTGAGGACATTTCCAAACTTGACGCATCAGAAACAAACACGTGTCCATGCAATTCCCTATTTTGACTTGCCTTTGCATGTGTTTGTGGCGGGTTCCATCAATATGGAAAGGGTTTTGTCGCTTTTATGAACAGGGCAGAATACCTATTTTTGATAGGGGCGCTGGGATTACAGTCGCCACAATTCGCTGTGCAGGGTTGTCTCCCTTAGGCGTGTTATGGTCCTCGGTTCGAATCCCGATCGCCCTGATCTTGAGCATTGGTTCCCTCAGCACCAGACCCGTGTGTTTCACTTTGTTGTGAGCGTCTAGGACCACCATCATCTTGGGCCTTCCACCACTATGAAAGTGGTACTCCGCCATTTAACTGACAGACGGTTCATTACGGCGTTAACCAACACTAACTCAGTTACATTATTAAGGACACTATGAGCAAATAGACCATTTCACAAAATATTGTCTCTGAAATATGCATATTTGTATGAATTTCTAATATCTTTACAATAGTCACACAAAGTGGTATCACGACACACCTAATAGCTTGCTTTGGATAACTTAATTAATTTCTGAGTTAAATTGTACATGTAGGCAGATTTTAGCCATCGAAATGTTTACTGATCTATGATAATAGTGTTGACGGTTAGATCATGTGTGTTCTGGCAATACTGGGGCTGTGGGGTAGCCTATTGGTTAATGCGTTCGCTCGTGACACGGAAGCCCCGGGTTCGATTCCCCACATGGGTACAATGTTTTAAGCCCATTTGTGGTGTCTCACCGCGACTGGCACGCAGGATCATTGCCTGGTGCGTGGCGTGTCAAATAGTCACAACTCTGCCCAGCGCCTCAGACAACTTTGGTGAAACGAGGAGCATGGTTTAGTGTTGACAAACCAAGAAACATAATTGGGACGAACTGGGAATCGAACCCACAATCATCGGTTTCTCCCGTGCCTAAGGGACGGAACTCTGCAAGGCGAATTGCTGCGCCTTAGACCCCCGGGCCACGTGTGCCCCATTCCGGTTGCCAAACAACCTATGATGGTCGTAATGGACAACATGATGGATGTATGGTTTGGTCATGCTCTGTAAGATGGATGATAGCGTTTTTTATCATCTTCGGCGGCGTTGGACGGTGCTGATAATATCAATCACTGGATTATCTTGTCCAAATTGGATAATTTACAGATCGACGTCATATAGCATAAATAATGCTGAGTGCTGCGCTAAAAAACAAACAAAAATCAACACCAAGTAATGTTTTACGAAAGGTAGTTGACTGTTTCTTGGGCAATACTGTGTTAGCATTAATCTGTTAAGCTTATTCTTATTCTTATTCGACTCCACCCCGCAGTGATCTGTCCTGGTGGATACACGAAGACTGAGAATCCCAAGATGTGCTTCAAACTGAGTGATTTTGCGGATGCAAGAAGCTACCAATCTGCTGTGGATGCATGTCGTAAGACACGTGGCCGGCTCATCGATCTTGACACTCCAGAGAAGTATGGACTCATTGCTGGGTATATGACTGCTTTGGGACCCAAAGGAGGAGACGCACGTGAGAGAATTTCCTTCAAACCTTTCTGGGGAATAAACCCATAAGGGCAGACAAATAAGTTCGTAGCTACATGAAACATATGTTGCTTTCGTTTGTAGCTTATCGCTGCACTTAACGATATTCCAGTTATTCAATAATGGTCTTCCACTGTAAAGATATGACCGCTGATGCTTGACGGTGAGGTAAATGTGCTGTCTGGCAATGTCAGTAAAAGCCATCAGGTGTTAACTGGGCTACCATCACACAGTTATCAGCCGATTGCTGAGAAACCTTGGTCAAACAAATGCGAAGGACCTTTCACGGTCAGAACGCCCTTCCGTGACGCCGCGGCGTGAAGGCAGGGAACTGCGTGAAACAGTACAACCTTTTTTAGCAAATGTCGTAGGCACTTCTTTGAACTCTTCGCAAAATGACACATTTGTAAATGGACTAATTGACATCCTGCCATTAAACTCTTGCCATGAAAAACATTTTAATTTTTCAGAAACAAACACTGCATACCGTGTGTGGACTGGTCTGAAACGAAGCTCAAAAACTGGGTTTAAATGGAACACGGGATCCACAAAGGTCCCCGCTTGGGGGAAGGGGGAGCCAGACAACAGTCGCGGTGAAGACTGTGGTCAGCTGGACAGCTGGGGGCTCAGTGACCTCTACTGCCACCTTCGACGCCGTTACATCTGTGAGATTCCCTTGTAACAGCCACCATAAAAACTCTACATGAGTACATGTAACATCAATGAGAAACCACCTTTTTGAATAAACGCTGAATCAACTGTTGCATTTGTGGAATATATGAGTGAGTGAGTGAGTGAAATTTAACGTCACATCGGCAATATTTCAGCCATATCGTAGCGAAACATTTATAATAATTATATTTTGATTTAATTATAAAGCTGACAACGATGGACAGAAAGATAACGAGAGTATCATAGTTTCGATTTTAAAATTAGTTGAGAACAGTAAAAAGAATATATTTTCAATCAACAATACAATATAAACATGGGCTATAGATCACCAGCAACCAAAGTAAGGCCACCTCACTAGGGACCGTGGGGACTTACATTACTTTTGCTACCTGCACGGCTCCTTAGCAGGATTTACAACCACCCTTCAGCTGCTGGTGATGGGATGCAATTAAGCCAACAGTTAAGTTTAAAACCGATGTAAGAATAAATGTACTTTGAATCATGTGGTCTTACAAATCCTCTCAAGGGGACAATAATTTAACGCTTCTTCAACCCTGTTTGAGCATATCGCCACTAATCTACTCTAAGTTACATATTATACATTACTAATTTAAAATATAGCTATTTACACGATTCAAAATTTATCAATAAGTTCAATTTCTTTTGGAGGAACGGGTGGCCCATTCGTCTAAGGCGCCGCGATTCGCTGTGCAGAGTTGCGTCCCTTGGGCACGCCAGAAACCTATGATTGTGGGTTCGAATCACGGTTCGCCCCGATTATGTTTCTAGGTTTGTCAGCACCATACCCGTGCTCATGGGTTTCACCGAAGTGGTAAACGTCTGAGACCTGCATCACTTCGGGCTTTCCTCCCATATTTAGCTGACACGCCGTGATATAACTGGAATACTGTTAAAAGCGGCGTTAAACCCAACTCACTCACTCAATTTCTTTTAAAAAGCCTATAATTCAATGATAATTTATTCTATTGAAAAGATATTTATCCCTTGTGATGGAAAAATCAACACAGTCAAGCAGGACATGCTTGACTGGATTCTTTCATCACAAGGGATGCAGAATGGAGGATCCTCCCCTTTTAATATATATTCATGAGTATACCTGCTATGGCCAATACGACATCATCGTATTATGACCTCTTCAAGTCTGGACTGGCAACCCAAGTTGGTGTAGCCAATAGTTCGTTAAATTTCATGTAATCTATTTATACCTACTTGAGTGTCCTGCGTCTGTTGCTTTAGATCATGGATGTAAGATCTTATCACGGGTTTATATAATCACTGTATGGTATCAGAAGTGGTGTCACAGATTTGTTGAGTGCTGCTTTGGCTGCAGCATCAGCCATTGTGTTACCAGTTATGCCAACATGGCTGGGTAACCAACAAAACACGATGTCTTACTGGCCAGTAGCAAGATTGTTATGAAGTTCTATGATGTCACGTACAAGTGCATGTTGACAGGAAATAATCTTATTGGCTTGAAGACAGGAAAGGGAAAATATAATGAACTGTGTGTGCTTAGATTGAGTATTTATATATTTGAGAGCTGTTAAGATTGCCTTTGATTCTGCTGTAAAAATGGAACTGTTATTTGGTAATCTGGATGATATGGTTGTGGATCCCACACGGACTTGAAATTGTCTGTCAATTATTTTTTTTATATAAATTGAGGCAAACGGCCATGTTATCCAAAATCATGTAAATCTTATAAAATACCGTGTTTCAATGAAGTGTCATATGCTTTTTGTAGATCGAAAAAGATAAACACTGCATGTTGCTTATTTATTATTGCATTCTTAACAAATGTCCCTAGGCGAACCAAATGATTGATCGTACAGCTCCTGTAGCAATATTGTGAGCTTGTCCAAGGGCAGTGTGTAGTTCATGAATAGAGTTTTGATCATTATAATCTTCCCCATTATCTGAACTAAGATTAATAGGTTTCTTTTCTTGCTGTTTTTGATACTTTTGGAATTGAGGTACATAGTTAGATGAGGAAGAGTGATTAGCTAAAGTTTCACCAAGTATATTTGCAATATCTGATTTATGAGTTAATAAATGGTCACCATTTTTTAGATGATGTATACTAGATTTAGTGCCCTTACCTTTGATATTTTGGATCATGTTCCACACCTTGGACATAGGAGTTTTCGAATCTATTTTTGATACATAATTTTGGCAAGATTGACGTTTACTATCTATAAATATAAGCCGTGGTTTTGCGTTTAAGATTTTAAATTTATTTAAGTTATGGACCAAAGCATGGCGGCGGAAATAATGCTCCGCCTTTTTCCTCGCCTTCCTAGCTCGTTGCAGTCATCGGTAAACCATGGTTTAGGTATGTGTGGATTTGCAGAGGATTTTGGAACACATTCTTCAGCTATTTTGATGAGTTCATCAGAAAAGCATTTTATTGGATCAGGAACGTCAGTAAAGTGATCAGGTGTCAACTGTGCTGTACATAGAAGGTCACACAGAGGCCAGTTAGCTTTGGTAAAGTTACATCTAGAGGACGGAGGAACATCAGATGGGATAATAGGGTTTAGAATGATTTTTTGGATCATGTTCCACACCTTGGACATAGGAGTTAGAATGATTGGAAAGTGGTCACTTCCACAGAGGACATCGTGGATTGACCACTCAAATTCATTTAGCACGTTGGAATCTGTAACAGACAAATCCAGAGAAGAGTATGTGCTTGTAACAGGATGTTAATATGTGTTTGAATTATCATTAAAAAGGCACAGAGTATTGTTTGAAATAAAATCTTCTAAGAGCTTGCCTTTACCGTTTGTATGATCACTACCCCAAAGTGGATTATCTCTGTTCATATCGCCCATTATAATACAGGGCTTAGGAAGCTTGCGATAGAGAGCTTGAAGATCGGATTGCTAAAGAGATGCAGATGGAGGAATGAAAAGAGAGCACAGAGTAAAAACAATGTGCGTGGTGATACGAACTGCGATAGCTTGTGGAAGTGTATTCAGAGGAACAGGGCTATGATAAACACCTTGCCTCACCAGGATTGAAGATCCACCAGTTGCTTTAGCTCCTGGGGATGAAAAGAAATGATAAGAATCATATTGTCTGATGTTGAGTTGATCCGTATTTTTAAAATATGTTTCCTGTAGACAAAAGGCTGATGGCTTGAAATCCTGTGTTAATAGCTTTAAATCATTAAAATTGTCTTTTAGTCCCCTGCAATTCCATTGTATTATAGGGTTATAACAGGTCATGCTGGTTCTACTGGGGATCTTGAGCGGGAGGGAGGTCGACACGAGTTCAATGTCTTATGTGCCGAGACAGCAACCTCTACATTTGCAAATTGTTTGATTGATAACAGGTTTAGAGATTGCTGTTTCCTGGCACATTCAACAAGTATGGAGCCATTACAGAGGCGAGTAACATTGTCAACCGTCCTACAAGAACCATTGACGGCCTTAGAAATAATAGCTGTAAATCATTAAAAACGGACTCAATTTCAAAGGCTGGTGATGAGATGACTCGATTACTATGAATCGAGCCCAGGAATCTAATTGAAGATCATTGTCGTCATCAGATGAGCTAGCATCCAGATGTTTTCTTTTCGAACCAGAGTGTTGTTTAGACATAATGAAAGGAAGTGGTTCTGCACCCCTGCTCCCCACCCACCAGCGAGTGTCAACAAGAGGGTGTCTTATTGCATTGGATATCCAAAATGCAAACACCAGGGCTACAGGGGTGTTATACTCCAGTAAATATGACATGAATAGCTATATTTGTCTATTTACTATATATTTACTAAATTTATTGCCAAGCTGCTTCTGCCAATAACAATAATTTAGAGACATACAGAATTCAGCGTTCAACATTATGAGATTGGCCCATGTGCCACCGCCTTCTTGCATGGGACTCTATGCGATATATTTATTTTAATACATGTGTTTTCTAAAAGACAAAGCAAAATATTTGTGATAAATATAATACATGCATGTGAAAAATATGTATTGAAAGTAATACATTCTACCAACCGTCTAGGTGAAGTAAGGGTCAAAGTGGTGTGTTGGGAAAAGGAACACCGGTTCCTGGATCCAGTGCCCTCAACCACCAGAATCCCATCCTCCACCGACACAGGGGCGCAACCCACCGCAAACAGGTTCCCAATTTAGTCGCCTCGTACGACCAGCAATGGGGTGCTGTGGACAAATTCTACCCTGAGTCCACATGGGGGAAGAGCTATCAGCGTTACACAGCACTCGCCACGGTCGGCTGCTCTTCACGAGTGCCTGAGGAATATGTGCGTTCCTTGAATTTTAAACAAACATCAGGAACGTGAGGAGGTACACCCGCATTTTCCGGACACCCATCCTTCATGCTGCACACGGCAGTTACTATTTACAAAACAGGAAGATAAAGCTCATAGTTGGGTGAAACCCATGAAGATCCAGGGTAGAATAGGTCTTCAGCAATCCATGCTTGCCGTAGACGGCGACTATGCTTGTCGTAAGAGGCGAGTAACGGGATCAGGTGGTCAGGCTGACATTGAAACATTTTATCGGATCCCATTTACGTGGATCGATGCTCATGTTGTCAATCACTGGATTGTCTCGATTATTTACAGACTGCCGTCATATTGATGGACTATTGCTGAGTGCGGAGTAAAACAACGAACAAAACAATTACAGTAAGGTGAACTGATGACCCTGTTTGCATTTCATATGTATAGTTTGATATGGTTAATCCTCGAAATTGAAGATCAAAGCAATCTATAAATATCGGAAATTGGACATCGACATCAAAGTTCCATTTAGGTGTGGAACAACATCACCAGTGACATCCATCACAGCCACATTTCAACAAATTGGTAGTATTTTGTATCAACATTACTATCAACATTTACTTACGAAAGCATTTATTTCCAAACATGTGCTGTTTTGCCTAAACACTTCAGATATACTGTGAATCTTGAAATTAATGCGTCTCCAAATTGCTGACGCCTAGCCAAAAATGCGGCTCCCACAACCCATCCCCAGTGGAATGATACACATTCTTACCTGAATCTAATCAAACAGCAAATATCACCGCTTATAAGCACTGAGTAAAGTACTTCCGTAATAACAATAAACAGTATTTTTACCTAAAAACAACACACAGTTTATATGTTTATTTTGTTGACAGGCACTGCGGAAGTTCAAAGGCAATAAAATAATTGAACCAAGAACAGTTCACTGATTGGAATGGTTAATGATGCCTAGTTTGACACGAGTTGGTAGAACTCTTGCCTCCAGCAGTGATAACTCGCCGGATGCCTATTGTGTAACTCCTCTTCTTTAAATGACATTGTTATGTACGTGTTACAACTGCTGTTCAATATACCATGTTTTTTTTATATATTCAAGTTGGTATTTCCACTATCCAAAGTGTGCAATGACGCCGTATTATTGTTGATAGTCATTTTGGAGACATAAATGTGAACTTTCACAAATGCGGACAAAGACCACTCGCAGTTTTCGCATTTAATTCACACTCGCATTAATTTCAAGATCTACAGTATCTCAAGCTGGTACACAACAGCTATCTGGCTGCTCTCAGCAAGGATTCCTCTCAATCTGCTCATGATTCGAAGTACCATTTTCTACTCGTCTATCATAAATTATCCGTGCTTGTAGACATATGTGTGTGGCTCGGGGTCTCTCCCGGAATTATTAGAGTGAGTGAGTGAGTGAGTGAGTTTGGTTTTACGCTGCTTTAACAATATTCCATCAATATCAGGGCGGGGGACACCAGAAATGGGCTTCACGCATTGTACCCATGTCGGGATTCGAACCCGGGTTATAAGAGCTCATGGATATCCGAAATATGTTTGTTTGTTTGCTTTGTTGTTGTTTTTTGTTGTTGTTTTTTGTTGTTGTTTAACGCGGAACTCGGTAATATTCCAGCTATATGACGGTGGTCTGTTAATAATCAAGTCTGGACCAGACAATCCAGTTATACTGATGCGATGTTTGGGCAGCTTTCTTCCACAGTTAGCATACTGGCCTTAAATGTGACATTATTGGCTATATAACTTTGGAAGACTACTGTGACACTTACTTGCTTGACTTTCAGGGCCACAAAACAACATCGCCCTTTAGTCCTTATTTCAGTACAAATTCCAGGAAACAAGACGTGAAATTCAATTATGCGTGATAAATATAATACCAACCACGACCAGAAAGAAATGAAAATCAAGAAGTACTCTTGCGAGTTGATAAGGTCCTGGAGGCATTATATATCTTTAACGATATCATCAATCTGTAAAAGCATGTGTAAACTAGTTTCATTAACTCTCAGTAATTCACTGTATATTCATTGAGTCATCTGTATCAACATGTATTCCTTCCTACATTCTGTGTTTGGCAGATGTCAAACTGATTACTATACATTCATGCAATAGGCAGGTCAGTGACTTGCAGAGTAATTCACTGTATATTCATTGAGTCATCTGTATCAACATTTATGCCTTCCTACATTCTGTGTTTGGCAGATGTCAAACTGATTACTATACATTCATGCAATAGGCAGGTCAGTGACTTGCAGAGTGGTCTATCCACATTGTGGTGGAAGGTTTGTTGTTTAACGCCGCACTCACCAATATATATAAATATATAAATAATAGAGACTGGACCAGACAATCCAGTGATTAATGTCATGAGCATCGATCCACGCAATTGGGATCAATGACATGCATCAACCAAGTCAGCAAGCCTGACCACCCGATCTCGTTATTCGCCTTTTACAACAAGCATAGTCGCCTTATCCACATTGTGAGCGGGTTCCAGTGAAAGAAACCCTGCACCCAGGAATAATACCACATCCCAATAAATAAAGTGTCACCTCATGTAAATCTGCATCAGACTATTTTAGTCAGTGGTGTAACTATACAAGGCAACAGACAATTACCTACAGATACTTGTCAACTTTTGGTCAGTGATCTCCTTTCGCGGCAATTCATCGGTCCGCTCAATAGAGTAATATATCAAAGGGAGGCAACTCCTCAATCAAGGCTATGAGTGAGTGAGTGAGTGAGTTTGGTTTATGTTTAGATCCTGAACAACTAAATAAGGCCATAAAGCGCGAACAAATTTCAGCTACCAACTATTGAGGAAATTACAACAGGCTATCAGTGAAGAAAATGTACTCAAAATTATGCACCCTCAGGATGTAATAAATGTTATATTTAGGATAACAGTTTCTTAGTAAAGTACAGATTCTGGTTCTTTTTATGATTCGAACCTACACTCCCAGAATGAGGCACCTAATTGCCAGCACAAAAAGTCAGCGACCTCAGCCACCGAAGCTTCCACAAAATTGACAACTTGTACACATACTTTATGTACCCCTCTGACAAGTGTAAATTGGCACGGCTCCCATGCTCGAAAGCTATGAATACACAATGTCATTTAGAAAGTCTACAGGAAACATATTTTAAAAATACGGATCGACTCAACATCAGACAATATGATTCTTATCATTTCTTTTCACCCCCAGGAGCTAAAGCAACTGGTGGATCTTCAATCCTGGTGAGGCAAGGTGTTATTCATAGCCCTGTTCCTCTGAATACACTTCGACAAACTATCGCAGTTCGTATCACCATGCACATTGTTTTTACTCTGTGCTCTCTTTACATTCCTCCATCTGCATCTCTTCAGCAATCCGATCTTCAAGCTCTCTATCACCAGCTTCCAAAGCCCTGTATTATAATGGGCGATATGAACAGAGATAATCCACTTTGGGGTAGTGATCATACCAACGGTAAAGGCAAGCTCTTAGAAGATTCTTATTTCAAACAATACACTGTGCCTTTTTAATGATAATTCAAACACATATTTACATCCTGTTACAAGCACATACTCTTCTCTGGATTTGTCTGTTACACAGATTCCAACGTGCTAAATGAATTTGAGTGGTCAATCCACGATGTTCTCTGTGGAAGTGACCACTTTCAAATCATTCTAACTCCTATGTCCAAGGTGTGGAACATGATCCAAAATATCAAAGGTAAGGGCACTAAATCTAGTATACATCATCTATTGCAAATATGGGGAAGATTATAATGATCAAAACTCTATTCATGAACTACACACTGCCCTTTGACAAGCTCACAATATTGCTACAGGAGCTGTACGATCAATCATTTGGTTCGCTTAGAAACATTTGTTAAGAATGCAATAATAAATAAGCAACATGCAGTGTTTATCTTTTTCGATCTACAAAAAGCATTTACAATGCCATTTGCCTCAATTTATAAAAAAAAATAAAATTGACAGACAATTTCAAGTCCGTGTGGGATCCACAACCATATCATCCAGATTACCAAATAACAGTTCCATTTTTACAGCAGAATCAAAGGCAATCTTAACAGCTCTCAAATACATAAATACTCAATCTAAGCACACACAGTTCATTATATTTTCCCTTTCCTGTCTTCAAGCCAATAAAATTATTTCCTGTCAACATCCACTTGTACGTGACATCATAGAACTTCATAACAATCTTGCTACTGGCCAGTACGACATCGTCTTTTGTTGGTTACCCAGCCATGTTGGCATAACTGGTAACACAATGGCTGATGCTGCAGCCAAAGCAGCACTCAACAAATCTGTGACACCACTTCTGATACCATACAGTGATTATATAAACCCGTGATTAGATCTTACATCCATGATCTAAAGCAACAGATGCGGGATAATCAAGTAGGTAAAATTATATTACATGAAATGTAACTATTTGCTACACCTACTTGGGTTGCCAGTCCAGACTTGAAGAGGTCATAATACGACGATGTCGTATTGACCGTAGCAGGTATACTCATGAATATATATCAAAAGGGGAGGATCCTCCATTCTGCATCCCTTGTGATGAAAGAATCCAGTGAAGCATGTCCTGCTTGACTGTGTTGATTTTTCCATCACAAGGGATAAATATCTTTTTAATAGAATAAATTCTCATTTAATTATAGGCTTTTAAAAGAAATTCAACTTATTGATACATTTTGAATCGTGTAAAACGCCATATTTTACATTGGTAATATATAATATGTAACTTAGCTTAGATAAGTGGCTATATGCTCAAAGGGGGATGAAATAGCGTTAAATTATTGTACCCCTGAGTGGATTTGTAAGACCACATGATTCAAAGTACATTTATTCTTACATCGGTTTTAAACTTAACTGTTGGCTTAATTGCATCCCATCAACATCAGCTGAAGGGTTGGTGTAAATCCTGCTAAGGAGCCGTGCAGGTAGCAAAAGTAATGTAAGTCCCCACGGTCCCTAGTGAGGTGGCCTTACTTTGGTTGCTGATGATCTATAGCCCATGTTTATATTGTATTGTTGATTGAAAATATATTCTATTTACTGTTCTCAACTAATTTTAAAATCGAAACTATGATACTCTCGTTATCTTTCTGTCCATCGTTGTCAGCTTTATAATTAAATCAAAATATAATTATTATAAATGTTTCGTTAGGATATGACTGAAATATTGCCGATGTGACGTTAAATTTCACTCACTCACTCACTCATATATTCCACAAATGCAACAGTTGATTCAGCGTTTATTCAAAAAGGTGTTTTCTCATTGATGTTACATGTACACATGTGGTAAGTTGTTATGGTGGCTGTTACAAGGGAATCTCACAGATGTAACGGCGTCGAAGGTGGCAGAAGAGGTCACTGAGCCCCCAGCTGTCCAGCTGACCACAGTCCTCACCGCGACTGTTGTCTGGCTCCCCCTTCCCCCAAGCGGGGACCTTTGTGGATCCCGTGTTCCATTTAAACCCAGTTTTTGAGCTTCGTTTCAGACCAGTCCACACACGGTATGTAGTGTTTGTTTCTGAAAATGTAAAATGCAAGAGTTAGATAAAAGTAAAATGTTTCTCACGCTGCGACGTCACGGAAGGGCGTTCAGACCGTGAAAGGTCCTTCGCCTTTGTTTGACCAAGGTTTCTCATCAATCGGCTGATAACTGTGTAATGTTAGCCCAGTTGACACCCGATGGCTTTAAATGACATTGCCAGACAGCACATTTACCTCACCGTCAAGCATCAGTGGTCATATCTTTACAGTGGAAGACCATTATTGAATAACTGGAATATCGTTAAGTGCAGCGATAAGCTACAAACGAAAGCAACATATGTTTCATGTAGCCACGAACTTATTTGTTTGCCCTTATGGGTTTATTTCCCAGTAAGGTTAGAAGGCAAATCTCTCACGTGCGTCTCCTCCTTTGGGTCCCAAAGCAGTCATATACCCAGCAATGAGTCCATACTTCTCTGGAGTGTCCAGATCGATGAGACGGCCACGTGTCCTCCGACATGCATCCACAGCAGATTGGTAGCTTCTTGCATCCGCAAAATCACTCAGTTTGAAGCACATCTTGGGATTCTCAGTCTTTGTGTATCCATCAGGACAGATCACTGCGGGGTGGAGTCGAATAAGAATAAGAATAAGCTTAACAGGTTAATGCTCACACAGTATTGCCCTAGAAACAGTCAACTACCTTTCGTAAAACATTACTTGGTGTTGGTTTTTGCTTGTTGTTTAGCGCAGCACTCATCATTATTCATGCTATATGACGTCGACCTGTCAATTATCCAATTTGGACAAGATAATCCAGTGATTGGTATTATCAGCACTGTTCAACGCCGCCGGGATGTTATAAAACGCTATCATCCATCTTACAGAGCGTGACCAAACCATAGATCCATCATGTCGTCCATTACGACCATCATAGGTTGTTTGGAACCCGGAATGGGGCACACGTGGCCCAGGGGTCTAAGGCGCCGCAATTCGCTTTGCAGAGTTCCGTCCCTTGGGCACGCGAGAAACCGATGATTGTGGGTTCGATTCCCAGTTCGCCCCAATTATGTTTCTTGGTTTGTCAACACTATACCATGCTCCTGGTTTCACCAAAGTTGTCTAAGGCGATAGGCAGAGTTGTGTCTATTGGAGACGCCACGCACCGAGCTAGGATCGTGCGTGCCAGTCGCGGTGAGACACCACAAATGGGCTTAAAACATTGTACCCATGTAGGGAATCGAACCCGGGGCTTCTGTGTGACGAGCGAACTCTTTAACCACTAGGCTTACCCCAGCCCCAGTATTGCCAGAACATACATGATCTAACCGACAACACTATTATCATAGATCAGTAAACATTTCGATGGCTAAATCTGCCTACATGTACAATTTAACGCAGAAAGGAATTAAGTTATCCAAAGCAAGTTTTTAAGATGTGTCGGGATGCCACTTTGTATTTCTGTGTGACTTTTGTAAAGATATTAAAAATTCGTACAAATATGCATATTTCAGAGACAATATTTTGTGAAATGATCTATTTGCTCATAACGTCATTAATAAAGTAACTGAGTTAGTTTTGGTTAACGCTGTAATGAACCTTCTGTCAGTTAAATGGCGGAGTACCACTTTCATAGTGGTGGAAGGCCCAAGGTGATGGTGGTCTTAGACTCTCACAACAAAGTGAAACTCACGGGTCTAGTGCTGACGGAACCAATGCTCAAGATCAGGGCGATCGGGATTCGAACCGAGGACCATAGCACGCCTAAGGGAGACAACTCTGCACAGCGAATTGTGGCGACTGTAATCCCAGCGCCCCTATCAAAAATAGCTATTCTACCCTGTTCATAAAAGCGACAAAACCCTTTCCATATTGATGGAACTCGTCACAAACACATGCAAAGGCAAGTCAAAATAGGGAATTGCTTCGACACATGTTTGTAACTGATGCGTCAAGTTTGAAAATGTCCTCCAAAGTCAACATACCAACTACGTCAATTCTGGAACTGGTGGCGGTTTTTATGGTTTTGTAGCACATGGTGGGAGTCATCGGTCTATATCCGGCAGGACAGGCGGCTGTGGAAAGTAAACGATGAAATAAGAAGCATTTCAAGTTTAACAAATGTAATATAGGTGTCTCCATATTGTCTCCATTGTCATTGGTGTATCAATGGCCTTTGAACTCTTAACATTTTTCAGTACCAATGAAGGATTTATAGAGAGGTTAGAGTGAAGGATAAACTGGAATGAGGGACGGGATAAGAGGCGGGAAGAACAGGTTTGGATGACAGTCTGACTGTCGGGAAAGACAGGAAACAGAGACAAGAAGGACAGAGGGGACAGCGACACAGGAAATAGAGGTGGGAAGGAAATAGGAATGAGAGAAGGGAAGGGACACAGTGCCGGTAGTGAGAGACAAGATGTACAGACGGGATGGAGAGACAGGAAGGACAGAGGGGACGGAGAGACAGGAAGGACAGAGGGGACGGAGAGACAGGAATAAGAGACATGAAGAACTGACGGGATGGAGAGACAGGAAGGACAGAGGGGACAGAGAGACAGGAAGGATAGAGGGGACGGAGAGACAGAAAGGATAGAGGGGACGGAGAGACAGGAATAAGAGACATGAAGAACTTACGGGATGGAGAGACAGGAAGGACGGAGGGGACGGAGAGACAGGAATAAGAGACATGAAGAACTGACGGGATGGAGAGACAGGAATGATAGAGGGGACGGAGAGACAGGAAGGACAGAGGGGACGGAGAGACAGGAATAAGAGACATGAAGAACTGACGGGATGGAGAGACAGGAAGGACAGAGGGGACGGAGAGACAGGAATAAGAGACATGAAGAACTGACGGGATGGAGAGACAGGAAGGACAGATGGGACGGAGAGACAGGAAGGACAGAGGGGACGGAGAGACAGGAATAAGAGACATGAAGAACTGACGGGATGGAGAGACAGGAAGGATAGAGGGGACGGAGAGACAGGAAGGACAGAGGGGACGGAGAGACAGGAATAAGAGACATGAAGAACTGACGGGATGGAGAGACAGGAAGGATAGAGGGGACAGAGAGACAGGAAGGACAGAGGGGATGGAGAGACAGGAAGGACAGAGGGGATGGAGAGACAGGAAGGACAGAGGGGACAGAAAGACAGGAAGGACAGAGGGGACGGAGAGACAGGAAGGATAGAGGGGACAGAGAGACAGGAATCAGAGACATGAAGAACTGACGGGATGGAGAGACAGGAAGGATAGAGGGGACAGAGAGGCGGGAATCAGAGATGAGAAGGATAGAGGGGACAGTGTGATAGGGTGTACAGACGGGGAGGAGAGAGAGAAAGGAGAGAAGGGACAGTGAGATAGAGGGGAAAGAGAGGCGGGAATCAGATAAGAAGGATAGTGGAGACAGGGAGCACAGATGGAATGAAGAGAGAGGAAGGAGAGAGAGGAAGGAGAGAGAAGAGAGAAAGACGGGAAATAGAGGCCGTAAGGAAAGGTGAGAATGATGGGTTCAAAGACGAGAGGAGAGACAGGAATAAAAGGAGGGACAGAGAGAAATTAGAGACAAGACGTACAGATGGGAAGGTGAGACAGGGAGGATAGAGGGAACAGGGAGACTGGAAGTAGAAGCCGGAAGCGAGAGTCGGGAACGGAAGAGATAGAGGAAAGATGAGAAGTACAGACGGGATCGGAAGACAGGAAGGAGACAAGGGAAGTACAGAGGAAAAAGAATGACTGACTGGTAAAGAGATACAGGAAAGACAAGAAGAGACATGAAGTACTGGATCACAGTAATTATAGTCTGGTGCAGCTCATCAACATTTACAGTTTACAACGTCCACGCGAGTTATCCATACATAAGAGGGAATGGCATTTTAGGCAAATATATTTGAAACCGTACCTAACAGCCCAGTCACTGCACAGGATAACAGCAGGATGAGTCTCGACATGGTACTGATTCTGAAATAGAAATATTCAGCACCTGCAGAAACTCTTCAGAATTTCGTTATATCAATAAATTTGTTTTGGTCATTATTTTGCATTGAAAAAGAATCATTGTTCACTGAATGACCTGATAAAAGGATTTCAGTCTCATCGTTCGGGGATGTTCCACACGTGCACAGTGCTCTGTGCTGCCCAAGCAATTGTGATGATGTGCCGCTACTGTACGTATGCAGTGAGAATCCAACTGACACTGACACAATTAGATCAGCGTTGTGTACAAGGGGTAGTCCGATCGGCGCCGGTATGTTTTCTAGACTGTACTGTAAAAGGACCCTTCCATTCATGTTATGTGATGGTATTTCTTTCGTCCTGCTGATCAAACCCCGCTGATCCACCTCCATACAAATAAAAGCGACACAAACTGTTTCCATAATCATAAGAAATCTCCGCTAAACGCCATTGTACGATTCTGAACAATTTCATAAGCATGTGCTTATTAATCGCTATCATATAGTGATGATTAGTTTATTAATCGCTATCATATAGTGATGATAAGTTTATTAATCACTATCATATAGTGATGATAAGTATATCAATCACTATCATATAGTGATGATAAGTTTATCAATCACTATCATATAGTGATGTTAAGTTTATTAATCACTATCATATAGTGATGATAGGTTTATTAATCACTATCATATAGTGATGATAGGTTTATTAATCACTATCATATAGTGATGATAAACATCGGTCATAAACACATGCATTGGCAGAAAAAAATCACTAAAACTTGTAAGTTCTACTAACGCTTTGAATGTTGTAACCTTTGTTCAAAGAACTTTTGCTCTCTTGCTCGACTGTACCTCTAAAATTGTGAAAAGTAGACAGCAAAGGCTGACAAAAAGCAAAAGTTGACTATTGGAAATGGGATAGGATGACATGCATCAACGAGCCTGACCACCCGTTGGCCGCCTTTTACGACAAGCATAGTCGCCTGTGACGTTAAACAGGGTTGCTGAAGACCGATTTTAACCCGGATCTTCACGGGTTTCACCTAAATATGAAACAGATCGCCGTGTTTCATTGGTCTCTGTTACTTCTAGTTCAGGTGGAAAAATCTGTGAAAGTAAAGTTGGCTATTTGACCATTATTGAAAGTGGCATGCTCGATTGAACCTCAAACGTTGTGAAATGTAGCCACAAAAGGCTTGAGCTGCAGGAATATTGCTCGACATAAAGGGAAAGTGGACTATTGGAGAGTTGAAGTCATCCCTCTTAGTCACACTGTCTCTGTAGAGAGTGTTTTGACGCTAGAAATTGTTTTGTACAGATATATATATGAAACAGATGGCGCTGTTTCACTGGTCTCTGTTATTTCTAGTTGAGACGGGTAAATCAGTGAAAGAGAAGTTGGCTAGTTGACATTATCGAAAGTCGGCTCCACGCCTCAGCTACCTTCTCTTTCTAAATGGCGCCAATGGAACCAGGCAGCACACAATTAACACAAAGTATCAGCATATATATCACACCATACTTATAATAAGATACTACCCTCATTAAAGGTAGCTATAGATTATTGTTATAAATGTCTGCATTGTGCTTTCCTCCAGGTAAGGTAGAATACGACTGGAATAACAAAACTCACACTTTTATTTAATGTCTACAAGATTTTGAAAGGGAGAATACGACTGGAATACATTGTGTCTTATCTGAGTGATTTTGGTCATAGTATCATTTGTCAAAAGGCACCACCAACTCAAACATGAGTAAAAGCATAACTTACCTGAAGAATCTGTTCGACGAAGAATGTGGTAGAATTGTTCTTGATCTGTAGAATATATAGAAGCTCTTTACAGAATATGTTCTGTTATTTGAATAATGTCATACCTTATGCATTGAATAACTAGCATAATAAGAATTGAGTAACATAATTTAAATAAATGTATAAATGGAACCGTTTTGGCTTGCACCAACTAATCAGTGACGAATGTACTTATGACTACATTAATCGTAACTGACCTTGATCAAAGTGAATTATTACATTTTTGTGTTAAGAAACCGTTATGTATTCATATTCGTTTGGAACAGATACTGAAAATTGAGGTGACAATAGGTTTAGCTAAGACAATCTAACCTAAGAAGTATTTACTGAAACGAATATTGAGTGGTATCTGATCATGTAATGAAAGTACAGTTGTACATTTTGTTGTGATTGTAACTAGATGACGAACCAGGACAGTATTATATACAATGGGGGTACTACCTCACCCCACCTGGACAAGGTCAAGCTCCTGAAAATACTTTTACATGAGGTCTTTAGTTGTATTAATTATGTGAAGACGATCATCGGATCGTCATGTGTCAAGAAGCCATCCTTGTGATGGAAATATTCTCTATCATTTTACTCATACACATACCATTATTTCGGACATATCAATATTGAACATTTCTGCTAAGTGTTCCATTCATTTTACAAAGACACCAGGTTGCATACTCTTCTTCATAATTGGAAAGAAACAAATGATAACCGTATTTGGATGGCTTCACATCCATGATAAGATATACACCTTGTGGTGTTTCTCGCCATTTGATAATATTATCACGGAAAAATTATACTTTGACAACTTTTTCAAGTTCTTCTTTTGTTGGCTTGTAGTTGTCCATTGTAATACACTTTTTTGAACATTTATCTAAACGGATATTTTTTTATGTTTTTAAGGAACATCAATATTAATTAATACTCATAATGGATAAAATTTACTACAGCCCACAAGGATATGGGAAGGGTTAAGTGGCAATACAAAAACTAGCTGCAGCATCTAAGGTATCTAAAGATGTTGCTAAGGATTGGTTAATGAAACAAGCAAATATGACAAATATACTTGCCAGCCCCACGTTAAATACCGAGGGGAAAGTTTGATATTTCCATAACTAAAGACGTTCACCAGGCTGACCTCTTGTTTCATTCACATGATAAGACAAGATGCAAAACATATAAATACGCTTTAACTGTAGTGGATGTAGCCAGTCGGTACAAAGAGGCTGAGCCATTAACCTCAAAAGATTCAACTGCAGTAGCACTGAGCTGCATACATAAACGCGGACACTTAAAATGGCCAAAGTTATTTCAAGTAGATCATGGATGCGAGTTTATGGGAACAGTAACTAAACTATTAACAAAGAATGATGTTACAATCGGGCGTGGTTAAAAAGAGTCCCATCGTAGCCAAGCTATTGTTGAAAGATTTAACTGAACACTTGTTTGGATCTCAGTATGTGATTGAAATGAAATCAGATCATCAGATCAGCCATAAATAATGAAGTAACAAGATTAATTGGCAAGAAACCACCCGATGCTATTAAAATGAGATCTGTGACTTCTGAATATTCAGCACCACAGAGAGGGAAAGAACAAAACCTTCGGGATAGAGTAAGAATAAGATATTTATACCAGCACAGTGAACTCAAAGGAGGCCAACGCCGTGCAACTGATCCGGTTTGGTCTCTTAAGTTATATAACATTAGTCAATTTGATATGGAAGAAAGTGAGCCGTTTTTATATTATCATAAAGATGGGCCAGGCAGAGGATTTGTACAAGAGGAGTTGTTTATAGTTCCCAGGGATAAAGTATTACCTCCCTAAGTAACCAAACGCAAAGGTAGTTTTACCATCCATATCAACCCTTCTCTTTGTATCTAAGTGGGATAATGATGTTTCATTCATACTTAATCCATATATCCTGTGCTTATCCCGTCCCTTCTCAATTACAAAGTGCATATTATAATCAGTAAGTAGTTTTAGTTCTACACCAGTTTACGTCAACAAGGTTCGGTATATTCCACACTGAAATCTACGTTATTTTTACTTCATGACATTTTCAGTGTTAGCTTGTATGTTATACTTTTTAAATCATCCAACTCCTCATTATTTCTGCTTTGTATGATAGGCTTAACATGCATGTTGGAATTAATATCTATCTTCCAACCTCTTAAATGTTTACCAACGGCATGATCTGTGGTTACAAATCTTAACTCGTTTGGTTCAACAAATTAATTTTGAATAATATTTAGGGTGATTATCAACAACTTGTTTGGGGTTTGTTTTATCCAGTAAAGCAATCAATTTAGCTTTTCTCATTCGAGAATAACCTCTCTGCCCACAAGCGTTAAGTTCTTTGACAGTCGGGGGTTTGTTGTAGTTCAAAACTTCACAGGATCTCATAATGATAACGATGAAGAAATTACTCAGACATACTCCGACATCGTCTCAGGTTTAGGTTGTTTGGATGAGCCATGTCTCATTGATAGAGATCAAACAGGAACACCAGTCATAGATCCTCCACGAAGAGTGCCTACTGCACTCAGAGAGAACCCGAAGGCCTCTTTTGAAGATATGGTTAGTCAGGGTGTCATCAGGAAAGTAGACCAGCCTTCTGATTAGGTCAGGTCATTGGTGATAGTTGAGAAACCAAACTCTGACCAGTTGGGGATATGTTTAGATCCTGAACATCTAAATAAGGCCATGACGCGCAAACACTTTCAGCTACCATCTATTGAGGAAACTACAACAGGCTATCAGTGAAGAAAATATACTCAAAATTGTTGCACCCTCAGGATGTAATAAATGTTATATTTATGATAACTGTTTCTTAGTAAAGTACAGATTCTGTTTCTTTTTACGATTCGAACCCACACTCCCAGAATGAGGCACCTAATTGCCAGCACAAAAAGTCAGCGACCTAACCCACTCAGCCACCGAGGCTTCCACAAAAATGACAACTGGTACAGATGACGTACTTTTATGTACCCCTCTGACAAGAGTAAATTGGCACGGCTCCCATGCCCGAAAGCTATGAATACACAATGCCATTTAGAAAGTGGTCAAATGTAACAAATGTTATTCAGGATCTCCCAGGTGTTGAGAATGACATGTTCACATTGGGCGACACACCGGAAGAGCACAACCAAAGGCTAAGAGCAGTACTTCAGCAATGTAAGGGAATCAATGAACACTCAATAAAAGCAAGTGTAACTTTGCAGTGGAAGACGTTGGCTACATAAGCCATAAACACACAATATTGTTTGTATTGTCATTTATGTGACTGGATGAATAGTCTGTCGCTTGATTTTGTCTGGATTGGAGGAGTACTGATATTTGGCCTCAGGCAACACACACTGACTTGTCTATGCAAATTGTGTGAGTGACGGGCGCTACATGTAGGACAGGAACTTCTTACCCTCTTCTGGAACATCTGATTTTCACTGATCTATTTATGTCATTTTCATTGCTATATTGCCTTTCACGCCCAATGAATCTAATTGTTCCCGAGCTTAACGTTTTATATTTAAAACGTCATGCATTTACTCATGTATTAGATATGCTTATTGCAAGGAAAAATACATGAGATGACATTTTATCTATGTGGAAGTGTAATAAGGCAAAGGTCGAGGGTTGAATTACTGGAACACATGTGCACACCTGTGATCTAATTTGCAAGTCAACTGAAACTGATCGCCTGTTTCAGGTGGCGTGTTTCTGATAGGTTCAACTCTCAACACCTGCTGACAAATAGTGTTTGGTCTTTTTGCATATGAATACATTCGCTTTTATCATTTCCGAGTGTAGAGTGGGTGAGTTAGTATGGTTGAACGTCACTTTAAACAGTATTTCAGTTATATCACACATGCCAGGTTAATGTTGTAGGAAAGACCGAAGAGGTGCAACTTTTACAGGATAACTATTTTGGAACCCAGTGATATGGGTATGCTGCAGACGAACCGAAAAACATAATCATGGTGAATCAGGGATCTGAACCCATGATCATATCTTTCTCCCCAACATAAGTAAAGGGCGCAGCTCTGTGGAGACTTATACGTGGCATTCGGGATGTAAATAAAGATATTGCATCGATAAATTGCGTTGGATGAATACAAAACAAGAATGAACAGTCACCACGCCACACTCCACCACAGTCCCCTGTGCAACACAAATCAAGAGCTGAATCTTAAGTTAAACCTCTTGGCCAAACTCCCTTGTTTTGATTTGGCTAATTCGGGAAGAAATTAGGATTCACATGCACAAAGAAAGAGATTACCTGGTTCTCATGGCCTTCTTGCCTAAATGTCCTATCCCAACAATTAACCTGTCAGGAAGTTCAGTATTTCACTTCTAGATTTGAGATAACAATTGTTTTCATTATTGACAAATACTTCTGAGCCTTTGAAGATGGTAATGTAACTATATCTACTGTCACAAATTTTAGCGACAAATGCCCCATGGGTAAAAAAAAAGACAATTATCTACAGATACTTTTCAACTTTTGGTCAGTGATCTCCTTTCGCGGCAGTTCATTGGTCCGCTCAATAGAGTAATATATCAAAGGGAGGCAACTCCTAAAATCAAGGCTATGAGTGAGTGAGTGAGTTTGGTTTAACGCCGCTTTTAGCAATATTCCAGCAATATCACGGCGGGGGTCACCAGAAATGGGCTTCATACATTGTACCCATGTCGGGAATCCAACCCAGGTCTTCAGCATGTCGAGCGAACGCTTTAACCACTAGGCCACCCGACCGCCCCCAAGGCTATGAAATGTAAAGTTTGTTTTGAGTCAGTCTCGACTGTAACGTTTCGTAGGACGATTACGAAATGCAGTCATATATCCATTACAGTCACAAAATGAAACACGGTAATGTTTCGGACATATTTAGGGAACCGTGAAGATATTGGAGGTAGAATAGGTCTTCAGCAACCTAAGCTTGCTGTAAAAGGTGACTATGCTTGTCGTAAAAGGCAACTAACGGATTGGGTGGTCAGGCTCGCTGACTTGGTTGGTGCATGTCACCGTATCCCAATTGCGTGGATCGATGTGCATGACGTCAATCACTGGATTGTCTGGCCCAGACTTGATTATTAACAGACCGCCGTCATATAGCTGGAATATTGCTGAGTTCCGCGTTAAACAACAACAACAACAAAACAAAAACAAAACAAACAAACATATTTCGGATATCCATGTGCTCTAATAATTCCGGGAAAGACCCCGAGCCACACACATATGTCTACAAGCACGGATAATTTATGAGAGGAGTAGTGAATGGTGGGGTCTGGGAATGGGAGGTATCTGAAACAACATCTCATTGCTCTTCGAATCATGAGCAGATTGAGTGGAATCCTTGCTGAGAGCAGCCTGATAGCTGATGTGTACCAGCTTGAGATACTGTAAATCTTGAAATCAATGCGAGTGTGAAGTTAATGCGAAACTGCGCGTGGTCTTTGTTCGCATTTATTAAACTTCGCATTTATTTCTCCAAAATGATCATCAACCAAAAGGCTGCGTCATTGCACACTTTGGATAGTGGAAATACCAACTTGAATATATACAAAAAACATGGTTTATTGAGCAGAAGTTGTAACACGTACATAACAATGTCATTTAAAGAAGAGGAGTTACACAATAGGCATCCGGCGAGTTATCACAGCTGGGGTCAAGAGTCAAACTAGGCATCATTAACCATTCCAATCAGTGAACTATTCTTGGTTCAATTATTTTATTGCCTTTGAACTTCCGCAGTGCCTGTCAGCAAAATAAACGTATATACTGTGTGTTGTTTTCAGGAAAAAAACTGTTTGTTATTACGGAAGTACTTTACCCAGTGCTAATAAGCGGTGATATTTGCTGTTTGATTAGATTAAGGTAAGGATGTGTATCATTCAACTGGGGATGGGTTGTGGGAGCCGCATTTTTAGCTAGGGGTCAGCAATTTGGTGACGCATTAATTTCAAGATTCACAGTATATCTGAAGTGTTTAGGCAAAACAGCACGTGTTTGGAAATAAATGCTTTCGTAAGTACATGTTAATACTGATGTTGATACAAAATACTACCTACTTGTTGAAATGTGGCTCTGATAGATGTCACTGGTGATGTTGTTGCACACCTTAATGGAACTTTAATGTCGATGTCTAATTTCCGATATTTATAGATTGCTTTGATATTCAATTTCGAGGATTAACCATATCAATCCATACATATGAACTGCAAACAGGGACATTTGTTCACCTTACTGTAATTGTTTTGTTCGTTGTTTTACGCCGCACTCAGCAATATTCCATCAATTCCTGTTTGCAAATAGTAACTGCCGTGTACAGCATGAAGGATGGGTGTCCGGAAAATGCGTGTGTATCTCCTCACGTTCCTGATGTTTGTTGAAAATTCAAGGAACGCACATATTCCATAGGCACTCGTGAAGAGCAACCACCCGTGCCGAGTGCTGGGTAACGCAAATAGCTCTTCCCGCGTGTGGACCCGGGTTAGAATGTGTCCACAGCACCCCATTGCTGGCCGTACGAGGCGACTAAATTGGGAACCTGTTTGTCGTGGGTTGCGCCCCTGTGTCGGTGGAGGAAGGGATCCTGGTGGTTGAGGGCACTGGAGCCAGGAACCGGTGTTCCTTTGCCCAACACACCACTTTGACCCTGACTTCACCTAGGCGGGTGGTAGAATGGGCCCGGTTCTATCAAATGGCTGGTCACGCCAAGCCCTATGTGTATTACTTTCAATACATATTTTTGTACATGCATGTATTATATTTATCACAAATTTTAGTAAATAGACAAATATAGCTATACATGTCATATTTGCTGGTTTATAACACCCCTGCAGCCCTGGTGTTTTCATTTTGGATATCCAATGCAATAAGACACCGTCCTTGTTGACACTCAATTGTGGGTGGGGAGCAGGGGTGCAGAACCACTTCCTTTCATTATGTCTAAACAACACTCTGGTTCGAAAAGAAAACATCTCGATGCTAGCTCATCTGATGACGACAATGATCTTCAATTAGATTCCTGGGCTCGATTCATAGTAATCGAGTCATCTGATCATCAGCCTTTGAAATTGAATCCGTTTGCTATTTCTAAGGCCGTCAATGGTTGTTGCAGTATGGTTGACAATGGCTCCATACTTGTGGAATGTGCCAGTAAACAGCAATCTCTAAACCTGTTATCAATCAGACAATTTGCAAATGTAGAGGTTGCTGTCTCGGCACATAGGACATTGAACTCGTGTCGACCTCCCTCCCGGTCAAGATCCGGATCCCCAGTAGAACCACCATGACCTGTTAAATCCCTATAATACAATGGAATTGCAGAGGACTAAAAAACAAATTTAATGATTTAAAGCTATTAACACAGGATTTCAAGCCATAAGCCTTTTGTCTACAGGAAACATATTTTAAAAATACAGATCAACTCAACATCAGATAATATGATACTTATCATTTCTTTTCACCTCCAGGAGCTAAAGCAACTGGTGGATCTTCAATCTTGGTGAGGCAAGGTGTTATTCATAGCCCTGTTACTCTGAATACACTTCTACAAGCTATCTCAGTTCGTATTACCATGCACATTGTTTTCACTCTGTGCTCTCTTTTTATTCCTCCATCTGCATCTCTTCAGCAATCCGATCTTCAAGCTCTCTATGAACAGCTTCCTAAGCCCTGTATTATAATGGGCGATATGTACAGACATAATCCACTTTGCGGTAGTGATCATACCAACGGTAAAGGCAAGCTCTTAGAAGATTTTATTTCAAACTATACTCTGTGCCTTTTTAATGATAATTCAAACACATATTTACATCCTGTTACAAGCACATACTCTTCTCTGGATTTTTCTGTTACAGATTCCAACGTGATAAATGAATTTAAGTGGTCAATCCACGATGTCCTCTGTGGAAGTGACCACTTTCCAATCATTCTAAACCCTATTATCCCATCTGATGTTCCTCCGTCATCTGGATGGAACTTTACCAAAGCTAACTGGCCTCTGTGTGACCTTCTATGTACAGCACAGTTAACACCTGATCACTTTACTGACGTTCCTGACCCAATAAAATGCTTTTCTGATGAACTCATCAAAATAGCTGAAGAATGTGTTCCAAAATCCTCTGCAATTCACCTCATAACTAAACCATGGTTTCCCAATGACTGCAACGAGGTAAAAAGGCGAGGAAAAAGGCGGAGCATTATTTCCATCGCCTAACACACAATGTCGTTTCCGGAAAAACAGAAGTACGATCGATCATTTGGTTCGCTTTGAATCATTTGTTAAAAATGCAATAATAAATAAGCAACATGCATTGTCTATCTTTTTCGATCTACAAAAAGCATATGACACCACATGGAAACACGGTATTTTAAAAGATTTACATAATTTTGGATTACAAGGCCGTTTGCCTCAATTTATATCAAAAAATTTAATTGACAGACAATTTCAAGTCCGCGTGGGATCCAGAACAATATCATCCAGATTACCAAATAACAGTTCCATTTTTACAGCAGAATCAAAGGGAAACTTAACAGCTCTCTAATATATAAATACTCAATATTTTCTCTTTCCTGTCTTCAAGCCAATAAGAATATTTCCTGTCAACATCCACTTGTATGTAACATCATAGAACTTCATAACAATGTTGCCACTAGCCAGTACGACATCGGGTTTTGTTGGTGATGATGTTGGCATAACTGGTAACCCATGATTAGATCTTACATTCATGATCTTAAGCAACAGACGCGGGATTATCAAGTAGGTATAAATAAATTACATGTAATTAAACCAACGTTTGGCTACACCTACTTGGGTTGCCAGTCCAGACTTGAAGAGGTCATAATACGACGACGTCGTATTGGCTATAGAAGGTATACACATGAATATATATTAAAAGGTGAGGATCCTCCATTCTGCATCCCTTGTGATGAAAGAATCCAGTCAAGCATGTCCTGCTTGACTGTGTTGATTTTTTCATCACACGGGATAAATATCTTTTAATAGAATAAATTCTCATTTAATTATAGGCTTTTAAAAAGAAATTGAACTTATTGATAAATTTTGAATCGTGTAAATAGCTTTATCATATAATGGGTAGGTTTCTCGGTAGGATAAAGCCAACGGATAAAAACGATATCCGTTGGGGTCATATGCGGATAGAGATGCAAATATCAAAGGTCAAGTAGGACTACTTTCACTGTTTATAAACAAACATGGCGTCGCCCTCGTCATTCGGCGATCGAGTCAGAATTAACCATCGGGAATCTGGATAAACTACAGGGATAATTGCTATCATTATCAAAAGAACAGTCTAATATACTGAAAATCAGTGTCTAACTGTGACGTAGCTAAGGCAATTTATAAGTTTTGGCAACTTTGGAGATATAAATTTCGAAACAATTTTGCGAGGGCACGAGGCCTAGCCAAGCAGGATCAGTAGCCATATCTGTGCTTGTAGACCTCTGCGGCTTGAAACCTTCTCCACAAATTAAAATAGTTGGATTTGGCCGAAATAATTCTGAATTGTTACCTTGTTTCGATTTGACGCTGTGTGTACATCTGACTACACTTCTTAACGTTATAACAGGACAGACCGACTGTCAACAACGTCTGGCCGTGACGTCTCATAGACTAGGGTAAGAGTAGCTTACCTTTGACAAAGGGCAGTTACTATAGCGGACAGACCGATGGAATGCCGCGAAAGGCAATTAAAAACAACTCTTGTTTTGCGTATATGTTGCTTCGCCACTGTATAAGAAACAGATTTCAGTTGGAACTATATCGGCTACTGTCACTGTCCGACTGACACATCACCTACCCTGTGACGTAATAAATATTAATGCACGCATTCCAGGAAATGTCGCAATGTTTCGGTAATGTTGGTGAGAGAGGGAAAGCGATTTTAAAGCACAGAATTAAAGAATGACATTATATGATAAAGAGGTTATCACGCTTGTGTGTTTGGGGATGGGAAATATCCTGTATTAGGAATAAACACTATGTATTTAGCTCGCCAAGGCTCGCTAAATACAATGTTTATTCCTAATGCAGGATATTTACCATCCCCAAACACACTCGCGTGATAACCTCTATATATTTTATATTGGTTATGTATAATATGTAACTTAGATTAGATTGGTGGTTATATGCTCAAAGGGGGTTGAAGTAGCGTAAAATTATTGTCCCCTTGAGAGGATTTGTAAGACCACATCATTCAAAGGACATTTATTCTTACATCGGTTTTAAACATAGTATATTTGTTTATTTTAACTGTTGGCTGTATTGCATCCCATCACCAGCAGCTGAAGGGTTGGTGTAAATCCTGCTGAGGAGCCGTGCAGGTAGGAAAAGTAATGTAAGTCCCCACGGTCCCTAATGATATGGCCTAACTTTGGTTGCTGATGATCTATAGCCCATTTTTATATTGTATTGTTGATTGAAAATATATTCTTTTAATTGTTCTCAATTAGTTTTAAAATCGAAACTATGATACTCTAGTTATCTTTCTGTCCATCGTTGACAGCTTTATAATTAAATCAAAACATAATTATTATAAATGTTTCGTTACGATATGGCTGAAATATTGCAGATGTGACGTTCAATTTCACTCACTCACTCACTCACTCACTCATATATTCCACAAATGCAACAGTTGATTCAGCGTTTATTCAAAAAGGTGGTTTCTCATTGATGTTACATGTACACATGTGGTAAGTTGTTATTGTGGCTGTTACAGGGGAATCTCACAGATGTACCGGCGTCGAAGGTGGCAGTAGAGGTCACTGATCCCCCAGCTGTCCAGCTGACCACAATCTTCACCGCGACTGTTGTCTGGCTCCCCCTTCCCCCAAGCGGGGACATTTGTGGATCCCGTGTTCCATTTAAACCCAGTTTTTGAGCTTCGTTTCAGACCAGTCCACACATGGAATGCAGTGTTTGTTTCTGAAAAAGTAAAATGCAAGAGTTAGATAAAAGTAAAATGTTTTTCATGGCAAGAGTTAAAAATGTGTCATTTTACGAAGAGTTCAAAGAAGTGCCTACGACATTGGCTAAAAATGGTTGTACTATTCGATGCAGTTCCATGCCTTCACGCCGCGGCGTCACGGAAGGGCGTTCTGACCGTGAAAGGTCCTTCGCATTTGTTTGACCAAGGTTTCACAGAAATCGGCTGATAACTGTGTAATGATAGCCCGGTTGACACCCGATGGCTTTTACTGACATTGCCAGACAGCACATTTACCTCACCGTCAAGCATCAGCGGTCATATCTTTACAGTAAAAGACCATTATTGAATAACTGGAATATCGTTAAGTGCAATGATAAGCTACGAACGAAAGCAACATATGTTTCATGTAGCCACGAACTTATTTGTTTGCCCTTATGGGTTTATTCCCCAGTAAGGTTAGAAGGAAAATCTCTTACGTGCGTTTCCTCCTTTGGGTCCCAAAGCAGTCATATATCCAGCAATGAGTCCATACTTCTCTGGAGTGTCCAGATCGATGAGACGGCCACGTGTCCTCCGACATGCATCCACAGCATATTGGTAGCTTCTTGCATCCGCAAAATCACTCAGTTTGAAGCACATCTTGGGATTCTCAGTCTTCGTGTATCCATCAGGACAGATCACTGCGGGGTGGAGTCGAAGAAATGAGAATAAGCTTAACAGGTTAATGCTAACACAGTATTGCCCTCGAAACAGTCAACTACCTTTCGTAAAACATTACTTGGTGTTGGTTTTTGTTTGTTGTTTAGTGCAGCACTCTGCATTATCCATGCTATATGACGTCGAACTGTAAATTATCCAATTTGGAAAAGATAATCCATTGATTGATATTATCAGCACCATTCAACGCCGCCAGGATATTCTAAAACGCTATCATCCATCTTACAGAGATGGTACACATGATAGCTGATGTGTACCAGCTTGAGATACTGTAACTCTTGAAATCAATGCGAGTGTGAAGTTAATGCGAAAACTGCACGTGGTCTTTGTTCGCATTTATTAAACTTCGCATTTATGTCTCCAAAATGATCATCAACAATAAGGCGGCGTCATTGCACACTTTGAATAGTGGAAATACCAACTTGAATATATACAAAAAACATGGTTTATTGAGCAGCAGTTGTAACACGTACATAACAATGTCATTTAAAGAAGAAGAGTTACACAATAGGCATCTGGCGAGTTATCACAGCTGGGGTCAAGAGTTCTACCCACTCGTGTCAAACTAGGCATCATTAACCATTCCAATCAGTGAACTGTTCTTGGTTCAATTATTTTATTGCCTTTGAACTTCCGCAGTGCCTGTCAACAAAATAAACATATAAACTGTGTGTTGTTTTCAGGTAAAAAAACTGTTTTTTGTTATTACGGAAGTACTTTACTCAGTGCTAATAAGCGGTGATATTTGCTGTTTGATTAGATTAAGGTAAGGATGTGTATCATTCCACTGGGGACGGGTTGTGGGAGCCGCATTTTTAGCTAGGGGTCAGCAATTTGGAGACGCATTAATTTCAAGATTCACAGTATATCTGAAGTGTTTAGGCAAAACAGCACGTGTTTGGAAATAAATGCTTTCGTAAGTAAATGTTTATACTAATGTTGATACAAAATACTACCTACTTGTTGAAATGTGGCTCTGATCGATGTCACTGGTGATGTTGTTGCACACCTTAATGGAACTTGGATGTCGATGTCCAATTTCTGATATTTATAGATTGCTTTGATATTCAATTTCGAGGATTAACCATATCAAACTATACATATGAAATACAAACAGGGTCATTTGTTAACCTTACTGTAATTGTTTTGTTCGTTGTTTTACGCCCCACTCAAACCGCAATATTCCATCAATATGACGGCGGTCTGTAAATAATCGAGATAATCCAGTGATTGACATCATGAGCATCGATCCACGCAATTGGAATCCGACAACGTGTTTCAACGTGAGCCTGACCACCTGATCCCGTTACTCGCCTCTTACGACAAGCATAGTCGCCGTTTACAACAACCATGGGTGGCTAAAGACCTATTCTACCCCGGATCTTCATGGGTTTCACCCAACTATGAGCTTTATCTTCCTGTTTTGTAAATAGTAACTGCCGTGTACAGCATGAAGGATGGGTGTCCGGAAAATGCGTGCGTATCTCCTCACGTTCCTGATGTTTGTTGAAAATTCAAGGAACGCACATATTCCAAAATTGCAACAGTTGATTCAGCGTTTATTCCCAAAGGTAGTTTCTACTTGATGTTACATGTACACATGTGGTATGTTGTTATGCTGGCTGTTACAAGGGAATCTCACAGATGTAACGGCGTCGAAGGTGGCAGTAGAGGTCACTGAGCCCCCAGCTGTTCAGCTGACCACTGGCTCCCTCTTCCCCCAAGCGGGGACCTTTGTGGATCCGGTGTGTTTTATTTAAACTCAGAGTGAGTGAGTATGGTTTTACGCCGTTTTTAGCAATATTCCAGCAATATCACGGCGGGGGACACCAGAAATGGGCTTCACACATTGTACCAATGTCGGGAATCGAACCCGAACCACTAGTCTACCCGACCGCCCCTTTTAAACTCAGACCAGTCCACACAAGGTATACACTGTTTGTTTCTGAAAAAGTAAAATGCAAGAGGTAGATGGCAGGATGTCTGTAGGTCCAATAAGAAATCATATACGAACATTTTAAAGAAAGAAAAACGACTTTAGCTGAAAAGTGGTTGTTATAATCTAGGCAGGCTCTGACCGTGGAAGGTTCTCCACCACAATTGTTCCGGAGATGTCCCACACGTGTTTAATGCTCTGTGTTGCCCGAGGGAATGTGAGGATGTCCTGCTCCTGAAGCATGTAGTGGGAATCCAACTGTTTCTGGCACATGAAGCAGCGTTATGTGCAAGGGGTAGTCAGATTGGCGCCGGCATGTTGTCTAGACATTACTGTAAAGGGACCCCCCCTCCCCCTCTCCCACATTCACGATATGCTAGTCTATTCCTTTCGTCG
Organism: Haliotis rufescens; assembly: GCF_023055435.1. Taxonomy (NCBI): domain Eukaryota; kingdom Metazoa; phylum Mollusca; class Gastropoda; order Lepetellida; family Haliotidae; genus Haliotis; species Haliotis rufescens. The sequence continues at coordinate 564,546 of NW_025963902.1, forward strand.
AGCTGTTCAAACCCGACACCATACAAATACAATACTATTTCCAGAATCATAGGAAATCTCCACTAACAGCAGAGTGCATTGTACGATTTCGTTTATATCATACCAATGTACTTATGAATTACTATAAAAAAAAGTTATGACACCAGGTGTGTCTGCCCCACCAGTGACAGTGGTCATAAACACATGCACATGCAAGTCACTTGCCCTGCAGAAAAATCAGTAATACTTGTTGGAAGATTTAATTACGACTTGAATGTTGAAAACTTGACCAAGGAACTGTTGAGTCGTATGACGCACTTTCAAAATCTTACAAGAAAGAACATTCTAAATTGTACCTTAAAAGTTGTGAAATGTAGACACAACAGGCTGGAGCTGCAGGAATATTGCTCGATATAAAGTGAAAGTTGACTATTTGAAAGATGAAGTCATCCCTGTTGTCATACAGTCTTGTGGAGCGTGTTTTGTCAAATATAAAACAAATAGGTCTGTTTGACTGGTCTCAGTTATTTCTATTTCAGATGGGTAAATTAATGAAAGAGAAGTTGGCTAGTTATCATTGAAAGTCGGCTCCACGCCTCAGCTACCTTCTCTTTCCAAATGGCGCCAATGAAACCAAGCAGCACACAATTAACACAAAGTAGCAGTAGGTTACACAATAGGTATAATAAGATACTGCAGCTGCTCAGAACATGCTTATGCATTTAGTCCAGCGCTTTTATTATTATGTACAGATTAAAATATAAAATGCCGATAAGAGGGTTTGGGTGATCCTGGCACAGTCAGGCTGGTTAGGCTCATCCTCAGCCCAGGGCCCTTGTCCCCTCTACACGCAGCCCAGACAGCGAATGGGACTTCCAGTCGAACTCACCGAGAACGTTTCGGAGAATGTGAAGACTCCCCTCCACTGCAGCCTTTTGCATTATCCAGATTGTCAGAAGGCTTGTATGCCTGGTTGAAAAACCCGGGTACTCTCCCAATGTCAGTCAACAGATTAGGAGGTACCAAAACCTGAGGCACCGAGAATAATTAATTTTATTATTAATTAATAAAATACATTATTTTGGTAATCTTACATTATTCCAATTCAAGGGGCTTTCTCCCCCTGCATTTGTGTTCCACGGTCGAAGGGAAGCTACTCTTCCTGGTTTATAGTGCAAGGGAAGCGACTCTTCCTGGTTTATTAGTGCAAGACACCTTATCAGTGTATTATTCAGGAATTGTTCTTCATATGCTCTAAACAAAGGGAAGTAACCCATGTTGCAGCTGAAATTAGTTGCTACATCCTTTTTTCATCCACACAACCACACCGGTAACACGTTTTTTCCATCCCATCCCACCCATTACTTCTCATTTTAAACGTATATATCTATATAACATTTCCTCAGTTGATAGTTAATCTAATTTCAAGTATTTGTATGTATCAGGAACATGTACTGCTGTTTTTTCCCCCTTTATATTGTAGTTGTGGCAAGTTTTGGACAATTCAGTATATGCGAGGCAAGAGCTGTCCTGGCATAAACATACGTCGAACAAGTCACAGGGGCTTGTATGTGCACAACAGGAGAAGAATCTGGACTTGCACATTCTACACATTACATCACACGACAGTTGGTTTGTATGCGTCGCGGAACACTTTTGGGCTGGGAGTAGTGATTTTGGTGTTTTGGGGGTATTTGAGGCATACCCTCTAGGCCCTATTGTATAATGGTGTTTGAAGAGCCTACAGCAGACCCCCTATGCGCTTTTCCCTGGGGGGTCCCATCATTTGGCTTCGTATGTTTTTTTCCCTCGGAGCCGCGTTTGCTGTTCTGTCCGGGCACTTTCGGGTTGACAGTCAGCCGTGTTTAGCGTTTCCCAGCCCGGAGTGTTCTCCAGTCCTTGTACTTTTCTGTATATAAACCTATGGCCTTATACATCCAACTCAAGTCTTTGTGTTTTTTCTTGCAATGGTGCAGCATCTACTTCTGCTAAAGCATTATCCTAAAATAATGGGCAGTCGGACCACTTGGTACTTTGGATGCAAACGTGACATTTCGATAGCGAGGTCAGAATATTTGCCATCTTTTTCCTGAATCATGTCAATCACATTGGTGTTAAAAGGGACAGAAAATTCAGTGATATAAATGATTTCATTGGATTTATCAAAAAGAACAAGATCAGATTTGTTGACCTGATGTTGGCTGTAAACGGGCCTATTCCAAAGAATTTTGTATTTATCATTTTCCATGACGCCCTCTACATATTCCGGATCGTACCATGGATGGACTTCTGTGTCAAATCCACAATCATGGTGAAGACGGTAATAAAATGATCGCGCCACTCCATCATGTCGCTAAAGATACTGAGATACAGCTCTGAATTCTAGATTTTCTTAAGTCTACATTCGTACCCTTCACGAAGTTTTTCCTTGATATGGCCAGATTCCGGGGTAGAATAGGTCTTCAGCTACCCATGCTTGCCTTAAAAGGCGACTGACGGGATCGGGTGGTCAGGCTCGCTGACTTGGTTGATGCATGTCATCGATCCCAATTGCGTGGATCGATGCTCATGATATTAATCACTGGATTGTCTGGTCCAGACTCGATTATGTAGAGACCGCCGTCATATAGCTGGAATATTGCTGAGTGCGGCGTAAAACAACAAACAAACAAACAAACCAACTTCATATGGCCATATTGGAGTGTGTACCTAACCTGCATACCAAATGTATGTATAGGCCTGACCTTCCACGAGACGGTCAATACCTACCCCCATAAGTAAACTGACTGATCCTCCCTCTTCTACCTTGCCATGTTTCAGATGAAGAATGTTGCATTTGTCGAGTCCAAAGGACATGCCAATATAATCAGCAAAAGGGCTCGACACTGAGAATCTGTTTCATTAGTGCAGATTCTCCATTGGCAATAAGTTCAAGGTCCCCCATGTAAAGGTGGTGAGTAACTGGATGTACCTAACCTGCATACCATATGCATGTATAGGCCTGACCTTCCACGAGATGGTCAATACCTACCCCCATAAGTAAACTGACTGATCCTCCCTCTTCTACCTTGCCAGGATGATACCCTTCCTCTTTGCTAAGAAAAACGCTTAAAGGATTTCGTGACAAACAGAAAAGCACAGTACATTCCAGTGACCTCAAAATTCATTCGTGAGGCACAGAATCAGAAGCTTTCAGTGGTGTACCCAACAAATTGAGAGTAAAATTTAAGTAAGTTTTAGCCTCTTTAAAGATCATTTTCTGAACTAACAACTGATCTTTACAGCCCAACCTTTCACATATAACTGAAAGACTGTTCAAAGCAGCGTTAAACAAATCTCATTCTATCATTTATTCTTTGTCTACAAGAGTTTGAAAGTTGGAATATGACTGGAATACATCGAGTGTTCTTATCTGAGTGATTTTGGTCATAGTTTCATTTGTCAAAAAGCAACACCAACTCTAACAGGAGTAAAAGCATAACTTACCTGAAGAATCTGCTCCACGAAGAATATGGTAGAATTGTTCTTGATCTGCAGAATGTATGGAAGTTTTCTGCATAATGTATCAATATTATTTGAAAAAATTATTTAGTCGATAATTGCAGGTCATATCTTAGGCATTGAATAACTAGCATTATTCGTTTTCAGCAACGTTATTAGAATAAATGTAGAAATGCAACCTAATCTGTGAAGAATGTACTTCTAAGTACACTGAGGTGAAATTGAACTTGATCAAAGAGCATTTTTACATTTATACTATAAGGAAACAATTATGCATTCATAGATCTAGAGTTTGGGAACGGATACTGAAAATGAAGCGACGATAGGTTTATCTTACGCAACCTATTGCCTGTATTTACTCTGATTCATCGTGTATAAAGTGCAGTTCTACAGTCAGGATAGTATGTCTTGCCCAAAGGGTGTGTGATCAGGTTTACAAGCTTTCAAGGCCTTAGAAAAGCTTTCAAATTATCAACATGATGTCCGATGCAATTTCCTTTTGTGACTTTTTGTCTTGTGTTGTGTTTGTGACGGGTGCCACCGGTTGAGCGGGATATGTTTACCTGTCCTGCCAAACCCAGTATCATAACTATTGAATGGTAATTCCGAAATAAAGTCGGAATCGTACCATGGCTTTTAGTGGAGATTTCCTAAGATTATGAAGCGTTTTGTCGATTGTATTCATATCAAGATACTTTTCAATATTGTTTCAAACGTTTCTTCCCGATGCGTTAGTTGAAGTGTCATGTATTCGGGTTAATAAATGGAAGGGTTCGTCTCTTGGGCATATACACCTTAGTAAAATGTACAATGTGCCATGTTTTTTTTGTTAGTTTGTAATTGTGTTTCCAAGTCGGACTCATGATGAATTGAAGGTTGTGTGCATTTCTGGAGCATAATTCATATATTTAATAATAGTTAATAGTTTATAAAGTTCATTATGAAAAAATGTATACGCATGAGACACGGGTTAAACTGATGCCCGATGCGAAGGAGACATTTTATGGAATATTATCAATTGTGTTACCATGGTAATGCGTAGGACATTATGTTCAACATGTGAGAATCGAGTTCACTTCCGGAGACCAAAAAATATATATTAGTATATACGCTATCGTGTGACTGGATGTCAGGCCCATCAGTTGATTGTCTGGTTTCTTTCCGACGGCGTGGCACGTGTCAATGAAACTTCGTATATGTTTTTCTGAACCTCTATAAAAAGTAGTCAAAAATGCCTTTGATTTTAAGTATTATACCTGTAGTGGTTATTGTGACAGAATTAATAGTGTGGGGACCAAATCACGTTGCTGCCAACATCACACAGTTACAGAACACTGATGTCTCTTTCAATGACGAATCAAGACCATTCTGTGTTTGGGTTTGTTGTCCTGAGTCATCTTGACTCTTCGTGCATTCGATCATTAAAACTTGAGTGACCTGAGTCAACCAAGGTTACCACATTTCTGGCTACCCGAGTTGGCTAGATTCAACCCGAGTTAACCTGTGTTAATCAAGGATAACCTCGGGCAGTACCCGAAATACAACACAGAAGATGCAACCATAGATACAATACAAAATGGCTACCAGGAGACTTAGAAACACAACAATCACTAGGCTGGTTGGTTGGTTTGTTGTTTTACGCCGCACTCAGCAATATTCCAGCTATATGACGGCGGTGTGTAAATAATCGAGTCTGGACCAGACAATCCAGTGATTGATATCATGAGCATCGATCCACTCAATTGGGATCGATGACATGCATCAACCTAGTCACCGAGCCTAACCACCCGATCCCGTTACTCGCCTTTTACGACAAGCCGAGTCGTCTTTTACGGCAGGCATGGGTTGCTGAAGACCTATTCAACCCCCAATCACTAGGAGAGATTAACAAGTGTTCATTGCTTGACAAAGTTACCATTGTACCGTTTCCATTTAATGCATATAAAATGACAAGAGAGTTCAAAGTAACGCTTCTAATATCAAACGATGATCACCAAAGTTATTAACCCTAAATTTATTCATATCAACAATCGAAAGTTAAATTTCATATCAGAATACACATATACTATAAATACCTTGTTAATTATATTAATTATAATGCTTTTATTCATGATTGTATCTATAAATAAAACAAATTGTCTCCACTGATGCCAAGTTCCGCACCACAAGGATTAACAAGGCATGGGTAGCTTAGGTTAACCGAAATCACGTAAATGACGTTAATCAGTTAACATGCCAACATGGGTCAACCAAGGTTAACTTGGGTTATATCTTGGTCAACACGGGTTCAGGGTTTTCAAAACGAACGCAAGCGTTGACAACTTCGGGCAGTACCAGAAAGATAATGCATAAACTCCAACCTTAGATAAAATACAAAATGGCTGTCAGGAGAAGGAGAAAGGAGTTGTTGTACTGTAGTACACCACTGTGGGAGCTTAAAGGGGAAGTGTACACGCAAAAATCACTTTTGATCTTTTTCTAAACAAAACGCAATTTTAGAATTAATTAGTATCTGTGTTTGAAAATATACACTCATTTTTTTCACAGTGAAAGTAGGAAGCTCACAATAGTGTGAAAATGATATGCCGTTATGAGGCCTTCGTTTTTCGAGCTAAACAGGCCTGAGTTATCCCCCTTAGATTATGACGTAATTGGTGCCAATTCAACTGGGTCCCTCTCTATTCTCAACGCAAAAGATATCAAGTACCAGTTTGCGGTAAAACAACATGGCCTACGACACATTCCGGCGCAGTGGTGACTCAGCATAACACTATGCTGGCTGGCATCTGAGACGCTAGAATCACACACCTGTACCTACACCACGTGAAGCGGCTCTAACAAAGCATGATGACGTCATAATGTTTATCAATTGGCACCAATGACGTCATATTGCAAGGGGCATAAGCCATGGTGTTTTTGTTGTGGAAATAGAACACTTGGTAAATGTGAAAAATATAAATCGTTTTAATGCGAAAAATATGTTGATTAATTGTGATATTTTTATATTTTTGTCTATGACACTTTTAGGTTAACACTTTTAATGTGGAAAAAGTACAAGAAAAATAGGTTCATTTCCGTGTGAACTTGCCCTTTAACAAGTTCTCCACAAAACCGCCATTGAACCATTTCTATTCAAAGCCTGTACAACGACAAGAGAGGAGGAAAGGACATATAACCCAGAACATCAAAGTTGCATTACACATTCTCAAGTATTATATATACCATCAATGCCTAATAATAATAGGGGGCACGGGTGGCCCAGTCGTCTAAGGCGCCGCGATTCGCTGTGCAGAGTTGCGTCCTTTTGGCACGCGAGAAAACTATGATTGTGGGTTCGAATCTCGGTTCGCCCCGATTATGTTTTTAGGTTTCCCAACACCATACCCGTGCTCGTGGGTTTCACAGAAGTGGTAAACGTCTGAGACCTGCATCACTTCGGGCTTTCCTCCCACATTAATCTGACACGCCGCGATCTAACTGGAATAGTGTTAAACGCGGCGTTAAACCCAACTCACTCACTCACTAATAATAATATATTTACAAAATGATTTTATTCATGATTGAATCAATAAATGACAGTAATATTCTTTAAAGAAGAACGCCTCCATGATCTAGTGGATAGAGCGTCTGACCGGAGAGCGGAAGCTCGGTGGTTCGATCCCTGGCCGCGTCACACTTTAAGATGGTTCTTGTTGTTACCCTGGCTGACGCTCAGCAATAATTGTACGGCTCGAGGTGAGTATACTCAGTAGGCTGATACTATAAAACCGGCGTCAGTCCGTGCACGCGCATGTACTCTAAGCTCTCTCTGTCTGTCTGTCTGTCTGTCTGTCTGTCTGTCTGTCTGTCTCTCTCTCTCTCTCTCTCTCTCTCTCTCTCTCTCTCTCTCTCCACTTCAACTCACCCGGGTTTTCAATGAAGCGTACGTAAAATTTCGTTCAATACGCTTCTGAGAGAAAATATATCGATTATCAAAACAAGGGAATAACCAGTCTACATTATCCGCCGAAACAGTGGCAAATTAACTGTGAAAACAATGTGAGTGGATCCCTGAAAATTAGGGGTGGGGGGGGGGAATTAAATGTCTCCCTCATTTTATTGTTGCGCATTGTCCTCTAGAAGTGTTGGAATTCAAGGCGTGGACTTTGCTGCTAGTAGGGATTTCTTTAGATCACGGAAGGAATGTCGCTTTATTTAAACTAAGGAGATATTTTGACGAAAAGATAATACACACTTGAAGGAAATGAACCATGCAGATATTTTCCATTCAGTTATTCTCACCAAAGATTGCATTATAGTCTGAAATCACACGAAAGTTTGGAGCGTGAGAAAACGGTTAACCTGGAATTCCTTTTTACTTGGAATTATGTAAATTCACGAATTCTTTTTGTGTGTGTCAAATTCCCTTGTTTTCATTTCGCCAATCCAAACATATATCCTGATTCACACGTTGAAAGAAACATATCACTGAGAAGGGGAGCACTATTGCTGCCTATGGGGATGCCTACTTCTGGCCAAAAATCCTATCATCAAATTTCACATAGATGGCGACTATGCTTGTCGTAAAAGGCGACTAACGGGGTCGGGTGGTCAGGCTCGCTGACTTGGTTGATGCATGTCATCTATCCCAATTGCGTGGATCGATGATGATGTCCATCACTGGATTGTCTGGTCCAGACCGCCGTCATATAGCTGGAATATTGCTGAGTGCGGCGTTAAACAACAAACCAACAGAACAAGCTTTTATTGCATGTAATTTATTTATACCCACTTGGGAGTCCCACTTCTTCTGCATTAGATCGATGTAAGATCTAATGACAGGTTTATAATCACTGTATGGTATAAGAAGTGGAGTCACAAATTTGTCGAGTGCTGCTTTTGCATCAGCATCAGCCATTGTATTACCAACAATTCCAACATGGCTGGGTAACCAACAAAAGACGATGTCGTATTGGCCAGTAGTAAGGTTATTATGTAGTTCTATGATGTCGAGTAAAATTGGATGCCGACACGAAGTGTTTTTAATAGCCTGAAGATAGGAGAGAGAGTCCCTGTATGTTTAGTCTGCTTATTAATATACTAGACACATGGAATATCCTATATATCAAATACTTTTTAAGAAGTTTTCTACCGGAAGTTTAATTATTTCATTACAAATTTAAAAACCTTGAAACGTTTCTCCCTACCTAACACACTGGGACGGTTCACCACCCCTTGTATTTGCGACTAACAAAGTAGTTTCGTGTTTGCAAAATCTTAACAAAACATAAACAAAAGCAACAAAACTCATTTAGGGGCATGAAAGTTCTGTATCACACATTTAGATATGATTATATATAAAATCAACTAATACAGGCTGGTCAAGTAACAAAAATGGCGCATTGCGAAACAAAGAGTCTCGAACAGACGAGTTAAGTGAGAAATTTACAGTGTGTAACGGAACATTTTCAAGAGAATAACAAACGACAAGATAAACAAGCGATATCAACTCCATCAATGGCCATCTGTCATTATCTTGCCTTGGCAATGTGGAACTAACGTAAAAAGGAAGGCAACAATTTGTGTACGGGGTAGATACTTACGATAAAGGCTGACAATTTGAGGGGAGGTCATTCTTGTATGACAATAGTTCCGTCAAAGTGTTGTTTTCACAGAAGTGAAATATCAACAAGCGTATAGTCGACGAAGTCATCTATATCCCCCGCCATTTTAACACGTTATGGTCCTAAACCAGGTAACTGACCCAACATTTCTCTTAGGCCATGTCAAAAGAGCTGCAATGGAAATTCTTAAATACAAATTTATAAAATTCCTAAATAGCAAAAGGCACCAGTTCAGCATGAGTCTGATAGACATGCAAAGTTTCGTAGAGAAATATTTAACAGTTTCTGAGTTATGCTCCGGAAACAATTTGGGGACGCACGCACGCACACACACACGCACACACGCACGCACACACGGACGAAACCCATTTCTATATCCCCCGCCAACTTCGTTGGGGCGGGGGATAATTATCTTCACTGCAAATTTCACATTTCTCAACCTCGGAAAACTCAGTCTTTCCCACTTCAGTATATAATAAAATGATATTAATTTATTTTCTAATGTCACCACGTTCAGAGACAAATGGCCATGGACGAAGGAATGATGGTTTCCCTTTAGGTTGTCTTGTGTAATTATGCTGTACAAAAGTCCAAAGTTGTCTTTGTTTGTTTGTTTATTGTTTAACGCTACACTCAGCAATATTCCAGCTCAAGCCAAAAGTGTTGTGTGGTTTTGGCAGATGTTTTCCTCAGTTGGTTGGTTGGTTGCTTGTTTAACGCCGCACTCAGCAATATTCCACCTATATGACGGCGATCTGTAAACAGACAATCCAGTGATTGACATCATGAGCATCGATCCACGCATTTGGGATCGATGACATGCATCAACCAAGTCAGCGTGCCTGACCAACCGATCCCGTTAGTCGCCTTTTACGACAAGCATAGTCGCCTTTTACGGCAAGCATGGGTTGCTGAAGACCTATTCTACCCCGGATCTTCACGGGTCTCCATGATTAGAAGGAAACGAAACTCAAGATGTATTCTTGACATTTAATAAGGTCAAGGCAATAAATGCTATACTGCCTTCAAGATCATCTGAAATAGTTTGTGTAACATAATGTAAATAACGTTGAATAGTCCACTATATATTCATTGAATTATCTGTATCAATTTGAATGTAAACTACCGGGCAAAAGAAAGTTTCCACCGACTTCACTTGACCAAACACCAAAAACAAAGGCATATGTGAGATTTATGATGATTAATTTATAAACAGAAATAATTTTCCATGAATTAGAATGAAAATGCATTGTAATGCCGATATTGCATTCTCCGCAATACACAAAGAAAGAGTCAAGGGGTCCAAATTAAAAATTACACAAATCAGAGTTCATTGAAAAAGTGCATGAAGAGTCCATTAATGACACAGTAGTCGGGTAACACGTCATCAATAGCGAGTGTGACCACCCTGGGCATCCATGCACGCCAACACACGCCTCCTCATTGACGTCGTCAGTCGGCGGATAACGTCAACAGGAATCCTGTTCCATAAGTTCAATATAGTCTGTTCAAGTTCCTGTCGGTTCGTTGATGGCGGGACATGTTGTTTCAGCTGACGATCAAGATGATCCAAGAGATGTTCAATGGGTTCATGTCTGGAGAACAAGGTGGCCAGGGCAATACGTTGACGTTAACGTTGTTCAGGTAGTCTTGAACAATTCGGGCGGTGTGAGGCTTTGCGTTGTCTTGTTGCAAAATTAATCCTCTTGGCTGATGTCGAATAAAGGGCACCACAACAGGTCTCAACACTTCATCCCTGTATCGCTGAGCATTCAGGTTTCCTCGGATGATAACCAGCCGTGTTGTAATCTGGCCACAAATGCCACCCCATACCATGACGCCTCCACCTCCAAACGGGTGAACTTCTGTAATGCAGTTTTGCCCCAGTCGCTCTCCCCTTCGTCGAAAAACTCGAACTCTGCCATCGTTCCTGAACAGACAGAGCCGACTTTCATCTGTAAAGAGCACTCTCGCCCAGTCACGTCGCTGCCACCGACGTACAGTTCGTGCCCATTGCAGTCTGCGTTGACGGTGTAGACGGTCAAGGCCATTCCACGGAAGGGTCGGTAGGCTCGTATACCAGCCGTACGAAGTCGAAGGACTGTTCGTCTGCTGATGGCATGCCCTAGTGCTGTTGCCGCCGTTGACGTCGCCGTCACACATCTGTTTCGGAGGTGAATCTGCCCGATGTAGCGGTCTTCGGCCGGTGTTGTTACTCTCGGTCTTCCCGATCTTGGCCGGTCTTGAGTCTGTCCTGTCTGTTGGTAGCGGATTATCAACTTGCTGATGGTGGTTTGGGTGCAGTTGAAGGTTCTGGCTATCTGACGTTGAGTAGCCCCCATATTGGCCATACCGATCGCTCTGTCTCGTTGCGCTTGTGTAAGTCTGGGCATACTCTTGGTGGTTTTTTGCTAACTGAATGCCTGCTCTGTCCAACGTCGGTATTTATGCCACAATCACGTACGTGCATTTGGACCAATGCCTTAAAATCACGTTTTGCACGTTTTCAACAATGAATGATTTGGAAAGCTGCGTTCGAAAATCTGTGTTGTGGTTGTGGTCATGTTGCATTTGGGCAAATGTTTTCTGCGGGGGTTCAAACCTGTACCAGCTTTTTGTTTTTTTATACAACTATCTTTAAAGTGAAAACTTTCTTTTGCCCGGTAGTTTTATGTCCTCTTCGTGTGTTTGGCAGATGTCACACTGATAACTATGACTACACATACAGGCAGGTCAGTGATAAACAGAGTGGTCTGCTCACGTTTCCAACGTCTTCCAGTTACACAACCATGAATACGATCTCATCTGTATTGATTAAGTGTCATTGCATGTAAGTCATCGCAACGCGAGAAACATGTTGTTTAACATGTTTGTAAATGGCTTGTAATAGTTTTGATTCATTTTGTGGCCGTCAGAGTTCGATGTCACGCAGTCATCCAAGGCACAGAACGTATGACCATCCGATTCAATAGGTCGCCTAAGAACCTATTCTTACCTGAATTTCCAACTGGGCCAAATATTAAACATACCCCCACGATCGTGGACTGATCTTGTACAATGTGTTTATGTTTGTTTTGTTCGTTTAACGCCACACTGAGCAATATTCCATCTATATGACGGGGACCTGTAAATGGTTGGTTGGTTGGTTTGTTGTTTATCGCCGCACTCAGCAATATTCCATCTATATGACGGGGACCTGTATATGGTTGGTTGGTTGGTTTGTTGTTTAACGCCGCACTCTGCAATATTCCATCTATATGACGGGGACCTGTAAATGGTTGGTTTGTTGGTTTGTTGTTTAACGCCGCACTCAGCAATATTACAGCTATATGACGGGGACCTGTAAATGGTTGGTTGGTTGGTTTCTTGTTTAACGCCGCACTCAGCAATATTCCATCTATATGACGGGGACCTGTAAATGGTTGGTTGGTTGGTTTGTTGTTTTACGCCGCCCTCAGCAATATTCCATCTATATGACGGGGACCTGTAAATGGTTGGTTTGTTGGTTTGTTGTTTAACGCCGCACTCAGCAATATTACAGCTATATGACGGGGACCTGTAAATGGTTGGTTGGTTGGTTTGTTGTTTAACGCCGCACTCAGCAATATTCCATCTATATGACGGGGACCTGTAAATGGTTGGTTGGTTGGTTTGTTGTTTTACGCCGCACGCAGCAATATTACAGCTATATGACGGGGACCTGTAAATAATCGAGTCCAGACCAGACAATCCAGTGATTAATATCATGAGCATCGATCCACGCGATTGGGATCAATGACATGCATCAACCAAGTCAGCGAGCCTGACCACCCGATCCCGTTAGTCGCCTTTTACGTCGAGCCGAGTAACCTTTTACGGCAAGCATGGGTTGCTGAAGACCTATTCTACCCCGGAATCTTCACGGGTCGACCTGTAAATGATCGAGTATTGAACAGAAAATCCAATGATTGACATCATGATTGTCGATCTACGCAATTGGGTTACGATGACATGCATCAACCAAGTCTGTGTTAGTCGCCTCTTACGACAAACATAGTCGCCTTTCACAGCAAGCATGGGTTGCTGAAGACCTATTCTACCCCGAATCTTCACGGAGACAAGCATGGGTTGCTGAAGACCTATTCTACCCCGAATCTTCACGGAGACAAGCATGGGTTGCTGAAGACCTATTCTACCCCGAATCTTCACGGAGACAAGCATGGGTTGCTGAAGACCTATTCTACCCCGAATCTTCACGGAGACAAGCATGGGTTGCTGAAGACCTATTCTACCCCGAATCTTCACGGAGACAAGCATGGGTTGTTGAAGACCTATTCTACCCAGAATGTTCACGGAGACAAGCATGGGTTGCTGAAGACCTATTCTACCCCGGATTCTTCACGGGACATTTGTACAGTGTGAGAAACACGGCTGTTCTGGTTGCCTTCCACGAACACTAAACTCCCAACTTAGATCAGAAATATTTTGGACTGATCTAAAAACATGAGGGATAACTGTTAAATTCTGAGTCTCACTTAAAGGACTGGTGTTTATGTGTCCAAGGTGAGGTTCAATACCAGATCATTCCCCACTTGTGTTAATGTCTCTAAGGTGAGGTTCAATACCAGATCATCCCCCACTAGTGTTAATGTCTCCAAGGTGAGGTTCAATACCAGTTCATCCCCAACTGGTGTCAATGTGTTCAAGATGAGGTTCAATACCAGATCATCCCCCACTGGTGTTAATGTGTCAAAGGTGAGGTTCAATACCAGATCATTCCCCACTGGTGTTAATGTGTCAAAGGTGAGGTTCAATACCAGATCATCCCCCACTGGTGTTAATGTGTCAAAGGTGAGGTTCAATACCAGATCATCCCCCACTGGTGTTAATGTGTCAAAGGTGAGGTTCAATACCAGATCATCTCCCACTAGTGTTAATGTGTCTTAGGTGAGGTTCAATACCAGATCATCCCCCACTAGTGTTAATGTGTCAAAGGTGAGGTTCAATACCAGATCATTCCCCACTTGTGTTAATGTCTCCAAGGTGAGGTTCAATACAAGATCATTCCCCACTGGTGTTAATGTGTCAAAGGTGAGGTTCAATACCAGATCATCTCCCACTAGTGTTAATGTGTCTTAGGTGAGGTTCAATACCAGATCATCCCCCACTAGTGTTAATGTGTCAAAGGTGAGGTTCAATACCAGATCATTCCCCACTTGTGTTAATGTCTCCAAGGTGAGGTTCAATACAAGATCATTCCCCACTAGTGTTAATGTCTCCAAGGTGAGGTTCAATACCAGATCATTCCCCACTAGTGTTAATGTCTCCAAGGTGAGGTTCAATACCAGATCATTCCCCACTGGTGTTAATGTCTCTAAGGTGAGGTTCAATACCAGATCATCCCCCATTAGAGTTAATGTCTCCAAGGTGAGGTTCAATACCAGTTCATCCCCAACTGGTGTCAATGTGTTCAAGATGAGGTTCAATACCAGATCATCCCCCACTGGTGTTAATGTGTCAAAGGTGAGGTTCAATACCAGATCATCCCCCACTGGTGTTAATGTGTCAAAGGTGAGGTTCAATACCAGATCATCCCCCACTAGTGTTAATGTCTCCAAGGTGGGGTTCAATACCAGATCATCCCCCACTAGTGTTAATGTCTCCAAGGTGGGGTTCAATACCAGATCATCTCCCACTAGTGTTAATGTCTCCAAGGTGAGGTTCAATACCAGATCATCCCCCACTAGTGTTAATGTCTCCAAGGTGAGGTTCAATACCAGATCATCTCCCACTAGTGTTAATGTCTCCAAGGTGAGGTTCAATACCAGATCATTCCCCACTAGTGTTAATGTCTCCAAGGTGAGGTTCAATACCAGATCATCTCCCACTAGTGTTAATGTCTCCAAGGTGAGGTTCAATACCAGATCATTCCCCACTAGTGTTAATGTCTCCAAGGTGGGGTTCAATACCAGATCATCTCCCACTAGTGTTAATGTCTCCAAGGTGAGGTTCAATACCAGATCATCCCCCACTAGTGTTAATGTCTCCAAGGTGAGGTTCAATACCAGATCATCTCCCACTAGTGTTAATGTCTCCAAGGTGAGGTTCAATACCAGATCATTCCCCACTAGTGTTAATGTCTCCAAGGTGAGGTTCAATACCAGATCATTCCCCACTGGTGTTAATGTCTCTAAGGTGAGGTTCAATACCAGATCATCCCCCATTAGAGTTAATGTCTCCAAGGTGAGGTTCAATACCAGTTCATCCCCAACTGGTGTCAATGTGTTCAAGATGAGGTTCAATACCAGATCATCCCCCACTGGTGTTAATGTGTCAAAGGTGAGGTTCAATACCAGATCATCCCCCACTAGTGTTAATGTCTCCAAGGTGGGGTTCAATACCAGATCATCTCCCACTAGTGTTAATGTCTCCAAGGTGAGGTTCAATACCAGATCATCTCCCACTAGTGTTAATGTGTCAAAGGTTAGGTTCAATACCAGATCATCTCCCACTAGTGTTAATGTCTCCAAGGTGAGGTTCAATACCAGATCATCCCCCACTGGTGTTAATGTCTCCAAGGTGAGGTTCAATACCAGATCATCCCCCACTAGTGTTAATGTGTTCAAGGTGAGGTTCAATACCAGATCATTCCCCACTAGTGTTAATGTCTCCAAGGTGAGGTTCAATACCAGATCATCCCCCACTAGTGTTAATGTCTCCAAGGTTAGGTTCAATACCAGATCATCCCCCACTGGTGTTAATGTCTCCAAGCTGAGGTTCAATACCAGATCATCCCCCACTGGTGTTAATGTCTCCAAGGTGAGGTTCAATACCAGATCATCCCCCACTAGTGTTAATGTCTCCAAGGTGAGGTTCAATACCAGATCATCCCCCACTAGTGTTAATGTCTCCAAGGTGAGGTTCAATACCAGATCATCCCCCACTAGTGTTAATGTCTCCAAGGTGAGGTTCAATACCAGATCATCCCCCACTAGTGTTAATGTCTCCAAGGTGAGGTTCAATACCAGATCATCCCCCACTTGTGTTAATGTCTCCAAGGTGAGGTTCAATACAAGATCATCTCCCACTAGTGTTAATGTCTCCAAGCTGAGGTTCAATACCAGATCATCCCCCACTAGTGTTAATGTCTCCAAGGTGAGGTTCAATACCAGATCATCCCCCACTAGTGTTAATGTCTCCAAGGTGAGGTTCAATACCAGATCATCCCCCACTAGTGTTAATGTCTCCAAGGTGAGGTTCAATACCAGATCATCCCCCACTTGTGTTAATGTCTCCAAGCTGAGGTTCAATACCAGATCATCCCCCACTAGTGTTAATGTCTCCAAGGTGAGGTTCAATACCAGATCATCCCCCACTAGTGTTAATGTCTCCAAGGTGAGGTTCAATACCAGATCATCCCCCACTAGTGTTAATGTCTCCAAGGTGAGGTTCAATACCAGATCATCCCCCACTAGTGTTAATGTCTCCAAGGGGAGGTTCAATACCAGATCATCCCCCACTGGTGTTAATGTCTCCAAGGTGAGGTTCAATACCAGATCATCCCCCACTAGTGTTAATGTCTCCAAGGGGAGGTTCAATACCAGATCATCCCCCACTGGTGTTAATGTCTCCAAGGTGAGGTTCAATACCAGATCATCCCCCACTAGTGTTAATGTCTCCAAGGTGAGGTTCAATACCAGATCATCCCCCACTAGTGTTAATGTCTCCAAGGTGAGGTTCAATACCAGATCATCCCCCACTAGTGTTAATGTCTCCAAGGTGAGGTTCAATACCAGATCATCCCCCACTAGTGTTAATGTCTCCAAGCTGAGGTTCAATACCAGATCATCCCCCACTAGTGTTAATGTCTCCAAGGTGAGGTTCAATACCAGATCATCTCCCACTAGTGTTAATGTCTCCAAGCTGAGGTTCAATACCAGATCATCCCCCACTAGTGTTAATGTCTCCAAGGTGAGGTTCAATACCAGTTCATCCCCAACTGGTGTCAATGTGTTCAAGGTGAGGCTCAATACCAGATCATCCCCCACTGGTGTTAATGTCTCATGGGTGAGCTTCAATACCAGATCATCCCCCACAAGTGTAAATGTCTCGAAGGTGAGGTTCAATACCAGATCATCCCCCACTAGTGTTAATGTCTCCAAGGTGAGGTTCAATACCAGATCATCCCCCACTTGTGTTAATGTCTCCAAGGTGAGGTTCAATACAAGATCATCCCCCACTTGTGTTAATGTCTCTAAGGTGAGGTTCAATACCAGATCATCTCCCACTAGTGTTAATGTCTCCAAGCTGAGGTTCAATACCAGATCATCCCCCACTAGTGTTAATGTCTCCAAGGTGAGGTTCAATACCAGTTCATCCCCAACTGGTGTCAATGTGTTCAAGGTGAGGCTCAATACCAGATCATCCCCCACTGGTGTTAATGTCTCATGGGTGAGCTTCAATACCAGATCATCCCCCACAAGTGTAAATGTCTCGAAGGTGAGGTTCAATACCAGATCATCCTCCACTTGTGTTAATGTCTCCAAGGTGGGGTTCAATACCAGATCATCCCCCACTGGTGTTTATGTATTGGAGAAAACACGCTCACGAGGTTTTGGTAGACAGAGCATGCCCTGGGGAGAGGGAAAAACCAAGGAGGCGAAACCCCCGCGGTTTTTCCCGAGCCCCAGGGCATGCTCCTTCAAAACCGAGGGAAAGTGTTTTTCCATGCTTATAAACCGAAAAATGAAACTTAAAACAACATTTATCAACATTTTTATGTTTCGAACATACTTTCCATGAACCTTATGAAACTCGCGTAAAATTTCTGTTGCTGGCGTACGGATCTTGAAAAGGACATTCTAAAAACCAGTGAGGCTTATCAACACCTCTGTAGCCTCGTGGTACACTCACTGGGCTACAGCTATGAAGGTTGCGAGTTCGATCCTCGGGAATATAAAGAAAACATTTGTCATTTGATTTTACATTTCATTACATGTCTGAACGGAAGTTATATTAATAAAATACCCAGGACATTTTTTAAATCCCAGGGACTTTACAACGTCCCTGTTTATGAGATTTAACCCGACTGGAAAGTAAACCTCACAATAGGTTTTAATGCCTACAGAAAGAAGTCTCTTACTTAATAGCGATCCCAATGAATAGGTTTATAAGAGTCCAGTAAGAGTAATGTTGTATTCATTTGGTCAAGTTAATGTTCTACAGGGATTTGTTTTCATAATCGGAAAACGCACACTTTAATACCCGCGTTATAGTTTTACTCTTTGAGATCACCTTGAAATGAAACATTAGAACACAATAACCTCAATCTCTGAAGATTGATAAGTAACTGTATCTATGGTCACCACGTTTTGAACCAAAAGCCCCATGGACCAAGGAATTAAGTGTTTCGTTAGGTTTGTCATGTGGAATAGTGGTGTACAAAGTTGTAAAACAAAATGTTTTGACCGAATTTAAACCTTGTTCATTTCGGACATTGTAAAAAGTCAAGCAAACCCTTTGAGGTTTTGAGAATTCACATGGAATTAATTCCACTTGTTCCAAATACTTTCTGTGAATATAGAGAGTGCACTTCCTTCTTTGTATTAAGGATTACATGTATGGTTAATCTTCGAGACAGGGATTCGGTGTGGCCACAGCAATATATCTCTCTTTGTACGTTTTAAGGAGCCTTGGAATCCAGTACAAAAGAGGAATAGACATGTCTTAAGGTTTTAGAGTCAAGTCAAAAAATGAAATTACTGATGTATGGTTTTGGCCGATTTCATCCTCAGTTAACATACTGGCTATGCGGCATAATTTGATATGTCACTAATACCAAGGTATGTAGTCAAACAGTTAGTGTGTTGAATAATCTAAACTGGATGACAATTAATATTTACATGTGATGGCTACATTATTGATGCCTTGTCAGCGGGAAGAACTACATACTGACCATATAGGGCAGACATACATTGGATGACAGCTGGCGGGGACAGAATTGGTTCATTCCGATTCTCCTTCCTATTTTTCAGTTGATGCATTCTACAAATGATAACATCACACACTGACTTACCCAACTCTGAGAGATTCTTCTTCTCTTTTGGCCCATTTTTGGGGCATATTTTTTTTTGTGTGTGTGTGTTTTTTGGTTGTTTAACGCCGCACTCAGCAATATTCCAGCTATATGACGGCGGTCTGTAAATAATCGAGTCTGGACCAGATAATCCAGTGATTGACATCATGAGCATCGATCCACGCAACTGGGTTGGTTGGTTGGTTGGTTGTTTAATGCCGCACTCAGCAATAGAATAGGTCTTCAGCAACCCATACTTGCCGTAAAAGGCGACTATGCTTGTCGTAAAAGGCGACTAACGGGATCGGGTGGTCGGCCTTGCTTACTTGGTTGATACATGTCATCGATCCAAATTGCGTGGATCGATGCTCATGATTTAAATCACTGGATTGTCTGGTCCAGACTCGATTATTTCACAGACCGCCGTCATATAGCTGGAATACTGCTGAGTGCGTCGTTAAACAACAAACCAACCTACCAACTTCCGTCCAATGATGCAGGTGTCCCGTATCCATTCTCATATCGATGAAACTAAGGCGATCGTTTCGTGTTGTTTTACAAGTGATAAACGACCTATCATTATTCTAGTGCTCTTGGAATAATACATGACACACCTGTAACTTATACATGAATTCGGTAGCAGATGCTGAAATACAAACCTCTACAAGGTACATGATGGAAATGCAAATACTGATCTAACAGCATTGCAAATACCGTTTACACATCCCATATAAGACACACGTCTCTACACTCGTCACAGAGCAGACATTGCTGGTTGCCAAGTGTTTGCTCCCGGTTGTTGGTAAAGTATTCAAACTTTCAGAATGATGATGATGCCAATTTCAGTTTGTGCTTGAACTTCGCTTATTTAAGTATGGCGTATATATGTCAGATGACACGTTTGATTCTTTTAAAATATTTTAACTCCGCACTCAGCAATATTCCAGCAATATGACGGCGGATCGTGTATTTAATCGCAACAATGCTTGTTGGAAGAGACGACTAACGGGATCGGGTGGTCAGGTTCGCTAATGTGTTTGATACATGTCATCGTATCCAAACTGCGTGGATCGATACTCATGGTGTCAATCGACCCGTGAAGATTCCGGGGTAGAATAGGTCTTCAGAAACCCATGCTTGCCGTAAAAGGTGACTATGCTTGTCGTGAAAGGCGACTAACGGGATCTGGTGGTCAGGCTCAGTCTGGTGGTCAGACTTGGTTGATGCATGTCATCGATCCCAATTGCGTGGATCGATGCTCATACCATTAATCACTGGATTGTCTGGTCCAGACTCCATTATTTACAGACCGCCGTCATATAGCTGGAATATTGCTGAGTGCGGCGTTAAACAACAAACCAAGCAACCAACCATGATGTCAATCAATAGATTGTCTAGTCCAGACTCGATTATTTACAGACCGGCGTCATATAGCTAGAATATTGCTGACTGCGGCGTTTACAACAAATGAAGTATTTAATCGGGTCTGGTCCATACGATCCAGTGATTGACATCATGAGCATCGATCTAAGCAATTGGGAAACGAAGACATGTATCAACCACATTAACGAACCTGACCGCCCGATCCAAACGTCTTGCCACAACCAGACATAAGACCCAACGATGATCAGATGATGGTGTGCCAAAGGGACACAACTCTGCACGGCGGATTTCAGCGGTTAAGAAGGCTGGTCACTTTGAAGCTGACATTAACTTCACAGTCAAGTAGTTTGCGAGGGAAATGTTCACTGATTCATGTGATCAAATTCAAATGAGTTTCTGCATTCAGTTAATGTTTTTGTTTCAGAATTAGACAGAATGATGTTGGGACTCGTCTTTCTTGTATCATGTGCGGTGGCTGGAATTTCAGGTAGGCTGTCAAATATATTTTGTATTTAATACAATTCCCTGAAATGTAGGAACTCACAGACAGATTTAAACATTGAAACAAAACCTGGTCCTAATTTCAGTACAGTAAACTACGGTTATAACGAACTCAAAGGGACTACTAATTTTAGTTCGTTATAACCGTAGTTCGTTTTAAGCACATATACAGCATAACTACAGCAAGTCGCCAGGACCAAAAAAGTAAGTTCGTTATAAGCGTATTCGTTATAACCGTAGTTTACTGTACTATAAATAGGGTCGCCACCGTTGTATTAAAAGAAAGACTGGCAGCTCACCGTTTCATCTGTCGGTGTTTCACAACGGGCGGTTTAGGCTTCTAAATTGGCTACGCCGACATTTGCTCGACGTTGTGTCCTTCCCCCAAATGTTCACGTAGGTTATCCACGTACTTTAAACATTTACGACCTGTTTTTGTTTGGTTTGCCTCCCACAATTCTCCGTGACCCGTTACGTTGTTAAAGCAGCCACAATTGCATTGGACCGACTCCGTGGTCTAGTGGTAGAGCGTCCGCCCGGAGAGCCCCGACCGCGTCATTCCAAAAGACGTTGAAAAACATGGTACTTGTTGTTACCCTGTCTGGCGCTCGGCATTAAGGGGCTAAAACAAGGACTGGTCGGCTCGGAGTCAGTATACTGTGTCTGAGTGGGGTATTCATGTTAAACTGCGGCATGGTATCTTAGTGGGCTAGCACTATAAATCGGCATCAGTCCGGACTAGTACAAGCAGCCACACACACACACACACACACACACACACGTCGCTATATAAGTGCAATAATCTTGGACGCGACGTTAAACCCCATTTCACCTCACCTCACCTCACAATTGCATTCTTCATTTCCCATACAGTCAGATGTTCTCCAGATGCAATATGTACTGAATACCCGTTTTGCATTACCTCATCGTCGTGTTGAGGTTTTACTTGTTCTGACCCGTGATGATCCTGGTTAGAAAAGGTCTTCAACAACCCATGCTTGCCGTAAAAGGTGACTATGCTTGTCGTAGGAGCCGACTAACAGGATCAGGTGGTCAGGCTCGCTGACTTGGTTGATGCATGTCATCGTATCTCATTTTCGTGGATCGATGCTCGTGATGTCAATCACTGAAATGTATCGTCCAGACCGTCGCCATATATAGCTGGAATAGTGCAGCCTTAAACAGCAAACAAACAAACCTTGTAGCTCGTTTTCTTTCTCCCCCTATTGCCATCAGGCTTAATGTATATAGGCACATGGCCAGTCTTAACACATATTGACCGGTACGTGTTTTCCCAGATTATGTCTGCAGCAACCCATACTTGCCGTAAAAGGCGACAAACAGGATCGGGTAGTCAGGGCCGCTGACTTGGTTGATGCATGTCATCAAATCCCACTTGCGTGGATCGTTGTTAATGATGTCAATCACTTGATTGTCTGGTCCAAACTTTATTATTTACAGACCGCCGTCATATAGTAATATTGCTGAGTGCGGCGTTGAAAAAACAAACAAACAAAAGCAAATCCCGGATAGGACACAACCCCAGAAGTACAAGAATTTGTACTTCACTAAGAAATTGTAATCCCAAATATAAGTATGTTATAAACTTACTGTATTCAAAATATAAATATACTTTTATGATGTTATGATTACAACAAACTGAAGACTTTTCAGACCTCCCAAAGTGCGACTGCAGAGGCTGACATTAGTGTTTTGACATGCACCGATAAGTGTTAATAGCTCCTATACCCAATGTCAAAAAGCCACTGTGGCCATACATTAAATGAGGGGGTGGACCCGTGAAGATTCCGGGGTAGAATAGGTCTTCAGCAACCCATGCTTGCCGTAAAAGGTGACTATGCTTGTCGTAAAAGGCGACTAACGGGATCGGGCGGTAAGGCTCGCTGACTTGGTTGATGCATGTCATTGATCCCAATTGCGTGGATCGATGCTCATGATATTAATCACTGGATTGTCTGGTTCAGACTCGATTATTTACCGACCGCCGTCATATAGCTTGAATATTGCTGAGTTCGGCGTTAAACAACAAACCAACAACAACAACAACAAAATGAGGGGCTGGTTGGGTTTGAGACATAATGAACATTAAATCTATAAGCTTTAGGTAACTCATTGGTTTTATTCCTCAGCTGACTGTTCTGATGGATATACAGAGATTGAAACCAAAATATGCACCAGAGAAGGCCTGGACAATGCCACTGGAAGCTCTCCACAAGCGTCTACAAACTATGGTGTGATGTGGTTACCAATTAGCATGTCTATATTTCCTTCCTTAACAATTATCTCAACAGTTATCTCTCGCCCCGTGAAGATCCGGGGTAGAATTGATCTTCAGCCACCCATGCTTTGTGACTTAGCTTGTCGTAAGAGGCGAATAACGGGATCGGGTGGATGGTTGATGAATGTCATCGTATCCCAACTGCGTAGATCGATGCGCAAAATACCAATCACAGGATTGTCTGGTCCATACTCGATTACATTCGTGGATCTATGACCTCACATGTGCTGCGTTCATTGTGAGTAAGTTAACATCTCATCGGCAATATTTCAGCCATATAGCGATGGAAACTAGGTATTAGATTTAAAATATCTGTCAACAAAGGACAGTAAAATAGTAAGGTATATCACAGTTTTTAATTAAAAAAACAGATCATAATTTAAACAAGGCTATAGACCACTTATAACCAAAGTTAAACCACCTTACTGGGGATCATGGGGACTTACAGTACCTATGCTTCCTGCATGACTACCCAGCAGGATTTATGCCATCACTTTGGCCACCAGTGGCTTTACCTTCTGCTAGCCAATATTAAAAAAGACACAAAACAATCTAAGTTTTAAAACACAAGTCAATATTACGTACCTTGATCGAGAATGGATTTATGTGTCACTAGCAGGAGGACAATATTTTAACACTACTTTAACCACTCGAGTGGCACCACATCAAGAATCTCAGTTGATGCTAATATTTAACTTATTTAAAATGCATATAAATTATTCAAATTTTATCTATGAGTTTATTTCTCTTGAAAAAGACACAAGAATTAAATTTAAGGAGTACTGACATTATTAAAAAAATCCTTTAAGGAAGATGAATGATAATATTTATCCCTTGTGAGAGAAAAATCGAACCAGTCAAGCAAAACATGCCTGACTGTGATTCTCTCATTACAAGCATCGGTTACCAGTATGTTCATTTGAACAATCGAATATCTCTTGAATGTGAATAAGTCCTCATTATTAACCAACATGTATGGTATTAACGTTTCTTTTGGCGGTGGGTATATCAGAGATTAATTCAGGTGAGATACAGAGTCTTGTTAGTCAATTTTCATTCATTGGCATATTGTTAAAAATACTATGTAGGAGGATTCGTACAACTTATAGATTTCTACAGCTTTATCCTGTTTGTGTTATCCATTATTTCTTGGTGTACATTATATTCAACCCGTGAAGATTCCGGGGTAGAATAGGTCTTCAGCAACCATGTTTGCCGTAAAAGGCGACTAACGGGATCGGGTGGTCAGGCTCGCTGACTTGGTTGATGCATGTCATCGATCCCAATTGCGTGGATCGATGCTCATGATGTCAATCACTGGATTGTCTGGTCCAGACTCGATTAATTTACAGACCACCGTCATAAAGCTGGAATATTGCGGCGTTAAACAACAAACCAACAAGCCAACATCCAACTACATTATATTCTATAAATAGTGGTGGTTTATATGTTATTTGAAGTTGAAGCTAATTTTACTTATCTATTTCACTCTTCAGCGTCCTGTCCTGCAGGGTTTCTGTTGTCCCTAAATCCCAGAATGTGCTTCATCATAAGTCCTCCAACGGACCGAAAGGACTTTGCCGCCGCCACTCAAAGGTGCGAACGGATGCGCAACGGTCGCCTCGTCGTCCTCAATGCTGAAGACAAGTATGGCTACATTGCTGGAATTATTTCTGTAATTGGACCCACTGGAAAAGCATTTGGTAAGTCCCACGTTAGGACTCTGGGCTAGAATACACCCCAAGAAACCTATGCTTGTGTCAGGCGGCTTAATGTATCTCAGGCCCGTGAACATCCGGGGTAGAAAACATCTTCAGCAACCCATGCTTGTAAAAGGCGACTGTGTTTGTTTCTAGGAGACAACTAACGGGATCGGGAGGTCAGACTCGCTGACTTGGTGGATGCATGTCATCGATCCCAATTGCGTGGATCGGTGCTCATAATAGCGGTGCAGCTTAATGTGGGAGGAAAGCCCGAAGTGATGCAGGTCTCAGACGTTTACCACTTCGGTGAAACCCACGAGCACGGGTATGTTGCTGACAAACCTAGAAACATAATCCGGGCGAACCGGGATTCGAACCCACAATCATAGGTTTCTGGCGTAATCAGGGACGCAACTCTGCACAGCGAACCGCGGCGCCTTAGACGACTGGGCCACCCGTGCCCCCTAAATCTACCCGAGCTCCAGTGGCTCATGTTTACGAGTAACATCATCAGTTTTTTTACTTATTATGCCAAAAAAGGTCAATGAACTCTCAGTTCTTCACCAACATAACCGAAAACAGGTGAATATATTTTCCAGAAAGGAAAACTAAGATTCATTCTGTAGAAATTGATTGTTTCCATCTGTTCGTGTAGCTCCTGGCATGAATGATTCTTCCTATATTTCAGGGTCAGTCGACGACGGTTTGTGGGTAGGTCTTAAGCGAGCCTCCCTGACACTGTTCAGGTGGAGCACGGGATCACCATATGTCTCCAACTGGGGGGTCGGGGAGCCGGAAAAGGTAATTGGAGAAGACTGTGGCCAGGTGTACCCCGGGGGAGTCAGAAACCGATTGTGCAACCTCCCACGCCGATACATCTGTGAGCTTGCCATATAACAGCCGCCACTTGTTCTGATGTCAATGACAGGCAACCTGTCTGTAATTAAAGCATACGTTGATTACGTTGACTGATAATAAAGTCACATGTGATAACAGCTTATGATGTCGTGTTGTGAAAATAAAACTGACCATTTCCTATTAAAACTGATGAATGTCAGTTGATTTCAAGACAGTTCCAGACAGTTTAAGCACATCTTCAAATCCTAACAGGTAACTAAAGTAAGAATTAATCCCCAGTTACCTATGCTTGTCGTAAGAGTGAGTGAGTGAGTGAGTTGGGTTTAACGCCGCTTTTAACAGTATTCCAGTTATATCGCGGCGTGTCAGCTTAATGTGGGAGGAAAGCCCGAAGTGATGCAGGTCTCAGACGTTTACCACTTCGGTGAAACCCACGAGCACGGGTATGGTGCTGACAAACCTAGAAACATAATCGGGGCGAACCGGGATTCGAACCCACAATCATAGGTTTCTGGCGTACCCAAGGGACGCAACTCTGCACAGCGAATCGCGGCGCTTTAGACGACTGGGCCACCCGTGCCCCCCGCTTGTCGTAAGAGGCCACTAAATGGATCTGGTGGTGGGGGTCGATGACTCAGTTGATTGCATGTCTCATCGTACCCCAGAGTTGTACATTGGTCATAATACCGAGCACTAGGTTGTATAGACCAGACTCAATTATTTACAGGCCGCCATTATAATGCCAGAATATTGCTGAATTATGTATAGAATTAAAAAATAGCAAACAAATAAACAGAAACCGTTTTTTAAAGTTCCTAAGCAACATTCTTAGATAAAATAAGTTTCCCTAAATATTTCAAATTTCAAGAACGTCCAAGAGTTCAATTTTCTTATACGAAAGCCACATCATCCAAGTTCCTCAATTGTGAAAATAAAGCGACAACACCCTTTCCAAATCCATTAGAAATCTCTGCATGAAGAGTCGATTAAACGATTCCGACTATATCAGGAGCATGCGTTAATGAATCACTATCAAATAGTGATGGTACCAGCTGTTCGGAAAAAAATCTGAGTGTATCCGGCACCCGTCACAAACACATGCAAAGGCAAGACAATTGTTCACCTGTATAAAACACGGGAAAATATGGTACAAGTCAAAATAAGGAATTGCATCGAACATCATTTTATCACTGATGCGTCAAATTTGGAAATGTCTAAAACTCTTCAACATGTCTACTCTAAAACCTTTTGAAAGCTTTACCGAGGCCTTGAATGTTATAAACTTTATAAAACAACTTTTAAGCAAGAGTCGTATGACGCTCTTTCAAATCTTGTATCTCAAAAGTTGTGGTTTGGTTTGGTTTGGTTTGGTTTGTTGTTTAACGCCGCACTCAGCAATATTCCAGCTATATGACGGCGGTCTGTAAATAATCGAATCTTGACCAGACAATTCAGTGATTGACAACATGAGCATCGATCCATGCAATTGGGACCGATGACATTCATAAACCAAGTCACCGAGCCTGACCACCCGATCCTGTTAGTCGCCTCTTACGACAAGCATAGTCACCTTTTACGGCAAGCATGGGTTGCTGAAGACCTATTCTACCCCTGATCTTCAGGGGCCTCAAAAGTTGTGAAAAGTACCAAAGTCTGGAGCTACTGGAATATTGCTTGACATGAAGGGAAAGTTGAAGTCATCTCTCTTGTCTTTTGGTTTGTTGTTTAACGCCGCACTCCAATATTCCAGCTATATGACGGCGGTCTGTAAATAATCGAGTCTGGACCAGACAATCCAGTGATTAATATCATTAGCACCAACCCACGCAATTGGGATCGATTACATGCATCAACCAAGTCAGCGAGCCTGACCACCCGATCCCGTTAGTCGCCTTTTACGGCATGCATGGGTTGCTGAAGACCTATTCTACCCCGGAATCTTCACGGGTCTCTCTTGTCACACATATTTGTGGAGAGTGTTTTGTCACTCTGAATCTTTAAGCACAGTTCTAATTATACAAATATGAAGCACATGAGGCGGTCTCACTGGTCTTCTTTATTTCTCGTTCAGGGTGGTAAATCAGTGGAAGGGAATTGCCTATTTGATAGTTATTGAACGATATCAGATCATCGATTTACCCGAAGCATAAGTTAAACTTCTTGGCCAAATTACCTTGTTTTCACTTTACCAATCCGAGCAGAAATTCAGATTCATATGCAAGAAGAAACAGATCTGCAAGAAGGGGAGCACAATTGTTGCCCATGGGGATGCCTACGTTTTGACTAAATGCCCCAAATGTTGTGATGTTATCAAAGAGGAAGTCCAGCATTTCACATACTGTTTTCTCAGTAAACTTCGGATTGCAATCATTGCATTCATTTTTAACAAATTGTCCCGAACCTCTGGATACGTAATGATCCGTGAAGATTCCGGGGTAGAATAGGTCTCAAGCAACCTATGCTTGTCGTAAAAGGCGATCAACTGGATCGGGTGGTCAGGCTCGCTGACTTGGTTGATGCATGTCATCGATCCCAATTGCGTGGACCGATGCTAATGATATCAATTACTGGATTGTCTGGTCCAGACTCGATTATTCACAGACCGCCGTCATATATCTGGAATAATGCTGAGTGCGGCGTTAAACAACAAACCAACCGACCAACCAACTGGATACGTAACTGTGTCTGTGTCACCAAGTTTCGTAACAAAAGCCCCGTGAATCAAGGAATGTAGGTTTTCCTTTAGTTTGTCATGCGGGATAGTGGTGTACAAACTTTAAAACCCAAATGTTTGGACAGATTAGAACTTGGTACTTTTCTAAGATTGCAAAAAAAGTCAACCAAATCCTTTTTTTTTTTAAAATCCACATGGTACTCACTCGTCTCAAATATTTTCTGTGATTAAAAAAAAAGACTTTCCTTAATTCATCCCCTTATAAGGAATTGTAAGTTAGATAACCAATCGCCTGTCGACGTCAAATGTTTCGTAATGTTTCGTTATGTTGATAATCCATGCAATTTCTTCATTTTGTTTTTAAAAGAGCATTAAATGTTTAGGAGAAATATATATCTCTTTTCGCTCAAGTTAACAGTCTATATTTTGTATGAATCAACTATTGCACATTGAGCGATTATCTCCTTTAACTGTAGGCGTAGTATATAGCTTTATCACGCACTGACCTTGCAGTGCTGTACATCGTATCTTGTTGTACCATTGAGAGTAAGTGATTATCTCCCTTACAGCTCTATTGCACACTGCCTTTGCAATGAATCGTATGTTATTGAATCAGCCAGCGAGAAAAGTTCCAGGAAGGAATTCAGGTCAAGCATGTAACCCGCACTCAATATTTCTCCCTTCACACAGCTATTGCAACGTATTGTTCAACACGATTAAATAGCAAGCTTCTATAAAGTAGGACTTTGTTCAATAAACAACACATGGAAAACAACGGGTTTGATTTGAGAAATTTGTAATTCGTTGTCTTCATAATCACATGTATGGTGCTTGCTGTGCATAGTTGAGCACAGTATTATTACAATTGGTTCATTCATGGGGCGGTTTACGGCTTATTGCTTTAACAGGTTTTTTTAACTTCCGGCACATATTATACATCCATATGTTCTTTGCTTCTCGATACGGTTGCTCTGTAGTTTGCAATCATTTTCCCTATCCGTGAAGATCCGGGTTAGAGTAGGTCTTCAGCAACCCATGCTTGCCGTAAAAGACGACTATGCTTGTAGTAAGAGACGACTAACGGGATCGGGTGGTCAGGCTCGCTGACTTGGTTGATGCATGTCATCGTATCTCAATTGTGTGGATCGATGCTCATGATGTCAATCACTGGATTGTCTGGTCCTGACACGATTATATACAGACCGCCGTCATACAGCTGGAATATTGCTGAGTGTTCAACAAAAAACGAACAAACAATCATGGTAGAATGGAGATATACCTACTGTGTTTTGAACATTGAATTGTTTATACATTTAAAAATTAAAATTACAATAAGCGGCATGTACTCTACAGTGGGATCATCAAATTTCAAATTCCATTCCTACCTTGATGTAGACCCCACGCTTACCTAACAAAAGAAATTCGAAACAAATCCTTTGGTTTAACAACAAGCATACAACCAATTGAGAACAAAATATAATTCTCACAGGTCCATTTTTACAGATGGGTCCAAGGATGGATCCTGAACTGTCTCCTCAAGAATACCAGATACTAGTTCAATCTTTACGGCTGAGGCCAAAGCAATTATAACAGTTTTTACATACACGCTTTAAAAAAAAGACTTCACAAAAAGTCCGGAATATAAATTGGATATATAGTATTGGAAAATGTTGGTGGCCTGATATACGACAAACAGTGCGTCAAAACTCAGCCATTGTCGATATGCAATGTCTTAAACGTCATTGTTTTCACGCTTGTTGAAAAATGTCATAGAGGAAAACAGTAAAGCAAAATACACGTGCAAGTTAAGGAACGGAAAATGCACAGAAAATGCTCGGAAGATCGCTATAGGACGTATCCAAAGAGGGAATTGTAGTCTTCTGTTGCACGCCACTTCAACGTCCACCACATCACCATTTGCACCCGTGAAGATCCGGGATAGAATAGATCTTCAGCACCCCAAGCTTGCCGTAAAAGGCCACTAACGGGATCGGGTGGTCAGGCTCGCTTGACTTGGTTGATACATGTCATCGATCCCAATTGCGTGGATCGATGCTCATGATATCAATCACTGGATTGTCTGGTCCAGACTCGATTATTTACAGACCGCCGTCATATAGCTGGAATATTGCTGAGTGCGGCGTTAACCAACCAACCAACCAACCAACCAACCATTTACCGCCTTTGTTACCGATACACAGAGTTCAATTCCACTGCAGACCGTCCGAGAACTGGCCGACCAAAAGTTACCACCCCTGCACAGGATCGCTACAATCGACTGTTCCACCTACGTAATCGCAATGCCACAGCTACGGAGACTGTCAAGAACCATATTCGCGAGGCTGGAATCCGACCCAGAAGTCCAGTTATCGTCCCTGTTTTGCAACAGATCCATCGACAGCAACGCATGCGT
This sequence comes from Haliotis rufescens, assembly GCF_023055435.1. Taxonomy (NCBI): domain Eukaryota; kingdom Metazoa; phylum Mollusca; class Gastropoda; order Lepetellida; family Haliotidae; genus Haliotis; species Haliotis rufescens. The sequence continues at coordinate 595,514 of NW_025963902.1, forward strand.
TGGTACAATATCTTACAGCCTTGGAATTTGAGAAAACTGGAGACGATGAATCACGATTTCTTCTTCATCGATAGAAGACAACGTGTTAATCGTCATCGAAATGAGCGTTTTGCCCCACACTGTGTACGTAAATTCGACAAATTCGGTGGCGGTAGTGTCATGGTGCGGGGCGCCATATCCTACACCACGAGATCTGACTTGGTTGTTTCAGGGAAATTTGACAGCAAATCGCTACATTAATCAAATTCTTTAACCTCACCTTCGTCCAATCATTGATCGCCAGAGGGAACTGTCAAAAGGACAACGCTCCACCGCACACAGATCGTGCAACGGTAGACTACCTCCATAATGCCAACATCAACGTCTTGCTTTAGCCGTCGAGATTCTCCAGATCTCAACCCAATTGAATACCTCTGGGATGAGCTCGATCGACGCGTACGTCAACGTCAGAACTCGCCGCAGACAATCCCACAACTGGCCAACGCTTAACAAGCAGAATGGAGCAGAATTTCACAGGACAGAATTCGTACACTTGTCCAGTCAGTGCCGAGGAGATGCAGAGCCGTGATTGCTGCCTGGAGCGGTCACACGACTGAGTTCAGCGCAACCTTATGTCCTTATGTGACATGACAATGAACAGTTTGCACTGCCTTTGTACAATGACAACGTGTGATTATCGAGCTCCAAATATTTCATATTCGTATCTTTGATATTAAATTAAATATATCAACTTTATTAGGTACAATAAATTTACTAAAAATCTGCCTGTGCGTTTCTTTATTTTTTGAAGAGCTTATGTTAAACAACAAACTTAATCTAAAAAATTCAGCACCTTTTCAAGTTCATTGTCTTGCCTTCAGGCACTTATTCGTGGCTCATCAAATCATCCCATAATCCTTGACATTTTAGAACTTTTCAATTATCTTTCTACTGGTCAATGTGACATCGTCTTTTGCTGGTTAACAAAACATGTAGGCATAGCAGGTAACTCAAAAGCCAATGCTGCAGCTAAAGCAGCTCTTCACAAACAGTTATCCCCACTACTTATCTCGCACAGCGATTTCAAACAGACCATCAAAAGTTATACAAAAAAGATGGGACACCCAGGTAGCAATCAATAACCGTAGGACGACATCGCTTTCAAATCCCTCGAAGTCACGAACAGATGGAGGGAGTACCACCCAAGCTGACGGCAACAAGCGTGAGTGAGTGAGTATAGTAGAACGATGGTTGGTTAGTTGGTTTGGTTTTGTTGTTTAACGCCGCACTCAGCAATATTCCAGCTATATGACGGCGGTCTGTAAATAATCGAGTCTGGACCAGACAATCCAGTGATTGACATCATGAGCATCGATCCACGCAATTGAGATCGATGACATGCATCAACCATGTCAGCGAGCCTGACCACCCGATCCCGTTAGTCGCCATTTACGACAAGCGTAGTCACCTTTTACGGCAAGCATGGGTTGCTGAAGACCTATTCTACCCCGGAATCTTCACGGGTCTAGTAGTATTTGTTTTTAGCAGTATCCAAGACATAACACGGCGGGCACACCAGATAGAATCAGTGACAAACATTATATCCGATGCAATTCCCTATTTTGACTTGTACCATATATTCTTGTGGGGTTTTTTTCATGTTAGCAAATGACTTGATTTTACATGTGTTTGTGACGGGTGCCACCGCTATGTGCGGCGTTGAATAACAAACAAACAAACATTTGGAAGCGAAGACACAGACTACTTTGAGAAAACACCAGTCGATGATTCAGAAGAATGATATTTTATTGGCTGATTGTTTGCACTCAGCAATATTCCAGCCATATGACGGCGGTCTGTAAATAATCGAGTCTGGACCAGACAATCCGGTGATTGTCATCATGAGCTTGATCTACGCAATTGGGATACAATGACATGCATCAACTAAGTCAGCGAGCCTGACAGCCCGATCCCGTTGGTCGCCTCTTGACAAGGACTGTTGCCCCTTATGGCAAGTATGGGTTGCTGAAGACCTATTCTACCCCGGATCTTCACGGGTCCTGATTGCAGTGTGATGGAACTGAACACACAGAATACCTTCTGCAAATAGGGACGATAAAACCGTTTCCATAATCACATGACATGTTTGCTAAAACAGAGTCGACTCTACGAATCAGGCTGCATCATGAGCATGTGTTTATGAATTACTATGAAGTGGCGATACAAGATGTTCGCCAAAAGGTCAGAGTATCCTGCCAAACCGGTGACAACCGTCACACACACACACATGCAAGTACAAGGTACCATGTTCATCTGGGAAAACACGGTAACTGGTAATTTGCATTGGACATCATTCTTGTCACGTCAGTTTTGGAAATGTCCTCCTTTTGGGGCAAGAGTCGTATGACGTTCTTTGAAATCTTCACAGCAACAGTTGGATGACAGTGTGGTGTTTCCTTAGTATTAAGGGTTTTGGTTTGGTTTGGTTTGTTGTTTAACGCCGCACACAGCAATATTCCAGCTTTATGGCGGCGGTCTGTAAAATAATCGAGATTGGACCAGACAATCCAGTGATTGACATCATAAACAACGATCCACGCAATTGGGATCGATGACATGCATCAACCAAGTCAGCGAGCCTGACCACCCGATCCCGTTAGTCGCCTTTTACGACAAGCATAGTCGCCTTTTACGGCAAGCATGGGTTGCTGAAGGTCTATTCTACCCCGGAATCCTTGGTATTAAGGGACAGGGGATAGCCCAGTTTTTGAATCGTTCGCTCGTCACGCCGAAGTTCGATTCCCAACATGGGTTCAATATGTAAAGCCCATTTCTTGTGGCCCCCGCCGTCATATTGCTGGAATATTGCTGAAAGCGGCGTAAAACCATTCTCACTTACCCATTTGTACTTAAACTAACAACATCCTGTCAGTTTGTATAATTATAATAAATCAACAATAAATGTTCAACAGTTTGATATATTTCAGTTTAATTTCCACAACTAGAAACTGCCAGTTGCCAGTACAGGTGTGTTATAACTGCAGCTGTGAGTCGTGTTGCATCTTCATCAGAATGTAGGCACTGAGGGGATGCTGCTACAGGGGAACCTCGCAGATGTATCGCATTCGGCGCTCGCATTTTTGGACAGCAAGCCCCAGATAATCCAGATAGCCACAGTTGTACCGGGTTGACGAGATCGGCTGATCCTTCGCCCAGTTGGTGACAAACCTGGATCCAGAGTTCCATTTGAACCCAGTAGTAGTTACCCGCTTCAAACCAATCCACATCCTGAAGTCTTTATAGTCTGAAACGAGACGAATCTTTCTTGTGGGAGATACATGATTTTGGTTTGGTTTGTTGTTTAACGCCGCACTCAGCAGTGTTCCAGCTATATGACTGCGGTCTGTAAATAATCGAGACTGGACCAGACAATCCAGTGATTAATATCATGAGCATCGATCCACGCAATTGAGATCGATGACGTGCATCAACCAAGTCAGCGAGCCTGACCACCCGATCACGTTAGTCGCCTTTTACGACAAGCATAGTCACCTTTTACGGCTTCATTTCTGAGATATCCCAACATACCCCATGACAGTTGTCTGATAAATGATTGGAGGACATTGAAGGACAAGGTTCTCGCTATGAATTGGGCGTAAAACAATATATAAAGTAATTGGAATTTGATGAAGCTTGGTGTTAATGATTTGTGAGGTGGGTCCCGACTGTGTTGTTTTTTAGTGACCTCCATAAAAGGTGCAGGCGCCGCGATTCGCAGTGCAGAGTTGCGTCCCTTGGGCACGCCAGAAACCTATGATTGTGAGTTCGAATCCCGGTTCGCCCCGAATATGTTTCTAGGTTTGTCAGCACCATACCCGTGCTCGTGGGTTTCACCGAAGTGGTAAAACGTGTGAGACTTGCATCACTTCGGGCTTTACTCCCATTAAGCTGACACGCCGTGATATAACTGTAATTATGTTAAAAGCGGCGTTAAACCCAACTCACTCACTCACCCTGCTCTTCGCTCAAGGACGTTTGGCCCCGTGTCCTGACATGAATACTGGAGTTGCGTGTTATTCCAGCTGTTTATGAATCTGGTAAAGAGAAAAGCACACTTACTGCTGGAGCCCACACTCTTGGACGAAGCAGTCAAGACTCCAGACATAAAGCCATACTTGTCAGGAGAGTCCAGATCCAATAGGCGGCCGTTCTGGGTTTTGGCGCACTCTCTCATGGCTTCAACATAGGTCGTCTCGGCATCACTTACTTTGAAGCACATACTCGGATTCTGAACCCTTGTGAATCCACTTGGACAGGGGACTGAAAAATGTGAAGAAATTGGTATTAGTTGACGCTTAACCAACTGATCAACAGAACAGTAAACTACGGTTATAACGAACTCGAAGGGACCAGTAATTTAAGTTCGTAATAACCGTAGTTCGTTATAAGCATATAAACAGCATATATACATCAAATGGCCGGGACTAAAAAAAAAGTTCGTTATATCCGTCAGTTCGTTTTAAGCGTGTACGTTATAAACGTAGTTTACTGTATTTGTACTACAAGATTGGTTGGTTGGTTGGTTGTTTAACGCCGCACTCAGCAATATTCCAGCTATATGACGGCGGTCTGTAAATAAGCGAATGTGGACCAGACAATCCAGTGATTGACTTCATAAGCATCGATCCAAGCAATTGGGATACGAGGACATGCATCAACCACGTCAGCGAGCCTGACCACCTGATCCCGTTAGTCGCCTCTTACGAGAAACATAGTCGCCTTTCAGGGCAAGCATGGGTTGCTGAAGACCTATTCTAACCCGGATCTTCACACTACAAGACGTAGTATCTAAGCATATTTGAATTTTCCTGGCATTAAACATTATAACACCAGAATGGAGCATATACATAACGTGTACTAATCTTTATAATTGATGCAGAGGTATATGTTTATAAGATTATGTTAATGCTTGAAAATACCTGTTCACCATTTTGAAAAAAAGAAGTGTTAATCTTAAATATTAGTACGCTCTTCTGGACGATTAATGAAGATATATATGTATTTCGAAACCTTAAACTATGCTTTTTTATTGTTATTATTTTCAGTTAAGTTACCAGTTATCAAATCCTTTACGATAGCATTCTTGGCAAGGGTCACACAAACCAATAAAGCAGATGTAAATGAAGGATGACTGGGTTCTTGAACGAAATGTCAGATTTCTAGAACGATTTAGCTTCTTTACCACGTAGATTTGGAAATGTCAATCTTATTAAAATCGAAACAAGTATGTGCCTTTATTTTTTCCATTCGGAATTGTCCTTTTATGTTAGTTTTCGAGATACAGAAATCAGACATGCTGCTCATGAATGCCTGGCACTCTGGTAACGAGAATTTATAAGCCCCCACGCTGATGGTCTTGGTAAAGGTTCACCTGATACGTGTGAGGTTTTTCACACCTTCACGCAGAGTAAGTGAGGGAGTGAGTTGGGTTTAACGCCGCTTTTAACAGTATTCCAGTTATATCACGGCGTGTCAGCTTAATGTGGGAGGAAAGCCCGAAGTGATGCAGGTCTCAGACGTTTACCACTTCGGTGAAACACACGAGCACGGGTATTGTGCTGACAAACCTAGAAACATAATCGAGGCGAACCGGGATTTTAACCCACAATCATAGGTTTCTGGCGTGCTCAAGGGACGCAACTGCCGACTGGGCCACCCGTGCCCCTATTCACGCAGAGAGGTGTCGAATCGGATCATTAGATCTGAATATAATAGGACTGAGTCTCAACATTCTTGGGGAAATTATATCTTGTAAAGTTTCCGATTATTTGTCTTTGTGTATGAGATATTGTTCACGAACTACAAAAGGACAGACTTGCTTTAGAGTGAAGTATTTTGTTTAACGGGTTAAACTATTAATTGGAATGGGAAACCTTTCAATAAATGGAGCTGGAATGGTTCAAAAACCGCATGTTGCCTTGTTATCATGACCCAGGTTAGTGTGTGTTTTGGAATAATAAATGTCCTGTATTAGAAATAGACATGTTTATTAACGAGCCTTGATGTGATAACGTCTGCGCCATATAATGTCATTGTTAAACTCTTCCATCAAATAAGTTGGGTTTTTTATAGGTTTTTTTTGTTTTTTTAAATAAGTATTTTCATCTCTCAAAAACGGTATCAAACACTGCAAGTTTTCAGGAATGGGCGTATAAATATATTACATCACAATTTTGTGACAAGTCAGTCGGACATTGACAACGGTCAATATAGTTCAAATCGAAATTGACAGAAATATAAATACTATACAGGCAAAAAAAACAATTTCCTACAGAATTGTTTTAACTGTCACTGAGCAGTCAGATATCCAACACAGCGACAAAATGAAACAAGTCAAAGTTCGGATTTATTTCCGCCAAATTCAGCTGTATTGAATTCAAGACATGGACCCAAGCTGCCGAGACCCGTGAAGATCCGGGGTAGAATAGGTCTTCAGCAACCCATGCTTGCCGTAAAAGGAGACTACGCTTGTCGTAAAAGGGATCGGGTGGTCTGGCTCGCTGACTTGGTTGATGGATGTCATCGGATCCCAATTGCGTGGATCGATGCTCATGACATCAGTCACTGGATTGTCTGGTCCAGACTCGATTATTCACAGAACACCGTCATATAGCTTTAATATTGCTGAGTGGGGCGTTAAACAACAACAAAGCAACAACAAAATTCAAAGAAACAATAAGAGGACAATACCATAAAAGACATAGTCTCCAAAGGTGTTTTGTCTGGCCCTGAAGCACCTCGGGGCCACTTCCTCACTGTAGCCCTCGGGGCAGGCAGCTGGGGAGTAGAATAATAGAAATAAGATCACCTCCGGCTGAAACATTGAATCAGTAGATCTAACGTTATAGTAATTCGGGGCCTAAACTAATAACAACCCGGGGCCTAACCACCATGTACTAATCAAAACTTGATGCGTCGACATGATTTATGTAGGGAAGCGTATTCATGCCATATTCTAAAAAAATATCATGTTCCATACATATGCTTTTTATTCTCTAGTATTTCCTGGTTATCACATCATTGTAATAAGACTTGGAGTGTAATAACCAATATTGAGACAATAATATTTCATGCAAGATATTTTTGACAGCCAACCTGAAATTCCAGCTACTGCGCATGATGCCAAAATGACAAGTATCCACATCATTGTAACTGGAGAATTCTGAAAGACAAATTTTAATTACTGCAGAAAGGTGTTTGAATTTGACAATGTGAACAAGCGAACACTTTCCTTTCAATATACTTGCTTTGTCCTACACAGTTACGCAAAACCGTACTGCTCTACGTTAATGACAACCCCTTCACAGTTGAAAACTGAAATCTTAATACAAGCATATCATTACAAAGGCTTCATGGTACACACGGTTTTGCCAAAGAAGCTCAATTAAACCTTTCTTCTTTTGAAAGGAGGGACACGGGTGGCCCAGTCGTCTAAGGCAACGCGATTCGCTGTGCAGAGTTGCGTCCCTTGTGCACGCCAGAAACCTATGATCGTGGGTTCGAATTCCCGTTCGCCCGATTATGTTTCTAGGTTTGTTAGCACCATGCACGTGCTCTTGGGTTTCATCGAAGTGGTAAACGTCTAAGACCTGCATCACTTCGGGCTTTCATCCACCGCCATGACCGCCTCCGTGGTCTAGTGGTAGAGCGTCCGCCCGGAGAGCCGAAGGTCCGGTGTTCGATCCCCCGCCGCGTCATACCAAAAGACGTTAAAAGATGGTACTTGTTGTTGCCCTGTCTGGCGCTAAAAGGGGCTAAAACAAGGACTGGTCGGCTCGGAGTCAGTATACTGTGCTTGAGTGGGGTATTCATGTTAAACTGCGGCATGGTATCTTAGTGAGCAAGCACTATAAATCGGCATCAGTCCGGACTAGTACAAGCACCACACAAACACACACGTACATGCACGTCGCTATATAAGTGCAATAATCTTCGACGCGACGTTAATCCCCATATTACCTCACCTCCACCGTCAAGCTGACACACCGTGATATGACTGGAATACTGTTCAAAAGCACATAACTTAATTCCTCATTCACTTTTTAAAGGCCACGGCCAGTTTCAACTCACGAAACAGGCCCTGGTTCCTCATGCCAAATGATTTTGTTCATTATTTGTTGTTTAACGCCGCACTCAGCAATATTCCAGCTATATGACGACGGTCTATAAAATAATCGAGTCTGGACCAGACAATCCAGCGACTGATATAATGAGCATCGATCCACACACCTGGGATACGATGACATGGTTCAACCTAGTCAACAAGCCTGACCACCCGATCCCGTTAGTCGCCTCTTACGACAAGCATGTAATCACAAATACATCTGATGAAAGTAAATAATAATAAATCGGTTCCGCCTTTCTTACTTTGGGCAAAAAACATGAACATAAAACATGATTCCTTTATATGTTTTGTTTTAATTAATATAGCTAAAGAACAAAAGAATAAGTGCAAGTTTCAACTTCCATTAACAAACATATACTGACACACAATGACAGTAAACTACGGTTATAACGAACTCAAAGGGATTACTAATTTTAGTTCGTTTTAACCGTAATTCGTCATAAGCATATATACAGCATAACTACAGCAAATAGTCGGGGCTAAAAAGTTAGTTCGTTATATCCGTCAGTTCGTTATAAGCGTGTTCGTTATAACCGTAGTTTACTGTACTTTAGCACGAAGGCCACGAAAAGGCTTTAGCCGTAAATATTTCCGCGCATGACAAACAACGATGACAATGTGACTAAATGCTAGTCCTGTGTTTGACTATATCATGACAAAATACACAGAACGACATCGATTTTTGTGGCCATTTTGTCCAGTACTACAAACTTTGAATAAGCGTTTTCAAAGTGTTTCAGTATAGTTCCTGATGAACATAATAACATCTCATGACTAATGACATGTAAAGAATATTTTTTTCATATGCCAACCGCACGCAAAATTCCAACACTGATTATTTGAAATATTACTTTGTATTCATGACTAAATTGTGTATATATCAACGTGTTCTCGTCGCTGTTTGCCTAAAATAATGCCGATGGGGGGTTAAATGTAAACCCATTCACTCGCCCGAACACTCAGTCACATTGAAACCGTCCTTTTAAGGATAATAATTACATTTTGGCCTATCATTAACATCTTAATAAGAGTATATAATCATAAATATAATACTTATACTTTAGACCCGTGAGATTCCGGGGTAGAATAGGTCTTCAGCAACCCATGCTTGCCGTAAAAGGCGACTATGCTTGTCGTAAAAGGCGACTAACGGGATCGGGTGGTCAGGCTCGCTGACTTGGTTTATGCATGTCATCGATCTCAATTGCGTGGATCGATGATCATGATGTCAATCACTGGATTGTCTGGTCCAGACTCGATTATTTACAGTCCGCCGTCATATAGCTGGAATATTGCTGAGTGCGGCGTAAAACAACAAACCAACTACAACAACAACAACTGATACTTTACCAATAGTTAGGTGTACAAACGTGACTGCCTGCAATGTCTTCCGAGTGACGAATGCAGAACTGTGTCCCTTTATATTGGAAGCATTAATGGTATTTGTATAATGATGCATCTTAGGAACGCCTAGAATGTATTGAGTTCCATTGCAATCTGTAACCGCGGATGATAGAGATTGATTATTCTCTGTGGTTTAAGTTTCATATTTACGTAATGTAATCACACTAATATATAGGTTGTCGATGGGTATGGGTATGAGTTATAATATCATCTATATATTCCAGGTGAATTTGAAAATTAACTGAGTTAGGAAGATAGTATGTATCAATATATGGATACTGACATTGATAGGGGGTATGGACTTATGGTTATTATGGTGAATGTAGATGTGTGAAACTTGGATCAGTGGACGAAAGGCTTCCATATGTACAAGCTTCCAGAATACCTGGCATCATCACTATTTGAAAGTGGTTCATAAACACATACTTTTGGTTGTCTGTTGTCTTTCACCGCTCTCAGGCAATATGCCAGCTATATGACGGCGGTTTGTAAAAAAATAGAATGCAGACAATCCAGTGATTGACATTATGAGCATCGTTCATGCAATTTGGATTGGTCTGTTGTTTAACGCCGCACTCAGCTATATGACGGCAGTCTGTAAATAATCGAGTCTGGACCAGACAATCCAGTGATTGATATGAACAGCGATCCACGCAATTGAGATCGATGACATGCATCAACCAAGTCAGCGAGCCTGACCACCCGATCCCGTTAGTCGCCTTTTACGACAAGCATGGGTTGCTGAAGACCTGTTCTACCCCGGATCTTCATGGGTCAGGAATTTGGAAGAGATGATATGCAACAACCAAGTCAGTGAGCCTGACCACCCGTTACGTGCCTATAACGGTGTGTGTGTGTGTGTGTGTGTGTGTTGGGATGGGGTAGGGGTGGTGGTGGGGTAAGGCTTAATGCCGAGCGCCAGACAGGGTATGACGCGGACGGGGAACAAACCCCTTACCTTCCGCTCTCCGGGCGGACGCTCTACCACCAGACCACGTCGCCTCTTACGACATACAGATCAATTCTAACCCGGATCTTCACGGGGTATTATGGAATGGGTGAGTGGGTGACTTGGGTGACCTGAAATGGGCTTCACACATTGTACCCATGTCGGGAATCGAACCCGAGTCTTCGGCGTGACGAGCGAACGCTTTAACCACTAGGCTACCCGACCGCCCGTGGGAGAAAAGCCCGATGTGATGCAGTTCTCGGATGTTTACCACTTGGGTGAAACCCAGGAGCACGGGTATGGTGCTGACAAACCTAGAAACATAATCGGGGCGAACCGGGACTCGAACCAACAATCATAGTTTTTTGCGTGCCCAAGGGACGCAACTCTGTATTTTGGAATGAGATATTAGTCATTTGTTCAGGGTTGCTCACCTTTTCGCGAACACCTGGTATCATTACTATTTGATAGTGATTCATAAACATGATATAGTCGGAATCGTACAATCGACTCTATTTTATTTCTGTTGGAAATTGAAAGGGTTTTGTTGTTTTATGTAAGTGTCCAGGTAGCTGTCATCCAAAGTCTGTCTCTCTGTCATACATGACAAGTTTATAGGTCCCACTGACAAGGCCTCAGGTAGCATAACCATTGTTGTGTGGCCCAGGAGTGAGTGAGTGAGTTAAAATTTGATACATGGTCATGATATCATTCACTGGATTGTCTGTAAAAAATCGGACCCGTGAAGATCCGGGAAAGAATAGGTCTTCAGGAACCCAAACTTGCCGTAAAAGGAGACTATGCTTGTCGTAAAAGGCGACTAACGGGATCGGGTGGTCAGGCTTGCTGACTTGGTTGATGCATGTCATCGATCCAACTGCGTGGATCGATGCTCATGATATCAATCACTGGATTGTCTGGTCCAGACTCGATTATTAACAGACCGCCGTCATATAGCTGGAATATTGCTTAGTGCGGCGTTAAACAACAAACAAACAAACCAACTGTAAATAAATCGAGTCTGGACCAGACAATCCTGTGATTAATAAGTATCGATCCACGCAATTAGGATCCGATGACATGTATCAAACAAGTCAGCAAGCCTGACCACCCGATCCTGTTAGTTGCCTCTTACGACAAGCATAGTCGCCTTTTACGGCAAGCAAATTGCTGAAGACCAATTCTACCCCGGATGTTTAAGGGTTCAGTGTGAAGTACACGTTGGGATGACTCACATCCAACTACACATGCAACGACACTTTATAAATATGGATGAGATATTATTCGTGGGTGCAATGTGAGCAGATCGCCCTGTATTTCGCTGACTTGCACCATGCATGAATGAATAGTATCAAGTAGGACATCTGCCAAACACACAAAATGGAAATACATGGATGTTGATAGAGATGACTCCATGAATGTAGAGCGCATTAATGAAATTATGTTACACATACCATAACAGATTAATGATACTCTTAAAGACAATATAGCACATATTTCAAGACCTTATCAACTCTCACGAGTACTTCTTGAGTTCCGTTTTCATCTGACCATGGAGGGGCGGTCTGGTAGCCTAGTGGTTAAAGCGTTCGCTCGTCACGCCAAAGACCCGGGTTCGATTCCCGACATGGGTACAATGTGTGAAGCCCATTTCTGGTGTCCCCCGCCGTGATATTGCTTGAATATTGTTAAAAGCGGCGTAAAACCATACTCACTCACTCACTCATCTGACCATGGCTGGTGTTTTATTTATAACGCATAACTGAATATCACATATAGTTTCTCCGGGGTGGATAAGGTCTTCAGCAGTAAAAGGCAGCAAAAGACGATGTCACACTGGCCACTAGAAAGCTCATTATAAACTAAAATGTCTAGGGCGGTTGGTTGGTTAGTTGTTTAACGCCGCACTTAGCAATATTTCAGCCATATGACGGCGGTATGTAAATAATAGAGTCTGGACCCGACAATCCAGTGATTGATATATCATTAGCATCGATCCACTCAATTGGGATCGATGACATGCTGCTAAGTCAGCGAGCCTGACCAATCAACCAACCAAATGATGCTGAATGGATATGACAGAAAAATAGATCCAAGGTCCCAGCATGGATGAGAGATGATTCTGACAATCATAGTTCAAGACCATGCTTTGTCATCATCTGCTGGAGAATTATGTTGAAATCACTTTATTTGTTAATAACTGACTCACGAGTGAGTGAGTTAAAATATAACGACGCATCGTCATTATTTCAGACATATAGCAACGAGACCAAGTTAATATATTTACAATTTAGTTATTTATGCAAAGTATTATTTAAAAACAAGTTGTGAAACATGTTTGAGCATACTGTATTTAGAAACAATTAATGAAACATATTTGAGCATAACAATATGATGTATACAGTTTGAAAACACGGGGTATAGGCCACCAGTAACAAAAGCTAGGCCACCTCGCTGGGGATCATGGGGACTTACAGTACCTCTGCTTCCTGCATGGTACCCCAGCAGGAGTTACGTCATCACTTTAGCGACTGGTGGTTCTATATTCTACGAGCGCTTCAACCAATTTTCTGTCACTTACAATCAACACGACTGCAAAAAAAAAACACGTGCTTGATTATTTCTGGTTTGCAAAACCAGAAAGTTTTGGTTGGTTGGTTTATTGTTTAACGCCACACTCAGCAATATTCCAGCTTAATGTCGGCGGTCTGCAAATAATTGAGTCTTGACCAGAGAATCCAGTGATTAATATCATGAGCATCGATCCACGCAACCGGTGGTTATGCGCAAAGACCAATATTGAAAAAAACCTCAGCAATGAGTTGGCTTAAAAACACTGGTTGATGATAGTTACATCGATTATGATAGGACAGTGTCACACAGGGGGACTATAATTTTACGATACTTTAACCCCCTGGACAGAGCCTTCAATATTGTCAGTTGATAATAGCATATCAGTGAATGTCTTTGGGCCGTCGTCGGTGGTGTGTACACTGTTTGTTTCTTGTCTGTCGTAAGAGGCGACTAACGGGATCGGGTGGTCAGACTCGCTTGTCCGTATTGTCAATCACTGTATTGTCTGGTCCAGACTCGATTAATTACAGACCGCCGTCATATAGCTGGAATATTGTTGAGTGCGGCGATAAACAACATGAAACAGAAACTGTTTCTTGCCAAAACACCACGAGGATAGTGTTTCTTCTGTCCAAGTCTCTCTTGTGTCACAGAAGCGCGCTTACATGATACCGCGCCAAACCAGGAAGTGCCAAATAAGAGCATGGATCAGCAATTTTCAAGGAAGAAATTGATCTCATGATTCTGCCACTGCCATTAGGGCACTTCAAGCAATGTCGTGTGACATCGACACTGATGTAACACTCCTTCCCAGGAAACAAGCTCATCTCGGCAGCTCTCTGTCCCGATAATGTAACGAAAGTGTCAAGTTGGACGGGGTTTGGTCTGTAAAGAACCACAAGGTCCAGCTCTCTGCCAAAGCTCTATATTCTACGAGCGCTTCAACCAATTTTCTGTCACTTACAATCAACACGACTGCCAAAACACGTGCTTTATTATTTCTGGTTTGCAAAACCAGAAAATTTTGGTTGGTTGGTTTGTTGTTTAACGCCGCACTCAGCAATATTCCAGATATATGACGGCGGTCTGTAAATAATCGAGTCTGGACCAGACAATCCAATGATTAATATCATGAGCATCGATCCACGCAAATTGGAACGATGACAGGCATCATACCATCAAGATTCAAATCATATTGTAGTAGCACTCGGTTTATCCATACAAGATCACGGCTGTGACACATGGCCGTTTATTATTACAAAGAAGTGTTCATTCAATCAATTGACCCGTGATGATTCGGGGTGGAAAAGGCTGTACCTGTATTTATGCACAGTCATACCCGGCTGCACAAATGCGTTTGAGTAAATGAAAACGACCAGTTACTTTTGAAAGTTATGTTCAAACTTTGTGATCAAGGCTTTTCATAGGCAGTGATGGTATTACACAGCATCTCACAAACACATGTAGAGTAGGGCTACGCTGTGAACATGTCTCGTTGTGAAAGACACTGCCTTTTTTTGTCGCTTTGTTTGTTTGTTGTTTAACGCCGCACTCAGCAATATTCCAGTTGTATGACGGCGGTCTGTAAATAATCGAGCTGAACAAGACAATCCAGTGATTGATATCATGAGCATCTATCCACGCAATTTGGATCGACGACATGCATCAACCACGTCAGCGAGCCTGACCACCCGATCCCGTTTGTCGCCTCTTCCGACAAGCTTTAGTCGCCTTTAACGGCAAGCATGGGTTGCTGAAGTGCTATTCTACCCCAGATCTTCACGGGATGGTTGTTTTCAGGCTGCGAGAAGATGGATTATTTCATGTGTTTAAACCCCAAACGTGTTTAGAACCAAATGTATATACCGTGCGGAATTAAAAGACATTCCTAAACATGTCTTGTTCATGTTCACATTCTAAACACATTTTTGACATGGTCGTACTTATCATTTGTCAAAGTTTTTTTAACTTTTGTCGACGAGTGTTGATAATGTTTCATATTAAAAGACACAAGGGTGAGATTTATCACCCAACATAATTCTACCAACGTAACTTATAAACAGTAATAACTTGTGTCAAGAGTGTTAAACGTGCAGCTATCAAGCTTCAGTGGAAGAGATATTAGTGATGTCATTTGCTTGTGACGTCATGGTAACCTATGACGCCACAATGGTCTGCAAAGCTAGTTCTGGATGATGATCGTATAAGGCTCGCCCAACAGATTGTGTACATGTGATGTCCGGGTTCTTTTTCAAATTAGATTTGTTTCAATTGCAACAAATGAAGTATCAATAGTAATAATCTTTTAAATTCAACTGGAAGACGAGAAACGCCAAATGGGAAAGTAATTCTGGGTGACGTTCTCAAGTTTGTTGCCGGGTCAGTGGAGGAACCAACTTTAGGATATTCATGTTCCCCAAGCATCCAATAGTGGAAGACTGGAGTTTTCGTCCTGAGAGTTCTACCTGTATCAATGCCCTATATATGCCATAAGGAGTGCCCCGGATAGAGAAATACTATTTGATGTTTGATTACGTATTTAGTAATGACTATTTTGGAAACCGTTATTGGGCTTATTCATCCAACCATGCATATACTAGTATATAGCGACCATAGAACGGATACCCAGTAATTAGGTATTCATAACACATTAATACACCTGTCTTCCCATGTAAATACCAGGGAAGATCCGGGGTAGAATAGGTCTCCAGCCATCCATGCTTGCCGTAAAAGGCGACTGTGCTTGTCGTAAGAGGCGATTGGGATCGATGACATGCATCAACCAAGTCAGCGAGCCTGACCACCCAATCCCGTAAGTCACCTCTTACGACAAGCATAGTCGCCTGTTACGACAAGCAGTAATTGCTGAAGACCTATTCTCTACACGGATTTTCATGGAGTCTCCTTGGGTTGATCTCTTCAACCACAGCCTGTATTGACCCGGATCTTCACGGGTCCCATCCAGCAGAACGACTAGTCCAAGACAGCATGACCTGTGAAAATCCGGGCTGTCGACCATTTATCGCCGAAGACCAATTCTCATCTGCTCGTGATCGAGACTCTTTTTACGCATTCTCGTTTTCATTAGAGGTGAGAAATAATTAATGGAATATTTGAGTACAATACCAGATATAACAGATGAGGTACGCGTGGTCATGTGACACATGCCGTGGCTGTTTATCAGACTGGAAAGTCCTATTTCCACTGTATTGATTCCCTCTCGTTCCTTTATTGCAGAATTCAAACTTTCACTGCGAACAGAAAAATGCGCATTTTCTCATAGTTTCACAAAAGGCAAAGTTACTGGTACAGTCAACTTTAATCATGGAGTATTTAAGAAATAATAGAAACAAAATAGCGATAACTGGTCGGTGGTTGCTACTGAAGTTATATATCCAGGTTGACAATTTATATAACAAATTTTCACTTATTCAACCGTATTTTTACCCGTGAAGATCCGGGCTAGAATAGGTCTTCAGCAACCCATGCCTGCCGTAAAAGGCGACTAACCAGATCAGGTTGTCAGGCTCCCTGACTTGGTTGATACATGTCATCATATCCCAATTGCGTGGATCGATGTTCATGAACCGTGAAGATTCCGGGGTAGAATAGGTCTTCAGCAACCCATACTTGCCGTAAAAGGTGACTATGCTTGTCGTAAGAGGCGACTAACGGGATCGGGTGGTCAGGCTCGCTGACTTGGTTGATGCATGTCATCGATCCCGGTTGCGTGGATCGATGCTCGTGATATCAATCACTGGATTGTCTGGTCCAGACTCGGATTATTTACAGACCGCCGTCATAAAGGTGGAATATTGCTGAGTGCGGCGTTAAACAACAAACCAACCAACCAACCAACCAACCTACCTACCCCCTTAACGACTCCACCATCCGCTACTGCCCTACAGATAGGGTGGGAAACTGCTCTGTCCTTTGTGCCGCGCGTGTGCAGATACCCGGTCAGACTCACCCTGCGAGCACACGGACTAAGAGAAGTCTTGGGTGGGCACGTACACCACCGTAGAACTCCATGAAGCTGTGAAGAAATATGGCTACAAGGTGCTTCAGATCTTCCACGTATGGCATTTCGACACCTTTACAAAGCATGACCCCGACACCAAGCAAGAAGGACTCTTTAACCCCTATATCGACCGTCATTTCAAGGAGAAGCTCGAAGCCAGCGGATACCCCGAGGGATGTACCGATCACGATGCTTACATCCAGGAGATCTATGACAAAGAAGGCATTCGGTTGGACAAGGACCGCATCGAGAAGAACCCAGGACGCCACGCTATTGCCAAGCTCTTTCTTAATTCGCTCTGGGGCAAGTTCGGACAGCGGTTAGACTATAAGTCAGACCGTCTATATGAACGACCCTGCGCAGTACTTTGCCTTGTGGAGAGATGAACGAAATACCATCGAGGATGTCACCGTCGTCAACGAACACATGGTGGAAGTGACCTATACCAACAAGGAAGAATTCCAAACCCCTCATTCTCATTTCAATGTCGTCATAGCTGCTTGGGTCACCACACAAGCCCGTCTCAAGCTGTACGACACCCTCGCCCTGGTGGGTCGCAGGGCCTTGTACTTTGACACGGATCGACAGTGTCATTTACATTCATCGACCCCACGAAACGAATCCGGACCTGGGCCATTCGTTGGGTGAGTTTACAGACGAACTGGGCGAAAACACCATCAAGACGTTTGTGTCAGGAGGCCCCAAAAACTATAGCTATGAGTTAATGAACCCCAGACCCGATGGAACGTGCACGACCTGCCTAGTGCAAGGGTTCACCTTGAATTACAGATTCACCAACAACATCTCAACTTTGACACCATGAAAGGACTTATACTGGGAAGGGGGGGGGGGGGGGGGGGGGGGGGGAGAAAATCAGAAAATCAGCTTGGATTACAAATCAAATCATTCGTAAAGGACCTCAGCACGAGAATGCTCTTGTGACCCGACCCACCCGAAAAGACTGCCGGACCGTTTACGACAAGCGACGCATTGTCTACGACGAAACCACACGGCTGCCTGTAGACACGCTCCCCTTTGGGTACAGAGACGACTAGATCATTTGGGGTGTCACAATGTTTTTCACGCTGTGTTGGCTGTTGGGGTTTTATCTGGAAGACAGACGTGTTCGGAGAGAGTACCATCATATGTGTTGACTCACATGCATGAAGACTTGGAAGAAACAATGGATCGAAAGTGAATCGACATGCAACATACAGAAAAAAAAACGGATCAAAATCTGACCAATCAGAGACTTGGGTTTTGGACCAATCAGAGGCCGCGCCCGGCCACTAATTGGTCAAAACGAGGTTGTGCTTTCTCTCCCATGCTACAAGCCTGACCCTATGGAAAAGAAACACAACGGGTGTGCCACACTGGGGTGGCGTGTGGGACGGAAACCAACCAATCAGGAAGCAGGGATTCAGTGCCTTAAAACCAACAGACGCTCTCTGGCCATCACTTTTCCAACTGCTGTCCAAGCAACAACATCGTCCCTCTGATTGATGTTCCTCACGTTGTGTTGGCTGTTGGCGTTTTATCTGGAAGAAACGCATGTTAGAGAGTACCATCAAGTGTGGATTCACATCCGTGAAGACTTGGAAAGAAACAACGGACAGAAAAGTGAATCGACAACATCATGTCCAATCTTATGAATGCCAAGACATGGAGCGACATGGGTGGTAAAGGAAGCAGTGGAGAAGGGGACGGTGAAATGACTGCTGAACTGTGGGGTGAAGTGTACGACGTGATGTGCAAAGATAAAGGTCGACGACGTGTACACCAAGTTACGTGCGAAGGCCGACGAAGTGACGTGTGACATGATACGCTCGAAGATGAGGAAACTGACTGAACCCAAGAAAGTAGCACCAAAGAAGAAGATAAAGAAGACCCAGAAGAAAAAAACAAGCAAACCAGCAGGAGCAGCAGCAACCACAACCACAACAGCCACAACCACAATAACAGCAGCTGCAGACACTGAAACAAAAGGGACGTCCTTTTTGAAACCTGGGCCACCCGCGCCCCCACTTGACCAGAAGACCTAAAATGGCAGGTCTTCCAGGACGGAGGTCGTCTTCAAGACTCTCCCTGCCACGCTTAAACTCTGCTGCCCAACTCTTTACGGCGGCATAAGAAGTGGCATCATTCTCTGATGTCGTATTCATATTCTCAGTATTTACAGACCGCCGCCATATAGCTGGAATATTGCTGAGTACGGCGTTAAGCAAACAAACCAATCCAATGCAATACTGGCACCCGTCAAGGCTGTATCCTGACTACCTGATTTTCACCATGTTCATCCTCCAGGTTGCAACATTGGTGGAGGAGGAAGATGAAGGCGTGTCTTCATGATCGTTAACAGTGATCAGCCTACTCCGTGGCCATCTGCCCGCAAGTACACAATCCCGTGTTTTGATGCGAGACGAGTCGGCGAGTAGGTGCATATTTCAACGTCTGCAGAGATACACTTGCTTAACAATAAACAATCACTGCTTTAAATAAACAAAACAGGGTTAATCACATGCTTAGATTACATCAATCTCATTAAATCGGATACATGCTCTCGCTACCGCTGAGGACATCCCAATTTAGGTCACG
Organism: Haliotis rufescens; assembly: GCF_023055435.1. Lineage (NCBI taxonomy): Eukaryota > Metazoa > Mollusca > Gastropoda > Lepetellida > Haliotidae > Haliotis > Haliotis rufescens. The sequence goes on from NW_025963902.1 coordinate 615,221, forward strand.
TCAGAACGACCTTTCGCAAACTTTGACCGACCAATGAAATTACCAACAGGAAGTTACGGAAGCCTTTTAGGGCCATTTGTTTTTTTCGATCGTATCTTGAAATTGCAAGATACTTAGTTGAAATGTCAAGATATTAAGTTAAAATTTCAAGATACAGAAGTTGAAATTTCAAGAAAGTAAGTTGAAATTTCAAGATACTAAGTTGAAATTTCAAGATACTAACTTGAAATTTCAAGATACTCTTTTGAAATTTCAACTTAGTATCTTGAAATTTCAAGATAGTATCGAAAGAAAATAAAAAACAAATGGCCCTAAAAGGCTTCCGTAGGAAGTCGACATTGACCACTAAGAAAGTAGCTTTCTCAAGCATTGCAGCACTAGTTTCAAATTGGCGACTTCCATTCCAGGGTGCCGTTGTACCAAACCACCTTACCGCAACGACTCGTAAGTCTATGTTAAGGAATGGGAGTTACGATCACCTTAGCGCTAAGATCGCTTTGAACAACGGCACCTGGCCTTTAAAAAGTATTTTGAATCAGTCATCCAGTCTGTAACAGTAGTATTGTGTTAAACTTTAGATTATGATTAGAAAACATATTCCGCTAACAATGTAACATAAGAATATGAATATTTCCTTTTTCCTTTTTTTTATTACTGGTTTGAATCTTTATCTTTCGTGTAGTTGTCCGATTTTCGATCACGATCGTTGATACTACCTAATTCCGTTTATCCGACATACTCGTTAATCCGACATAATCATATGCAACCAACATATTAACGGATTAACGGGACTTGACTACTACATGTAGTTTACAAAAAAGGTCTGGATTCGCCTATGAGTCATTATGATCTTTTTTTTACAGTTTTGGTACTATGATCACTCCTATTCTGTGCCAGACCGCCTCCGTGGTCTAGTGGTAGAGCGTCCGCCCGGAGAGCGGAAGGTCCAGGGTTCGATCCCCGGCCGCGTCATACCAAAAGACGTTAAAAGATGGTACTTGTTGTTACACTGTCTGGCGCTCGGCATTAAGGGGCTAAAACAAGGACTGGTCGGCTCGGAGTCAGTATACTGTGTCTGAGTGGGGTATTCATGTTAAACTGGATTGATCATATGCTGTTTCAACACGGGGCGGGCGGGTAGCCTAGTGGTTAAAGCGTTCGCTCGTCATGCCGAAGACCCGGGTTCGAATCCCGACATGGGTACAATGCGTGAAGCCCATTTCTGGTGTCTCCCGCCTTGATATTGCTGGAATATTGCTAAAGGCGGCGTAAAACCAAACTCACTCACTCACACTGTTTCAACACATTGGTTGTATCTTTCGTGGTAACCATCCAACAGAGATTTTATGATTGCTTCTTTCAATTTGAAATCACTCCCTCAACGATTTCTTTAAATGATTATTCTCAGTTTATATCTTTACTGTGTGGAAACCTATTTAACCTGTTGCCTTCTCCCTTATCAACGGAAAATAATAACGATGTGTGGGTGTAATAACTTCAGACTTGCAGCTGAATGTGGCCGCCATACTAAGACTCCATTTAAATAAAGCCACAAAACCCTTTCCACATCCAATAGAAATCTCTACATAAAGCAGTCGATTGTACGATTCCGACTTTATCATGAGCATGTGTTTATGAATCACTATCAAATGGTAACGATACCAGGTGTTCATGAAAAAGGGAGCGTATCCTGCCCAAACGATGCCACCCGCCACAAACACATGCAAAGGCAAGTCAATTGTTCGAAGAACGCCTCTGTTTATTCTGCAATGCTAACGGCCTTCATTATGTGGAAGATGACCTACGTGTATTATTGATATGTGACATCTAATCCACGCCGAGAAGCGAATATGTTTCCAATCATCTCATCAACAACTGAAACCTTTTTAAGACTTATGTGAGCCGACAATATCCATTATATTAAATGTCTCGATAAATTCCTTCGTCAAGTACAGAAGATTAAACGCCAAACATCTATAGCTGTGACATAAAGTGTATTGGTCCAGACACTTATTCCTACGAGACCACCTACGTGGTGCATGGAGCGTCTTCCGAGAGCGGAGGGTCGGTAGTTCGATGCCCAGTCGCGTCATACATACAATACGTTCACACACACACACACACACACACACACACACACACACATACACACACACACACTAACACACACACACACTAACACACACACACACTAACACACACACTAACACACACACACACACTAACACACACACACACATACTAACACACACACACACACACATACTAACACACACACATACTAACACACACACACACATACTAACACACACACACACACTAACACACATACTAACACACTAACACACACACACACACACATACTAACACACACACATACTAACACACTAACACACACACACACACACACACACATACTAACACACACACACACATACTAACACACTAACACACACACACACACACATACTAACACACACACACACACACATACTAACACACTAACACACACACACACAGGTCGCTATATACAGTAAACTACGGTTATAACGAACTCAAAGGGACCACTAATTTTAGTTCGTTATAACCGTAGTTCGTTATAAGCATATATACAGCATAACGAAAGTAAATAGTCGGGACAAAAAAGTAGGTTCGTTATATCCGTCAGTTCGTTATACGCGTGTTCGTTATAACCGTAGTTTACTGTACGTGTAATAATCTTTGTGTACATCAATTGCTTGATAACGGTGTTCGAACCTACACCGAAACGTCGCTCCTTACTGTAATAAAGAAGTTGTTCTTTCATATACTAGTATCTTATCCTTACTACGTTTAAGGATAGGCTGATGGAGAAGATATGGCGAGTGGAATGATGCGATTGTTGTATTGAATATATATTCTGGGGTATTTAATACAAACAATGTCGCATTTGGCCACCTCATTTACAACGACAGTAATGGAACACTTGACGTGAATAGCCAATCAGCATTTAGCAAAAACCCGTAATGCTCAGTGCGCATATTACTGACAATATTCCCTCCTTGGCAGTGCCCCTATATGGGTAATTATTAAATATTGTTTTGTTTTCTGTCAATGTGATCTTGCAACTTTTAGTCAAAATGCAATAGGCATTTCTATATTCCCTCAGTCCAAAATCCGAACACACCAATCTCTCTCCCGCCTCCATTTCACATTTATAAAATATACGGGGGAAATTACATCCCGGTGCCTTCAGTGCGTCGTCAACGTGCGGAGTTGAATAGACGGAGCCCAGCTCAGGAATAACTCTCACCTCGCCTTTTACCGGAAGTGAATAACGTCCCTTTATTCGAAGAATCCACGTGCTTGTGTTTTGACAAATTCGCGAGAAGATCGTCTCGTCTTTACACACAGAAAATGGTTATCCGAAAGAGAAAGGTATGTGTTCACTCTAGCACTGGTTACAAGATGTAACACTCACCAACGCATCTTTCTTACGTCATGAAACAACGCACTGTAGGCCTATAGATTCAGTGACGAATATTGGGACAGCTTTCGAACTTTAATCGTGATAAATGGCCCTTGTTCACGCTTCTAATTGAAACATATACATGTGCTCATTATGTGGATCTTTAAATGTATTATATATGCTGTTTATTTATTGAAACATTCTAATTATGAAAGATGTTATTGACTAACTCGTTACTCAATATTGCATATAGTATTCTTGATGATTACAGTATGAAAGCGGAACAACGCACTGTATTAGACTCAGTGACGAATTCCAAGTATTATTGGGACATCATCGTGATAAATGGCTCTCGATCATGCTTCCAATTGATACATATGCTTATTATTTGGATTTGTAAATGTATAATGTATGCTGTTTATTAATTGAAATATCCTAGATCTAATTCTGAAAGATGTTATTGACTAAAACATGATTATACCTTATACATTAAAACTAGTCGTTACTCAATATTGCATGTAGGATTCTCAATGATTTCAGTATGAAAGCGGAACGGCCACTGCCTACATGTCCAGGAACAAGGCAATCAAGAAATTACAGCTCAGCCTCCCTGACTTCAGGTGAATATAGACTTCAATAGGCCAGTTAGACAGGTGCTTGCCCTGGAATACTGTTACACGACATAGCCTTACACACAGATGACATCGTTACTGTGTCAGCTTGCTGACAGGGTTACCACCCTTTGGTCATAAGGATTAGAAGGCCAGTGGTTCATATCCCATCGCAGGAATATGTTATGTTCGCTACATGTTGATATAGCAGCGCTAACCTCTTTGGTTGTGGATGAACCTGATTAAGCATCCGGTCTTGTATAAAAAAAAAGTCTGTGGATCGAATCCAGACATTGGACTCGATTTTCTTTTTTGTCCACTGCATTATGGTCGTTCGTGTTATATATCCTAGGTTCCTACTGTTAGATATGCTCCTCAAACTATGGCAGTTCTATTTCACTGCTGTAAACCAGTTTATTTGTAGACTTGGTGTAGGGCTGTTTCATGCCTTGAACTTTGTATCCTTGCATGCCCCGTTTTTTTACATTGCTGATATTTTGTGATATGAGTAAATCAGAACTTAAATTGGCGTTATCTCTATTGCCCTGTCTGTAAAGTTCTGCTGTTTTCAAACACCTGATTGGTTTGGTACTTGAGTATTTTTCAACATATTTCTTGGAGGTCAGCATTAAAACAGTGGTAGGGTAGCCTAGTGGTAAAATCATTCACTCATCATGCCGAAGACCCAGGTTCAATTCCCCACATGGGTATAATGTGTGAAGCACATTTCTGGTGTCCCTAGCCATGATATTGCTGGAACACTGCTAGAAGCGTCGTAAAACCATGCTCACTGACTACTGAGCTAACTGCCATTCATTTCCCAATGATTGCCAGCATGTCACATGATTATGTTGTCAATCGAGCGGAGAGATTTTACTTTAGGGGAATTCCTCAATGTCTGAAAATAACGTCACATAGGGATGGCACCATCATATGACAATTCTTTTAGAAGGATTGTGTATACATGTATATGGTGGGTCACGGAATTGAAATGTCCATTCAAAGTTACAACAGAGAATGCTCTACTTACTAAAAGAAATCACTAAGCTCCAAACTATCATGTATTGTGAAATCAAACCACACTGCATCAAGCGATAACCCTGTCATCAGCATCTCATCTAGTCTTAGTCAAACACACGCCCCAAAGTTCAGAGATAGTTCATAGGAATCATTTTCGAGATGACCGTTGTCTGGATTTTATTCCAATTCCAGCTTTACTGAGTGAAACTTCTATTTCAATGAATCAAGCTGTCATTTTATGACTTTGCAAGACCAAGGGATGTTGGTTGGTTTGGTTTGTTGTTTAACGCCGCACTCAGCAATATTCCAGCTATATAACAGCGGTCTGTAAATAATCGAGTCTGGACCAGACAGTCCACTGATTAATATCATGAGCATCAATCCACTCAATTGGGATCGATGACTTGCATCTACCAAGTGAGCGAGCCTGACCACCCAATCCTGTTAGTCGCCTTTTACAAGAAGCATAGTCATCTTTTAAGGCAAGTATGGGTTGCTGAAGATCTTTTCTAAACCGGCGTCTTCACGGGTCATCCAAGGGATGTAACTCCCAATGGAATCTTTGGAATGGATGGCACCACGACAAAAACAACTCTCCTAGAACAACTTAATATAGTTTGATTTAAATAATGAATTTTGGTGTTTCAATGGATTGTTTTTTTTATGATTTATCATTGTTTATGTATCTGTCAATATAGGTATTATAGTTGTATTTGTTGACGTTCATCTTCTGATGAAGACAGGGCCTCACATGAGCAAGTTTACCATGAAGTGCTTCGCATATCATGGAATTTGCTCACATGAGGCACTGTCTGTATCATCTGATGAACGTCAACAAATTCAACTTCAATCCTGAAGTGAAGGAAGGTAACACAGTGATACATAGCAGTGCATACCAGAAATATGTTTTGTCTCAGGTTAGCTGTAGATTATAACTTATATCATTATTACCATTATAAAATCCAAAGAAATACACTTATTTACATTTTTTCTCAATATAGCAACCCGCGTGCACATATATCTTATAGTCAAAGGTTCAGTGGTAGAAAAAAATGAATAAATAAATAAACCTTAGTTAAAACACCCAGAAACCATGGTAACCCTGATGATGACAGATAAATGTTTTTGTCCGTCCAGGCGCTTGTGTATCCTAAAGGGCATCTACCCCCATGAACCCAAACACAAGAAGAAGGCCAATAAGGGAAGCACTGCGCCCAAAACATTCTACTTTGTCAAGGACATCCAGTTCCTGTCACATGAGCCCATCCTGGCCAAGTTCAGGGAGACAAAGGTGAGTGTTGGATCACATGAGTAGAAGGTCACTGTGCCTGGTTCGTCTAATAGTCACCACCTCTGTGGTCTTGTGGTAGAGCACGGGTGGCCCAGCCATCTAACGCGCCACGATTCGCTGTGCAGAGTTGCGTCCCTTGGGCGCGCCAGAAACCTATGATTGTGGGTTCGAATCCCGGTTCGCCCCGATTATGTTTCTAGGTTTGTCAGCACCATACCCGTGCTCGTGGGTTTCACCGCAGTGGTAAACATCTGAGACCTGCATCACTTGGGGCTTTCCTCCCACATTAAGCTGACACGCCACGATATAACTGGAATACTGTGAAAAGTGGCGTTAAACCCACTCACTCACTCACTCTTGTGGTAGAGCATCTGCCTTGAGAGTGAATGTCTGTGGTTCAACCCTGACCCGTGTCATACCAAAAGACATTAAAATATGGTACTTGTTGTTACCCTGCCTGGAGCTCTGTATTAAGGGGATAAAACAAGGACTGGTTGGTACACTGTGTCTGATTGGGTTCTCCATGCTAAACTGTGGTGTCTCAGTGGGGTAGCACCAGCAGCCACACATCTCTGTACTAGTGCAATCATCTCAAACCCGACATTGGGCCTGTTTCACATCGCCTCCCCTCGTGTACACTGACTATGCAGCATTCTGTTTTCAAAACAGATGAGGATTCCTGGGGGAGGTGTCCTCAGCAACCTATACTTGTCATAAGAGGCGACCTAATGGAATATTTCTGAGTGCGGCATAAATCCTTAAACAGACAAGAGGAATCTGTTTCCAAATTTACAGAATAACAGGCAATGGGGAAATGTCTTATAAGACAACTGTAGTTGACACGATCTGTTCAAGTATTTGGCCTCATCTTTCAAGTATTTGGCCTCATCTGTTCAAGTATTTGGCCTCATCTGTTCAAGTATTTGGCCTCATCTGTTCAAGTATTTGGCCTCATCTTTCAAGTATTTGGCCTCATCTGTTCAAGTATTTGGCCTCATCTGTTCAAGTATTTGGCCTCATCTTTCAAGTATTTGGCCTCATCTGTTCAAGTATTTGGCCTCATCTGTTCAAGTATTTGACATGATTATCATGATGATGATCCTTGAGTACTAAACCTGTGCTCGCGGGATTCACCGAGGTGGTAAACATCTGCAGATATTTTGACTTTCCCCCCACATTATTGATTAAGGGAGGTGGGGTAGTCATGTGGTGAAAGCGTTCACTCATCACGCCGAAGTCCTGGGGCCATACCCAACATAGCTGCAATGTGTGAAGACGATTTCTGGTAGATATTGCTTTATTGTTGCAAAAAGCGCTGTAAATTCTTACACCCTCATTCCTCCAGCATAAAGGCATGTTGTGATATATATATGAAATACCAGGTACTGTTCATATTTACTTGGCCCGTGAAAACCTGAGGTAGAATAGATCTTCAGCAATAAATGCTTGCTGTAAAAGGCGACTATGCTTGTCGTTAGAGGCGACTAATGGGATCGGGTGGTCAGACTCGCTGACTTGGTTAATGCATGTCATCAATCCCAATTGGATGGATGAATGCTCATGATGTCAATCACTGGATGTCTGGTCCAGACTCGATTATTTACAGACCGCCGTCATATAGCTGGAATATTGCTCAGTGCAGCGTTAAACAACAAACAAACAAACGACAGACATCATATTCATTCACTCACTCACTCAAAGGGGTCCATGTTCAGACTGTCTACAATCTGTATCAATACAAGTCACAGACTCAACAAAACAAAGCAAGTCTGACCCGTTTTATTTTTTTCCAGCACTTCGTGAAAAGATTAAAAAAAGCTATTGAAAAGAAAAATTCAAATGCAGTTCGTCGTATCCGAGCCAACAGACCAAAATACAAACTGGATCATGTTGTTAAGGAAAGGTATGTATTACCGCAGTGCACTTCAGACAAGTACATCAATCATTTTACTGTAATGATAAAATACATATCTTGGTAGTGAGGTCGCCATGGATACACACCTGTTTGACGAGATGGTGTATGTTGCAGATACCCAACATTTGTGGATGCGCTGCGGGACACGGACGACTGCCTGTCCATGTGCTCTCTCTTCGCCACCTTTCCCAAGTCATCAAAGACACATGTTGAGTTTATACAGCTCTGCCGTAGACTCACAGGTAACCATAGCAACAAGGCAGTACAAGGTGGCAAGGGCCGTTCCACGAAGCAGTGTTGGGGCTATAAATATTGTAACTCCCAATTCTTTACTGTCATTCCCTGTGTGATGAGACACAGGTAACCATAGCAACATGACCAGGGCTCCGTTCCACACATCAGTATTAGATCTATGACCATCTTTACTCCTTACAATAGTCTTAGCGGTAAATTGCTCTGTGGAATTGAAATCTCACTTTGCAATAACAAGCTGACACAAACTGGTTGGCTTTCAGGTTTAGGGGCAGTGGGGTAGCCTAGTGGTTAAAGTGTTCGCTCATCATGATAAAAGGGGACGGGTTCGATTCCCAACATGGGTACAATGTGTGATGTCCATTTCTTGTGTCCCCTGTAGTAATATTTCTGGAATATTGCTAAAAGCTGCGTAAACCATACTCACTCACTAACTTTAAGGTATGATATGACAATTTTTCATGTTTTCATCAGTTTAGTAAGGATCTTGAATGAAAATATCATTGGTGTGACCTGGGGTGGAACTAGACACTCTTTTGCATTATGATATGTCTTGCGATAATAAGGTAGTGTTATGTTACGTAGTCATGGTAATGGCTGACACTTCAGATTTTCAGCAGCCATCATCAATAACCGAACACGTCAGTGTTAAGAACATGACTGAGATGTGTGTTGTTTTTGTTTCAGTGGAGTTCATGCACTTCGTGATTGCGTCCAAGTCCCTCAGGAAGGTTTGTTGTTTGTGGTCTCAGGGGTCATATAATAGCAGAAGTGAATACAGAAATGTATCGCAGTATTGCAAAGTGATGTTTTCTGCTTTGTTTAAAGTAAAATCCTTGTATCGGGTAGATGGAGTATCTGGTGTGTACATTGCCAAACTATTTCATTGTTTCTTAGGGTACATACAGAATAATCTGTCAAACACTGTCAAACACTGTCAAGCATCTCATACCAGTGCACGGACTGCCTCCGTGGTCTAGTGTTAGAGCGTCTGCCCGGAGAGCGGAAGGTCCTGGGTTTGATCCCTGGCCGCGTCATACCAAAAGACGTCAAAAGATGGTCTTGTTACCCTGTCTGGCGCTCAGCATTAAGGGGCTAAAACAAGGACTTGTCGGCTCGGAGTCAGTATACTGTGTCTGAGTGGGGTATTCATGTTAAACTGTGGCATGGTATCTCAGTGAGCTAGCACTATAAATCGGCATCAGCTCGGACTAGTACAAGCAGACACACACACACGCACGTCGCTATATAAGTGCAATAATCTTGGACACGACGTTAAACCCAATTTCATCTGACCTCACCTCATACCAGTGCATTGTCGGTAAATTTTATTTATGATGTCAAAGATGTTTTTATGGTTTAATGTAGCTTCTGTCATCTGTCAAACCTGTGCTTTCCTACAGTTGTTTTAATAAAATAGAAAACTACAGACAACAATATGATACAGACGTTAGGAATAACATCGTTCCATCTCAGAATTGTTCGTATCTTGAGTTAGAGTTGAATATCACATACCAAGGCTTAGAATAAGTGAGTGTAGTCCCAACGGATAACCATGATTCCTCTTAGCTTATAAACAATGCCTTCATGTTTTAAAGATCTCATTTCACCACGTTCGCTACACTGAGTATTGTGTTACCACTGGTTGCCATCAGATTATGTTGTGGTCAGTGTATTCCTAAAGACATGTGATGTTATTCCACAGGTGTTCATCTCCATCAAGGGAATCTACTACCAGGCTGAGTTCCAGGGCCAGACAATCACGTGGGTCACTCCCCACAGAGTGGGGTTCCAGGTAAGGCTGGTACACCCCTGCCACAACGTCCAACATGGCAGACAATCACGTGGGTCACTCCCCACAGAGTGGGCTTCCAGGTAAGGCTGGTACACCCCTGCCACAACGTCCAACATGGCAGACAATCACGTGGGTCACTCCCCACAGAGTGGGCTTCCAGGTAAGGCTGGTACACCCCTGCCACAACGTCCAACATGGCAGACAATCACGTGGGTCACTCCCCACAGAGTGGGCTTCCAGGTAAGGCTGGTACACCCCTGCCACAACGTCCAACATGGCAGACAATCACGTGGGTCACTCCCCACAGAGTGGGCTTCCAGGTAAGGCTGGTACACCCCTGCCACAACGTCCAACATGGCAGACAATCACGTGGGTCACTCCCCACAGAGTGGGCTTCCAGGTAAGGCTGGTACACCCCTGCCACAACGTCCAACATGCCAGACAATCACGTGGGTCACTCCCCACAGAGTGGGCTTCCAGGTAAGGCTGGTACACCCCTGCCACAATGTCCAACATGCCAGACAATCACGTGGGTCACACCCCACAGAGGGGGCTTCCAGGTAAGGCTGGTACACCCCTGCCACAATGTCCAACATGGCAGACAATCACGTGGGTCACACCCCACAGAGGGGGCTTCCAGGTAAGGCTGGTACACCCCTGCCACAACGTCCAACATGGCAGACAATCACGTGGGTCACTCCCCACAGAGTGGGGTTCCAGGTAAGGCTGGTGTACCCTTGCCACAACGTCCAACATGCCAGACAATCACGTGGGTCACACCCCACAGAGTGGGGTTCCAGGTAAGGCTGGTACACCCCTGCCACAACGTCCAACATGGCAGACAATCACGTGGGTCACTCCCCACAGAGGGGGCTTCCAGGTAAGGCTGGTACACCCCTTCCACAGCGTCCAACATGGCAGACAATCACGGGGGTCACACCCCACAGAGGGGGCTTCCAGGTAAGGCTGGTACACCCCTGCCACAATGTCCATCATGGCAGACAATCACGTGGGTCACTCCCCACAGAGTGGGGTTCCAGGTAAGGCTGGTACACCCCTGCCACAACGTCCAACATGGCAGACAATCACGTGGGTCACTCCCCACAGAGTGGGGTTCCAGGTAAGGCTGGTACACCCCTGCCACAACGTCCAACATGGCAGACAAGTCTTTACACGTCTGTAAAAATAAACGACAGCTGATCGGGGAAAACACGGCTGTTAATAATTGTACTCGCAAATAATTCCTCCTTAAGTAGACAATGAACAGAAATACATAAATATTAATGTAATTAGTACTTTATTTCAGTTTACAATGCTAATCTAGTAACATAAATAGTCACAAGTAACAAAAGTCTAGCACAGTTTCCACTAATATACAATTCCACGACTAGTGCTATGACTTGTACATATTAATAGTTGTTTAATGAAAGATAATTTCCAATGCTTTTGGACCAACAATATTGGCTTGACTTCTTGATTTTACCACTGGCTACCTGGAAAGAAATACTTGTAGCCATATGGCTACTTGGTAAAAACTTAAACTTTGAGGCCTGATGTTTTTGCATAATAGAGGTATAAAGGTAAAAACCAGTGTATACACTTTACAGGAAACTTGTGTGTGGTTTATTCAGTGTAAACACCATTTTTTAAGTTTATATCTCCATCACCACAAAAAAATATTGAAGTCAATTCCGAAGTGAAGATTTGCTCTCAATGTATCACGCGGCTGTTTGTATGTCATCGTGACCAGATGGTGTTGAGCATTGCTTTTGCCGTCGACCACTGGTTTGCGAGACCAAGAAAAGATTATTTTCAGGCCACCATGATATAACTGGAGTATTGGTGACTTGGGCGTAAAGTGTTATTCACTCACTTCTAATACATTGTGTTTTATTATTTTTAGGGTCAAGTGCCAGATGTTGACTTCAAAATCATGCAGATATTCGTGGAGTTCTACACGACTTTGTTGGGATTTATCAACTACAAGTTATACAGCTCTCTCAACATTCACTATCCTCCACAGGTTGGTGTGCCTTAGTACTAGTACCTCTCTTACAGATAGGATTGTCATGGCTGGTTTCTGAGTTAACACTGTCAGATATTACCGCTTTACTATGATATATATTGCAATATCACCCATAAGGGCATGGCTATAGGTGAAATATTTGCAGTAATTCTCACTGACCATTAAAACAATTGTTCCTATTTTTTCATTGGTTGAATTAAGTACCTTGCCAAGGCTTGGAACTTACGAAGTAAATTCACTCTGGTGGCTTGTCCTCTGAATACATGTACTACAGAAGTTTAGCAGCATGCTGCAAAGTGGAAAGTTTCTGCTCTACATATGGGTAGACTCCACACATGATATCTTCTCAAGGCAAGGGAGTTAACTGACTGTAAAAGACCAGTTTCCACCGAAACTAGTCTGGAATTTATGGGCTTGAAGATGATCAGAATGTTGATCAAGATGTATATTGTAATAAAACTTGTCTTTGCAAAATGTATGAGATTATGTGAGCACCTTGATTAAAACATTAAAAGATTTGGAAAATATCTGTCAACGCCCCTTTGATGGTACATATCCTTTGCAAATCCCGCGATCGACAGAAATCTGCACTTTGCGTCCATGTTGTTTCAGGTACTGGATGTCGATTTCGTAACACGATTTTGATTTAACTATGCATAGACACCATAATTTTAGCCTAGTACAGCAAAGGTGGAAACTGGACCTTTTTTTCCCCTTGCCTCGGGAACATGCACACATGAATGCGAGGCTCAGGCAGGATGAAGAAGAACGTCACTGGCATCGGCAAGATTTGTAGTCATCATTGTTAGCAACACCTTATGATCAAGCACACTTATAATAAGGGGAGTGCTAAATGATGACAGGTCCCATGCCCCGGATGTAGCCAATCCAGTACTCTGTCTCACTGTGTGTGTGTGTGTTTCAGCTGGCGCTGGACGGGGAGAAGAATGAAGACGACACAAAAGGGAAGTGCCTGGAGTCAGAGCAGCGGGAAGAGGTGAGGCATGCTGGGATATTGCTTACTATAGCGTTAACTCGAGCGTGATGATCTGGTTAGAAATGATCTACAGCACACCATGTTCGTCCCCCGTGATGATCCGGGTTAGAAAAAGTCTTCTGCAACCTATGGTTGTCATTGGATACGACTAGTGTTTTCAGGTGGTCAGTTTCACTGACTTGGTTGATGTATGTCATCGTATCCCAAGTGCGTTAATCAATGCTCATGTCAGTCTCTGGATTGTTTGCTCCAGACTCGATTATTTATAGATCACCTTCAAATAGATGGAATATTGCTGAGTTCATTAATCAACAAACAAACACACAAACTAACACTCATGAAATATTGAATGACAAAAAAAGATGGAATACCTTTCACATCGCTGTTTATTTACACACAAATTAATATCATAAACACCCATGAAGATCCGGGGTAGAATAGGTCAACCCATGCTCATCCTAAGAGGCAACGGGATCGGGTGGTCAGTCTCACTGGCTTGGTTGATGCATGTGATCATATCTCAATTGCATAGATCGATGCTCATTATGTCAGTCTTTTGAATGTCTGGTCCAGGCTTGATTATTTACAGACTGCCGTCTAATGACTGGAATATTGCTTAGTGCGGCGTTAAACCACAAACAAACAAATAATATGATATAGGCAGCACATGAAACACATGCGTCTATTGGTTCTATATTTACTGTCTTAAATCTGGACATACATCGATAAAATATTTTCATTTCTGATTTTTCGCCAGATGAATATCTGACATTTCCCATAATGCACTTTCAGCGTCTGGCTGCGTTCACTCAATCACTGCAGACTATCGGAAGTCCGGACCTGGACGACCACCTGATCGATGACTTCCCCACAGCAGTGGTGAGTACACTATCCAGCCAGGTCACAAAGAGAGGCCACATGTTCCATGTTTAGTTTGGTTTAAAATTAAATGAAGGGTTTGTGGACGGAGTTGCAGTCCTACACTGCAAGTATTGGGTGGTCGAAGGTTCGAATCCCATATTAGCCTGGTTTGGGTCCATGGTTTGTCAGATCTGTGAAGGTCCAGGTCAGAATAGGTCTTCAGCAACCCATTCTTGTCGTAAAAGGCGACTAACTGGATCGGGTGGTCAGACTCGCTGACTTGGTTGATGCATGTCATCGCATCCCAATTGCGTGGATCGATGTTCATGATGTAAATCAGTGGATTGTCTGGTCCAGACTCGATTATTAACAGACCGCCGTCATATAGCTGGAATATTGCTGAGTGCAGCGTAAAACAACAACACACACATGCCCTTGGGTTTCACTGAACTGATTAATGGCACAAATGATCAGAATCTGGATGTTTCAACCATTTCTTATCGAATAAGAGAATTTATGGATGTCAACTTCTTTATTTTGAGGATTATGACATAATGTGTTCCTCATAATAAAGAAGTTGACATCCATCAATTCTCTTCCTTATGTGTATCACTTCTAAATGCCTTTCAAAGACTTGATTTGTTATCTAGACTAGGTATCAAAATTTTCATATATGGGGCTCCGAAAGAATAAGATCAATTTCGGCTTCACGCCACTTTACTTCACTGAAGCCCACCAAACTTTTTCCCTGGACCATGTCAATAGAAAATATGACTCATTCAATCTGTTTGCGTTGGCTTCTGTGTGACTGGCATTAAACAACACTGACTCCCTCATTGTTCCAGTCGGACGACCCGGACATGGTGGAGAAGGCCCAGGTTGAGGCAGAGAACATGAAGAGGCTTCAGAGTCTGTTTAAGGGCTGCAAGTTCTTCCTCAACAGAGAGGTGCCGAGGGAGACGCTCACATTCATTATCAGGTAGGTCCACAGTGATTTATGTATTGGAAGCCCCCGCGGTTTTTTCCGACCCCCAGGGCATGCTCTGTCTACCAAAACCGAGGGAAAGTGTTTTTCCATGCTTATAAACCGAAAAAAGAAACTTAAAACAACATTTATCAACATTTTTATGTTTCAAACATACTTTCCATTAACCTTAGGAAACGCGAGTAAAATATCTGTTGCTGGGGTACGGATCTTGAAAAGGACATTCTAAAAACCAGTGCGGCTTATCAACACCTCTGTAGCCTCGTGGAACACTCACTGGGCTACAGATATGAAGGTTGCGAGTTCGATCCTCGGGAATATAAAGAAAACTTTTGTCGTTTGATTTTACATTTCATTACATGCTACAATCTGAACGGAAGTTACATTAATAAAATACCCAGGACATTATATAAAATCCCTGGGATATTACAGCAAATATGACTTGAATATCCTATAAAATCCCTGGGATTTTATATAAAATCACAGGGATATTATATAAAATCCCAGGGACATTACAACGTCCCTGTTTATGAGATTTAACCCGACTGGAAAGTAAAACCTCACAATAGGTTTTAATGCCTATAGAAAGAAGTCTCTTACTTAATAGCGATCCCAATGAATAGGTTTATAAAATGAGTAAAAGTGAATACACTCTTGATTGTCCAATGTATTAAATCCCATTCTTTTTTCATAAATACCCTGTAACCAACTGCCACCAGCTCGAATATAATGATGCCAATATAGACGTCCAATAAAAAACACAGTTATTTAAAGGAGGCCGGCATATAACCATCTGTGAGTTTATACTTCTTTGATAACAAAAAGTGATAAAATACATATATGCCAAAACAGGCCGAATTGAATTCCTACACAGAGTTATGGGAATTGAAGAGCCACATAAACAAGAGGTCACCTGACTGACAGCTGGGTTAATGCTGAGTGCAGCATTGAATGACAACCAATTCTGGGCGTAATTAGAATCAGGACTCGAAAGGAGCTGAACAAAATTCACAATTTTGGATAGTTTTTTAACAATATTTATTTGAAATATTGGTTGTTATTGTGTTGATATGTTCTTGTTTGTAGGTGTTTTGGAGGCGAGGTGTCGTGGTTCAGTTCAGTCGCTGTTGGTGCTACTTACCAAGAGACTGATGAGACGATCACGCACCAGGTGGTTGACAGACCCAAGATGGACAACCAGTACTTGTCTCGGTAAGACCAGGAGTAAACTGCTGTCTTTATGCTCATACTATGTATGTGCCCATAACTTAAAAAGCAATATTTCTGGAGCCCAGTTGTCTCCCATGCCAGAATTCACTCTGCAGAGTTGCCTCCCTTAGGTGTGCCAGTAACCTATGATCATAGGTTTGAATCCTGGTTTACCCTGATTTGGTTTCTTGGTTTATTAGAAACACACTTCGTTTGTACACCAGACTGGTAAGTGTCCAAGCCTTCATCTCTTCAGACTTTCCCTCCACATCAAGTAGACACGCCGTGATACGTGAAAAACTGTTCAAAGCGGCATATGTCCAAACTGACTGTATATCTGTTTCTGCTATAGTTGTTGCAAATAATTGTTTGGGAGTTAAACTGTGTAATTATACGAATGTGTTCATGTACTCCATACATATACGCGCTACCATGTGTAGTCTAGAAATTGCTGGAATATTGCTAAAAGTGGCATAAAACAATGCTCACTCACTCACTCAGGCTCGGTGACTTGGTTGACGTGGTATCATTGTATCCTGACATCATAGGGCGTTGCTCATAATATCAGCCACGTCCTTGTCTGATCCATACATTTACAGGCCCGTGAAGATCCGGGGTACAATAGGTCTTCAGCAGCCCATGTATGCCGTAAAAGGCGACTAACGGGATCGGGTGGTCAGGCTCGCTGACTTGGTTGATGCATGTCATCGATCCCAATTGTGTCGTTCGATGCTCATGATATCAATCACTGGATTGTCTGGTCCAGACTCGATTATTTACAGACCGCTTTCATATAGCTGGAATATTGGTGAGTGCGGCGTTAAACAACCCAAACATACATTTACATGATGTACAGGTCAACGTGATATTGTCACTGATATAGCAGGGTTGTTGTTAGCTGCTGCATTAAAAACATCAAACAAATTGCATCCAGCCCCAGTGGATGTGTATCAGGTTAATGTTCACACACATCGTATCCTTCCCCAGGTACTACATCAGGTTAATGTTCACACACATCGTATCCTTCCCAAGGTACTACAACAGGTTAATGTTCACACACATCGTATCCTTCCCCAGGTACTACATCAGGTTAATGTTCACACACATCGTATCCTTCCCCAGGTACTACATCAGGTTAATGTTCACACACATCGTATCCTTCCCCAGGTACTACATCAGGTTAATGTTCACACACATCGTATCCTTCCCCAGGTACTACATCAGGTTAATGTTCACACACATCGTATCCTTCCCCAGGTACTACATCAGGTTAATGTTCACACACATCATATCCTTCCCCACGTACTACATCCTACCTCAGTGGATGTGTATCAGGTTAATGTTCAGACACATTGTATCCTTCCCCAGGTACTACATCCAGCCCCAGTGGCTGTTCGACAGTGTGAATGCACGCATGCTGCTCCCCGTTGAGGACTACTTTATTGGCGAAGTGTTACCACCTCATCTCTCGCCATTTGTGGATGAAGACGAAGGGGACTATATTCCACCAGAAAAACAGAAGATCCTTGACAAACAGAAGGGAGTTGATTCAGGTAGGCGGTGTGGATTTCCTATTGTTTTTGTGACAGCTACTTAAGGTAGGCCTGCATGAAAGTGTATATGTTCGCTGTGTTTCCTGCTGACTGATGCACTGCATGCATGGCACACACAAGGTGAGGGTTGCTGGTCACAGTATTGAAGCCATCTTCCTGAGGCAAGGGAGTCCAGATTCCACCCTTGTCGAACTAGGCTGCAATTATGGAGTTATTTTTTGGCTGAACTAACATGCATAGTTCAATCAAATTTTCGTAACGAAATCGACATCCGGTTCGTAAACTGTCGTGCAGATTTCGGTCGATTGCAGTAATTGCAGGATTTGCAAAGCATGTGTACTGCCAACTGGGCTCCAATAGATATTTTCGAAATCTTTTCATGTTTTTAATCAATGTGCTCATGTGATTTGATGCACTTCGCGAAGTAAGACCCGTTTCATCACAACATGGATTTGATTATCGATCAGATCATCTTGACTGGGCGCTGCCATTTTGTTTAAAGCAAATGCAAGTTATATGAGAGATGGAATCTGATTGGTCAATAGGATGGACATAGCATGGACATAAATCATAATAGTCACTGGTGGCGCTACAATCGAGCCCATAAATTCAAGCCTGGTTTGGCAAGGGTGGAGACTGGACTTTCATAGTAAATTTATTATCCCAACATGGCTCTAAGCATGATTTTCAGTATGATTACCTGAGCTTACTAGACGAACAGGGCTGTACTAGACACAGGTTTCCTACAGGGGAATTAAGTCACAGACTTCATGACAACTTTTGGGCGGTTGGGTAGCCTGGTGGTTAAAGCGTTTGCTCAAAGGCCCGGATTTGATTCCCCGCATGGGTACAGATTGTGAAGCCCATTTCTGGTGTCCCCCTGCCGTGATATTGCTGGAATATTGCTAACTGATCATGCCCATTTCAACTTTAAGTATTGGTAATATAATGAAATATCAAGACCAATGTCATGCTATAATACTGATAGTGCCATGGTAATCATTAACTTAAGCTCATTTTGATCAATATGCATTTAGTTGGAAGAGACGTGGACATTTACATTGAAGGAGATCAGTGATAACTATTAGATAATATTCAGACCTAGCCCGTTAACAACAATCCTCTGAATCGAGGAAATTGTGCATGTTTGGCCAGACATCCTGTAAAACGTCTTTCGATGTGTCCAGGTGTTGGGGATGAGTCAGAAGAAGAGGAGGACGAAGACGATGAAGACGAGGAGGAGGAAGAAGGAGAAGAGAGTGATGAAGAGGAAGAAGGCGAGGACAATGAAGACGAAGAAGAAGAAGAAGCAGATGATGATGAAGAGTCTGGGGAGGAAGACGATGGAGAGGAGGAGGAGGAAGGTGAGGTCATTCAAGACTGAACATGGTAAAGTGGGGTGCATATGGCATACCACGTAATATTCAGATCAAATGCCTTAAATCAATCATTAATTTATTGTATGTTTTAATTTAATTCCTATCATGCAATAATTACACTATGGACATGATGGAAGTAACTGTTGCATGGTGTGTTCGTATCCACCTTTAGGCTGACTGGAACAGAGTTGATTACCCGGCTTTAGGCTGATCCGAACAGAGTTGATTACCCGGCTTTAGGCTGATCCGAACAGAGTTGATTACCCGACTTTAGGCTGATCCGAACAGAGTTGATTACCGCCTTTAGGCTGATCCGAACAGAGCTTCAACTACCTAAATCAAAGCCAGTTGATTGCAACTGTTGCGGACATCTTGTCCTCATGTTTCTTGAAATTACAATGTAAATGACTAAATTATCAATTTCTTCAATGTTTTTTTTGTATGTGGAGTAGACATGATAGTCTATTGATAATCATTCTGATTGTCGAGATAATCATCCATATGACGGATGATTCAATCAATTACTTGTATAATCAAGCACTTATATCATGTCGTAAATGACGGTATCACATTTTGTACATGGTTGCCATTAGTTACAAACATTTTGTCTATAATTGTTCAACACAATATCGAGAAATTAAGGTAAATACAAACAGAGGTCTCCTTGTTTCAGAGAGTCGGAGCCAGGCCAAGAAGAGGAAGAAGTCTGAACCGGAGGTGAAGGTTGGTACTGATTGTACTATGACACGTGTGACACTTGTCCGGTTACTAGTTTATCTCAACAATAAACAGATAAAAAGTCCCCTTTGGGATGCTGTGCTAGGACAAGGTTGTAAAATACGGTTGTCTGGAAAGATTTCATTACTTGCTTGTCACTGTGTCTCACTCTGTCAGAAGAGAGAACCCTTGTTCGAATAGGCCCCTAGCACTCAATGAGGTACGAGGCGGCTTGACTGTCACCGATGGTGAGACTGGGTTAATTGTATGTCATCTCAGTCCGATAGTTCTCATTCATTCATTGACTACTTTGCCTGACTGAAACTCCGGTATTTAATGGCAAACCTGACATGGATGAATTGTTGTGGACTTTGGCATAAAACAAGATTCACTCACCTGGAATGTTTTGGTTTTGATTTGTATGTTGTTTAACGCCGCACTCAGCAATATTCCAGCTATATGACGGCGGTCTGTTAATAATCGAGTCTGGACCAGACAATCCAGTGATTGATATCATGAGCATTGATCCATGCAATTGGGACCGATGACATGTATCAACCAAGTCAGCGAGCCTGACCACCCGATCCCGTTAGTCGCCATTTACGGCAAGCATGGGTTGCTGAAGACGTATTCTATCCCAGATCTTCACAGGCCTCACCCATGATGTACCTGGGTCTACTTTCAAGTCCAGGGGACAGGCGGTGATAATGTTGAGGAGTGCACGACATGAACATGGGGTCTCAGGCTGGTACGTGTGGCATGCTGATTACCAAGTATTTACTTAAGCCTATTATGGATGGGGGTTACGATGTTAGAGAGGAGAAAGTCAGCCATTGACGCACTGAACTTTGAGTGTATTTCTTGCCAGAACAGAAATGTCAGTAATCTGTAACATGCAATCTACAGTCTTTATGAATTTAGTTATCCCATCCATTCCAAATTTGTAGACCCGTGAAGATTCCGGGGTAGAATAGGTCTTCAGCAACCCATGCTTGCCGTAAAAGGTGACTATGCTTGTCGTAAAAGGCGACTAACAGGATCGGTAGGTCAGGCTCGCTGACTTGATTGATGCATGTCATCGATCCCAATTGCGTGGATCGATGCTCATGATATTAATCACTGGATTGTCTGGTCCAGACTCGATTATTAACAGACCGCCGTCATATAGCTGGAATATTGCTGAGTGCGGCGTTAAACAACAAACCAACCAAATTTGTAAGCATATAATTTTCCATCTGGTAAAACCCTGACTGACTCACTCACTCGGTTGACTGTGTTTTTTAGAAAGCCAAATCGATGTCGGTGCAGCGGGGCCGTGTAGAGGATGTGGACGTCAACGCGAAGCTGGTGAGACAGGAGGCTGAGGAGCGCCGCCTGGCGGAGATGATGATCCCGAAGAAGAAGAAGCGGCTGTACCAGAAGATCATGTACAAGCGCAAGAAGCAGAAGCAGGAGGTGTGTAGGGACTGGAGTCTGTAGGAGGGGTCCATGTAGTGACAGGAGTCTGTAGGAGTGGTCCATGTAGCGACCAGAGTCTGTAGGAGTGGTCCATGTAGGGACCGGAGTCTGTAGGAGGGGTCCATGTAGGGACCGGAGTCTGTAGGAGGGGTCCATGTAGGGACCGGAGTCTGTAGGATGGGTCCATGTAGAGAATTAGGCCTGTAGGAGGGGTCTATGTAGGGATTAGAGTCTGTAGGAGGGGTCCATGTAGGGATTAGAGTCTGTTGGAGGGGTCCATGTAGGGACGGGAGCCTGTAGGAGGGGTCCATGTAGGGAGAGGAGTCTAGTCAACACTCCACTCATCCACTATTTTTGTTTCAGACTCGTGTGCTCCAGGAGAAGAGGGAGAAGATTGAGAAGGCAGCGAAGCAGGAAAAGAAGAAGAAGAAGAAGACAACATGAAGAAGCTACACACGGATTATACACTTTGTCTGGAAATACAAACATTGGATTGGAAGCAAAATGACCCTCCCGGAGCTGGTAACTGGAATATCTCCCCACTACCTGGTGAATACTAGATTAAGTGTCTCCTATGAAATAACAGAAGATGACAATGTTGCTGATCATGCTGATGCAAGGAGATGTGAACTGTGTATCCTTGCAGCACAGGTGAATCCTGTCAGGCTTGCATACAGGAAGGATGGGATCGAGTGTCTGTTGTTGTCATGCCTTGTACTGGATTACCAACTCAGTACAGGGAGTGGAACTAAAGACCAGTGTGTTTAAACATGTTAAGGTAATTATTTCTGAACTTTCAGTTATTGCATAGTAAATGCAATTGAAATGTCCAAGTCAACAGGACAGTGCTGGTATGTCACTGATAGACTTATGCATGATAACCTTTGTGTATATAACAATGTACAATAATGAATAAAGGTGCGATATTGTGTTTCTGTCTTGGAAACTAGTTCCTGAACTTTGTCTTGAAGGACAAAGTGTCCATTAGGCGTTCATGGTATGCATTGTGTTTCTGTCTTGGAAACTAGTTCCTTAACTTTGTCTACAGAAGGACAAAGTGTCCATTAGGCGTTCAATGGTATGCATTTTGTTTCTGTCTTGGAGGCTAGTTCCTTTACTTTTCCACAGAAAGACAAAGTCTCATTAGGCGTTCATGGTATGCATTGTGTTTCTGTCTTGGAAACTAGTTCCTTTACTTTTCCACAGAAGGACAAAGTGTCCATTAGGCGTTCAATGGTATGCATTGTGTCTGTCTTGGAAACTAGTTCCTTAACTTTGTCTACAGAAGGACAAAGTGTCCATTAGGCGTTCATGGTAGGCATTGTGTTTCTGTCTTGGAAACTAGTTCCTTAACTTTGTCTACAGAAGGACAAAGTGTCCATTAGGCGTTCATGGTATGCATTGTGTTTCTGTCTTGGAAACTAGTTCCTCTGCTTTATAGCTGCCACCATGTAGCTTGAATATTGCTGGGTGGCATTAAACAACAAAGACACTCTATGCTTCTGATGTCACAAACACTTTGCTGAAGAATAATTTAAATTTCCAATATGAAACACCTTTATTACTGGGATGTTGCTCGATACAGGATGTCACTAGCCAATCATGAGGGTGGGGACGGCGTAAGGGAGTGGGGTTGTGCTCTGTTTGGTTGTCGGGTTGAGGTCAGGGGTCAGCATCGGAACCGCCTTCCCGGGTCGACAGTTGCCTAGATTTAAAGAATTGGGCAGAAGTTGATGTTCCCATCTTCACATGTGTTTTACAACATTAGGATATTCTTTTTATAACGCAGTCATGTTGCAAATATCAAAACTTCCTTGAGATACCATCATCAATACATCATGGATTTGAATACACTCCTTCCCCTATTGTCCATGAGTACATATATCCACTCTTCTTAACCAACCAATCAAGCCACGGCCTAGATCCAGGGAGAGGGAAAGCAATGAGGGCTCAGATAACATCGGCAATATCTGCCATAGCCTGAGCGTCTACTCAACACACTGCTTCAAAGTCAAGCCATGGTAGGGTTCGCACAAAGTCCATGCACGGAGTAGGGGTCGTCTGACTTGTGTGAGGTATACACATTACCTGACTGAAATAGATCCACGCCAGCCACACGCATGTCGTCTGAATGTATTCATGGGTGATGGGAGGCGCACGGGTAGCCTAGTAGTTAAAGTGTT
Source organism: Haliotis rufescens (assembly GCF_023055435.1). Classification (NCBI taxonomy): domain Eukaryota; kingdom Metazoa; phylum Mollusca; class Gastropoda; order Lepetellida; family Haliotidae; genus Haliotis; species Haliotis rufescens. The sequence continues at coordinate 638,921 of NW_025963902.1, forward strand.
TGCTTGTTCACGCCGAGGACCCGGGTTTGCTTTTCAACATAGGTACAATGTGTGAAGCCCATTTCAGGTGTCCCCCACCGTGATATTGCTGGAATATTGCTAAAAGCAGCGTAAAACCATACTCACTCACTCATGGGTGATGGAGGAATGTAGTGTAAAGAAACCCAGGCATTTTCTCGATCGACATGAATAGAAAACTATTTTCCTATCTACAGAAACTATGGTACCTATAACCTTTTGTGTCCATGGCACTGTTCCACAAAGCGAACCGATCTCCATGTCCTACAGCGGGCACGATGACAGGTGTGCGCTACAGGGATGACATTCTGAATATGTATGTATGCACCGTATGCTGGTGCCATCGGTCCGGACTTCATCCTCATGGATGATAACGCACAACCTCAGCGTGCCAGGGTCGTTGATGCCTACTTAGAGCAGGACAACATTGTCTGCATGGAGTGGTCAGCCGGGCTACCATATCTCAACCCTATCGAACACGTGTGGAACGAGCTTCAGATCACCCTCTCACGACGCACTGCCCTTACGGCAGCTCTACAGGAACTCGGCAAAGCGCTTTCAGAAGAGTGAAACATTCTTCCCTTGGCAACTATCCAGACACTTATTGGGAGCATGGGACACACACACATTGTGGGACATTGTGGGACATACACATTGTGTATGTTGTTTACCACCTTATCCCCAATATTCCATCAACATCGGGGGCGGTCGGGTAGCCTAGTGGTTAAAGCGTTCGCTCGTCAAGCCGAAGACCCAGGTTCAAATCCAGACATGGGTACAATGTTTGAAGCCCATTTCTGGTGTCCCCCGCCGTGAAATTGCTGGTATATTGCTAAAAGCGGCGTAAAACCAAACTCACTTACTCACTCACTCACTTACTTCACCAACATCATGGTGGCATGTAATTAAATAAGTTTGGACCAGATAAGCCAATGAGTGAAAACCATCAATCGCCATCGTGGTACGATGAAAGGCAATCAAGCCACAATCTGATTACCCGATCCATTTCAGTCGACAAACATGAGGTGCTTGGGACCTGCTCCAGAAACCACTGGGGCTGTATCCTTCATGAACATGGGAAGCCGTACTAAGAGGAAGCCATCCAGCGACACCCTAAGACACACTAGCACATGACGTTACTCAAAAACGTTTCAGCGGGATCCTTTTTCACAAGTGGTATAACTACCGTTTATCGAACGTGTAGAAAAACAAGCGTGACGCTAAAAGGATGATGACTTAAGCAGCGCTTGTAATGAACGGTCAATGGACACCTTTAATGCAGAGTTTTGGGAATCCCTTTCTGTAAGCACTTGGACATTGTGAAGCCAAAACGGTTGGATGTGATGGTAATGGATTTATTTAGAACAGAAACATGACAATGTCCCCCGGAAAGGTATATGGTGGTTCGTGTCCAAGGAGCGGCAATTCGTCATTTGATAGGACACTTAATCAGTCAGTTCATCAGAAGTATGCTGGCGGGGTGTCAACATCCTTACACATAGTTGACATAGCCAATACCGACTGTCAAAATTAATGCAGGTGCATGCACGGCTAAATATAACCGCTCTCAGTCATCTTTCCCGGATTGTAACCACGTGATCAAAATGATATTTATCGCCCGCAAAATGGATATTTCTTGAAAATTGTCATTACTGTAAATAATATTTCTTATCGCCGGAATTGCTCGTTTACATTGAATAATAACTAGCATACATACAGCTATCTTCGTTAATTATTTATCCAGATAATTCGTGATTCTCTTGCAAGTGGCGAGGACTTTATAGTGCTGGCATATTATTATACCATGCCTCGGTTTAACATGGATACCCCACTCAGACACAGTATACTGACTCTGAGCTGACAAGTGCTTGTTTTATCCCCTAAATGCTGAGCGCCAGGCAAGGTAACAACGAGTATCATGTTTTTACGTCTTTTGGCATGCCACGGTCGGGATCGAACCACCGGTCTCCGGGCGAATGCTCTATCCACTAGACCACGGCGGCTTTATAAGACGAATCGGGCAAAGTGACCTTCAGTTTCCTGGATCCAACATCTTTCGGTATTTCCAGTTTGCAGTACTTCGTAATATTACCACTCCTTAATTTTTATATATATTACTAATAAGCAGTACTGAAGTGATAAGACCCGTGAAAATCCGGAGTAGAATAGGTAATCTACAAAAAATGCTTGTCGAAAGAGACGACTAACGGGATCGGGTGGTCAGACTCGCTGACTTGGTTGATGCATGTCATCGTATCCCAACTGCGTGGATCGATGCTCATGATGTCAACCACTGGATTGTCTGGTCCCGATTCGATTATTTACAGACCGCTGTCATATAGCTGGAATATTGCTGAGTGCGGCGTTAAACAACAAACAAACAAACAGAGGTGATTATCAGATATTACCAGTACTTCCTCCTTTGGAATTGAAGAACCCATTCCAGACACAGTGGAGGTCGTCCCCGCAGGGACACCGGAAGTTGTACTTCCCGTCGGGTCTGATCCCGGGCGCCATGAAACAGTCTGAAGAGTGCAGGAACACAGCAGCGTAAACATAGGCTCCGTAGCTCACCTGCTGAACTATCAGCCTAAACCGTCAGTCGACAGGCTGTCTAAAGGTATGAAAAGGGCCCGTTTTGGACCAAGTGTTGTGCACAATTGACAAAAATGAAAACATTAAGAAATCATTAAGAAAACTAAAGGGCGTGTTTGTATGAAATAGTGTTTGTTCATTTTAGCACTGTCACGTTTCAGTCATGTGAAAATGACCGATGGACCAAACTGTGCCGGCGCCCATATTAAACCTTGTCTTTTCAACATGAAAAGACTATTCCTGTATATAGACGCGTGCCGCGTCGATGCGCACTTGTGGTCATAAGCACTGATGTCGTGGTTGCAGCAAGACTCTGGTACTAAGCTACATAGATATATACATGTAATTTTGAAAGTTAGCTATTATGTCAGATATTGCTGTCATTACCGTCCTAGACACACGACCATCCTGGACACACAATCATCCTAGACACACAACCATCCTAGACACACGACCATCCTAGACACACAACCATTCTAGGCTCACGGCCATCCTAGACACACGACCATCCTAGACACACATTCATCCTAGACTCACGACCATCCTAGACACACAACCATCCTAGACACACGACCATCCTAGACACACAACCATTCTAGGCTCACGGCCATCCTAGACACACGACCATCCTAGACACACAATCATCCTAGACTCACGACCATCCTAGACACACAACCATCCTAGACACGCGACCATCCTAGACACACAATCATCCTAGACTCACGACCATCCTAGACACACAATCATCCTAGACTCACGACCATCCTAGACACACAATCATCCTAGACACACAACCATCCTAGACATACAACAATCCTAGACACACGACCATCCTAGACACACAATCATCCTAGACTCACGACCATCCTAGACACACAATCACCCTAGACTCACGACCATTCTAGACACACGACCATCCTAGACACACAATCATCCTAGACTCACGACCATCCTAGACTCACGACCATCCTAGACACACAATCATCCTAGACTCACGACCATCCTAGACACACGACCATCCTAGACACACAATCATCCTAGACTCACGACCATCCTAGACACACAATCATCCTAGACTCACGACCATCCTAGACACACAATCATCCTAGACTCACGACCATCCTGGACACACAATCATCCTAGACTCACGACCATCCTAGATACACGGCCATCCTAGACAAACATTGATCGTAGACACACAACCATCCTAGACACACAACCATCCTAGACACACAATCATCCTAGACTCACGACTATCCTAGACACACAATCATCCTAGACTCACGACAATCCTGGACACACAATCATCCTAGACTCACGACCATCCTAGATACACGGCCATCCCAGACAAACATTGATCGTAGACACACAACCATCCTAGACACACGACCAACCTAGACACACGGCCATCCTAGACACACAACCATCCTAGACACACAACCATGCAAGACACACGGCCATCCTAGACACACAACCATCCTAGACACACAACCATGCAAGACACACAACCATCCTAGACACACGACCAACCTAGACACACGGCCATCCTAGACACACAACCATCCTAGACACACAACCATGCAAGACACACGACCATCCTAGACACACAATCATTCTAGACACACGGCCATCCTAGACACACAATCATCCTAGACACACGGCCATCCTAGACACACAATCATCCTAGACACACGGCCATCCTAGACACACAATCATCCTAGACACACAATCATCCAAGACACACAACCATCCTAGACTCACGACCATCCTAGACACACAATCATCCTAGACTCACGACCATCCTAGACACACAATCATCCTAGACACACAACCATCCTAGACATACAACAATCCTAGACACACGACCATCCTAGACACACAATCATCCTAGACTCACGACAATCCTAGACACACAATCACCCTAGACTCACGACCATTCTAGACACAGGACCATCCTAGACACACAATCATCCTAGACTCACGACCATCCTAGACTCACGACCATCCTAGACACACAATCATCCTAGACTCACGACCATCCTAGACACACGACCATCCTAGACACACAATCATCCTAGACACACAACCATCCTAGACACACAATCATCCTAGACTCACGACCATCCTAGACACACAATCATCCTAGACTCACGACAATCCTGGACACACAATCATCCTAGACTCACGACCATCCTAGATACACGGCCATCCCAGACAAACATTGATCGTAGACACACAACCATCCTAGACACACGACCAACCTAGACACACGGCCATCCTAGACACACAACCATCCTAGACACACAACCATGCAAGACACACGGCCATCCTAGACACACAACCATCCTAGACACACAACCATGCAAGACACACAACCATCCTAGACACACGACCAACCTAGACACACGGCCATCCTAGACACACAACCATCCTAGACACACAACCATGCAAGACACACGACCATCCTAGACACACAATCATCCTAGACACACGGCCATCCTAGACACACAATCATCCTAGACACACGGCCATCCTAGACACACAATCATCCTAGACACACGGCCATCCTAGACACACAATCATCCTAGACTCACGACCATCCTGGACACACAATCATCCTAGACTCACGACCATCCTAGATACACGGCCATCCTAGACAAACATTGATCGTAGACACACAACCATCCTAGACACACAACCATCCTAGACACACGACAAACCTAGACACACGGCCATCCTAGACACACAATCATCCTAGACACACAATCATCCAAGACACACAACCATCCTAGACACACGACCATCCTAGACACACAATCATCCCAGACACACGGCCATCCTAGACACACAACCATCCTAGACACACAACCATCCTAGACACACAATCATCCTAGATACTGGGTACATATTGACGCGGAATCACCACAGGGCGCACACAAGCTGCAATACGTACTGGATCCGTTGACGCCAATCTGCTGGCATACCCCTCGGGACACGGCTCTGATGTCCACCCCAGCTGATCGCCTTGTGCCGATGACCACACAACACTGGCCTGCCGGACACTTGCCATATACGTCACACTGGCTCTGGCTATTCGCCCCGACCTGACGAAGAACACGATGAGTCAGTGATGGATGAGCTATATGTCGGGGAAAATCATTCATTAGTATCTGGACTACGCTAATCTCGGTCTAAACCGACATCCAGTGTCTGGTGTTTGAAGCTGCGTCTGTACTAATGGTTTGGGAGGCCTGCGTGGCCCAATCGCCCAAGTCATCGCAATTCGTTGTGAACATGTCTTGGGTTCGAATCTCAGATTTGCCCCGATCATAGTCCTGTGTTTGTCAGCTTCTCTCCGTGCTCATTGGTTTCACTAAAGTGGAAAATGTCTAATACTTGCTTCACTTTAGACGGTTCTCCCACATCAAGCTGATAGGCAGACGTAAAAGGAAAACTGTTAAAAAAATGTGCCAGTAAGCCTTAATCCACCCATGTGTCATTAACTCCGAGACCGCCTCTGTGGTCTTGTGGTAGAGCGTCCGCCCGGAGAGCGGAAGGTCCAGGGTTCGATCCCGGGCCGCGTCATACAAAAAGACGTTAAAAGATTGTACTTGTTGTTACCCTCTCTGGCGCTCGGCATTAAGGGGCTAAAACAAGGACTGGTCGGCTCGGAGTCAGTATACTGTGTCTGAGTGGGGTATTCATGTTAAACTGCGGCATGGTATCTCAGTGAGCTAGCACTATAAATCGGCATCAGTCCGGACTAGTACAAGCAGCCACACACACACACATACACGTGCATGCACGTCGCTATATAAGTGCAATAATCTTGGACGCGACGTAAAACCCAATTTCACCTCACCTCACCTCATTAACTCCGGCAGTACTAACGGTTTAATTACACCATTCTTACATAACATAGCGAGACATAAGCATCATGGAACTTTGGGAAGTTTTAAACCAGTTATAATCACCTGTCACTAACTCTGTTGTTGTGGCCGTTCTGTACAACCCTTGTTAATGATATTATTAAACTAAAGAAACATTAAAAATATAATAAATCATTTGGGATTGATGTAACTATTAGTTAATATGGAGATTAACAGTGTGTTTTCAAGGTACAGCTAGGTTACCTGTAAATATAACCGGGCTGAATTATTGTGATTTGAAACCTCAGATTGACCAATCAGAATCGAGTATTTTCCACATTCATGGTAGAATGAAGGCTTGATACAGCGGGATTTTGTTGTTTAAGTTAAACGGAGAGATACTAGCATCAAAGAAATCAATGGTGGTGTGTCTGTACTCGCCACCCCGACTAGACTTGCACAAGTGTCTAAGACAATAATTATTTGTTTAAGTCATAATTTCTAGATTATATGAATAATAAGAACAAATTTTTCCTTATTATAGACTTAGATACTGTCCGTTATCTAGACTTGCCTATTGTAAGGATATAATTACTGTACATCCATGGACTTGTCATTCAGCACAGCCTTGGAGCAAGGCTACAATTTCACAGGTCATGTCGGATACGTCATCTCGGATTCCATATTGGAATTTCGCGTACGTGACTTCCACGTGACACACACCACCCCGCTGCAGACGTGACACCTCATATTAATGTTTTCAGTGTTTCTATAAACTTTAGTTTTCAAATCAAACATCAAACTATTGTCAGTCGAGCAAACACGTGCTTATCATTATCTTTGACTATCATTGTCCTACGAACTTTATTGCGGTGGAATCTGGCGGTAATTGGGTTAGAGTAGACTACGCTTAGTCTCTGAAAATTTGTAATTTTGATAGAAACAAACAACTCCATATAAATTGAAAAGGAGCCCCAGTGAGATAGGAGATTCAGAACCCGTGGAAAATCCCGACATTGTTACTTCAGGACTAAAGCAGTACGTAAGGTTTGGGCGGAAGGGAAAATAGTTGCTCACGTTATCAACCACTAGTTTCTCTAGTTCGGATTCGATTTTTTACGAGACCCCATTATGCAGATGATATATTTAAATGTACAATCACACTTTCAAAATCCTGAAAATGAAAAAATGAAACAATCTTAAGACATTCTTCGTTACATTTTTGTAATGGTATGTAGTTCTTGTTTCATAATTAACTGGTGTTGTTCCTTAAACTTACCGCCAAGGCAAGAACAACAAACATCAACATGGCGATGTTTACCCTTCCCGTGCGTGGCATAATGCATGCACTTATGTCATGTGTGACGTCACTGCTGATAGCAACTGTCTTGAGTGTTGACATTAGAACTGGGTCACGGGGTCGCGACCAAGGAACGGTCTCCTGCGTGTACACTCCTGCTTCGGTTATTCATTCATAATATTCATTTTGGTCGTCAGTAAATTTCGGGAAAAGAAATAAATAATAAATGTGTGCTTATATTAAAGAATTGACGTTAATATTTTTGTCGTTTTATATTGAGATATAAACGTGAAAAAAGGTGTTCATACTGCATAAATCCGCGTCAATTCATATAAATAAATACGTCAACAATAATAACTTCATAGACTGGTTATTTATTCTTTAACACAATAAACTGTCGACATTGTTCAGTGCAATAGTCCAACACAAGCCCCGCCCATTCTATTATCAGCCAATCAGGAAACAGTAGTCCGTTAGTGGACGTGGCCTAATTTTTCTGTGTGCAAAAAAACCCATTGCTTTGTTAACCAATCAAATGCCACAGAATCACTTTCAATTTCTTTATGTAAATTTAGTTATTTATTCTTCAAAAAACTCAAGCCTGTTTGCAGATTGCAGATCGGATTATTCCGCACACACACACGCGCTTATTTTGCCTAGTATAAACACAGAAAAATTTCTTTAATTGCAAAGCAGTATTATTTAAACAGTATTTTTATTATTTTTTAACAGGGCAGGGGTGTTGCCCAATTGATAAAGCGTCACACCGAACACTAAGGTTCTACCAAGTACGCGTACAATGTGCATGTGCAGTCGATTTTGTACCATTGCCGAGTGTTGGATTTAATCGTGAGTGAGTGAGTGAGTTAGGATTTAACGTCACATCGGCAATATTTCAATATCGTCACGAGACCAATTTGTGCATAAATAATAAATACAGCTTGATTATATAAAAGCGTGTCAACAAAGGACAGTAAAACAACTAGATTATCAACGACAGATTTAATCAGGCTTAACATAGCGTTATTGATAATGTTTTGGGGGCACGGGTGGCCCAGTCGTTGAGTTGCGTCCCCTGGACACGCCAGAAACCAATGATTGTGGGTTCGAATCCCGGTTCACCCCGATTATGTTTCTAGGTTTGTCAGCACCATACCTGTGCTCGTGGGTTTCACCGAAGTGGTAAACGTCTAAGACCTGCATCACTTCGGGCTTTCCTCCCACATTAAGCTGACACGCTGTGATATAACTGGAATACTGTTAAAAGCGGCGTTAAACCCAACTCACTCACTCGCACTGATAATGTTTTTAAAATACAATGAAATACAAACAGCCTAATAGACAGATAGTTCTGCAAGCGTTCTGAATGGATACCATTGGTATTTTAGCATTTAAATATGTCTACGTCTAGTGTGACATCGATGTCAACTTCTGACTTTGGATCAGGCTGTAAAGAATTGCGATGCATCCATAGCTCAAATACTCGATACACGTCTAAGAGTTCGCACACGTACTTCGTATCTTGAACACATAGTTGTTTGGTCGCCTATCGGGCACATTAACCTGCCAGTCTACTACAGTCATACGCTCCGGAAATAACTTATCATTGATAGAATGAGCTTTAACCCGGAAGTGATAACCACATTTATTGTTAAATCACAATTTCGGAGCGTACCTAAATTTTATTATCTAGAAATACGAAGTGTCAACAAGGTCGTTAAAAAATGTTAAATCTAAACTTCCAAAATGTGATGCAGAAGCGGATGTTTGCACGGTATAAAACCCATCCTTTCTTGTGAAGATGTAATACAATTTTTATACGAGAGCATGCGTCACTGTCAGTTGCCCGGGGCAACCTCGTTTGATTGACAGGTGTATGAGCTTGACGTAAACACGATGACAGGTTAAGACGAACCTTTAATGGTCACAGGTATCATTAAAAATATGATGACGTCATCGACCTGCATGTGTAAATGAATGGCGAACTTAACACATTTTCGTCGTTTTATTTTATGTTGCAATGAGCATTTTGTTTACTGTCGTCTGCGTTGTGTCGTCTTGCCCGAGGCTCAATTCCCTCGGGGTATAATTAACAGACGCCATGTTGGCATAACAGACCTTACGTTTATAAATATTAATCTAGTTTATGTTTAAATTTATTTTTAGACCAGAATATTCTCATTTATTGTGGATGTAGTGAGGAAATAGCTTTCCTCTCAAAATATAAAACCAATATCCGACTTGAGATAAGGGGAAATAACTAGGAGGGGGGGGGGGGGGGGGGAGCGGATCTACTTTCAGTCTGTTTCAATGACAGTGTGGTTTACAAAGAATACAGTAAATTACGGTTATAACGAACACGCTTATAACGAACTGACGGATATAACGAACTTATTTTTGGTCCCGACCATGTGTTGTATATATGCTCTATGTATGCTTATAACGAACTACGGTTATTACGAACTAAAATTAGTCGTCCCTCGAGTTCGTTATATCCGTCAGTTCGTTATAAGCGTGTTCGTTATAAACGTAGTTTACTGTATGTATTTGATTTCACTTGAGGGTATCGGAAATTCTGTCAGTCTGCCTCTATGACACTCTGGGCTTCACAAATTGAAAAATGTCAATTGTGTCAAGTCAATCGATGAAATGAACATTTTTGTGACAAGGAGAGCCAAAAACATATATAATAGCATGCATACACATATTCATTAGAGGGTGTTACTGTGTGCTTATAAACTACCGGGCAAACACAGTAAACAGCCATGTTGGTTGTTGGTTAACCATGTAACAAACACGAAATGGTTATTCCATAGTTATGTATATGATACTGGGAACAGTTTGCTGTGTTTCGGCAACTGTTTTCAGCCTGATAGCGTTTTGACAACGTTTCTAATTGTTTGGTCAAATTCAATTTTGAGGTATATACTTTCTTTTGCCTGTCAGTTAAGTTTCGGAACATTTGACAGCGTCCCTATCCCAAAATGACATTTTGTCTTTATTCAGTCGTAACAATGTCATACTCCCATGGTCTTAATACAGAACAAGGACATTAATAGTCCGTGCAAGTGATAGTCTTGTTCATAAAGAAAGTTATTAAAATATTCCTAACACCAAACGAATAATGAAACGTTATATTGATTTCGTTTAGGATTAATTTTATGAGAAAACAAAACATTGATTCATAGATATTTTCATTTAGATTTCGACTCATTACAAACGTCATCTAAAATAATTAATTTAAAGCCTTTCAAACTGTAATAAATCAATAATAATAATTATGACTAACACCGTATACTTCCCTGCTGAGCTAATTGACTATAGCCCACTGTAATTAATTCCCGAATGGGAAGGTCGATATAGAAATAACTCCCTGAGAAGTGTTATGTGTGATAACGTGACACATAGCGAGCTCTGAGTGACAGGTGCCCCCGGGGATCCATCAATCATCAGGGGTAGATATATAGATGAAGGGGGTCGGGACTGTCATTCAATCCCAGACTTCACAACATGGAACTTTACGTGGTCCTCTCAATCGTTGCTCTTGCCGCCATTGTAAGTGTTGAACCTTTGTAAACTGATACTGGAGACGATCAAATTTATCTATTTTATTTTTTTCTGCTGATACTCATTTAACGGTGTGGTGTTGGACCATATGCTATTCGTCAATAATGCCGGACACGTTTTGTTGATGCATCATGAATTGAGACATGGTATTTTATTCCTGTATTGTTGTTGGTGCTGTTTAGCTGGCATGTTGTTCGTAGAATGAACCGGCAGGGCGAAGTGCGAGTGACCGATGTTTTCTTGCTACCACATCGTGGTGGAAATACAGCCAATATTTGTAAATGTCGGGGTTACTCGTAAATATTAGTTTGCAAAGATGAGGTGAGGTGAAATGGGGTTTAACGTCGCGTCCAAGATTATTGCACTTATATAGCGACGTGCATGTACGTGTGTGTGTTTGTGTGGCTGCTTGCACTAGTCCGGACTGATGCCGATTTATAGTGCTAGCCCACTGAGATACAATGCCGCAGTTTAACATGAATACCCCACTCAGACACAGTATACTGACTCCGAGCCGACCAGTCCTTGTTTTAGCCCCTTAATGCCGAGCGCCAGACAGTGTAACAACAAGTACCATCTTTTAACGTCTTTTGGTATGACGCGGTCGGGGATCGAACCCCGGACCTTCCGCTCTCCGGGCGGATGCTCTCCCACGGAGGCGGTCTAGTTTGCAAAGACCATTAATGGATGGACTCAACAGCGATTGTTGGATGATGTTGCTCACCGAGTTCGTGACGTACCCGTATATATGTCGCATGTGGACAGGGAGTGATATTTGAAGTGATGTTAGTCTTGAGAGGTTTTGATATTTGAAGTAATGTTAGTCTTGAGAGGTTTTACGGTACATACTCTTTATGTTTTATTAAATATCACTCGATACTACGGTGGCCCATAAGGGACATGGAGTCTGTGTTTCAATATTTTGATATTTCACTTACTTTTATCGTAACCTTTTGCAAATTAACACAATTTGTCATACAAATATGTGATTAATCATGTATAAAAACAACCGAAAACATGGAAAATGTACTTTCATGTCTTTCATGTAGCTATTGAATCGCTGAAATGTGAAGCGAAAATGTCAAAAACTAAAGTATGGCTAAAGTAATGCCGGTGCGACGTAACATTGTAAATCCCTCCCAGACTCACTTTATACCTATGTATGTATGTATGTATGTATGTATGTATGTGTGTGTGTGTGTGTGTGTGTGTGTGTGTGTGTGTGTGTGTGTGTGTGTGTGTGTGTGTGTGTGTGTGTGTGTGTATGTATGTATGTATGTATGTATGTATGTGTGTATGTGTGTATGTATGTATGTAAGCACGCACGCACGCACGCTCGTATGTATGTATGTTATGTCTATATGAATCTCCTCCAACTTCCAGCAGGGCGTGGCCGGCTCCGGTGACTGTCTGACGGACGCCTACTGTACGAGTGGTCAGTGCTGCTTCCGTGGCGGGTGGCGGTCATCCACAGGAGTCTGTCTTTTGCGTGAGTAGACCTTAAAAATGTTCCTTCCCACTGACCGATGACCAAACATGTGGATTACAATACAAACACACTCGTGCTCGTGATATTTGCTAACGGAAAAAGAAACTGTGCTTCATATAAAGTTCAATAAAAATAGATCATTTATTCTTAAATTAATAAATGCATCTTTCAATACATATTCGTGAAGACATCTCTTCGACTTTAAGCTCGTGATTAACAATATTGCACGTGCATGTTCATGCACGGCGCACAATTAGAGCGCACGATAATTGTTTAAGGATCAGGGACCCGTTTCACAAAGCCATATTAGCACTAAGGTGATCGTAACTTCCATGCTTCAACACTGGCTTACGATATATTGTTAGAAGTTGACTGATGACAAGATAGACACAATTTTTATGGTTAACAACTTCTTTAATACTGGCTGATAGTCGTAGCGCTAAGATCGCTTTATGGAACGGGGCCCAGGTTCTCGCAAACACACTCTAGTTTAATCGTAAATAAATATCGTGGTTAAAGCGTTCGCTCGTCAAGCCGAAAACCCGGGTTCGATTCCCGACATGGGTACAATGTGTGAAGCCAATTTCTGGTGTCCCCCGCCGTGATATTGCTGGAATATTGCTAAAAGCGGCGTAAAACTATACTCACTCACTCACTCACTCCCTAATGCACATTGTATACAGGATGAAGGATATCGGCGCACTGAATTTTAATAATTCTTACCCAGTAATATCATTTCAGTTTCATGCTGTGGCTAGCTCATGTCACAATAATCATTGTTCGCGAAGGGGTCCATTCCGACGTGAAGTTATATCAAAGCATTGTGGGAAATAATTAAGATGGCGTCATCCCTTGTTCGTAACTTTGCTAAATGATTAATGAATGTTAACGTTTGTTTCAGGGCAACTCTTCACACAGTACTGCAATAGCCCACCTAAACCCTGCACAAGCCAGGCGCAGTGTGGAGCTCACGAATGCTGTAAGGAGACTTCTCCAGGAAGTGTGGCAGGAGTGTGCGCACCTCACGGCCTCGAGAAAAGCAGTAAGTTGAGGACCCGTGAACATCCGGGGTAGAATAGGTCTTCAGCAACCCATACTTGCCGTAAAAGGCGACTATGCTTGGCGACTAACGGGATCGGGTGGTAAGACAAAATCCAATGTCTCCGTCAATCAAATGAATGCCGAAAATGGTGTTTTTAACGTGTTAATCACATCGGGGACATATTACTGACGATATTTCATGTCGACATCGATTTATCCCGTGGTTTCAAATAGAACGAAACCTCATTAATCCGGACCCCGTTTATCCGGAAATCCTGCAATCCAGACGGTTACTGTTAACGATTATATGCAATCAAAAGAACATGCCACGTTACACTGAACGATTTCACTGGGAACGGCATTGTGCAGAGTTGCTTCCCTTGGGCATGCAAGAAACCTAGAATCGTGGGTTCGAATCCCGGTTCGGCTTGACAATAACTTTAAGTTTGTCAGGACGACACCCGTGCTTGTGGGTTTCACTGAAGTGGTAAACGTCGGCATCACTTCGGGCTTTCCTCCCACATTAAGCTGACACGCCGTTGGAATACTGTTGAAAGCGACGTTAAAGCCAACTCACTCACTCACTATATTTGACTGAGAAAAAATATTATTTTTCCATATTAACGTTTCCAAGCCACGAATCCAGTCTTAAAACGTTCTTTAACTATTCACGCTCACATTTGTTTTACAACTGATGAGGTAAATGATAACATGATGTGCATACAGATGAATTAACTGCTCAATGATGTATATTTCAGATTGCAGCTTGACCTCGAACCCCAACAACCCCCTCGTCGCCATGTGTTCTTGCGAAATGGGCTTCACGTGCAAACTGCGCCCTGACACACCCAACTCAAATGAAGGTCAGTAGCAGACAAGATATGAATGTACACCCCTCATTGCTTGGTCATTGTTGTCCTAGAGGCGACTAACGGGACGGGGTGTTCAGGCTCGCTGACTTGGTTGATGCATGTCATCGTATCCCCATTTGCTCATGATGTCAATCACTGGATTGTCTGGTCAAAATTCGATTATTTACAGACCGCCATCATATAGCTTGAATATTACTGAGTGCGGGTTTAATAAACAAACAAACATATAGCTGGAATGTTGCCGAGTGCTGCGTTAAATAAACAAACATATAGCTGGAATATTGCTGAGTGCGGCGTTAAACAACAAACAAACAAACATTACCTGGTTGTAGTCACGCCAGATTGATAACGGTGTAAGAATCTACATCGAAAACGTCGCTATATGCAATAAACCAGAAGTTGTTATCATAAACTTATTTTTCTTATTTACTCATCAACTTCTAGAATGCCCATGAAACATTCATAACTGATTATGGAATACTGAATATTGAATTTTTATACAAGTATACATATGTTATCAGACAGACAGACATATATTATAGCAGATGCATAACCTGTTGATGTCATGCATTATTTCAGGAACGTGCGTGTCTCCATTGACTCACGGATGTCGCTCTCACAGTGATTGCCCCAAGAAGAAGTGCTGTACCACATTCGGCGACCATTCCGTCTGTACCACTCCCTCCGGCACTTGTGAGTAGATATACACCAGATATACACCAGATATACAAGATATACGTACTAGATATACACTAGATATACAAGATGTACAAGACAACATCAGATATACAAGATATACTACATGTACTAGATATACATCAGATATACAAGATATACAAGATATACTACATGTACTAGATATACACCAGATATACAAGATATACTGCATGTACTAGATATACATCAGATATATACATCAGATATATACAAGATATACACGATATACTACATGTACTAGATATACATCAGATATATACAAGATATACACGATATACTACATGTACTAGATATACATCAGATATACACCAGATATACAAGATATACTACATGTACTACATGTACTAGATATACACCACTGTCGGAGACCACACAAGATACACACAAAGCATACACTTTAGAGTAAATGTCCTTCTCTAACGGTAACCACCTTGTATATTATCACGTATGCAGAAATACTTTGCGTTTATATTACAAAAGTTAAAACAAACATGCATACGTGGAAATATACCTTTGCACTACCTCCTGAAATTTAAATAATCAGTAAATATACGTATGTACGTTAAACCTTTTAATGAGCACTTTTGCATACCTTTGTAAATACATAGAGATTATTAAAAGAGCATGTGTCATTCTGATTTTACGAAATTACCCATTATTTCTTTATCCTTTTGTGCTCTCCTTCGGAAAAAAACACTGATCACGAACGCCGTTATTCGACATTCGACAGTTGTGGTTTTGTAAAACTGCGTTCGTCATTAGTTCATTTTTCTAAAAGGGGGGGGGGGCTCAAAAGGATTAAGAAATAATGGGTACTAAAGAAATTATTACACTCGCATATGCGTCATACTAATTTTTCAAAACCCGTGAACAAATGCATGTATTACCCTAGCTCTCGCTCGGGAAATACATGATTTTGACACTCGTTTTGTTATATCAGTATGACACACATGCTCGTATGATAATGTCTTTATATGTACACAAACACAAGGGTCCAAATGTGTCCATATACACGAAAGTTAGGTGTTCTCTTGTGTATGGAACAATCGATGTTCACTTCAAGCTTGATTACTTTCCTAATGTTTTTTTCTTTTATTTTCAGATGGAAGGTGCCCCACATAGAGACTGTTGTCGACCATTATACACCCCATCCTGTAATAAATCATGCACATCACACTTGTCTCTTGTTTGTCTATTATTAATTTACGGCTATGGCATCATGAATGTAACATATTACCACCTACGGCACACAACCCAGCAAGGACCACATGCGTGTCTAGCGGACAATTGTTAATTTTGGTGATGTGCTAAGTTTGTTTTCAATATTTGGATTTTCTGAAAATATACAGCTATTTTTGATGTTTTTTCTTCGAATCTTTTAACTGAAACATTTGAGCGACCTATAACTAGAAAACTACTTCATGGATTATTTTCAGATTTAGGGAACAGTTTCCATACTAACAGAAGAGGTGAAGCGCAAAGTTAAATTTTGATATGTGTGTTTTCTGAAAAAATATGATTTTCATGTTTTAAACTTAGAATATATATTAACTTTAAAATTTGTGCGACCTATAACTTAAAAAAAACTTCATGGATTATTTTCCAATTGGGGGTACGATTTCTATACCAAAAGGAGAGGTGCAGTGCCAAGTTCCATTTCGAGAAGTGGACTTTCTGAGAAAATATGTATTTTATCAACATTTGCCATTGTGGTGGCAGTTGAAAGTCATCCAGCTCTTGGGCCATCTTCCAGTCTCTCACCTCCACTCTTGTACCCCGCTCCCCACCTCAAACGGTGGCAGATACTCGATGACAGCGCGGTAGCCAATTTTGTCCATAGTCGCCAACAGAGAATATGTAGTCACGCCTGCAGGGACATGCTGTCTGGTTGTGTGTTTGGTCCAGCCTTGGTATAGTTAAACTTGGAACTTTTCAGCCACTGCAGGTTATTAACATACATAGTTTGTTGTTGACTTCAATCAACGAGGGTGTATGCTCATCATATGGAATGTCCGCAACGTCTCGAAAATAATGCGTACCTCAGCTCTCACATCGTAGTTTCAAACATTGGCACTTTCATTAAAGACGTGAAAGGAGACCCAAGATACCGAGAAGACGGACAGACACCACATGGGTGCGTGTTCTACATGAGCATTTCATTTATTTTCTCTGCCCATGACGTAGAGTGTGTCAAGTGGAGATGAGGTGAAATGGGGTTTAACATCGCCTTGCACGTGTGTATGTGTGTCTGTGTGTGCGTCAGTCTGTTTGTACTAGTGCCGGTTTTATAGTGCTAGCCCACTGAGATACCATGCTGCAGTTTATCATGAATACTCCACTCAGACACAGTATACTGACGCCGAGAAGACCAGTCCTTGTTTTATCCGCTTAAGGCCTAGTGTCAGGCAGGGTACCATTAGGTACCATCCCTTAACGTCTATTGGTAGAGCGGGGCCGGGGATCGAACCCCGGACCTTTCGCTCTCCGAACAGACGCTCTATCCAATACACCACGAAGGCGGTCGATACACGTTGACTAACAGGCAAAACCTTGCTATCTTAGCATAATAACGAGGCGTGGTCTCCATACACACAAATTAAATAGTAGTGTCTCGTTTGTTAATGTGAGCGCTATTATAGACCTGGTAGAGGCGGGGATTTAGAAAGAAGTTTATTTGTTGAGATCAATTTACTTGCAGTTACCTGAAAAAGAAACAGATTGATATTAAAATCAGCAGTGAATGTTTTAAGTCAAAAGATGTATATTTCGAGTACACAAGAGATGACCTGGCTGATTGAGTGTCACCATACTCCAATGTCAATCGTTGCTCATGCTATCAAACACTGGTTTCTGCGGCCCAGACTCGAACATATACTGACTGCGTTGTAAAACAAGATTCACTCATTCTATTAAATACAAACAATGTAATCTTATTGTCGTTGACCACATTGGTGTAACCCAAGGATCACCCAAGTCAAAATCAGGACGATCTTGCGAGGTCGATCCAATTACGTCTAAAGCACCCAAGTTTAAGAAAAAAGAATTGTGGCGATTTTAGGCGACAGTGTCAACCATGGCCTGTTTTCGACCCGAACGTGTCTAACAGTAAACATAACTCATTTCTCTGAAGTAAATATATACTGATTTTCAAACTTGCCATTTCATATACGCTAGCTCATTTTAATACACTACAACATACTTAACATTCTAAAATGACATGTGATAATATTACTATGATAATTTCACATTTTGTGTAAACTCGTTCAGAAGAGATCGTCCAATAATTCGCCTGATGGAGATTCAGGTTTAGAATAGATCCCCAGTAACCTTGTGTGTAAGAGGCGACTACATGGACGGGGTAAGGCTCGGTGACATGGTGGCAGTGTGCTACGGAGGTGTGGATCGTTGCTCATATTTTAAAATCATTAGTCTGTCTGGTCCAGATTCGATTTTGGACAGGCCGCCGTCATATGACATGAACATTGGTGAGTGCGGCGTTAAACAACATGATAATTCGTCATATACTGTCTCACGTACCCATCGCCCCCAGAGGTATGTCGAACTGTCCGTTGCCGGTCTTGCATGGACAGGTGAAGGCCATAGCTTTAGGTTTTCCTGATGGAAATACTCGATACACGTCTAAGAGTTCGCACACGTTCTTCGTATCTTGAACACATAGTTGTTGTTTGGTCTTCTTGTATCGGGCACATGAACCGTCCAGTCTACTACAGTCAGACGCTCCGGAAATAACTTGATAGAATGAGCTTTAACCCGGAAGTGATAACCACATTTATTGTTAAATCACACTTTCGGAGCGTACCTAAATTTTATTATCTAGAAATACGAAGTGTCATCAAGGTCGTTAAAAATGTTAAATCTAAACTTCCAAAATATGATGCAGAAGCGGATGTTTGCACGGTATAAAACCCATCCTTTCTTGTGAAGATGTAATACAATATTTATACGAGAGCATGCGTCACTGTCAGTTGCCCGGGGCAACCTCGTTTGATTGACAGGTGTATGAGCTTGACGTAAACACGATGACAGGTTAAGACGAACCTTTAATGGTCACAGGTATCATTAAAAATATGATGACGTCATCGACCTGCATGTGTAAATGAATGGCGAACACATTTTCATCGTTTTATTTTATCTTGCAATGTGCATTTTGTTCACTGTCTTCTGCGTTGTGTCGTCTCGCCCGAGGCTCCAGTCCCACTCTCCTACCCAGAGTTCCATGCGGCCGGCAGCCAGCCAGCATAGTACCTCTGCCACAGGCCAGCGCCATGTGACGATTCGTCACATCTTTCACAGTCCATTCAAGATATTGCATATGCTTTTCATCCGTTTCATGTTTGACAAGTCTACACATTTTCAAAAACAAATGTCAAAGAATGGTAAACTTTCATTGAAAAAGTATGCAAATACGTAAAAATCTACTTGTTTTTGCGTAGTTATCCTATGTTTACATTGGTTGTACGGCTCCACGTGCTGTCATCGAAGCCCAACGGAGAGCTTGCGACACGGTCACTTTGATGCATAAATATATATTGTCATGCAACTCACTGTCGCAGTTGAAGTAGCATATCTATATAGTTATGCAAAACAATATGTAAAGCGCCCCCAAATACTTGCATTAGTCCGTTCTACACTGATTTCTGAAAAAGCGTGTTTGTTTACAAACAAGCGAAAAGTCCGGTCACGTGATATGCAAATTAGCCTGTGGCAGTGGTGTTATGCTGAGTCACCACTGCGCCGGAGTTCGCTCCAGTCCCTCGGGGTATAATTAACAGACGCCATGTTGGCATAACAGACATAATTGATTACGTTTATTAATATTAATCTAGTTTATGTTTAAATGTATTTCAAATATTCTCATTTATTGTGGATGTAGTGAGGAAATAGCTTTCCTCTCAAAATATAAAACCAATATCCGACCTGTGAAATAACTCGATATGCCGGATCTACTTTCAGTCTGTTTCAATGACAATGTGGTTTACAAAGAATATCATGAAGATCCGTAGCAATTTGTATAATGAATAGAATATCTCTTTGTCAAATAACATGTTTATCTCATCTGCTGACGACAAAGTCAACAGTTAACACGTGACGTTATTCTGAAAATATCAACTTTGTCAGGTCTCTCGGTGAAATAAACATGTTATTTGACAAACAAAATACAAATATATTTATTATTTATTTCTTACGGGTCTTCATGTTCTGCCTTGGTCAAGAAAATACAAATATGTATTTGATTTCACTTGAGGGTATCGGAAATTCATCACGTATGTATGAAATTCTGGGCTTCACAAATTGAAAAATGTAAATTGTGTCAAGTCAATCGATGAAATGAACATTTTTTGTGACAAGGAGAGCCAGAAAATAGCATGCACACACATATTCATTGGAGGGTGTTACTGTGTGCTTATAAACTACCGGGCAAAGAAAGTAAACAGCCATGTTGGTTGTTGGTTAACCATGTAACAAACACGAAATGGTTATTCCATAGTTATGTATATGATACTGGGAACAGTTTGCTGTGTTTCGGTGACTGTTTTCAGCCTGATAGCGTTTTGACAACGTTTCTAATTGTTTTGTCAAATTCAATTTTGAGGTATATACTTTCTTTTGCCTGTCAGTTAAGTTTCGGAACATTTGACAGCGTCCCTATCCCAAAATGACATTTTGTCTTTATTCAGTCGTAACAATGTCATACTCCCATGGTCTTTAATACAGAACAAGGACATTAATAGTCAGTGCAAGTGATAGTCTTGTTCATAAAGAAAGTTATTAAAATATTCCTAACACCAAACGAATAATGAAACGTTATATTGATTTCATTTAGGATTAATTTTATGAGAAAACAAAACATTGATTCATAGATATTTTCATTTAGATTTCGACTCATTACAAACGTCATCTAAAATAAATAATTTAAAGCCTTTCAAACTGTAATAAATCAATAATAATAATTATGACTTACACCGTATACTTCCTGCTGAGCTAATTGACTATAGCCCACTGTAATTAATTCCCGAATGGGAAGGTCGATATAGAAATAACTCCCTGAGAAGTGTTATGTGTGATAACGTGACACATATATCAATCAATCATCAGGGGTAGATATATAGATGAAGGGTGTCGGGACTGTCATTCAATCCCAGACTTCACAACATGGAACTTTACGCGGTCCTCTCAATCGTTGCTCTTGCCGCCATTGTAAGTGTTGAACCTTTGTAAACTGATACTGGAGACGATCAAATTTATCTATTTTATTTTTTCTGCTGATACCCCTTTTCATGGTGTGGTGTTGGACCATATGCTATTCGTCAATAATGCCGTACACGTTTTGTTGATGCAGCATGAATTGAGACATGGTATTTTATTCCTGTATTATTGTTGGTGCGGTTTAGCTGCCACGTTGTTCGTAGAATAGGGCGACGTGCGAGTGACCGATGTTTTCTTAATAACAGATCGTGGTGGAAATACAGCCAATATTTGTAAATGTCGGGGTTACTCGTAAATATTAGTTTGCAAAGGTGAGGTGAGGTGAAATGGGGTTTAACGTTGCGTCCAAGATTATTGCACTTATCTAGCGAAAAATGGTTACTTCATGTGCATGTACGTGTGTGTGTGTGTGTGTGTGACTGCTTGTACTAGTCCGGACTGATGCCGATTTATTGTGCTAGCTCACTGAGATACAATGCCGCAGTTTAACATGAGTACCCCACTCAGACACAGTATACTGACTCCGAGCCGACCAGTCCTTGTTTTAGCCCCTTAATGCCGAACGCCAGACAGAGTAACAACAAGTACCATCTTTTAACGTCTTTTGGTATGACGCGGTCGGGGATCGAACCCCGGACCTTCCGCTCTCCGGGCGGACGCTCTACCACGGAGGCGGTCTAGTTTGCAAAGACCATTAATGGATGGACTCAACAGCGATTGTTGGATGATGTTGCTCACCGAGTTCGTGACGTACTCGTATATATGTCGCATGTGGACAGGGAGTGATATTTGAAGTGATGTTAGTCTTGAGAGGTTTTGATATTTGAAGTAATGTTAGTCTTGAGAGGTTTTACGGTACATACTCTTTATGTTTTATTAAATATCACTCGATACTACGGTGGCCCATAAGGGACATGGAGTCTGTGTTTCAATATTTTGATATTTCACTTACTTTTATCGTAACCTTTTGCAAATTAACACAATTTGTCATACAAATATGTGATTAATCATGTATAAAAACAACCGAAAACATGGAAAATGTACTTTCATGTCTTTCATGTAGCTATTGAATCGCTGAAATGTGAAGCGAAAATGTCAAAAACTAAAGTATGGCTAAAGTAATGCCGGTGCGACGTAACATTGTAAATCCCTCCCAGACTCACTTTATACCTATGTATGTATGTATGTATGTATGTGTGTGTGTGTGTGTGTGTGTGTGTGTGTGTGTGTGTGTGTGTGTGTGTGTGTGTGTGTGTGTGTGTGTGTGTGTGTGTGTGTGTGTATGTATGTATGTATGTATGTGTGTATGTATGTATGTAAGCACGCACGCACGCACGCTCGTATGTATGTATGTTATGTCTATATGAATCTCCTCCAACTTCCAGCAGGGCGTGGCCGGCTCCGGTGACTGTCTGACGGACGCCTACTGTACGAGTGGTCAGTGCTGCTTCCGTGGCGGGTGGCGGTCATCCACAGGAGTCTGTCTTTTGCGTGAGTAGACCTTAAAAATGTTCCTTCCCACTGACCGATGACCAAACATGTGGATTACAATACAAACACACTCGTGCTCGTGATATATGCTAACGGAAAAAGAAACTGTGCTTCGTATAAAGTTCAATAAAAATAGATCATTTATTCTTAAATTAATAAATGCATCTTTCAATACATATTCGTGAAGACATCTCTTCGACTTTAAGCTCGTGATTATCAATATTGCACGTGCATGTTCATGCACGGCGCACAATTAGAGCGCTCGTGGTTTTTAAATGTCAACAGCACACGATAATTGTTTAAGGATCAGGGACCCGTTTCACAAAGCCATATTAGCACTAAGGTGATCGTAACTTCCATACTTCAACACTGGCTCACGATAGTCGTAGCGCTAAGATCGCTTTGTGGAACGGGGCCCAGGTTCTCGCCAACACACTCTAGTTTAATCGTAAATAACGCTTACGCATTGACGCAGCTTTTTGAAAATCAGCGTCTACGCAACGTGGGTATGCTGCAAACAGGAGTGGCGCAAAACATTACCAGACTTTTTAATGTTCATAAATATTATTTAAGGATCAGGGACCCGTTTCACAAAGCCATATTAGCACTAAGGTGATCGTAACTTCCATGCTTCAACACTGGCTTACGATATATTGTTAGAAGTTGACTGATGACAAGATAGACACAATTTTTATGGTTAACAACTTCTTTAATACTGGCTGATAGTCGTAGCGCTAAGATCGCTTTATGGAACGGGGCCCAGGTTCTCGCAAACACACTCTAGTTTAATCGTAAATAAATATCGTGGTTAAAGCGTTCGCTCGTCAAGCCGAAAACCCGGGTTCGATTCCCGACATGGGCACAATGTGTGAAGCCAATTTCTGGTGTCCCCCGCCGTGATATTGCTGGAATATTGCTAAAAGCGGCGTAAAACTATACTCACTCACTCACTCACTCCCTAATGCACATTGTATACAGGATGAAGGATATCGGCGCACTGAATTTTAATAATTCTTACCCAGTAATATTATTTCAGTTTCATGCTGTGGCTAGCTCATGTCACAATAATCATTGTTCGCGAAGGGGTCCATTCCGACGTGAAGTTATATCAAAGCATTGTGGGAAATAATTAAGATGGCGTCATCCCTTGTTCGTAATTTTGCTAAATGATTAATGAATGTTAACGTTTGTTTCAGGGCAACTCTTCACACAGTACTGCAATAGCCCACCTAAACCCTGCACAAGCCAGGCGCAGTGTGGAGCTCACGAATGCTGTAAGGAGACTTCTCCAGGAAGTGTGGCAGGAGTGTGCGCACCTCACGGCCTCGAGAAAAGCAGTAAGTTGAGGACCCGTGAACATCCGGGGTAGAATAGGTCTTCAGCAACCCATACTTGCCGTAAAAGGCGACTATGCTTGGCGACTAACGGGATCGGGTGGTAAGACAAAATCCAATGTCTCCGTCAATCAAATGAATGCCGAAAATGGTGTTTTTAACGTGTTAATCACATCGGGGACATATTACTGACGATATTTCATGTCGACATCGATTTATCCCGTGGTTTCAAATAGAACGAAACCTCATTAATCCGGACCCCGTTTATCCGGAAATCCTGCAATCCAGACGGTTACTGTTAACGATTATATGCAATCAAAAGAACATGCCACGTTACACTGAACGATTTCACTGGGAACGGCATTGTGCAGAGTTGCTTCCCTTGGGCATGCAAGAAACCTAGAATCGTGGGTTCGAATCCCGGTTCGGCTTGACAATAACTTTAAGTTTGTCAGGACGACACCCGTGCTTGTGGGTTTCACTGAAGTGGTAAACGTCGGCATCACTTCGGGCTTTCCTCCCACATTAAGCTGACACGCCGTTGGAATACTGTTGAAAGCGACGTTAAAGCCAACTCACTCACTCACTATATTTGACTGAGAAAAAATATTATTTTTCCATATTAACGTTTCCAAGCCACGAATCCAGTCTTAAAACGTTCTTTAACTATTCACGCTCACATTTGTTTTACAACTGATGAGGTAAATGATAACATGATGTGCATACAGATGAATTAACTGCTCAATGATGTATATTTCAGATTGCAGCTTGACCTCGAACCCCAACAACCCCCTCGTCGCCATGTGTTCTTGCGAAATGGGCTTCACGTGCAAACTGCGCCCTGACACACCCAACTCAAATGAAGGTCAGTAGCAGACAAGATATGAATGTACACCCCTCATTGCTTGGTCATTGTTGTCCTAGAGGCGACTAACGGGACGGGGTGTTCAGGCTCGCTGACTTGGTTGATGCATGTCATCGTATCCCCATTTGCTCATGATGTCAATCACTGGATTGTCTGGTCCAAATTCGATTATTTACAGACCGCCATCATATAGCTTGAATATTACTGAGTGCGGGGTTTAATAAACAAACAAACATATAGCTGGAATGTTGCCGAGTGCTGCGTTAAATAAACAAACATATAGCTGGAATATTGCTGAGTGCGGCGTTAAACAACAAACAAACAAACATTACCTGGTTGTAGTCACGCCAGATTGATAACGGTGTAAGAATCTACATCGAAAACGTCGCTATATGCAATAAACCAGAAGTTGTTATCATAAACTTATTTTTCTTATTTACTCATCAACTTCTAGAATGCCCATGAAACATTCATAACTGATTATGGAATACTGAATATTGAATTTTTATACAAGTATACATATGTTATCAGACAGACAGACATATATTATAGCAGATGCATAACCTGTTGATGTCATGCATTATTTCAGGAACGTGCGTGTCTCCATTGACTCACGGATGTCGCTCTCACAGTGATTGCCCCAAGAAGAAGTGCTGTACCACATTCGGCGACCATTCCGTCTGTACCACGCCCTCCGGCACTTGTGAGTAGATATACACCAGATATACACCAGATATACAAGATATACGTACTAGATATACACTAGATATACAAGATGTACAAGACAACATCAGATATACAAGATATACTACATGTACTAGATATACACCAGATATACAAGATATACTACATGTACTAGATATACACCAGATATACAAGATATACTGCATGTACTAGATATACATCAGATATACAAGATATACTGCATGTACTAGATATACACCAGATATACAAGATATACTACATGTACTAGATATACACCAGATATACAAGATATACTGCATGTACTAGATATACATCAGATATATACATCAGATATATACAAGATATACACGATATACTACATGTACTAGATATACATCAGATATAAACCAGATATACAAGATATACTACATGTACTAGATATACACCACTGTCGGAGACCACACAAGATATACAAGATATACACCAGATATACAAGATATACTACATGTACTACATGTACTAGATATACACCACTGTCGGAGACCACACAAGATACACACAAAGCATACACTTTAGAGTAAATGTCCTTCTCTAACGGTAACCACCTTGTATATTATCACGTATGCAGAAATACTTTGCGTTTATATTACAAAAGTTAAAACAAACATGCATACGTGGAAATATACCTTTGCACTACCTCCTGAAATTTAAATAATCAGTAAATATACGTATGTACGTTAAACCTTTTAATGAGCACTTTTGCATACCTTTGTAAATACATAGAGATTATTAAAAGAGCATGTGTCATTCTGATTTTACGAAATTACCCATTATTTCTTTATCCTTTTGTGCTCTCCTTCGGAAAAAAGCACTGATCACGAACGCCGTTATTCGACATTCGACAGTTGTGGTTTTGTAAAACTGCGTTCGTCATTAGTTCATTTTTCTAAAAGGGGGGGGGGGGGGGGGGGGCTCAAAAGGATTAAGAAATAATGGGTACTAAAGAAATTATTACACTCGCATATGCGTCATACTAATTTTTCAAAACCCGTGAACAAATGCATGTATTACCCTAGCTCTCGCTCGGGAAATACATGATTTTGACACTCGTTTTGTTATATCAGTATGACACACATGCTCGTATGCTAATGTCTTTATATGTACACAAACACAAGGGTCCAAATGTGTCCATATACACGAAAGTTAGGTGTTCTCTTGTGTATGGAACAATCGATGTTCACTTCAAGCTTGATTACTTTCCTAATGTTTTTTTCTTTTATTTCAGATGGAAGGTGCCCGACACAGAGACTGTTGTCGACCATTATACACCCCATCCTGTAATAAACCATGCACATCACACTTGTCTCTTGTTTGTCTATTATTAATTTACGGCTATGGCATCATGAATGTAACATATTACCACCTACGGCACACAACCCAGCAAGGACCACATGCGTGTCTAGCGGACAATTGTTAATTTTGGTGATGTGCTAAGTTTGTTTTCAATATTTGGATTTTCTGAAAATATACAGCTATTTTTGATGTTTTTTCTTCGAATCTTTTAACTGAAACATTTGAGCGACCTATAACTAGAAAACTACTCCATGGATTATTTTCAGATTTAGGGAACAGTTTCCATACTAACAGAAGAGGTGAAGCGCAAAGTTAAATTTTGATATGTGTGTTTTCTGAAAAAATATGATTTTCATGTTTTAAACTTAGAATATATATTAACTTTAAAATTTGTGCGACCTATAACTTAAAAAAAACTTCATGGATTATTTTCCAATTGGGGGTACGATTTCTATACCAAAAGGAGAGGTGCAGTGCCAAGTTCCATTTCGAGAAGCGGACTTTCTGAGAAAATATGTATTTTATCAACATTTGCCTTCGTGGTGGCAGTTGAAAGTCATCCAGCTCTTGGACCATCTTCCAGTCTCTCTCCTCCACTCTTGTACCCCTCTCCCCACCTCTAACGGTGGCAGATACTCGATGACAGCGCGGTAGCCAATTTTGTCCATAGTCGCCAACAGAGAATATGTAGTCCCGCCTGCAGGGGCATGCTGTCTGGTTGTGTGTTTGTTCCAGCCTTGGCATAGTTAAACTTGGAACTTTTCAGCCACTGCAGGTTATTAACATATAGATTTTGACTTCCACCAAAGAGGGTGTATGTTCATCATATGGAATGTCCGCAACATCTCGAAAATAATACGTACCTCAGCTCTCACATTGTATTTTCAAACATTGGCAATTTCCTTAAAGACGTGAAAGGAGACCCAAGATACCGAGAAGACGGTCATACACCACATGGGTGCATGTTCTACAAGAGCATTTCATTTATTTTCTCTGCCCATGACGTAGAGTGAGTCAAGTGGAGATGAGGTGAAATGGGGTTTAACATCGCCTTGCACGTGTGTATGTGTGTCTGTGTGTGCGTCAGTCTGTTTGTACTAGTGTCGGTTTTATAGTGCTAGCCCACTGAGATACCATGCTGCAGTTTATCATGAATACTCCACTCAGACACAGTATACTGACGCCGAGAAGACCAGTCCTTGTTTTATCCGCTTAAGGCCTAGTACCAGGCATGGTAACATTAGGTACCATCCCTTAACGTCTATTGGTAGAACGGGGCCGGGGATCGAACCCCGGACCTTTCTCTCTCCGAACAGACGCTCTATCCACTACATCACGAAGGCATCTTCCCGAGGCAAGACAGTTAACTGACTTTAAAAGTCCAGTTTCCACCCTTGCCGAACTAGGCTGGAATTCCTGGGTTCGATCGTAGCGCCAGCAGTGGCTATTACCAGTTATGTCCCTTCTAAACCTCTCCTAAGAAGCAAACAGATTCCACCTCTCGTATCACTTGCATTTGCTTCAAACAAAATTGCGGCGCCAAGTCAGGACGATCTGCTCGATAATCAAGAAATGCATCAAATCACGTGCGCACCTTGATTAAAGACATGAAAGACTTGGAAAGTATCTGCTGACAACGAGTTGGCAGTGTACATGCTTTGCAAATCCTGCAATCGACAGAAATCTGCATGACAGTTTACAAACCGGATTTCGATTTCGTAGCGCGATTTTGATTGGACTATGCATAGACTCGTAAGTCCATCCAAACTAGAACTCCATAATACCAGCCTAGTTCGGCAAGGGTGGAAACTGGCCTTTTATAGTCAGTTAACTCCCTTGCCTCGGGAAGATGTCACTAAGACGGTCGATACACGTTGACTAACAGGCAAAACCTTGCTACCTGAGCGTCATAACGAGGCGTTGTCTCGATACACACAAATTAAATGGTGGTTTCTCGTTTGTTAATGTGAGCCCCATTATAGACAAGGCAGAGGCGGGGATTTAGAAAGAAGTTTATTTGTTGAGATCAATTTACTTGCAGTTACCTGAAAAAGAAACATATTGATATTAAAATCAGCAGTGAATGGTTTAAAAGATGTGTCATGTATATTTCCAGTACACAAGAGATGACCTGGCTGATTGAGTGTCACCATACTCCAATGTCAATCGTTGCTCATCCTATCAACCATTGGTTTCTGCGGCCCAGACTCGAACATATACTGACTGCGGTGTAAAACAACATTCACTCATCCTAATGAATACAAACAATGTAATCTTATAGTCGTTGACCACTTTGGATCACCCAAGGATCACCCAAGTCATAAACGAATCTTGGGGTTCGGTTCTAACACGTCTTAAGCACCCTAAAAATGAATTGTGGCGGTTTCAGGCGACAGTGTCAACCATGACCTGTTTTTGACCCGAACGTGTCTAACAGTAAACACAACTCATTATTCTGAAGTTTAATTATACTGATTTTCAAACTTCATATACGTTAGCCATTTTAAATACACTATAATATACTTAACATTCTAAAACGACATGTGATAATATTACTATGATAATTTCACATTTTGTGTAAACTCGTTCAGAAGAGATCGTCCAATAATTCGCCTGATGGGGATTCAGCTTTAGAATAGATCCCCAGTAACTTTGCGTGTAAGAGGCGACTACATGGACGGGGTAAGGCTCGGTGACATGGTGGCAGTGTGCCCCGACGGTGGGCATCGTTGCTCATAATATCAATCATTAGTCTGTCTGGTCCAGATTCAACTATTGACAGGCCGCCGTCACATGACATGGACACTGGTGAGTGCGGCGTAAAACAACATGATAATTCATATACTGTCTCACGTACCCATCGCCCCCAGGGGTACGTCGAACTGTCCGTTGGGCGAGCAGGTCATGCCGGTCTTGCATGGACAGGTGAAGGCCATAGTTTTAGGTTTTCCTGATGGGTAGCTCGCCAAGCAGCCTAGACGAAACAATGAAGTATTTCCTTTCATTTATATACTTCTGTGTGAAAGACTGAGATTTCTGAAGACGAGAAAAGTGATATTTCTATTGCAGTGAACATAACACTTACAATTTCACTGCAGTGAACATAACAATTGATATTTCACTACAGTGCACATAACACTTGATATTTCACTGAGGTAAACATAACACTTGATGTTACACTACAGTGAACATAACACTTGATATTTCACTGCAGTGAACATAACACTTGATATTTCACTGCAGTGAACATACCACTTGATATTTCACTGCAGTGAACATACCACTTGATATTTCACTGAGGTAAACATACCACTTGATATTTCACTGCAGTGAACATAGCACATAAAAATATTTCACTGCAGTGACCATAACACTTGATATTTCACTGAGGTAAACATAACACTTGATATTTCACTGAGGTAAACATAACACTTGATATTTCACTGAGGTAAACATAACACTTGATATTTCACTGAGGTAAACATAACACTTGATATTTCACTGAGGTAAACATAACACTTGATATTTCACTGCAGTGAACATAACACTTGATATTTCATTGCACTGAACATACCACTTGATATTTCACTGAACATAACACTTGATATTTCACTGAACATAACACTTGATATTTCACTGAACATACCACTTGATATTTCACTGCAGTGAACATAACACTTGATATTTCATTGCACTGAACATACCACTTGATATTTCACTGAACATAACACTTGATATTTCACTGAACATACCACTTGATATTTCACTGAACATAACACTTGATATTTCACTGAACATAACACTTGATATTTCACTGAACATAACACTTGATATTTCACTGAACATAACACTTGACGGAACTTTAGTCAAACAAGAGCTACCTCCCCGCAAATTGTCTCCCTTTATCGTAAGTGTCTTGCCCGTGCACAAACTGTTGACTTCCTTTCTACGTAAGCGCCACATTGTCAAGGCAAAATAATGACAAATGGTCATTTATGGAGTTAATATCGCTTCTTGCCGTTTGTTATTTTCTTGAAAATGTTTCGTAATAAACTGTTAACGTCTCATTTAACTCGTCAATCTAGACTGTTCGTTTTGCAAAGCGCCAGTGTTTTTATTTGACCAGCGTGCAGTCCTTAGCTTCCAACAGTGGTCTCGTAGCTTTCAAGAATATAAAAAGTTGATTTTGTACATAATCATATACAGAGAACATAACACTTGATATTTCCTGAACAAACGGATCTCGAAATATCGTTGTCGCCATATTCCACAATGCATTAGGACCGAGTATAAATCGGAGAAATATGGGAAGTCAATATTGCGAAGCAGTACTCGAAATTTTCAAATTGTAATCCAATCTTGCACTGATTAAATAATTAGATGTATACATTTATCGAATTCATAATTTGCACTTGCTGTTCCGATGATTCGTTAATCTAGAAATGTGTAAATGTAGATAATTGTACCGGGAACATGACGTCCGGATTAACGAGGGCTCACTGTTGGCATTCCCTTTGTTTATACAATGTGTCGTACTCACTGGAGCCTGTTGTCCCGAGGGGTTCGCACACTCCCCCACCCCCAAGCTGTCTCCGGCCAAGGGGCCTGATCCTGGATCTACAGCACTCATCAGGGCCGCAGTCCGCGCCGCTCTGACAGGAAGTTGGGGTCGCAAGCTTTGTTGCCTGGCGACAGGCGCCTGTAGAAATACATGGAATGTATTGCTTCATCATTTTAACCGTCACATCTTAATTATTTATGTCACACTATTTCGAGATCTGACTATTCATCTATATGTGATAGAGAAACGATACATTGTGTTGCAACTTCGGTGTGTTGTCGATATTGTGATACAACACTTTCCCCAGGAAAATAGAGAATGACATTCTGGCGCTTTGAGGATGCCCTTGTAGTAGTAGTGGTAGTGGTAGTCGTCGTAGTAGTGGTAGTTGTAGTAGTAGTAGTTGTAGCAGTAGTAGTAGTAGCAGTAATGGTAGTAGTAGTAGTTGTTGTTGTAGTAGTGGTGGCAGTAGCTGTAGTGGTGGTAGTAGTAGTAGTACTTGTAGTGTTGGAGCAGTAGTTGTAGTAGTTGCAGTAGTAGTGGTGGTAGTAGTAGTAGACGTAGTAGTAGTAGTGGTAGTCGTGGTAGTTGTAGTGGTAGTAGTAGTGGTAGTTGTAGTTGTTGAAGCAGTAGTGGTAGTAGTAGTGTGATAAGTTGGCGTATCACCCACAAATGTGACCTTTAATATATATAAAAACAACGCGCTAACCAGTACATCCCCATGCATTGCTGATCATTGTACCACGTGGATGTGTCCCCTATCAAGTTGTTTATCACTACAAGTGAGGGCCACAAGGACAAAGAGGCGTGAGTGTTCCTACCGACGGTTCCCATGGGCATATCCATGAATCCCAGAGACTCGCACTTCTGTCCAGAGGCACAGGGACACTTATTTGTGTAAACGCCGTTCTCGTAGAAGCGATTCTCAACATAACACCCTGGAACAAATCATACCGAAAGTTTAATCAAGAGTATGGAATTTATATGTATATTTCCTAATGCATCACTTCAACATATTTAACATAGTTTTTGCTCCAGAAAAATATATATTCGTGACTTTATTTCGGCACAGTTGAGTCTACTCACGTGACTTGGAGGCCTCTGTCCCCTTTGGGTGGCACTGCCCCGAGGTTGCTCGTTTTCCCTTCATGGGGACAAGTGCCATGCAGCACTCACCACTCCCACAGTCGCTCTCAGACCTACAGCTCGTGCCCACAGCAGCCTCGGCCACGCCCACAATCTACGGGAGGTAACTCAAGAGTCAGAAAATCATGACAAGATTAAGAAATTAACCAACTCAAGTCTGGAATGCTTTGGCAAGTCTAGATTGCCTCCGCTCTCGGTATTGTGCTGGCTCCATGTCGATATATATTGGTATATATTTTTAACTGTAGAGGTTATATTCTCCTAGATACAAGGCCTTAGCCATGTTAACGGTCTTTGCGTAGAAATCCCCTTGAAAGTGTTACGTCAATTGCAAACTTAGTTATTCAGTTATATTTTTAATCTAATTTATGTCAAGCCAAGGATCAACATAGATCTTGTGTTAGAGACTGTGAAGCGAGTGAGGGTGGATTAACGTTTAAGAACTAGTCCACCAATTAAGCGGATTCCTACAGTGTACCAAAGATGGGAACTGAACCCTAGCTTTCCGTATGACAAGCACATACTCTAGCCACTGGGCTACCTGACGCTCCTTCAGTGGTCAGGTGAGGTGAAATGAGGTTTAACGTCGAGTCCATCATTTTTGCACTTACATAGCGACGTGCATGCCGATTTATAGTGCTAGCCCACTGAAATACCATACCGCAGTTTAATATGAATACCCCACTCAGACACAGTATACTGACTCCGAGCGACCAGTCCTTGTTTTACCCCCTTAATGCCGAGCACCAGACAGGGTAACAACAAGTACCATCTTTTAACGTCTTTTGGTATGACGCGGCCGGGGATCAAACACCGGACCTTCCGCTCTCAGGGCGGACGCCCCAAGTCATGTAATTGTGAATAAGTCACTAAGGAATACATTGAAAAATTAAAATTTACCATGAGTCCAACGAAGAGTAACATGCTTTGTCAAAGGTTGTGATGAAATGAATGAAACCTGATTGTCTATTTCAGTTTGTAAATCAGGGCCGATAACTCGGGTGCGGCCTTATCACCCGTCAATATGGCGGTTCTCACAAGCGTCAGACCGGGATCCAGGACATACTGATATAAGATATAAAGCTGAACGAAAAAAATGAACATGTGTAGCGTCCTGACATATTTGTATTGTAAGATACATCATTTGACGTTAAACTTTGCCAGTATTTCATTTTACTTCCAAAATTTAACGTCAAATGATGTAACTGATGCGTACTTTAGTGACATTGATTTGTGGGCGTGGTTACACGTTGTCCTGTGTACAGGTCACAGGTACAGGTCACAGGTGGTGGTGGCGAGTAGGTGGATGGGTGACCAGGTGCGAGCTTGTCTCCTGGGGGTTTCTAGGACATCGTTCTGTCCCCCACTGGGGTCAAGCTTGACTCCTGAGAGTTTCTAGGACATCGTTCTGTCCCCCACTGGGGTCAAGCTTGACTCCTGAGAGTTTCTAGGACATCGTTCTGTCCCCCACTGGGGTCAAGCTTGACTCCTGAGAGTTTCTAGGACATCGTTCTGTCCCCCACTGGGGTCAAGCTTGACTCCTGAGAGTTTCTAGGACATCGTTCTGTCCCCCACTGGGGTCAAGCTTGACTCCTGAGAGTTTCTAGGACATCGGTTCTGCCCCACACTGGGGTCAAGCTTGACTCCTGAGAGTTTCTAGGGCATCGGTTCTGTCCCACACTGGGGTCAAGCTTGACTCCTGAGAGTTTCTAGGGCATCGGTTCTGTCCCACACTGGGGTCAAGCTTGACTCCTGGGAGTTTCTAGGACATCGGTTCTGCACCACACTGGGGTCAAGCTTGACTCCTGGGAGTTTCTATGGCATCGGTTCTGTCCCACACTGGGGTCAAGCTTGACTCCTGGGAGTTTCTAGGACATCGGTTCTGTCCCACACTGGGGTCAAGCTTGACTCCTGAGAGTTTCTAGGACATCGGTTCTGCCTCACACTGGGGTCAAGCTTGACTCCTGGGAGTTTCTAGGACATCGGTTCTGCCCCACACTGGGGTCAAGCTTGACTCCTGGGAGTTTCTAGGACATCGTAATGGGTACCCGGTAAGATGATGTTGTAAATGTGACTGTTATCCTTCTAGCGCCTCACAGGTAGCTCTGGTTGTATACTCCCTAAGGAGCTGAGAATGTAAATCGAGTGTACACTCATTCATTGACCGGAATAATGATGTGGCGCTTTAAGCGTGCTTTGTGGTGTAAATTTGGCCCAGTGTAGATGTACACTTTATTAAATTATTACATTTATTTTCATATTTTTTTTATCTAATTCATCTCTCTGTCAGTATAAGTATATGTAAAAGTACTGGACTCTCTCCATTATTTGAAATCAGAAGCTGACCTGGAGTTCACCAGTGTATGCTAATCGCACATGTTGACCAAAGTCACAATTCGATATGCAGAGTTGCGTCCCTTTGAGCGTGCCAGAAAATGATGGTTGTCTGCATTCGTCACCACTCGCCCCTTTCCGTAACCTGCAAGAAGACTCGTCCCCCTATCGATGAATGTCATGTGCGAAAATACGACAAGCCAATCAGAATGTGCGTATGATTTCAAGTTCTTCGTCAAAGAATCCCTCAGATATATTTTTTGATTTTACACATGTCTTCAATCATACTGTATGAATTCCGCATATCCCGATGTCCTATTGCACCTAAAAATTATAGACTATATGGAGAAATATATGTGATCCATCACGCAACGACTTGACAATTGTTTTAGGTATGCCCGTTTGCGCTAAGACTGAACCCGGTCGCAAAAATAGCCATGAGTGGGGCACGAGTCGCTAATCGGCTTGTCCCGGAATAACACGAGTTGGTCACGAATGCATGAGAGGGGCACGAGTCGCTATTCGGCTTGTCCCGGAATAACACGAGTTGGTCACGAATGCATGAGAGGGGCACGAGTCGCTATTCGGCTTGTCCCGGAATAACACGTTGGTCACGAATGGGTTGTCTGTTCGAATCTCAGATTCGCTGGTTGTCAACAATTGACCCGTGCTCCTAGGTTTTATCAGAGATATAATACGACCTGAATTACGTCAGGCTTACTTCCCACATTAATCTGACACCCCGTCATGTAACTATGATACTGTTCAAAGCGGCCGTAAACCACTCTCCCTCCGACTGACAAATCGGAACAGCGAGAAAAGAATATTGTCAATACTCGAATCTGGACCGACACACCAAACATCCACTCCGTCGGACGACACAGAGCGTCATACTCTGTCAATACCTGCTGATCATTTTAGTCTTACGACAAGCAGAAGGCATTCGGACCCGTGAACATCAGGATAGAATAGGTCTTCAGCAACCCATGCTTGCCGTAAAAGGCGACTATGCTTGTTTTAAGAGGCGACTAACGGGATCGGGTGGTCAGGCTCGCTGACTTGGTTGATGCATGTCTTCGTATCCCAATTGCGTGGATCGATGCTCATGATGTCAATCACTGAATTGTCTGGTCCAGACTCGATTATTTCCAGACCGCCGTCATACAGCTGGAATATTGCTGAGTGAGGCGTTAAACAACAAATAAACAAACCAATATTATCCATGGTGGGATCTGGGATCTATTTTTCAAACAAACAAACACACAAACAAACAAACAAAACAAAAGGAGGCATTCGAGGTATACTCTAACCCGGAATCACCATGGCAACAGCCGGAGATCCTGAAATAGTACCTGAACGAATAACCGAAATGGGGAAATCGTGGCGATTCCGTGGTGGAACAGGTTACAACCAACGTATGCTGTAAGAGGCGACCATATGGATCGGTAGTCAGGCTGGCTGATTTGGTTGATAATGTGCCATGGTTCCCCGACGGCGTGGGGCGATGCTCATAATATCAATCACTGGTTCAGACTCGATTATTTACAGGTCGACGTAATGTGGATGAAATATTTACTCTATGCATGTTAAACAAGTAATTGAGTTCATAAACAAACTTTGTTGACAGAAAAAGATTTTATTCATTTAAACTATACTGGAAACTGATATTCATAAACACTAGGGCCGGTCATAAAGAGTTTTATTTTTATCTTAAGCTTGACATTTTTAGAAACGTTGAGAAACACAGGGAACATTTTGAATCCATTTAACTGCTGCTGTTTGACGGAGGACTCTGGTTGGAAAGTGATCAGACGCAGATACCTGTCCAACACAAACAAATAGGGATATTTATGCGAAAACAGATTTAAGCAAACAAATCAGTTACACAATCCTAGCAATCCATTACCCTGCTACCACCCCACCAACCACCTTCCTACCATCCTTCTACTTCCACACTACGGCATCCTTCTACTTCAACACTACACTATCCTAGTACTTCAACACCACACTACCACCACACTATTCTGCTACCATGCCATGCCGTCCTATTATCACAACCATGAGAACACTACCCCATTAATGTCACACCATCCCAACACGCCGCCACCACCACCCCCCTCCCCAGAGGGAGACAGACCCAGCTTACCTTCTTCCCCCAGGGGCACTGTGATCACCCCCGTTGACTGGCACGTGAGGGACGTCACACACGGGCACCTCGGGACAATTGAGCTTTGCTTGCCGGAACCATATTGCGTCAGACAACCTTGAGATAAGGGAGATATAGACTTTAGCAACTGGGGGTGTGCGGTATTATCGGTATATCGGTAAATTGAGGTTCATTCTTTCCGCGATACGTATCACAATATCATTTTTTCATGCTCGATATATCGGGTGATTTCAAATAGCGATTTTTATCATAAGTTTAATGTTATATACAACAAACAAACAAACAAACAAACAACAAAGAACTTGGCAAATGCCCTTGCTGCCTCGGAGCATGCATCCGGGGCCACAAGATAGCTGCGTATTTATTGACTGAGTAAACATTATGTTCTACCAGCATCTTGTTTGGACCATTTATGAACTTCAATTCATACCTTAATGTATCAGACTGCTTCTGAATTCAAAATTTAGAATTATACAATATATGGTGATACGTATCGCAATACAGTCTTGTGCATCGCAAACTATTGTCATACACTTTAAACCTCCAATACCCATCCCTACTAGCAACATGGTGAGGTCAAATGGGGTTTAACTTCGCGTTGAAGATTATTTCACTTAGTATTAGACCACTGATAGATCATAACATGAATACCGAGATGGCCAGTCCTTGTTTTATGCTGTAAGAACAACCACCATCATATGACGGCTTTTTGGTATGACACGGCCAGGGGATCGAACCACCGACCTTCCGCACTCCGGGTAGACGCTACAGCAATATGCTTTATACAGAGACTCCTTGAAAAGCGAGGGTGCCCATTGGGCACTCATTACTGTGAAATGACAAAATCATATTTGCACGACCTTATGAAACTATACACATTAAAAACAAATTATTACAAAAGCAATGTGTTTGTCAACTGACGGGGGACGTGCAGCTAACCATAAGGTCACAGGTTTGTAGTTACGCATGGTTTCAAGACCGTTTTCCATGTGTGTAATGCTGCCACCCCTCCCTACACTCACTTCCTCCACTGGTCTGGAGAGGTGTATAGACACCGTCGCTGTCACCCCTATACTCACTTCCTCTACTGGCCTGGAGAGGTGTACAGACACCGACGCTGCCACCCCTATACTCACTTCCTCTACTGGTCTGGAGAGTTGTACAGACACCATCGCTGTCACCCTCCCTATACTCACTTCCTCCACTGGTCTGGAGAGGTGTACAGACACCATCGCTGTCACCCCTATACTCACTTCCTCCACTGGCCTGGAGAGGTGTACAGACACCATCGCTCTCACCCTCCCTATACTCACTTCCTCCACTGGTCTGGAGAGGTGTACAGACACCGTCGCTGTCACCCTCCCTATATTCACTTCCTCCACTGGTCTGGAGAGTTGTACAGACACCGTCGCTGTCACCCTCCCTATACTCACTTCCTCCACTGGTCTGGAAGGTTTGTACAGACACCATCGCTGTCACCCCTATACTCACTTCCTCCACTGGCCTGGAGAGGTGTACAGACACCATCGCTCTCACCCTCCCTATACTCACTTCCTCCACTGGTCTGGAGAGGTGTACAGACACCGACGCTGTCACCCCTATACTCACTTCCTCCACTGGTCTGGAGAGGTGTACAGACACCATCGCTCTCACCCTCCCTATACTCACTTCCTCCACTGGTCTGGAGAGGTGTACAGACACCGACGGTGCCACCCCTATACTCACTTCCTCCACTGGTCTGGAGAGGTGTACAGACACCGACGCTGCCACCCCTATACTCACTTCCTCCACTGGTCTGGAGAGGTGTACAGACACCATCGCTGTCACCCTCCCTATACTCACTTCCTCCACTGGTCTGGAGAGGTGTACAGACACCGACGCTGCCACCCCTATACTCACTTCCTCCACTGGTCTGGAGAGGTGTACAGACACCGTCGCTGCCACCCCTATACTCACTTCCTCCACTGGTCTGGAGAGGTGTACAGACACCATCGCTGTCACCCTCCCTATACTCACTTCCTCCACTGGTCTGGAGAAGTGTACAGACACCGACGCTGCCACCCCTATACTCACTTCCTCCACTGGTCTGGAGAGGTGTACAGACACCGTCGCTGCCACCCCTATACTCACTTCCTCCACTGGTCTGGAGAGGTGTACAGACACCGTCGCTGTCACCCTCCCTATACTCACTTCCTCCACTGGTCTGGAGAGGTGTACAGACTCCGACGCTGTCACCCTCCCTATACTCACTTCCTCCACTGGTCTGGAGAGGTGTACAGACTCCGACGCTGCCACCAATCTGCCTCTTCTTCCTGCCCTTCACCTGATCGTTACCCTTACAACACTCGCCAGGGCCGCAGTCGGCACCAGATTTGCACGTTACTTTCTTGGCTTGACAAGTTCCTGTGAGATGTAATATTTCCAATTATTCGTTCAAACTTGAAGAGACAAGCATTATTTCAGAGCACTCAATCATTGACATAATGACGTTTTAATAATTTGCATACTTTCCATTCAACCAATCATATGATAAACATTTTGGCATGTATTTCATCCGCGCCTGTCCCCTAACATTTATCGCACGGAATATAAGTGAGGTGAAATGGTGTTTAACGTCGCGTTCAAGATTATTGCACTTATGTAGCGACGTACTGCTTGTACTAGGCCGGACTAATGCCGATTTTAAAATGCTAGCCCACTGAGATACCATGCCGCAGTTTAACATGAATACCATGAATACTACCTGTCACACACCTGCCAACACCTGTTGTATTGCTAATGGTGTACAGCATATCATTGTATATATGTCTGATTAACAACAGACTCCCATAATTCCTCGAGGAACGACTTATGCATTACCCAATAATATGCCCCGTGAATATCCTGGTTAGTACAGGTCTTCTCTTCCGACATGCATGCTTGTCGTAAGAGCCGACTAACGGGATCGGGTGGTCAGGCTCGCTGACTTGGTTGATGCATGTCATCGTATCCCAATTGTGTGGATCGATGCTCGTGACATCAATCACTGGATTGTCTGGTCCAGACTCGATTATTTACAGACAGCCGGCATATGGCTGGAATATTGCTGAGTCCGGCATTAAACCAAATTATATGTTATATGTACTGTAAATGCAAGAGTAAGCATTAGGTGAGAATAAAATATTCTGTCGGTCTGTGTCAGATAGCTGACACGCCATGAACCAAAGGTTATTTAAATCCTGTTCAAAGTTGCTTCAATCACATTCACAAACATATAAACAGGAGTGGGTATGATTTTACGCCGCTTTTAGCAATATTCCAGCGATATCACGGCGGGGGACACTAGAATAGGGCTTTACACATTGTACCCATGTCGAGAATCGAACCCGGCTCTTCAGCGTGACGAGCGAACGCTTTAACCACAAGGCTATCCCACCGCCCCTTTAAATAGGTAGTAGGAAATACATAATCATTATAAACGTTTTTGTAGTGAAGTTGTTTTAAATTTTTACTACATTCTAACCCCCTTGTCCTTGGGGACAAGAGAAACAGTTCGACTTATCCAGAGTTCGACTCATCTGACTCGACCTTGTTACTGTCTGACAGCCGGACTGTGAGTTCGACACATCCGGGGATTCGACACATCCGAGTTCGAGACAACGGGTTCGACTGTATATTGGACTGCACTCGAATTGTAAGTACGCAGTCTATATTTGCTTGGTGCTTACGAATAAATTGATAAAACAAACTTGGGTGTCAAATATAATCTTTATATGCATATAATAAGCAATTATGGACATTTAATTGTGTGCACGCCTGTGCACTACATAAACGTGTGTATTGCATTATAACACGTCAAGTGTACATCACCTGTTTCATCCTGTGGTACGACGAAAAGACCGTTTCCGACACATTCAAGGTTAGCTTCACAAGGACACTGGGAAACAATGCCATTCGGTTGACCCGAGTTATACTTCGTCAAACATCCTGTAACATAGATAATTAAGTCGCTTTACATGATACACAAGTTCAGTATATTCTAAACAAGGCTTTGTACCATCCCCAAACACACAAGTGTCATAATCTCTTTATCATATAATGCCATTCTTCAATTCTGTGCTTGAAAAATTTCTTCTCATCTGTCACAAACATTACCTAAACATTGCAAGTTTTCCTGGAATGCGCGCATTAATATATATAACGTTAGAAGGTAAGTGATGTGTCAGTCGGACAGTGACAACAGTCAATATAGTTCTAACTGAAATCTGTTTCTTATACAGTGGCATAACAACATACATGTATAGGCAAAACTACAGTAGCCTACACAATTATTGTATTGTTTCTACTTGCGGCAATCCATCGGTGTGTACGCTCGAGAGATAA
The DNA here is from genome assembly GCF_023055435.1 of Haliotis rufescens. Classification (NCBI taxonomy): domain Eukaryota; kingdom Metazoa; phylum Mollusca; class Gastropoda; order Lepetellida; family Haliotidae; genus Haliotis; species Haliotis rufescens. Next base: position 680,914 of record NW_025963902.1, read on the forward strand.
CAATTCGGACAAAATCCAACTGTTTTTGTTTTGGGAAAAGGTTCCAACCCGCAGAGGTCTACAAGCGCAGATATGGAACTGATCCCACTAGGCCTGTGTCCTTATTTCGCAATTTCTATCTCCAAAGTCGCCCAAAGATGTAAAATACCTTAGCTACGTCCCAGTTAGACACTGGAATATTCTTCTGAATAATGATAGCAATTTTTGCAGAAGATTCTCCTGATTCCCGATGGTTCATTCTGATGCGATCGCCGAATGACAAGTGCGACGCCATGTTTGTTTGTAAACACTGAAAGTCGACCCTACATGACCTTCATATTCGACATTGCGCCAATGGATATCGTTTTTATCCGTTTGGTTTATATATATATATATATATATATATATATTTAGTAATAATTCGAGAAACGTACCCATTATATATATAATCTTAATCCTGGTCGTTTATCGTACAAAAAAGTACAGTGTTTTTTTGTGCGATAAACAACGACAACGTTTTTATCCGTTGGTTTTATCCTGTCGAGAAAAGTACAGTGTTTCATTGTGCGATAAACAACGACAACATATATATTTAGTGATAATTAAATAATCTTAATCTTGGTCGTTTATCGTACAAAAAAGTACAGTGTTTTATTGTGCGATAAACAACGACAACGTTTTTTTCCGTTGTGTGTGTGTGTGTGTGTGTGTGTGTGTGTGTGTGTGTGTGTGTGTGTGTGTGTGTGTGTGTGTGTGTGTGTGTGTGTGTGTGTCTTTTGGCAGAAGAACTGTCAACGTGCTTCATTGACAGATTCCAGATCACCCGTCTTGCCATAAAGGATAATTGTGTAGCGCTGATAGTGGTGGGCATCATATTAGTGCAGATTTGCAGTGCAGTTGAAGGCCTGGGTGACCTCGGGGTAGGAATTCAAAGCCTCCCATGCCGATTTCTTTCCCTTCCCGCAGAATGCCGAAGTTGTGTCACAGCCTGTGTAACAGTGGCACATGGGAATTGCAGATGGTATTTGTAGTTGGTATATGTGTAGTTATTGTCAGTGCCAAAGGCGACCAAGATGTCTGCAGCTGGATACTTGGTGAGCAGGGCATGGAACTTGCTGATGATGATAACGACAGCATCCGTCCCACAGTGTGTACGAAGCCGGTAGAACAGCCATGCTCCAGGGCATCAAGCAGGTGAATCAGTATTCAGGTCTCAGCCTCTTCATGGTTACATGGCAGCATGGAGTGCCTGGTGTCTGTTCCAACCACTCTGATTCCAGACGTAATGAAAACCTGCTTGCCAATTGGCCACACAGTGCATGCAACCCTGCTGGAGAGGGAGATTAAAGAGTTCCTACTTGTTCATAGGGTCACGCACTTAATCTGGCCAATTCCTTGGTGGCTTGTTCTGACTAGCCACCTTCCGTCGTATCCCCTTGCCTCGCTTCTACCTTGTTGACTCTGCTCGTGATGTAGGTATCCCAGACCACGTCAACTCTTTCAGAGGTCTCCAAGTGTTTCATTATGTGCTGAACACAGACACCACTGGCATATACGTCTAATGTGGTAATGTCGGTAGTGGAGAGGAAGTGCACCATGTCACGGATGTGAATAGGAAGCCATCTGGCTTAGTTCTGGTGACCAAGGGCGAAGAACCATGGCACGATAGCCCTCAGTGATTCCACATAGGGGGGAAATCCTGTTTTCTTTGGGCCCACACAAATATCTGACCCAGCATTTCCATGTTCAGGAACCGCCGTCATATAGCCGGAATATTGCTGAGTGCGGTGCTAAACAACAAACCAACCAACCAACCAACCAACCAACCATGTTCAGGATAGCATCCCAGTACTGGAATGTTGGACTCTTGGTGATCATATCTTGTCTCCAAGCTTCTTTGGTCTTCTCATCATGTGGTCCCACAGTCACCATGTCCAAGAAGGCATCCTGTTGCAGCTTGGCCAATGCCAGAGCGCTCACTTTGTGGGCATGTCTTGTCCTGGTGAGGTGCGACGCTTTAAGGAAGGAATCAGCTGTGCCAGAGGATGCGATACTGGCCTCAGTCGGTGCAATGGTCCATCCAGAGGCTTCCAAGTATTCCCCGTATGTGTTCCACGTTGGTCATTTCAAAAGGGAGACCACCAAACATGATTATCTTCACCATGTGTTTGAGACCAGTTCCATTGAACAAACTTGGCCAGTGCGTATCCACAGCCATTATTGGGATCTATCCAGGAATCAGAAACTGCATGGCTTCGCGCTGTAATCCATCCCATGCTTGATCATGGAAATTGTAGCAGCCTTCTCAAAGAACAGTGGCAAGAGTTGTGTGAGGGCAGTCAGTACATCATCTGATACGCCTTGTAGAGATGGGTGGTAGGCTGACCAGGCCAAAATGTCCCCCTTGTGCTCCCCCCCCAGGTGTCCCTCCACAGCTTTGATCGGATTGGGTGTATTGGGAACAGCCACATTGGCCTTCTTGAGTGCAACTGCCGGCACAATGGTGAAGTTGTCAGGCAACCGATGATTCTTCTTCGTTTCTGGAGAGGGCATGCATATTCCATCCTGGAAGTGTCCCACATTGGACTTGGGCCCCGTTCCTCAAAGCGATCTTAGCGCTACGATTGTTGTAAGTCAGTGTTAAAGAATTGGAGTTACGATCGACTTAGCGCTAAGATCGCTTTGTGGAACAGGGCCTTGGAGGGGAACTGAAAGAGACTGATGCCTGTGCAAAGGAAGGACCATAAGGCTGTGGTACTTGATGGGTTATGATCAAGCTTGTCTAAGGCACTCGTGATGAAGAGCCTTTTTCGCAGCTGAACAAGTGGTATTTTGCATCTATTGCAATGAGGTCACCACCCTCAATTCTGCTCAATAACTCAGTTACTTGCAGGTCTGTGGTCATAACCCTGACATTGTTATCTGCCTTTAGAGTCATGAACTCATGAAGATGTCCATCAGGTTTTCTACATAAAATACATCAATGTCTTTTCCAAAAGTGAGGGGTGCTGGCAATTTATTTAGCTCCCCAAAGCATGCACATTTTCAGGAAGGATTTATATGGCTCAGATCTGTCTTCAGTTCCAGGTTCATTTAAAGGGCATCGGTGTGCTTCAGCAGTAGGCTGTTGTCATACAATGCATAATACCCAAGCTGCTAAACAGACATATATCTTAAAGATATTGATTGATTATTGGCATAAATACTCATCTAGTGACATACTAAATAGTTTTGTTGCATTCCTTGCCCCAGAAAATGTATATTTTGACACCAATATTGACCCTCTAAGGGGTTAGGAAGACGAGAAATTGGCACTTATAGATGTTACATTTTTTAATCAAAGGTGGCTGCCATCCGCCATCTTGATGAAGTGGCTCCCATCAAAAAGGGCACGTGGAAAAATTTGGTGCCTTTTTCCAGCATGTCCCCATCATCTTGCTAAGCTGCCTGACCACAAGAGCTAGATCGTTGAACTCTGTTTTCTTAGGGGGTAAGTTCATTTTCACTTGACAACTTTCTAAATGGCACTGCGTATTCATAGCTTTCAGGGGTAGCCTAGTGGTTGAAGAGTTTGCTTGTCACGCCGACACCCAGGTTCGATTCCCGACATGGGTACAATGTGTGAAGCCCATTTCTGGTGTCCCCTGCCATGATATTGCTGGAATATTGCTAAAAGCGGCGTAAAACCTTACTCACTCACTCACTCATAGCTTTCGGACATGGGAGTCTTGCCCATTTACACAAAGTATGTGATCTAGGGGCGTGTTGCAAAGCGTGAATCGCTTGCAAGCGATGAACAGCGATGCCTTACAACAGTGTGCAAACTATCAGCTGCTTTCAATCGAAAAAATCGCTGGCTGAGTTCGCTTTGGTTAAAAACCAAAATAGCAGCTGACAGCGGAACAAGAAAGTCTTGACTGGATCAACGAAGAAATGAGTAAAGGTTGTTTACACCCCATCATCCTCAGTCTGCTCCACATCTTCAAATTAGTCATAAATATCTCCAGCTCGTCATAGAGCCTCTTTTATTATGTTCTTCTACGTCAAGGCAACCAAGCGGTAGCTGCGCCGCCATTTTGGAAGTGTGCACATGCACTTAGAACTGTTGCAGACCCCGGGATGAGCAATTAATTTGCTTTCTCTAAGCAATCCCTGACTTGCAACGCGCCCCTAGACTACCAGTGGTTAGTCTGAAGTGGTTAGAAAATTACAGTCCTGAAAGCCTAACAACTGCACCAGACACCAACCTACACAATACCAAGTGAAAAGTTTAATGTGCATATGCGGAAAATATTTTCCCTTTTGTACTTGAACAATCATCAAATTCACATCAACATTACATGTTGAATGCAGAAATATGTGGCTTATCACATTGTGTAACGGACACTGCTGTACTTAAGTTGGCGAATACAACCAGGAGTTTCTCACAGCCTGGTAATGTTAATGTCATGGTTTGTTTGATACCAACTTCTTTTCAAACATGATCTGTCGTTGCAATCCATTGTTAGTAATAGTCATTATTAAATGTGGCATTGAAATGAAGTTCACAATGCATAACAGCCCTGGTGTAAACAACTATGATAATACATGTAGCTGCGCATGGACTTGCACACCACTTTAAATTTTGAATACTGTACCGAACATTTTTTATGTCTTACCAACTGCACCTGTCAACCACACGCACAACAGTTAAAGGTTGATGTGACGGGACAAGAGAAGAGAATGTGATCCACATACAACTACAGGAAACTCGTAACTTAATTCATATCATCAATGAAGACCTTCAAACATTCACAAAGGACGTTTGCAAGCGGGCAGATTAGTTTTCGAAGCCGATGTCAGCCTGTACGTGTATGGGCAGGCCCATGGGCATATAGTTTAAATCTTGAGTTTTCGAAACATTATTTTTTCTTCCTTAGTATGTACAGATGAACACAGCATGTTGAATTTTGTAAATGACCTAGACTGGCCACAGCATGGAGAGTTTCTAGACAAATGGGTTTCCATAATTAAAAAGGGACGTGTTGAATTATATTGAACTTAATTTTGGCACTGTTCAGTAAATGTTGGACCAAATAAAGTTCATATACTTGGTTCACTCTTTTTGACAATGATAGGAAAAAATATATCAAAGACTGAACGAATCTGGTTACCAGCTGGTTATAATGCTACGAAACTGCTGTCCAGCTAATAACTTTCCACAATGATGGCATGATTCGTAGCTAGGTTACAACAGGTGTTTCAAACATCTATTCCCGTTTGGATTTTGGTTTAGAATGTCTCCAGACCCTAATCCATGTTTATCGTAATAGGTGACAAAATAGCTTGGTTGATTGTGTGTCTTTGTGCGTTGAGTTCATAGGACGTTTCTCACTGTCAGTCACTGGTTTGTCTCCATCATTTACACTTGGAGTGGGATGTGGAAAAAAGATGTTAGATCTTTTTTCTTGATTATGGTACTTGCTTTATACATTACTAATCTGTAGGCTGATGTACATGTATTGAATCTATTTATAATATATTTCATCTTTGGATTAACAATATAATGCTTATTGAATATAGTTCAAGTTATAACTTTGTCATAATGTGAAACATTGTTGTTTTCACTGCAGCCAGGGACAAAAGGAGACAACAGCATTCCAGGAGATACACATGGAGATGTTGGATGTATTGAGGAATACACCAAATACACCAGGAGCTGTGAATGATGCAAACGTAAGTGCAGAAACTGTTGTTAAATACCATTAGCTACTAGATCAAATATCCTTTTGTGTTTTTTTGGCTTTAAATTATTGCTAAGAATTGGATTTGTATCTGCATTCAGCCACTGACCGTTAAGTAGGTTGGGGTGTTCCTGGTGTACCACTTTTTGTATTCAATGTGATGCATGATAGTGTTATGCTATTATAGTTACCACAATCATTTATCTACCCCTGAATGAAAATTAAAATATGTTTCCACCAAACACCTACAAATATATTATTGTTAGAATACTGATAAACGTTATCTTAACTTGAATATTGTCTCTTCAGTTGGATATATATATTTTTTAATACCTTCTTTAGATTTTTTCAGAATTTGTTCCTTAAACGTTTCCAAACCATACAAATTCACGTGAAGAAAACGTTTTCAAAAGCATTTCTGAAATCGCTTGATTTCATATGCATTACATTGGTGACAAAGACCATTTGTCATTTAATTCTAAAATGTATGAAGAATTCGGTGATGCATTTATCGCAGCTGAGCTGTAAATATACGTGATGCAATAGATGTCTCATAACCGGCCTACGTGAAACGTGTTTTTTTGTGAACACTAGCCAATAACATCTTCCCGAGGCAAGTGAGTGAGTGAGTGAGTGAGTGAGTGAGTATGGTTTGGTTTTTCGCCGCTTTTAGCAATATTCCAGCAATATCACGGCGGGGGACACCAGAAATCGGCTTCACACATTGTACCAATCTCGGGAATCGAACCCGGGTCTTCGGCGTAACGAGCGAACGCTTTAAACCCCCCCCCCCCCCCCCCCCCCCCCCAAGTGAGTTAACTTACTATAAAACTCCAGTTTCCACCCTTGCCGAACTGGGCTGGTATTATGGAGTTACATTTCGGCTGGACTAACGGGTCTATGCATAGTGCAATCATAATCGCGCACCTAAATCGAAATGCGGTTCGTAAAATGTCGTTCAGATTTTTGTCGATTGCAGGTTTTGCAAAGCATGTGCACCGCCAACTCGTTGTCAACCGATATTTTCCAAGTCCTTTCGAGTTTTTTAATCAAGGTGGTCACGTGATTTGATGCACTTCGCTATGTGAGACCCGTTTTATCACAATATAGATCTTCATTATCGCTCAGATCGTCTTGACTTGGCGCCGCCGTTTTGTTTGCAACAAATGCAAGTGATACCAGAGGTGGAATCTGACTGGTCCATATGAGGGGCTTAGAAGGGACATAACTCCTAATAAGCACTGGTGGCGCTACGGTCGAGCCCAGGAATTCCAGCCTAGTTCGGCAAGGGTTTGAAACTGGACTTTTAAAGTCAATTAACGCCCTTGCCTCATGTATTTTGAATTTTATTCGACGCAGTGCATGAGGGTTGAAGAGGAGGGACATATGTATGTCGTTACATGCTAGGGGGCACGGGTGGCCCAGTCGTCTAAGGCGCCGCGATTCGCGGTGCAGAGTTGCGTCCCTTGGGCACGCAAAAACCTGTGATTGTGGGTTCGAATCCCGGTTCGCCCCGATTATGTTTCTAGGTTTGTCAGCACCATACCCGTGCTCGTGGGTTTCACCGAAGTGGTAAACGTCTTAGACCTGCATCACTTCGTGCTTTCCTCCCACATTAAGCTGACGCGCCGTGATATAACTGGAATAATGTTAAAAGCGGCGTTAAACCCAACTCACTCACTCACGTTACATGCTAAAAAACCCATAACGATCAACACAGACGTAGGTGAACATTCCACTGAAACATGAGTAAGTTATGAATGACTTACCATCAGGACATTTGTCCGTCATAATTTGACTCTAGGTCATCACCATAGAGTAGCCAATCACAGGATTGGAATTCGATCTCACACACGTTCTATACCAGTCATCTCAAATGTGTTTCTCACCCACATGTGTGCGAGAAACAATGAAACCCCGTTATAACGTCAGTACACAGTTTACACTAAACACTAACCTTGGCCAACTGTCTGGAGGTGTTGACAAACTCCCGAACGGGAGAATAAGGATCTCTTCTTCCTGCCGATTTGCGGGAATGTGCTAACGCAGCATTCGTCTGTGTCACAGTCGGAGCCTAATCTGCATCGGGTAGTTCTCTCTGGTTTCGCTATAACATGCAGTGATACCTCGTTATAGTGTCACAATTTGCTCTCTACGAATGCCTAATGGTGCCACTTTGGTTGCATTAATTTACTTAATAAATCGACATTTCTCGTTATTTCAATTATTTTCATAAAAATTAGAATTTTTTTTAAATAAACATGAAATAACGAGAAAGTAATCGAAGTAACGAGAAAAAGTCATAATTGGAATTACCAATAGTTTGGAATTTCGAGTTTTTTAAAAAAGCTTGATATAACGAGAAAATAAATGAAAATGCAAGAAAATAATCGAAGTGAAGAGAAATAATTGAAATTTTGAGTTTTTGAAATAACGAGAAAATCATCGAAATTACGAGAGAGAAAAAATCCCTCGTAAAAACGAGCAAGTAATTGAAATTACCAAAATAAAAGAATACTGTCATACAAACAACATGTGTAATTAAATGCTCCACTCACACTTACACAGGAGCTCGACCTCGGGGACTGACACGACCAGAAGCTGAAATAGACAACAGAACGGTCATTATAAGCGTTATAGGAGGTTACCCGTTCATAGCCTTATACCGGGATACAGAGCCGCATACGGTGCACTTTGAAGTTTATTGTATTTATATAGCGACTAGTGTGTGGGTATGCGTGTGTGTTCACCTTTGGCATACAGTTCTACAGCTTTCTTCTTCTTACCTGAAAAGTTAGAAGCTAATTGTTCATTTTTAGCGACATACATGATTAAATCTGTACAGTAGGGAGGTGTTTGTTTTTGTTTGTTTTTTGTTTGTTTGTTGTTTAACGCCGCACTCAGGAATAGTCCAGCTATATGACGGCAGGGGTAGGAGTTCATGAAATTATACATTACTGTTAAATTAACATGTGGAATCAATAGCCCGTTACAATTCTGAAAGGATGTTTTACTCCCAAAAGTGCCAGATCTCTCAAATAGATATGTTAAAGTCACTTTGATTTCGCTTGTTTTAAATCATAAAATTGTTTGTTTGTTTGTTGTTTAACGCCACACTCGGTAATAGTTCCGCTATATGACGGCGGTTTGTATATAATCGAGCCTGGACCAGACAATCCAGTGATTGACATCATGATCATCGATACACACAATTGGACACGATGACATGCATCAACCAAGTCAGCGAGCCTGACCACCCGATCCCGTTAGTCGCCTTTTACGATAAGCATAGTCGCCTTTTACGGCAAGCGAAAGCTATCGAGAGAGCGTCAAACCCAATACTGCAATGAATCACTTTGAAACTAACGTGAAGGTACTTGGAGGTGGAGCGGTTTAAACCATGTGTTCAACCAATCTTCAGATCATGCGGTTTGTATACACGTGTTTGCACATTATAATTTGATCATGTATTCAAACAGTGACTATCGGGAATGCCTGTTGTGTCGTTGAATATTGTGCTGCACATTTGCTTTGTACTTGGCTAGGTCGGCAGTGATGCGGTATAGTGTTAACAGCATTAGCCAAAGTACACGTTGTTTGTCAGCCCTACGTGTAATACATGTACATTTGACAACTGAAAAAAGTAGAGATTCTCGTACGATTTTGGGTACGAGAATCTGTACTTTACTCAGAAAGTGTTATCTCCAAAATAACATTTGTTACATTTGACCACTTTCTAAATGGCATTGTGCATTCATAGCTTTCGGCCATAGGAGCCGTGCAAATTTACACTTGTCAGAGGGGTACACAAAGTACGTGATCTAGACTACCAGTTGTCGGACTTTCATTTTTGTAGAAGCCTCGGTGGCTGAGTGAGTTAGATCGCCGACTTTGTGTGCTCACGATTAGGTGCCTCACTCTGGCAGTATGGGTTCAATCAAGACTAAACCCCAAAAAGTACGAGAATCTGTACTTTACTCAGAAAGTGTTATCCCAAATATAACATTTGTTACATTTGACATCCCTTATCACACGTGTTATGAAAAAAATACGTACAGCATATTGTGATAAGAATACAGACACTCTGTGGTAACACATGACTGATTGTTAGTTTTGTCATTAATTTGTACTCGATTTTAAGGGAACAGGTACTTCCTAAATATTATTGCATAAGTCCAACTCTAGTAAACTAAAACAGTTATATAGCTGCAACCCCTCTGTTATAAGAAGATTTGCAAAGTATGTATTTCTTGCGCTCAAGAAAAGGAACACTCTTCTTAAGGATGTGCCAGTTTTGTAGAAAGATGCCATTGTAACAATGTGAGACTGATTGTTGCCAGTGTGCATAACATGACATTGTGATGGGACCCGATCCACGGGCCGGTGAATAAACTCATTCATTAACTGGTACACAGTAGAAACAACTCTTCTTAACGTACATACTTTTATATGTTTCTATGGTTCGCGTTTCTTTTGGCGGTGAGTATATATGATCCCCAATATCTGTTATCTCTGTTATGTGTCATCAACATCAACATCCACCTGCAGCAGCCCCCCCCCCCCCCCCCCCCCCCCTCCCCACCACCCACACCCACACACACACACACCTGCAGCCCCCTTGACCACCCCGCCATCTTTAATTTTGTGAATGAGGTTACAAAGACCCGGCACCCCTCACGATGTTTTACGTGGTGTTCACAGTTACTGTGTCATCAATCTCAGCCCAAGGTAATAAGAGAGAAGAAGGCGGTCGGGTGTAGATGCTACAGTACGTCATGTCAACAACACACGCCAACAGTTGTGTGTCTACGCGTCCGAATGTATCCGCACCCTTGCTCGTACAGTTATAATTAGATCGAAAGCAATGTGGTTCTGTATATAATGAGACATGTTGTCGAGGTATATTGTATCAAGATAATGGCGACGCGCATTACCGTCAAAGTCGCACGGTATATTCGTTAAAGGAATGTTTCGAATATAACAGAGTAGAGATAGATATATTTTATCACGGTGTCACATATTGTACATAATAAAAATATAATATGTTATTTGAGCAATACAATGTACAATATCCAGCCTGGTAAAGGCTTACCAGACACTTCTTAAAACATGATTAAAACATAAATTATATTAAAACCACGAAACATTAAAATGTACCTGTATAATAAAATAAATACATTTTCTACATGAATTAAATACGTAGTTTGTTTATAGAGTTATTAGGTGGATGGCTCAAGCACCAGTAAAGGTGTTATCAGCGAGTGAGTGAGTGAGTGGTAGAAACGTACACACGTGTCAGTATGAAACCTTAATAAATGGGCTCCTGAATGACAGTTTTCTACATATTTTCATGTTGTTTTGGAAATACTGTTTGTTGTTTAACGCCGAACTCAGCAGTAGTCCAGCTATATGGCGGGTGTCTGTAAATAATCCAGTCTTGACCAGACAATCCAGTGACTGACATCATGAACATCGATCCACGCAATTGGGATACGATGACATGCATCAACCAAGTGATGTCCCGTGCTGTCCCGTGTGTCTGAAAACGGTTCCACAGTCTTGTAATGGTGCTTGGTCGATGGCTTGGTCGATCAACATTTTTTTTATAGCCAAGTCATGTTGGTGTGTTTCGGCGCCAGGTTCTCACGTGGTTGTGTTTTTTGCGATTTCCCCTCTTTTCGCCAAACTTCTGCAGTACCTCATTCTTTCAACACAAATCAATCCCAATCCATGCAGAAATGACCAATTCATTGTTGGTGTTCGTTATGTATGGATGTCGGCAACACTCTGTCGGATATTTACGACTTTATTACTTTTGCGTTTCTTTTTTGGCAGAGTATATATCAATCTAGGGGTTTCTTTTCAGCATACCATTTTATATCACAGACAGTGCGTCTCAGTTTCGTAATTTACATCGCGTAGATGTGAAACGGACAAAGACTGTACATAGTCATCTTTAGTTGTTTCGGCGGTACAGAATAACTATAGCTGCCTTAGTTCACTGAGGTGTATCAGTCAGTGTGTCAGTGAATCAGCCAGCCAGCCAACCAGTTTTGTTTTAAAACGTAATCAGCAATATTCCAGATGTATCGCTGCGGTCTGTAATTAATCAAGTTTCGACAAGGCCAAATAATAGTGGTTGATCTCAGGAGCAACTGTCCAAAACATCCACGTCATCGCAACACTTTCCAATCAACCGATCGTTATTAGTCGTCTGATGAAAAGTAAGACTTATTCGTCTCATTGATAAGTAAATGTATTGCTTCGTATTTCTTAAGCCTGACAATTGACAATTCATAAATACTTCATTGACAATAAACATTTTACAACCAATGACACCTACGCATCACACCAATAAATATATATCTACGATAAACGGTCGGACCCCGATATCGCGAACCTAGAGGGTTGTAACTTCGAGATATCCGGACATTCGTTATATCAGAACGTTCGAGATATCGAGGCATGGACAGCTAGACTGACAGGTGAAGCTACAGACTGAGTTTTAGAGGACCACAGCATATACGATAAAATTAACAATACAACAGGTTTTGGCGATGACGAATTGAAATGTGTTTCGCAGGTAATTATCAATAGAAACTGTGCCAAATGTACATTTCTATATATATTACGTGCAAGATTGACAACAGCTGTGATTGCAGGTGGTCTTTATGTTTACACAATTAACACAACCTAATTTTTATTTTAGGAACTGAAATATCAGGAACAGTTTGTTTGCACTTCTGGCTTCTGTGGATTAAGCTACGCTAGAAAATGCTGCATGTGATCTCTGTTTTTGACTTCATCCCGGATTCCACAGCCTGTAGCTGGGAGAATTGATGCAGCTTCGGGGGGTTCCCGTATTTAGGCCCATCCGAAATTAAGACCATGGGCGTAATATCGGAAAACAATCAGATTACTTTATAGAAATAATATTCTGCACGTGAAGAAGTTTGTAACATAATTATCTTATTCAAAACAAGAAATCCGACATCATGATGTACTATGATGCATTATAGAGAAGTATAAAGATTAAAACGAGTACGAAGTTACTATGTCGCTGTGATGTCAGCTTTATGGCTTCGTTCCTTGTTAACGTCTAATGTTGGTATCTTGAGTCTGACGTAATCCTTTTCGAGTTTGACCGCCTCCGTGGTCTTGTGGTAGAGCGTCCGCCCAGAGAGCGGAAGGTCCAGGGTTCGATCCCCGGCCGCGTCATACCAAAAGACGTTAAAAGATGGTACTTGTTGTCCCTGTCTGGCGCTCAGCATTAAGGGGCTAAAACAAGTACTGGTCGGCTCGGAGTCAGTATACTGTGTCTGAGTGGGGTATTCATGTTAAACTGCGGCATGGTTTCTCAGTGGGCTAGCACTATAAATCAGCATCAGTCCGGACTAGTACAAGCAGCCACACGCACACACGTGCATGCCCGTCGCTATATAAGTGCAATAATCTTGGACGCGACGTTAAACCCAATTTCACCTCACCTCACCTTTTCGAGTTTAATCCCTGGGCTTAATTTCGGATAGAACATTAAATAGTGGTATTTCCCGTGGCTTATATACGGACAATACCGGTTTGTGTAATGCTTAGCTTCCAGGTAACCATGTAAATGTATTAGTTAATTGTGTTAACATCCATTGCTCACATCCTCATTTCTCTATATGCTTGTACTCTAACAATAATGTCCAAATCACATGAACTATTATAACGGTTAACAATGTTGCAGTTTACAATACGAGCGAGAAGGGAGGTAGGTGTTATAGAATACAATGAAAAAACTCACCAGCGAAATAACTGGCAACAACAGCATTGTGGTGGAGCCTGTTAGACAGTGGGGAATATACAACTGACTTTAACGCCGGCGGCTATTTAACGGTCTTCAATAAGAGGTCAACCAATAAGAAGTGAGTATATGCAGGTAGCGGACCAATCAAATGGTCTATCCGGGTCGGGCTGAATGGTTCGGTGATTTCACGGCTTATAGGGAATCTAATTTTTTTAGGTGAATTGCCGTGTATGACGTCTTGTTTTGTTAGCCCTCCGTTTACGAAATAATTTTTAAAAAAATACAATCTGGTAGACGGTCAACCACTTGAGGACACACACACACACACACACACACACACACACACACACACACACACATCCCCCCTACCTTATGATAAATGTCACAATATATTATCTGTGAATTGTCAAAGAATCACTGCTTATTTGCTGTTCAAATAGAAATTGTCCCCTACAAATGTTGGCGTAATGTGGAAAAGCTTCTGTCAACAGGGGAGGGTCATGGATAGCGCGACTTCGTCAACAACTTGTCATTAGCATTTAACCTGACAAGTAATCTGTGTGCTAGCGGCACTGTGACCTACATCATTAGAGAGTACCCGTAGAGATCCGGGTCAGAATAGGTCTTCAGCAATAACATGCTTGTCGTAAGAGGCGAGTAAAGTACTGTTGGAAATGCTAAAAAAAATATTTTCTGGCTTCATCTAATAAACAGAATAATGGAGCTATGAAAATAGCATACATATAAAAAAAAAACGCAAATCTATCTAATCTAGCCTATCCTAACTGGTACTGTGATTAGCCTAATAAAAAGGTACTTTTACAGATACAATGATGATGACTTAGAAAATATTCGTGTGTTGTCGTGCATGACGGAACGGCCTGAAGCGTGAGGTAAAGCAGTAAAAGCGTTATCCAGTATGACACCTCCCACCCTCCAGAAATTCCTCTCAGTATGGAACTAGTCACAGAATGTGTCAGGTTACTACTAAATACAAACAAGGCTTTCCCCATTGCTTGACCCGTTGGTTGAACATGTAGAGCACAGTCTCTGATGTAGTAGGGAGGGAGGTTTTGTATGTCTTCCAAGTCCTGTAGTTAATGTATGGTTACTTAATCTTAGTTTAGAAAAGTGCACTCGATATTTCCGTATTTTACAGTGACTGAGATGAGGTTCTAATTTTATCTCATTTTTAAATGCCCTGTATGTCCTAAGTTTGTTTCATGTGCCTTTAGTTGCATTAGCATCTGAAGAGTTTCCTTGAAGTGAGCATCTTCCCGAAGCAAGAGAGTTAACTGACTTTAAAAGTCCAGTTTTCACCCTTGCCGAACTTGGCTGGAATTACTGGGCTCGATCGTAGCGCCACCAGTGGCTATTACCAGTTATGTCCCCTCTAAGCCTCTCCTATCGACCAATGAGACTCCACCTCTCGTATCACTTGCGTTTGCTTCACCCAAAATGGTGGCGCCCAGACAGGGCGATCTGATCTATATTGTGATAAAACGGGGCTTACATCGCGAAATGCATCAAATCACGTGAGCACCTTGATTAAAAACATGAAGAGATTTGGAAAATATCTGCTGACATCGAGTTAGCGGTGCACATGCTTTGCAAATCCTGCAATCGACCGAAATCTGCACGACATTTTACGAACTGGATTTCGATTTCGGTGCGCGATTTTGATTGGACTATGCATAGACTCGTTAGTCCAGCCAAAATGTAACTCCATAATACCAGCCTAGTTCGGCAAGGGTGGAAACTGGACTTTTATATAGTAAGTTAACCCACTTGCCTCGGGAAGATGTGAAGTGAGAGTCTAATTTAGACTTTATTGTCTTTTTGAATGTTGGTGATAGGAAATCTGAATTACTTATAATATTGTGGTTTTATTCTAAGAATAGATTGAGTTGGTTTACCCACGGACCGATGTAGCCAGGTGTATACCCATACTATCCTTTATTCACCAAAGATCTACTTTCAGCAAAAGTATTCTGAAGTATTATGGGTTTTTTCACATTTTCCATAGGCAAGGGAGTTAACAGACTGTAAAAGTACAGTTTCCACCCTTGCCAAACTAGGCTGGAATTTCCAGACTCGATCGTAGCAAAACCATTGGCTTTTACGAGTTATGTCCCTTCAATGTCCCTCCTATTGTCCAATCAGATTCCATCTCTCATACTTGCAATTGTTTTAATCAAAATGGCGGCGTCAAGTCAAGACGATCTGATTGATAATACATAGATCCGACCGGGAGCCATTTAACCAATCAGAGCCGAATAGCTTGACACTAGGAAGTCATCTTGTTCCCAAAGCGCTAACGTTATCCAAGACTTTTACAGCCACGTGTTGTATTGTTGGTTTTTTGCACGAAGGCGACTTCTTTTGAATTCTAGGTATAAGCATGAAGGCGAATCGCGGTGCTCTTTGAAGTTTCTTGAATATGGACGAGGTTTGAAATGGGTTAAGACACCTAGGGATGCTCCGGGACGCGCCAAATTCGTAGCGGCGATATCAGCGCAAGCGGTGCCTGACATTTCGACGACGTTGGTACAAGCAAACCATTTGAGGATTCGATTATGGACGACGTCGGGAATGGATATAAATACCCTGGAACACTCCGGCATACGCGAATTTCATAGCAGCGATGTACTGCAAGTGGTGCCTTACTTTTGACGACGTTGGTACCAGCAAACCATTTGAGGATTTGAATATCGCCGAATATTTTTTTGTACGCGCGTCATTTGGAATCTGCCATTGCTGCTTACAGCTATATTCTAATTTGGACATATATTTGCTGAAGTTATGTGCATCACATTCGAGATTTCTTCCCACGCCCCGAGGTGGTGTCATGTATACAAACGGCAATCGAAAGGTATAGTATTGGAGATGTGGGATGCACTACGTAACATTGAAAAGGGACCGTGAGAACTGTCAACGACATACCGACACCAGAGGGAGCAGCCTATGCATGTCAGTGTATAAGCAGAGTTACCTGTTCACCACGACTGCTGTACATGTATGAGTGTACGGGTCTTACCTCGCGAGGTGCATCAAATCACTTGAGCACTTTAATTAAGAACATGAAGAGATTTGCAAAATATCTGTCGACAACCAAATGGCGGTACACATGCTTTGCAAATCCTTCAGTCATGGATTTACAAAATCTGAGCTGCAGTTTCTCGAGAATGAATGAATCAGAGTTGTTCAGGAGGATCGATTCTATACCCCAGATTTCGCTATTATATAGGAGTACAGGCTCGAATAATGTTTTGATGAAGAGCTGTTGGTATATCTTGGTTAAAAATGGAGACTGAAGCTTGTGGTAGGCCTTAGGGCCTTTTTCAGGAGAGGTTTAGCAATATTTTTAAGTTTACCATTTGCTTCAAATGTAATTCCTAAGTAATTATATCTATCCGTAACTAGTATTTTTTATCACCAACATTTGTTTTGTCATCATTAATCTTTGGGTTATTTGTTGCTCAAAATACACTTAGACCATCAAGTATTTTCAAAATCTTTTTATGTTATTAATCAAAGCACTCACGTGATTTCGTGCATTTCGCGAAGTAAGACCCGTTTTATTACAATAACGATCTTGAAGCTAGTTCAGATCGCCATTTTATTTGAAGCAAATGTAAGTGATATGAGAGGTGGAATCTCATTGGTCAATAGGAGGGACATAAAAGGGACATAACTGGTAATAGCTACCGAGTTTTGTCTTGCCACGAACGCTTTACAGTTAACCCAGATAAGCTCAATAGGGTTGAGTTCACAATGTCTGACTGGAGTACGTAAGACAACGGGATAGTGTTGTGTCGCCAGGACATCCGTCTTGTACTTCACTGGTTTCTTATTCAGGCGGATGTTGTCCGTGACTTGAACGTTCGTTTCAGATGGTCTGAAATCGACATTGCTAGATGTCAGATATTCCTGCATGGTCGTCTTCAGGTTATTCGTGGTTGGCGCGACAGTATCTGGTTCCCGGACGTTTCCTGACGTTATCCATGACAAGGACACTGGGGTTGCTTAGATTGGGCAGTAGCTGATGTTGTTACCAGTCTTGGAACACACCACCATTCATTACCTTATGATAATCACCAGTTTGGCCTCAAAACCTAGCACATATCCACCAATAAGCCCCAGATTACGGTTCAAAACAATAACACGATTACCTTTACCTGATGTTACCATGGGACCTTTTCGTTCATCTGACGGTAGTCACATGTAGTCAGTGGAATAATCCAGGTAAATGATCTGGAAGCCCTGCCTGCGATAGTCATGAATGGTGCGGAGATATGATCTCATAGACAGGGTTCGATTCCCGACATGGGTACAATATGTGAATCCCATTTTCTGGTGTCCCCCGCCGTGATATTGCTGGAATGTTGCTAAAAGCGGCGTAAAATCAAACTCACTCACTCACTCATTATACGCCAAATCACCCCTTAATCAAAGCTGTCATATCCTTTTACGTCCCCGATTTTATTTTTGAGATGACCCTACCTTATTTTTATTTATCATACCATAGAGTTGTTGGTATGAAATCCCCAGAGGTTTGGTGGTTCCATAATACACACTATCTAAAATAATCAATGGTTTCCGTCCATCTTTCTGTCTTATTTTACATATACAATAATAATGCGATGTCAGAAATGTGAACATTCACTTCTCACCTGGATGGCATTGACGGCTGGTCGATGATTGATCCAACACTGTATTATTTCCAAACTTTTAAATGTACGTTATGTATCACAATAATAAAACAAACAAGGAGCCACGGTTGATGACTGAGTAATGTAGCCTAGCTGCATCTTCCCGATGCAAGTGTCCACGAACCCATATCAAAGTGTATTATCATACCTCCATGTCAGAATGATGAGATCTGATAAGTCCACGTGAACTTGATAACATACTCTGTATCCCTCCTTGGAGGGGGGTGGGGGTGGGTCAGCCGAAGCCCCCGCCGTGATAATGCTGGAATATTGCTAAAAGAGGCGTAAAACCAAACTCGCTCACTCCTGGGAGGGAAATAGATTTCTTTGCGGGAAAATACATCTTTCATACCCCGCCACGGGCAAGTCAGGCTGCGCGTGGATTTCTGAGAGGCAGAATAAATCCTTTATACCCCGCTTCAAAGCAAAAAGCCGCATATAATCCTCATGTTCCCGAGTGATCCTGCTAAATTTATAGTCTCCATTCTTGCCTTGGTAGGTGGCCCATTTGACGCCCGATAGCTTGGAAGGACAATCCCATGGAATGCATTTGGAGTACTTGCCATCTTCCGCCTCCCTAGTGCCATGTTCACGGGCATAATATTGATGCCTGAATATACTGCATAATAATAAGAAGGGGCAAACATGAACGGGCACTTTCTTACGATGTAACGTTCTTGCCATAATCATTATTGCCAGTAAAGCTGATGGGTTATAATTCATTATCTCAGGGGGTGCTTCACCGTTTCCTAGTGTATTGTTCTTAATCGAAAAAACATTCACATTTCGTACAATTGACAGGTTCCCAGTCTCTGTGATTAACACCTGTCTTCCTATGTGCATTCTGACTTAAAATAATTTTCTAAAGTTAATATCCATGTTAGGCCTAAAAACATTTTGTGATAAACGAAAACATTCTTATTAATACTATATACTATCCCCAATGTGTGCGTAACCCTCGCTGATTCTCTCCGACCTGCCATCCGAACGTAGAGACTTGGTTTCCGTCTAGCCAGCGACCACGCACTAGAGCTATGGTACCAGTTTCACATAGTTGTCGTAATATACCGCCTCTCTTGCATCGACAACTATGAAATATACTATTTGGTTTCGATGCTTTAGGACCGCGTGTTATTATTTCTACCATCCTAATAATTACAAAACAATACAAATTTGTTGTTGCCACATTGTTAACGACATTACATTAACTGCCGGTTGTCAGATCGTTTCCTGTCACTTTTTCTCGTCTGTCTCTCTCTCCGTATACACGCACATGGTCTCAACATACACCCCAAATACACCCCGCATGCATCTCTTTCTACAGCTGGTTGTTGGCATGCCATGTTCAGCTGTAATGACGATGCTTTCAAACTGAGACAAATGCGTTTTTTTACTGCCATGAGGCGGGAAAACGAACGCGTCGGTGACCATTAGTTTTCAATCCGAATAGCGTCATGGTGGCTCGACGACCAGCTTGCTTATGGCATCACACGTGATGATTAAAGGCGAATGTGAGGGGAGGCATGTACTGTCGTGCAAGCCATGACCCATGAATTAAACTCTTTGTCTGATGTGATTCTGCCATAAACTATTTACTCAAAAGGGGTTTGTGGATTAGTCGGCGAATTGTGTGTTGGCGCCGATTGTGATCAGTTGACTACGTGTGAATCCTCGCAACGACTGGATTTACAGGATTCGATTGTTCCCAGACTGGCATAAACTTTGCGAAAATCGCATACACCCCTTGGTTTTTCATACCATTATTTTCCTTGCCAAAGTGCCCGATAGTTAAGGTATCATAAAGACCAGTAGAAAATGTTAGTTTCTACCACTGCCGTCATTGATTGTGGATTATTTTGTCATTAAAAACTTGGCATGATTACTCACTTCCTTTCTGTATGAAGAAAGAAACAAACACACTCGTTCTGCATCCCATTTTACTTTAAACAGCCTACTACCCATCATTGTATTGCCCCCTTAAAGGAAATGTGTTTTGTTGTAAGAGGCAAGAAGCTGGATCGTGTTGGTTAGCATGTGTTAGAATTGGTTGATGCATGTCATGGTATCCCAATTGCTATAGGTGAGGTGAGGTGAAATTGGGTTTAACGTCGCGTCCAAGATTACTGCACTTATATAGCGACGTGCATGCACGTGTATGTGTGTGTGTGGCTGCTTGTACTAGTCCGGACTGATGCCGATTTATAGTGCTAGCTCACTGAGATACCATGCCGCAGTTTAACATGAATACCCCACTCAGACACAGTATACTGACTCCGAGCTGACCAGTCCTTGTTTTAGCCCCTTAATGCCGAGCGCCAGACAGGGTAACAACAAGTACAATCTTTTAACGTCTTTTTGTATGACGCGGCCCGGGATCGAACCCTGGACCTTCCGCTCTCCGGGCGGACGCTCTACCACAAGACCACGGAGGCGGTTCCCAATTGCTATGGATGCTCATGATGACAATCACTGAATTGTCTGGTCCAGACTTTATTTACAGACTGCCATCATGCTTGAATATAGCTGAGTGCAGCGTTAAAAAGCAAACTATTTTGTTTTGTAATTGATCTTTATTTATTTCTGTATCCCTGTTACATATATCTCTGCAGCCAGAGAAATGACTTGATGAAATAAATCCACATATAGGTGCTACATGGCTTCAACAGACAAAAATAGCAAATGATGCCCGCTTCACAATTTTCAATGTATTTACTGTGCTCAAACTTATATCCTTGTTTGTCACAGTTAGCCATCGCTATATATGGCTGCAATACTGCCATTGCCAGAGCTACAGATAAGCTGAGTATTTGCGTAAATTATCCCCACCCACCCCCCAAAAAATAAAAAATATTCAAAACCCAATTACTTTCAATTAACTTGCGTACAGAAACGCATGCATTAAATGAAAAACTCAAATGTATAAAAATGGCATGCATAAATACCCAATGAAGCTTTTCCAGCATGCATACCATGAAGCTAATTTCCGAAAACACAATTACAAGCTAGTTTACTTTCCGAGTCAAGCCTATAGTTAGAACCCTTACATCTAAAACAATATTTTACTTGGTTTTTAAATCTCAAAATGTTTACCCATTTTGGCAAAACCCCAAAAGAGTGATGAAAAGATGAGTGAAAAAATATTGGTTACCAAATGTAAAATGTTATTACCCAATTAAAATTGAAACCTTTGAGTTTGCTCAAAAAGTTATCTGGAGCTCAGCAATGCGATATGAACTTTTAACTTGCTCACTTAATTAGCAATATTTCATCAGTATCCAGACAGCCGGACCTAATCGCTGATGGAGCACATTCAAATTTTAACCAGATCCTCATTTTATTTTGGCTCTTACAAGTGTAGCAGGGCATGGAGTCATCATAAAACAGTCTGAAGAGATGCCTCTCAAACCTTCCATAGGTAGAATACATCAAGATATTTATTATTCAATTTTCAGTTATTTTTAATCAACTGTGAGAGTAAATATTGCTGAGCACCACATCAGCTTAATCAACTGATAAGACATGAATCTAGACAATTGACATTTCACAAAGACTGATGTTCATGCTTGAGATTTGAGCCAGTTATCATTTGGCATCGAGGAAATGCAACTGTATACGTCCTTGGTGTTGGAGAACCCATACATACTCCATTTGAAAGCTTGATGAAGATTAACTGTTTCCATCAATTAGATTCTTCATGCTAAAATAATATCAATACAATCATGACAAGTTTGGCATAATGAATGTGAATGTACAGAGGCATAGATCATTTCTTGCGTTTTCAGAACTGCTTTCAATTTGGAAACATTTTGTTTCCGAAGATCCAGGTTAGAATAGGTCTTCAGCAACCAATGCTCTAGTAAAGGGCGACTATGCTTGTCGTAAGACGACTAAGGGGATCGACTTGTCAGGCTCGCTGACTTTGTTGATACATGTCATCTTATCCCAATTGCATGGATTGATACTCATGACATCAATCACTGGATTGTTTGCTCCAGACTCGATTATTTACAGACCGTCATCATATAGCTGGAATATTGCTGAGTGCAGCGTTAAAAAACAAACAAATGTTTTGTTTCCCGAAAATAGGGTCATTGAGAGAATGAAAAAAATGTGCTTAGAGGGACCTCAAATATTAGTTGGGAAACCAATTTCTTTTAGCATTTTTGTCAACTCAAGGAATTTAATTTTCCCATTTCTGCTGTTTCTTGGCTTCATACTAAGTACGACATATATATACATGTATATAGGTTTCACAAATAATGTGGGGAAAGGATTAATTTGCGATTTAATGAGAAAATTGTTTGTCTATGCAGATAATGATCTGGTATTTCTGAAAACTTCCCTTTAATATTGCATCACCCCATGTTAAAGAGATGAACTTTCATGTCATTCCTACAATAAAACAATCTATTCAATCAGTCGATGGCCATTCCATTCTGGGCAGAGTTGCACAGCCACATCTTGACTGTAATACTATCGTCCTGGTGACTAATGTTCACTATGTGTGATCCTTCGTCATGTCTTCCTGCTGCTTGAGTACAGCACCCACAAGCAGATGCCACTTGACACCACGACACTGGTCCTGCAATATAACCATTGCTCAACACATTTAACATTTCTCAGTGTTTTTCATTATTTTAAACCACTGTTATGAAAGAACTTTTTTTCAAGTCAAATTTTGCGTTTGAACCAGATCCCAAGTTTTTGCAGATGTCATACAATGTGTGTGAGATTTGGAGGGGAATCAAAAGCAGTGGTCACCATGGCCTTGGGCTGCTTTCTTCATACTCGGATGACCACAAGGTGTATTGGTATCAAGTTAGCATAACTACACCACGGGGACACCCAACAGCTAAACTGTTATTCATGCTCTTAAATTTTTAACAAAAGCAACAATTTAAATCAGGTGATCAGCCTCTGTGACTTGGTTGACTGCATGTCATCGTGTCATTGTATCCCAATCGTATGGATTGATGCTCATGATGTCAATCACTGTCTGGTCCAGAGTTGAATATTAACAGATCGCCACCATAGAGCTGGAATATTGCTGAGAGTGGCATTAAACAAAAGAGGTAACAGAATATCATGATTACATTAAACAATACGGAGGTGCCTGGGGTCCCAATCATGCTAGAATATTGCTGAAGAATCTTGAAACCTCATTAACTCGGTGTACTGCTCCACAACCTTGCCTGTGACAAAGTATCGTTATGTCCCTTGTAGGTACTTACCACAATGCCCCCCTGACTACCGGAGAATGTCTCCACACACTGTAGTAGCACACACGGATCTTGTCGTGCTTCTTGAAATTCTCCAGGATATCTTTGGCACTGAAACATGCATAAATGAGTTAGTCAGCCGTAATGCAGAAACACCAAAACATAGATGAATGATGGGTGTGCCACTGTGCCTTGTGACTGGGCCATCAGCGCATGAAGTGTCCCTTGTCATCTGGTAAGTGTTTGTGCCTGCATTTGTGCGACAGATGTTTAACATCACAATCTGCAATATTCAAGCTATTTGGTGCTCTTCGGCCTAACATCCACTTACTCACCATCTGTAGTTTCCCGTGGCAACCAGCCCACGCTGTGCACTCACCATCTGTAGTTTCCCGTAGCAACCAGCCCATGCTGTGCACTCACTCACCATCTGTAGTTTCCCCTAGCAACCAGCCCACTCTGTCAGTCACTCACCATCTGTAGTTTCCCGTGGCAACCAGCCCACGCTGTGCACTCATCATCCTGACGTCCACGGAACCATAAGGAGAGAACCAGTGGGCCAGCTGGCAGAAACAATCATCTGTTACACAATCTAGCTTCTTAAAGTTCAAATGAACATAGGCTTCTTATTATTAGTCCCTTGAAACAAGGGTTGGTGGTTCATATACAAATAGAAACAAAAACATTTTTTTTAATACAGATTTCCAAGGAATTGTATGTTGGTCAAACCACAAGAGTTTCTGAGCTTCCAATTTTGATCATCTGAAGTTTTTTACATTACTCATTTTTTCTTCAAGATTTGTTTAATGTTGGCAGATCCATAAAACAAGGAATCATATGAATCAAAAACTAAAATGCTTCAAGATGTTACAGTTATAAACATCTACAACAGATGTTTGTTTATTGTTAAACGCCACACTCAGCATTATTTCAGCATTATGACAGCGGTCTGTAAATAATTGAGTCAGGACCAGACAATCCAGTGATTGACATCATGATCATCAATCCACACAATTGGGATATGATGATATGCGTCAACCAAGTCCACGAGCCTGACCGCCCATATCTGTTAGTCGCCTCTTACGACAAGCATAGTCGCTTTTACAGCAAGCATGGGTTTCTGAAGACCTATTCTACCCCTGATATTCAAAGGTCTCTACAACATATCTCTTCCTAGTATTTATCACCTGCGCTGCACTGAGACTGTGGCCTATCCTACGGGACTTCACGTACAGGAGCTCGGGGTTCCTCGGTGGAGGATCGGCACCATCAAGTCTCTGGAACAGAGAGAGGAAACCCAAGGTTCACTGTACTGTAGACTGTGTCAGAATCACAGGACCAATCTCAAACAAGTACAAGAAAAACGTACAACTTTATGGATAAGAACTTTGGTTTATTGTGATGTTTCGATGTAGATCCTTACACCGTTATCATTGTTGTTTGTTTGTTGTTTAACACTGCACTCAGCAATATTCCAGCTATATGACGGCGGTCTGTAAATAATCGAGTCTGGACCAGACAATCCAGTGACTGATATCATGAGCATCGATCCACGCAATTGGGATCAATGACATGCATCAACCAAGTCAGCATGCCTGACCCCCCCAATCCCGTTAGTCGCCTCTTACGACAAGCATAGTCACCTTTTACAGCAAGCATGGGTTGCTGAAGACCTATTCTCCTATTCTACCCCGGATATTCACGGGTCTTACACCGTTATGAAGCTGGAGTGACAACAACCAAGTGATGAGAGGTATAGATGTTGTGATAAGCAGCAGAAATGACCCAAAAACTTCTGTCATGTAGGATTAATTTTGGATATGGAGGAGCTTTTCACTGTATCTTATGACTAATTTTTCAGATGCTAGAGATAACCAAACTCTACACTGACAATGTGCAGCAGGGCTCCCCGGATCACATTGACTCGGTTGACACAGGTCTTCAAGGCAAACATGTACTGTGTGAAGGAACAAGGCCCCGCCTCCGTGGACCTGGGACAAACAAAGAAACAAACATATATTACAGAAATGTGTCTTTTGCATTTCAAAGTCAGATTTTAAAATCTCTAAAGATGAATGTAAACAAAACCCATATTAAAACTTCCACTCAAGTTCGTTACAGTGGGCGGTTACAGAAAAGGAAAAAGAGATCAAATCTTAACTGAGGGAACTCAAATTTAATCCTTGGATGTTTTAGGCAGGTACAAGTCTGTATAAGGGCTGCATGTGACATTTTTAACAACTTTAGTTTTGTTTGTTTGTTGTTTTACACCACTCTATTCCAACTGTATGGCAGAGGCCTGTGAATCATCCAGTCTGGACCAGACAAACCAGTGACTCATATTGTGAACAGTGATCCAGGCTGTTTGGGTACAATGGCAATCAGGTCACTGAGTCCACTTACGACCAGTACAAGTTTGGCAGTGAATCTATGGATCTATGTAATGAGGGTAGTAGGATTTGAAATAATAATCACCATTCTCTGTAGTCATTACAAAATCTAAAGTTAATTGAGTGTGAAGATGAAATATATTTCTGTAAGAATATATGGAAAAACTTTACAAAGAGACTTTAAACAATGCAAAACTTCATGTAATAAGGCTATATGATAAGTAAACTTCAAAATTAACTAGCTCACCTGACTTCTTTAAGTGTAATAATGTGTGCTAATCTCAGGAACACTGAAACAAAAAGACATCCAGATACACTCCAAGTACAGTGTCATTAATAGCTTATTTGAGAGTAGGAGAGTGAATATTGTTTGTGGGCAATATTCCAACTATATCATGGCATTGAGACTCGATCTATCATTGATTTCAAAGGTTGTACAGTTTGTTCATTTCCAGGATAAGACTAAACCACGAGACATCAATTCATATAATTTCACTGATCCTTTAGAAAAAATACTAGATTCGAACTGCATATCCACATTGGTCAAGGTGAACTAGGAGACTTATTTACATCCAACTCACCATATCCACACTGGACAAGGTGAACTAGGAGATGTATCTACATCCAACTCACCATATCCACACTGGACAAGGTGAACTGGGATACACATCTTCATCCAACTCACCATATCCACACTGGACAAGGTGAACTAGGAGATGTATCTACATCCAACTCACCATATCGACACTGGTCAAGGTAAACTAGAATACACATCTATATCCAACTCACCATATTTACACTGGACAAGGTGAACTAGGAGACACATCTACATCCAACTCACCATATCCACACTGGACAAGGTGAACTAGGAGATGTATCTATATCCAACTCACCATATCCACACTGGTCAAGGTGAACTAGGATACACATCTACATCCAACTCACCATATCCACACTGGACAAGGTGAACTAGGAGTGTATCTACATCCAACTCACCATATCAACACTGGACAAGGTGAACTAGGAGACACATCTATATCCAACTCACCATATCCAAACTGGAAAAGGTGAACTAGGAGACACATCTACATCCAACTCACCATATCCACACTGGTCAAGGTGAACTAGGAGTTGTATCTACATCCAACTCACCATATCCACACTGGTCAAGGTGAACTAGGACGACACATCTACATCCAACTCACCATATCCACACTGGTCATGGTGAACTAGGAGATGTATCTATATCCAACTCACCATATCCACACTGGTCAAGGTGAACTAGGAGACACATCTACATCCAACTCACCATATCCACACTGGACAAGGTGAACTAGGAGATGTATCTATATCAAACTCACCATATCCACACTGGTCAAGGTGAACTAGGAGATGTATCTACATCCAACTCACCATATCCACACTGGTCAAGGTGAACTAGGAGACACATCTACATCCAACTCACCATATCCACACTGGTCAAGGTGAACTAGGAGACACATCTACATCCAACTCACCATATCCACACTGGACAAGGTGAACTAGGAGACACATCTACATCCAACTCACCATATCCACACTGGTCAAGGTGAACTAGGAGACACATCTACATCCAACTCACCATATCCACACTGGTAGGCATCAAAACCTGCTTCGTGGGGCACAAACTGACCACCTGGAAACAGACCATCACACATCATTTGGGACAAACAGGCCCATCACACTACCTGTAATACTGTAAACAATATTCATACTGATATTCAACTCATATTGGTACTGCCCTCATATTGCTTGACGACGGAACATTATCACACCAATTGTTAGGCGACGTCATACTGATGTTCAACAGTGACATCATCTGGTTTGTTCTATGACATTTCCAAATTTATAAAAGTGGGTCAGTGACATTCGTTGTGTGTTGATTGCAGTAAATGTTTCAAATGTGAAATGTTTCAGTAAATTGCTTCTGTAAATGATAATGCCCTGAAAACTAGTGTTACCTTTATAGAAGTTATCTTGCTCAGAATAGCCTTGTGAGAGGTACTACTTTCCAATTAGACCTGCCAGGAGGTTTTACATTTGAATGGTAATAGCTTGGTTTTACAGTTGAACTGTATAAACATCCATTAGATATGCTTCTAATGTTGATTCTTAAAAGTCAGAATATCTTTCACATGAAAATTCCATGAGGTGATTCAAACCTGCAACCTCACATATCATGTTTACTTTCCTCACTGTCTTCCCACCGAGCCAAACCGGCAGGTGATGAAGGGTGTTCAATCTTACATGTCAAGACTTCAGTTGCTGCATGCTGCACATGGTCTTTCTCTCTCCCGCTGTCATCGAAATCATTTCATATCCCGACTACTGTATTGTTTCACTATAAGGTATGGTGAAACCACAACCTGGGGACTGCTTCGAACCAAGAATCCACACAGGGATGTTGTCATGGTAACAGGAAGAGTGCATGGATGATCTCTGTCTGTATCAATTACGGTTACACTGAACATTGCTGAAGCGGACATCACCATGGAGATTACGTTTGTAGCGTCTGTCAGGTGAGCAGAAGGTACAAGGTTTGATCCCTGGCCGCGCCATACCAAAACATGTTAAAAGATGGTACTTGTTGTTACCCTGCCTGCCTGTTGTTATCAACCTGGTAAATGAACCTGACCACCCCATCCCCTTGAGTCGCCTATTGCAACAAGTGTCAAAGTGCTGGGGACCTTTCTACTTGGGTCTTGGAGATTAGGTAACAGTACCGTATTCACCATATTAAGCGCCTCCCAACCAACTTCTAGGCCAATCTGTAAGTAATCTTCATAAGCACTCCCTCCTATGACCAAAACTATGTATTATTTCAGATGGTATTTTTTGTTTTGCAAAGAGGTGTATATAATTACCAAGTAACTATTATTGATGGTGAATACGGTAAAGATGTTGCCCAAATGAATGATCATGTCAACTCACGGTATCGGTCGTATCCAGCGCCGTGTTCTATTTCCGGAGAGAAGAGAACCTTTTGCTTGCCCTGAGTGCTGTTGGAAACAAACACAACTGTTACGGTGGGATTGTTTGTTTCTGGAATCAGGTCTCCATATCACTAAGTGACCTCAGTATTACAATTGTCATAACTCTATGTAGTAAACATCCCTAAACAAATATACGATTATCTGGATGACAAACTTCATCAAATGATGATATACAAACAAAACATTTCCATGACATTTTAGAAAACTTTCTCCTTTTTTATGTGTCATCGTTATTGAAACAAGACTAGTTTACAGTCACATTGTCTGTGTAGTAGCCCACTGACAGATCAAGTGTTTCGTCTCCAAATTCAGAGTACATATTACACTTGGAAAAACAGGAAGCTACTGGTCACACTGGTAACATCGAACACTAACTTGGTCACCACATCAGATCCATCTGCAGCCAAAGCAATCACCAGATCGATCACATCTCTCACCACATCGATCACATCAGTCACCATATCGACATCATCTCTCACCATATCGATCACATCAGTCACCATATGGATCACATCTCTCACCATATCGATCACATCTCTCACCATATCGATCACATCTCTCACCATATCGATCACATCAGTCACCATATCGACATCATCTCTCACCATATCGATCACATCAGTCACCATATCGATCACATCAGTCACCATATCGATCACATCTCTCACCATATCGATCACATCTCTCACCATATCGATCACATCAGTCACATCGATCACATCAGTCACCATATCGATCACATCAGTCACCATATCGATCACATCTCTCACCATATCGATCACATCAGTCACCATATCGATCACATCTCTCACCATATCGATCACATCAGTCACCATATCGATCACATCAGTCACCATATCGATCACATCTCTCACCATATCGATCACATCAGTCACCATATCGATCACATCTCTCACCATATCGATCACATCAGTCACATCGATCACATCAGTCACCATATCGATCACATCAGTCACCATATCGATCACATCAGTCACCATATCGATCACATCAGTCACATCGATCACATCAGTCACCATATCGATCACATCAGTCACCATATCGATCACATCTCTCACCATATCGATCACATCAGTCACCATATCGATCACATCTCTCACCATATCGATCACATCAGTCACCATATCGATCACATCAGTCACCATATCGATCACATCTCTCACCATATCGATCACATCAGTCACCATATCGATCACATCTCTCACCATATCGATCACATCAGTCACATCGATCACATCAGTCACCATATCGATCACATCAGTCACCATATCGATCACATCAGTCACATCGATCACATCAGTCACCATATCGATCACATCAGTCACCATATCGATCACATCTCTCACCATATCGATCACATCAGTCACCATATCGATCACATCAGTCACCATATCGATCACATCAGTCACCATATCGATCACATCAGTCACCATATCGATCACATCTCTCACCAGATCGATCACATCTCTCACCATATCGATCACATCTCTCACCATATCGATCACATCAGTCACCATATCGATCACATCTCTCACCATATCGATCACATCTCTCACCATATCGATCACATCTCTCACCATATCGATCACATCAGTCACATCGATCACATCAGTCACCATATCAATCACATCAGTCACCATAGCGATCACATCTCTCACCATATCAATCACATCAGTCACCATATCAATCACATCAGTCACCATATCGATCACATCTCTCACTATATCGATCACATCTCTCACCATATCGATCACATCTCTCACCAAATCGATCACATCAGTCACCATATCGATCACATCTCTCACCAAATCGATCACATCAGTCACCATATCGATCACATCTCTCACCAAATCGATCACATCAGTCACCATATCGATCACATCAGTCACCATATCGATCACATCTCTCACCATATCGATCACATCAGTCACCAGATCAATCACATCTCTCACCATATCGATCACATCAGTCACCATATCAATCACATCTCTCACCAAATCGATCACATCAGTCACCATATCGATCACATCAGTCACCATATCGATCACATCTCTCACCATATCGATCACATCAGTCACCATATCGATCACATCAGTCACCATATCGATCACATCAGTCACCATATCAATCACATCAGTCACCAAATCAATCAAATTCAGTCACATTCCGACCCTCAACAAACACATTTATCATACCTCCATGTCAGAATGATGAGATCTGAATGATTCACGGGATCTTGATAAAATATGATTATCCCGCTTGTGAGTAGAATAAATCCCTTATACCCCGCCACGAAGAAAACAGGCGGCATGTGGATTTCTCAGTGGAAGAAAAAATCCCTTACCCAGCTTCAAAACAAAAAGCTGCACGCTTTTTCCCGAGTCAATGAAAGTCATGTGACATAGCACAAGTTAACCTCAGCACAATCGAACAGCTGTTTTCTATCAATTTTGAATTTGTTTTTATTCTTTCACAACAGCAGATTAAAACATTTCGGTAAGACAAATTCATTGTAGCAGGATCACTCGGGGTAAATGGGGTTTTATGTATCCCTTGTTAGGTTAAACTCCACTTGCCTCCTGCTCGTGGTATAAAACCTAATGCAGGACGCATAAAACATCATGTAGCCCTTGCATATATAACACATAAAGTATGTTGTACCTATCTAGGGCAGTGTACAGACTTTGCAGGGAGGTTGATTCAACCAAAGTTTTGTCTTCCAATGTCTGAAACAAACAGAAATTTAATGGTGCTGATTTATTTCAAAGAGGCCATCCTGGAAGCACACACAAGGTCAAACATGTGTAAGTAACATCGTTTGATGGGATAGTCTAGTGGTTAAAGCGTTGACTCTTCCCACTGAAGGCCTGGGTTCTATTCCCTACATTGGTACGTGTCCAGCACTGAATATGTACTCACCGCCAAAGGAAACACGAATACCTTACATGTTGGTTAACATGTAAAGACTTGCTTACATTCAAGAGCTATTCAATGTACAACGAACGTACTGGTATGTTGTGTATGACTCGAGATGCATCATTTGTCTCATGCATTTGTCTGTGGTAACCCTTGACTGATTGTTAGTTTTGTCATTAAGTGGTACACACTTGAAACATCTCTTCTTAACGTACTTACCGTATTCGACGTAATAAGCGCCCTGCTCTAATAAGCGCCCACGGCGATATTTTTTAATATATTGGCTAGTGAACAATCCCAATTGGCACCCTTCCGATTAATCAGTGTACACAAGACTTATTTGTTCGCGTATAATACGTACTCGTGTGTTATATGCACCCTTAATTTTGGGCAATCAAATTCTGGAAAAATATATCTGTCGTACATAAACAATTCAGGCTGTCAGCATAAACCACGAAGTTTATCTTTCAACTTTGTTTTTTTTCACCAAAATAATATTCTAATAAGAGCCCCCTGTTTCTAATTTTGAGAGCGCCCTGGGTGCTTATTACGTCGAATACGGTACTTCTCTATATGTTTCTATGGTTCATGTTTCCATTGGCGGTGAGTATATACAGAGTGAGTGAGTGGGTCTAGTTTGATGCCACTTTTAACAATATCTTCTACATACACAAAACTTTCCTCTATGTGTATTCCACCTTCACTATATGAAGCGTTGATAATTATCATATTGTATGTGTGCCATATTGGATTTACAAAACTCTCACTCTGGTAAACACAATGTTTGACAATTGTTTCAGAAAAATAGCAAGACAGACATACATTTCTGTCACATCACCATGAACAAGATTACTGATGCATGGTTAAACAATTATCAATCACTAATATTGTCATAACGTTACTGAACCGTGAAGATCCGGGGTACAATAGGTCTTCAACAGCCCATGCTGGTCGTAAAAGGAGACAATGCTTGTCGTAAACGGCGACTTACAGGATCGGGTGGTCAGACTCGCTGACTTGGTTGATGCATGTCATCGTATCCCAATTGCGTGGATTGATGCTCATGATGTCAGTTACTGGATCGTCTGGTCCAGACTCGATTATGTACAGACCGCCGTCATATAGCTGTAATATTGCTGTGTACGGTGATAAACAACAAACAAAAACAAGAAACATGATCTTACCTTTCTCAAAACGAAGACCAAATGTTTAGTGTCGTAGATCTGAGGAAAAAGCTGATGTAAGCTGTTCTTGAAGTCCTGGTATTTGGCTGCAATTAACAATGCTGCTGATGTATTAAGATATTAAACATATCCACACTTCGCACCTCGAGGTTGATCCAGACCAGTGCTCTTAAAGGTTGAGTGAGTGAGTTGGGCTTAACGACACTTTGAACAAAAGTTAAGTCATATCATTGCATATCAGCTGCTTCAAGAAAACATCCCAAGGAACCAGGTTCTCGATTTTGAGAATCTTGGTGCTGACAAACCAAGGATCATAATAAGGGTTTAATCTGGGATTTGAACTCAAACCACCAGCCAAACAGTTTCTGAAAAATGATTTTGGATTGCACTATATTTGATGCAGCATGCTTATAAGATCTTATTCAGAGAACAAACACAGAACTACAATTAGGATGTTGAGTTCTGTGTCAGGAAAATCAATCAGCTTTCATAACTACATAAGATTCATACGTACAATTCAGACACACTACTTAGGGACCAGTTCATCAAGTTTGATGTCAGATAAAAAATTGAATTCCTTAAGTTTTGAGACATACCCTCCCACCCCCAACCCCCAAAACTTGAATTCCTGAGTTTAGTGGCCACGCATTCTCTGTTTTGCGTTGATAAGGTGTTGAACATAATTTGATTCAATTAATCATAACATGAATTTTTCTGTATGTAAATTACCTGCAATTATCAATTAAATCATCAACATCATCATCATCATCATCATTAAAATCAGACCTTAGTTCTCGCTACTGCTAAACAAAGATCTGAAGACATCCCATTAGGGGTCACGTCAGAACGACCTTTCAACCGAACAATCAGAGCATCGCCTACCAGATCATGAAAGTGACAGTTGTAATGTGATTTCTAATCATACAACCTCGAAAACTTTAACATGGGGTATTCCAAACAATAGTTACAGGTTTAACGACTGATTCCATACAATCTAGACCATCTATTAGCCATTCCAGAATGTTCTTTTGTTTAGGTTTCAAATTTGTAATCGAGAATTTGTCAAAATATGTTTCGAAGTAGTCGCCAATTTGAAATTAGTGTCGTAAAGCACGAGAAAGCTGCCTTCTGATTGGTCATTCTATTGGTCAGTCAAAGTTCGCCCAAGGTCGGTCTGACGTGACCTGAAATGGGATGTCCTCAGATCTTTGTTTAGCGGTAGCGAGAACTAAAGTCTGATTTTAGTGAGATTGATGGAGAGGTGACCTGCATATCACTTATAACAGGACCAATATGGAGGAAACGGCTGAAAGCTTAGTTTTACAATATTGCACTGTATGCAATGTCAAGTACAGTCATGCCTCGTTTATACGGACACTTGCATCATTTCACAATTCGTACGTATAAATGAATTTCCGTATAACTGAAACCAGCTTCTTACTGGAAGAGTTACTTCCCTTCAATTATGCAACTCATGACAGATGACAGAGCAAACAGATACAACCACTCAAACTTTATTCAAGACATACACGTTTCAAAAAATCTGTCATGCATTTCATCATTAACGGGCACATTACGACTTGTCATGTCACACAACCAAAGATATAATGCATCTTCCATCTTCTGGTGTTTTGCTACACGGGATCATTTGAATTTTCCGGGAGATTAAGCCACTTCTGTTTGTCTTTAAAATGTCACCAATTGTCGATTTTCCTATGGTATGTCCAAATTCAGTGTCATAATGCTTGCTGATGGTTTCCAAACTTGCTGACGGGTGTTTTTCCTTAAACAGACAAATTTCCCTTTTTTCGCGTGCTGTAACTGCGTGTCGCTTACGTTTGGCTGGTTGACAGGCCATACTCATACATGTACAATAAACAAGCTCGTCTCAAACGTAACTCCGTGTCACTTGGTTAATTGACTTCTCACGAATCAAAGGATTACCACCAGCGGAAGTGTATTGTCTGGGTAAGTGAGACAATTTTGTGTGCATTTCAGTGTTTTGTGTATGAAAATGACCATCCGGTTCCGGAAACTGAATTTCCGTATATATGGGTAAATTTATATAGTAATTATTTTGTTTTGAATGAAAATCGTCCGGGAACCGAGGTTTCCGGATATCTGAAGTCCGTATAACCGGGGCATGACTGTACAATGTTAAAATACCTCTGAATTTAGGAAAATAAGAACTTCAAAAATAAAATCCTTATTTTGAACAAAATATTGATTTTCCCAAAGTGCCTAAGGACCCTTGGTATGGAAACATAGACAAAGCTGTGCAGTGTTTCACTGTGTGTACATCAGTGGTAGAAATTGGCATTCGTCCTGTAGTCCTTGCCAAACTGCCCAATAGTTAAGGTATCATAAGGACTAGTAGAAATTTGCCATTGATATTACAAGGACGAGTGGACTGAAAATGTTAGTTTCTATCGCTGAACAAAAGGAAACAATTGTTCTTGGTTGGGTTTGGTATAGCTCATCCAAATACACTCGATTAATATGGAAGTGCTCGCCCAAACACACCTGTTGCGCATGTTCTTTTCTTTCTTTTGTAAAATATCGTGCGTGTCATGGTGATGTGACGGACCACTACGTTGAACGGAGTAACATGTTTGAGTTGACATTTATTCGTTGTGGGATGAAGACGTCCGCAGAGCTCCAGTCAGGAGATTGCTTTTGCTAATATTAGATTGAACTTCCATTATCCACTTTATAACAGAAAGTGGTCAATTATTCACTTTCGTTGAATATATAGAAACATATCAATTTTGGGGCGATTTGGTCAGTGTGGCAAGGAAGGTTTGTGTTTCTGTCTTTAGTCTAATTAAAATGTCCGACATGATATTTTTGACTTGTTGTTTACTTAACGGGGAATAAAAAGTGTCTCATTCCCAATCGCTGTACATGCTACCTACTCACGTGGTAAGGGCTGGAAGAACTTGTCATACATGAACATCAGGTCCATCAACATGTTGTGTCCTACCAGCGGCTGCAAACACAGAGTGAGTGAGTGAGTGAGTGAGTGAGTGAGTGAGTGAGTGAGTGAGTGAGTGAGTGAGTGAGTGAGTGAGTGAACGAGTGAGCGAGTGAGTGAGTGAGTGAGTGAGTGAGTGAGTGGGGTAAACGCCTTTAACAGTATTTCACATATGCCCTGACTTGAGGTCAGTGTGACATTATCGTAGTCATTTGTCACTTTGGCGTAACAACTTACAAGATGGCTGATATAACAATAAACTTAATCAGGGAAAATCTGGGATATATTTCAATGACCAGTACATCCTGGCCCATCAAAGGGGCATAACTCTGCACAATTGTTGTCATAGTTCACAGGAAGTTAAGGAGCATCATCAAACACCGACATTGTAATACTCTTTGTGGTGGCCTGGTATATTTGTTAAAGACAGAACATATTTTCATTCACTGCTTCAAGGCACATAATATTTTTCTCTGAAAGAAGCCTAACAATTTTTTTGTGATATTTCACAAAACATGACTTGTCAGCACCTCCAGGACGCCCAGTGAACAAATTTGTTTCTTGTGTTGAGCTCCCTTAAGCCAAAAAATTTATACTTTACCAGTATTTATAATTTGCTGTACCCAAATATCACTACCCCGATAACATTTTAGGCATAAGTTCTCAAAAAATGTTCATGTCTACCTTTTTGTACTCAGTCAAAATCCTGAAGACTTGCGTAAACCCAAGAAGTGTCTTTAACAACCTGAAACAAAAGTGCCATTAACACCACTGTCTGAGGTGAATGAATGGAGATGGAGAAGATGAATCTGGAGCAGGATGATGGGTGGGTGAATGGTGCTGAGTCAGCAATACTGACATACAGAACAGGGATAGAACGGAATCGGACTAGTGCCAATTTCTATTGCTGATAGAGCAAACAGACAGATATGTTACAAAATCCCCAATTTATCTCCTATATATTATTACATAAAATGTATGTGTATAACAAACTCTCTACAACAAATATACAACATATATCATTAGTAGAAGGTATACAGCAAACTGATATTTGATCCCCGACAAGTCCCGTGCTTCAATGCGAGGCCTACTTGTTTAAAATCTACAGACTTATGTTCCCAAAATGTTTAGTGAGTGAGTTGGGTTTAACGCCGCTTTTAACAGTATTACAGTTATATCGCGGAGTGTCAGCTTAATGTGGGAGGAAAGCCCTAAGTGATGTGGGTCTCAGGCGTTTACCACTTCGGTGAATCGGTGAAACCCATGAGCACGGGTATGGTGCTGACAAACCTAGAAACATAATCGGGGCTAACCGAGATTTGAACCCACAATCATAGGTTTCTGGCGTGCCCAAGGAACGCAACTCTGCACAGCGAATCGCAGGGCCTTAGAAGACTGGGCCACCCGTGCCCCCCCCCCCCCCCAAATGTTTAGGTGGAGGTTTCCAGAGGGCTTAAATAAACAAACATGGCTGTTGATTTTAGGGAACTGTATAATGAATGGGGCAGTTCACGCAGGCATTGTATTCATACACAGTTTCTGAAGCTACTTCATAGAATGAAAATATGTCTTAAACGTCAATTTTACTTTCAGAATGACGCTGAATGATATCAGATGTTTACCCTTGTGTCCTAACATATCACAAGGATCATACAGTGTCACAAACAAACATGTAATATGCTCACAAAAGACTTGCATAATACAATTTTTATTCCTAATATTATTGATGATACAAACACACTTGGGTAATAATCTCTGATATTTACCAGCGTTTAAGATGCAAGCCTGTCCAGCACTCACATACTAGGGCAGGGAAGAGTCCGAATTTACTACCCGGGTACCCACCCCCCTATTACCCAAAGTAGGTCTCAAGAGGTACAAAATGTCCGACATGTATTAAACAAACTGGTCATTCATACACTGAAGTCGACTCAAGATATATCTTTATTCAACCATATGAAAAGTCAGAAGGAATGGGTGCATAGAAATGTGAACATTTGTGACTTGTAGTGTAACCATAGAGTTCTAGATAATTTTTGTCATTAAGCAATATATCACGTGACTAACCACGGGTCCAGGTAGTCCTGTGGGTACCCGGGTCCTACTCAGTACCCGCCCGACCTGGGTACCCGAGTTACCTGTCCCAGCCCTATGACATACATATCACATCCTGGAGTTTAACCAAGTCACCTACTGCTGCTGTTCTCGACTCTCCTGGCTGTCCTCATCTAGTTGGCGCCTCTTCTCTGACGTCACCACCTCCACCACCAACTGCATCATCAACAACAATACTATCTTCAAACACTGGACACAGGCAAAGACCAGTTGACCCTAATGCC
This sequence comes from Haliotis rufescens, assembly GCF_023055435.1. Classification (NCBI taxonomy): domain Eukaryota; kingdom Metazoa; phylum Mollusca; class Gastropoda; order Lepetellida; family Haliotidae; genus Haliotis; species Haliotis rufescens. The sequence goes on from NW_025963902.1 coordinate 719,192, forward strand.
TCTTCTCTCACATGACCACTGGATCTTGTTAGTCACCTCTTACAACAAGCATAGTCGCCTCTTACGACAAGCATAGTCGCCTCTTACGACAAGCAAAGTCGCCTCTTACAACAAGCATAGTCGCCTCTTACGACAAGCATAGTCGCCTCTTACGACAAGCATAGTCGCCTCTTATGACAAGCATAGTCGCCTCTTACGACAAACATAGTCGCCTCTTATGACAAGCATAGTCGCCTCTTACGACAAACATAGTCGCCTCTTACGACAAGCATAGTCGCCTCTTACGACAAGCATAAGGCGGTAACACTAGTGGAGGCCGACACTGATGTAATCATGGTAATTATATGTGTAGTAATTGTCGGTGGTAGCAAATGATTCATCTACTGATAAATCATATCAAGTGCTGTCATGGCCAGAGTTGAGGAGCAGCCAACAGCAGTGGGTTGAGCTTACCATAATGGTTTTGTACGAGAAGTAGAGTTATCTGCCCTTGTACATGGACATAGCAAGCTCCTTCCCAAAGCACGACACCTTCATTATACTCTTGGTAGCATTTGCGGATTTCACAATGTAGTGCTGTGTGTATTCTGAGTTAACTTCTGCATTTCAAGTTGAAAATAATCTCGTAACAGGGTACGTACATTACCCATGGAGTCGGTGGACGTCCACACTGCAGGGAAGCGGCTTCGGATCTCGTTGTGGAGAACATAGTCGCTGATACTCTGGACCTCTGGGGAATAACAATAGACCATTCATTTGGCCCATATTTCCACACCACTCAGCGGCATTCTCAAAGTGTTATTATTACTGGATCAGTGTGCACTCAAGAATCATTCTCAGCTCCCTGGGGAGAATACAACCTAAGCTGCCTGTTAAGCTCTAGAATGTTAACCCCCACATTACCATCTCATCCTACCGGGTACCCACTTCCTGCTGGGTGAACAGAGGCACATTTCGAACAAAGTCATTTGCCCAAGGAGACACCACATGTTGTACATCTGCTTCAGTGTAGGGCTGGACCGAAGCCCTAGAAACTCACAGGAGCCAAGCTGCCGAAACACGGTCACCCATCCAAGGACTCTCCGTGACCAACACTGCTTAACTTTTCTCTGATTTGTGACCCGTGTGCTGTACACACGACCACAAGCCACCACAAACAGGAGCAGGTCGACTCAAGTGATGTCATCACGCTACTTTGGTTAAGACATCATGACCTGTGCGCTGTACACACGACCACAAGCCACCACAAACAGGAGCAGGTCGACTCAAGTGATGTCATCACGCTACTTTGGTTCAGACATCATGACCTGTGCGCTGTTCACACGACCACAAGCCACCACAAACAGGAGCAGGTCGACTCAAGTGATGTCATCACGCTACTTTGGTTCAGACATCATGACCCGTGCGCTGTACACACGACCACAAGCCACCACAAACAGGAGCAGGTCGACTCAAGTGATGTCATCACGCTACTTTGGTTCAGACATCATGACCTGTGCGCTGTTCACACGACCACAAGCCACCACAAACAGGAGCAGGTCAACTCAAGTGATGTCATCACGCTACTTTGGTGCAGACATAATGACCCGTGCGCTGTACACACGACCACAAGCCACCACAAACAGGAGCAGGTCAACTTAAGTGATGTCAACACCCTACTTTGGTTCAGACATCAGGTTGTGGCTGGTTTCAATAAAAACAACATGGCTACATTAGGCTTAAAAAAAGGAAAGAATTTGTTCCCAGACAATGACTTTTGAAAACATGGTGGTTTTATTTTTTTGCTTGTTCAAACTAGTGTGTAACCAAATAAACAGTTGTGTACCATCAACCTGTGAAAGGGCCTCCCTACATAAACAAGCACACAGATTCCTGTTGCCGCCATGGCCATAACACGTGATGCGCAGTGGTGCACCAAGCTCCTTCCCAGCGCGTGACACCATCGTTACACTCTCGGTAACATCGCTGCCACCAGTGTGGGCGCGGCCATTACAAGAATCTTGAAATTTGCCCTCCAACCCCATATGTAGTAACGTTTATACTTTTGTTTATGTCTGTGAGAATGCCATCATATTTTAATTTGAAAAGGTTTACGACTGACCATGTTTTCCAGATGAATTTACTTTGTTGTTTTGATAATCAGATTGGTTCGAGATTGCAGACTAACGGAAAATCAACCAACTTCTCCCTTACATTCTTACCATATCAATGACATGATAGATTTAATGAAATAGAAATTCAAATTGACCTACAAAGAAAGTAATTTAGCAGGGGTAAGTGTATTTGGCGTCATGACAGTCGTCACTTGTTTGTAAACATAACGGTCATTCGGTTGCGAGTTCAACTCCAAGCACGGTTGTGGCCACCTATTCACAGTGGGGAGTTTTGACTGGTGGCAGAGATAGTATAGAGAGCTCCGGGAACGTACTATCGCTGTGAGGAGCTTGGTGGTGCACATGTAAAGGGAAGTAACTGTGTGCCATATTGGATCGCATTGTTTTTAAGTATTAAGGATTTCTTGGGGGGGGGATGGAAATAGAAACAAAACGTGCGGCAGACTTTATGATGATGCGGGTGGTGTCTGAGAACCAAGACTTTTTTTTTTTTTTAGCCTTAGGCATATTCAATCACAGCTACAAACAATATTACAAAATAATCAACGCATGCTAAGGATATGGAACTATCTTTGATGAAGATACATATTCTAATAAAAAACATTTATTAAACTATGTTTATTTTCTATATAATTTCATACTGGACAAATTATTAGAATGAATCCATTGTGTCTGACAAATATCCATATTCTCAAGTCGCAGACATGAAATGTAAAAGCTTGGAAAACCAATTCTGTGTTTTCTGTGATTGCAACGATTACATTTCCACTAATACTGTAGTCTGCAAATTTGTCTGATAAAGCAACAATCTGTGAGTTCAATTGGATTAGTCAGACATGCACATTTATAATATCCAGCAGTAAACAGTAGCCTCTCCATATTTCAATGAGCCAATGAGACCTCCCTGCTCACCCCCGAGTACATGATTTTCCATACAATGAGACCTCCCTGCTCACCCCCGAGTACATGATTTTCCATACAATGAGACCTCCCTGCTCACCCCCGAGTACATGATTTTCCATACAATGAGACCTCCCTGCTCATCCCCGAAGACATGATTTTCCAAACAATGAACCCTCCCATCTCACCCCCAAGTACATCACTTTCTAAACAATATGCCCTCCCAACTCACCTCTGAGTACATCAATTTCTAAACAATGAGCCCTCCCTACTCACCTTCAGTTTTGTGGACCACAAACATGTCTCCCTCCTTCACTGTGACAAACTTCTCCGCCACTTGTGAACAGAGTTGCTGAAGAACCCTCTCATCCACCTCCCTTTACAATCAACATCAGGAATTGAGCAGCGTATTGCTAGAGGTGTCGTTACAGAAATGTAAACCAGACAAAATCAGACTAAAGTAAAGTAATTTACCCACGCTGGCTTTACTGCATTGCACTAGAGAAGGTTTGATCTGATTATGATTCTAGGTTTTGCCCTCTTGTGGGTTCTTGTTTAAAAGGGGTAATTTTGGCACAGGTCAGTCTCAGTGAGTGAGTGAGTGAGTGAGTTGGGTTTAACGCCGCTTTTAACATTATTCCAGTTATATCACGGCGTGTCAGCTTAATGTGGGAGGAAAGCCCGAAGTGATGCAGGTCTAAGACGTTTACCACTTCGGTGAAACCCACGAGCACGGGTATGGTGCTGACAAACCTAGAAACATAATCGGGGCGAACCGGGATTCGAACCCACAATCATAGGTTTCTGGCGTGCCCAAGGGACGCAACTCTGCACAGCGAATCGCGGCGCCTTAGACGACTGGGCCACCCGTAACCCCAGGTCAGTCTCAGAAGAATTCTGCGATTTTATGATCATGGAAAGATTGCAGAAAATGTAACTTACTGCAGAATTGCAGAAAAATATAGGAATTTGCCTTTTTTTATCAATCAATACACTAATTGTCGTTATCTTCAAGCTTTTGCACTGAATTTAGGCTTGAGTGATTCCCAAACATTTAATGAATACCCACTTTTGTGAGTTCTTGTGGTATTACGACTACATAAACCATGTATTTCATCTAACCACAGAGCTCCAGATAAGCTTTTGGTGTTGTGGGTATTTTACCCATGCATTTTAAAATCATTGGGTATCGGTAATTCTATCTGGGTATTCAAATTTCAGTTACCCACTAGTTTTTACACATGTGGGTATTTAAGTTACATATTAAAAAACCCTATTCCTCTAGTCCCTGCAAACTGGTGTCGTGTGGGTTTGAGAGCTTTATAGGACTCAAAAATACCACGATACTTCCACAAGAAAGTGTGATGGCAAATGATCATGATGTAACTGTCATCGTGGAGTTTGGCAAGGTTGACGGAATGCCCGTTTATAATTTCAAAATAAGTTGCTGATTTGCTAATCGAAAATGCAGGGTTACTTCACAATATTTTGATGATACGCACAAGTTTTATTTTTGTAGCGTATCTGTAATGTTCATTGCGTATTTGATACACTTTGAATTTATCTTACTGCGTATTTCTGCATTTCTGATGCGTATTTTACGCAGATACGCAGCTTATCTGGAGCTCTGAACCATAAATAGATATCCTACATGAATGCATATGTATTTGCATAATTTAATGTCTTGAAATGCAAAAGATTAAAAATTTTAAAGAAAAAATTGCATTAAGATTTTGTATTATCATTTTGGGGAGTATGGTTATAATTTTACTGCAGAATGTTTTAATTTTAGCTGCAGAAATTTGGTAAATTTACTGCAGAATTTGGACAAGTTTACCGCAGAATTTGTTTGGGACTGGCAGGTGGCCCAGTCATCTAAGGTGCTACAATTCACTGCGTAAAGTCGCATTACCTATACAGGCACTTCAGAATTGAATAAACATTACTGAAATATTGGTGAATGCAGCACAAAACTCAAGTGAGGAACCCCTAGAGTGCCATGCTGCATGGGGAGGCTACCTACCTACTGAGTCCCTGGAACAAGGAACCCCTAGAGTGCCATGCTGCATGGGGAGGCTACCTACCTACGGAGTCCCTGGAACAAGGAACCCCTAGAGTGCCATGCTGCATGAGGAGGCTACCTATCTACTGAGTCCCTGGAACAAGGAACCCCCAGAGTGCCATGCTGCATAAGGTGGCTACCTATCTACTAAGGCCCTGGAACAAGGAACCCCTAGAGTGCCATGCTGCATGAGAGGGCTACCTAACTACTGAGTCCCTGGAACAAGGAACACCTAGAGTGCCATGCTGCATGAGGAGGCTACCTACCTACGGAGTCCCTGGAACAAGGAACCCCAGAGTGCCATGCTGCATGAGAGGGCTACCTACCTACTGAGTCCCTGGAACAAGGAACCCCTAGAGTGCCATGCTGCATGGGGAGGCTACCTACCTACGGAGTCCCTGGAACAAGGAACCCCTAGAGTGCCATGCTGCATGAGGAGGCTACCTACCTACTGAGTCCCTGGAACAAGGAACCCCCAGAGTGCCATGCTGCATGAGGAGGCTACCTACCTACTGAGTCCCTGGAACAAGGAACCCCTAGAGTGCCATGGTGCGTGAGAAGGCTACCTACCTACTGAGTCCCTGGAACAAGGAACCCCTAGAGTGCCATGGTGCGTGAGAAGGCTACCTACCTACTGAGTCCCTGGAACAAGGAACCCCAGAGTACCATGCTGCATGAGAGGGCTACCTACCTACTGAGTCCCTGGAACAAGGAACCCCCAGAGTGCCATGCTGCATGATGAGGCTACCTACTGAGTCCCTGGAACAAGGAACCCCCAGAGTGCCATACTGCATGAGGAGACTACCTTCCTACTGAGTCCCTGGAACAAGGAACCCCTAGAGTGCCATGCTGCATGAGGAGGTTACCTACCTACTGAGTCCCTGGAACAAGGAACCCCTAGAGTGCCATGCTGCATGAGGAGGCTACCTACCTACTGAGTCCCTGGAACAAGGAACCCCTAGAGTGCCATGCTGCGTGAGGAGGCTACCTACCTACTGAGTCCCTGGAACAACAGCTTCTTGCTGAGATGTTCTCTGATCAGGTCCTCCTGGCTGTTATTCAGGAATGATACACCCTTGTACATCATCTGGGGGAAATATACAGCATCATACACCCTTGTACATCATCTGGTTGAAATATACAGCATCATACACCCTTGTACATCATCTGGTTGAAATATACAGCATGATACACCCTTGTACATCATCTGGAGAAACATGCCACACTATACAACCTTGTACATCATCTTGGAGAGATATACAACACTATACAACCTTGTACATCATCTTGGGGGATATACAACACAATACACCCTTATACATCATCTGTGGGGATATACAACATTATACAACCATGTACATCATCTGGGGAAACATACAACACTATACAACCTTGTACATCATCTGGGGAAACATACAACACTATACAACCTTGTACATCATCTGGGGAAACATACAACACTATACAACCTTGTACATCATCTGTGGGGATATACAACACTATACAACCTTGTACATCATCTTGGGGGATATACAACAGAATACACCCTTGTACATCATCTGTTGGGATATACAACACTATACAACCTTGTACATCATCTTGGGGGATATACAACAGAATACACCCTTATACATCATCTGTGGGGATATACAACACTATACAACCTTGTACATCATCTGTGGGGATATACAACACTATACAACCTTGTTCATCATCTAGAGAAACATACAACAGAATACACCCTTATACATCATCTTGGGGGATATACAACACTATACAACCTTGTACATCATCTGGGGGGATATACAACACTATACAACCTTGTACATCATCTGTGGGGATATACAACACTATACATCCTTGTACATCATCTGGGGGGATATACAACACTATACAACCTTGTACATCATCTGTGGGGATATACAACACTATACAACCTTGTACATCATCTGTGGGGATATACAACACTATACAACCTTGTCGGCATCTGGGGGATATACAACACTATACACCTTTATACATCATCTGGGGGATATACAACACTATACAACCTTGTACATCATCTGTGGGGATATACAACACTATACATCACTATACAACCTTGTACATCATCTGTGGGGATATACAACACTATACATCCTTGTACATCATCTGTGGGGATATACAACACTATACATCCTTGTACATCATCTGTGGGGATATACAACACTATACATCCTTGTACATCATCTGGGGGATATACAACACTATACAACCTTGTACATCATCTGTGGGCATATACAACACTATACAACACTATACAACCTTGTACATCATCTGTGGGGATATACAACACTATACATCCTTGTACATCATCTGTGGGGATATACAACACTATACATCCTTGTACATCATCTGGGGGATATACAACACTATACAACCTTGTACATCATCTGGGGGGATATACAACCTTGTACATCATCTGTGGGGATATACAACACTATACACCCTTGTACATCATCTGTGGGGATATACAACACTATACAACCTTGTACATCATCTGTGGGGATATACAACACTATACAACCTTGTTCATCATCTAGAGAAACATACAACAGAATACACCCTTATACATCATCTTGGGGGATATACAACACTATACAACCTTGTACATCATCTGGGGGGATATACAACACTATACAACCTTGTACATCATCTGTGGGGATATACAACACTATACATCCTTGTACATCATCTGGGGGGATATACAACACTATACAACCTTGTACATCATCTGTGGGGATATACAACACTATACAACCTTGTACATCATCTGTGGGGATATACAACACTATACAACCTTGTACATCATCTGGGGGATATACAACACTATACACCTTTATACATCATCTGGGGGATATACAACACTATACAACCTTGTACATCATCTGTGGGGATATACAACACTATACAACACTATACAACCTTGTACATCATCTGTGGGGATATACAACACTATACATCCTTGTACATCATCTGTGGGGATATACAACACTATACATCCTTGTACATCATCTGTGGGGATATACAACACTATACATCCTTGTACATCATCTGGGGGATATACAACACTATACAACCTTGTACATCATCTGTGGGGATATACAACACTATACAACACTATACAACCTTGTACATCATCTGTGGGGATATACAACACTATACATCCTTGTACATCATCTGTGGGGATATACAACACTATACACCCTTGTACATCATCTGGGGGATATACAACACTATACAACCTTGTACATCATCTGGGGGGATATACAACCTTGTACATCATCTGTGGGGATATACAACACTATACACCCTTGTACATCATCTGTGGGGATATACAACACTATACAACCTTGTACATCATCTGTGGGGATATACAACACTATACAACCTTGTACATCATCTGTGGGGATATACAACACTATACAACCTTGTACATCATCTGTGGGGATATACAACACTATACATCCTTGTACATCATCTGGGGGATATACAACACTATACACCCTTGTACATCATCTGGCATGTCTGGGGGAAACATACAACACTATACAAGGTTGTATAGTATTGTAAATACCCTCAAGGTGATGTACAAGGTTTTTAAGTGTTGTAAAGTGTTCGCTCATCACATGGGTTTCAATTCCCGACATGGGTACAATGTGTGAAGCCCATTTCTGGTGTCCCCCACCGTTATTTTGCTTGAATATTGCTAAAAGCGGCGTAAAACCATACTCACTCATTCCCTGTACACAAGAACAATAACACTCACGGCTTGAAAGTCAAAGTTGTATCTGCATAAAAATTCAACACATGATGACTGCAAAAAGAAAGAAAAACATATCAACTGTAGACAAGCCGAAGGGAAGACAACTGGGATCAGTTAAAGTTTGTTTGTAGCTGCTTAACGTTTAACTCAGCAAGACTGTGATTGACGTTATGAGCAACGTTCCATGCCAAGTCACTGAGTCAGACCACCTGATCCAATAAGTTGTCTCTTACGACAAGTTCCAGTTCCCGTGGGTGTGAGGATATAAAGTGTGAGGTTGTATTATTGCGTTCCCAGTTTACTGCAGTGTTCCCGTTTACAGGTAATTACCAGTTTTTACGAGTAAATCTAGGCAATTTAGGCTTGGACCGGAATTCATGTGACTGCCAGTCCCTGGGACCGGCAAATAAAGTACCTTATAAATCTGTGTTGTCGAACAAAACCTTGGCGATATTATATGTTTCAAACAAAGTCAGCTTGTCTGAATTCATCAGGGTTCCCCTTGTCTATTTTTAGTGCAAGGAAGTAACATTTTGCTTTGCTTCGAGGTTAAATATATATTTGTAGTGACTTACCCTCGAAATATTCAGAAATAAAAGAAACTTGTGACTGAACTTTGTGTGTAGAACTAACTTCAGTTACTTCAGAGATGACGTCAAGGCATTGAACATGTTGAAAGAATTAAAACCAGGTATTTTTCATGCGTTTTTTTATTTGTTGAAAGTTGGGACTGACAAAAATTTAGAGTTGCCAGTCCACCAGGACTGGTAGTTTCAAACTCTGCGGAAACACTGGTCTAATGCAGTAATCCCCAAGAAAAGACCACTTCACCACTCAATGATAGAAGTGTCCGTCTTGAGATATTAACTTTTATACACGTTTACACGGGAAAGCATCACGATACAAGCTTTAGTTGTCTAACAGCTGGCACATCAGCTTCATGGTAGAGATGTTGTTTGTTTGTTTGTTTGTTTTTTAACGCCGCACTCAGCAACGTTCCAGCTATGTGACAGCGGTCTGCAAATAATCAAGTCTGGACCAGACAATCCAGTGATTGTTATCATGAGCATTGATCTATGCAATTGGGAAGCGATGACATGCATCAACCAAGTCAGCGAGCCTGACCACCCGATCCCGTTAGTCGCCTCTTACAACAAGCATGGTCGCCTGTTCCGGCAATGGGTTGCTGAAGACCTGTTCTTACCCGGTTCTTAACGGGTCTTCAGAGATGTAGGAAATGTAACAGTTTTGACACCATGAAATATATGAAAGCTCTTGAGAGCTACAATTCTATGAATCAAGTAATCACAAAAAGACTTCAGCAAACCGTCTTACTTGGATCAGGAAGCGAGGATCGTGAGGCCCAAACGATCGGGGAAACAGATGGAAGTTGAATGTGCGAACCGAGTACCTAGTGAGAACAAAATAAAACACTTGTCAATTTCCATCTCATTAACATCACCTCATTCACTCCGACACAATACCTGTCAACATGACAATCTGACAGCACCTCCCGGAACTGGGGATCAGGGACACCAGAGGAAACGCCGACTGCCCAAAGTAAATGAAGGCTGCATGAGTTGTTGAGCCAATCAGATGTCAGCTTTCTAAAATGATTTGCCTTCATTAATTCACAACTTTGATGATAATTTAAAGTTTCAACAAAAGATAACAACACAGATTACGCAAACATTTCCTCAATGGAACTACCCTTTGGATGGAAAAGGCATAGTTGTCGGAATCGACATTGTGACTAAAATAGAATGGTGCTGCCTTAAATTATTTAAATAGGAACTGGTCATTAAGTTCGTTTTCTGAGTGCTTCCTTGTGTGCTCTGACAACTTGTGTGCCCTGACACCTCGAGTGACCTGACACCTTGTGTACCCTGACACCTTGTGTGACCTGACACCTTGTGTGCCCTGACACCTTGTGTACCCTGACACCTTGTGTACCCTGACACCTTGTATGCCCTGATACCTCGTGTTCCCTGACACCTTGTGTGCCCTAACACATTGTGTGACCTGACACCTCGTGTACCCTGACACCTTGTGTACCCTGACACCTCGTGTGACCTGACACCTTGTGTACCCTGACACCTTGTGTGCCCTGACACCTTGCATGCCCTGACACCTTGTGTGCCCTGACACCTTGCATGCCCTGACACCTTGTGTCCCCTGACACCTTGTATGCCCTGACACCTTGCATGCCCTGCAACTTGTGTCCCCTGACACCTTGTATGCCCTGACACCTTGTTGCCCCTGACACCTTGTGTGCCCTGACACCTCGTGTGACCTGACAACTTGTGTGCCCTGTCACCTTGTGTGCCCTGACACCTTGTGTCCCCTGACACCTTGTTGCCCCTGACACCTTGCATGCCCTGACACCTCGTATGCTCTAACACCTTGTGTACCCTGACACCTTGTGTCCCCTGACACCTTGTATGCCCTGACACCTTGTTGCCCCTGACACCTTGTGTCCCCTGACACCTTGTATGCTCTAACGCCTCGTGTCCCCTGACACCTTGTGTCCCCTGACACCTTGTATGCCCTGACACCTTGTTTGCCCTGACACCTTGTGTCCCCTGACACCTTGTATGCCCTGACACCTTGTATGCCCTGACACCTTGTGTCCCCTGACACCTTGTTGCCCCTGACACCTTGCATGTCCGGACACCTCGTATGCTCTAACACCTTGTGTACCCTGACACCTTGTGTGACCTGACACCTCGTATGCCCCCATGACTGCATGATATCCTCACCTGTTCTCTGTGCCCTGCTTCACAAAGGCAGACACACCTGCAATATGAAAACACTGATAAGCAACTGGAGTAGGTGTCACGATGCTCAGAGAGCATAAGATCGGGGTTCAATTCCTGGCTGCGTCATATCAAAAGACGTTAAGAGATAGTACTTGTTATTACTTTGTCTGGTGCTCGAAATACTGTGTCTGAGTGAGTATTTATTTGAAAACATTGCACGGAATCTCAGTGACTCCAAACATACACACCATGTACCTACCTATCTGACACACAGTCAACTGGGATATGCTACTATGTACCTACCTATCTGACACACAGTCAACTGGGAGATACTACTATGTACCCACCTATCTGACACACAGTCAACTGGGTGATGCTACTAGGTACCTACCTATCTGACACACAGTCAACTGGGAGATGCTACTATGTACCTACCTATCTGACAAACAGTCAACTGGGATATGCTACTAGGTACCTACCTATCTGACACACAGTCAACTGGGAGATGCTACTATGTACCTACCTATCTGACACACAGTCAACTGGGTGATGCTACTATGTACCCACCTATCTGACAAACAGTCAACTGGGATATGCTACTAGGTACCTACCTATCTGACACACAGTCAACTTGGAGATGCAACTATGTACCTACCTATCTGACACACAGTCAACTGGGAGATGCTACTATGTACCCACCTATCTGACACACAGTCAACTGGGACATGCTACTATGTACCCACCTATCTGACACACAGTCAACTGGGTGATGCTACTAGGTACCTACCTATCTGACACACAGTCAACTGGGAGATGCTACTATGTACCCACCTATCTGACACACAGTCAACTGGGTGATGCTACTAGGTACCTACCTATCTGACACACAGTCAACTGGGTGATGCTACTAGGTACCTACCTTTCTGACACACAGTCAACTGGGAGATGCTACTATGTACCCACCTATCTGACACACAGTCAACTGGGTGATGCTACTAGGTACCCACCTATCCGACACACAGTCAACTGGGTGATGCTACTATGTACCTACCTATCTGACACACAGTCAACTGGGATATGCTACTAGGTACCTACCTATCTGACACACAGTCAACTGGGAGATGCTACTAGGTACCTACCTATCTGACACACAGTCAACTGGGAGATGCTACTATGTACCTACCTATCTGACACACAGTCAACTAGGAGATGCAACTATGTACCTACCTATCTGACACACAGTCAACTGGGAGATGCTACTATGTACCCACCTATCTGACACACAGTCAACTGGGTGATGCTACTAGGTACCCACCTATCTGACACACAGTCAACTGGGATATGCTACTAGGTACCTACCTATCTGACACACAGTCAACTGGGAGATGCTACTATGTACCCACCTATCTGACACACAGTCAACTGGGAGATGCTACTATGTACCCACCTATCTGACACACAGTCAACTGGGTGATCCTACTAGGTACCTACCTATCTGACACACAGTCAACTGGGAGATACTACTATGTACCCACCTATCTGACACAGTCAACTGGGAGATCCTACTATGTACCCACCTATCTGACACACGGTCAACTGGGAGATGCTACTATGTACCCACCTTTCTGACACACAGTCAACTGGGAGATCCTACTATGTACCTACCTATCTGACACACAGTCAACTGGGAGATCCTACTATGTACCTACCTATCTGACACAGTCAACTGGGAGATCCTACTATGTACCCACCTATCTGACACACAGTCAACTGGGAGATGCTACTATGTACCCCCCTATCTGACACACAGTCAACTGGGAGATCCTACTATGTACCTACCTATCTGACACACAGTCAACTGGAAGATGCTACTATGTACCTACCTATCTGACACACAGTCAACTGGGAGATGCTACTATGTACCCACCTATCTGACACACAGTCAACTGGGAGATGCTACTATGTACCTACCTATCTGACACACAGTCAACTGGGAGATACTACTATGTACCCATCTATCTGACATACAGTCAACTGGGAGATGCTACTATGTACCTACCTATCTGACATACAGTCAACTGGGAGATGCTACTATGTACCCACCTATCTGACACACAGTCAACTGGGAGATGCTACTATGTACCTACCTATCTGACACACAGTCAACTGGGAGATACTACTCTGTACCCACCTATCTGACACACAGTCAACTGGGAGATACTACTATGTACCTACCTATCTGACACACAGTCAACTGGGAGATGTTACTATGTACCTACCTATCTGACACAGTCAACTGGGAGATACTTCTATGTACCTACCTATCTGACATACAGTCAACTGGGAGATACTACTCTGTACCCACCTATCTGACACACAGTCAACTGGGAGATCCTACTCTGTACCTACCTATCTGACACAGTCAACTGGGAGATCCTACTATGTACCCACCTATCTGACACACAGTCAACTGGGAGATGCTACTATGTACCCACCTATCTGACACACAGTCAACTGGGAGATCCTACTATGTACCTACCTATCTGACACACAGTCAACTGGAAGATGCTACTATGTACCTACCTATCTGACACACAGTCAACTGGGAGATACTACTATGTACCTACCTATCTGACACACAGTCACCTGGGAGATCCTACTATGTACCCACCTATCTGACACACAGTCAACTGGGATATGCTACTATGTACCTACCTATCTGACACACAGTCAACTGGGTGATCCTACTAGGTACCTACCTATCTGACACAGTCAACTGGGAGATCCTACTATGTACCTACCTATCTGACACACAGTCAACTGGGAGATACTACGTACCCACCTATCTGACACAGTCAACTGGGAGATACTACTATGTACCTACCTCTCTGACACACAGTCAACTGGGAGATACTACTATGTACCTACCTGTCTGACACACAGTCAACTGGGAGATGCTACTATGTACCCACCTATTTGACACACAGTCAACTGGGAGATCCTACTATGTACCTACCTATCTGACACACAGTCAACTGGGAGATACTACTATGTACCCACCTATCTGACACACAGTCAACTGGGAGATGTTACTATGTACCCACCTATCTGACACACAGTCAACTGGGAGATCCTACTATGTACCTACCTGTCTGACACACAGTCAACTGGGAGATCCTACTATGTACCTACCTATCTGACACACAGTCAACTGGGAGATGTTACTATGTACCTACCTATCTGACACACAGTCAACTGGTAGATGCTACTATGTACCTACCTGTCTGACACACAGTCAACTGGGAGATCCTACTATGTACCTACCTGTCTGACACACAGTCAACTGGGAGATCCTACTATGTACCTACCTATCTGACACACAGTCAACTGGGAGATACTACTATGTACCTACCTGTCTGACACACAGTCAACTGGGAGATCCTACTATGTACCTACCTACCTGACACACAGTCAACTGGGATATGCTACCATGTACCTACCTATCTGACACACAGTCAACTGGGAGATACTACTATGTACCCACCTATCTGACACACAGTCAACTGGGAGATCCTACTATGTACCTACCTATCTGACACACAGTCAACTGGGATATGCTACTATGTACCTACCTATCTGACACACAGTCAACTGGGTGATCGTACTATGTACCTACCTATCTGACACACAGTCAACTGGGAGATGCTACTATGTACCTTCCTATCTGACACACAGTCAACTGGGAGATACTACTATGTACCTACCTGTCTGACACACAGTCAACTGGGAGATCCTACTATGTACCCACCTATCTGACACACAGTCAACTGGGAGATACTACTATGTACCTACCTATCTGACATACAGTCAACTGGGAGATACTACTATGTACCCACCTATCTGACACACAGTCAACTGGGAGATACTACTATGTACCTACCTATCTGACACACAGTCAACTGGGAGATGCTACTAGGTACCTACCTATCTGACACACAGTCAACTGGGAGATGCTACTCTGTACCTACCTATCTGACACACAGTCAACTGGGTGATGCTACTATGTACCCACCTGTCTGACACACAGTCAACTGGGAGATGCTACTCTGTACCCACCTGTCTGACACACAGTCAACTGGGTGATGCTACTATGTACCCACCTATCTGACACACAGTCAACTGGGAGATGCTACTATGTACCCACCTGTCTGACACACAGTCAACTGGGAGATGCTACTATGTACCCACCTGTCTGACACACAGTCAACTGGGTGATGCTACTATGTACCTACCTATCTGACACACAGTCAACTGGGAGATGCTACTATGTACCTACCTGTCTGACACACAGTCAACTGGGAGATACTACTCTGTACCTACCTATCTGACACACAGTCAACTGGGAGATACTACTATGTACCTACCTATCTGACACACAGTCAACTGGGTGATGCTACTATGTACCCACCTATCTGACACACAGTCAACTGGGAGATGCTACTCTGTACCTACCTATCTGACACACAGTCAACTGGGAGATACTACTATGTACCTACCTATCTGACACACAGTCAACTGGGAGATGCTACTATGTACCTACCTATCTGACACACAGTCAACTGGGTGATGCTACTATGTACCCACCTATCTGACACACAGTCAACTGGGAGATGCTACTAGGTACCCACCTGTCTGACACACAGTCAACTGGGAGATGCTACTCTGTACCTACCTATCTGACACACAGTCAACTGGGTGATCCTACTAGGTACCTACCTATCTGACACACAGTCAACTGGGAGATACTACTATGTACCCACCTATCTGACACACAGTCAACTGGGAGATACTACTATGTACCTACCTATCTGACACACAGTCAACTGGGAGATACTACTATGTACCCACCTATCTGACACACAGTCAACTGGGAGATACTACTATGTACCCACCTATCTGACACACAGTCAACTGGGAGATCCTACTATGTACCTACCTATCTGACACACAGTCAACTGGGTGATGCTACTATGTACCTACCTATCTGACACACAGTCAACTGGGAGATGCTACTATGTACCTACCTATCTGACACACAGTCAACTGGGATATGCTACTTCTCAGCTTCCTGTATCTGTCTCCTCCGCTGTCAAACAAACTGAAACAACCAAATACAAAGATCATTCAGAAACCAATTTCAACATAAGAATCATAACCTTGTACAGCTTGTACCACTCACATTATTCCATGGATGAAATATGATAAATTTGAAAAATATCTATTGAAAACTTAACATACTGTCTTTCCAGTAACAAGTTCGCTTTTAGCGAGTAAGTTAGTGAGTTCCATTTTACGAGGCTTTTAGCAATATTCCAGCAATATCACGGCAGGGGACACCAGAAATGGGCCTCACACATTGCAACAATGTCGGGAATCGAAACCGGGTTTTTGGCATGACGAGGAAATGCTTTAACCACTAGGGTAAATAAATAAAGCGGCGTAAAACCATACTCACTCACTCACTTATAAGAGTTGGCATGTCAACGTACTGAAATGGCGAGGATCAATACTGTCACTAGATTTTGTGGTCCAGACTAATATTTCTGATTTGGCTTAAAACAACATTCACACACTCGCAGGCGAATGTTGGGTTTTTGTCCAGTCAAGACTAGCCAAGTATTTTCCACATTGAGCCACCATTGTGACCACTGAATCCCCACTTGTGGTCTCTGTGTCGTGTGGGTTACTGACATTTATCATAGTCACATGGGCTTTCTACTGGGACAAGCATGAGTTGCAAGGCCTGACTAGCCTGGGAAGAGAACAAGGTGAAGACATACCTGTATTTCATGCTGTCATTCACAGTCAAGCCTGTGAATTCTGTGTCAATAGCTGAAGTGGAAGACATAACTTGATCACACAAAGACAGCTGTATATCAATGCTATGGTATAATATAGGTGGGCATGATAACATGACACAGTTCTATTCTTCCAAATAAAACAATTACAAATTAAATTTAATATAGGTAGGTATGGAGGAAATGTTACATGTATTTCGGGAGGAGCCATGAAAACTGGTTACATAAAATGGGGAGGGGAGGGGTGTCATCAAACTATGATACAGTCCTAAGACAAATCCTCCCACCCCGGCGCCACCCCAATAATTTGTTGGCTATTCTGGTATTGTTGTCTAAGAATTGAGGTTATATTTTACATATATATATGTCTGACGAGTAAATATTTCTTGCGAATCGCGTGTGAAACAGTTTATGGTCTGTGTTCTAGTATATATGTCACTGTGAGCGATGTTTCTTCATTTGCTTCAGTGTGTCTGCATATTTGTAAACAATGTGGTTTAGCTTGATACCAAGATATACGATTGCTGAAATAAACATCATGCTTCTGTTGAGTATTGCTTTGGCGTTTTCCACAAAAAAAACTCTCATACCAATGAAATCTGCTTGCTTTACAGACTTCTCTATAAGAGGCAAATAATTTTCAAAGTTGCTTTTCGTCACTTCACACATTTTGACAGATTTAAATTTGGATAAATTCTCAAAAACACTGGGGAAATTACAAGCACATGTTTACAGAGGGCGCTGTTGCTATTTTGTAACACTGTTTCTGATTGGACAATCTCGCAATTTAAAATCCGGACAATAATGTTTCAGCACGTGTAAATAGGAGTATGATCCACAGGAACTCGTCATTGGTCGTTAAATTAAAATATATGCCCCCTACATGTAAGTCTCTACTGACATATAGCGGGTATATATTTCTATTTACTGACCAATAACGAGTTCCTGTGGCATGATCGTAGGATAATGTGAATTGAGAAAATCGTACTTTCTCAGACTTGCGGTACTAGAAAGCTACATTTCATGAGTTACTCGGGAAGTAACATGGTAAACAAAGAAGCCTTTTAATTCTATATAGTACAATGTGTGTGTGTGTTATTAACAGGCAGTCAAAGTAATAGCAGAAAGGAAATTAGTAATGGTAATTTCAAATAGAGATTAACCTTGGGACTGTATCATATTTTGCAGATATCCCGCCCCACCCCCCATTTTTATATAAGATTTGTTTCTTGCCACCCTCAAAATTAAATGCATGTAACATTTTTCTTTCCAAAGAGGTTTGGAATGTCTTGAATGTGCATCCCCATTTTTATAACCCCAGTTTCACAACCCCAGTGGTATCAGATAAAGTTCGTAATTTCCTTTGTCGTTTTACCCCGCACTAAGCAATATCAAAGCTATATGACTGTTAATCATCTAGAGTCTGGACCAGAAAATCCAGTGATTGACAACATGAGCATGGTTTTTTTAATAATTAAATCACTTTTGCTTGTCATTTTTGTTATGTGTTATTTCAATCATACATATTGGAAACGTAAGATCAAGGTGTAACATTTTCTCTCTTACACGACATGACATGGAGAGCTTGTCGTGAACGAGGATCGACCTTGGTATCTGCAGTCCAGTGAGTGCACCAGTGGGCTACGGAGGCGCTGATGAATCACAATGCTTTTAAGAATGTCTCTATCAAGTACCGTACACCAGCAGCAGATATTTTACGCCCGCTTCCTAAGGTTCATGGAAAGTGTGTTTGAACATAAAAATGTTGATGTTTTAAGTTTCTTTTTTCGGGTTATAGTGAGTGAGTTTGGTTTAACGCCGTTTTAACAGTATTCCAGTTATATCACGGCGTGTCAGCTTAATGTGGGAGAAAAGCTCCAAGTGATGCAGGTCTCAGACGTTTACCACTTCGGTGAAACCCACGAGCATGGGTATGGTGCTGACAAACCTAGAAACATAATCGGGGCGAACCGGGATTCGAACCCACAATCGTGCCCAAGGGACGCAACTCTGCACAGCGAATCGCGGCGTCTTAGACGACTGGGCCACCCGTGTCCCCTTTTCGGTTGATACGTTATATAAAACACTTGTCTTCAGGTTTTTATGATATTTAAAACCCTTCTCCGTAGGATAAAACCGAAGGAAAGGAGTTACAATGTACTTGACGACACGCAGTCGTCCCACTCTCTTGGCACCATGTGATTAGTATAGGTTTGCCGACACCTTGTTCAACATTAAAGACCGAACGACTACATGGTCTCAGATACAGACTGCAGGTGGCTAATTATACTATAGGCGTGACATTATAATATATATTTAGATAATTAGTTGTAAGTTTAAATCATTGATCCATGAAAATAAGAGGGAATATATTACGAATTATAATATAATTTGGTAACATTGTTGAGTAGGCATACAGTGGTCTGAAGTGAGGGCATAAGTGGGACTCGGGCCAACGGAACTATCACATATCATGATAGGAGTTATAAGGTTTAGAAATAGCATCCGAACTGTCGGAAATAGGGCAGTCTACAAATAAAACATAAATTTAATGGTCTTGGGAGGGGAGGTCAAAATTCCTGGAAACGGTGGAATCCACCCAACAGAGAGCCAAATAAAAGATCGGGGTAAGAAAGACTTGGGGGCGGAATAGTCTATTGCAAGGGGAAAGGTTACCGACCAGTCGTAACGATAATGATGACTGTTGCGATGTAGGAACCCGGAGCGGACCCCAAGATAGGCAGTCTGGTGCGCCCCCCCCCCCCCCCCCCCCCCCCCCCCCCCTCTTCTTTTCGAATTCTTTCGAACCTGAAACCAATCTCAGGCACCAGCATTTCGACTGAGAGTGAAGCTTTGCGGCCGAAGTCTCTAATTAAGTGACACATAGAGTGGGTTGGATCTCTACACAAAATGTGAATAAAAGCTGTTAAAAGAAGAACATCCTCATGTGATTGCTAGGGGAACTATGGTACCCCTGCCGAACAAGGCTGGAATTACGGAATTGTATTTTGGCTGGAATAACGAGTCTATGTTCAGTCCAATCTAAAGAGCGTAACGAAATCGACATCAGGTTCGTTAACAGCGGTGCAGATTTCGGTCGATTGCAGGATTTGCAAAGCATGTGTACCGCCAACGGATATTTTCCAAATCTTTTCTTGTTTTCAATCAAGGTGCTCACGTGATTTGATGCAATATGCGAAGTAAGACCCGTTTTATTACAGTATAGACCTTCATTGTTATCGATCTGATCGTCATTACTGGGCACCGCCATTCTGTTTGAAGCAAACGCAAGTGTTTTGAGAGGTGGAGTCTGATTGGTTAAAAGGAGGTGACACTGGTCACTGATGGCGCTACGATGGAGCCCAGAAATTCCAGCCTAGTTTTAGCATCTCACAATTATTGGTGTTTGCAATTAAGTTACCATATAAGTTTAATAGCACTTATTTGACCAAGGTAAAAGAAAAAATAAGGTGCCGTTTTCGCCAGGCCACAGTAGCCGTTTTCGCTTGAGTCGAGGTGCCGTTTTCGCCAATCGGTGCCGTTTTCGCCCGGTGACGTTTTGCCGAGGTGCCGTTTTCGCTATAACCCAGTTGGGCATGGATGGAAACTGGACTTTTACAGTCAGTTATCTCCCTTGCCAGGAGATGACGTATACGGTTGAGATAGGGGCAATGAAGATAAATGACAAATATTCCTTCTTACTACTAACAAATACAAGTAACGAGTTCAAGCTCGATTCCCCCCATGGGTACTATGTGTGAAGCCTATTTGTGGTGTCCTCCGCCGTGATATTGCTGGAATATTGACCAAAGCGGCGTAATAGCATATTCACTTACTACAGACAGCTAGGCCATAGTTTCAAACGAGGTGTAAAAGAAATACTATAAATGATGAATGGACGAAGACTGACTGTAATAATATAGGATGAGTCCGGTAACTTGTAGCCGAACGATTTTTTTTCGATTGTCGTTTGTGTGATTCCACAAGGGTTTTTGTGTTGTTAGAACATATTTATTTCACGGAACGTTTCAACCACACACTAAACTCCTCTTTTTCGATATGGTGATCTAATTACAAAGGAATTGTGGTTGATAACTGTAAATTTACGACAACCATAAAATGAATACGCTCAACCAATCGCGTAGTGTTTTACATCGTCTCTTAGGAACACGTAAACAATGGCGGAAAGTTTAAGAATTTCTTCTGTGCGTTCGGATACATGAACTGATTTCGTGATCAGTATATGAAATATGCAAGAATTTCAATATGGAATCACTAACAAAATTGATTTATGTCATAGCCGCCATTTTATTTGCTGACATGTGCTCGTGTCAAGGTGTGTTTGCTGCTTCAGATTGAAACGTGCATTATTGTGTACGAGATTTACAAACATGCACCTGCACGTCTCCCAAATGTTTTTGTGCAATAGACTTTTTCTTATTACATGAAAGTAATATTAATCGTAAATGTTTATAAAGTCACATTCATAAGTGCATGTTCTGATAATTGATACTGACAGACATACACCGTACATTTATCTCAAAATCATGTCTAGACCTGCTTAATTCCAGATGCTAGATGTTTACAAAATCACACAAATGTTGTGGGGTTTTTTTTGGTAACAGTTAGATGTCAATTATAACTTGATACGTTATATGTTACAAAATAGACATATTAGGCCCAATCTATCTGTTTTATGTTTATACTCTTTTCATAATATGTTAAACCATCCCAACTAAAACCATTAAACCTTAGCAGTAAAAAATTGAAATTGTCAAAAATATTGTTACAGCACAAGCTTGTAACCAGTAATCACATGCCATTCAAACATAAACAGTTATTCCTAAGTCATGATATTCTAAGTAGCATGTATCCACAAGAGGATATTTAAGTACATGATATATATTTATGAGCATGTGCTGAACTCACTGTATGTGTAGAGAGTTGTTATAGGCATTTTGTAGGTAAAACCATGACAATTTTTTTGTAATACAACTGGTAGCGTAATATATTTGGAATTTGAAACTGAAAGATTGACCTCTCATCACTGTTGTTGAACCATTGATATTTTGTTTTCAGAAATTGGCACAGTTTATATAGGAGACCCTACAAATACAACAGCATATGCTTTCAATCTAAATAGAGGTCGACAAAATCTGTCAATCATCATCCAAATAACTGATCTGGCCGACCCTGCGACAGATGTAGCTCTGAGAGATACGGTAGGTTTTTCATCTCTTGATCAAATCTTGCATATGTGATTGTTTTTAACTATGTGAATATGAAGCAATTGGGGGCACAGAGGGCCCCGTCTTCTTAAAGTACCGCGGGGGGACAGGTGGCCTAGTCGTTTAAGGTGCTGCAATTCGCTGTGCAGAGTTGCATCCCTTGGGCATGCCAGAAACCTATGATTGTGGGTTCAAATCCCGGTGCCAGCACCATACCTGTCCTGGTGAGTTTCATCGAAGTGGTAAATGACTAAGACCTGCATCACTTCAGGCTTTCCTCCCACATTCAGCTGATACGCCAAGATATAACTGGAATACTGTTAGAACTATAATAAAAGCGGTGTTAAACCCAGCTCACTCACTCAGAATAAGTCTTCAGCAACCCATGCTTGTCGTAAGAGGCAACTATGCTTGTCGTAAGAGGCAACTAACGGGATCGGGCTGTTAGGCTCCCTGACTTGATGTTTGTCTTCGTATCCCAAACCGCCGTTATATAGCTGGAATATTGCTGAGTGCGGCGTTAAACAACAAAGAAACAAAAGCTATCATCTTGTTGCTGAATCTCAGATTTCTGAATTTGACAGCAGCATACCCGTGGTCCTGGGTTTCAGGAGTCAGGGATTTATCTAGGAAGGAACACTAAGTGCCCGTGAAGGCAAAGTGGAAAAAATCAATAGTTTGTACAAAATTTGGATATTTTAAGTTCTTATTTTCCTTTATTTTATTAATTTAACTTTGAATTTTAACATTGCATTCAATGCAATAAATTGAAACTAAGCATTAAAGCCTCTTCTTCATGAATGGTCCTGTTATCAGTGACATCAAGTCACATCTACAGAGACGTAACATTGGTTACAACTATGTCAGAATCAACTGGGAAATGTTTAATTCCAATTTGGGAAATTTGACTCACATTTGCCGCACACTTGGGTCCGAATATCGGCTGGTGAGCAGGACTAGATATATCCCTGAAAGTGATAAGTGCATACAACGTGCATGACTTTAAGCTTGTTCAGCTGGTATGTCTTGATAAAACTGAATACGGTTCAGAATGAAGTTAAACTGAACTCTTCAAGAGTAGAGAGTATGGGTGCGTTGCAAAGCGCCAATCGCATGCAAGCAATGTACAGCGATTCGCCTTGCAACAGTGCGCTAACTTTCAACCGCTTGCAAGCGAAACAATCGCTGGCTGAGATCACTTCGTTCTCAAACCAAAATGGCGGCAGACTTTAACAGCCGGACAAGAAATACTAGACTGGATCAACGAGGAAATGAACACAGGCAGCACCACATCATCCTCAGTCCGCACCACATCTTCAAAGTAGTCATAAACTTCATCAGCTCGTCATCGAGCCTCTTCTATTACGTTCTTCATTACGTCATGGCAACCAAGTGGTATTTGCGCCACCATTTTGGTAGAGTGTGCAAGCGCTTCGAACTGTTGCAGACCCTGGGATGAGCTATTAATTTGCTTTCTCTAAGCGATTCGTGGCTTGCAACGTGCCCCACATATTCTGATTGTAGGTTGACATCAGCTGTGAAGCAAGTGATAACAGGCAAGGCTATACGGCTGTTACCTTCGCCTCCCTCACCTTCTCACCAGGAGGCCCTTCTGCCAGTGCCATCTCCTTTGCGTAAGTATCATGTGACCACTGTTTGGTTTGTCACACTTAATTACTAATTTATTTTATTTCTTTGTCAAAATAAGGAAATAATTCATATGTTGTTCTAATTTAATGAAAAGTTACAGAAATTAAACAAATTCCTGTTGATCTTGGCTGCAGTGGTTCATTTATCTTAGCAACAAAAGCTGTCACAAAGGTTTTAGGGGGTCGTAACTCACTATGCAGAGTTACCTCCCTTACCTGTGCCAGAATCCACTTGTCATGGGTTTGAATCCCACATTTTAGACAAGTGTGATCCTTTGCCTGTCAGCCCCATACCTGTACTCAAAGGTTTTAGCAAGGTGGTACACGTCTGAAAGAGGCAATGTTGAGTGCTGACAATGTTCAATTTGCTCTACAGAGTTGTGTCTCTTGGGCATGCTAGAAATCTAGGATCCTGGCTTTGAATCCGAGTTCGCCCGATTATGTTTTTAATTTTTTCAGTACCATACCTGTGCTCGTGGGTTTTACCAAAGCGGTAAACATCTGAAAGTGATAAATGTATAAGACATGCACCACTTCAGGCTTTCCTCCCACGTTAAGGAATATGTCGTGATATTACTGGAATACTGTTCAAAGTGGCATTAAACCCAATGTTCTCACTCATGTGAAAAAACATTCAACCAGTTAAAAATCAACAATAGATGCATATTAAAAGGTTGTTTATAAATTCAACTGCAAAACCTATGTCTAACAATTCAAATATAAAACCTGTCAGTACCTCTCTTATGGTTACTGTGAAATAGCAATATACTTAAGAAAATATGGTACCTACAATACTACAGGCAAAAGTGGCAGTGGGTTTACAAGCATGAGAATGCCTACTGTCCCAAAACACTGTTTGTGCCGATTTTTTCTTACGTTTGTTTACTTCAGTATGTCATGGTTGTTCCTTGACAATGTTCAAATCATGTTTGAATCTGATCTTGCAGTTTGACACGAGCAGGGCGGAGTGTGGATATCCGATGTTATGGTACCTCGAGAGGCCTGGCCTGCCCCGCCAACACAACGACCGGCGCCACGCCCCCCCAGCCCCAGTTCTGTCCCTCCACCTCACGCAGCACCCCTGTGTAGGTACACACTGACAGGACAGAATCTCACCTCAGTGTCTATAGATACCAAATATATCAACACAAATGGATATAGAGTAACTCACCCGAGTGTCTTTTCATATCAAATATAAGGCTAAAAAAATAATAGTCTTGGTTCTCAGGCTCCGCCAGCATCATCATAAGTCTGCTGCACGTTTCACTTTTATTTCCATTTTCCTAAAAAATTAAAAATCCTAATACTTAAAAACAATGTGATCCAACATAGCATGCTATTACTGACTAGTTTGAACAAGCAACAAAAAAAAAGCACCGCCTGCACTATGTTTTCAAAAGTCATTGCTTGAGAACCAATTCTTTTATTTGTCTCAGCCTAACAACACAAGTTGATAAGAGTTTAAAACCCTGAGGCTCAAGTGATATAGATCTCCTGTGCCAGCCAGAGTGAGATGATAAATACAGACTGACACTTGAGAGGGCAGAAGCTCATAGCCCAGACATCTTGTGTGTTACTGCAGTCCGCAATACTCTAGCCATATCACTGTCTCAGTCGCTGGCAAACAAGTTGATGCCTACAAGCCAAATAAGTGTCTTTGTATTCTATAACTTTGTAGATATTAGTCTACATGTATAACTAGGATTTGCTGTTCTAACACCAGAGCTCCAGATAAGCTTTTGGTGTTGTGGGTATTTTACCCATGCATTTTAAAATTATTGGGTATCAGTAATTCTATCTGCATATTCAAAATTCTGTTACCCACTAGTTTTTACACATGTGGGTATTTAAGTTAAATATTTAAAAACACTATTCATCTAGTCCCTGCAAACTGGTGTCGTGTGGGTTCGAGAGCTTTATAGGACTCAAAAATACCACGATACTTCCACAAGAAAGTGTGATGGCAAATGATCATGATGTAACCGTCATCATGGAGTTTGGCAAGGTTGACGGAATGCCCGTTTATAATTTCAAAATAAGTTGCTGATTTGCTAATCGAATACGCAGGGTTACTTCACAATATTTTGATGATACGCACAAGTTTTATTTTTGTAGCGTATCTGTAATGTTCGTTGCGTATTTGATACGCTTGGATTATATTTTGCTGTGTATTTCTGCATTTCTGCTGCGTATTTCACGCAGATACGCAGCTTATCTGGAGATCTGTAACACGACAGAAATCTTTTGTTCTGGACTTATGGCTGCTGTCTAATGACTCCAGAGGGACTGGGCTAGTGGAAGAAAATGAAAAGAAAATCTTTTGGATGAGATTTCAACTGATAAATTGTCTGTTGTGAGATATGTGCAAAAATAGTGCATGATTGGAACATTTTTGTGATATATTTGAACTGCAATGGCTTGTGTTGGTGTTTTGACAATGGAAAAAGAACCAGGTTTTTCAGACAGAAACAAAGCTTTTGACCAAGTTATTCCTCTTCTTCGAAGAGAAATTTGCTAAGCTGATGAATGGGTTCATATTAAAACGTTTTGAATGTTCAAGCAGGGTGGTAATTACGACTGGCATGAGACGAGAAACATAAGATACAGACAGCTTGACATATCTAACAACTGCTAAACAATGGGGATTATTCCGGAGGACCCACTCTCAGCTTGGACCTGCGGTTCATGGTTTGTTATTTTGTCCTGGGCCCACTTGCACAAAGCGATCTTAGAGCTAAGACGATCGAAACTTCCATACTTTAACATGACTTACAATAGTCTTAGCGCTAAGATCGCTTTGTGCAAATGGGCCCAGAAGTTACATGTGTTTCTTTGTTTGACAGATCACTAAAAGTCCAACCGGCGCCAATTGTGAGCTTCTGCGACTCTCAGATTTCTGTCCCTAATGACAACGCATTGGTATCTAGCTTCGGTCTTGCCCTCAGGTACGAGCTTGTTAAGACAAGCAACATTCAGATACTATTTGAATTCAACAAACTTAATACTGCATGCATATAAACACGGGCAAATAATAATGAATTAGCTCGAACCAACAAGTAGTCCAAACATGACATATTTGAAATATTTGTGCAGTTGATTATGTTAAGGATAACGCACGGGTATCTGAACATTCAAATAATTGACGAGTCAGCATTATATGTAATGAATGTCCAGTTATGTGTGCGTTATCTGACATAAAATACAGCATCAAAGTAACAAGATACTGAGTAATCAGATTTTGAAAACATCCTGAACGTTAAGATAAATCAATAAATAAATGAAAAACATAAAAAACACTTATTTTGCATGGACAATCATAATACAGGAGAATCTTTAACTTTGTGCTTTGATATCCTTGTTGTATTTGAACTAGCCCATACATTAGTAATCCACATTGACTTTGTGTGATTTGGTGTTGTAGACAGTACAATCATTATGCTCCAGCTCTGAATTAATACGGGGCGGTCGGGTAGCCTAGTGGTTAAAGCGTTCGCTCGTCACGCCGAAGACCCAGGTTCGAATCCTGACATGGGTACAATGTGTGAAGCCCATTTCTTGTGTCCCCCGCCGTGATATTGCTGGAATATTGCTAAAAGCGGCGTAAAACCAAACTCACTCACTCACTCTGAATTAATGCAGGAGCTTAAAATTGCACTGCAGAAAAAAATGACAATCTGTTACAGAAGATCTACAGTTGAAACAAGGTGACAATGTGGTTGGAAATCAAGAAGCACTGTCACTATTTTTCCCATTATTAATTTGGAACCTAAATACTTATTGTAAGTCAAATCTGTATTGTCAGTTGAACAATATTTAATGGTATACCAGTATTGTTGGATAGGGTAGCCAGTACTTTTGCCAAAGGTACTGTCATTTGGATGACGGCGAGGAGACTTAAGTTTTTCTTCAAAATTTAATCGTTGGATAATTAAAAAAACAACAACAAAAAAACACTGGGTCAAGTTCAGCTTTTGAAGAAAGATTTGCTCTATGACAGAAGGATAGTCCAGTGAAACCATCCAGGCATCGGTCACATTGTCTGTATGTCTGATTCCCCCTGATTTCAGTGAGGTGGTGGTGAACGCCCCGGTGGACATCAGCTGTCGGATCACTGGGTATGGTAAGTAGATAACAACATTACCAAGTTGGGAATTGGTTCAAATAGCAGGACTGACCTTTGGTATAAAAAGATGTCAGGTGAGGTGAAATGGGGTTGTCTGCGCCTTTCAGTGTGTGTCTGACTGTGTCAGTGTCTGTCTGTCTCTGTCTATCTGTGTCAGTGTCTGTCTGCCTCCTTCTATCTGTGTCAGTCTGTGTCAGTGTCTGTCTGCCTCTGTCTATCTGTGTCAGTGTCTGTCTGCCTCTGTCTATCTGTGTCAGTGTCTGTCTGCCTCCTTCTATCTGTGTCAGTCTGTGTCTATCTGTGTCAGTGTCTGTCTGCCTGTGTCAGTGTCTGTCTATCTCTGTCAGTCTGTGTCTGTCTATCTCTGTCAGTCTGTGTTTATCTGTGTCTGTCTATCTGTGTCAGTGTCTGTCTGCCTGTGTCAGTGTCTGCCTATCTCTGTCAGTCTGTGTCTGTCTATCTCTGTCTGTCTGTGTCTATCTGTGTCACTCTGTGTCAGTGTCTGTCTGCCTCTGTCTGTCTGTGTCTATCTGTGTCGGTGTCTGTCTGCCTGTGTCAGTGTCTGTCTGCCTCTGTCTGTCTGTGTCTATCTGTGTCAGTGTCTGTCTATCTGTGTCTGCCTCTGTCTGTCTCTGTCTATCTGTGTCAGTGTCTGTCTATCTGTGTCAGTCTGT
Organism: Haliotis rufescens; assembly: GCF_023055435.1. Lineage (NCBI taxonomy): Eukaryota > Metazoa > Mollusca > Gastropoda > Lepetellida > Haliotidae > Haliotis > Haliotis rufescens. The sequence continues at coordinate 748,364 of NW_025963902.1, forward strand.
GTCTTGTGTCTGTTGCTTGTACTAGTCAGGACTAATTCCAGGTAGATAGTGCTAGCTCACTGAGATACCATGCTGCAGTTTAACATGGATACCCCACTCAGACACAGTACACTGACTCCGAGCTGCCCAGGCCTTGTTTTAGCCCCTTGCTGAGTGCTAGGCAGTGTAACAACAAGTACTTTAACATCGTTTGGTATGACGCAGGGCACTGAACAACCGACCTTCCACTCTCCATGCAGAAGCTGTATCCACTTCACCATGAAGACGGTCCATGCAGATGCTCTATCCCCCAGACCACGCAGGGCTATATGTTATCCATTAAAGGAAATATTAATGTCTTGTTCAAGCAAGTCTAGCTGTACAAACTCTGAGGACCAGGACCCACTTGCACAAAACAACCTTAGCGCTAAGATGATCTTAACTCCCATACTTTAAGACATCTTCCTGAGGCAAGAGAGTTAACTGACTATAAAAGTCCAGTTTCCACCCTTGTCGAACTAGGCCTCGGAAAAATGCATTCAAGTCAAGCACATCTTACCTGTGTTACTACTACTCTGTGTGTTACTACTTCTATATATTTCATTTTAAGTCGGTGATGTTTGAGATTTTTTCTTAGAAAGTATTGTATCCATCGGTCACCATTTTGTTGTGTCACTTGCTTCAATTCTTTTTCACTGATTGCAGGTGGCCTGAATATGACATTTACAGCATTTCTCGCCGTTGTTGGTGTCAGCACAGTAACTGTAAGTAGCTCTGTTTTGTTTATTCTCGGGGGCCCAGGTGGCCCAGTCGTCTAAGGCGCCGCGATTCGCTGTGCAGAGTTGTGTTCCTTCGGCACGCCAGAAACCCATGATTGTGGGTTTGAATCCTGGTTCGCCCCGATTATGTTTCTAGGTTTGTCAGCACCATACCCGTGCTCGTGGGTTTCACCGAAGTGGTAAACGTCTGAGACCAGCATCACTTGGGGCTTTCCTCCCACATTAAGCTGACACGCCGCGATATAACTAGAATACTGTTAAAAGCGGTGTTAAACCCAACTCACTCACTCATTGTATATTCTCACTGATATCAAACTACTTGTATTTGCCATTGTGTGTTGTATTCCAACAAACCGCGATAAACTGAAATACTGTTGAAAAAGGTGTAAAGGCCAACTCACTTGCCACAAGAAGCTGTTTGGATGGAGAGACATGTTTCTTTGTAGATTCAGTACCAGATCACATCACCAGGAACTTCTTCCAACGTCTCCTGCTCGGCCAACTCACGGGGAGACAACCAGTATCTCACTGCCACATCCCAAGGTGAGACGGAGCAGGGGCAGGGGTGGGGGGGGAGAGGGATGATTTGTCAGACAATTAAAATTGTATGTAAAATTGAAAACATCACTATAGGGCTGAGATACTGCCGATGTGACCTTGTTAAATTTTAACTCACTCACTTAAAATATTCAACGAGTGTTATTTTGATTTTCATGTAATTTATGGCAATATTTTGATAAGAAAAATTTGAAGTTCGTGTCCTGTGTTTACACTTTCCTGACCTGTTTGCAGATGACACTTCAACAGTGATGTTCGTTCAGAGTGTCGGGAGTGTCACACTCCTCCCAGTCATCACTCCGGCTTACTCCAATTCATTCAAGGTGACTGATATTGACTACTACTTGTATTTGCCTCTCATGTTTCTTGGCAACATAGGGCTTGTGGGTTAGAACAGGTCCCCAGTACCCGATGCTTCTCTCCCCGAGAGGTGTCTGGGCCAAAACATGTCCCAACTACCCCATACTTGTCTCCCTGAGAGGTGTTTTGGGCAGACAGGTCCCCAGTACCCCATACTTGTCTCCCGGAGAGGTTTCTGGGGCAGACAGGTCCCCTGTACCCCATACTTGTCTCCCTGAGAGGTGTTTGGGGCAGACAGGTCCCCTGTACCCCATACTTGTCTCCCAGAGATGTTTCTGGGGCAGATAGGTCCCCTGTACCCCATGCTTGTCTCCCTGAGAGGTGTTTGGGGCAGAGAGGTGTTTGGGGCAGACAGGTCCCCAGTACCCCATGCTTGTCTCCCTGAGAGGTGTTGGGGGCAGAGAGGTGTTTGGGGCAGACAGGTCCCCAGTACCCCATGCTTGTCTCCCTGAGAGGTGTTGGGGGCAGAGAGGTGTTTGGGGCAGACAGGTCCCCAGTACCCCATACTTGTCTCCCAGAGAGGTTTCTGGGGCAGACAGGTCCCCTGTACCCCATACTTGTCTCCCAGAGAGGTTTCTGGGGCAGACAGGTCCCCTGTACCCCATACTTGTCTCCCTGAGAGGTGTCTGGGCCAAAACAGGTCCCCGAGAGGTTCTGGGGCAGAAAAGGTCTCCAGTACCCCAGTACTTCTCTGGTATGTATTGTGTCTTTACCTGTAGGGTATGCTGACACCTGTAGGGTATCCTGACACCTGTATTGTCTTTACCTGTAGGGTATGCTGACACCTGTATTGTCTTTACCTGTAAGGTATGCTGACACTTGTATTGTCTTTACCTGTAGGGTATGCTGACACCTGTAGGGTATCCTGACACCTGTATTGTCTTTACCTGTAGGGTATGCTGACACCTGTATTGTCTTTACCTGTAGGGTATCCTGACACTTGTATTGTCTTTACCTGTAGGGTATGCTGACACCTGTATTGTCTTTACCTGTAGGGTATCCTGACACTTGTATTGTCTTTACCTGTAGGGTATGCTGACACCTGTATTGTCTTTACCTGTAGGGTATGCTGACACCTGTATTGTCTTTACCTGTAGGGTATGCTGACACCTGTAGAGTATGCTGACACTTGTATTGTCTTTACCTGTAGGGTATGCTGACACCTGTAGGGCATGCTGACACTTGTATGTCTTTACCTGTAGGGTATGCTGACACCTGTATTGTCTTTACCTGTAGGGTATGCTGACACCTGTAGAGTATGCTGACACTTGTATTGTCTTTACCTGTAGGGTATGCTGACACCTGTAGGGCATGCTGACACTTGTATTTCTTTACCTGTAGAGTATGCTGACACCTGTATTGTCTTTACCTGTAGGGTATGCTGACACCTGTATTGTCTTTACCTGTAGGGTATGCTGACACCTGTAGAGTATGCTGACACTTGTATTGTCTTTACCTGTAGGGTATGCTGACACCTGTAGGGCATGCTGACACTTGTATTTCTTTACCTGTAGGGTATGCTGACACTTGTATTGTCTTTACCTGTAGGGTATGCTGACACTTGTATTGTCTTTACCTGTAGGGTATCCTGACACCTGTATTGTCTTTACCTGTAGGGTATCCTGACACCTGTATTGTCTTTACCTGTAGGGTATGCTGACACTTGTATTGTCTTTACCAGTAGGGTATCCTGACACCTGTATTGTCTTTACCTGTAGGGTATGCTGACACTTGTATTGTCTTTACCTGTAGGTTATCCTGACACCTGTATTGTCTTTACCTGTAGGGTATGCTGACACCTGTATTGTCTTTACCTGTAGGGTATGCTGACACTTGTATTGTCTTTACCTGTAGGCTATGCTGACACCTGTATTGTCTTTACCTGTAGGGTATGCTGACACCTGTATTGTCTTTACCTGTAGGGTATGCTGACACCTGTATTGTCTTTACCTGTAGGGTATGCTGACACCTGTATTGTCTTTACCTGTAGGGTATGCTGACACTTGTATTGTCTTTACCTGTAGGGTATGCTGACACCTGTATTGTCTTTACCTGTAGGGTATGCTGACACTTGTATTGTCTTTACCTGTAGGGTATGCTGACACCTGTATTGTTTTTACCTGTAGGGTATGCTGACACCTGTATTGTCTTTACCTGTAGGGTATGCTGACACTAGATGCGGGTGTATCAGCTGACAATGGCATCAGTTTTGAGTGTCAGGCTGTTGTAGCAGACAGCATGGCTCAAGCCCTTCAGCTGATCCAAACACCATTGTGCAACTTTACAACAGCCAACGCCACGACAACGCCCGCAACTACAACATCAACAACGCCTACAGCGCCACCAACAAGTCCTCCAAGTCAGTGTCGTTTCCAGATCTGTAGAAAGAAGTAGTGTGCCTTAATGCTAACATGCATCTTTTGTCACATAGGTAATACGGACTGTCAACAAAAGAATTACAAAAAAAGCCGTGTCACCAGACCAGCAACAAGGGTAGAGGATGTGTTTTCGTGTCTGAGAACAGCCCTAGCTCTAATATGTTTGAAAAATACCGGTGTATTATGTTTTACAAAATCTTCATCTTATGGAAAAGTTTACGTAAGCAAAGATGTATGCCATATTATCCTGAGTATAGTGCGCGCTTTTTTCCAAAAAAATCACATCTGTATAGAAGGGGGTGTGTATTATACATGCCATAATGAGTTTTGATGTTTTTTTCCCCCCAACGCAAAGACATTACCGTGAGCACGTAACACCTGAAATACCATGTCAACAAATCCGTACTGAAGTACGCAAATTAATCATGTAATTACACTGTCTGGCTACAAAAAGTGTTCTTTGTATATCTGGACTTATGTTTGTGACTTATTTTATTAATTTTATTCAAAATTCCTTTTAATATTGTCTTAATTAATTCCGGCGAAATTGTGTGTGAAGGCATCGGAAGGGAACTCACCGCTAGTAACAGCAACCACGGCCAGATTACCGCTATTGACGCCTTGAAACCAACTTTAGTTGACAGAGAATGGATACATATATCATAAATGCCATACTTTGTCAAGTTAAAAGTCATATTTGTTATAGTTTGACGATTCTATGTCAACATGTAGTTCTCGCCATCACTTGCGCGGGAGCCTCGACGGAGACTGGACAAATTTTTCATGTGAAAAAAATAACCGGCAATCGCAATCAGCTGCACCGAGTGCTACGCTTAGGGTTATTATCATTTGAAATATATTTAATTAAATCTGCAAATAAAATAACATGGTATTGGAATATATTATTCCTGATAGTAATATAGTTTTAGATACAATTTTTCCCGATCCTTTTAGTTATATTATTGAGTAAGTGTTAACCGAATGACCGGTAGATTCCAAGAAAACGTGTGTACAGCTGATTGCTGTTTCCAGCTGAGTTTACGAGAAAATACACAAATTAATCTTAATCCCTGGATGTAAAACAATGCCTAGCAGAACACAAGATACAATTTAAACGGTAGATCAACATGTCTGGTGATTTTGTATCTCAAATTTCATATTTGTACTGATCAAGATTCTTATCACCTGTTCGTGTATCGGATTTCACTGAAGGGTTACAGTGGAATGGTTTTTGGCGCCTAATATTCGGAATTCTTTCCCCCAAAATACTGAATCCGCTACAGGTTACACACAACCAAATGTTTTCCCATAGACTTCTATAGTAACGTTATGATTTTTTTTTAAATAACTAAGCATTCAACAGCTATTACCTGTACGTGTGTGCACAGTTTGGCCTTAGAGCAGCAATAAAAAAAATATAAATGACTAGCTTAGCCAGCTCCTTTTCCGAGTACCGGAAGCTAAACACACCACCCCCAGTTTCGCACCAAATGTCACCTACTTGAAAATAGCTGTGGTCACATTCAGCATAAGTCATCATGTTGAAAAAGACAGTACGAAATATAGAAAAACATGGTCAGTTTTAATAACTGGATGGATGTACATTTGAAAGACATAAAAATCTTACAGAATATCCTCCAATCACAGCCTGCAGATATCCCTCGATCTGCAATGAAGGCTCCCTACAAAAACCGCACTGTCCAAACTGGTTCTGATTTGGTGTAGTAGAACCTAGAGGGAGTGCGCATTATAATTGGGTGCGCACTATACTCAAGAAAATACGGTATATTTGTCCTTGACATAAGTAACAATTCTAATAGAAATTATGAAATTCATAAAGAGCAACTGATTCCTGTGAACGAAAAAGAAAAACCATTACAGGAAACTATGTTCATCATGAACATGCTTATAACGAACTGACGGATATAACAAACTTATGGTCACTGTGGTTATAACAAACTACAATTAGTGGCCCCTTTGTGTTGGTTTACGGTATATAATGACAATAGCGACATCCAACAAAATGGTGGATGACTACAAAGTTCAGGTTCATTATAATTGTGGGTTCGAATCCAAGTTCGCCCTGATTATGTTTCTAGGTTTGTCAGCACCATACCTGTGCTCGTGGGTTTCACCGAAGTGGTAAACGTCTGAGACCTGCATCACTTCGTGCTTTCCTCTGACATCAAGCTGACATGCCGCGATATGACTGGAATACTGTTAAAAGTGGCGTTAAACTCAACTCACTCACTCAGGTACATTATGTATTGAGAGATGAAAGAACTCATGCAATATGTTGTGGTGTATCGCGATACATGGATTATTTTTGCAATACGTTGCTGTAGTTGGGCCAATACACATCCTTCATGTTTGGGGCAATAACTGATCCCTGTCAATACTGATCACTATAACTTTGACGTCTTATTGTTTTCCAATCTCACCCAACCGGACACACAAATTGGTAAGTTGTTTGATAGGCATTTCTTAGACGTTTACAGATGACAATGGTATAAGGATCACTTAGAGGATGGTAGACATTTGTTCACTATCAATTTATGAACTTTGCAAAACGTATGTAATAGCTATTGGCGATTTCATCTGGGTATTATATATTATAGCTGTGAATTACATATATTGTTACATGTAAAGATTGTGGAGTTTATGAAGAACAATAAACTTTGAACATTCAGTTGAAAACTTATTATCGGAAGTAGTAACATGCATAACATTTTTTTAATAATAACAACATTGGTGTATAATAATAACTTTATTGATAATTTATAACAATAATGGCTCTAGTCGTGGCAACTTCCAAACTTTCGGGAAGTTGTTATCTATCGGACCGTCATTCAGGCGATGTTTCTGACAGATCACGATCTGAAAAATACCATCATGAAAGTGTATCCCGTGGATAAGCCGCCCCCTTTCTACAGAATGTTTTTTCTGGTCCTCAAAATTCGGCTTATACGCGGTCATATACGGTATATGACGGCAGTCTGAAAACAATCGAGTCTGGACCAGACAGTCCAGTTATTGCATCATGAGCATCGATCTACACAATTGGGATATGATGACATGCAGCCAAGTCAGCGGGCCTGAGCACCCGATCCCATTAGTCGCCTTTTACAACAAGCATGGGTTGCTGAAGACCTATTGTAACCCGGATCTTCACGGGTTTGTGATAAGCCGACCCCTTTCTACAGAATCTTTTTCCTGGTCCTCAAAATTCGGCTTATACGCGGTCATATATGGTATACCTAAACACCATTAAACTAAAGAAGTTATCGGTAAATTGTGTCTACTTTGTCAAATGGGTAATATGATGGTAAGATGGAAGTCAGCCTCGTCGAGTGTAGTGTGGCATGCCGACTCTTAATGGTCGACCCGTGAAGATCCGGGGTAGAATAGGTCTTCAGCAACCCATGCTTGCCCTAACAGGTGACTGTGCTTGTCCTAAGAGGCGACTAACGGGAATCGGGTGGTCAGACTCGCTGGCTTGCTTGATGTATGTCATCGTATCACAATCACGTGGATTGATGCTCATGATGTCAATCATTTAATTGTCTGGTCCAGATTCGATTATGAACAGACTGCGTCAGATAGCTGGAATATTGCTGAGTGTAATGTTAAATAACAAACAAGCAAACAAACTTAATGGTCCATCTTGTAGAAATCTCAAAGTGTTTGGTTTAGAAACTATTGTTATCTTAAAGGTCTGTCTTATTAATGTTTCACCTCTTTCTCATAATTCAAATCATTTTAAGACATGAGATATGTTGAGACTCTCAGCAATAGAAACTAACATTTTTGGTCCACTAGTCCTTATAATGATAATATACAGCAAAACCCTTAAAAATAGCAAATGTCTACTAGTCCTTATGATACCTCAACTATTGGGCTGTTTGGCAAGGACTATAGGACTAGTGCCAATTTCTAATCCTACCTCTGTTTAGTATTTCGTTGTGTGTTGGTGTTGAGTTTAGTTTTCACCATTTCAGTTGAATATTTGCATTCATAAATAATACAGCATGTTGTACTCAATTTAAGTCACATTTAGATATCTACCTGTTGGATGTAGTGACAGACATTGTAGGGCTGATGGTAACTGTATTACTGAAGTATTGTGTTGTGTACCATCTGGGCTGAAACGATTCACTGATGAGCATTGCTGCATTAAACCAACCAAACAATTATACTTCATTCTGTCAATAATTCTTTTAATTATTTGCACAAACATTAAGTCAATTATCTTAAAATAACATTCAATATTAGAAATGGTGTTGCAAATAAATTTGCTTTTGTTACTTTGAAAATGTGCCAAATTTTACTCTGTCAAGTTTAGTTAGAGAACTATCTTATACAACTTTACCAGAAAGTGTATTTGACATATAATAAAAAACGATATCGCAAGACTTCAGTGTATCGGTTCAGGCCTGACTAGTGAGTGTTGTAGACGTCAAATAGTTAGTTCCCTGGTGCACACTCAGTCGATTCTGTTGAGTGGACGAGGTCCCAGGTACCCTTTGAATGTTGGAGTGAGTGACTGACATGGATATTGGGTGTTCACAATGTATTACGCAAGTTTATAGCTAAAATGGATAGAATTATCATTAAACCGCCCGCATGTTATCAGAAATGAGCGGGCCACTGTAACTTGATAATGCCTTCATATTACTTGACGACGGGCCATTATCACGCCCGTTGTTAGGTGATGTCATAGGATAGGGATAGGTGACGTCAGGTTCAACTGTGACGTCATCTGGTTTGTTCTATGACGTTTCCATATTTGTAAAGTGGGTCAGTGAAATTCATGTTGATATCAGTAATTGTTTCAAAACGGGTATTGTTGTTTATTTATATTTGATGAATTCTATCCATTTTAGCTCTTATAACAGTAACACTATTTATCAGGGCATTATCATTTGCAGAAGCCCTCAATCTTTTCAACTGCCTCCTTCGTCAGGCAGTTAATGGAAGACCTCAGGCTTCTGCAAATGATAATGCCCTGTAAAATAGTGTTACCCTTATAGTAACCTGGTAGACACCCCATCTAGCCCCTGTTTGAGTGGAGTATTTGGCCTCAATCAGACAATGACACAATAACTCCTGAGGCTCAAAGTTGAAATATTTAATTTGAAACGCAACCATTCTCACTTTTTAAAATATTCTTTTATGCACCCACAGAGATTTATATACATGGCGTACACTTTTACAGATTTTCTGGGACTTGCTTGATAGGGTGTGCTTGTACCCCAATGGCATAGAGAACTGCTCACAATATCAATCACTGGATTGTCTGATTCAGACTCCATTATTTACAGAAGTCCATCATATATTGGTATATTGATGAGTGCGGCACGGCGTTAGACAACAAACAAACTATAACACTGGTACTTGCTCATTATTTGTGGGGGGCACGGGTCGCCCACTCGTCTAAGGTGGCGCGATTTGCTGTGCAGAGTTGCGTCCCTTGGGCACGCCAGAGACCTATGTTTGTGGGTTCAAATCCCAGTTCGTTCCGATTATGTTTCTAGATTTGTCAGCACCATACCCGTGCTCGTGGGTTTCACTGAAGTGGTAAACATCCGAGACCTGCATCACTTCGGGCTTTCCTCCCACATTAATCTGACATGCCGTGATATAACTGGAATACTGTTAAAAGCGGCGGTAAACCCAACTCACTCACTTATTATTTGTGTTCGTCCAGCACTTGCTTGTTAATGTGTAATCACGAGAAGCATCTCTCAATGTTTAGACCTCCAGTGCTGTGATGAGTATCTTCATGTGTTAGAGATAGTTCTAGAGTTAGTCCTATCATCTAGTGATATATTTACAGCGACTGACAACTCCACCACCGACCCGAATGCAACTACAACCACACCATTTATACCAACTACTACACCCATCCCTGTAGACCTGTCATCGCCATGGAAACCGGATGAGGCTTCATTTACTTTCACAAGTGTAAGTAAATGTGGTTAACAAACAGTGTGCTACCAATGTCATTTTCATAGTGATGAAACCTAGAAATCATGTATTTTTAATGCCACTTTCATGGGTTTTCGCTGCAGTCTTTCCAGAAATTATGTTGGTAAAAAACCTTGAATTTTAATGAAATTGTTAAAATTATTTCATGGCACAATAATTAGGTACTTTTTAGTGAGGTTTAATGGAACTCCATGGCTGGTTACATAGTGTGACCTTGCCAATTATGTGTTGTCATGCTTCAACGGAGAGGTGGGGCGGTCGGGTAGCTCACTCACTCACTCACTCACTCACTCACTCAACGGAGAGGTGAATTGAAATGGGCTTTAACGTCGTGTTCCAAATTATTGCACTTATATAGTGACGTGTATGCACGCACATGGGTGCGTGCATGTGGCTGCTTGTACTAGTCCGGACTAATGCCGATTTTATCGTGCAAGCCCACTGAGATACCATGCCCCAGTTTAACATGAATACCCCACTCAGACACAGTATACTGACTCCGAGTTGACCATGCCTTGTTTTAACCCCTAACACTGAGCACCAGGCAGGGTAACAACAAGTACCATCTGTTAGCGTCTTTTGGTATGATGCGGCCAGGGATCAAACCTACAAATTCTCAGTCTCCAGACAGATGCTGTATCCACTAGACTATGGAAGCGGTTCTCATTCTTCAACGACTTCATGGCTGTCAAAGCTTAGGATAGTCAATAGATGTTTTTTGTAGGTGCAGATTATTTACAAACTGGATTATTTGTGGCATAAAGCTATATTCACTCACTTGCTTATGTACAGAGGAGATTTATCCTGGCAGACATTTTCAACATGTAGAAGTCTCATATTGTTCAATTCAATTCCAGAAAGACCAGATCTACAAGACAGTGATTGTCCAACGTGAGAGAGCGGTCATCGCCCCGGTCACCGAGCTTGTTGTGCTGACCTGCTGTGTGCGGGTCAGCACTCTCAAGTACACAGGGATGGCCGCGGCCATGCTGACCGCAAACGACCTCACCCCCGACTTCTGCTCCAACTGCACCGGGGGACCGAGTAAGCACAAACTCCATCATCATCGTCATCATCGTCATCATCCTTGTCTTTGTGGTGCAGTGATAGCTTGTTTGCACATTGCAATTTCTGCATATAAAATGCATCATGATCTAAGGAGTGCAGTTTGTTCCATATGCATCCTGGGATCTAATGTCCACGGGTTCGAATCCCAATATAAGTATGTGCTCTCATGTCCTGTAATAACATACTATTATTTCTTGGTCTTAATCTGTTCCCTAACATGGTAAGAATGAGGCATTTAGCCTGGTGTCCCGTGTTTCTGTTGCCCTAATGGCTGCCTTTGCTGAAGTCTTGTTCCAAAATGTTGCTATTTCAAGTCAAGTAATGTACACAAGTCACATATGAGGCATCTTCCCGAGGCAAGAGAGTCAACTGACTATAAAAGTCCTGTCTCCACCCTTGCCAAACTAGGCTGGTATTATGGAGTTACATTTTGGCTGGACTAACGAGTCTATGAATAGTCCGATCAAAATCGCGTAATGAACTAAACATCCGATTCTTAAACTGCTGTGCAGATTTCGGTTGATTTGCAAAGCATGTGTACCGTCAATGTTGTGTCAACTGATATTTTCCAAATCTTGTCATGTTTTTAATCAAGGTGCTCACGTGATTTGATGCACTTCACGATGTAAGACCCGTTTTAACACAATATAGATCTTGATTATTGATCAGATCGTCTTAACTGGGCGCCACCATTTTGTTTGAAGCAAATGCAACTGATATGAGAGGTGGAATCTGATTTGTCCATAGGAGAGGCATTAAAGGGACATAACTCGTAATAGCCACTGGTGGCGCTACGATCGAATTCCAGGCAGGAATTCCAGCCTAGTTCAGCAAGGGTGGAAACGGGACTTTTAAAGTCGGTTAACGTTGCCTAGGGAAGATGCAAATCGGACAAAGTTAAGCAAGGTTGGCTGCGGAGAGTTGGTGGATGACTGTGTTCGCCAGCTTGACAGCAGAGAGTATCTCTGGCTTCTGTCCTGTACACTGAACCACATTTTACATGTCTCTGTTCAGCCAGCAGTGAATGGGTACCCGGTAGGATGAGATGGTAATGTGACTTTGAACCTTCTAGTGCCTCGAAACCTCTTGTATACTCCCCAGGGAGCTGAGAATGAAATATGCAGACTGATCCAATGATCAGAGTAATTATTCTGTAGCTCCATGAGCATTCAATTGTCACATTACAAATGGAGTTTTATTATCAATGTTGATGGGTGGGAGAGTGATAGTAGATCAATAATGACTGGTGTTTCCAGCATCGGGTGACCTGGGCTCGGAGAGGGTGTTACAGAACCCCGGCTTCGTGGAGGTGGCGCCGTGTCCCTGTGACCTGTCCTACTCCGTCTGTGACATCAACTGCTGCTGCGATGCTGTAAGTCCGCTGTCCACCATCCTCTATTTTCTCCGTGGGGATTCCGGGTAAGGCCCCAGCAACCTTGTCACACGATGCAACTAAACAAATGGGGTGGTCAGGTTGACTCGGTGTCCGCGTACCCTGATGAAGTGGGTTGAGGCTCATAATATCAAATTTTTAAACTCATCCTATCTCACACTATGCATTTCTGCATTCTTCTTTTGTTCCTAGCTGGAAACATGAACAAAGTTTCCGGCTTTTAAAAAACAAATCACCCGAACACATCGCAGCATCACCAGGCCATTGTGTTAACTGACTTTACAGACTGAAATAAAGAAATTGAAGATAATATTTTTAATATTAAAGTTAAAGCGTTACTAACCATCACAATTATTAGTGTTTTTCCCATTAATTTGTTAACAGATTCAGACAAATTTTATTTATTTTTGTATTTGTTCCGTGTATGTTATTATAGAAGTAATTATATATGGCGCCTAAGATTGGTCTCCCAGAAGAATGTCTATTTTATTGGTCCATTAATTAGGGGTGAAAGTGAAACAAAACATTGGTGCACCGCTGCATTTTGGGTTTTCATGTGACGGTACAATACGTGATACGTTTTTTTCTGTATCGATATGGGATGATACACTTGCTGAAATATATTGCTCACTACTTGTTTAATGATTCCTAATGTTTTTGTTAATCAGATATCGCAAAATGTGTTGTAATTAATGTTTTAAGTTCACTACTTTCCTTTTGAGCCTGCTCTAAAATATTTATTGTCAAGAAGTTTCCATGCGATGTGACGTAAATATGCATGTCGCGCTTTGTATTGTGACCTATGTATCTTGATATGTATCGTATGACCCTGCTGTATTGTTTCCCCCTACCATTAATGTCGTTTTGCCCTACAGGACTGCACAGCTGACAAGAGAAAGACTTTCAGCTACTGTCTGCCTGGTCCGTACGGTGGCCAGGGCTCTACGACACCATTCCGCAGCTGTTACTCCAACCATACCTTCAAGGAGGACTGGTTCCCACTGCTGTGTGTGGAGTTTGAGACTAATGCCCTACTGGGGCTGTTCCATGGCAACACTGGCGCCGTGAAGACCGACACAGCCTTTAACAGCCGGCTGTCAGCGCAGGCCATCAGATACTCCTACAGGTACAGCGATAGAATCTGGCACTAGTCCTGTAGGGATTGGAGGGTATGCTACATTAATACATCAGATTTTACAACACTTTAAAAGAGGGGATCAACAGTGAAGACTATCGAAGCCAAGTACAAAGTATTTACAATATGGTTATCGACGTTGACAGGTGGTACGAAACCAATGATGACTAGTTTACATGTAGGATACTCTCATAACAAACATGTTTGGCTTGGGGAAATTAACTTTGTTGTTGTCTGAACCCCGGATAACTTAATGAGTCTCCATGAAATCGACACAACGAGGTTTGAGTGTATGTAGCTTGTTGCTTGATATTAAATTGGATCTGGCGGTTGGGCAGGGTCACTAACATCAACACCATCTTTGTGGCAGGGAGACAGAACGGCGCTTCAGCGACCCCAACTCTGGCCTGGTGGGATACAAGGAGGGAGCCAGCATCCGGACCCGCAGGGATGACGTCCCCTCCTCCCCTAGGGGGGTGTTGACTCTGCCGGCGAGGTCCATGGGTGGAGCGTGTCTCAACGTCGTGCCTGTCCGCTTCCAGCAGGACAGATCATCCAACTGCGTGCATGACAACGTCCGCAACATGTGCGGACCCGACTCCATGCTCAGTGCCAGGATATACGCTGAGATGACCTCCACGTCTCATCCCCCGTGTCCCGAGGCGTACCGGATTCTTGAGAACTACGGTGGATCTAGTACTAATATCCCAATAGCCAATACGTACGTCAATTATTACTGTGCCAGTACTGACGCGAGTTACGTGAAATCGTCAGTACGATACAGTGATGCGGTACAGCCAACAGTGTCATGGACCTTTCGACGAGAACTGGACACAGAAAACTGTACCTTGCCGTGCGGGGACCCTGCTTGTTTACAATACAACGTGGATCAGGAGATCGTGACGTCACTTCCTCCACGTTGTGCATGGGATGATGGGTACAGTCGACCACCAGTACCGTCGCTCGGAACAACAGGTGCTTGTGACAATGTTGTGGTGGATGTTCGCTACATTTTCACCTGGACGGGTCAGCGTATTGTTAATCTGAATGCCACGGTGATTTTGGCACCGATTACGTTAGGCGTCAACCCGCCTAGTTTGACGCAGAGTTTTGATGTGAAGTTTGAACATCAGATGTCCTTCCAGAGTAATAGCACCGACAACTACGAAAACCAAACAGAGGCCTTTGACCGATCTGGAAAACCAGGTGATATTTTAGACAAAATATTGTTGGCAGATACTGATATCGTATGCTAATAGTTTAAACTGAAACGATACACTGAATTCACGATTGCATGAATGGTCAATTTGTAGCAGCTGAAAACAAAAGTAGAAATTCTACTGTCACTTCTCCTATATTGAAAACACCAATACTAATGACTTAATTGTGGAATTCATTTGAAATCTATTAGTAGGCAGTACAAGTTTAAAGACCATGTAGTGTGCAAATTTATATAAATTTGTAATATGAAACACGGATGACAATACAATATTGTGTATGGTACTGTTCAGTTGGATGTTGCTGTGCATCGGTTTTGTCTCATGTTCCTTGTCATTGGGGCGGTTGGGTAGCCTAGTGGTTAAAGCATTCGCTCGTCACTCCGAAGACCCGGGTTTGATTCCCGACATGGGTACAATGTGTGAAGCCCATTTCTGGTGTCCCCCTATGGGATATTGCTGGAATATTGCTAAAAGTGGCATAAAACCTTACTCACTCCTTGTCATCACCTAGCTTTACACTTAACCCATCCCACTCACTCACTCACTCACTCACTCACTCACTCACTCACTCACTCACTCACTCACTCACTCACTCACTCACCCACCCACCCACCCACCCACCCACCCACTCACTCACTCACTCACCCACTCACCAACCCACCCACTCACTCACTCACCCCAGATATCAATGTGTTTCCAGGCTATGACTATGGTAAACCGTTGGCCAGTGGGTGTCCAGTCAACGATGCCTCTTCCACCTTCTTGTACGTCGACCGGAACACCAGCCGCCAGATGTCCGTGTTTCAGACAGGTTGGTATAAATGTAGGGAAGGTTGGAGGACAGCCAGCACATTGCTCTTGCAAGTGTGCACATGTTAATGTGTGCAAGTGCCAGGCAGGGTAACAACAAGTACCATTTGTAACATCTTTTGTTATGACACTCAGCCCACTAGACCACTGAGGCGGTTTGTGTGCTTCAGACTTGATTTATGAAAATTACTTGTTGCATGTCAATTCCCAAATTGAAACAATGTGTTTAACCCAGAAATCTGTACATAAAAAAACTTAGTGTGAAACCAGCAACCAACCAACAAGTGGTATACAATAAAAAATCAACAAATGTATTATATAAAAAATTCACTAAGTTTACACATCAATGCAAATATACTGTACAGCAATTATTATGGCAGTACACAATAGAGTGGTTGTACAAAACTAAGTGGCAATGTATAACATGATGGCAGTGGACAGTATGGAATACTCGAATACAGTGGTGATAGTGGGCTAGGCAGGGAATCAAGGATGATGTTCGATCCTCACATGAAAGCTGGTTCCAAAGCGATGAAACATGTGAGAGATACGTAAACAAGCTCTTGTCACACTATATATACAGCCTAACAAGTTACTGCAAATTTCCATACTGTGCCCTCACCACATAGAACATTACAGAAATTTCGGTAACATACTATCACCGTCCTCATATACAGGACCAGAAGTTTACACACTACACTAGCATCTAAATATATTAACTTCCTGACGACTGATCACTGTCCAAGCACAATGCAATGAGCGTCTACCGAATCTCAACAGAAACAATGTAACACAGTTATAATCATTGTTCAACAGTAAAATACACTGCCATGTAACATATCGACTGCAGAGTTAAACATTCATTCACTCCCTTCCTGTGACATTTGTGACATGATGAACATAGTGCAACCTCTGCAACTCTCAAATTGTTGAACTTCTCATGGTGCATGTAGTACCGCTATTCTTCTATAATTCTTTCATTTGAAGTTTACACGATATACGGCTTTTCCATTGGACGAGAGGTCGGTCACATGACCGCGAAATTGACGTTCATAAGTGTATGAACAACACAATTTGACGTTAATACGTTTTTTACGAAATCGTGTTCTTGAAATGACGTAAACACTGACGGACTACTTCCACATTCCTGGGGAAACCCCTGGGAATTCCCTAGCATGAAAACATACATAAGCGTTCTTTCTGATCATTAAGAACCTTTATTCTTGGTCTCAGCGTTTCAGTATACATTGAGAAATGTCAGAGAGCGTGATTGCATGATTGTTCACGAATATATCCTCACTGCGGCCTATCCTAATGAACAAAGGAAGAAATGCACATCTAAACTATCATAATATCGACTCAATCCGTGACTAGGCTGACATTGACCGTCTCCAGCAATGTATGAATTTACCTTAGTGTCTGTTTGACGCATCTTTATTATCCCCCGCCGCGCGAAAGCGCGAAGCGGGGGATATAGTATTCACGACCGTCCGTACGTCCGTCCGTCCGTCCGTCCGTACGTCCCACCTGTTTGTTGCCACGATATCTCAAGAACTAAACACTGGATTGTCTTCATATTTGGAACTATGGTGTATATACAGACTCCGCAGACACCAGTCAGTTTTGGTGACCTTGACCCCATTTTCAAGGTCACAGCAGGCATATCTGCTTTTGGAGTTGGAAAACAGTGTTGCCGCGATATCTCAAGAACTAAACACTGGATTGTCTTCATATTTGGAACTATGGTGTATATACAGACTCCGCAGACACCAGTCGGTTTTGGTGACCTTGACCCCATTTTCAAGGTCACAGCAGGCATATCTGCTTTTGGAGTTGGAAAACGGTGTTGCCGCGATATCTCAAGAACTAAACACTGGATTGTCTTCATATTTGGAACTATGGTGTATATACAGACTCCGCAGACACCAGTCGGTTTTGGTGACCTTGATCCCATTTTCAAGGTCACAGCAGACAAATCTGCTTTTAGAGTTGGAAAACGGTGTTGCCGCGATATCTCAAGAACTAAACACTGGATTGTCTTCATATTTGGAACTATGGTGTATATACAGACTCCGCAGACACCAGTCGGTTTTGGTGACCTTGATCCCATTTTCAAGGTCACAGCAGGCAAATCTGCTTTTGGAGTTGGAAAACGGTGTTGCCGCGATATCTCAAGAACTAAACACTGGATTGTCTTCATATTTGGAACTATGGTGTATATACAGACACCGCAGACACCAGTCGGTTTTGGTGACCTTGACCCCATTGTCAAGGTCACAGCAGGCAAATCTGCTTTTGGAGTTAGAAAACGGTGTTGCTGCGATATCTCAAGAACTAATCGCTGGATTGTCTTCATATTTGGAACTATAGTGTATATACAGACACCGCATACACCTGTCAGATTTGGTGACCTTGACCCCATTTTCAAGGTCACAGCAGGCAAATCTGTTTTTGGAGTTGGAAAACTGTGTTGCCACAATATCTCAAGAACTAATCGCTGGATTGTCTTCATATTTGGTACTATGGTGTACAGGCGGGGGATATTTCGTCACTCTGTGACAAATACTTGTTCACCTTTCAATGATCGGCCAGTTGATCAATGATGACTAAAACATGTACCCGCCACAAGTTCATTAACAACTTCGGAAATCACTCCCGTCACGTTTATCGTGTCGGCCATTTTGATGTCTTGTACTTGATGTAAATGTATTACGACGCACTGTCATTGTGACTGACTTACTGAGGTAGTTCTTTACAGACCTTTCTCATGTAATGAGGATATGATTTGAACGCATGTGCTGCGTAAGATGTTTCTGAAGAGCAAGTTGTGCATCCATACGCTCATGTCACCTCTCCTTTTGAGGAACTATTTTACTCCGTGATATAGCTGGTTGTTGTATGGCTGTCAGTGTAAACATGAAGTCACACGTACTAAATAAAATTGTGTTTAGATCTTGGCCTACATCCTTTGAGGTAAGAAATTGTGTTAAAAATTATAAGAATTGACTTTCACTTAGTGTGAGTTCATTGGAGTATGAAGGTTCATACTCCAATGAACTCACACAAAGTGAATGTCAATGAAGAGAGTGTATTTAGATCATCAGTATTCACTTTGACCTGCAGGTGCCGATGGTCTGTGCTACTCTGCGACCCGACGAACTCTGACCTTTGGTGAGGACATACTGGCCAGCTGCAACCTGAGGCTCAACATCGACCGCATCAACAACTGCACAGACCTCGAGTAAGACCCGTGAAGATTCCGGGGTAGAATAGGTCTTCAGCAACCCATACTTGCCGTAAAAGGCGACTATGCTTGTCGTAAAAGGCGACTTACAGGATCGGGTGGTCAGGCTCGCTGACTTGGTTGATACATGCCATCGACCCCAATTGTGTGGGTCGATGCTCATGATGTCAATCACTGGATTGTCTGGTCCAGATTCAATTTTTTTACAGACCGCAGTCATATAGCTGGAATATTGCTGAGAATGGCCTTAAACAACAAAGAAAGAAAGAAAGAAAGTAATACTAACTTCCATGTCATAACCCACTGAAAGTTCTTCTGCAATCTGACCAATATAGCTTCTAGTATTTATTTTGTTAGTTGGACAGATCTGTTAATAACAACAACCAAATGGTTCATGTTAGATACTGTGATGAATTTTATATTTTCAACAACTCATATGTATTGAAAGGTAACAAATGTTATATTTGGGATAACACTTTCTTTGTAAAGTACAAATCCTAGTACTTTTTTGGGGTTGAGTCCCATCCAGAATTCGAACCCACACTGCCGGGGAGGGTCCTTATCGCCAGCACACAAAGTTAGCGATCTAACCCACTCAGCCACCAAGGCTTCAACAAAATGGAGTCCGACAACTGGTAGTCTAGCCTCGATGGCTGAGTGGGTTAGATCGCTAACTTTGTGTGCTGGCAATTAGGTGCCTGTTACATTTGACCACTTTCTAAATGGCACTGTGTGTGTTCATGTATTGAAGGCCCGTGAAGATCCAGGGTAGAATAGGTCTTAAGCAAACCATGCTTGCCGCAAATGGTGACTACGCTTGTCGTAAGAGGCAACTAAGGGGATCAGGTGGTCAGGCTTGCTGACTTGGTTGATGCATGTCATCGATCCTAATTGTGTGGATCAATGCTCATGATATCAATCACTGGATTGTCTGGTCCAGACTTGATTATTTACATATAGCTGGAATATTGCTGACTGCGGCATTAAACAACAAACCAACCAACCAGCCAACCAACCAACCAATCATGTATTGAAAGGATTTTAAAGCTAAACCATTACCATTCCTGGAAAATAGATAAGTGCTGAATTAAACAACGAACAAATCATTGGTGGCTTTTCAAAACAGCGGCTGAACCTGATTGATGTCTAGCTGTAGTTTTATGTCTTTTGTTGTCATCACTGTGTTTGTGTTGTAGACAGTTGGTCCTGAATCATCTGAGTGTGTTGATGCCCTCCGACTGGATTGGTCGTCAAGGTTACAACGACCCCTTTGATTCAACAATGTGGGTGGCGGTTCTCAGGTGGGTCCACGTTTAGTCAGCGTCAGAATTAGCGCCACACTCTGCAGTATGCCGGCTATATAGCAGCGGCCTGTAAATAGTCGGGTCTGTACCAGATGATCCAGTGATCGATATTGTGAGCAACAATTTCCGTCAGGAAACAATGACAGGCGACCGAGACTGACTACCTGATCCTTTACAAACAGCACAGGTCTGGACTCCCCTTGGGCAGCGTCTGAGGAAGTTGGGGGAAGTACTAGCATACTTACTTCAGTTATGGGGAGGGAACAACAATATCAGTGAATTGTGTCCCTTAGTCATGCCAGGATCCGCTTCTGGTCAGTGTTCAAATCCCAAATTTGACATAAGTTATTATCTTTGCCCTGTCAGCACTGCACACTTGCTCTTCTGTGACCTGTGTCGCTTCATCATTTCCTCGTGATGCCGACACGCCGTTTGATTACTGAATGTTGTTGTAAGCAGCGTCAAACCAAACTCACTGATCACTCATTTCGGTTTTGGAGCACAGACCAACCTTTATTTCATATTTGGTAATGTGTGATGCATTTAAGGCTAAAAAAAAAATGGTCTTGGTTCTCAGGCACCGCCCGCATCATTATCAAGTTTGCCGCACGTTTCGTTTTTATTTCCATTTAAAAAATATAAATTAAAAATCCTGTATTTAAATATTTTACTCATCAAGGAATACATTTATGTAAGGAGGTCCTTTCCCAGGTTGATTGTACACAATTGTTTATAAAATACACAACTGTTTATTGGTTACATATTAGTTTGGCCAACAAAAAAGAAAAAGAAAAAGACACCGCCCGCCCCCACTATATTTTCAAAAAACATTGCCTGAGAACCAATTCTTTTATGTTATTAAGCCTTAGCTAAAATCGAATTGTTCTGTCAAAATTCTGATAAAGGATTATCATTTTTGAAACAAAACTACAAAATGTTTGAAGTATCCTAATATTTTAGCCATTGTTGGTTGATGTATAAACCTAAAAGTTGAAGCAGTGTTGCCTTACTGTTGTGATCTGAAGCCACATGATCAACTGTCTTGACCTCATCTCCTAGAGACATTCCCATCCTGAATGAGACTACCGCTGACAACAACACGACACCTGGCAACACCACCGAGGATGTGTACATGCCGATAGACAACGTGAGGGGGGTCTGCGCCAACATCACCAGCGGAGTGAATCTGGTGGTCATGTATGGGGAGACAGGACAGGTGAATGGCTACCCAATCAGGGAGGTGGTTGGAGCTCGAGTCAGGTAAAAGACTATCTTCTGTCATGTATGGGGAGACGGGACAGGTGAATGGCTACCCAATCAGGGAGGTGTTCGGAGCTGCAGTCATGTAACCATGTAAAACACTGTCTTCTGACACTGTCCTGAGTGCCTTTCTACAGAACAACCTTAGCGCTTAACTGTTAAGGTGTTGAAGTTACGATCGCCCTAGCGCTATGATTGCTTTGTACAAGAGCACCCTGGAAGGATAGTCATGGGAAGTGACCAGTGAGTTAAAGGGAGTGGCCAGTGAGTTAAGGGGAGTGACCAGTGAGTCAAGGGAGTGACCAGTGAGTTAAAGGGAGTGACCAGTGAGTCAAGGGGAGTGACCAGTGAGTTAAAGGGAGTGGCCAGTGAGTTAAGGGGAGTGACCATTGAGGAAAGGGGGTTGGGCAGTGAGTTAAGGGAAGTGGCCAGTGAGTTAAGGGGAGTGACCAGTGAGTCAAGGGAGTGACCTGTGAGTTAAAGGGAGTGACCAGTGAGTCAAGGGGAGTGACCAGTGAGTCAAGGGGAGTGACGAGTGAGTCAAGGGGAGTGGGCAGTGAGTTAAGGGAAGTGACCAGTGAGTCAAGGGGAGTGACCAGTGAGTTAAAGGGAGTGGCCAGTGAGTCAAGGGGAGTGGGCGGTGAGTCAAGTGGAGTGACCAGTGAGTTAAGGGAAGTGACCAGTGAGTAAAAAGGGAGTGACCAGTGAGTTAAAGGGAGTGGCCAGTGAGTCAAGGGGAGTGGGCGGTGAGTCAAGTGGAGTGACCAGTGAGTTAAGGGAAGTGACCAGTGAGTTAAGGGGAGTGACCATTGAGGAAAGGGGGTTGGGCAGTGAGTTAAGGGGAGTGACCAGTGAGTTAAGGGGAGTGGCCAGTGAGTTAAGGGGGGTGACCAGTGAGTTAAGGGGGGTGACCAGTGAGTTAAGGGGAGTGGGAAGTGAGTCAAGGGGAGTGGGCAGTGAGTTAAGGGGAGTGGGAAGTGAGTCAAGGGGAGTGACCAGTGAGTCAAGGAGAGTGGGAAGTGAGTCAAGGGGAGTGGGCAGTGAGTCAAGGGGAGTGACCAGTGAGTCAAGGGGAGTGAGTGACCAGTGAGTCAAGGGGAGTGACCAGTGAGTCAAGGGGAGTGAGTGACCAGTGAGTCAAACACTCAAAACACTCAAGACATTCCCATTGTGTAACAAGTCAAAGTGGACAACTTACTGCAGGAGGTTTTCAAATTCTTTTTGAAACATCCCCTCATTAAAACTTGATACATAATCTTCCACTCGTTGATGATCATAAGGACTGGAGGCAGTTTGAACCCATCTTCCCGAGGCAAGAGAGTTAGGTAACTGTAACAGTCCAGTTACCACCCTGGCCGAACTAGGTTGGAATTTCTGGGTTGGATCATAGTGCCACCAGTGGTTATTACAAGTTATGTCCCTTCTATGTCCCTCCTATTGACCAATCAGATTCCACCTCTCACATCACTTGATTTGCTTTGAACAAAATGGCGGCGCCCAGTGAAGATGATCTGATCAATCATCAAGACCTTTTTTTGTAATAAAATGGGTCCTTCCTCACTAAGTGCATCAATTCATGTGAGCAAATTGATTAAAATAACACAAAAAAGACTTTGAATATATAAGTTGACACTAATTTGACGGTACACATGCTTTGTAAATCCTGCAATCGACCGAAATCTGCACAGCAGTTTACGAATTGGATGTTAAACTTTGTTACGAGATTTTGATTGGACTATGTATAGACTTGTTAGCCAAAATATAACTCCATAATTCTGTCCTAGCTGGGGAAAGGTGGAAACTGGACTGTTATAGTCAGTAAACTCCCTTGCCTGGGAGATGTTTGAGCCTGAAGCTGTGCGTGTTGCAGCTACACCAAGACAGACTGGAGGATGCAGTGCAGTGGAGCGGACTCGGGTCGCTGTGGGGTCAGCAGTCAGTACGTGCAGACATTCACCCTGACCAGCTCCGTCACCTTCATCAAGGTCCCAGCCTCCGTGCCGGAACCTAGAATCAAGTAGGTGGTGTTCACGATGTAACCCATGAGTATCAGGATTGCTAGATGACTGTATTCTGATTGTTGAATGACATCCATAACAGAGGCAGTGTTAGAAGGGAGTGTTTGAGGTATGCTATTGTGGTTATGGAGTCTAGGGATGGGGTGCTTGAAGTATGCTGCTGTGGTTATGGAGTCTAGGGATGGGGGTGCTTGAGGTATGCCACTGTGGTTAGGGAATCTAGGGATGCCGGTGCTTGAAGTATGCCTCTGTGGTTATGGAATCTAGGGATGTACTCAGTCTAAAGTTACAACAATTCATGGTTACGAGTATCGCAAAGACGCCTTGACGTTCATGCTTTAGTTCAAACACTGAGAGGTTTTTTTAACCCTGAAAGAACTAATGTTATTTTAACACTGTGTATTTGACCTGAGCTTATTGTCAATGCTCAAACTTTTATTTTGTTAGTATTAAAATACAAGATATTTTTGGTCCTTTTTTCACATTTAGTCAGACTGATGTGGTAAGTCCCAAACTGCAGATGTTAAAAGAAAAGAAACACATTCAGTTTTGGATAATATGAACACTTGTTTATAAAAAACTCTCCAGAATTTGTCAAAAGTGAGCAAATGGGGTATATTGTCATCGTTTTTTATGACAACCCAATATGGAGAAGTCATCAAACTCCGAGTTACATCCGCTAGTCATGCTTGTTGGTTTCACGGAACTGGTAAATGTCTAGGCTGTGCGTCATTCAGGCTGTACTCCACAAGGCAGCATTGGACCCACTCCAAGAGGAGTGTTGGAGTGAGTGAGTTGGGTTTAACACCACTTTTAACATTATTCCAGTTATATCGCGGCGTGTCAGTTTGATGTGGGAGGCAAGCCCGAAGTGATGCAGGTCTTTACCACGTTTACCACTTTAGTGATACCCACGAACACGGGTATGGTGCTGACAGATCTAGAAACATAATCGGGGCGAACCGGGATTCAAACCCTCATTCATAGGTTTCTGGCGTGCCCATGGGATGCAACTCTGCACAGCGAATCATGCACAGACGACTGGGCCACCCGTGCCCCCAGTGGAGTGTTGGAGATTATATATTAATGTCATATAAAGACCAGGATCAGATAATTTTAATGTCAAATGAAATTCATTGGTTTTACAATAGCTGCAAACAACAAAATTGCTGAAACTTTACAGCAACAGAAATATTGTGACATCCAACTGAGTGACTGATTCTGCAGGCTTGCTTTGATAACATAAATTGGGATGTTGTTGCTTGGCGGCTATTGGTAACGATAAAGATTTATACTCTTTTTACAAAATGTCTTACTTCGACTCTTTTTGTTTGCAGATTCTACACTTCCAAAGATCCATCCTGCACTACCGACACATGTGCCCGATACTACGAAGACTTTGAACAGACTGTGTGTAAATATGACACATGTTGGTCTCAGCTGCTGTACCCGATCACCAAGAGCTATGGAGCTGACCCACCCATGTACACACTCGCCTTCTCACTAGTGGCCATCTTTTTCATCATTGGCTACTTTATGATTACCCGCCCTTGGTTCTAATTTCGGGGGAGATTTTTATCACACATACAATTTTTTACCACCTCTGTCCATGTCTTTGGGGTTCCTTATCTCCACTGTGCCAGTTCAAAGCATTCTATTTCAAACTACTTCTCTAAATCATGGAAATTATTTTTGATTGCATAGAGGATATAAAGTAACTGGAGTTAGTTTTCAAGAGATTGTTATCGAGTTCCGTCCCTATTGTAGAGAAAATGTAAATTTGCATATAGTATGTATTGTATATTGTTTTGTACATGTATGATTTCATTGTACAGTCATTGCAGCCATATCATCTTTGTAATAAATTATTTTATATTTATTATTGTTCAGTGTTCTATTAACACAGTTTTCTCAAGCAACTGATGAACCTGCCCAAATCTTGAACACACTGGTTTTGTGTGTACACTTGCCGACAACATACACATATAATGTAAGTATGGAGTCAAACACTTGCTTTTGGACAAGATGAACCAAAATCTTAATCATCATTTTCCTCATTCAAAATTCCCAATGAATACTAAAATACGGACCTGGTTTTCCGGGTAACTATGAGAAGACAGAAAAGGAGTTATTATTTCATCATTTTTATTTATCTTTTTGTTTTTTTTGTCGAAGCCAAACTCTTTACAGAGTAAGGCTCCTCCAAACATTACATTCTCAATTTTTTTTCTCAAGGACAGTAACAATATCATGTACAGTGAGAAAAGAAACGACGGAGCAAGCACGTAAATAAACTCTTCACATTGGAGTAACAGTTGCTCATTTTAATATCCACAGATCCTAATACATGTCAAAATGTCCATGTTAGCTCAACTAACACAACGTGTGTGGAAATTGCATGTTAAAGAGAATATTTAAGTGCTTGTTTTAAATTCCTCGCCATAGTGCTCAGGCAGAGACTGGTAGAGAAACTGTAATGGAATCATTACAAGACAACAGAAAGAAAAGAAAATATAATTCTAGATAACCTTCAAGAAATCTACAGGAAATTTACAAATCACGAGGTAGGTGGGAACATGTACACCTTCAAATTTAACCCTCTGTTAGTACCTTGTATCCAAGCTTGCAGAAAGTTATATTTGAAAGGGCCACATATTTTGAAAAAGATTACCAGCCAAGCATGAGCACTGTGGAATTATCTTTGGGAACACTCAGTTCAAGTGACGGCTAGAACATTGACAACAATGGCCACACGCCTACAGTTGCAGCATCAGCTACTGCAGGCACGCCAACTTCTACGTATATAGGTGTCCCACAAAACAGGTAATACTGATGAAGACTTTTGGAAAACAGAAACCTGTCTCTGGCAGATTAAATAGCAGGAATCACAAACCATCTGTACATTTGTCCCAATTTGATCAGCTGGATGGGCGTTATGGATTTTGAAAAAGGAGTTGATGATATGCATGGACAGCTTGAAAATATACTCACATACTATGAAGTATGTGACTTGCCAACAGTTCAACAGCAGCAATACATTTCACCTTAGAGATCAATTTTCATGAAAAGGTGTGGAGTTGACTGTTAAAATGATCCCCTTCAAGTGAAAGAAATGACTTAACTTAAAAAATAACATCAATTCAATATTCACCGGGAAAGAGAAGTGTACATGAACCAAATATCTCTTAACTTCCAACAGTGTCAAGAATACAATTTTAAAATATAGTATTCAGAATCTAAGGATGAAAAAAGAACATCTTAATAGTAACACAATTCAATAAATATTCTATGTTTTAAGAAAGATGTCATAGAAAACAGTCTCCAAGTAACATTACCAATGTCTATGAAAGAGTGTCAGGCAATTCTGTTTTCCAAAAGCTAGTTGTTAAAGAAAGTAACAGTAAACAGATGGAGCAGATGCTACCAGTAACTACAACTGGACAACTGTAGGCGCAAAATGCTGTGGTATGGCCAGGAAATGAAGTAATAGTTTATTCTAACCCACATGGCACAACAACCTACTATAGGCGGTGCAGTTGTGGAACATTAATTGTAACAATGTCATGACAAAGAAATAACATTGAATGCTGCATTTACGGAAAAAAAGGTACGAGGAGCAAAAATTGTTCACAACATACGATATGATTTGAAGACGAAGAACATTTTATGAGAAGAAATGATTGATATGCCAAGAACAAAAGGACTCATTTTATGTAGCATTCATTGTTAATTTGATCCGGTCATGTGATCTCCAAACGAGGCGTGTCCATCCTCGACACCTCAGCACTACCAAGTCAGGTGGACATGCCGTAAGTAATCTTTGGAATACAGTTGCTCCTATTCAAGAGGAACACTCCATCAGGACCTGTTCTAGCAGTTGGCGAGAAGGAAGTATATACACGGACACAATAGATAAGATCAAGTTCTATTCACAAAGGTGTGTGATCACTTAACACAAGACTGGTGCAGGTTGAAGATAAACATGTAAACTTCTACGGTATGCCCAAAACTGTTCTCACAATACTTAAGCACATAATATACACCTGTTTCTTTGGCCAAGTCAGCTCATTTTTGCCGATGCAGAATCTACTTGCAGAAGGTCCAAGCACTGGGAGCACTGACCTCTCCTCTCCAGCCAAATAAATTTCTCTGAAAATAGGTACAACTGCTCTCAAGGAGCTTCCAAACAAATCCACCCTTACCATCATTTATACAAAAATATATGTCCACTCTCTCGTTCTCTCTCCATATCACTCAGTATACAGCAATCAGTCAGTCACTCACCACGGTCCTGTCTAGACTTGCTAATGAATGTCACCCACACACTACAACCAGCCAGCACTATGCCTAGGTAAGAGAAGCGTGTATTCACATGGCAGTGTTACAGATATGTACAGACTCAACAGCACTAGGGCAGAATGAAGCAGATTGAATTCTCATGTTTGCACAATATACAAGAAAAGAAGCTGTGTTTGTGTAAAACAAAGAGTTGGAATGAACTAACGGGCTACAATGACACGTAACAATAGCACACTGATGTAAATGATCTGACGATAAATACTAAACAGAAAAGGAAGTGAATATGTCAAAAACATTCGCATGACTGAAATTACCACAAAACTATAGGGCACCAAGTTTCAATACAAACAAAATATACCACGTAACCAGGGCACATAGATCACACAAACACCTACATCAAACACAACATGGTCAAGGACACAAAAAGGTTAAGGACTCTGAACATGAACGCTGACATGGTCGGCGCTACACAAAACAGATTTACATATGTATATATATTTACACAGAGAAATTCATACACATTCACAATAGACAATAAAGATGTTAAACATTGAAACTGGGAAAAAACATTCCATATACCCTTTCAAACCGCAATCCAGGACAAATCTCTCCTGGCACAAACATGCACACATACATTGGGTAGCAAAATTCTAACACTGAAACTTAAATTAACATGGAACAAAGAGCAATGAGAAAAATGAGAGTAACCAGATGAACATTTCACATATGATGACAATGATGTGACCAAAGTAACTTGTGGCAAAACTCATACTTTATTATCCATATATAACTATACCTCACATTCACAAAAACCTGCCTCTTGTCCTCACAGGAAACAAAACACCATCAGCACACCAGCAGAAAACTTGAACTGAAGAAACCAACTGAAAGTACATCGTATCTATTTACATGTGATGCTCATCACTAAACATAATAATAAATAAGACCATTTTCAATAACCGAAGAGTCATAGCACATTTTTTTTTTACAAATGACAAACCAAACGACAAAACAATTTACAGGTGCTTCCTTGAACAGCCACAGCTGGCTTGGACCAAGCCACACCCACATGGAAGATAACAAAGCAACGTCAACACAGGACTGGTGAGCTAAGTTCCCTCCAGGTCATCCAACGTCAGGACTTTCTGTCCTTGTGTTGGGAGAGGGGGCATGGTCGGCATGTGATTCTTCAGGACGTCCGAGCTGAACCACTTGAGGATGTTGGGGTCGGGCGGTGTGGATGTTATGGTTATTTTGTTGTTGCCATTGAGAGCCGCTTGACTGTTGATGAACTGGGCAGGACTAGTACATGACAGGTTAGGAGATAGCGGGCCGTTCACACCTGCAACATTTAAGTGAGGGCATTCAGCAATGTTGCTCCCATATTTCAGGCAGATAACAGCGTGACATATTTCACTGTACAGCTTACATGACGTGAACAGTTTAGTTTCACGCAAAATCAAATCAATCAGTTTCACCATGTTCTGCCATACTAGCCTTAACACAAGCTAACATGCAAAGTGAGTGAGTGAATATTGTTTCAGACGAACGACAACCATTAGGAACACAAAAATCCATGTCATTACATGTAACTGAAATCAAAAGTAATCTGTAATGAAAGCCGAGACAGTAAGATCACCATAATGTTTGCTTAACCAGAGCTTGAACTCACTCAGTTTCTGCCCCCCTCCAGGTAGGATCTGTGGGGAAAGGGCTCTGCCGAGGACAGTGTTGATGGCAGGGTTGCCAGTCACCCCCAGGCCCATGTTGGTTCCAGCGGTGCTGCGTGGGTTCATCATCTGGGGCACCATGCCGGGGTAGCGCACGCCCTGGAGGCGGGGGTCCACCATCCGCTGCTGGGCCTGCTGGATTGCTGCGAGCTGATTCAGCTGGTTGATCTGGCTAAGTGGGCCTAGGTTCAGGCCTAGTGGAGACAGATAAAGTGGAATCAACTTCACGGGAAAACTTGTTGGAATGAAATCATTAAATAAGTACCAATGTTCTGAAGTTCACCTGACGTCATACCAAAAGATGTAAAACATGGTACTGGTCACCTTAAACAGTGATCAACATTAAGGAGATCAATTGCAGCACGGTATCTCAAGGGGCTAGCACCATAAAACATTAGTCTGGACTACAACAAGCGCAACCACATATACGTCCATGCACGCCGCTATAAGTGTGATAATTTTAAACACGATGTTATACCTCATCCTTTTCTGTGATTAAATGTGACATAACTTTTCTGACAGCCCTATTTGTCTACATTAATATGGTCAACATGCACATTGACTTTTTTCGTTGATGCCTATCCATCATGACCTAGAGTGGATTTAGTATCATATTGTGGCTTGTATAGTCTTTCATATGGAACACTAAAGTCGAACCAACGAGAATGACTATACTTGTTTATGTCCTTATGTAACCCCTGGTCTGGTGTATTTTGGAAACGAAGTTTGGCTACATATACCCCACTTTTGGTTTATTGCCATTGGATACCTTCAATTCAGTGAAGAAAAATATAACACTGTTCAGTATTTTTCAACATCCCCAATCATCAAAAGGCACCAGTTAACCACAGAACAGATGTGTTTAGCAAGTATCATCCAGAAATATTCCAACAGTTTTGGACTTCCCTCGTTTTCAATATAAGTCAAACTTGTCATCATGGAAAAAACAAAAAAACAAACCCAAACCCCAAATAATCATAGGCACAAGTTCACCACTAGACTGATCTGTATAGCCAACAAGAAATATACAACAGTTTAGGAGTTCTGCTCCGGAAACGGAAAACAGACGGACATACTGATCGCTATATCAACCGTTTTTCAAAACAGGTTGTTAATAAGTATAATAACTCATACTCCCACAGATGTTAGATGTGGTTTCCACCTGTCACATACCTCTAGCAGCAGCCGCTGTACTTTGCTGCATCATCTGCTGCATGAGCAGCGCATTGGCTGCCCCGGCTGCATGTACGTTGGGTGGGGCCACGTTTGACTGTACTGGCATACGTCCTGTGATGGGGATACCGAAGGGAGCATTTGAGCCGACACCAACTGGGCGCCCAGCTAGCGGGGTGTTCACAACCTGGCGTGCTGCTGCAGCTGCTGCTGCTGATTGCTGTTGCTGTATTCGCTGTTGCTGCTCCAGCACCTTGGCCATGTCCAGAGCAGCCAGGTTCGAGGATCCGACAATCGCCCTCTGGCCACCGTCAGCGGGTCGAACAGGCGTGGATGCAGCCCCGGGGCCTCCAGTGAGGGGGCGGAACTGACTGGGTGTACTGGCAGGTGTCTGGGGTAAAACTGTTCCTAGGCAAGCAAGATTACGTTGAAGGCACCATTACACAACACTGGATATAGTCAAGACTGTCATAACTAAAGATCACTTTATTTCAAATATTTGTT
Source organism: Haliotis rufescens (assembly GCF_023055435.1). NCBI lineage: Eukaryota > Metazoa > Mollusca > Gastropoda > Lepetellida > Haliotidae > Haliotis > Haliotis rufescens. The sequence continues at coordinate 779,564 of NW_025963902.1, forward strand.
AATCACATCGGCTGTAGTCACTTACCCCAATAGTTAAATGTAAATGACTTAAACAATTATTTCATCCAATTCTACTCTGTTACAAAACAATATAATAAAAAAAAACCCACAGTTTTTTAAAAACATTTACATGTAAAAACATAACAAATATAGTTAAGGCATTTAGACACATTCTGATCTATTTCCTGACTAATGTAAGATGAATATCTCATTGAGGCCATGAGTGATTGAATGAGTAGGGTTTTACGCTGCTTACAGCAATTTTACAGCAATACACCGAGAAAGGTCTTCACACATTGTCCCCATATGGGGAGGCGAACCCAAGTTTTCTAACTACAGGTTTCCACAGCCAAGTGTGTAACCTTCAACACCTTCCAGTGTGGGACAACTCCGACATTCCAGGTTGAGTCTCACCTTTGACAATGGGCCTTCCTGGTACTGGTGTAGAGCTGGCCACAGTCTGCACTTGTATGGGAACACCGCCCTGCATCATGCCCTGGCCCACCACGGGGCGCGATGACTTGTCACCCTGACCCAGGATGGGGGTTGACTTGTTGCCAGACTGACCACTGATGCCAGCCAACTTCAGCTACAAAGAGCGTATCACCAGAATTCAACAATAATTGTACATAATGTAAACATAAACAAAAGCATGTTTGTTTGTTTTGTGTGTTGTTTTACACAACACTCTGCAATGTTCCAGCTATATGACTGTGGCCTGTAAATTATTTTGAGTCTGGACCAGACAATCCAGTGAACAAAGATCCACATCGCCGGGGTACAAGGACACTCAGTCTGACCACATGATCCATTTGGACGTCTTTTACTAGAGTGAGTGAGTAAGGATTAACGCCATTTTTAGCAATATTCCAGCAATATCATGGCAGGGGCACACCTGAAACGGGCTTTACACACTTTACCCATGTGGAGAATCAAATCTGGGTCATTGGTGTAGTATGCCTCTTAAAATCCAACATAGAGGATCAATTACAACTCAGAAAACCCAAGAAGTATAATAGAGGTGATTGAGGCAAAACAAAGAAGAAGAGCTGTAGAGGGTTAAAGAAGAACAAATATTATTGTCATTGGATGTAGTATGAAAATGGAGTCTTTCTTTCCTTAACATTTAAATACTACAGCAATTTTAAGTTAGGCACAAAGAATGGCTTCTTACACCGAGCCCTGGGGTGGAATCAAACCCAGTTTTATTGTGCTAACACCACCACTCCCTAGGCTACCCTCTCGCCATCTACATCACAACCACTAGCTTTGGCATCAACTAGAACTAGTTTCAATGTTATGACTTTTGACACTCTAGACATTGTCCTGAATGATGAGATGGTTACCTTTTCTTCCAGACTGGTGATGGGCTGGTTGGGTTCAGCGTTAAAGTCGATGCCTGGCAGAGAAGCAATATCCTCTGCATCTTGTCTTGCGCGCTTCTCAGAGTGGTATTTGTCAGATGAGTGCGAGTCATTAGCGCCATCTGGTGGATTCCCATCAAGGTCATCTGGCAATAGGTGAAATAGGGTTTAATGTCACGTTCAAGATTATTGCACTTACATAGCGATGTGCATGTGTGCGTGTGCTGTTTTTATAGTGCTAGCCCATCGACATATATTGCCTCAGTTTAACATGAATACCCCACTCAGACACAGCATACTGACTCCGAGCCGACCAGTCCTAGTTTGAGCCCTTAATGCTGAGTGCCAGGCAGGGTAACAACAAGTACCATCTTTTAACATCTTTTGGTATAACACAGACGGGGATCAAACCCTCGACTTTCAGCTTTCTGAGCAGATGCTCTACCATAAGGGCGGTTGAGCAAAGCTTGAAGCGATGCAGGTCTTAGACATTTATCAAATTGTTGGTGACAAATCCAGAAACATAGTAAGGGTGAATCTGGCATTCAAACCCATTATCATAGGTTTTGGCAGCTTAACCGATGCAACTGAGATCTTGTGCCACTCTCAAAGGAAGGATGTATGAATTAGAGGTAATCATTTCCTGAACATTTGATCAGATATGTTAATCAATAAGAGACAGTGTTTCTCAGATGTACCCGATGGTAGTAATATCAATATTCGTGGAAAGCAGATTATAATGGTCACCATGGTCAATGTCTTTTGTGTTCTTTTCCTTCTCACTGGCTCGGTCAGAGTGCATCTTCCTGATGACAGATGTCGGGGTGAATGCTGCAGACATGGTGGACTGGAAATACAGCAGAATACTTACACACTGTCTGGCAACACATGTCAGCCTAGGGGCTAACTTATGATTGCCAAATATGGCAGATGAAAAGATTATTTTTTGTTTGTTTGTTGTTTAACGCTGCTCTCAGCAATATTCCAGCTATATGACGGCAGTTTGAAAATTATCAAGTCTGGATCAGACAATCAAGTGATTGACATATTGAGCATCGATCTATGCAATTGGGACCGATGACATGCATCATCAAGTCAGCAAGCCTGACCACCCGATCCTGTTAGTCGGCTCTAACGACAAGCAGTCACCTTTTACGGCAAGCATGGGTTGCTGAAGATCTATTCTACCCTGGATCTTCACGGGTCCAGTTGAAAAGAAGAAATGCATGAGTACATGGTAAGACTTCAGACAAGAGAATACTTACTTAATTCTACAATAACGACAGTTTGTAACACTCTTCCTTATAGTTACAAGGGTCTCGGTCTCGGGTCTATCAGACATGACCATACTAGCAACATAAATTGTAAACTGAGCGTAACTTAGTGTAACTGTACTAAAAGGGAATGCTGCCTTTAATAAATTGTAGCATTAAATGCTGTTGTGACCAATATGATATTCAAGTATGACATGAACAAAATAGTGTAACAAACAAATTTGCATTTTCAGACAAACCAGTAAGAAAGTTTTCACTTACTTTGCCCTGGTTCGCAGCTGTAGGTGTAGTTGGCATGGGAGAAGGATTGGCTCTGTTCTGGTTGGGAGAACGGGCTCTGAAACATTGCAGTCAGGCAATACATAGTGTGTTCTCTACAGAAACATTGCAATACATGGTGTGTTCTCTGCTGAAACATTGCAATACATGGTGTGTTCTCTGCTGAAACATTGCAATACATGGTGTGTTCTCTGCTGAAACATTGCAATACATGGTGTGTTCTCTACTGAAACATTGCAATACATGGTGTGTTCTCTGCTGAAACATTGCAATACATGGTGTGTTCTCTGCTGAAACATTGCAATACGTGGTGTGTTCTCCACTGAAACATTGCAATACATAGTGTGTTCTCTGCTGAAACATTGCAATACATGGTGTGTTCTCTACTGAAACATCGCAATACATGGTGTGTTCTCTACTGAAACATTGCAGTCAGGCAATACATGATGATGTGGTCTACAGTTTGCTTGTTCATTAACACAGAACTCGACATTATTTCACTTGTATGACAGCGGCCTGAAAGTAACCAAATCTGGACCAGACAATCCCGCAATTGATATCATATCCTAATTCAACTATTCTTCAGCTCATACCAGATAAGTGGTCTATGTACAATAACTAGATTTTGAGACAAAAACTAGTCCCTCTTGAATTTTAGGAGTCTGTGACTAACAGACTAGATGCTGTATCTATCCCTGAAATTCTAAGTGACGGTCAATGCCGTTGGAGTATGACAACAAACTATCAACCTTGTCTCTCTGATCGGGTGATCCTTAACTTTTTTTAGATGCATAATTTGTGTGTATCTTGGAAAGAAAACTGTCCCTATCAAAAGTGTAGTAGTGTATAAGTGCTACTGGTCTGATACCAGCTGATCTATCCACAGATAAACATTTGGTAGAGACTGGACAAAGATAATATTTTCAAGTCCAAACACAAATCCATTCTTCTTATTTTGAACTTGAAACCATATTTTATTACACTGTGTAAAATATTAAACAAGTCTTCAGTTTCATTTCATTTGATGCTTGGATTTTGAAAACATGGAAATGAAAAATCTGAGAAATATATGCTTGTACATCTTTCTACTTAGCAAGTGACTGATTCCTTGCCCTGCTGTTGTTCAACTGCACGTACCTCTCCTGCTGTTTCTTAAGGAATCGCTCTTTCTGATCCTCCAACTGTTTCTTGATGAGAGCCGACTGCATGATGGCCTGGGTGTGAGCTATCAGCTCCTGGGGGCTTGGTACACGAGCAACACTCTGGGGGCGAATGTTGGCAGAGGCCGTCTACAACACATTACACCACATCAGATGACTAGGAACACTGCACTTGTGTTCTTTATAGTCACGGAAATGCTATTGGAGCAATTTCGGAGTAGTAAAAAATTCAAAATGACATACATCTATATCGGGTTCATCTTTCACTAATATGTTTTCTTCTAGTATATTGTGTTCAAGCATAATGTGCACCCCTCTCATGGGGATGCAGTATTTTGGAGGAAACAAAAGACAGAGAATTATGTGCAGTCAAAAAGTACATTGTACTGCTTCAGTTGAACGAACAGGAGAAAAATGAAATTTGCGATTAAACATGACTAGGTGTGATGATTAACCATTTCAATTGCATTGTACAGACTTAAAATTACCATGTGTATTTGTCTTTTAAACAAAGCCAAAAAATAGCAATCCGATGAACACACATTTTCTCTCAGATCTACCAGTGATAATATAACTTAAAAGAATTATGATGCAATGATCGGAGAACACAGCTGTAACCTTGACTTACAGTTAGAGTATTGGCTGTGAGAGGATGACTAGCGAGAGATCGGGCGAGTTGTGCGGGGTGGATTGGCGAAGGAGCACTCAGGTGCATTGGTGGCTGTTGACTAAACACTGCAACAGAAAAATCCCTTGAAAGTTTTTCTTGCCGAGTTTTCACTTGAAGCATGAACAACTGAGAACCAACAAACAGTGACTTTGTTACATTTTAAAGTTCAGTGACACAACTTTTGATGGTCCTCAACCCCCCAAAATACTTGAATCTATACTTTACTAAGAAAGAGTTATCCCAAATATAACATTTGTTACATTTGACAACTTTCTACATAGCATTGTTTATTCAAACTAAGAGCAGGTCTGCAGACAATAAGAACTGGAGCAACTTACTGATGGGTGACGGAATCTTTGCTCCTGAAATCTGCTGTGGTGTTTGCACCTGTTTGGGCAGCAGGTTGGGGGGTAGGGACTGTGGGGCAGGCGAGACTACACGTGGGGTGGAGGGGTTAGTCATGAGGGTGGGGATAGTCGGGGAGGGGGAAGGTGGCTTGGTGATGATGGTGGGATTCTGTTGAATGAAGTTAAGTATAGGGTCTTGAGTAATAGCCCGTGGTGTCTGGGGTTGAGGGGGAGGGATCATGGGTTGGGGGGGTTGCTGGGGTTGAGTGTGGGTGGGGGGTGGCTGGGGTGGGGGCTGACGTTGCATTTGCTGGAGAGTTTGTTGTTGGATGTGTAGCTGTTGCTCTTTGTTCCTCATCAAAGCCTGAAAGAAAGAGGCATCAAACATCAATAAATATGAAAACAACACGCATCCTGATCAAAGTTACTTTACCATTTATGATATCATTTTGAAGTAGCTGATATGACTTATTATTGATGGTGTTTAGTGTATGGTGGGAACGTGATACTCGCTTGGATACAAAGTTTGCAAAAAAGAAACAAATTGAACTCTTGAAACAACATGAACATTACAGAGCATAAGACACTCAAGAATGGAATGTTTTGTTTTCAAATAACACAATTTAAACTTGTAATTCTAAAATCAAACACAGTGAACTCCCATTAGCTTTTGCTTATTCCACAGAATTTCACATTTTAATACATACTTATATGACATAAATAACCATCACTGGATCCTGTTAATCCGTAACTCTCAGCCTTTCAGACAATTGCGGCTGGGCCACATGCACACATACATTACTCTGCAGCCAGATTCGTTTAACTGGATCTATGTTCACTGGAAACATCACTGGCTGGAGTTTCAACATCAGCTATCTTCGACTCGTGGTAATGGGGATACACTGTATCAACTAAAGGCCACACTTTTGTTTTTCCTAAGTTTTACAGATTTTATTAACCACTGTTAACATGAACAAAAGACAGATCACATTCATGTTAACCAAAATTTTAAATGTCAACAGTTAATCTAAGCAACTCACACAATTACATTTGCAAATTATACATAGACATTTATTTGGAATTAGTAAGTACTCTCCAAACCTTTTTCTAAATCATATTTTATTTTCACTTGACTTAACCAGTAAAATGAAGTTTATTAACATATTTTTTCAATTTGCCCTATCATCTTTGAGCCTGTCTGTAAAACAAAGGAATAACCAAAGTGTGGGCTGGAAGAAAACTGAATAAACCATTACTAACCGCTGCTCTCCTCACCTGCAGGAAGTCATTATTGTTATTATGCAGCTGGAGATTGTGAAGCTGTTGTTGAAGTGGGGACATTGAACGTCCGTCAGGGGTCATCATCATTTGACCACCCATCTGTCATACATAGCCACATGATAACAGTGAACAAAGGTAGCCATTACCAACCTAGCATGAGTGCTGATCTCACAAGAACATGATCATGAAAAGGATATCTACTTGCATTTAATTTAATGAAAGATGTTTAAACAAAGGACTGCACTTTTAAACAAACTGCACTTTTCTTCAATGAGAAACCAGCAAAATACAGAACTGCTCTATGAAATCTGTACCAAAATTTCAGTATTATTTTCAGTAGATTTTCATCATATGGGAACATTATGGACTGCTGACATGGTTAAAGTCACAGACTAAATGGGATCGAGGCTTCAGTCAGCAGCATCTCAGTCACATCACTGCACACTGAGCCTGGAGCATAAAAACAGTTCCCAGAAGAAAACAATGTGAACTCATTACGTCGAACAGGTCTACTCTCAAGACTTGGTCATTTTGACTGTCTAGTTCTCATTCTAAATGCCTTTCTTTGACAGGCACAAGACACTGTGAACCCATACTGCTCTGTAGTTCCCACAGAGGCTAACTCAGACAGACCTGAACATGTTTGGGTGGTTCCTGTGGCGGTGGTGGTGGCGCCTGTTGCTGCTGCTGTTGCTGCTGCAGTAGATGCTGTCCAACTGCGGCTGCAGCTCCTGCCTGCATCATACTCAGGAGTTTGTTGAAAGCTGTCAAATCCCCGTCATCACCAGTCTTTGTCTCCTGTGGTGACTGATGCTGGTGTTGATGCTGGTGATGGTGATGGTCATGCTGAGGGTGTTGTTGAGGGGTATGCTGAGGGGTGTGTTGAGGGTGATGTTGCTGTACGTGTTGTGGGTGTTGTTGTATGTGTTGTGGGTGTTGCTGTACATGTTGTGGGTGTTGCTGTACTTGTTGTGGATGATGCTGTGGGTGTTGCTGTACCTGTTGTGGATGTTGCTGTGGGTGTTGCTGTACATGTTGCGGAGGGTGCTGCTGTGGGTGCTGCTGAGGGTGTTGCGGGTGATGTTGCTGTAGATGCTGCTGTGGATGTTGCTGATGTTGGTGGGGTTGCGGCGGCTGCTGCTGCTGATGTTGATGCTGTTGGTGGTTCTGGTGTTGTATTGGGCTCATGTGATGTGTGGGACTGCCTTGATGGAAGTCTGCCTCAAGTTCTGCCAATGTCTTCACTTTCCGCGAAGCTCCACCCATAACAGCTGGACTGGCAGTTCCACTGGAGGAGTTGGAATCACGGCCTCGGAACAACATAGCCTTCAGCTGAGCTTCAGCATCCTGGGTGCTGAAGTTACCACTGTTCACAGCTGAAATAAATAGTAAAGTATCCTTTCATAGTGCAGAGTGAGCATCTAAGCAAGACTGAAACAATGTTAAAGCATTTGGGATGGATGGTCACTAATGTGCTGAAAACAGCGTTATCACTATCCCTCGCCATGGGGCACATTACAATCTTGTTTGTTCATATAGTAGTGAATATAAACTATAAATAAGAAAGTCTTTATAGGCCTTAAGGAGAGATAGGCACTTTGGCTGATTAAATGGGAAATAAATACACACCAAGTATGAATAAGTACCACTGAGATAAACTAACTTCAGCACATGTACCAAGTAAAAATAACATGGATCAAGGGCCATAACTCTGTAAAGAAATAATTTACAGCACCAATTTTCGAACTCAGTCTCGACATGTATCTCTTAGATAAGAATGCAAACTTTCATTCAACTAACTTCAGTGGTTTCTGGTCATTTTTTTAGTTTAACTTGCTTCCATGGAAATAGGGAAAAATTAAATTTCGAAAAGTTCCTTAACAGCAAAAGGTACCACTTCAGCCCTTGGTTAATACATGTTCCAGAATAATAAGTTGAAAGCCACGGAGCAAAGGACATAACTCGGCACCAATTTTAGAACTCATTTGAGATGATGACCAGTAACATCATGAACATCAGTATGTAAAATTTCATTGCTCTGACTTAGTTTTTAAGAAATTTTGAGAAAAGGATAGCAGGATGGACAAACTCCGTTCCTATATCCCTTGCCCCACTTCGTGGCGGGGGACAATAATGACCGTCCGCTAATGTCGGTCATACTTCGGGATGACCCACCCTCAAAAGAACATGTCCAGTTTTTCAGGACCCTTCCCAAATATGTGTACTAGATTTTACTACCCTCCCCTAGCAACTGCTATGGTGACCCTCCCCTGACCCCCAGGTCCGTTGTAGCAACAAGGTAGTCAATGCAGGACTTACGAGTGTTAGATTTGTCCATGTGTCCACTGTTCATGAAGAGGGCATTGAGAAGAGGGTTATTGGGACTGTTCTTCCTCTGATTCATTGCTTCCAAGTGTGCTTGTTTCTCTTCCATGGTCATGGCATACTGCTGGTAGAAGTTGCCTGGCTTCCCGTCATATATATGGGCCGGGGCTGGTGGGGGCGAGGGGATCACGGGGCTCCGCGATCCGTCAATAATGTCTGCAAATACACACACATCAGTCTCACTCTCCAAACTTAGATCTCTCATCACATGCAATGATTTATCACCATTCATTAGGTAATTAGGTAGAAATTCGAATATTTGAATATTTCTAAAAATAGATAATTTATGGCCTAGTCATGCTAATAATAATGGGTACATTTTTGTCAACAAGAGTAAGGAGTAATAAAGTAAGACCTAATAAGTATGTATCAATAAGAAACATTTGTTTTGGTGAAAGGAAAAAGTGTGAATTGAGCACTTTTGGGCCTACCGGAAATATCAAATATTTACATATATTCTTGGAATTGTTCATATGATTCACAACTAACCTTTTGTCACAAATGTTATATTTTGGATAACATATTAAGCCATGTACACTCTTGTACTTTTGGGGGTTTAGACCCATCCCGAATTCGAACCCACACTGCCAGAGTGAGGAACCTAATTGCCAGCACACAAAGTCAGCGATCTAACCCATTCAAACACTGAGGCCAAATATAACATTTGTTACATCTGACCACTTTCTAAATGGCACTGTGTGTTCATAACCTTTCATCATCCTTACACTTGAAAGATTGGGAACTAATGAGTAACAAGCGTATAGTCGACGAAGTCATCTATATCCCCCGCCATTTTAACACGTTATGGTCCCAAACCAGGTAACTGACCCAACATTTCTCTTAGGCCATGTCAAAATAGCTGCAATGGAAATTCTAAAATAAACATTTATAAAACTCAAATGGCACCAGTTCAGTATGTGTCTGGTAAACACGCAAAGTTTTGTAAGAAATTATTTAACGTTTTTTTAGTTACGCTCCGGAAACTAACAGCACCCTTATAGAACCTAAGTCCAACTTGTTGCCATGGAAACGTAAAAAATAAAAATTTATAAAACTCCTAAATAGCAAAAGGCACCAGTTCAGTATGTGTCTGGTAAACATGCAAAGTTTTGTAAGAAAGTATTTAATGGTTTTTGAGTTACGCTCTGGAAACTAACAGCACCCTTTGCATCAGCAAAATCAATTTTGACATTTTGTCTTACCTCTACATACGGTGTTGTCTTAATTTAGAAAAATGGACGTGTTGAATGAAAAAGTCTAATTCCTCAGAACACATCTGATAATTTTCGATACGATTTCTTAGACATTTGCCAACTTTTCAAATTATGCAGACTCGTGCAAAAAGAGTAAGTGAATGAGTATGGTTTTATGCAGCTTTTAGCAATATTCCAGCAATATCATAGCAGGGGACACCAGAAATGGGCTTTACACATTGTACTCATGTCGGGAATCGAACCCAGGTCATCGGCGTGATGAGTGAACACTTTAAGCACTAGGCTACCCCACCACCCTGTGCAACAAGAGTCCTTATGAAACCTTGACCTTTGTCTAATCAGCACATGCATATGAATTTCGGCAACAGCAATAATGCAGTCTTACCATTCAAATAATTGAACTCCTCATTGATTGATGACCTGCGACTATTGTCCTTGCTGTGGCCATGCACAAGTTGCTGTTGCTGTTGCTGTTGGAACCACTGTTGGAATCGACTGCCTTGGACATTTACATCTGGCTCAACAGTCTGCTCATCCTGGAAAAGGCAACATTAAGCATGTGATTAACAGATATTTCTAGTAACCTGCGAAAAATCTGCAAGTACCTCCTACAGTGTGCTACATATTCCTCCATTTATCTTCACTCATTCATCTTCGTATGTTGTGAGTTATCAAGTGAGTTGGGTTTAACACCTCTTAACAGTATTCCAGTTATAACACGGTGTGTCAGCTTAATGTGGGAGGAAAGCCCGAAGTGATGCAGGTCTCAGACGTTTACCACTTCGGTGAAACCCACAAGCACAGGTAGGGTGCTGACAAACCTAGAAACATAATCGGCGCGAACCGGGATTCGAACCCACAATCATAGGTTTCTGGCATGCCCAAAGGGATGATACTCTGCACAGCAAATCGCGACGCCTTAGAACACTGGACTACCCGTGCCCCCTCATATGTTGTGAAATCAAATGGCCATTTTGAATGGATCATATATATTATAACAAATCATGACAAAATATTAACAAAACATGTTTAAGAAACTTACCATAAGAAGACTGCTGTTAACTTTAAAGAAGTCATTGAAGTCAAAGAGTGCCGAGTTTGATGGCGAGGGCCGAGTTTCATGGTTCACTTCAGGTGAACTAGACTCATTTGTTTCTAGGCTTCCATTACGATCACCCACACTGATACCTGAAAGAAATACAAGAATTATGTGTAAAGCGTACATATGGTATGGTGTGTTGGCAGCAAACGTTTAAGACTTCTGTCAAAACTGCAACAAACATACAAATACATAGGTGGCATACTGTTACAGCCTATACAGCGATACCTCGTTAATCCGAAAGGTTACATTACTAGTAATTTAGTCCTGATTAAAACCATTCTGGATTAACCAATCATTCGTGGAGTAATGTTGGTTTGCAAATATCCTGTTCCTGTAAGCATGGTAAGAGCGAGGCATACCTGTTTTGTCATTAGATTCAGCAGGTGCTTCATCTCCACACTCTTCCTCCTCAATGATTAATCCTTCTCCATGCCCTGTGTCTTCCTCGGGTTCCTTCTCAAAACCTCGTAGTTCAATGGTGTCATGTTGACTGGTGGGGCCAGCTGAGAACCATTCTGGTTCCTCTTCCTCCACATATCGCCCGCGTCTATTTCCTCGGTCTGATAAGAAGGTTAGTCCTTAGCATTAGTTTCAATCAATGTCTTTACTAAAAGATGGGTCTATAATAAAGTTACAGATAGTTATTTCGGGGCACAGATAGATTAAACAAGAAAACGTGTAAGCAAAATTTCAGCCAGATCACATTGTGACCACCTGATCCTCATGTACTTCCGTATGGGGTACTGGGGACATATTCTGAACAAGAATCCCAAGATGTTTCTATAGATAGTCTGCACTATTTAGGTCTGCAATTTCCAGTCAGGTCAGCCAACCATATACACAAATATTCACCTTGAATTGATCTACCCTAAAGCTCTACTCAAACTCAGTAGTGGCCACTTCATCCTTATTTAATCTTGAACAACAAGCATGGCATACTGAGGGTCTATTCTGTCCCTCGGCCCAACAGGTAACTGAGTAACAGATCAGCATCAACATCAACATGATCTGAACGTGAGTGAGTGAGTCAGTATTGTTTAGGGGACACTCAAAATCAAACAATAGTTATCACTGTGTCTCATGCTAAGAATACAACCTCAATTACATCATAGCCATAAATTCTGGTTTTGGATGAGCAATTGCATTTCCTGTGAAGGGTAGGGTTATCCTCACAACTACTAGATATGTTGGCAGTGAAGAGGACGTCTGTTGAAAAATCTAAACATTTCATAGTGTGATTGACAGCCCAAACAGGAATTAACGTCTATGATGTAATACAAATAGTGGTATTAGGGGCTTTCCAGGTGGGGAATAGAACCCAGGTCTTCAACATGACAAGTGAATGCCATAACCTTTAGGCTTCCCCATTACAAAGATCAGTATTTGAAGAGGACCAACTCCAAAGAAAATAAACTACTTACTGTCTCGTGAAAATCTGTTGTAGTTGGACTGAAAAAAATAGCAGTGTCTGTTGCATGAATGTGTCTTCTCTCAAAAACAGGTTAACTCAACACAGGAGGTATCTCAACTCATATAACACCTAGCTGTTTCAGAAGCCAAGAGAATGAAGCCAAATTCAATATCTAAGTTAATTTACATTGAAATAGATATAATTACCAGCAGGAGGGATAATTCACAATAAACATAGCAGTTATTTCCCTTACACAGAAATGACAAGCTGGTTGCCAGCTATGAAACAAATTGTGTTACAACAGAGGGCAAGAATTCACTCAAGACAATTCTTAATATTTACTCGGTTATTGTCATAGGAGCTGCTATGATAGCGGTCACTCCTCTCAAAGGTTCTGTCTGTGGGATTGCCAGATCCTCGTCGGTCATCTCTGTCGTAACGGTCTCTGACACCACGGTACTCCCTCTCACGTCCTTGGTCGCGGTCAATAGTGATCCGCCCACTCCCAATTCTTCTTTCTCTTCTGTCCCTGGAACAAAATTATATTCTACACCTGCACTAAACTTTTTAGCTTTTCAATGGAGCCTAAGTACACAGACACAAACTGTTCATATTCTGAATACAATTGAGACTATTCAATTAACACAACAGTCCAAGAACTATAAAACTAACAGCAAACAGCAACTAATGGGTCAATGATAAGAAGAGATGGGTCAATGTTAAGAAGAGATGAGTCAACATGATTCAGTAATTGCCTTTCCATTCAACTCTAGTTTTCGAAGGAAGCCATTACAGGGGCATGTCCAGATGGAAAATATCAGAATAAACCCACAATCCCAGTCAGGATCATGATTAAAAGAGTGAATTTTCCAAAACAAAACATTGATTTTAGTTACACAATGTTGTTGTTTTTTTGGTTTTGTTGTTTGTGTCAGCCCACATTCCAGCTATGTAAATGCAGCTTGTGAATAACAGTCAGGACCAGACAACCAGTGAATGATATTATGTGCAATGTACCATACTGTTTAGGTACGATGACATACAATGAATCAAGTGACCCACGCCTGACCACCAGTCCAATCAGTCGCCTCTTATAACATACTCCTACCCGGGAATCCCATGGGGAAGTTACTCCCTGAATGACTAATTTCTGTGACACATAGTCCACACACACCTGTCTCGGTCTGCTCCGTCCTTGAAGTCTGCAGGACAGCTCACTTGTCTCCCTAGGGAGGATGTCTGGGTCACATGGCATCCTGTACCAAAACTCCTCCGCTGAGGACTCAACACAATTCCATCTCGTTCCTCCTTCAGCCTCTCTCGAGGATCTAAACAAACAATAAAACAAAACAGAATTAACACTGTAGCCTGACACCACAGTTTCTTATAGCACATCCTCATAACTGGACATTAAAATATCGGAAGCTGCCTGGAGTTATCTCCCATGCCTCCACAATTCCAAGACCACAATATGTACATGTATCCTTTAATAGAGAAATCTGGAATCCACAGATTCAAGTGGTTTCTCCAACATAAAACAAGTAATGGTCCCTATATAATTTCTTATTAATATTGTATGACCCATAATTGCATCATGAATGGCCAGTGAGTTCTTGGGTCAAGAATCAACTGCAACAACATGAGCAGGAGGTCATTATCTGATTATAATGGTTTAACTATGGGTTGTTTGAAGCTACATTTATGTCTGCTACAATACACATGTGTCTTGTCTTCCAACTTGCGTGATGGAAAGTTGTACTTTCAGAATGTAAGGTAACAAATAAATAATACATGTATTACAAGAGATTGAGCTTGTTACTATATTGAATATGAAGCTATGACATAACACAATATATTGCATCTAATCAATAAATCAAAATCACGAAGTATCCTGTACACCCTCAGTTCAACTTAAAAAACACACAAGTTATTTTCCATGGAGCCTGTTGGAAGAAACATCAATGGGGGCGACTAACAAAGTTTTAATGTAAGAAGTCTAACTGAAACAAATTGAGATTGGTCACACAGATTGACATTGTTGTTAATCCATGAACCTGAACCTGTTCAAAGTTTAAGCAATTTTGACGGACTGACTGACCTGAGGTTCTCCTTCTCATAAGCTGTTCCCTGTCCAGATCAATTTGCTTCTTCCTGTCCCTAGGGTCAATAGTCAGGGGTGAATTCTCCCTCGACCCCGTGGAGTAACCACCAAAGGAGCGAGACCACTTTTCAGGGTCCCACAAGCCATCAGCACTGAACATAACAAAGAGTGACATGTTTAGATATTTGCAAATACCAAAGCAGTATTATCTTGAGAAAGCTGATAACTTTAAATATTTTCAAAATGTAAAGGTTTACATTTTATGCTTAGAAAATATGACACTTTATTTGACACAACTTCATTAATAGGGTAGCAATAGGGCTGTTAACTCTTTCAACACCAGTCAACCAAAAGTGTTTACTGCTGGGACACCGAGTTCCCAGAGACTCTTGTGTAATAGATGAAGCCAACATTTATCAAAGAAAGTAACTGCTTGTAAAATATATTTGCTACTACATGTTATACACCATTTGAAAGGTCTGATCCTATGGTTTATAAATATGAAATTTATGTTTTTCACATTATTTAAAATAATGCATTTACAACTTAATTAAGTTCGTTGTAAATAAAAAATGTAAGCTAACATGTTTTTAACATCCAGATTAAGGACCAAGGAAGCGAAAACTTGAAGATTTTCGGCAAATATAAGATTTCATAAAATCCACTTACCTATTTCTGTTTTATTTTCATTGTTTACGTAATTGGAAAATCATTTTAAAAAAGAATTATAGATAGTTCTGTCATCACCCATTTCCCTATAACAGCAGCTGTCCGCTCAGTAACATGAAGAAATACCCCCATTTTCGAGGCTTCATATGAATAACACGTTCGTCGAAGAATGGCATATGACAATCGCTGGAAAGCTTATTCCTTCATCTACACGCTCTTAACATCGCCTGTTTTTCCCCCGTAGTTATAACAAGCGATTTCATTGGATTAAAATTGGTTTCTAATGACGCATTCTTGGCGAAATCTGCTACAAGTTTCGTGATTGGTCAATTTTGAGCACGTGACCTAAGGCAGCCAATCAAATTACAGCTGTGATACCAAGCTTGTGTTTGATAAGTTTCAGAAGTTGGCGAAAGATTTTTGTTAAATCGTGTTATTCTAAACGTTTTAAGCAGGAAATCACGATATATATTAAAAATATGGAACTTCGTGAATGTATCGTCCTAGGTTATGAGCTGTGACAAAGATTTTTCATGCATATATTTTTGCATTAAACATCATGTCCGAGCCGAGAATTCAAGGTGACGAAAGCCGAGATGTCATTTGACTTACATTACACGCGATCGCACGAAAAGATGGAAATAATAACTTAGATGTAAGTTTGATTACTTTTAGATATAGTTTTGTTGATTTTATTTATTACTTTGTATAATATATTTAAAGATTTGTTTAAAACGTCTTTATTTTGCTCTTTGACATGTTGGATGTGGACCTGTTGTTGAAATGTGTGTCCGAGAATTTTATTTTCAATAACATCGCGGGAAATAGTGAATAATTTTTTAATTTATGGATAAAAAATGATAAATTGAAATGGAATACGTATTTCAGACAATGTGAAATGTGATAGAGTGTTGAAAGAGTTAATCTGGGTAACAGTCCTCGCTAAGTACAAACTTTGTGTGAAAGGAGTGGCCTAGAAAACTCATGAAACTTACTTGTCAAACGTCTTCAATAAGCACTTAGGTCTCAGTCTGGCTCCGAAAGTTTCGGCCAGTTCCATCAACTTCTCCTGTAACAAAAGTCAACCACAAATTATTCACATACAAGGAAACAGCAGTGTCACTATCCTCTGCCATGGGGAAAATTAGAATTTTGTTTGTTTACATAGTAGTGAACATAAACTATTTAAAGAGTGTCCTGTACAGGCTTAAGAAGAAAAAATCACATGGTCCGCTTTATGTCATCAGAAAAATGAATGAATGTGAAATTAATACACACATAAAGTCCCTCCTCTGGAAAAAATAACTGTCTTGATAAGAATCTCTTATTTAAGCTAACATCAGTACATGCACCAAGTAAATTAACATGGATCAAGGGCCGTAACTCTGTAAAGAAATAATTTACGGAACCAATTTTTTAACTTAGTCTTGACAATTATCTCTTACTCTTAGATAAGCAGGCAAACTTACACTCAAGTAACTTATTAGTCTGAGAAACCGTGTCCCAATTGAACAGACTATGCAGCAAGTAATATAACATGGATCAAGGGCATATTCCAGCCATATGACGGCCAGTCTGTAAATAACTGAGTCTGGGCCCTGACAATCCTGTGTTTAACATGTTTAATACTACGAGCAATGACAAAAGAGATGTATGTCTAAGAGGCAGGGTGAAATGGGGTTTAAGATTTTGCACTTATATTGCAATGTGCATGCATGGCTGTTTCGTACTAGTCGACTAATGCCAATTACATTGTACTAGTCTACTGACCATTCCCTGAGATGCCCTGCTGCAGATTTAACATGAACAAGAAAACAACTTTATCACTATCCCCTACCATGGGGAACATTAGAATTTTGTTTGTTCATTTAAGAACTGACTTTTACTTTGTGTGAGTTCATTGGAGTATGAACCTTCTTAGAGTATGGGCCAAACTGTATGTATGTTGGAGCTTGTGACAACATTCATACAATATTCGGCCCTCACTCTATGAAGGTTCACGCTCCCATGAACTCACACAAAGTTAAAGTCAATTCTTATAATTTAACATATCACCATTTTTTCCTCAAATGATGTAAGCCTAGATCTGTACACAATTATATTTATATATAAAGGAACAACTTTTGTCATTTCTTTACAACAAATGTATTTAGATAATAACCTGATGAGAAAGGTCTGCTAAGAACTACCTCAGTAAGTCAGTCACAATGACAGCACGTCGTAATACATTTACATTTCTTAGATAAGCTAAGTTCAGTAATTTCTAAAAAAAACTTTGCAGATGCTATGCACCAAGTAACATAACATGGATCAAGGGCCGTAACTGTAAAGAAATAATTTCCAGGACCAATTTCCAAACTCAGTCTTGACAAGTATCAGTTAGATAAGCATGTAATCTTTCATGTAACTTCAGTAGTTTCTGAGAAAACTTGTCCCGATTTCACGCAGTATGCTCTAAGTTGAAAAGCAGGGAGCAAGAGCCATAACTCTGTAAAAAATGAATTTACGACACCAATTTTATAACTCATTTGAGATGATGACCAGTAACATCAGTGTGTCAAATGTCTTTTCTCTGATTTGAAAAGCTTTTGAGAAAATTTGTCCACTTTGATTTTTAATACACAATAAAAAAAAAAGCTGATTTCATTCACATATTTTCAGTCGCCAATTTCCTCTTTATATGTTGTAATGGCATCAACATGCTGCCTTCATAGGCCTCATTATTAAACATTAATCAGTGGATGCATTGCTATTTTCAGTTTAATTGTTAACCTGTTTACAGCGATAGCAACTAACATTTTACTCCACTAGACCTTATAATAACACATAGCAAAACCCTTAAAAATAGCAAATTTCTACTAGTCCTTGTGATACCTTAACTATTGGGCAATTTTGCAAGGACCATAGGACTAACGCCAATTTCTACTTCTGTTTAGCCTGCAACCTCGGGGTATCGCGGTACTTGTCATGTACGCTGAACGGAACAAAATGCACTCACTAACCTTTATGATTATTCGTGTTCTCTATATCAGATGTCATTTATTCTATCTAACAATGCGCCGAGTAAAAGCCGGGCCTCGCGCTCTGTTTGACAAGGGAGAGAACTCCATCGTATCGCGGTACAGAGAAAAGTTGTTTATGGAGGTCCGAATTGGACAAAAAGAGGACATAATTCTACCAACCACTTGGTATGATCATGCCAGCCATCAGTGATTTGTCCAGACATGTGCAAAGACAGCACAAGTAAAATTCTAAATGTGTTATCAGCAATAGGTATTCAATGAATATTTACCGAAAAGTAAGAGAAAAATATTTTTATAAGTCAACATCATAATATCAGAAATGATATTTTAAGATTGTTTAAAAAAACTTGGATGACAATAATTTGTCACAAAATGGAAAAATGTTAAAAGTCAACAATAAATATATAAAAAGCACTCCTAGTATGCCCAAAGTATGTATTTATGTTTTGGTTACTAGTGAAGAACGTATTTCTAAGTTTGGCATTATGGCCCTTATGATCTCCCAATAGATTCTGGGCACAGAGCGGGAATAAATGTGCGGTCTACGTGACTTCCGTTACCTCATTAGTCGCCATGAATATGCAGATGATCTAGTTCAGGTCGATAGAGAAAGTTTACTTGGGGAACTGCGGGTTATATCGTTGGGCATTGATAGATGGGGGTAAGGCAATATTACAACAGATGCCAGAAATATGTATCAACGGATTAATAACTCCTTACTTACAGCAGACGGAACATTCCGAGGAAATTGAAATTGTTTACGAAGTGAGCACTTCCTGGTTACTGATTTGCATTAATAGACAGCCGCTAAGAGGCGTGTCCCGCGTGAACTATCGGAAATCACAAATGCCGCGATACGATGAATGCCGCGGTACCATGGGGTCAGAGTATACCTTATAAGTGAAGTCTGACTGTGACCGGGAAGTGCAATAAGTGCTATCAATGACTAAACAATGTTGGTTCAACAAAACAAATGAAAGCTTTGAGTTTTTTTATTCATCGATTACATTTTTCACTGTGACCTATCAAGCTAGAAAATTGACCTGTGAGTTGTGTCTTCATCAGGTCAAATCACCAATGACATGCAGCATGGACATAAAAACATCATGAATTTGGTCTTATTATGATACTGGACAATGACTCGAAGACAGAAAACGACTGCCAGTTCCCTTCATCAATCAACTCTCTACTTGACTCGAGTCAACACAAATCAGGCATTTAACAAGGCATTGTTAGAGGTTGATATTCATCCCCAGGTCTTCAGCAGATATCAGCAAAATTTCCCAATTCAGGTTATTGTAGGAAAGACCATTTTTTCAGTTTGGCCAAAAGGGACTTGTCTTTAACTGAGAAATGGAAATTAATAGAGAGGCAAAGGCTTCAACACGCGGGTTTTCATTTCTGCATTAAACGCAATGTTCAAGAACCTATTGATTTTAGAAAACAAAAAGCTTAAAAATCCCAGATTTGGACAACTTTCCCCCCTAATAACTTGCCATGGAACCTTAGTTTCAAAATCTATATACATCTCTGTAAATGGTAAATGACACATGTCTTTGAAGTTGAAGAAATCGCCATAACACCTAAAAAGCATTTTTTGCCGAACACTAGAAGGCAATGAGACTGAGAGTAAGTGATAGAAGACTGCATTATTAGTTATATGATGGCAGTAATCCACAACAAGGAGCTGGCAACACGTCAGGCGGATTACCACTGAGAGTTGGCCTACCAGGTGGTCACCACTAGAAGTACCATCACAAACCTCCTGTCCTGTCATCCTACTGATGTGATCATTTGAATTCACAGAAAACCAAAGTATTGCATAATACGACTGTGCTATGCACATGCATCTACAAGCTCCCACCCTGGGTTGCAATCGCAACTGAAGAGATGGTTATTTCATCATGTTCGTGTTAAACCTGAGAGGTGCGGTATGGTAGTTCAGTGGTTCAAGCGTTCACTCTTCACAGCAAAGGCCCGGTTAGATTCCCCACATGGGTACAATGTGTAAAGCCCATCTCTTGTGTCCCCTGCCATGATATTGCTAAATGCAGCATAAAACCATATTCACCCACTAACTTTGTCGGGTTTAAAACAAGATATATTCATCATTCACTTCTACTAACATTAATCCGACACTTATTAATCCGACACTAATGATGGGAACCAATTAAATCAGTGCTATTTAGACCCGTTAATCCGACAGTCTCACACTCCAACTCTAACACACATAATTTGCAATATCTCGTTAATCCGACGGAGTGATCAGCGTACTCCATGGTCATCTGCCCGCGAGTACACCCTCCGTGTTTTTATGCGGGATGAGTCGGCTGGTAACTGCATATTACAACGGCTGCAGAGATAAACTTGCCTAACAATAAACAATTAATACTTTAAATAAAGAAAACAGGATCAATCACATGCTTAGATTACCTCAATCTCATTAAAATCAGATACAAGTTCTTGCTATCACCGAGGACATCCCATTACAGGTCACGTCAGAACAACCTTTCGCAAACTATGACCGACCAAGTAAATAACTAACACGAAGTCAACGTTACCCACTAAGAAAGCAGCTTTCTTGAGCTTTGCGGTACCAGTTTCAAACTAGCGACTTCCATTCCAGACTATGCTTTTTAAAGTATTTTGAATAAGTCATACAGTTGTTTTCTGTTAAGCCTTAGAGGTTGCATGATTAGAAAACATATTCCGCTAACAATGTAACATAACAATATGAATATATTTTTTTTTCATTTTTTTTTTAACATGTTTGTATCGTTATCTATAGTGTACTTGTCAGATTTTCGATCAGGAACGTTGATACTACTAAATTTTGTTTATCTGACATACTTGTTGATCCGACATACTACTTAATCCAACATACTCGTTAATCCAACATAATCATATGCAACCAACCATGTCAGATTAACGGGACTTGACTGTTTATCTGAATTTGCATCTGTGCATAAGTGAGAATGAGTGAATTCGAAGATGTGGTCCCTTCATTCTGTCACTTAGAAGGGTTTGAAACCCCCTTTTGAACAGTATTTAGTATGGCTTGTCAGCTAAAGCATGTGTAATGTGTCAGCAAAGCCACAAGAGACAGGTCAGAGGTGTCTACCCCTTCGGCAAGAAACATGGGCATAAGGATTATCCTGGAGATTTTTACTTCTGAGATAAAAATCTCCCCTGGTCCAAAGCAAGGAGATTCTGGGGAGTGCGATGTGATTTTGTGCCTTGAATTATGATGCAGTTAATGTTACAAGATTATACAGATTAATGCTCACACATCCAATTTTCGTACACCTAATTATTCAATTGCACATATTAAAAAATGTGTATATTATTGGATAATGAGCATTTTCTAATGAAACAAAACACTAATTACATTAATACTTATGTATTTCTGTTCATTGTCGTCTTTAGTAGAATTATTCACGTGTACAATTATAGATTGTTGAGCAGAAGTGTTTACCACAACCAGCTGTTTATTTCATTGGCATGCAAGACACAAATCTGCTGTTATCAGACGCTCTCAACAATATGTGTTTAGATCGTATATGAATATGTTCAATGCGATAAGACATGAAAGAGTGACTGTTGTGAATGGTGTAACAGCTTGCTGATATTTTATGAAACACTGTCCTTTCATCAATTTCGCTGTCTATTTCCATCTGTAGTGTGTACCATATCAAAGGAAATATTGTTGACTTTCTAGTTGATTAGTATTGACAGTCCATCATATGTTCAGAATATTATATTATTCCAGGTTCTGTCTTTTGTTTAATTAGCAACAATTAACATGATTAAGTCATTTCATTTTTCTGCAGAATGCGGTGTTTGCCATGTGCAGCATCCAGAAAATTTTAATTAGTTTGCATCTTGAAACTTTACCTGTGCTTGTTTTTCCCCAGTTGATTATTAGAGTAATTTAAGTGACAAAAAATATGTTTTAAAAACATTGATGTTGTAGGTCACTGTTTTAAAGGAAATGAGATTTTCGTGCTACCAAAGTGTTTATGTTATGAGTGTTCTGCCGATCAGGGATGAAGAATGTTGCGCACTGCAATGATGCAAAGCTCCATTCAGCAATGTAGGAAACAGTTATGCAAAGTGAGAGATCGCTTGCAATGTTGCGAGTATGCAACTCGCTGTGGTGATTGACAACTTTTGTCGAATGAATCAACTATCGTTTAAGTTTTTATTGACATTTTGGGCACGGTAGATAATTTAATTCAAGCAATACAAGCAGTTAGAAGTAGAAATCTGCACCATTATTTATTGCACTGAAATAATGTTAAAAATTGTGAATTCTGCTTACCCGTGCATACTGAAATTGAGGCAAGGGTCCAGGGGTATCAGCCCTGACTGGTGCCTGCTCAATTCCATCATCCTCATCACCACTGCTAGACCGAGGCTTGCCTTTATCCATACTGAAAAAACACAAACAATTTCAAACATCCTTAACTGAAACATTATCAATACATGTGTCAAATAGATGAATCACAAATGTATTTCTACTGATACGATAAATAATATGTCTATTTTAATTCAGCATCAATTTGCAAAAACATCTGCTTGATAACTACTTGAAACAAAATGATAAATCTGACTGCATAATACTAATAGAGCAAGATTAAATAAACAGTCATGTGAGTCACAACTCGTCAGCCAGGACACATTGAACATGCAGAAAGTAACACAAAAACTGTACCAGTTAAGTATCGCGATACAAACTATATAATGATATCCCTAATTATCAAGATATTTAATTGTTTGTGAGTTCAAAAAACCAGATTCACAATATAGTATTGAGGTTTTGAAGTTTGCCTCTATAAGATGACAAAATGAGACATGATAATATTATATCACTTGCATTTATAGCAAAATAGATAAATTGCAAGTGATTTCAGGTCAATTTATTGGCAAACCTAGCAATTGTTTTTGCATCTGCTTTCAGATAATCTATTTTGACAAATTCCAGCTTTTCAATGCCAGCGTTTCCAAGCTAAGGTAACATTTGAGATTTTTTTCTCTAAAGGCTTAAATCTTGAACACCAAATAACTTAATTTCAAACGGAATTAGAATGCAGTCTTCCAGCATATGAAAACGTCTTTAAAATGCTTGCCCAAATATTGGCATCATAGTACTAATAGTGGTGCACATTTGTCCCTAGTTATGGGAATCAACCTCTAAATTTGTGATAATATTTTTAGTACTAGTGAATGTTGAAGAGATTGCAGAAATTCACGATCATGTTTTACATATATGCATTTTCATGAGGTTGAGTTTGCTTTGCACTCTGTTTACGTCAGCTTTCATAAATTATAAGAGTTATTTAAAATCATAAAAATTGTTGATTTTACCGGTTTCATTTTTACATTTAGTTTGCAAGTGACCCTACCCACTTGTATTTGGTCTTCACAAGTACTTTCAGTTGATCAGGCAATCAAATATGTTACAATTTTACAGATTCATAAATTAATGAAACAGATTTTGATTTCTGTATATATACAGCCAGTACCAAATGCTTTCTGAAGTGGATATGTGAACTATCTTGATCATTATTCATGCACATACACAAAGTTATTAGATAATATCTAAATATGGACTGTGAAGTGCTTCTGAACTTGTGCAGTAACAACATAAATATAAATATATAGGACATCTCCCTGACCCACATGTGACCTCACGATCTTTACATCGACACCTTGAACCCTATGCTCTTAAAATCAGCAAAAGCATTAGCTAAGGTAATGTGTTGGACAAAGCTTGATGTCTGTTAATCGATCGCTAGCAGATGGCCTTAATCAGTAGTTATTTACAAAAACATATGTTCCTTTTTTGTGGTATGAACTATCAAGGAATGTATGTACTAAACCATGTACCTTAGTATTATTAATATCAAGATTATGTGATCAATACTTAAATTTCAGCATACAAACAACCAACAAAACGGTCTAATGATTAATCGATATGCACCAGTACAAATAAACCTTGCAAGATTCTACCAAATCTTCTCATAAGTAATGATTACAAAGTAACTCAAGAGCATTTAATTTTCTGTCATTGATTTGATTGGTCAAGATAATGGTTTGCAGGGAAATGAACTCGGATAAAGCAAAAAAGTGATGTGTTGATGTTGACAGACTTCCGACTGAGACATGAGATTATACCAATGTAAAACACCTAACAGCTCCACTCCAGGGTATTACATTATGCAAAAATTATATGTCCAGTACACACAAATGAAGAGAATTTGACACAGAAAAAATATACTACCTCCAAGGGGATGCACAATAATATTCCTTATCATACCTCCGTGTTGGAATGATTGGTCCATGTGATCTTGATAAAATACTGTTTCCCGCCTTGGAGGGAAATAAATTTCTCAGTGGGAAAATAAATCCTGTATACCCTGTCACAAGAGGCAGAATAAATCCTTTTACCCCACTTTGAAGCAAAAAGCCAAGCACTTTTTTCGAGACAATGAAAGTCACGTGACATCGCAAAAGCTAACCTCTGCTCAATCAAACTGCTGTTTTTTTTATCAATTTTGAATTTGTTTTAATTCTTTTACAATGTCATACTATAACATGTCGGTAAGATAAAGACATGTCGTCCTGTGGAAAAAAACTAAGGCGGGAAACATTAAACCCCAAGTACCCCGAGTGATCCTGCATCAAGAGCAGTTTTGGGCTTGTTGTTTCATCCACCTGTCCACATGATCATTGATTCATTTCAGGCTCTAAAGTAATAATGTAAACATACACTACACTACACTATTTCATTACCTTACAGGACCCTCATATTACCTGCAAGAACCCTCAAAAATTAATCATGGGGGTTCCTGAACCTCCACATTTTTAAGTCAAGGTAAAACTATGTTCACTCTCAGAATGGTATCAAATCTCTTATTTTCCAAAGCAATGTCACACCATCAACGGCAAACAACCAGTCCCCATGTATGTCAGCTGTGATTTTATTGAAAAAAATAAATTGTCCCCCCAAAAACCTGAAAAAAAGATTTGTGCTTCAGACTGTTAAAAAGAACCCGCCTGCCACAAAAATTACATTGTTGGAAGATGTTTTTCTTTTAAAAAAATTCTCGCTCATAGTTTCAAATAAAAACATATCTGGTTTCGTAGCTGTAAAGATGTCCAATCTCGATAGAAACTCCCAGTAACCCCACCCAGAGCAAGATGCACCATTTTTGAATGACAGTGATGAAATTAATGACATGTCATAATCAGTATCATAAAGAAACCGTTTTTTGTAATCACATAACAGAAATTCAAACAGTTTTCCTTTTTAAAATTGTTTTCCTCCATTTTTATTCTGAAGCATTTCTTTCATCCTGTCACTCTGCAGGGAATACTTGATAATTGCTGCATAAAAATAACATAGACCAGTAGACTGCATTATTAGCAGTGATTTGTGTATTCTTTTGTTCCATCATAAGCAAAAACAATTGAAACACTAAAACACTGTTTTATCATACTATTGATTTGTTATATTTGAATATTAACCTATTAACCACTAGATGTATGTACAGGGGTTCGATGTAACAGCAGTAAAAATGGCCAAGAGCCTGTTTTTACTAAACTGTTGAAAGCCTATATTCACATGTAGTTAGTAATTTATTGACAGGGACTAAGTTATTTGATATACCCAGTCAAAAACAACCTGATATTCAGTAAATATATTTCCATGTCATCAAAATTTCAGATCAGTGGTCATAGATAACTAGTACAATGAATGTAAAACAATTCTACATGTCTAGCGGTCACTTGAACAAAGTCAGGCTAATAGAGCATGCCATTTCCATGTGGTCGCAATAAAATTCATAAATATTGGCTACATAAACATTCTATGCATCACTGTGGGTCAAACCATAGAAATGTGATGAACACATGGATTGAGGCATCTGACAACTTGGAAAGTACTGAGATGTCTAATTAAAGGTACAGTGTTCATAGTTGATGCTTCTTAGTTTATGTTCTGCATTGTGATGGAAGGATTTGAATATGAAACTCACGAATGCTCATATCTGAGCCAACCATAAAAATAAAATAAATGTTACACATGCCATTATTCAAATGTCAACAAGACTAAGCAAGTCCACAAATATTGCAGAGCATATTACTGGTTAACGAAGAGCTAAACGATGAAAAGAAAACAATTATTGTGAACCTGGGAACTTCAAATGTTTAGAGCAACTCAGTTATGATGTAGTTGTGTTGTACTTTTGGGTTTTTTAAAACGTAAATACAATAGTGCTAAAATTAGAAATCATTTTATCAAAATCTTTCAAAATAGTCTTCTTTTAATGTGATTCTGTCATAGCCTTCTTTGTGATAAATGCACACAAGACACTGGCCTTGAAGCAAATGAGCAAACATGTAAAACAAGTCCAAGTGAAACAGACTCCACGACATTATTTAACATATTTGAGCTACTTGTTTGATAGAATATTATTCAAGGCTGGCCAAAAACGCTACTATGTGAAACTTCGCGTGTAGCTTACTGCTATATTGACGGAAACAACATGTCAAGAGTGACCAATTATGCTGCTGACTCAAGCACCATCAAAACGCTGTCTAATTTCAGACTAAGACACTAAAATTCCGTAACATGCCATGAAATCCTTAACATAATACATAATTTGAAATTATCAGGCACAAAACACATGAATGGGGCAGCAAATTTTGATAACTCGCTGCTACATTTGTTAATTCATGACATCAACCGCACAAAAACAAAAATATTTTAGACCGAGTTTCCTACCTCAAGTCTTGCTACTGATGTTTGGGATTACTGCTGGCCACAAGTTACTTTGACTAGATCAAATGAAGAAATGATTGCATGAAAAGTCGAAATACTATACAAACAAACACTTGGAAAGCTAAAGAATGATTAAATAGACATTTTAAAGACGATAGAACGAAAGCTCCCAGTTTTGAACAACATTCAGATGTTTCAACAAGCCCGGATTTAGCGCATGCGCAAACCGTTAAGATTAAGAAAAAAATCTATTTGCATAAGTGTAGACGCTTAATGATACGTTTGGCTCATTTGCGCAATGTAATCATACTTTCATTAATGTGCACAACGATACTTAGGGGCTCATGAACCCCACAATTCATAATTCGAAAATTTTTCAAATGACTTCTAACCTATCTCAACTTCCGGAACAAGTATTACAACGTCCGGGTCACGGTTCGCCATATTTATCACGTGGAGTGATATTTTCGCAAAATACGGCAGAAATAAATTGTGTTGATCGCTTTAAAAGGTTAAAATGAGTGCGATATTACAAAGAATCGCCGAAATCGAAGCCGAGGTAAAGTTGATTATTTGTGTTATACATGATTACATCAACAAGTCTCGTCAATCCCAACTGTCATTTTGTGTATTTCTTCTAAAAATTAAAATTGACAGCTAAAGGAGACCACTCATCTTCTTTCTATGCCCGAAACATCAGCCGTTTTGATTTTCTAACCCACGAGTACTCATACTATTTATAAAATTTCACTGATCTTAAAAGATCAATGATGTAACGTCTCATGACAAATAAATATGGCAACAGAAGTACAGATCTATCTGCAATAAGCCCTATAGGAACATAAGATGAGCATGGGATAGTTTGTTTTCATACAGATTTTTTCTTCCATTTTTTGTAAACACATTACATGAATAATAACTTATGAATATACCACCTACTAGCTGCTAAGTCGCTAAGTTATTTAGCCAATGTTGATGTCAAATAGACATCAACTTACTGTCCAATTCTGATCCTGATCGCACAACAGATGTGTAACAAAACTGCAACAGTTGTTTGCAGAGACAATAGAAGAAAGTTGCTCTCTGTAGATTGTCCATACTGCTGTTATTCTCCAGTTCTTCAGCAGTCTGGACTACACAAAATACAGCCGGAGTATGTTATGAAATGAAATGTTGACGCAGTGTGGTATCAAACTATAATGCCACTGCACCAAATGATAGATATTTTGCATAAACCACTTGTCCAAAATGAACGCCAGACTTTTTAGATGTGACCAATGGTGTCTACCTCTGTTGGTTATTCATTATAAAAAGCTGTGAGAGTTACTAAGTTGTTTTGTTGCTTACCTCTGATTTTATTCTACTATGAAACAATGACAACTTCATCAAACATTGATATACCACAGAGCTACCCCCAAAGCTATTCAAAACCCAATTACTTTCAATTAACTTGCGTACAGAAATGCATGCATTAAACGGAAAACTTAATTGTTTTGAAACAGTACACATAAATACCCAGTGAAGCTTTTCCAGCATGCGTACAACAGAGCTAATTTCCGAAACACAATTACGAGCTAATTTACTTTCCAAGTAAAGCCTATATTTAGAACTGTTATATACATCTAAAACATTATTTCATTTTTTAATCTCAAAATGTTTACTATTTTGGGAAAAACCCAATAGAGTGATGAATAGATGAGTGTAAAAATATTGGTTACCAAATAAAAAATGTAAAAACGCAATTAAAATAGAAACCCTTGAGTAAAAACTCAATTGCTCAAAAAGTTATCTGGAGCTCGGTAACATATGTGGCGATGTAACAATGTAAGGTTAAGAATTCATACTTTCCATCTAAAAAAACAGCTCTGTAAAGTACATGTTAAAAATGTTTATGACTGTAGGGCTATTGTGTTAAGGGCAACAAATTTTAAAGGCTGCAGTTCGCCAGTTCCCAGTGCAGAGTTGTGTCCCTTAGAGTACGATCATGGGTTCGAATCACAGATTCACTCTGATTGTTTCTGTGTTTGTCAGCTCCACTCCACTCCAGATATGGTATTCAGCAGAGTTAGACATGCACCAAAATATGTCTGTGGTCCAAATGACCTTCACATAGAAAGATCTACTGGCCCTGTTGGATCTCTACTAGACACAATGGTCCTGATCAAAAAGGGTTTTAAAGGCATTTCTTCATTGTGCAATTGGGAGAAACCAGCCCTGAAAGTAAACACTGTACAATACAGGGATGTTATGGATGCGCAGAGATTTAGCGCTGATTTCAAAACTCTTACAAACATAACTTAATTTGTTCATCCCCAAAATAACACTACACCACCAGACCTGCATTTATTTAATATAACTAGTCCTTTAGAAAATATGCTAGACTCGGACCAGCAGACCAGTGTCAGTGTCGAATACATTGATTCCTGGAATTGAAATTTTACCAATTTTTGTTTGAAATAAGGCATTTTATCATCCTGCGATTGTGGTAAGAATTCCTTGGCAGGGGTAGCAACAGCGAGACAGAGTATGGTTCCTTGTTAATGATGGCTGATGTCGGGGAGGATGTATTGGAAAGGCTAGAAGGTACTAAAAATGCTTATTTAAAGATTAAAATGATGACATGACAAAAGCATTTGGTGAAACAGTCATCCAGCTCATATTTACAATGTCTTCTGAACGTGTTGAAGTTGGAAAGATTTTAGCCAAAAGCTGTGCATGACAGAAAATTTGATAATTTTCATATCAGCATACTTCAACTTTAGGATTTGACCTTTATAGTGGACCGAGAAACATCATTGCATTTTTATTGTTTTGTACACATATTATGACTCTGTTTTGTGGTTTTAGATGGCTCGCACCCAGAAGAATAAGGCCACTTCTGGTCATCTCGGTCTTCTGAAGGCCCGGTTGGCGAAATTACGTCGAGAACTGATTGAACCGAAGGGAGGAGGGGGACCGACTGGAGAAGGATTCGATGTCGCCAAAACAGGAGATGCCAGAATTGGGTTTGTTGGTATGTCTGTAAAAAAATAATTCTGGAAACCTTGCTCTATGCTCTATGTTGAGCCTGACATATGATCCATAGCCTGGAACGCACTCACTCATGTATTTCTACATTGTGTTTTCAGGATTTCCATCTGTGGGCAAGTCAACGTTGCTTAGCAACCTGGCAGGTGTATACTCTGAGGTGGCAGCATATGAATTCACGACCCTCACAACTGTACCCGGGGTCATCCGCTACAAGGGTGCGAAAATTCAGGTGAGGCAGCACTGCACTATAGTCAATCCTGATGTACCTCACTCCTCGTGTCTCACACTATAGTCCATCCTGATGTATCTCACTCCTCGTGTTTCACACTATAGTCCATCCTGATGTATCTCACTCCTCGTGTCTCACACCATGCTTCTTACACTGTAGTCCATCCTGATGTATCTCACTCCTCGTGTCTCACACTATAGTCCATCCTGATGTATCTTACTCCCCGTGTCTCACACTGTAGTCCATCCTGATGTATCTCACTCCTCGTGTCTCACACCATGCTTCTTACACTGTAGTCCATCCTGATGTATCTCACTCCTCGTGTCTCACACTATAGTCCATCCTGATGTATCTCACTCCTCGTGTCTCATACTATAGTCCATCCTGATGTATCTCACTCCTCGTGTCTCACACTATAGTCCATCCTGATGTATCTCACTCCTCGTGTCTCACACTGTAGTCCATCCTGATGTATCTCACTCCTCGTGTCTCACACTGTAGTACATCCTGATGTATCTCACTCCTCGTGTCTCACACTATAGTCCATCCTGATGTATCTCACTCCCCGTGTCTCACACTATAGTCCATCCTGATGTATCTCACTCCTCGTGTCTCACACTATAGTCCATCCTGATGTATCTCACTCCTCGTGTCTCACACTGTAGTCCATCCTGATGTATCTTACTCCCCGTGTCTCACACTGTAGTCCATCCTGATGTATCTCACTCCTCGTGTCTCACACCATGCTTCTTACACTGTAGTCCATCCTGATGTATCTCACTCCTCGTGTCTCACACTGTAGTCCATCCTGATGTATCTCACTCCTCGTGTCTCACACCATGCTTCTTACACTGTAGTCCATCCTGATGTATCTCACTCCTCGTGTCTCACACTGTAGTCCATCCTGATGTATCTCACTCCTCGTGTCTCAGACTATAGTCCATCCTGATGTATCTCACTCCTCGTGTCTCACACTATAGTCCATCCTGATGTATCTCACTCCTCGTGTCTCACACTATAGTCCATCCTGATGTATCTCACTCCTCGTGTCTCACACTATAGTCCATCCTGATGTATCTCACTCCTCGTGTCTCACACTGTAGTCCATCCTGATGTACCTCACTCCTCGTGTCTCACACTGTAGTCCATCCTGATGTATCTCACTCCTCGTGTCTCACACCATGCTTCTTACACTGTAGTCCATCCTGATGTATCTCACTCCTCGTGTCTCACACTATAGTCCATCCTGATGTATCTCACTCCTCGTGTCTCACACTATAGTCCATCCTGATGTATCTCACTCCTCGTGTCTCACACTATAGTCCATCCTGATGTATCTCACTCCTCGTGTCTCACACTGTAGTCCATCCTGATGTATCTCACTCCTCGTGTCTCACACCATGCTTCTTACACTGTAGTCCATCCTGATGTATCTCACTCCTCGTGTCTCACACTATAGTCCATCCTGATGTATCTCACTCCTCGTGTCTCACACTGTAGTCCATCCTGATGTATCTCACTCCTCGTGTCTCACACCATGCTTCTTACACTGTAGTCCATCCTGATGTATCTCACTCCCCGTGTCTCACACTATAGTCCATCCTGATGTATCTCACTCCTCGTGTCTCACACTGTAGTCCATCCTGATGTATCTCACTCCTCGTGTCTCACACTGTAGTCCATCCTGATGTATCTCACTCCTCGTGTCTCACACCATGCTTCTTACACTGTAGTCCATCCTGATGTATCTCACTCCTGGTGTCTCACACTATAGTCCATCCTGATGTATCTCACTCCTCGTGTCTCACACCATGCTTCTTACACTGTAGTCCATCCTGATGTATCTCACTCCTCGTGTCTCACACTATAGTCCATCCTGATGTATCTCACTTCTCGTGTCTCACACTATAGTCCATCCTGATGTATCTCACTCCTCGTGTCTCACACTATAGTCCATCCTGATGTATCTCACTCCTCGTGTCTCACACCATGCTTCTTACACTGTAGTCCATCCTGATGTATCTCACTCCTCGTGTCTCACACTATAGTCCATCCTGATGTATCTTACTCCCCGTGTCTCACACTGTAGTCCATCCTGATGTATCTCACTCCTCGTGTCTCACACCATGCTTCTTACACTGTAGTCCATCCTGATGTATCTCACTCCTCGTGTCTCACACTATAGTCCATCCTGATGTATCTCACTCCTCGTGTCTCATACTATAGTCCATCCTGATGTATCTCACTCCTCGTGTCTCACACTATAGTCCATCCTGATGTATCTCACTCCTCGTGTCTCACACTGTAGTCCATCCTGATGTATCTCACTCCTCGTGTCTCACACTGTAGTCCATCCTGATGTATCTCACTCCTCGTGTCTCACACTATAGTCCATCCTGATGTATCTCACTCCCCGTGTCTCACACTATAGTCCATCCTGATGTATCTCACTCCTCGTGTCTCACACTATAGTCCATCCTGATGTATCTCACTCCCCGTGTCTCACACTGTAGTCCATCCTGATGTATCTCACTCCTCGTGTCTCACACCATGCTTCTTACACTGTAGTCCATCCTGATGTATCTCACTCCTCGTGTCTCACACTGTAGTCCATCCTGATGTATCTCACTCCTCGTGTCTCACACCATGCTTCTTACACTGTAGTCCATCCTGATGTATCTCACTCCTCGTGTCTCACACTGTAGTCCATCCTGATGTATCTCACTCCTCGTGTCTCAGACTATAGTCCATCCTGATGTATCTCACTCCTCGTGTCTCACACTATAGTCCATCCTGATGTATCTCACTCCTCGTGTCTCACACTATAGTCCATCCTGATGTATCTCACTCCTCGTGTCTCACACTATAGTCCATCCTGATGTATCTCACTCCTCGTGTCTCACACTGTAGTCCATCCTGATGTACCTCACTCCTCGTGTCTCACACTGTAGTCCATCCTGATGTATCTCACTCCTCGTGTCTCACACCATGCTTCTTACACTGTAGTCCATCCTGATGTATCTCACTCCTCGTGTCTCACACTATAGTCCATCCTGATGTATCTCACTCCTCGTGTCTCACACTATAGTCCATCCTGATGTATCTCACTCCTCGTGTCTCACACTGTAGTCCATCCTGATGTATCTCACTCCTCGTGTCTCACACCATGCTTCTTACACTGTAGTCCATCCTGATGTATCTCACTCCTCGTGTCTCACACTATAGTCCATCCTGATGTATCTCACTCCTCGTGTCTCACACTGTAGTCCATCCTGATGTATCTCACTCCTCGTGTCTCACACCATGCTTCTTACACTGTAGTCCATCCTGATGTATCTCACTCCCCGTGTCTCACACTATAGTCCATCCTGATGTATCTCACTCCTCGTGTCTCACACTGTAGTCCATCCTGATGTATCTCACTCCTCGTGTCTCACACTGTAGTCCATCCTGATGTATCTCACTCCTCGTGTCTCACACCATGCTTCTTACACTGTAGTCCATCCTGATGTATCTCACTCCTGGTGTCTCACACTATAGTCCATCCTGATGTATCTCACTCCTCGTGTCTCACACCATGCTTCTTACACTGTAGTCCATCCTGATGTATCTCACTCCTCGTGTCTCACACTATAGTCCATCCTGATGTATCTCACTTCTCGTGTCTCATACTATAGTCCATCCTGATGTATCTCACTTCTCGTGTCTCACACCATGCTTCTTACACTGTAGTCCATCCTGATGTATCTCACTCCTCGTGTCTCACACTGTAGTCCATCCTGATGTATCTCACTCCTCGTGTCTCACACCATGCTTCTTACACTGTAGTCCATCCTGATGTATCTCACTCCTCGTGTCTCACGCTATAGTCCATCCTGATGTATCTCACTTCTTGTGTCTCACACTATAGTCCATCCTGATGTATCTCACTCCTCGTGTCTCACACTGTAGTCCATCCTGATGTATCTCACTTCTCGTGTCTCACACCATGCTTCTTACACTGTAGTCCATCCTGATGTATCTCACTCCTCGTGTCTCACACTATAGTCCATCCTGATGTATCTCACTCCTCGTGTCTCACACTGTAGTCCATCCTGATGTATCTCACTCCCCGTGTCTCACACCATGCTTCTTACACTGTAGTCCAGCCTGATGTATCTCACTCCTCGTGTCTCACACTGTAGTCCATCCTGATGTATCTCACTCCTCGTGTCTCACACTGTAGTCCATCCTGATGTATCTCACTCCTCGTGTCTCACACCATGCTTCTTACACTGTAGTCCATCCTGATGTATCTCACTCCTCGTGTTTCACACTATAGTCCATCCTGATGTATCTCACTCCTCGTGTCTCACACTGTAGTCCATCCTGATGTATCTCACTCCTCGTGTCTCACACTATAGTCCATCCTGATGTATCTCACTCCTCGTGTCTCACACTATAGTCCATCCTGATGTATCTCACTCCTCGTGTCTCACACCATGCTTCTTACACTGTAGTCCATCCTGATGTATCTCACTCCTCGTGTCTCACACTATAGTCCATCCTGATGTATCTCACTCCTCGTGTCTCACACTGTAGTCCATCCTGATTTACCTCACTCCCCGTGTCTCACACTGTAGTCCATCCTGATGTATCTCACTCCTCGTGTCTCACACCATGCTTCTTACACTATAGTCCATCCTGATGTATCTCACTCCTCGTGTCTCACACTATAGTCCATCCTGATGTATCTCACTCCTCGTGTCTCACACCATGCTTCTTACACTGTAGTCCATCCTGATGTATCTCACTCCTCGTGTCTCACACTATAGTCCATCCTGATGTATCTCACTCCTCGTGTCTCACACCATGCTTCTTACACTGTAGTCCATCCTGATGTATCTCACTCCTCGTGTCTCACACTATAGTCCATCCTGATGTATCTCACTCCTCGTGTCTCACACTATAGTCCATCCTGATGTATCTCACTCCTCGTGTCTCACACTATAGTCCATCCTGATGTATCTCACTCCTCGTGTCTCACACTATAGTCCATCCTGATGTATCTCACTCCTCGTGTCTCACACTATAGTCCATCCTGATGTATCTCACTCCTCGTGTCTCACACCATGCTTCTTACACTGTAGTCCAGCCTGATGTATCTCACTCCTCGTGTCTCACACTGTAGTCCATCCTGATGTATCTCACTCCTCGTGTCTCACACTGTAGTCCATCCTGATGTATCTCACTCCTCGTGTCTCACACCATGCTTCTTACACTGTAGTCCATCCTGATGTATCTCACTCCTCGTGTCTCACACTATAGTCCATCCTGATGTATCTCACTCCTCGTGTCTCACACCATGCTTCTTACACTGTAGTCCATCCTGATGTATCTCACTCCTCGTGTCTCACACTGTAGTCCATCCTGATGTATCTCACTCCTCGTGTCTCACACCATGCTTCTTACACTGTAGTCCATCCTGATGTATCTCACTCCTCGTGTCTCACACTAAAGTCCATCCTGATGTATCTCACTCCTCGTGTCTCACACTGTAGTCCATCCTGATGTATCTCACTCCTCGTGTCTCACACTATAGTCCATCCTGATGTATCTCACTCCTCGTGTCTCACACTATAGTCCATCCTGATGTATCTCACTCCTCGTGTCTCACACTATAGTCCATCCTGATGTATCTCACTCCTCGTGTCTCACACCATGCTTCTTACACTATAGTCCAGCCTGATGTATCTCACTCCTCGTGTCTCACACTGTAGTCCATCCTGATGTATCTCACTCCTCGTGTCTCACACTGTAGTCCATCCTGATGTATCTCACTCCTCGTGTCTCACACCATGCTTCTTACACTGTAGTCCATCCTGATGTATCTCACTCCTCGTGTCTCACACTATAGTCCATCCTGATGTATCTCACTCCTCGTGTCTCACACCATGCTTCTTACACTGTAGTCCATCCTGATGTATCTCACTCCTCGTGTCTCACACTGTAGTCCATCCTGATGTATCTCACTCCCCGTGTCTCACACTATAGTCCATCCTGATGTATCTCACTCCTCGTGTCTCACACTGTAGTCCATCCTGATTTACCTCACTCCCCGTGTCTCACACTATAGTCCATCCTGATGTATCTCACTCCTCGTGTCTCACACTATAGTCCATCCTGATGTATCTCACTCCTCGTGTCTCACACTATAGTCCATCCTGATGTATCTCACTCCTCGTGTCTCACACTATAGTCCATCCTGATGTATCTCACTCCTCGTGTCTCACACTGTAGTCCATCCTGACGTATCTCACTCCTCGTGTCTCACACCATGCTTCTCCTTGTGTGTTTCCAGCTCTTGGATCTGCCCGGTATTATCGAAGGTGCCAAGGATGGCAAGGGTAGAGGAAAGCAAGTCATAGCAGGTGAGAAGTCCTGAATTTAGCATCTTCCCGAGGCAAGAGAGTCAACTGACTATAAAAGTCCAGTTTCCACCATTGTCGAACTAGGCTGGTATTATTGAGTTACAATTTGGCTGGACTAACGAAATCCAGTTCGTAAACTGTCGTGCAGATTTCGGTCGATTGCAGGATTTGCAAAGCTTGTGCACCGCCAACTCATTGTCAACAGATATTTCCAAAACCTTTCATGTTTTTAATCAAGGTGCTCACTTGATTTGATGCATTTCGCGATTTAAGACCCGTTTTATCACAATATAAATCTTGATTATCGAGCAAATCGTCCTGACTTGGTGCTGCCATTTTGTTTGAAGCAAATGCAAGTGATACGAGAGGTGAAATCTGAGGTGGTCTATAAGAGAGGCTTAGAAGGGACATAACTGGTCGTAGCCACTGGTAGCGCTATGATCAAGCCCAGGAATTCGAGCCTAGTTCGGCAAGGGTGGAAACTGGACTTTTACAGTTACCTAACTCTCTTGCCTCAGGAAGATGTGAATTTAGTAGCTTTGTGTTTCTCATTGATGTAAGCATGATTGGCGTTGTTCCAATTCTTCTATCATAATTCAGGGGGAGAATTTGACTCCAATCTGAATATAATATACGGTCCTTGAGGGTGGTTTTGGCAATTGGCATTTTAGATTAGGACCACCTATATTTCAAGACGTTTTGGGGTGGTAGGGTAGCCTTGTGGTCAAGGTATTTGCTGACCTTGCTGACTGTGTGGGACCTTGCTAACTGTGTGGGACCTTGCTGACTGTGTGGGACCTTGCTGACTGTGTGGGGCCTTTGTGACTGTGTGGGACTTTGCTGACTGTGTGGGACCTTGCTGACTGTGTGGGGCCTTACTGACTGTGTGGGACCTTGCTGACTGTGTGGGACCTTGCTGACTGTGTGGGACCTTGCTGACTGTATGGGGCCTTGCTGACTGTGTGGGGCCTTGCTGACTGTGTGGGACCTTGCTGACTGTGTGGGACCTTGCTGACCTTACTGACTGTGTGGGACCTTGCTGACTGTGTGGGACCTTGCTGACTGTGTGGGACCTTGCTGACTGTGTGGGGCCTTGCTGACTGTGTGGGACCTTGCTGACTGTGTGGGACCTTGCTGACCTTACTGACTGTGTGGGACCTTGCTGACTGTGTGGGACCTTGCTGACTGTGTGGGACCTTGCTGACCTTACTGACTGTGTGGGACCTTGCTGACTGTGTGGGACCTTGCTGACTGTGTGGGACCTTGCTGACTGTGTGGGACCTTGCTGACCTTGCTGACTGTGTGGGACCTTGCTGACCCTGCTGACTGTGTGGGGCCTTGCTGACTGTATGGGACCTTGCTGACTGTGTGTGACCTTGCTGACTGTGTGTGACCTTGCTGACTGTGTGGGGCCTTGCTGACTGTGTGGGACCTTGCTGACTGTGTGGGGCCTTGCTGACTGTGTGGGACCTTGCTGACTGTGTGGGGCCTTGCTGACTGTGTGTGACCTTGCTGACTGTGTGGGGCCTTGCTGACTGTGTGCGACCTTGCTGACTGTGTGGGGCCTTGCTGACTGTGTGGGACCTTGCTGACCTTGCTGACTGTGTGGGGCCTTTCTGACCTTGCTGACTGTGTGGGCCTTGCTGACTGTGTGGGGCCTTGCTGACTGTGTGGGGCCTTGCTGACTGTGTGAGGCCTTACTGACTGTGTGGGACCTTGCTGACTGTGTGGGACCTTGCTGACTGTGTGGGACCTTGCTGACCTTGCTGACTGTGTGGGGCCTTGCTGACTGTGTGGGACCTTACTGACTGTGTGCGACCTTGCTGACTGTGTGGGGCCTTGCTGACTGTGTATGACCTTGCTGACTGTGTGGGACCTTGCTGACCTTGCTGACTGTGTGGGGCCTTGCTGACTGTGTGGGACCTTGCTGACTGTGTGGGACATTGCTGACTGTGTGGGGCCTTACTGACTGTGTGGGACCTTGCTGACTGTGTGGGGCCTTGCTGACTGTGTATGACCTTGCTGACTGTGTGGGGCCTTGCTGACTGTGTCGGGCCTTGCTGACTGTGTGGGGCCTTGCTGACTGTGTGGGACCTTGCTGACTGTGTGGGGCCTTGCTGACTGTGTGGGGCCTTGCTGACTGTGTGGGGCCTTACTGACTGTGTGGGGCCTTGCTGACTGTGTGGGGCCCTACTGACTGTGTGGGGCCTTGCCGACTGTGTGGGGCCTTGCTGACTGTGTGGGGCCTTGCTGACTGTGTGGGGCCTTACTGACTGTGTGGGGCCTTACTGACTGTGTTGGACCTTGCTGATTTTGGGTAACCTGATGGCATTGATTATTACTCATGCTATCAACCACTGGTTTGCCTCCCCCAGACTCACAATAGACTGCAGCATATAACAGCGTGCATGTATTTGCTCACAATGTGCAACAGAACTTTTTTTATGAAAGTTGAATATCACATGGTTGTGGTATTAACTTAGATCGTTATCGTGTGAAGGCCACATCATGTAGCAAGATTGTGTTTTTCAGTTGCAAGGACATGTGGGCTCATATTTATTGTGCTGGATGTCTTGAAACCTCTGCAACACAAGAAGATAATCGAGAGAGAGCTGGAAGGCTTCGG
Organism: Haliotis rufescens; assembly: GCF_023055435.1. NCBI lineage: Eukaryota > Metazoa > Mollusca > Gastropoda > Lepetellida > Haliotidae > Haliotis > Haliotis rufescens. Next base: position 818,924 of record NW_025963902.1, read on the forward strand.
AATCCGGTTAAATAAGTCGCCACCAAATATTGTCTTCAGGAAGAAGGAGAAAGGAGGACTCAATCTAACCAGCACGGTGAGTGCGCTGAGAGTAGTCATGGAGTAGACACGGAGTAGGCATAGAGTAGGCATAGTCTCTAGAGTAGACACAGAGTGGACATAGAGCTTGTCAGAGTAGACACAGAGTAGACAGAATAGACATAGACCATGGAATAGACACAATGTAGACATAGCCCATGGAGTAGACACAGAGTAGACATAGAATAGACATAGACCATATAACAGACACAGTGTACACATAGCCCATGGAGTAGACACAGAGTAGACATAGAATAGACATAGACCATATATAATAGACACAGTGTACACATAGCCCATGGAGTAGACACAGAGTAGACATGGAGTAGACATACTCACATAGACTATAGAAAAGACACGGAGTAGACATAGAGTAGACACAGAATAGACATGGAGGAGACGTAGACGCAATCTAACCAGCACAGTGAGTGCGCGGAGAGCAAACTAGAGTAGGCATAGAGTAGACATACCGGGTAGTCTCTAGAGTAGACACAGAGTGGACATAGAGCTTGTCAGAGTAGACATGGAGTAGACATAGACTATAGAAAAGACACAGAGTAGACATAGAGTTGACCCACAAATATTCCGGGTTTGAATAGGTCTTATCCAACCCATGCTTGCCGTAAAAGGCGACTATGCTTGTCGTAAGAGGGGATAAACGCCATTAGGTGGTCAGGCTCGCTGACTTGGTTGATGTATTTCATCGTATCCCAATTGTGTGCATTGATGCTCATGATGTCAATCATTGGATTGTCTGGTCCAGAGTCGATTATTTACAGACCGCTGTCATATAACTGGAATATTGCTGATCGCGGCGTTAAACAACAAAGACAGACATATGGTAGACACAGAGTAGACAGATTACGGTATAGACAGAGCAGACATAGAGCAGACACAGAGTAGACACGGAGTAGACATAGAGTAGGTATTTTAGCGCTGGTCTATGGTTCAGACCTAGACATGCATCAATGAGTAGACAGCTGTAGCTTGATTAGTAAGCAGGGTAAGCCAGGGGCAGGACTAGGCATTGAAGGACTAACATATTCATCTGAATTTACAATTTCGATATAGAATGTTTCAAAATATTTGTTATTTTACAAAATTTAAATGATACATAACCATATCTTCATGACAAAGATCCTAGAATATAGCAAGTGTGACAACCAACGTATTGGCAACAGATTAAGATATACTTGTGTAAGTGATGATAGTTTCATGTGTTTGTTATCTCCCCTTGTTCTGCCACCAGGTGGGGCAGTCAGAATTGGATGTAGATCTGGTGAAGACTATCCTGAGTGAGTACAAGATCCATAATGCTGACATAACTCTACGCTACGATGCCACCGCGGAGGACCTGATCGATGTCATTGAGGGAAACCGGGTGTATATACCTTGTATCTACCTGCTGAACAAGATTGACCAGATCTCTATAGAAGTGAGTCAGTCGGCTATCACTCTCTATCTCAGTCCAAGTTGTCTTAGTCATTGCTCGTGTCTTGAAGACTTTTGGTGCTCTTCAAGATGTCCTTTTAATGATGCACATAGCTTAGGGCCTCCACAAATAGTTAGTCAGGAGTTGCTCCCCTTGGACCAATCATCATAACTCCATAACCAAGGGTTATTTTAGACTGGGCTCTGTCTGCCTAATCAAGTGTTCGATTTGTCAGCGATTGACGACCCTAAACATAGCAGTCATTGGTCCTCAGTATGGAATATAAACAAATAGCGGACTATGTGAAGTTTGTTTGTGAAGTAAAAGTGCTCCAGACAAAATTAATATTAGCAAAGCAGTTCATTTTTTTAACTTTTGCGTAAAATAAAGTTTCGGTAATGACCTCACACATGCACAGCTATTACCAGATATGGTGCAGATTTGTACCACTTTTGTTGATTAAAAGCCTGAAGCTTGCGTCGTGTACAAACACTGGAACCAGTTTAGGGTTATTTAGCTGCTTAAAATATGTTAATAATCATATTTCTATGTAATACTATGGAATACTGTAGTTAGGATCTTTACTAGGAACTTGATATGACACTGTATGCCAGAACTACTTGAAGTCTGACGGACATTATGGGTGTCTGAGCCAGATAAAATGCGAAAATGATTGCACAATGTGTCTGTGCAGAAAGGTAAACTTTGCCCTGTCACTCGATGAGATTATTTCACAAGACAATACAAATATCCTGCCATGCTATAACTAAAATTCTGTTCAAAGTAAACCCTAGTCGATCACTCACATGTTGCTATGGCTGTAATGTTGTTGCCCCTGGAAACAGCCCCTCGTGTAGTTCATGTTGTTCCCCTTCTCTCTCCAGGAGCTGGACATCATCTATAAGGTCCCCCACTGTGTCCCCATCTCCGCACATCACAAGTGGAACTTTGACGACCTCCTGGAGCGAATGTGGAACTACCTGGAGCTTGTCAGAATGTGAGTGCAGAGTCTGAGGACATAGCTGGTAATGTCCTCCGAGGGCTAGCAGTATACACCCTGCTTGGACATCTCGGGGATATCATACCATGTATATCTACTTTATAGTCATGGTTAGTTTTTGACACATTGACAATTATGTCAAAGGTCAAGGTCATCCTTGAGGTCATAGCCTGAAGAAAACAGTAACTCATAAAGCATTTGCTGTATGTCAATGAGAAGTGGTACATGTCATTCTGAGTACTGTGATATGAAAAGGTGAGGTCAAGGTCACAATGAAGGTCATTCATACAGCATTTTGCCGTTTTCTAAAAAATGCCTTTTGCTTCAGATTTCCTTTTAAGATCTTATACATGCAGAAGTTACCTTGTTTGAATACTTTATTAATGCATCACAAATGATGACAATTTCTTTTTATATCAATGAGTAGCATATGCAATTTCATTTTTGAAAGCATGCAGTGCTTGGACATATCTCAGGGATATCATCGTGTCATTTATGTCACCTTTATAACCCATAGAAATCATTATGTCACATTGATATGTCATGTCAAGGGTCAAGGTCATACTCTAGGTCATAGCCTTAAAATTTGAAAAGGTTGTGAGTGACCTATGAAAGATTAAAGTCAAGGTCACAGTAAAGGTTATTCATAAAGTAAATTTGCCATTTTCACTAAAAGGCAGATATTTTTTTTTTTAAGTCTTATACATGTAGTGGCTATATCATTTGAATATTTATGTTGGACATTTGATGTATGGTCAGATGATTAACATCCATAATAATCCAATCTAATGGCTGTCTTGTGAGGGCTGAGGTATTCTGACCAATCAGCTTTCAGAAATGGAAGGTGAACTACATGAGGATAGGCGCCTGTTCCACAAAGCGTTCGTAGCGCTACACTGTCGTAAGTCAATGTTAAAGTATGAAAGTTACGATCACCTTAGCACTACGATCACTTTGTGGAGCAATGTTTGACCTGGCTGGTTGTGTGTCATCTACCTGGACGGTATAGATCGTTGTTCAATCACTGGCTTGCCTGCCCCAGATTCACTTATTTACAGGGAACTGAAAACAACATTCATCCACATGTATGGAGATTCCAGGCACTTGAAAAACTTTCAGTTGAAAAAGTGATTCACATAAGCTTAAGTGTCCGCCTCTGTGGTCTAATGAAGAGAACATCCCCGTACGCGCCATACCCAAAGACTATAAGGATGGTACATTTGTTGCAATGGCTAACACTCGGTATTAAGGGACTAAAACAAGAACAGGGCCCACTTGCACAAAGCGATCTTAGAGCTAAGATGATCGTAACTCCCACACTTTAACATAGGCTTACAATAGTCGTAGCGCTAAGATCGCTTTGTGCAAGTGGGCCCTGGTCTGCTCAGTCATTACTGTGTGTGTGTGTGTGTGTGGAGTATCCATGTTAAACTGAGACGTGGTGTCTGGAGGACCAGAACTATAATCCAGCTTTAGCCCTGACACACCCCACCTCTAACCCCACCTTTAGAGAATCACAGTATCCAGAATACAGATCCAACATTAGTTGCCATGCCAACCATGTTAGATGGATCATTTGGACTGTTGCTCAATCATTTAAGGCTAAAAGAAATAATAGTCTTGGTTCTCAGGCACCGCCAGCATCATCATAAGTCTGCTGCACGTTTCACTTTTATTTCCATTTTCAAATAAATTTAAAAATCCTAATACTTAAAAACAATGTGATCCAATGTAGTATGCTATTACTGACTAGTTTGAACAAGCAAAAAAAAAAAAAGCACCGCCTGCACTATGTTTTCAAAAGTCGTTGCCTGAGAACCAATTCTTTTATTTTTCTAAGCCTAATGTACAATGTTAGCCCTCTAATCAGACATGTTTCCCATGACTGAATAACATTATCATGTTACTAAATTTAGTTTTGGTTGGTTTACAAACTTCCATCTGCTCTGTTGCAGCCTCAAAAATTATATGTTTTTAATCTTTTATCTTTGAATTTAGAATCCAGTTGTCATTGCCGGGGTCTCACTACTTTTCCTGACTGATGTTTTCAGATACACAAAGCCGAAGGGCCAGCTCCCTGACTACAGCTCCCCGGTGGTGTTGAAGCAGGGGAGGAGCTCTGTAGAAGACTTCTGTAACAAGATCCATAGAAGCATTATGAAAGAATTTAAATAGTAAGTAATCGGCTTCTCTTTCTTTCCTTAACAAGGGCAAGGGTGGCCCAGTTGTCTAAGGCGTCGTGATTCGCTGTGCAGAGTTGTGTCCCTTGGGCACGCCAGAAACCTATGATTGTGGGTCCGAATCCCGACTCGCCCCGATTATGTTTCTAGCTTTGTCAGCACCATACCCGTGGTCGTGGGTTTCACCAAAGTGGTAAACATCTGAGACCTGCATCACTTCGGGCTTTCCTCCCACATTAAGCTGACACGTGATATAACTGGAATACTGTTAAAAGCGACGTTAAACCCAACTCACTCACCCACTCTTTCTTTCCTTAACCTTCTATGGTTGGGACTACCCGGTTTATTTGGTCGCCAATTTTAACTAGCATAGGTTTCTGGGGATCAATTCTAACCGGTCATTGCACCCTGATGGCGTGGATTGTTGCTCTTAATATCAATCACTGGATTGTCAGGTCCAGACTCAATTATTTATAGGCCGCTGTCAAGTAGCTTGAATATTGTTGAGTGCAGCAATACACAACAAACAAACAAAACAATTCATCAGCTTAACATTACGGTACTACATCAATATATGACATGTATCGTGTATCATTTCACAAACTGTTTTAATTAAGAACACATAAGATGGGCTTCGGGCTGGTTGTAGTTGACTTCGGCACTGTATGAGGACCACTTTCTGATAATAACTGGTGGTAAAAAGACTGTTGTCATTTACCTGATGTTCTAAGGTTTGGAAGCCCCTTGTTTCAAATACTTTTGAAGCAAACTTCAAGAACCCTGGGCCTTTTCTAAGATTTATAATTTTCATATTTTCAAATGTTCAGCTTGGAAACAATGCTTGAAGGCCTTTAGGAAGATATATGACTTAATCCGTTCTTGAAATTAAACCTTGTATTGTTTGCAACCCTGACTTGAAGGGAGACAACTCTTCCTTGTGTCATGGAGCACATGTTTGTACAAACAACAGGGTTCTCACAGACTTGAAAAGCTTTGATGTTTGGTGTCAACCTTGAAAAGCCTTGAATATCACCAACCTTTGTACAAAATGACATATACTTGTTAATAAAAGTATTAAAGCACACAAAAATATGAGCCAAGGATGTCTAAGTGAGATTTATTACAGTGATAGATTTGTTTGCCAAAGACAATGAAGAATTAATAGCCCAACAATGCATAACAAACTTAATTTAGTTTTTTGCTGGATGTGAAAATAAATCTTTTTGAAAATTTCTGATGGTCATACTACTTTAGATAGTATCATATAATAGCACAGCATGCTGGATTTAATGGGATATTGACAGACTGAGGCTAATAACTCAACTATCAAAGCCGTGAAAAGGACAGTTGACACCCTTGAAAAACCTTGAAAAGCCTTGAATTAAATTGTTCCTGTATGAGCTGTATGAGCCTTGAACAATTTCTGAATCACCAGGGCACCTGCAGGTATAGGAGAAGAACGAACAGATGAGAACTCTTCTCAACGATACACTCTTTGTTACAACAGGATATCACATACTTGACCGGGGACACCTGTGGCCCAGTCGTCTAAGGCGCCATGATTCGGTGTGCAGAGTTGCGTCCCTTGGGCACGCCAGAAACCTATGATTGTGGGTTCGAATGCCAATTCGCTCCGATTATGTTTCTAGGTTTGTCAGCACCATACCCGAGCTTGTGGGTTTCACCGAAGTCGGAAACCTGCATTACTTTGGGCTTTCCTCCCACATTAAGCTGACACGCCACGATATTACTGTAATACTGTGAACAGCAGCTTTAAACCCAACTCACTCACTTACAGACTTGACCTCTGTATTACTGCCTTGTCAATTTCACAGGGAACAAATTGCAAACTGAAATAAAACCATGCAGGATTAGATCCACAAGGGAGTGACATTATCATCTAGTTATCTAGGTCATTGTGCATTAGCTGAGTTTGGAAGACCAAAATCAAAACGACTTAAACTGGTGTCAGTATTAGAAATAATTTCATCATCCAAAACTGTCTTCAACGTGAGGCTCAGTAAAAGCACAAATGTCACCCAAGAGGAGAAAAGGGACTTTATGGATGCTAGGATACATGGGTGCTAGGATACATGGGTGCTAGGTGCTAGGATACATGGGTGCTAGGATACATGGGTGCTAGGTGCTAGGATACATGGGTGCTTGGATACATGGGTGCTAGGATACATGGGTGCTAGGATACATGGGTGCTAGGTGCTAGGATACATGGGTGCTAGGATACATGGGTGCTAGGTGCTAGGATACATGGGTGCTTGGATACATGGGTGCTAGGTGCTAGGATACATGGGTGCTAGGTGCTAGGATACATGGGTGCTTGGATACATGGGTGCTAGGTGCTAGGATACATTGGTGCTTGGATACATGGGTGCTAGGATACATGGGTGCTAGGATACATGGATGCTAGGATACATGGGTGCTAGGATACATGGGTGCTAGGTGCTAGGATACATGGGTGCTTGGATACATGGGTGCTAGGTGCTAGGATACAGGGGTGCTAGGATACATGGGTGCTTGGATACATGGGTGCTAGGTGCTAGGATACAGGGGTGCTAGGATACATGGGTGCTAGGATACATGGGTGCTAGGATACATGGATGCTAGGATACATGGGTGCTAGGATACATGGGTGTTCGGATACAGGGGTGCTAGGATACATGGATGCTAGGATATAGGGATGCTAGGATACATGGATGCTAGGATACATGGATGCTAGGATACATGGATGCTAGGATACAGGGGTGCTAGGATACAGGGGTGCTAGGATACAGGGGTGCTAGGATACATGGGTGCTAGGATACATGGATGCTAGGATACATGGGTGCTAGGATACAGGGGTGCTAGGATACAGGGGTGCTAGGATATATGGGTGCTGTGACGTCATAAAGACGTTTGGCATCATACTTCCGTAAAAATCACCGTGTGAGGGGACTGTACCAAAATATCATATTTTTCTCTGAAAAGTTTGTAAAATAATTAAAACATTTCAGTGTACATGTCTACTTTCAATTAATCAGACATTATATCTAAAAATATGGTCACAATACATAGAACTGTTATCAACTGGATCGTTAGACTAGAAGACAGTGAAGTGTATGTTAAAGTCTCATGTCTAGAACTAAAACTCTTCGGGTACTTAAGGATAACATATGAAGCACTCGTAAAATGCCCGTAGACTGTTTCAGCAATGTCTGAAAAAGTCATTAAGAGGCAATGGATTTCACTTGATTGCAGCACACATGTAAATTGCCTTTTTAACCCAGGTTTGGGCTTCTACACCTTTGCTAATAAACAGGGTTTGTGTATTCTGAGTGGTTTATGCCTTGTCCCTCCTTCCAGCGCCCTCGTGTGGGGATCCTCCGCCCGCCACCAGCCCCAGAAGGTGGGCAAGGAGCATGTGCTGAACGACGAAGACGTTGTCCAGGTGGTGAAGAAGTAAGTAGTTGAGGTGCTGTAATGTGCTGACGATGTTGACGAGGGAGTCTGACGTCCCTGGGTGGCTTCGTCACAGCTGTCTTCTCAATCAGGGAGAAACGATTCACAAAATGAAAGCCGGTTATGATGGGAAATGAGTCTGCGGGTAATTGTTGCAGAAACTAAGCATATTCCACGAGGAGTTGTCTGATGGGGAAAATAGTGACTGGGATCACAAACAAGGTGCCCTTGCCAGGTTAATTGGGACAAAAAAAATTGGTTCAAAATTGAGTTATTTTAACATCGCATTCAACATGTTCAATGCAGTAATGTTAAACATTAATTGTAACTATTTTAACATAAATATGGACGTTTTATGCTCCAATTTTGGAAATTTTACTGTCCGTTCTCTCCAGATTCTCATTCTCTGAGTAGGGCTAAGTAAACTGATCACCATGAGAAAAGTTCAGCGTGGATCTGTTAGGCTGGGTGTCCTCATGTATTTCATTCAAGACAGTTGTGGGATTTCAATTGCCTCTCGATCACCATGAGAAAAGTAGTTCAGCGTGGATCTGTTAGGCTGGGTCTTCCCATCATCTCAGCAGTCTGATAATATTTAGGAAATTTGCAGAACTGATCCCAGCCAATTCTTTGTGGACAGAAGAATGTGGAAATTTCTTTTGGGATCTTCTCAAACTTAGCAGGAGCTTTGAGATGAAAGTATTTGTACATAGCCCTCTGATGTCCTAGTCCCTACAGTGCCAGGGTAATTTGCAACGTTTACTTTTGAAAAAAATATTTCCTCATTCAATGTGTATTTATGTTGAGACAGAATGGCTGGCTAATTTGAACCACGATGAGTGCGCAAAAACCAGGTTTACGGCCTCCTGGCTCCTTGTGGAGAGTGTGTTTATGGTACTTGATAAGAATCTCCCCACATGATGGTGATCAGATGCTGCAAGTGTCAGTAATTGATAGCCTGTGTATATATCACTGGGGGTGGTTCAGCCGGCGCTGTGAAGAATTGCGTCACTCACCTCTGATGGGGAAGTCAGGGTGATGGTTGTTAGCTCATTCTGACACCAGGTGAGCTGGTGTTGTGGATCTTTGTCCATCGTCCGTCTGTGGGTTCGTTTGCACTGAAATTTAAAATCTTTCTTCTCCAAATCTGATGAATTCATCAATATCCTTTTCACATAACAAGTCCCAAGCTAAAACATAAAATTTCCAAAACTTCCCTGTCGCACTGCCTCAGTGCATGCTTCTGTGCATAGCTGAGTGAGTGATTTGGGTTTAACGCCGCTTTGAACAGTATTTCGACCCCACAATCATAGGTTCCAGGCGTGCCCAAGGAAAGCAAATCTGCTCTGATTTGCGGCGCCTTCGACGACTGGCTGGACCACCTGTGCCCCGTGCATAGATCAGGAATCAGTAGGGATGTAGTGTATTGAGTGATAGAACTGTCACATGAGGCGCTGTTGACCAATGCTGTGGGCAGAGCGTTGGATGGGTGACTGAAACATAGGTAACACGTCGTATCACCTTTACATCTTACAAGTGACTTTGTCTGTCCAGCAGGTGATGGGTACCCGGTAGATTGAGATGGTAAAATGGTTCCAAATCTAGCATCTAACATGAACTTGGGATGTACTGGGAATACTCCCCAGGGAGCTGAGAATAGAAATGTCACATATCCTTCCACTGAGGGTAGTTACTATGCCTATGCTTTATAGTATGTGTTGATATAAATGTACATATTATTTTGACCCGTGAAGTTTCTGGGGTAGAATAGGTCTTCAGCAACCCATGCTTGCCGTAAAAGGCGACTTACGGGATCGGGTGGTCAGACTTGCTGACTTGGTTGATGCATGTCATCGATCGCAGTTGCGTGGATCGATGCTCATGAGATCAATCACTGGATTGTCTGGTCCAGACTCGATTATTTACAGACCGCCGTCATATAGCTGGAATATTGCTCAGTGCGGCGTAAAACAACAAACCAACCAACCAACCAACATATTATTTCCTTCATTATCTGCTTTGGACATTAGTGTCAGGTGATCCAGAGTGTTGGGAAGTAAGTAGCGGAAATGTGACGCTGACTCTGTATTTGAGGCACCACAATAGTCACATGCACTTGGACTTGTCAGGGTATGAAGACTCCATGGGTTCGAATCCAAACTTCTCCCCATTATGATCCTTGGCTTAGCAGCATTATGTCATGGTACTGGGTTACCCTGGGTGATGGTATACATGTAAGACCTCACTATTGAGGGCTTTCCTCCCACACTGTGACTCAATGATGGTCCAAGTAGTGTTAAACTTATCTCACTCACTCACTCACTCACTCACTCACTCACTCACTCACTCACTCACTCACTCACTCACTCACTCACTCACTCACTCACTCACTCACTCAGAGCCTTACAGTTGTGGTGTCATTTTGTGGCAAATGACCAATCACCCCAAACTTGACCTTTAAACCCTTACAGGTAATATCAGTTTGTATCTACCTTCGTAATAGTAATTTATTTTTTATTTTCAGGGTATGATGAGAAACAGTGCTGTCAACAATACAACATAGTTTTTGGACTTCATCTCTTGGTCATGGAAATATATTCATCCTTGAGTGTGGAAAATGCAACGTTCACACACTTGTGTAAGCTAACTGAAATGACAATGTTTGATGAGGACAACAAATAGAAGCCAAGGGATATAAGGTTGAAAATCTCATTAATATCAGATTTTTGTACTCTGTTACAATACCTCTACGTGAATATCTGATAACTGTCGAAGGAGGTCGTGGGAACCCGGTGTGAACTTTGACACCTCATCTGAATGAAGAATGTGTGGGCTTTTCAGCCAATCAGATGTCAGCTTTCTAAAACAGTTTAGCCTCCTTCTTTTTGCACCTTGAATCTCAAATTACGATTTTTTCAAAAGAATATACCTTCGATAATACACTTTTTGGGTGTAGGTGCCACAACATAAGAAATGACGTTGTGTGCAAAATATCCACAGCATTATAATAGCCGAGCCTTGATTATTTTGATAACAGGCCAAATATATTCATTTTGATATGTTGCTCTAAACCTGTGCTTGCTCTTACCAAGAATTAAGAAGCCTTGACTCTGATTGGCTGATCAGAAATGTCAGCTGATGCGACCTACATGGAGGGGTCGTCAGATCTTCACACGGAGAGGTATGATATCAGAGTAAAATATCTCTTTTTAAGGAGATTGAGAAGTTGTTATATTTATGGAATTATCGGTCTACAAGTGTTTCACGATCATAAGAAGACTGTTGAGCTGTTTCTCGTGATTTCTTTCTGAAGTTTGGTGAAGATCTCACTGACAGAAGGTCAAGAATGCTGACATTGGTACCCCAACAAGACGTGTCCCAGTTGGGCATTATCTGGTGGAATGTTACTTTCTGGTTTCCATGATAATCTTTTCAACAATAATAACTGTGTCACTGCAAGGCAACATTTTGTTACCTAACTTAAACATCAATGATTTATTCAGTTGATAAGATGGAGTTCTTGTGTAAATAAACTGGCCAATGATACAACTTGTCCATTTTTGTTATTAATTGTGTTTTCTGAAAATTTGTTTGTAAGATTCAAGGATATATATATATACAGTTCACTTTTGATGGTGTTCTAATGATTTCACACCAGACGATTTACAAATTAACTCTGTCCATCTGCCACGTTTCCTGAGCAGAACTGACAGCCTCCCTGGGCTAGTGGTAAAGCGTCCGCCCGGAGAGTGAAATGTCCGGGGTTTGATGGCAGGCTTTATCATACCAAAAGACGTTAAAAGATGGCACTTGTTGTTACCCTGTCTGGCGCTCTGCATTTAGAGGCTAAAACAAGGACTGGTCAGCTCGGAGTCAGTATGCTGTGTCTGAGTGGGGTATTCATGTTGGACTGCAACACACACACACACACACAAACACAAAAACACACACACACACACACACATACACACACACACACACACACACACACACATCGCTGTATAAGTGCAATAATCTTGATCGCGATGTTAAACTCCATTTCACCTCACCTCACCTGAGCAGAACTCTCATGGTTGAAGGTATCTTCATGAACCACTGCACACAGGTGACACGTATGACCTAACGGTCGGCACCTGACATGGTTGATTTCAGTGACCTTGGTCTTGTTGTCTGTAAATACCTTCTCCTCAGAAGCCACAGGACAATAAACCTGAAACCTCACATGGTTGTTCCCACCAAATATGAATATGCTCCAGGTTTGTACATAATTTCAATATGGCCGCCACAACAGACATATTAAGAATCAACTTATGGCTATTACTCTGCAATTTTCACTCCAAATGTGTTGAAATTTGGTATGTGTCACTAGCAGCGGGGCTCAACACACATCTGATGTATTTCACAATATTTTAATTTTGACCTTAATTTGACCTTTGCACTTCGACCGTACCAATACATTCTCTCACAATGCAATTCCTTTCACTGTAAACAACACCTCCTGAGAAACCACAGGATCAGAGAAGCTGAAGCTTCATGTTCTGGTTCCCACCAGTGATGACACACCAATGTGTTCAAGAGGTTCAATCTGCACCCATATTGAAAAATATGATTTTGTGATATTTTAGATTTTGACCTTAGTCTTTGGACCATGCTCTTAAATTCTCTCCAAATGCACTGTAGGTTCTGTAAGTATCATCTCTGAAACCACAGGACCATTGACGCTGCTGTTCCCATCAATGATGACACTTGAAGGATCGCCAGCATCTGTATTGTAACTATTTATGACCATTAAATAATGTAATGTAATGCTCATATATTTTCTCAAAATGCTTTTTAGGCTCTGCAAACATCTCTGAAATTCACAGACTTAGGAAGCTGCATTTTGGCATGTATGTCGCTATATGAGTGCAATAATCTTGGACGCGACGTTAAACCCCATTTCACCTCACCTCGACTAAACGCGGGACAGCTACATTCGCACAAGAACAACGAGTCGGTACCCTTTTATATATTTGCAACCATTCAGCTTTTGTTAATGGCTGGACTTTCTTTCAGATAAAGAGGACAGCTTTGCTGTCAAACTATATTGACGCTATCCGTTATGGCTCCTATCTTGGTATCCCGGCAGAATTTTGTGATTCTTGACATTCTTTATCTGATTTGTTTTGTATTTTCAAATGTAAATATTCAAGGAGCTGTTAATCCTGTTTATCAAGAGTAATCAAGAACGATATCCTCTTTTCAAACAGAAGAGAAACCTATTCTTATTTTAGATATCTTCAGAATGTAGTTTGTTGTTTGAGTTGATAGCTAAATATACATCATGTCAAACAGTTTACTGGAGGAATTTATCTTCATTAGATATTTGTAAGTGTGCCAATTCCAGAATGTCCAGATTCACGGCTGATAGTTTAGAAACGAATATACTATTCATAAAAATAAAGAACACCTGATTCTTTCATATAACTACAGGGGCGGTGAGTTAGTCTAGTGGTTAAAGCGTTTGCTCGTCACGCCGAAGACCCGGGTTCTATTCCCCACATGGGTGCAGTGGGTGAAGCCCATTTGTGGTGCCCCCCGCCGTGATATTGCTGGAATATTGCTAAAAGCGACGTAAAAACTCACTTATATTACAATCGCCAATCTGTCATGCCATTTGATTTTTCATTTTTTACACCACTATCCCATGTGGCAAACTTAAGGGATAACTTCGTTCCTTGATACATGGGGCTTTTATTACAAAACGTGGTGACCATAGACATAGTTACATTTATATCTTCAGGTGTTACCTGTGAAGATCCGGGGTAGAATAGGTCTTCAGCAACCCATGCTTGCCGTGAGAGGCGACCAACGGGATCGGGTGGTCTGGCTCGCTGACTTGGTTGATGCATGTCATCGAGTCCAATTGCATGGATCGATGCTCATGATGTCAATCACTGGATTGTCTGGTCCAGACTCGATTATTTACAGACCGCCGTCATATAGCTGGAATATTGCTGAGTGCGGCGTTAAACAACAAACAAACAAATCTTCAGATGTTCAGGACAATTTGTGAAAAATGAAAGCAATTGTCATCAGAAGCTTTTTACCGAGAAAACACTATGCGAATGCTGGATTTCTCAGTGATGACATATGTAAAATCTGGGGGAAAGGAATTTAGACGAGAAGTAGGCATCCCCATGGGCATCAATTGTACTCCCCTTCTTGTGGACGTTTCTTTATGTATATGAATAGAAACTTCTGCTGGAATAGCCAAGTCAAAACAAGGAAATTTGGCCAAGAAGTTAAAATTAAGCTATAGGTATATCGATGACCTGACATGGTTCAAAAAGGGTCAAATAGCTATAAAAGACGACTTTGCTTGTCGTAAAAGGCGACTAACGGGATCGGGTGGTCAGGCTCGCTGACTTGGTTGATGCATGTCATCGTCTTCCAATTGCATGGATCGATGCTCATGATGTCAACCAAGACTCCATTATTTACAGGCTATTAAAAATACATGTCATCAACTGCAGACTGTTGAAAACTTGGGAGCTGGGTCACCATTCCAAGACAGCAGCCGATCTACGACAGCAGCGCCAAGATAACTCGCGATGAGGGACGTGATAGCAAAGCGCCAACTGTTGCCATTTGTTATTAACCTAAGGGTAGTTTAACGAAATTAACGAGAATTTGTCTAAATTTAGACATTGTTATCTGCCAATTGCAGCTAGGCCCCCAGGCCCCCTGCACAGGGAGTGCAGCCACGCTACATTAACATCGAGGCATGCATGAAACTCCGCTTCAGTCCCAGGAAGTACGGGGGGCACGGGTGGCCCAGTCGTCTAAGGCGCCGCGATTCGCTGTGCAGAGTTGCGTCCCCTGGGCAGAAATCTATGATCGTGGGTTCGAATCCCGGTTCGCCCCGATTATGTTTCTAGGTTTGTCAGCACCATACCCGTGCTCGTGGGTTTCACCGAAGTGGTAAACGTTTGAGACCTGCATCACTTCGGGCTTTCCTCCAACATTAAGCTGACACGCCGTGATATAACTGAAATACTGTTAAAAGCGGCGTTAAACCCGACTCAGTCACCCAGGAAGTACTGAGTAAGTGAGTAAATGGTGTTTAAAGCCATAGTCTGCAATATTTCAGCTGCGTGACAGCAGCTTGTATGTGATGAACCTTAGGAACTTTAGGCAAAAAAACTCTTGCAGGGGTGTATGTACTTGAAAAAGAGGCTTTTAAAGCAATGTGGATTATAAGCACCTCTGCAGCTTGTTTGTTTGTTTGTTGTATAACGACAGTTGACAAACAGGATTTCGATTTCCTTACGTGATTTTGATTGGACTATACATAGACTCGTTTGTACAGCTAAAATATAGTGAGTGAGTGAGTGAGTGAGTTGGGTTTAACGCCGCTTTAACAGTATTCCAGTTATATCACGGCGTGTCAGCTTAATATGGGAGGAAAGCCCGAAGTGATGCAGGTCTCAGACGTTTACCACTTCGGTGAAACCCACGAGCACGGGTATGGTGCTGACAAACCTAGAAACATAATCAGTAAAAACTCTCTCACTCCCCCATATGCCATAACACTCGATGTTTACTGTTTTGCGCCACGGAATATCACTTCTAACCATACAGATGGACCAGGCCATAAGCCCTGTATTCTCATACCTCTGCTCCATGTAAAAGTATAGGAGTACTGTTCGTATCAAAGAGTTAAACAAAAGGCTTCATGTGAAAGAGAACTGAACGTTTTTAAAGTAAACGGCCGGGCAAAAGAAAGTGTACACCCGATGGTGTTAAAACTGAAACAGACAAGAAATGGTTATTCCATGGCGGTGTATTTGATACGGG
Source organism: Haliotis rufescens (assembly GCF_023055435.1). NCBI lineage: Eukaryota > Metazoa > Mollusca > Gastropoda > Lepetellida > Haliotidae > Haliotis > Haliotis rufescens. The sequence goes on from NW_025963902.1 coordinate 834,906, forward strand.
TATCATGGTTGTGTTTTGGACCTTACGTTTCGGCGACTGTTTTCGGCCTCGTAACGTTTCGTGAACGTTTGTAATGTTTTGGTCGAATCCAAATTTTCAGTGTAAACTTTCTTTTGCCGGACAGTTTATGTAGATACCCCTCAGGTCTTTTTTGCCTTGATTGCTGTGTTATTTCTGTGAATATTTCATGATAATCTGCCACCATGGCACCCAGTGTATCCATGGCACCAAGACGATGCTTCAGTTAGCCGCACAATTAACCCCCTCATCGTGGATTGGAATTCCAGATTCTAGTTAGGATTATTGGAGTGTCAGCACCTGACTTATTTTCGGGGGTTCACCAAAGTGGTTAAGATGAACCGCGACACCTTTGACATCTCCCCCACGTCCTGATGTAAGTGAAATTGTGTTCAAAAGGGTGTGAACAATAAGCAAGAGGAACTTGTCAGGGTATCCGGTGGCACACAGACGCCGCATTGTCTCCCTTGCACCCCGTGTCTCCATGGCACCCAGTCTCTCCATGGCACCCAGTGTATCCGTGGCACCCAGACACCGCTGTGGAGGTACCCAGTGTTTCCATGGCGTCCAGTGTATCCATGACACCCAGTCTCTCCATGGTACCCAGTGTATCCGTGGCACCCATACACCACTGTTGAGGTACCCAGTGTCTCCATGGCACCCAGTGTCTCCATGACACCCAGTCACTCCATGATACCGAGTCTCGCCATGGTACCCAGGCGCCGCTGTGTAGGAAACCAGTGTCGCCATGACACCCAGTCTCTCCATGGCACCCAGACGCCGCTGTGTAGGAAGGCAGTGTCTCCATGGCACCAAGTCTCTCCATGACACCCAGTCTCTCCATGGTACCCAGGCGCCGCTGTGTAGGAAACCAGTGTTTCCATGGCACCAAGTCTCTCCATGGTACCCAGACGCCGCTGTGTAGAAAACCAGTGTCTCCATGGCACCCAGTATCTCCATGACACCCAGTCTCTCCATGGAACCCAGACGCCGCTATGTAGGAAACCAGTGTCTCCATGATACCCAGTCTCTCCATGGCACCCAGACCCCGCTGTGTAGGAAACCAGTGTTTCCATGGCACCAAGTCTCTCCATGGTACCCAGGCGCCGCTGTGTAGGAAACCAGTGTCTCCATGGCACCAAGTCTCTCCATGGCACCCAGACCCCGCTGTGTAGGAAACCAGTGTTTCCATGGCACCAAGTCTCTCCATGGTACCCAGGCGCCGCTATGTAGGAAACCAGTGTCTCCATGACACCCAGTCTCTCCATGGTACCCAGGCGCCGCTATGTAGGAAACCAGTGTATCCATGACACCCAGTCTCTCCATGGTACCCAGGCGCCGCTATGTAGGAAACCAGTGTTTCCATGGCACCAAGTCTCTCCATGGTACCCAGACGCCGCTGTGTAGAAAACCAGTGTCTCCATGGCACCCAGTCTCTCCATGGAACCCAGACGCCGCTATGTAGGAAACCAGTGTCTCCATGATACCCAGTCTCTCCATGGCACCCAGACCCCGCTGTGTAGGAAACCAGTGTTTCCATGGCACCAAGTCTCTCCATGGTACCCAGGCGCCGCTGTGTAGGAAACCAGTGTCTCCATGGCACCAAGTCTCTCCATGGCACCCAGACCCCGCTGTGTAGGAAACCAGTGTTTCCATGGCACCAAGTCTCTCCATGGTACCCAGGCGCCGCTATGTAGGAAACCAGTGTCTCCATGACACCCAGTCTCTCCATGGTACCCAGGCGCCGCTATGTAGGAAACCAGTGTATCCATGACACCCAGTCTCTCCATGGTACCCAGGCGCCGCTATGTAGGAAACCAGTGTTTCCATGGCACCAAGTCTCTCCATGGTACCCAGACGCCGCTGTGTAGAAAACCAGTGTCTCCATGGCACCCAGTATCTCCATGACACCCAGTCTCTCCATGGAACCCAGACGCCGCTATGTAGGAAACCAGTGTCTCCATGATACCCAGTCTCTCCATGGCACCCAGACCCCGCTGTGTAGGAAACCAGTGTTTCCATGGCACCAAGTCTCTCCATGGTACCCAGGCGCCGCTGTGTAGGAAACCAGTGTCTCCATGGCACCAAGTCTCTCCATGGCACCCAGACCCCGCTGTGTAGGAAACCAGTGTTTCCATGGCACCAAGTCTCTCCATGGTACCCAGGCGCCGCTATGTAGGAAACCAGTGTCTCCATGACACCCAGTCTCTCCATGGTACCCAGGCGCCGCTATGTAGGAAACCAGTGTATCCATGACACCCAGTCTCTCCATGGTACCCAGGCGCCGCTATGTAGGAAACCAGTGTTTCCATGGCACCAAGTCTCTCCATGGTACCCAGGCGCCGCTATGTAGGAAACCAGTGTCTCCATGATACCCAGTCTCTCCATGGCACCCAGACCCCGCTGTGTAGGAAACCAGTGTTTCCATGGCACCAAGTCTCTCCATGGTACCCAGGCGCCGCTATGTAGGAAACCAGTGTCTCCATGATACCCAGTCTCTCCATGGCACCCAGACCCCGCTGTGTAGGAAACCAGTGTTTCCATGGCACCAAGTCTCTCCATGGTACCCAGGCGCCGCTATGTAGGAAACCAGTGTCTCCATGACACCCAGTCTCTCCATGGTACCCAGGCGCCGCTGTGTAGGAAACCAGTGTATCCATGACACCCAGTCTCTCCATGGTACCCAGTCTCTCCATGGTACCCAGACGCCGCTGTGTAGAAAACCAGTGTTTCCATGGCACCCAGTATCTCCATGACACCCAGTCTCTCCATGGAACCCAGACGCCGCTATGTAGGAAACCAGTGTTTCCGTGGCACCCAGACGCCGCTGAATGTGTAGGGCATGCAACACAAGAAATGGTTACAACTTCAAGACAGGTAGGAATGCGTAACCATATCGTCTTCAGTACCAACAGCAACAAGGTACAAGATGGCGAAATGTCAAGCGGTCATGAGTGTAGCATGTGGAAGCAGGGCGTAATCACGGGGCTGGCAGCGTCATGCCTATACACCTCCGAAACACAGAGCATATCAGACAGCCGCTTCAGGGTGACTTGTGGCGGAGACAAGATGCCTTACGTGAAGCGATCTGACCGATTCCTGCTTTAACTGAACCGTCTCGGTGTTTTATCGTACATTATATGTCGCGGTGGAGCTCCGAATTCATTAAGACCCCATGTAAGCATGCGAAACCTTTTTTTTCAAAATGTTTTGAACAATGTCTAAAGTTGTAACACCAATCACAGTTTATCACTGTCGAAGATTCACCGATGAACTTCATCTGACGATGAAGTGAGTGCGGTGCGATAACCTTTCGTTCGCTACGGTGCTGCCGTTATATTCATAGGACATACATATAAGCAGAGTAGGGCCATAATCTCCACAGGAACTCGTTATTGGTCGGTAAGTAAAAATATAATGCCCCCCTATATGTAAGTAGAGATCTATTTGTATACGGGGAAAAAAAATTATTCAGGGAACTCGTTATTGTTCTACTTACATAATGCGGGTATATATTTTTATTTACTGATCAAAAAAGAGTTTCTGCGATAATCCATCACTCCCTCACCCATTTGAAAGACTTTCCAGCTCAAGGGGGTGCCAATCTCCCTTGTGGTACGCCAAATACCGAACCATGTCCGGTGCCAAGAAATGCTTATCCGTTACGCGGGTGCCAATATTTCCATGTTGGCATGTATTTTCCGCCTTTTTTCCTTCCAAAGAGTGGCAAATCAATAAAATATGTATCTCTCAGCGTAAACATAGCAGTCCCAGTCTAGTTTACCTGTACCAGTCGTACCAGCCGTGTACACGGATACGACTCTAGAGTTCTTGAATTGCCAGACAAATTAAGTGCGTAGAGCGTGGGGATTGGCACCTTCGTTGAAGACAATGGACCCTTTGACAACATGGACTGTTTGCTATATGTATCAATACCAGGGTGCACCGACGAGCTGAATGGGCTCGTACACCAAGAGTGAGTGCGTTTTATTTTACGCCGCTTTTAGCAATATTCCAGCATTATCATGGGCTTCACTCATTCTACTCATGTAGGGAATCGAACCCGGGCCTTCGGCATGACGAGCGAACACTTTAACCACTAGGCTACCTCCCCGCCCCTTATACACCATAACATGGGAGGACTGACGATTGATCTGAATTGTTTGTTGTACGCCAGCAATATTCCAGTTAGTTTAGGGACGGTCGGGTAGCCTAGTGGTTAAAGCGCTCGCTCGTCGCGCCGAAGACCCGGGTTCGAATCCCGACATGGGTACAATGCGTGAAGACCAATTCTGGTGTCTCCCGCCGTGATATTGCTGGAATATTGCTACAAAGCGGCGTAAACCATACTCAGTCAGTCAGTCCAGTTATATTAAGACGGTTTGTAAAAAAAATCATCGAGCCTTTGCCGGCCAAACCAGTGGTCGATAGCACGAGCAAGGACCCATGCCGTCTGAGCATGACATGCAACAATAGATGGCCGGGCACCCGATCCTCATTTACGATCCAATGGCGACACGAGATACTGGGGATCTAGTCTGACCCAAAGGCTCTAGCGCGTCTATATATATGCTGAATATTTTGTGACAAGGTGATAAACTATCACATTGCCTTGTGACTAACGGGATCGGGTGGTCAGGCTCGCTAACTTGGTAGCTACATGTCATCGTATCCCAGTTGCGTGGATCGATGCTCATGATGTCATGATGTCAATCACTGGATTGCCTGGTCCGGACTCGATTATTTACAGACCACCGTCATATAGCTGGAATATTGCTCAGTGCGGCGTTATACAACACACAACAAACAAAACAACAAACATGGCCTTATGTGAAATAAACGTAAGGGGCGAATTATGTATCCTTACCAAATTTCTTTTGGCGAAATGTATATCATCCAAAATGTATGTTACCTTGTTTGTCCAACAAAAAAAGGGACAAAACCCATTTCCAAAACTAAAAAAACTCTCTGCTGAAACTGAATCTGTTGTACGAGTGAAACTTTATCATTAGCATGTTGTTATGAAAGACTATTAAAAATAACGATGATACCAGGTGTTCGCGACAAGATGAGCGTACCCTGCCCCAACGGTGGCAACCGTCACAAACACATGCTAAGGCAAGTCAATTGTTCACCTGAAAGAACACACGTTAACATAGGGAATTGCATCGGACATCATGTTTGTCACTGAACGTCAATATCGGAAATGTCTTCCACATGCCCACCACACAAGCATGGAATTGGGCGAGACTAGCATCCTTCCAGCTACAGACTGCACGACACCATCCGAGTGTATAGGTTAACCCAGGTTCGCCACACAAGCATGGAACTGGGTGAGACTAGCATCCTTCCAGCTACAGACTGTACGACACCATCCGACTGTGTAGGTTAACCCAGGTTCGCCACACAAGCATGGTATTGGGCGAGACTAGCATCCTTCTAGCTACAGACTGCACGAAACCATCCGACTGTATAGGTTAACCCAGGTTCGCCACACAAGCATGGAATTGGGCGAGACAAGCATCCTTCTAGCTACAGACTGCACGACACCACCAGACTGTATAGGTTAACCCAGGTTCGCCACAGATGCACTTCTAAGCAAGCATGACATTTTCCCCATGGAAGCCTGTGTCAGCTGATAGCGCAGGTCCCGCACTGGTAAACAGGGTGCCGTTGTACAAAGGGATCTTAGCGCTAAGGTGATCGCAATTCGCAGACTTTAACATAGACTTACTATCATCTTAGCGCTAAGGTGATCGCAACTCCCATACTTTAACATAGACTTACGATCATCTTAGCGCTAAGGTGATCGCAACTCCTATCCTTTATCATAGACTCACTATCATCTTAGCGCTAAGGTGATCGCAAATCCTATACTTTAACATAGACTTACGATCATCGTAGCGCTAAGGCGATCGCAACTCCAAAACTTTAACATAGATTTACGACCATAGTAGCTCTAAGCTGATCGCAACTCCAATACATTAGCATAGACTTACGACCAAAGTAGCGCTAAGTTGATCGCAATTGCAATACTTTATCATAGACTAACGATTGTCGTAGCGCTAAGGTTGTTTTGTACAACGGCACCCAGGCTAGCCTCTGAACATTCACAGGCTCCACTCACTGCCAACGCTTACAAGGCGTGGGTAGCCTTGCCCCAAGGCTCTACTGAAAGATACGTCCATGGATGTGTAGTAATTCTATCCTAATAGGCATGTCTCGATACGTGGACAGGACTTCAGTCTCTTATAGGGACAACTCGTTCTTATTTTTTACATAATCTAGAAATTATGATTTAAACAAGCTTCAGAGACTTGTGCAAGTCTAGGCCGTGGGGTGGCCTGGTGATTATTGTCTCACATGGGCGAAACTACCTTTGTAGCAGAAAAGCAATTGCTTACACCTAAAATAAAAGCACAATTTTAGTTATGAGTAAACCTCAATTCACCATCTATGCAGCTTAAACTCTACACGGTCGAACGTGATATTTATTGTCTAACTTGAAAATCGGAATCTTTTCTACACACTTTAGGATTTTAGTGGTAGATGGTTTGTGACGTAAGCAAATCGCGTTCACGCAGTTATTTTCATTATAATGATAGGTCGGTTCGCGTTAAAATCATCCTCTCGAGGCAAGAGAATTAACTGGCTTTAAAAGTCCAGTTTCCACCCTTGCCGAATAAGGCTGGAATTCCTGGACTCGATCGTAGCGCCACCAGTGGCTATTACGATTTATGTCCCTTCTAAGCCTCTCCTATAGACCAATCAGATCTCGTATCACATGCATTTGCTTCAAACAAGACTTCTACCTAGTCAAGACGATCTGATCGATAATCAAGGTCTATATTGTGATAAAACGGGTCTTACATCGCGAAATGCATCAAATCACGTGAGCAACTTGATTAAAAACATGAAAAGATTTGGAAAATATCTGCTGACGCCGAGTCGGCGGTGCACATCCTTTGCAAATCCTGCAATCGACCGAAATCTGCACGACACTTTACGAACCGGATTTCGATTTCGTTGCGCGATTTTGATTGGACTTTGCATAGACTCGATCGTGAGTCCAGCCAAAATGTAACTCCATATTAACAGCCTAGTTCGGCAAGGATGGATTTTTATAGTCAGTTGACTCTCTTGCCTCGGGAAATGCAGGAAATTGCGATTAAGAGCGTCTTAGTTTTATGTTTTGGTGTAAGCATGCCTCCAGACAAAACAAGCGGGCCCTCGTAATATTGGTTTCGCTGACACATAAAATTAGCTTAGTTGCGCCCATGTCTCATCACACTGAAGTTCGATTTCCCAAACATGTTTACAGCATTTGAGTGAGTAAGTGAGAATGGTTTTATGCCGCTTTTAGCAATATTCCAGCAATGTCACGGCGGGGGACACCAGAAATGGACTTCACACATTGTACCCATTTCGGGAATCGAACCCGAATCTTCGGCGTGACGTTCTAACGCTTCAACCACTAGGCTACCCGACCGCCCCTTTACAGCATTTGAAGACCATTAATGGCGTAATACTATACTCATTCACTCAATAAAACTCCAATTGCAGCAGGCTGAAAGTTATTTAAAGTCATTATTTTTCTGTGGGTGAGTGAGGTTCCACTGTTTCCCGCCAGTTTTAAACACGTCATCAACCAGGTCACTGCTGAGCGTACTCATCTACCTCTTCATACCGCAGTTGTATTCACCCGATCTCCAAACAGTCATACCTTCATACAGTGAGTGAGTGAGGGAGTGAGTGAGTGAGTTTGCTTCACCACCGCTTTGAACTGTATTTTCGTGTTATAACGGCGTGTCTGCTTAATATGGGCGGGACGTGACCCAGATCATGAACGCTCACCACATGGGTTTTGTGTTTACAAACCATACAAGGGCACATTCAGCGCGAATGTTGGATTCAAACCCACGATCCCCGGAACCTGACCCAACAAGGGACGTGACTCCGCAAAACAAATTGTACGGTCTAAGACGCCTTAGGCACCGTGGTCCCGGTCGCCTGAGGCGCCGTTATTCGCTGTGCAGAGTTGCGTCCCTTGGGCAAGACAGAAACCTATGGTCGTGGGTTCGAATCTCGATTCGCCCGGATTATGTCTCTAGGTTTGTCATCACCACACTCGTTCTCATGGCTTTCACCAAGTGGTAAACGTCGGAGTTCGGTATAGGAGGGCTCTTTCCCACATAAGGCTGACACGCCGTGATATGACTGGAAAAATGTTCAAGCATCTTCCCCAAGCTCCTCACAGCGATAGCCCGTTCGCGGAGCTCTCTATACTATCGCGATGTTACCGAGAGTGTAACGAAGGTGTCACGCGCTGGGAAGGAGCTTGCATCTTCCCGAGGCAAGGGAGTTAACTCACGATGAAAGTCCACTTTTACAGTCAGTTAACTCCCTTGCCCCGGGAAGATGTGTTCAAGCGGCGCTAAACTCTCTCACACACCTACATCCAAGTTTTGATTGATTCCTGTATAACAATATGCACTTGCCTCCTACGTAGAACTGTGTTGCATTGAATATTTTCCATCTGTATTTCAAGAATGCCCAAATTGCATTCCCACAATTCCATGGGGTTTCTCTGTCGTCTGCCAAATGAAATCTAAGGAACACGCTGACCTAAACCTAATGGACAATCCAATGACACACAAGAATAATTAGCATTTTATTACAAGGCAAAATATCAATTCAGTAAATCATTCGAAAATATCTATACATAGTTTTCTTCACAAACGTCTACACAAAATATCTGCTACGTCACACAGAAAATGCATGCATACATTTGATTATTGACCATCGTTATTCTCACTGGCAGGTTTAGGCACGGACTGGAAATATACGTCCTGAAATAATTCAGCTCAAGATGGCTGGAATTCAGAAGCATTTGCATAGATTACTTAGACAATGGCATATATCTTATGTTAGTTTGTTGTATGGACTTGTACAATGAAGCCTCGTAAATGCGGACGGTACCGTTCACAGTTAAATCGTCCAGATTAACGAATATCCGGATTAACGAATCATTGGTTATTAGTTATGTAAATTTACTACGAATACACCTTCCCAATAATAATTGTTCAGAAGGCGGGGTTTCAGGATTAACGGGGTCCGGACTAACGAGGTTTCACGGTACATCATCATCATCATCATCACCACCGATTATTTCTTATTGGTGATAACAGGGCTGCACTTTGGCCTAGTGACCCAAGAATGGTTTAGACTATGAGGATTAAGTTCCGAGGATTATAGATTGGGTATTATAGGTAAAAGTCTATTACACTAGGCACCTGTGCTTATGGAGGGAGTAAGTATTGCATATGCACCTGTCCCGCCTCCCATGCCGTCCAGTAAGTACCTTGCTTCTATCGTTATGCATGAAAACATACATACGTAAATGGAACTTAATCTCAGAATACTACTTTGCTTGGAACTAGTTTCAAGATGCAGCTCTGATATGAACTCGATGCTAAAATACGACACGCTTTATCGGCAAGACACAGGTCATATGTGCTGACTTAGCAAAAGTAGGCAACTGTCAATTATTGCCATTATACTCAACTATTGTTGTGATTCAGCGGCAGAGGGTTCGGAAACTGCAACCTCTCATCTCGATATTTTGATAAAAAACGATTCTTCTCTAAACTAAAACCCATGTTCGCCACGACAATCGTACATTGAAGGCATATGAAACCCTTTATATTTCCAGATGATAAACCTTTATATTCCCCAGATGATATCCTTTATATTCCCAGACGATATCCTTTATATTCCCTGATGATATCCTTTATATTCCCCAGACGATATCCTTTATATTCCCCAGACGATATCCTTTATATTCCCCAGATGATATCCTTTTTACTCCGAGATGATATCCTTTGTATTCCCCAGATGATATCCTTTATATTCACCAGACGATATCCTTTATATTCACCAGATGATATCCTGAATAATCCAAGATGAACAGACTGCGGTGAGGCAAGTGGTACATTGATAAGAGCACCGACTCCAGATGTTGCATGACGGGATACATGAACCTCCCCTCAGAGACGAAGCATCTGACATATCTGTGATCAAATCACAGACGAAAAACACAGATCAACCAAATATCAAAGAACACTATCTGGAACAAGAATGATCCGATACGGTCATTTAGAGGACATGGCAAGGTCACAGCCCATCCTCGCATCAGCCACAACGACAGAAGCATATCAGATGACTTACAGACGAGGGTTGGATGAAGTTCCGCTAAATGCCTCATCACATAAGTAGTAGTCAGTCATTAGTTGACGTCATAAGATGACGTCCTATATCAAATTAGCGCAACAGTCCACGAATTTGTCAACACTTAGCATTTTCATTTCCTTAATTCCAAGAATAGATCCAGTTGATGTCGTTCATAGCTAACTGCCGGGAAGTTCACACCTTTGATCATGTTTACGTGGTAACGTCACATAGACGTCTACGAGTGTGAAGTTTTTATTTAACTTGACATATCGCGATGGCGTTTCCATGGTAACCTCACGAAGAATCCTGTCTTGTAATGAAATATCCATGACAACATGACCTGTACTCCTACAGTTGTGACGCTTCCATTTAACCTGACCCGCTACTGTACTGCGATGGCATTTCAATGAGAACTTCACGCAGAATCTTGTCTTGTAGTGAAATATCCATGGTAATGTCACATATACCCATGCCCGCTATCACAAGGTCGCACTAATCCTACTGAATGTTTGTATGGTTCGATCGATGTCACCGAATTCTGCCAGGGGTAACTACTGCTTACTTCCGCCGAACCCCCATATCATGGTGTGATATAAGACGTTGTCGTCACGTGATTTACATATACTGACGTCATGTTAATGACGTATATTAAAGCAGTTGCCACAGATGCTAACCTGTAGATGGACTAATGGCACAGACTTGATGACGTCGTTAAACAGCTGTGTTGTGGCAGACATACTGTCCATTCTCGATTGTACAGTGCATCATGTTCCTATTCTATTCTGATGGATACCCTGGACCCATTCGCCATCAAACCTTTGTTCCGGAAGTGACGTCATCATCTCTATCTCGCTTATAACTACCACAGCGACGGATGTCTCTCGCTCATTAGTGTAATATGACTGGCCGGCTTATTGTAATGATTTTTCTGTCGAATACGGTTTAAAACGAAGCTATGATGGCGTTACTCTCCGTCATGTGTCTATCTTTACAGAGATGTTAAGATATTAGAGACATGTACCCACTGAGACTGTGATTTATGTTGACTGTTGACCCATTGAAGCTTTTATTGACTGTTTGTAATCCCAATTGTCAGCCCAAAATACTCCTATATTAAAGGCGGACGCACTGTTGATGTCGAGTATTTCCAAATGTCACCACACACCGCTCATGTCTTAAAGGCGGGCTCACCGAAGCTTTCAAGTATTGCCATGTGTCATCACAAAATACTCTTATCTTAAAGGCGGACTCACTGTTGCTGTGAAGTATTTCCAACTACCTTAAAGGCGAAATCACCGATGCTTTCAAGAATTGCCATCTGTCATCACAAAATACTCTTATCTTAAAGGCGGACTCACTGCTGCTGTCAAGTACACCCAGCCGTCACCACACACACCTTCCTATCTACCACACAAGCAGCAACCTGGAACTCAATAAATACTGGATATGTATCGGAGCACTGCTGTGCTGTGCATGCCAGCTGGAATTGTCCGAGTTGAGACTCGGGGCCATGTTGAAAATGTCGAACGCGATCACAAAACAGGTCACCTTGATCTTGACTGGCAGTGAGGGAGGAACAGATAGTTCCCCTTCCTAGATAAATACATCGCAATACTTCCACTTTGGATATGTATCCATACAATTCACAAAGGAGTGTCGTTCGTTATTCCAATCGACACGATTCAGTTCGAGTCCATTTTCAAGATGTCTGCCCACACGTCCACGAATATTGAAGTAGTAAACAGGATGGGTTTTTTAAGAAGGAGCAGGGGCTTGAACGGGGGCAGGTTGGGGTTTTGCGGGGGGTTCAGGGGCAGGTTTCTTGGCAACTTGGGGAGGTTCCTGTTTAGCAGCAGCTGCAGCTGCAGCTTTGGCCTGATCCAGAACCGGAAGTTTGGATTCTTTCGCTTGAGCAGCTGCGGCGGCTCCCTCGCGCTTCTTGAGATCCTCGACCTTTGGTTTCTCCGGAATAACAACTTCCTCTTCTTCTACATCCTCTGGCGGGAGACCGCACAGCTGAAGACTGACATTCCATAACTTGGTTCCCCTGGTTTTGTCTCTTGCAATTTCTTTAATTTTCTGTGCCTTGCAGTTGACGAAGAGTTTACCCGAGTGCTCTCTTAGCTTATCGGCCACGGCACAATAGACAATGGTCTGACATCCCTCCTCCGGCGTCTTGAAGAGGATCCTCGCCATGGCTCGCAGCAGGTTGCCGTTCATCCCGGGCCAGCTGCGGAGCAGGTCGGTGCAGCATGGGCCTGGAAACCGAAATATTATAGATACACTACTACTCAAAACTAACTTCCTCTCAACCATACATGAGCAAAAGTTACAGATACACTACTATTCAAACGCATCTTCCACTTTATCATAAATGAGCAAAAATTATAGATACACTACTATTCAAAACTAACTTCCACTCAACAATACATGAGCAAAATTTACAGATACACTACTATTCAAACGTAACTTCCCCTCAACCACAAAGGAGAAAAATAACATTGAGACAATACTATAAAAAAAACTACAGCCCACCCACCAAAGTTTTTTATTAAATATTTCTTGGTCACATTAATTATTATTACCAAATTGGTTATGCTTATTTTATAATGGCTGACCACTGTTTGTCATAATAATGTATAAATATTATATGCAGTGGACATTCCGAAAGTTCGGAAATATTATCATCTGTCATCTACCTAAAAGTATTTGTGGCTACTCGTGTCATTCCGTAAGAAGCCGAGAGGGGATTTACAGAAATTGGAGCGGCACTAGATGTGACGATTAAATTGGGTATCCGGAATATACACGAGTGATCACGAATGTAACACATCCAACTAACCCGGATGAACAGCGTAAGTGCAGACGACATCTGAGAAGAAATGGCGATGACACTCCATGCTGAACACCGTCTGGGCCAGCTTGCTCCGGGAGTAGGCCTTGTAGATGTCGTAGCTTTTCGTCATGGCGAGATCCTCGAAGTCCAGTTTGCCCTTGAGGTAGGCGTCGGACACGACGTTGATGACGCGGCTGGGCGCGCACTTCTTCAGCTTCTCCTTCAGCAGCAAGGTCAGATAGAAGTGTCCAAGATGGTTGACGCCGAAACAACGTTCAATGCCGTCATTGGTGGTGGCTTTAGGACCCATGTAGCCTGTAATGAAGACGTTACGACATCGGTGACATGAGTTAAGACCTATCAATTGACATGTGATTTTATTACTTGCCCGTGAAGAGATCACCCGTTTAATAAACATACACATTGTGTAATACCAAAGCGCGTGTTAATGTACTGCGGGAACAAGTTTCACGAACAAATATTGAAAACTCTCAACATCCCTGGGCTTATTCAACGACATTGCGTTTAGAGATGATTGATCACTGAAAGGAGCTTATGCACACTCGATGGCACCAGCTACCCGGTTGCTAGGCTGACGTCACATGGCATTGTTTCGCCGCTGGATCTTGCAACAAAATTCCACAAATTACGTCATAGGGTATTGTGACGTGATTGTAAACTTTGTGATGCAGGATCCCGTTCCACAAGGCGATCGTAGCGCCACGACACTTGTACGTCTAGGTTTATTGGAGTTATTGATAACCTTGGCCCTACGATAACTTTCTGGAAAGGAACCATGAACTCTTAAGGTGGGCCGTGCATGGTATTAAATTAATACGTGTAACTTTTGACGTGTTGAAGAATTGTTTTGTTAAACTCAATTGGATTATGCTGTGGATCGCGTAGAGGTCTGTCACATGCGACATTGAAATTCTAAAAACAATTTTTAAACGGCAAGTAAAAAATAAAATACTAAACTCTCCCCCGTGTACGACCAATTTAATGCAACTCGTGAATAGTTCTGTTATCTGACGAGCGAAAGCGTTTCATTAAATTGGTATAACGGGAGCTCCTTTAGCATTCCATATGTACTTTATGATGTGAACATTTCATACTGCATCAACTCACCTGTTGATTGACTGATTGTTTGTTTGTTTTTTGTTTAACGCCGCACTCAGCAATGTTCAAGCTATATGACGGCGGTCTGTAAATAATCGAGTCAGGACCAGACAATCCAGTGATTGATATCATGAGCATCGATCCCCTGTTGAAAGTAGGCCACTGGGTACTTCAATATTTCTTTATATCATGAGTAAAAAAAAGGCGTTAGCAAGCCCGAAAACTTGGCAATTAGTGACGGTTCAAGATAAGAGACCGGGAATCAATTGGCGGTGATTTTGTAAACTGTCAGTTGATCGCAATACATTTGTGCATATTTGAGTAATGGGATGGTCCAACTTTTAAGGGGGTGGTGGGTTACCCTAGAGGTTAAAGCGTTAGCTCGTCCCGCCAATGCCCTGGGTACAATGTGTGGAACCTATTTGTGGTCTCCCCCGCTGTGATATTGCTGGAATAGTGAAAACCTCACTCACTCACTCACTCACTCACTCCATTAAAGCGCATACAGCAGGGAAAGCTTATTTACATCAGGTACACCGACTTCGGTGTACACTATTTCGAGCATCAAATGCCAAGAGACAGATTAATTAATAATCTAGAGTGAGTGAGTATATGCTAACACCATATAGCAACATTCCAGCATATAACACCAGAAAAGGGCTTCACACATTGTACCCATGTGGGGAATCGAACCAGGGGCTTATGCGTGACAAGCGAAAGCTTTAACCACTAGGCTACCCGACCGCCCCCTAATAATCTGGAATTGTCTTCGAGACTTACACTTATTTCTTTGAAGGAGAAGCCGATGTTTTTTTTACAAAACCATTTTCATAAGGAGGAGAATATATGGGGGTTTCAAAGACCTAAAACCATTTTCATTCAGCATGTCAAACAAGTTAAATTTATTTATTCCCATTATACTGTGGAACGTTTTTTATGCGCCGTTATTGAAGTTCTAAATTATGCCGACATCAGCGTTTCCCACCCTCATAGGTTCTGTAAAGTGAAGAGTAAAGATGACCCGAGGTCAGCTGCAGCGGATATGCAGTGACGGCACAATGCTCAATGACGTCATGGACCGTCACCTTGCAACCATGTGCATCCCTGTGATATATTTGTTATCATCAGAAATGATTCCAACAGCACACTCAAGGAAAGGTCATGGTAACCTCCTCAGGCTTGAAGGGGGTATTGAGAAGACGAGCGTTGTCAGAATGCTCACACATTCTTTCAACTGTTTTCTGGTCTTGGCAACCGGTGAATGTCAACTTTGACATTTCGGCAGGGATACAGCTGTGAAAAAGTTCCACCAGAACGCCCGCTCCGCGATTCGCCATCATTCGCCAGTTTACTGTCTTATGCTCGGGATGTCCGGAGTGACACGAACAGTATCGAAGGTTTATATTGCAGTTTCTCGTAAATACTCGCTTCTTTCCGTAATCTACAATCATTTTGTCAGAATTGGACGGGTTTCTCACGAATGCCACGAGTTAGTCCGAAATTAGCCGGAACTGTTGTTTTCGCAGGTACGGAAAGGGACGAATGCGATGAATGGGCATTGGGATATGGTGGCCCAGAAGTCAAAGTTCGACAACTCATTGTACAGAGTTGTGCCCCTTTACTGTTAGGAGCAGCTGGTGATGGGTTCGAATCCCAGATTTGCTCAGTTTTTATTTCAGTATTGTCAACTTCATACCATACCAGAGTTTTCTCCAAACTAGCAAACGTCTACCACATTTAACTGGCACTTACTTAACATTATTATTGCCTCACTCACTCACTCACTCACTCACTCACTCACTCCTCTTCAGTGTTCGCCAGGACCGTGTCCTGTGCGTACATTCGTACATCAGTTTCCGACATTTATGATACGAGGTACTTCAAGAGGTTTCAGTGTTTGCAGGTCTCTGTGATACTGTGGAAGGTCAGCGCCTCGAGCATGTGTCACAGAATCACAGACATGACAGCACCACTCATGTGAGTTTTATTGTGTCACGTGCTCGGGACCGTGAAATGGAAGTATTTCATTGGTCAGTTTTTCTTGTAGGAAACAGGACTTGGCTGGAGGGGAGTGACGTTGATGGATATATGTGACAGTCAGAGAGGCGGGGACAACTTCCTTGAAGTCGACGTCTTCATGTAATCCTGGGTGTCCAGGTTTTTGTGAATTACGATTTTGCACGGAGAGGACGTGTACGAACTGTCAAACAAAATCCTTGTATCCAACTTGGTTGACAACTGATAGAAAATTGTAAAGGATCTGAGGAGTACTGAGTCAGGGAGGGAAGGAGGGGCGAGCGAGTTTACCGCAATATCACATCACGTTCTTGTGGTCTGCAGACAGTGAAAGACAGCATGGCCTTTGGTAAGGTACTACACAACCAGCTGTCAATGTGTTCAGTCACCTAAGCAAATTTTCAGAAATTCTGCCTTCGAACAGTCAGATCCTGGCGCAACTAAGGTATATAACTCTGTAAAGCCAATTGCGGAGCCATGAATAAATAACTTTGCTTTCCGTGAAAGCAATTAATTGCTTCAGCTGTGGTATTTTTTACTTTGGTGTAAAACAATTAACTGCAGCAGCTGTGATATTTCGGACTTTGGTGTAAAAGTTAGCTGCGAAAGCTGTGATATATCTGACTTGGGTGTAAATCATTTAACTGCAACAGCTGTGATGTTTCGGATTCTTGGTGTAAACCATTTAACTGCAACAGCTATGGCATATCTGACTTGGCCGTAAAATATTTAACTGCAACAACTGTGATATATCTGACTTGGCCGTCAAACATTTAACTGCAACAGCTGTGATGTTTCGGATTCTTGGTGTAAAACATTTAACTGCAACAGCTGTGATATATCTGACTTGGCCGTAAAACATTTAACTGCAACAGCTGTGATATATCTGACTTGGCCGCAAAACATTTAACTGCAACAGCTGTGATATATCTGACTTGGCCGTCAAACATTTAACTGCAACAGCTGTGATGTTTCGGATTCTTGGTGTAAAACATTTAACTGCAACAGCTGTGATATATCTGACTTGGCCGTAAAACATTTAACTGCAACAGCTGTGATATATCTGACTCGGCCGTAAAACATTTAACTGCAACAGCTGTGATATATCTGACTTGGGTGTAAAACATTTAACTGCAACAGCTGTGATGTTTCGGATTCTTGGTGTAAAACATTTAACTGCAACAGCTGTGATATATCTGATTGGGTATAAAACATTTACCTACAACAGCTTTTTAATATCTGACTTGGACGTAAAACATTTAACTGCAACAGCTGTGATATAACTGACTTGGCCGTAAAACATTAAACTGCAACAGCTGTGATATATCTGACTCGGCCGTAAAACATTTAACTGCAACAGCTGTGATATATCTGACTTGGGTGTAAAACATTTAACTACAACAGCTTTTTTATATCTGACTTGGACGTAAAACATTTAACTGCAACAGCTGTGATATAACTGACTTGGCCGTAAAACATTTAACGGCAACAGCTTTTATATATCTGACTTGGACTTAAAACATTTAACTGCAGTAGCTGTGATATATCTGATTTGGATGTAAAATATTTAACTGCAATAGTTGTGATATATTTGACTTGGCCGTAAAACATTAAATTGCAACAGCTGTGATATATCTGACTTGTAAGCCTTAATGTACTTACCGAAAACATCTTCTGTCTGTTACAAAACGTGAGTGAGTGAGTTGGGTTTAACGCCGCTTTGAACAATATTCCAGTGATGCAGGTCTAAGACGTTTACCAGTGTTGTGAAAACCGCGGGCACAAAAAGGTTGGTACGTAGCGCACAAACGCGAGTTGAAACACTAATTATTGCTTTTCATGTTTTCGCCACGTGGGACCCAGAAATTAATTTTTTTTATTGGAAACGTAGACATGAGAGTCCTTGCTCCATTCGCCATCTATGTTCCCCGAAGATGAGAAAACGAAAAGATCAAGAGTCAAATTTGGGTGGCTGATTATTTCCACAAATAGAATTAGAAAAAAGACGTATCACAAGATATGGATTATTGTTACGTAAAGGATACTTTTGCAATAGGACAAGACCCCCCTATCCTGAAAGCTGCGGATGACGCCATGTAATTGTGAGAGCTTCGAACATTTAAAAATAAGTTATCCATATAAAACGGCTTGTCATCTGAATGAGGAAGGAAGCCAAGAGTCGTAGACGTTTACCACTATGATAAAATTAACAAGAAAGAACAATAATCTGGGCACATCTGGGAACCGAGCCGATGTTCAGCGGATCCTGAAGCGACTAAGGGACGCAAGTATAGATAGCAAATTATGCCGGTTAGGAAAACTAGTTCATTGAGTGTGAACTTTGAACAAAGACTCAAGAAAACGAAAGCAGGTAGCAATGTTGGAAGAAAAGATTGCCCAGTCGAACCATTGCCACGAGTTATTTTTATGCCAGCGTCAAAATTGCAAGTCTTTGTCCCAGTGCCAATGCATCTTACAATACGTTTATATCCATAACTCCATATCGTACCTGCGTTGTTGATGAGGACGTGGAGGGCGCTCTCCTTGTCGTTGAATCTGTACACAAAGTCATGGATGGACCGGAAGTTACCGAGGTCCAAAACCTCGGCGAAGACGTTCTGATTGCCTGTCTTCTTCTTGATGCTCCTCGCCACCGCCTCGCCCTTGTTCTTGTCGCGGATACACAGAATGACGCGCGCCTTCCGCTTGGCCAGTTCTATTGCCGTGGCCTTGCCTAACCCTGTGTTGGCGCCTGTAAAGAGGAAGAGACACGGTTAGGACAAAATACAGACCTTCTACCTGTTTGAATATTAGAGTGTTACCAGGTTCACCCAGGTATCGATCAGACTTAAGGGGAATCCTGGGTAGCTTTGTGGTTCTAAGGCTCGCTCGTAAGTTTGTTGTTTGTTTGTTGTTTAACGCCGCACTCAACAATATTGCAGCTATATGACGGCGGTCTGTAAATAATCGAGTCTGGACCAGACAATCCAGTGACATCATGAACATGGATCCACGCGATTGGGATACGATGACATGCATCAACCAAGTCAGCGAGCTTGAACTCCCGATCCGATTTCTTACGGCAAGAATAGTCGACTTTTACCACAAGCCTGGGCTGCTGAAGACCGTTACTACTACTGTCATATGTGATTTCTGTTTGCATTAATTATTTCATTGAAATACATGAACTATGTGAGAAAGGTTTAAATATTCTTGATGTCAAAATACACTCCTTTAAAAGCGAAGTATTCTCTGTTTTGTAACAGTTGTGAGCTGATCAACTCTAGACTTGCACAGGTCTCTAAGGCAATAATTATTAATTTAAATCTTAAGTTCCAGATTATGTAAATAATAAGTACAAGTTGTCCCTGTAAGAGACTGGAGTCCTGGCCACATATCTAGACTTGCCTATTAGGCATCTTCTCAAGGCAAGGGAGTTAACTGACTAAAAAAGTCCAGTTTCCACCCTTGCCGAACTAGGCTGGTATAATGGAGTTACATTTGGGCTGGACTAACGAGTCTATGCATAGTCCAATCAAAATCGTGCATCGAAATCGAAATCCTTTTCGTAAACTGTCCTGCAGATTTCTGTCAATTGCAGGATTTGCAAAGCATGTGCACCGCCAACTCGTTGTCAACAGATATTTTCCAAATCTTTTCATGTTTTGAATCAAGTCGCTTACGCATTGCGCGATGTAAGACCCGTTTTATCACAACATAGACCTTGATTATCGATCAGATCGTCTTGACTGGGCGCCACTGTTATCTGATTGGTCTAAAGGAGAAGCTCAGAAGGGACATAACCCGTAATAGCCACTGGTGGCGCTACGACAGAGCCCAGGAATTCCCGCCTAGATCGGCAAGGGTGGGAACTGGACTTTCAAAGTCAGTTAACTCTCTTGCCTCGGGAAGATGCCTATTAGGAGGATAGAATTACTACACATCCATTGAGTTTTCTTTCAGTACAGCCTTGGAGCAAGGCTAGATGGACTCCTGTAAGGAGAGAAAGTACTCGACATATGAAGAAGAGTATTTGGAGTCATGTGATATTAGGATATTATTTTTATTCTTTATTCTTTATATGTATATCTATGTTGAGGGTTGTTTGATAGTAAGAACGCAGACAGTATCAGTATTTGAATCAGAACGGCGTGTATGATACAAGTTCAAGGAACATTTCCGCTCACAGATGACTCAACGCAAGTCTACCTGGTTTGTCATGCATTGTGAAAAAACTGGTTTCACTGTTGATTCGCGCATTAGGCTTATCCCCGAAAAATATGGCCAAACAATAACAAATTGCTCTATCGATGTTATTTTTGGCGGCAGTAATTTTACTTCACAAACAATCTTCAATTCGTTCGCTATTTGTTTTCATTCAATACCGGCGACCAATAAATGCTATGTTGAGTGTTGTCCAATCGCAACCTTCGAGAAATCGGCCTCCACCCGTCTACTTGTTTAGGTAGACAGGAGCCCAGTCATGCTTTGTGACCCTCCACATTGGAAAAATATATTACCCGGAACATCCTGTTAAACACATTTTCTTTTAAAGATGGATTGGTAGGAGTAAATAAATAAATTATTGTTTCATTACGTTACGACATTTTTTGGCAGTAATTATTGCAGTTCGTCGGTTGTTTGTTGTCACAGCGGCCTGCAGCCATACATCACAGAATGATTGAAGCTGCAGCACTCTTTCTACAGCTCACTGTGTTAATACACCATCCACACACGGGGCTTCACGAGGCTCATGAGATGTCTTGAAATAGCGATCTCTGGCAGGGGTTGTGGGAGGTCATATATATCATTTCAGGTAAAAAAGGAAAGAGTTGTAAGCGTTATCTGTAGACACATGAACTGAACACCTTTCATTCAACCTGCAACCCCACCCCACCCCTCCCCTCCCCCCTCCCCTCACCGAGTACGTGTGTGCTGACAGGCAGGGGCCTCCTCCACACTGTTAGTTACTGTGCACCACACAGGAAGCGGTGAATCACGGTGGGCTTCCTTGTCAGAATTGATCTCCAGGGCAGATGGTGTTCACTGATCGTACAACCTGCCGGTGTTCACTGATCGTACAACCTGGCATGTAGGTGTTCACTGATCGTACACTTTGTCATGTGGGTGTTCCCTGATCGTACAACCCGCCGGTGTTCACTGATCGTACAACCTCCCGGTGTTCACTGATCGTACAACCCGCCGGTGTTCACTGATCGTACAACCTGGTGGTGTTCACTGATCGTACAACCTGGTGGTGTTCTCTGATCGTACAACCTGGTGGTGTTCACTGATCGTACAACCTGGCATGTAGGTGTTCCCTGATCGTACAACCTGCCGGTGTTCACTGATCGTACAACCTGGTGGTGTTCACTGATCGTACAACCCGCCGGTGTTCCCTGATCATACAACCTGGTGGTGTTCACTGATCGTACAACCTGGTGGTGTTCACTGATCGTACAACCTGGTGGTGTTCACTGATCGTACAACCTGGCATGTAGGTGTTCACTGATCGTACAACCTGCCGGTGTTCACTGATCGTACAACCTGGCGGTGTTCACTGATCGTACAACCTGGTGTTGTTCCCTGATCGTACAACCTGCCGGTGTTCACTGATCGTACAACCTGCCGGTGTTCACTGATCGTACAACCTGGTGGTGTTCACTGATCGTACAACCTGCCGTGTTCACTGATCGTACAACCTGGCATGTAGGTGTTCACTGATCGTACAACCTGGTGGTGTTCACTGATTGTACAACCTGGTGGTGTTCACTGATCGTACAACCTGGCATGTAGGTGTTCACTGATCGTACAACCTGCCGGTGTTCACTGATCGTACAACCTGGTGGTGTTCACTGATCGTACAACCTGGCATGTGGGTGTTCACTGATCGTACAACCTGGTGGTGTTCACTGATCGTACAACCTGGCATGTAGGTGTTCACTGATCGTACAGCCTGGTGGTGTTAACTGATCGCAAAACGTGGCATGTAGGTGTTCACTGATCATATAACATGTCATGTAGGTGTTCACTGATCATATAACATGTCATGTAGGTGTTCACTGATCATATAACATGTCATGTAGGTGTTCACTGATCATATAACATGTCATGTAGGTGTTCACTGATCATATAACATGTCATGTAGGTGTTCACTGATCATATAACATGTCATGTAGGTGTTCACTGATCATATAACATGTCATGTAGGTGTTCACTGATCATATAACATGTCATGTAGGTGTTCACTGATCATATAACATGTCATGTAGGTGTTCACTGATCATATAACATGTCATGTAGGTGTTCACTGATCATATAACATGTCATGTAGGTGTTCACTGATCATATAACATGTCATGTAGGTGTTCACTGATCATATAACATGTCATGTAGGTGTTCACTGATCATATAACATGTCATGTAGGTGTTCACTGATCATATAACATGTCATGTAGGTGTTCACTGATCATATAACATGTCATGTAGGTGTTCACTGATCATATAACATGTCATGTAGGTGTTCACTGATCATATAACATGTCATGTAGGTGTTCACTGATCATATAACATGTCATGTAGGTGTTCACTGATCATATAACATGTCATGTAGGTGTTCACTGATCATATAACATGTCATGTAGGTGTTCACTGATCATATAACATGTCATGTAGGTGTTCACTGATCATATAACATGTCATGTAGGTGTTCACTGATCATATAACATGTCATGTAGGTGTTCACTGATCATATAACATGTCATGTAGGTGTTCACTGATCATATAACATGTCATGTAGGTGTTCACTGATCATATAACATGTCATGTAGGTGTTCACTGATCATATAACATGTCATGTAGGTGTTCACTGATCATATAACATGTCATGTAGGTGTTCACTGATCATATAACATGTCATGTAGGTGTTCACTGATCATATAACATGTCATGTAGGTGCCCACTGATCATATAACATGTCATGTAGGTGTTCACTGATCATATAACATGTCATGTAGGTGCCCACTGATCATATAACATGTCATGTAGGTGTTCACTGATCATATAACATGTCATGTAGGTGTTCACTGATCATATAACATGTCATGTAGGTGTTCACTGATCATATAACATGTCATGTAGGTGTTCACTGATCATATAACATGTCATGTAGGTGTTCACTGATCATATAACATGTCATGTAGGTGTTCACTGATCATATAACATGTCATGTAGGTGTTCACTGATCATATAACATGTCATGTAGGTGTTCACTGATCATATAACATGTCATGTAGGTGTTCACTGATCATATAACATGTCATGTAGGTGTTCACTGATCATATAACATGTCATGTAGGTGTTCACTGATCATATAACATGTCATGTAGGTGTTCACTGATCATATAACATGTCATGTAGGTGTTCACTGATCATATAACATGTCATGTAGGTGTTCACTGATCATATAACATGTCATGTAGGTGTTCACTGATCATATAACATGTCATGTAGGTGTTCACTGATCATATAACATGTCATGTAGGTGTTCACTGATCATATAACATGTCATGTAGGTGTTCACTGATCATATAACATGCCATGTAGGTGTTCACTGATCATATAACATGTCATGTAGGTGTTCACTGATCATATAACATGTCATGTAGGTGTTCACTGATCATATAACATGTCATGTAGGTGTTCACTGATCATATAACATGTCATGTAGGTGTTCACTGATCATATAACATGTCATGTAGGTGTTCACTGATCATATAACATGTCATGTAGGTGTTCACTGATCATATAACATGTCATGTAGGTGTTCACTGATCATATAACATGTCATGTAGGTGTTCACTGATCATATAACATGTCATGTAGGTGTTCACTGATCATATAACATGTCATGTAGGTGTTCACTGATCATATAACATGCCATGTAGGTGTTCACTGATCATATAACATGTCATGTAGGTGTTCACTGATCATATAACATGTCATGTAGGTGTTCACTGATCATATAACATGTCATGTAGGTGTTCACTGATCATATAACATGTCATGTAGGTGTTCACTGATCATATAACATGTCATGTAGGTGTTCACTGATCATATAACATGTCATGTAGGTGTTCACTGATCATATAACATGTCATGTAGGTGTTCACTGATCATATAACATGTCATGTAGGTGTTCACTGATCATATAACATGTCATGTAGGTGTTCACTGATCATATAACATGTCATGTAGGTGTTCACTGATCATATAACATGTCATGTAGGTGTTCACTGATCATATAACATGTCATGTAGGTGTTCACTGATCATATAACATGTCATGTAGGTGTTCACTGATCATATAACATGTCATGTAGGTGTTCACTGATCATATAACATGTCATGTAGGTGTTCACTGATCATATAACATGTCATGTAGGTGTTCACTGATCATATAACATGTCATGTAGGTGTTCACTGATCATATAACATGTCATGTAGGTGTTCACTGATCATATAACATGTCATGTAGGTGTTCACTGATCATATAACATGTCATGTAGGTGTTCACTGATCATATAACATGTCATGTAGGTGTTCACTGATCATATAACATGTCATGTAGGTGTTCACTGATCATATAACATGCCATGTAGGTGTTCACTGATCATATAACATGTCATGTAGGTGTTCACTGATCATATAACATGTCATGTAGGTGTTCACTGATCATATAACATGTCATGTAGGTGTTCACTGATCATATAACATGTCATGTAGGTGTTCACTGATCATATAACATGTCATGTAGGTGTTCACTGATCATATAACATGTCATGTAGGTGTTCACTGATCATATAACATGTCATGTAGGTGTTCACTGATCATATAACATGCCATGTAGGTGTTCACTGATCATATAACATGTCATGTAGGTGTTCACTGATCATATAACATGTCATGTAGGTGTTCACTGATCATATAACATGTCATGTAGGTGTTCACTGATCATATAACATGTCATGTAGGTGTTCACTGATCATATAACATGTCATGTAGGTGTTCACTGATCATATAACATGTCATGTAGGTGTTCACTGATCATATAACATGTCATGTAGGTGTTCACTGATCATATAACATGTCATGTAGGTGTTCACTGATCATATAACATGTCATGTAGGTGTTCACTGATCATATAACATGTCATGTAGGTGTTCACTGATCATATAACATGTCATGTAGGTGTTCACTGATCATATAACATGTCATGTAGGTGTTCACTGATCATATAACATGTCATGTAGGTGCCCACTGATCGCAAAACGTGGCGTGTACATGTTCACTAGTCGTACAACGTGGCACGTAGGTGTTCACTAATCGTACAACGTGGCACGTAGGTGTTCACTAATCGTACAGCGTGGCATGTAGGTGTAAGTTGGAATAAGAAATCAATTTAATACTCGATCCTCTGCCATGAGAGAACTACAAGTAATCAGGTTACTAAAGATAACATACACATTGACAATATACATCACAGAGCCAAATAAAACTGTTGAAATGCAAGATTAAAACACTAGCAGGTTAAGATGGTTGCTAAAAGAGTCCTGGAATAATTTGAACTGGTGCCCTGTAGCATCCGCGGGATACATTTGAGCGCTAAGACAACACAGCCTTGTTTGAGACAAGCCGCTCGGCAGACACATCGGCAGACACATTAAATGTCAGGCAGAGTTGGAAGTTTGTCAAAACCTACACCGTGTTTTTGCACAGTACAAGAGCTCTGCATGACGTGTCGTCGCGCATATGAAATACTGATTTCAGAATGACTTCGTGTTGCGAAAGTAGTTGATGGAAGGAATATACATGCTTCTATGACGCACCATTAACAGAGACATAAAGTAAATTGTACGTGAAATATATTCACCACCAGATGTCGCTTAACAAATGTGACCTTGACACGTGGCAAATCTTGCTGCTCGGCATTTGCAAGATCTATTTTATGGTCTCTGGCAAAACCAATGCTGACTAGTAGAAAAAATAATACTATGGTGAAATATTACCATGGTGCTGGTGCACTGCAATTTGTTAATGACGAAATAAAACGTCTTGATAGTTATTGTTAAAAGGCTTGACTTGAAATGTCCACAATAACATGTATCGTTTTTGTCATCAGTCCGATCCTTGTTGTTTGCGTTATTATGAATTCAGGGGTTATGGGGGGACCTGGGGCTAGGGGGGACCTGGGGCTATGGGGGACCTAGGGCTATGGGGAGGCCTAGAGCTAGTGGTTAAAGCGTTCGCTCGCCACGCCGTAGACCGGGGTTTCCCTATCTTCCCAAGGAAAGAGAGTTGATTTACCATAAAAGTCCAGTTTCCGGAAACTGGACTTTTATAGTCAATTTCTAGTCAGTTAACTCCCTTGCCTCGGGAAGATGGGGTGTCCACAAAGGCTACAATGTGTGAAGCCCATTTTTGGTGACCCCACAGTGATATTGCTGGAATGTTGCTAAAAGCGACGCAAAACCAAACTCACTATGTTCTGAAATTATATTGTATTATGAAATCTCTTACGTACTGTTATGATCTGTTCCGTCTATGAGTTGCTTGTATAATATAATATACTGTAATATACCATAATATACTATGATATAATATCCATAAATTGTGTCCACTGTGTCATAATATAACTAAACGTTAAGGACGTCTATGGCATATTTAACTGAGATGTTGAGTAGAGTTGTCAGTTCCCAGCTCCTCTGAGGATATCCGGTTACTTCTAATAATAAAGTTAACGACCACCCGATTCTTTCATTTTACTATAGTTAATCTCTCATGGCATATAGTTATTCTGTCATGTAATGATAGATTAACTACAGTAACATGACAAAATCGGATGGTCCTTATCTAATTGTATTAGTAGTTTGTTTGTTTTGTGTGTTTGTTTGTTGTTTAGCGCCGCACTCAGCAATTGTGTATTTCCGTGAGTGAGTGAGTGAGTGCGTGAGATAAAAATGAAAATCACGTCGACAGTATTTGAGCAATACTGTGACTTATTTTTATGACCCTTTCCACATCATGTGTTTTGGAGGCCCAACCCTGGTCTGTTTACTATTTGTAGAGTGAGTGAGTGAGTAAGGTTTTATGCCGCCTCAGCAATATTCACGTAAAATCACGGCACGTTTAGGGTTAGCCATATGTGTCTGTTACTTGTCGTAAATATGATGGAACTGAACCCGGGTTTTTGATGAGCGAACACTTTTGCCATTGGACTAACCCATCGCCCCTATCCATTGGACTAACCCATCGCCCCTACCTACTGGACTAACCCATCGTATGGCAAGCTGTTTACACATTTATTACGGAATTACTGATATCTTCAAGTCTTTTAAGACATCTTGAATTGAATTGAAAATATCTTGAATGGACGTGATGATATCTTAAATACAGATAATTGTAGATTGTAATAAATGTGAAAACGGCTTGCCATACCATCGCCCCTACCAACTGGACTAATCTAACCATCGTCCCTACCATTTATAGAAATTGTCAAACAAGGTTAAAATTGTGCATAGTGATACACTTCAGTTAATCCCTTCCGCATACCGTTCATAATTACGGGGTGATGGCAGTCAGGTGGTTAAAACGTTCAGTCGTCACCCCGGTAGGGGTTCGATTCCCTACATGGGCAGAAATATTGCTTACAAGGTCTATTCTAGGTGTCCTCGCCTGCATATTACTTGATGATCGCTAAAATCGGGGTTAACGTGAATCTCCATTTACGAAGTACAGCAGCTCCTCACACTGTTTGTCGGATTGTATATTCCAAGCAATAAGGTTAACTGTTGTATCGACAGGTTTATACAGTACGACTATTCGCTGGCTCCATCCTCAGAGCCGTGTATGTCTAAACTTAACACAAGGAATCTCCTCAGACAGCAATTCCACCGAGGAACTGACATTTCTGACTTGGCATCGGGCTAGCCGCTGAATCTGTTCGAGTTCAGCCATGTGCTGGTGGGATAATAGCGGTATACAGTGTATAGGTATCGCAGTCGTCGGACTGCGCGGTGTGGAGCTTTATCATCACGCGCTCACGATAGGGTGTCGGTTGGATAATGTACAGAGAGAGCATTTTATTCTTGGAGTATTTTTTTTGTAAAACTCTTCCATGTTTTAGCTGCTAGACAAAAGGAGATTATCCTTGAACATTTATACTGTTTAAAAGAAGCTAAGGACCATCCGATTTTTTTATATTACTATAGTTAATATGTCACGGCATGAGATTAACTATAGTAATATGAAATTATCGGGTGATCCTTAACTTCTTTTGAGTAGCATATAACATTGAATAGCGCTTAGTCTGTGTATAGACTAACGGTAGTCTATGATTTAAAAATAATATATCAAATAAATATTGAAAAATTGAGGTTTATATATTGTGTTCAGAAGGTTAATCGACATTTCTTTCGAACCCGGATGTGTTAGGTTTGACATATTGGGAAAATTTCATAGTTTCTTTTTAGTAAAAAGTAAATAGTATGGAGATATACACACTAAATGAAAATTTAATTTGTATGAGCACAAAACGATGTTTACCATGACTGCTGGGAACTGTATGTAAACTGTATTCGGAAAGACAATAACAAATGAATACTAATAATTACAGCTATTTTTAAAGGACTGCAGAAACTTGGCCCATCTTAACCAAATAACCTTGACCTTTTAGAGGCGGAAAGTGATAGGTGGGCAGCAACATGCAAGCTCTGAACCGCCTGTGTACTTCTCGTTTATCTGTTTTATTGCCGGGGAGACGCTGCCAGGAGTTAACAACGTAGGCCATCTCCAAAAATACACGCCAAGGTATCGCTGCAGCCGGGGGGTTTAATCACACAGCTATAAACGACAGAATTCCAAACCCAATAGGGCGGTGATCATCTTGCTCCAGAATACCTGGGCTGCATGTTGTTTGACGAGGGTTCTTTAACAACGTTGATAAATGTTTTATAATTATACACTCGAAGCAGCAATTGCAGCTCGTAACAGCACCAGTAGTTGCAGCAGTATAAAGGCCTAGTTTACGTATCATTATCAATGCTTTCTGGAAGATATAACAATCACATGTATGTACTAGCTCATGTCCATATCCTAATTATTAATGCGAGCAGCGGGCATTTTAAACGACAGGGTACCGAATATGATAATCAACGGTTTAAGTCGGACATGTGATGCTGCCAGTCTAAACGCCACTCTACATTTACTACATTCCTACAGCTACTTGAAAAGACATTAGATTCCTACAGTTGCTTGTAAAGACAGTACATTCCTACATCTGCTTGTAAAGACACTACATTCCTACAACTGCTTGTGAAGACGCTACATTCCTACAACTGTTGTGAAGACGCTACATTCCTACAACTGCTTGTAAAGACGCTACATTCCTACAACTGCTTGTAAAGACGCTACATTCCTACAGTTGCTTGTATATACACTACATTCCTACAACTGCTTGTAAAGACAAGCCTGTCATACAACAGCTTGTAAAGACACCACACTCCTACAACTGCTTGTAAAGACACACCATTCCTACAAGTGCTTTTAAAGTCACTACATTCCTACAACTGCTTGTAAAGACACTACATTCCTACAACTGCTTGTTAAGACACTCAATCCTACAACAGCTTGAAAAGACACTACATTCCCACAACTGCTTGTAAAGACGCTACATTCCTACAACTGTTTGTAAAGACGCTACATTCCTACAACTGCTTGTCAAGACAAGCCACTCCTACAACTGCTTGTAAAGACGCCACATTCCTACAACTGCTTGTAAAGACACTACATTCCCACAACTGCTTGTAAAGACGCCACAATCCTACAACTGCTTGTAAAGACACTCAATCCTACAACAGCTTGTAAAGACACTACATTCCCACAACTGCTTGTAAAGACGCCACAATCCTACAACTGCTTGTAAAGACACTCAATCCTACAACAGCTTGAAAAGACACTACATTCCCACAACTGCTTGTAAAGACGCCACATTCCTACAACTGCTTGTAAAGACGCTACATTCCTTCAACTGCTTGTAAAGACACTCAATCCTACAACAGCTTGTAAAGACACTACATTCCTACAACTGCTTGTAAAGACGCTACATTCCTACAACTGCTTGTAAAGACGCTACATTCCTACAACTGCTTTTGAAGACACCACACTCCTACAACAGTTTGTAAAGACGCTACATTCCTACAACTGCTTGTAAAAACGCTACATTCCTACAACAGCTTGTAAAGACACTACATCCCTACAACAGCTTGTAAAGACACCACACTCCTACAACTGCTGGTAAGACACACCATTCCTGCATGTGTCTGTAAAGGCACTACATTCCTACAACTGCTTGTAAAGACAGTACATTCCTACAAATGCTTTTAAAGACACTACATTCCTACAACTGCTTGTAAATACACTACATTCCTACAGCAGCTAGTAAAGACACTACATTCCTACAACTGCTTGCACATCCAACTACTTTCCTTAAGCAACTTGTCAATACACTACATTCCTACAGCGTCTTGTAAATACATGTATGCTGCATTCCACAGTCATTGTCTACACCTGTTAGAGCTTAGCAATACCTACCGCCTCGACCAATACTCACTCTACCGCGTAATCAGCTGTTTAGTCAACACGGGTTTCCTGTTTATTTCTGCAGAGAGCCGACTCTAAACACCGCTCTCATAACGCTAGACGAGAAACGCCACAAAACCTTCACCTACGACAGATTGATCAATCTGACTGTTATGATAAGACACAAAGTAACACATAACTGTACCATATGATACATCAGTTAGCCCCTTCTCTCATCATGGTGTTTATTGTAAACAGGATCCCCTGTACTCGGGTAATATCAGGCTGTACGTGTGTACTTTTATAACGACATAGGTGGCAGCCGCCGTGGTCTAGTGGATACAGCGTCTGCCCGGAGAGCGGGTGGTTGGGTGATCGATCCCCTGGCTTCTTCCCGAGGCAAGGGAGATAACTGACTATAAAAGTCCAGTTTCCACCCTTGCCGAACTAGGCTGGAATTATGGAGTTATATTTTGGCTGGACTAACGAGTTGCGCAACGAAATCGACATTGGGTTCGTGTAGATTTCGATTGCAGGATTTGTAAAGCATGTGTACCGTTTTCCAAATCCTTTCACGTTTTTAATCAAAGTGCTCACGTGATTTGATGCACTTCGCAAAGTAAGACCCGTTATGTTTACAATATAGATCTTGATTATCAATCAGATCGCCTTGGCTGGGCGCCGCCATTTTGTTTGAAGCAAATGCAAGTGATATGTGATGTGGAATCAGAATGGTCAGTATGAGGGAAATAGAAGGGACATAACTTGTAATAGCTACTGGTGGCGCAACGATCGAGCCCAGAAATTCCAGCCGAGTTCGGTAAAGAGTGGAAACTGAACTTTTAAAGTCAGTTAACTCCCTTGTCTCAGGAAGATGTCCCAGTGGCCGTGTCTTATACAAGACAACACTGTGCATGTTAATGTACATAGTGTGTTAATAAAATGTTCATGAATTATAAAATTGTTTTGGTTTATACATTTCATAAAGTGTGCTTGCTAAATAAAGACTTGTACATTTTCTGACATTAAAATAAAGTTTGTTTAAACCAGTTAGATTTGTAAATGCAGGGTTTACTAACATACTGTATTTAAACAGTGCGTGTCTTAAATTGTTACATGATATTAACATGTAATTCATCTTCAATAATTCTGTTATTAAACTGTTTATAACATTGTGGACAAATTCTATCTGAAAGATTGGTCTGCGGTTGTTAAAACGCCCAGTTTCTATGGCACGTGGTAAGATCCACATCTAAATAAAGCTACGGTGGTCCCTATATTTTACATTTAAAACAACATTCAGCAATTCGTCTTAATTTGCCTGTAAGTTCTTAGCATATCGCCATTTATATTATTTCGGTCACCCCACAATTCTCTGCTCCACCTTTCATTATCAGATTAAGAGAGAATATCTGATATTTTCAACTTGTGTATTTCTTGTTTGGGACGAGGTTAAAATGTCATGAAGGTTATTAATAAAGGCAATTTTTACAATTCTATTTCTCCACGAATTTGTATACCTTTGGACATATTAATAGTTACTTGCTCCCGTAACTGGTATCAGTAACACCACTAAATAGAGTCTAAAAACGTGTCTATGTTTTGTGACAACTAGAGATATAAAACTTATTTCCCCCTATCGAAGCTACATTAGATAAGCGCTTAGTGACGCCAAAGAAATATTTGCAAGCTTTGAAAAAGATTTATTTCTTTATAAGTATTTTTACCCCCAATCTCCGATCCCGAAAACATAGCTGGATCAACAAGGTTCTCGTAAAGTTTTTTTTAAACGCAGACTACGACATGCCTCCAGCAGGTCGTGACTCGCAGATTTACACAAGTCTCTAACAGTCTTCTTGTCTGGGTTCTCAATTAAACACAGTCCAAGGATCTATACAATTCAGTATAATCAACTGTAAAACCGTTATACTTAAAGTCAAACTGCGAGCTGTGTTGGGAAGGGTTTCTAAAATTGTCAACATTCGTTTTCTTCTGTCAACTGCCATCTATTACACCAGTCACCAAGTAAGGTTAGCATAGACTGTGGTGAGGCTTCATCTGGTGCAAGTAAAGCAACTTCGTCAGCATACATTAATTGAGTGAGTGGGTGAGATTTTACGCCGCTTTTAACTATATTCCAGTAATATCACGGCGGGGGACACCAGAAATGGTCTTAACACATTGTACCCATGTCGGCAATCGAACCCGGGTCTTCGGCGTGACGACACACGCTTTAACCACTAGGCTACCCGACCGCCCCCAGCATACATTAAAATAGAAATAATAAAATCAACTTATACACCACACTTCGGATCATTAATAGCTTCAGGCAGATCATTGATGTATACGGGGGCACGGGTGGCCCAGTCGTCTAAGGCGCCGCGATTCGCTGTGCAGAGTTGCGTCCCTTGGGCTCGCCAGAAACCTATGATTGTGGGTTCGAATCCCGGTTCGCCCCGATTATGTTTCTAGGTATGTCAGCACCATACCCGTGCTCGTGGGTTTCACCGAAGTGGTGAACGTCTGAGATCTGCATCACTTCGGGCTTTCCTCCCACATTAAGCTGACACGCCGTGATATGACTAGAATACTGTTAAAAGCGGCGTTAAACCCAACTCACTCACTCACTCACTCATTGATGTATACAGAACACAGTGTAGGTGATAGTGTACACCCCTGCTTTACCCCATGGTGCACATTAAAATGCCCTGTGAGAGAGTTGTTAAATCAAACTGTACATGAATACGTGACACTCTTTATGGCTAGCAACTTCATATATTTCCTTTTTTTATTTTTCTTCTTCTTCTTCTTCTTCTTCTTCTATAATTGGGGAGAATCTCAACTTTTGATGAGGTGAATAATTAAAATAGTTTCTTCACCACACTGGCAAAACAGCTGTCTGTTGCGCAAAACGACATTCACTCAGTGGGTCTCTGTTTGGGGCCGGATGCGCCCACATGGTATTCCCGGGTGAGACAATATCCTACGAAACACAGCAAACCTTCCATGTTCGTTGTCTCAAGCACGGCTAGCAAGACCTCCATAAGTCATCAGTGTTTTTGCCTTTTTTGTCTTACGTATTAAAAAAGAAAAGAAATATTTAAAACACACACGATATACAAAATACCTCAAATAAGTTTAGAGAATGTCCATATCAAAATGCTTCCGAGACATGTAAACACACTTATCTACTTGGCGCATGAACCGACAGCTACGGCCTGTAAAAATAAACGCCTATTCATGATTACCGGCTGGTTCCCATCCTGTGGTAGGCGCTGTGCTGAGAGGTCTACACAGCGCCAGCCGGGATGCCGGCGTTAAACCGCCGTTATGTGTGCCTACGATTCCGGGACTTTTAGATGGGGATATCTATCTCTTCAAACACTAAACGCTGTGTGAAGTCACTATTACGGACGGTAATACCATCTTCATACCGTCGTCATCATCAACATCTCCGCCAGCATTATCTATCAATACCTCACCATTGTCATCATATTTCTTCAATACTGTCATCATCATCATCATCATCATCATCATCATCATCATCCTTCACAACAATCATTGTCATCATCATCATCATCATCCTTCACAACAATCATTGTCATCATCATCATCATCATCCTTCACAACAATCATTGTCATCATCATCATCATCATCCTTCACAACAATCATTGTCATCATCATCATCATCATCCTTCACAACAATCATTGTCACCATCATCATCATCATCATCATCATCATCATCATCAGCATCATCATCATTCAACATCATCATCATCATTCAACATCAGCATCAGCATCAGCATCATCATCATTCATCATCATCATTCACAACAATCATTGTCATCATCATCATCATCATCATCCTTCACAACAATCATTGTCACCATCATCATCATCATCATCTTCAACATCATCATCATCATTCAACATCATCAGCAGCATCAGCATCAGCATCATTCATCATCATCATCACCATCATCATCACCATCATCATTCAACATCTTCATCATCATCATCCCCATTCAACAGCATCATCATCATTCAACATCATCATCATCATCATTCAACAGCATCATCATCATTCAACATCATCATCATCATTCAACATCATCATCAGCATCAGCATCATCATCATTCATCATCATCACCACCATCATCATTCAACATCTTCATCAGCATCATCATTCATCATCATCACCATCATCATTCAACATCTTCATCATCATCATCATCACCATTCAACAGCATCATCATCATCATCATCATCATCATTCAACATCATCATCATCATCATCTTACTTCAATACCATCATCGTCATCCACATTATCATCATCTCTCAATACCGAAATCTTTAACATCGCCGTCATCATCACCAGCCAACAATAATGTTATCGTTGTCCTCATCAACGCCATCATCACCATCTATCAAATTAATCGTATACTCCCTCCTCACCTAAATTTCAAGAACGAGAGGGCCATACATTCATCACACACCATTCTATAGTCTAGCATTGTTGCTGTACACGTCAGTACCGTTGTGCAGGTCACTGCCACCCTTCATTGCGATGTAATGAAAGTCGTCAAATGTTTAATTAAGATTTTCCAAAGCCTATTCTCCACACGCTAATACAATAACGTTAAAGTATTAACGTCAGAACGTTTAATGACACGCTGAAGAAGAGAACCAAATGTTAGTATTTGAGTCATTGGCAGCTTGTATCTGCAAGCAACGGTTCTGATTTGTCTCCGTAGAAATAAACTTGAGAGCTCAGCCAGGTATAAGAATACAGTGCAAGTACACGATCAAAGACAACTGGAGGAAACGATACACTGTTTAACCTACGCAGAATCAAGCGAACCAGAATACACATCTCGGGCACCTGTCAAAATAGTCGCAATGTCAGAGAACAACTCTGCCTGTTGCATTGAAGCCTCTTACACTGATGTTGTCAAACACCGCAGAAATAATTGGCACATTTAGTTACAACACAATCCGCCAACACCTTCACAAGAGCAGGTAAAGTTATAAGCCATATCGACTTGGTTAATGGAAAACCGGCGTATAAAGGTTCTTCTTGTGACCTTGGACCAAGGTCAAGGTTTATTGTTCACCTGTTTCACACAAAGAAAGGATATTGTGGTCACAGCTCTGTTGAAATTATTCACGACTATTTAGCTTGACCTGATTTGGTGGTCAAGGTGGCGATATGTTCTTATCATGAACGTAGGTATTACTTATATCAAGCTGTCAGCGGTTAACCCTTGGAGAATGGTGAAGCCGTAACTTGAACGCCAGACGTGTAAAAGGTTAAATGAAGTGTTAAACAAGCATTGGGGGGTCAAGCGGTTACCGGGGGACGCGGGGTCACGCAAAGTATACGGAATACGTTTGTATGTATGTGTGAGAAAAACAAGAGGTGACTTTGGCATCAGTAACCCCAAGATTTAAAGAGATTTGAAAAGAACTCTGTTCGGAAAATGGAAAGGTCCCCTTGAATCCATACAGGAACACCATTGACAGTCAATGCCGATTAAGGGGCGGTCGGGTAGCCTAGTGGTTAAATTGTTCGCTCGTCACGCCGAAAACCCGGGTTCGATTCCCGACATGGGTACAATGTGTGAAGCCCATTTCTGGTGTCCCCCGCCGTGATATTGCTGGAATATTGCTAAAAGCGGCGTGAAACCAAACTTACCCACTCAATGCCGATTACAAACTATTATAACATACAGTTATGGTATTAAATTTTTCTGTTCTATGGTGAATTTGTATCGTAAATACTGTGGCCGTAGGCCCAATTACAAAATGACAGCATGTTTTCGTTACTTCACATATGCATATATAAGGTAAAAGTAGAGACCATTTATGGATAAGAACTTCTTTATTTACTGTAAAGGCGACATTTCGGTATAGATCCGTATACAATGTCAAGCAAGGTGGAATAATAAGATGGTACAGAATATATATAGGTGGGGATTAACAGTGACAACAACTGCATACATGAGAGATTAACATGAGTAGATTAATTTGTTTGTATTGTTTGTTGTTTAACGCCGCACTCAGCAATAGTCCAGCTACATGACGGTGAGTAGGTTAAGTAATGACAACAGGAAGATAATACTCTATATAAGGTGTAAATATTTTAAGACTTGAATTCACATGTAAAGGACCTGAAAAATCTCATTTCATAATAGCGTATTGTTATAATTCCACACATAAGTATAACTTCAAATCATGAATAAGAATTATGAGAAGTTATTCCGAAGAGGTAATTAGTATAGCAGGGCCTAAGTTTACTATTTGACGTATTTGGGCCTCAGCGGCTGATGACTTGAGAACCGACTTTATGTGACCTGTCAGACTGACCGCTTTGGCCGTTGATCATGCTGTCAACTACGAGTTTTCAAGGCCCAAACTACACGTCGCCGTGATAGTAAGTGAGTGAAAGATTAATGTCTCACGCTGCTTCTAGCAATATTCCAGCAATATCACGACGGGGTACACCAGAAATAGGGTTCACACATTGTACCCATGTCGGGATTCGAACCCGGGTATTCGGCGTGACGAGCGCTTTAACCACTAGGCTATCCGACCGACCCCTACCGTGATAGAGCCATAACAGACACCAAAAGAGGAAAAGATGGTCACAATGAGTCTCTTGCATTGAAAGGGGCGGTCGGGTAGCCTGGTGGTTAAAGCGTTCGCTCGTCACGCCGAAGACCCGGGTTCGATTCCCGACATGGGTACAATATGTGAAGCCCATTTCTGGTGTCCCCCGCCGTGATATTGCTGGAATATTGCTAATAGCGGCGTAAAATCAAACTCACTCACTCACTCTTGCTTTGAACTTTGAACTTGTAAAGGGCCCGCTAAAACGAGTTGAGGACAGAGGACATTATATCCTTATTAACGAGGTTTATATGATTTTAATCTGATATGCTACTCAATTGAAGTTAAAGAACACCTGATTCTTTCATGTCATTATAGTTAATCTGTCATGGCAGAGGATATTCCAGTGGTATAATAGGAGTCGATTGTGAGGAGATTGAGCAATTAGGAGGGGAACCTGCTGTTTTGAAATTTGAGGTATGTTATGGTTGATTTAGAGGTATCAAATCATGCCTCAGCCATTTCATCCTGTGTATGTTGTGTGATTGTTTTGTTCTTCACACTTTGTTGGTGAGTGTCTACATCACTACATGCAGGGCAGGGACCAGTGATACACGAGTCTGATAATGAGATGTGTTCAGCAGTAACTCACAACACATGCTTTTCCAACACCAAACATGTCTGCAGCGAACAATAATAGACTATGTGTGATGATTCATGCGTGTTTGGGCACAGCAACCTCCGCCCACGACCATAGATGATCCACATCGTTCGCAAGGTTCATGTGGCCTTGTGTACGACTCGAGACGTGAGTATATTGGAGAACTGACGTCAATAATGTTGACTTGGCGGGTTTACGTAAAGTCACGCCGGTTTTTACGTTAATACCCGCATAATACGCTACATTATATATTGAAGTCAATTCTTATGAATAAATAAATTAACAATATTAACTGCTCATTTAATCAGTAACATGAACAACTGTAGACAACGATTCGGTCGTGGGTATGGCTTAATTTGTTCAGGTTTATGGAAACATAAACTCAAAATAATTGCTTGTTGGCCAGTTAAATGTCACTTCCTGTTTATTTATTGGAATACTGCCACGAGGGTAGAAAGATCGATTGAAAAAACTTTCCTATATTTGCACGTGTACATTTTAGCGAATATCGATGCTGATTGGTCAGTTGAAGCGATATAACGTATCACTGCTTCATTGTTGAGAACAATACGCTATGACTTTGTCAGTTTTCATCACGTCACAAATTGATGACATGACGTCATCTGAAAAAAACCCCAACAGATGTGAGTTTCTCTGTGGGGTCGACATTTCATGCGTTTTTCTTTTTTCAAAATAACCTCATAAATGCAGTGTCTCTCCAGGATGACACTCTTATTGGGGATAGAGGTTGAGACGTTCCTACTGACTGACATATATACAGCCAACAGGTTTAGTTGTAGTTCTTCTTTTAAACTTTATGCAGCAGTATTCAAGCAATATCGAAGCCGTGAAGATCCGGGGTAGAATAGGTCTTCAGTAACCCATGCTTGCCGTAAAAGGCGACTGTTCTTGTCGTAAGAGGCGACTAACGGGATCGGGTGGTCAGGCTCGCTGACTTGGTGGATGCAAACCAAGTAATATTGTCGACAAACAACAAGTAGGTATTATTAGCGCAACGTCACACACAGTCAAAACCAAAACATTATTCTATTTTTCACACCACCTTTTTGAGGACAAAGAGCATATCCCTCGAACAAATTTGTGTGCGTATGTGTAAAAACGACAATTATTTTTCTGGAAAAAAATCTTTTCAAAAACAGTCCTAGGGTATATGTAAAAACACCGCAGTCAGTACAGCTATGATGGTGGGTCAGACAAACCAATGCTTGATACAATGAACGCTACCAGCGGTCGGGGCACGATGCCACACAGTCAGTCACGTCCCATATTGTGACCGCCCGATCCCCTTTTTAAATCAGCTCTTATGGGGAACTATATTCCCGCCCTTTCTCACACAACCCAGGTGCATAAGACTATTGTTATAGCACCACTTACACTTGTACAAAGTACACATTATTCACTTATAAGGGGCGGT
Source organism: Haliotis rufescens (assembly GCF_023055435.1). NCBI lineage: Eukaryota > Metazoa > Mollusca > Gastropoda > Lepetellida > Haliotidae > Haliotis > Haliotis rufescens. The sequence goes on from NW_025963902.1 coordinate 874,470, forward strand.
CGGGTAGCCTAGTGGTTAAAGCGTTCGCTCGTCACGCCGAAGACCCGGGTTCGATTCCCCACATGTGTACAATGTGTGAAGCCCATCTCTGGTGTCCCCCGCCGTGATATTGCTAAAAGCGGCGTAAAACCATATTCACTCACCCACTATTCACTTATAAACACCCACGTAACACTATTTTTTTCCTGTTTATATAGCATACGACGTATGAGTTGATAATGTTATTGGGGGCACGGGTGGTCCAGTCGTCTAAGGCGCCGCGATTTGCTGTGCAGAATTGCGTCCCTTGGGCACACCAGAGGTGAGGTGAGGTGAAATGGGGTTTAACGTCGCGTCCAAGATTATTGCACTTATATAGCGACGTGCATGCACGTGTATGTGTGTGTGTGTGGCTGCTTGTACTAGTCCGGACTGATGCCGATTTATAGTGCTAGCACACTGAGATACCATGCCGCAGTTTAACATGAATACCCCACTCAGACACAGTATACTGACTCCGAGCCGACCAGTCCTTGTTTTAGCCCCTTAATGCCGGGTGCCAGACAGGGTAACAACAAGTACCATCTTTTAACGTCTTTTGGTATGACGCGGCTGGGGATCGAACCCCGGACCTTCCGCTCTCCGGGCGGACGCTGGGCACACCAGAAACCTATGATTGTGGGTTCGAAACCCGGTTCGCCCCGATTATGTTTCTAGGTATGTCAGCACCATACCCGTGCTCGTGGGTTTCACCGAAGTGGCAAAACGTCCGAGAACTGCATCACTTCGCGCTTTCCTCCCACATTAAGCTGACACGTCGTGATATAACTGGAATAATGTTAAAAGCGGCGTTAAACCCAACTCAGTCACTAATAATGTTATTTCATTCAGACGTTACATATTTTCGATAATTGGATATGATAAATACTAAGTAAATACTTCAGATTTAAGTCAGATCCTGAATTCATTATGCCCTCTTCAAGGTCACGCCGTCAGTGAAATGCACGGAATTCTCCATGTAAACATCAAAGAAGAACCGCCGGTGCTTTCTGTGTTGTCTCGGTTTTCACGTGTGATATACGGCACGCGCCACGGGATAAACAGGTGCAAAAGTAATCGCAATCTCAGTCGGGGCATGTATGAGCTTCACGATTTTCAGGCGTGGAAACAAACGTATACTTTCAAGGTTGAGTAGATCCAGACCTTTAACTCAACATTGCCTACATGTTCTTTACGTAATACTCAAGGGACAGAAAACAGAGGCATTGTTCTACATTTCAAGTGCAATGGAATAATTATTTCATTTTTTTTAAATGGCGGATATTACTTTTCAAAAAAAAATTGCAATTATAAAACCCAAAAGCTAAAAAGTTTGCAACTGATTCGCTTTAGATGATACTTTTCGAATTGAAACAAAATTATTATTTTTATTTAATCTTAGACAATTAGACTGAAAATATTCGTCTGTGATTGAAACATAAAATCCCATAACAAACGGTTTGAAAGAAGGAATACTAGGGCGGACCGTAATTAAAAAGAATGCATGCTGCCTTAGCTGATTTCGCGGAACAGGTGAAGTATTAGAGCCAATTAAAAGCTGAAATCTTCAGCAGGTGTCAACTCTCAAGGAAATGACTCTAACATTTTACTTAAGTAACCTAATTTCGTGAATATCTAGCATCGTACTTGAGCTGTACTGAAAAATAACATACACAAGAATACACATTACAAAAACTCCCACATGTTTGCTAGAATTAGAAGTAACTTTATTCCAATTAACCGGGGTAATGTCGACTGTTTTTGCTGCGAATTCCCCACATCCGCAGTTTGAGGAGGGAGGGATGAAGCTGCGAGCCATCACGTAGATTGCGATCGCTAAGGATTACACATATGTCCGCGTTTAACACATATTGTGAAGAAATAAGAAAACATGCCTATTTAACAACTTGCACATTGGCGAAAATCAGGCGCGAACAGCCAAGGAACCACACCGATTAAAGCACCCCCAAGGCTGTGACTGAGTGAATGTTGTTTTACATTACGGAATCTGCAATTAATCGAGTCCGGGCCAGGCATAGCATGGTTGGACCCGTGAAGATTCCGGGGTAGAATAGGTCTTCAGCAACCCATGCTTGCCGTAAAAGGCGACTATGCTTGTCGTAAAAGGCGACTAACGGGATCGGGTGGTCAGGCTCGCTGACTTGGTTGATGCATGTCATCAATCCCAATTGCGTGGATCGATGCTCATGATATCAATCACTGGGTCGTCTGGTCCAGACTCGATTATTTACAGACCGCCGTCATATAGCTGGAATATTGCTGAGTGCGGCGTTAAACAACAAACCAACCAACCAACCAACCATAGCATGGTTGACTGCACCTGCAGCGATCACGTCGTCTAGGTACGATGCCGCACAGACAGTCACACGTTGTAACTATCCGATTCTGATTTTAGAGTGAGTGAGCGTTGTTTTACGTTGCTTTTAGCAATATTCCAGCGATATCGCGGCGGGTGACACCAGAAATGAGCTTCACACACTGTACCCATGTTGGGAATCGAACCCGAGTCGAACGCTTTAACCACAAGGCTACCCCACCGCAACTTCCATTATAGAAGTATCTTATACAGCCCTGGGTTCTGGCAGTCTGCCCTGGAATCCACGCATTGGCCACAAACTCACAACAGTGACTGAAAGTGGTTTTACGCCGATTTATGAAATGCCCCAGCAAGATCGCGACAGGGCACACGGAAAATGGGCTTCACACAATGAACTCGTGTTGAGATTCGAACACGGGTCGTCGACGTTATGAGTTTACACTTTAACCTCTTAGCTACCCAACCGCCCCCGAAGTCACTACCGAAACATCCTACGGGCACATGCGTGTGATAAGATTCCCGGGGTTCGATCCCCGGCCGCGTCATACCAAAAAGGCGGTTAAAAGATGGTACTTATTGTTATATTGTTACCCTGCCTGGCGCTCGGCATTAAGGGGCTAAAACAAGGACTGGTCGGCTCGGAGTCAATATACTGTGCTTGAGTGGGTTATTCATGTTAAACTGCTGCATGGTATCTCATTGGACTAGCACTACAAAATCGGCATTAGTCCTGACTAATACAAACAGCCACACACACGTGCATGCATATTGCTACATAAGTGCAATAATCTTGAACGCGACGCTAAACCCCATTTCACCTCATCTCTATCAGATTTGTTTTAATAATACGGGATCACACTAATTTGACAACCGACCGCGAAGGCAGAACATGGACGATGTTAGTTGGATACAACACTAGGTGAGGTGAGGTGAAATTGGATTTAACGTCGCGTCCAAGATTATTGCACTTATATAGCGACGTGCATGCACATGTATGTGTGTGTGGCTGCTTGTACTAGTCCGGACTGATGCCGATTTATAGTGCTAGTTCACTGAGATACCATGCCGCAGTTTAACATGAATACCCCACTCAGACACAGTATACTGACTCCGAGCCGACCAGTCCTTGTTTTAGCCCCTTAATGCCGGGTGCCAGACAGGGTAACAACAAGTACCATCTTTTAACGTCTTTTGGTATGACGCGGCCGGGGATCGAACCCCGGACCTTCCGCTCTCCAGGCGGACGCTCTACCACTAGACCACGGAGGCGGCCGGATACAACCCTAACCCCATAGATCCGCTTCCGAGTCCACACACTGGTATCATGTGTGAAGCCGATTTCTGTGTCCCACACGTTTTGCAAAATGCGGTGAAAAACGGACTCACTCACAGGCGGAACCAGAGGGAAGGTCTAAAAAAGCTTGATGAACCTCGAATTATGACGAAGGATTGTTTGTGAAAAAACATACTCCGAAAGAAACAGCTGTTTTCTTTGCACCTTGAGGTATAAAAACACATATGTGGATGAATGCAAGCTTGTTTTATATATTAGGATGCCAAAGAACCCGTCATGGCAAAAACAAGACATTTAAAACACTCTGAGTCGGACGAGAATCTGTGTAGAAGACGAGCGTTCGAAGTGCTGCATGCTTATTGGATTCAGGCTGACGGTTCTGTGGTTTAACGACGTATAGACTTGCACAAGTCTCTAACTATTAGTTTGATATATAATTTCTAGATTATATGAATATAAGAACAAGTTGTCCCTATAAAGGACTGGCGCCCATGTACTATCCGCTTATCTAGACTCGCCTAGTATAAGGATAGAAGTACTATACACGCATGGACCTATCATTCAATACAGACTTGGAGCAAGGCTAAACGACGTGGTCACGTTCACGATTTATAAAGGCAGCCTTCGAGAGGCCATTTGTTATTGGTTTTGGTGTAGTTATTGTGACAAATATTCAGGACACTAAACTGGTTGTTAAATGACTTGTTTCATTTGCATATGTTTAATCAAGATGTTATACTGATGACTTCAACAAGAGAATTATATGGTAACGTGATGAGTCACGCGTTACTTTAGGTCTGCCAGCGGTTTGGTATGAATCGATGACATATTTCAGCTAACACGCCGTGATATTACCGAAATAGTGTTAAAAGCGTAATTAAACACAACTTAATCACTGAACTCACAAGTTTGTTTCTTTGTTTGTTTGTTGTTTAACGCCGCACTCAGCAATATTCCAGCCATATGACAGCGGTCAGTAAATAATCGAATCTGGATCAGACATTCCGGTGATTGATATCATGAGCATCTATCTACGCAATTGGTAAACGATGACATGCATCAACCAAGTCACCCGATCCAGTTAGTCGCCTCTCACCGCAGGCATGGATTGCTGAAGACCTATTCTATCCCGGATCTTCACGGGCCTAACTCACAAGTATAAATATGGACTTTCTATATTGTTATCGAAAATACTTTAATCTAACTCTGCATAAACCAACGACGAAGAAGGTTGGAATTAACTGATAATTATCATTCTTTACACTTTACTTCTTTACGTCTATGGGACGGTCGGGTAGCCAAGTCATTCAAGCGTTCGCTCTTCACGCCGAAGACCCGGGTTCGAATCCAGGCATGGGTACAATATGTGAAGCCCATTTCTGGTGTCCCCCGCCGTGATATTGCTGGAATATTGCTAATAGCGGCGTAAAAAAACATATTCACACACTACACTTGTCTATAAAAATAACTGCAGATCCATTTGTGGATGTGTTAAACACAGAGACCCAGCGAAGTGACGTTGAGCAGGTTAACGTCACAAGGGAGTAGAGGAGAAGATATAAATGGATCTTATCTGATGCACCGTGGTTCTAAATTCACACACAAATCTCCAGTTCTTACATACTCTCGCAGACGTTGTCTAACGCCGTGAAACAAAAACCAGCTTCTACTCTGTGAAGAGTTTTACAGAACCTCGTCATTTGGCAATGCAACAAGCAGGGCTGAACAAAACGGAATCGAGGCTGAACAAAAGTCACCTGATCATGACTGACAGCTGCACGTGCAAACTCACAGGTGACGTAATCAATGGCATCATTGTCTGTCAGTGGGCAAACGTGAAAATAGATTTATTTTTAGAGGTTTCAATTTCATAGTGTATTCCGAGCACCCTTATATGTAAATTGTATTTATACGTATGACAGGAAATGACTATTTGTTTAAATAATAAGTTCTATATTATATATATAATAAGTACACTGTGTCCCTATAAAAGACGCTTATCTGGTGTGAGTGAGTGAGTGTGGTTTTACACAGCTTTTAGCAATATTCCAGCAATATCACGGCGAGGAACGCCAGAAATGGGCTTCACACATTAGACCCATGTGGGGAATCGAACCCGGGTCTTTGGCGTGACGAGCAAACGCTTTAACCACAAGGCTACCCCACTTCCCCCGCTTATCTAGACTTGGCCATTATAAGGATATAATTACTCTACATCTACGGACAAATCATTCGGTACAGCCTTGGAGCAAGGATAGACAATCATCATTTGAGCCGTATTGTGGGCGGAAAGTGGTATCGACATTTACGACATATGTTTAAAACCTTAATTGTGTCTTTTATTAGTACTTGGTTGATCTGGACCGGCCGCGCTCGTCAGTCGAGACATCGGCTTTTGTTTTAAGACTGTGTCCCGTCTCAAGTTGACAACACTGCGCTCATAGCCGCCTTTGCAACATCTGTGTTTATTTGTCAATCTTGACTTCATTTAATTTCCTATAAGTCATCGGGTACTCCACCTTCTGTTTCAAAAGAAGTTCAAAACCCTCTTTACGCCTGGACGGTGAACCGGGGCCCCTTGGTTCGCTACATCCCGCGAACCTGTTATGTCGTGTAACGGAAGCAGACGATATATGTCGTCTGCAACTCGAAACACATGTGAATCGCAGATGATTAAAAACATGGCTGCGTTTTGTCGACCTTGAACACGAGCGATGGATCAAACACAAGATTGTAAAGTCACATGTGTTGTAACTCCAGATGTGGTAAAAAATAACACACCAGAAACGACTCAGCAGTGGAACGTGAGTGGGGTGAGTGAGTGAGTGAGTGGATGAGTAAGTGGATGAGTGGGCGAGTGTGAGTGAGAGTGAGTGAGTTGGCATATAAGACGTTCTTAGCAATAAGTATTCAAGCAATATCACGGCGGTCTGCATATGATCGAGTCTGGATCAGTCTTTGAAATCATATGCCGCGCTCCACGCCGTCGGGGCAGGATAACACGCCGTCGGGGCAGGATAACACGCCGTCGGGGCGGGATAACACGCCATCAGCCCCTGGAACAGTACCCCTCATTAACGCTACACAACCGCTGCTTGGATTCTGAGTCAGAATGGGTCCCCAGTAACTCATGCTTGTCGTAAGAGGAGACTAAGATTTAGATCGGATGGCTGCTGATTGTGTATCTACGCGGATCGGTGTTCATGACTTCCGTCAATGGTAGTTGGACTGACTGTTGCTCACTCACTCTGCACAGATATACATATCTAAGGCCACGTATTTGACACTGAAGCCGAATAATTTTCGAAAGATCTAATTAGCTCAAACAAAAGCTTAAGTTCCTTCACGGTTCACGCGGGGATGATTTCAAATAGAGCGTTTGTCAAATACTGAGAGAGTGGTATTAAATCGAAGTTTAAGATGAGATTGGACAGAATTACGGCTTGAATTTTATGGTTTTTAGTAATATTTTTTTCTATTAATGAATAATATACAGAGTGAATATATTTAAAGATATTGCTCCATTAAACAAATTCATCTTCCGGGTATTCCCAGGTAGAATGGGTCCCCGGTGCCCCATGTCTATCGTTAACGCCGGGTGGTAAGGATCGGGTGGAGGATGGTGTGTCACCGACGGCGTAGAAAGGTGCTCATGCGCACAACCCCCGGTTTGCGAGACCCAGGCTCGATTATTGACATGTCATCATGATACAGCTGGAATAGTGCTAAAACAACATTCACTTGTCTACATAGCTTAAAGCCAAAACACATTATCTTAACTGTATTCCCCCTCAGCGCCAAGTCTCGTGGCGTCAGCTCTCCGCGCGATGAATGGCTCGTACCCAAAAATAACTCCTCTCTTATTTCAACGGAGAAGAAAACAAACAATTATTTGAAGTTGTCAATATTTTCACAAGAGATAAGTGTTTTCAACTGAAATTGTATAACATCGTCACCACGTGTGTGTGACGTGCATTGAAACTTGAGGACAGGCGTGTTTTGGTGATTAAAGATGACAAAATAAATTGTGTATTTTGAAAATATACATAACACTTTCATTTTTTCTAGTTTTTGCCATGCCGGATGCCGTTAATGGATATTCATCGCTCAAATTGTCGTAACAAACATGTAAAGAGGTGGTTTTGTTGAAAACAAGCAATTATTATACAGACGCTGATGTATGGACGTGTCTGCTGGTAGGGGAATAACCGTCGTGGATAGTCTCTTTACAATTTTCAATTTAATTATAACAATGATTGCTGGTGACTATGGCAACGGTGGGGACAACATCAGTTACAGTTAATTAGCATCATCAATACATATACACGCACCCATCCTCGGTTGTACAAGGTATTATATTTTCAGCTTTTATCCAGCAGCGTTTCGGGTCTGATGGGAATGATACGACGCCAAAAAAGCGCCCTATCAAACTACGAGATAAATGCCGCAGGAAAAACGAGCGACGGAGGTGGTGAAAATAGACTGGAGTAGAACATATTTATGTGAATGTGGTCCGCAGTCTGATTAACTGGTTGCAAGACGTCGATAATGGGGAAAAAAACTATTTTCAGAGTTTATAGAATCCGATATGCATGACGACCCAAACAGAATTGATCTATTACTATCTGATTTTTTAGATACTCGTATGTGTGATGAATGTACGTATCTTCCATTTACGGAAGAATTGTTATCTGATGAGATCACAGAACATGAAGTGAGTGAAGCATTAAAAAGTCTTAAAAATGGTACAGCTTCAGGCGTTGATGGAGGATTTTCTAATACCGTATTTGTTGCTTTTATTCAATAAAATCCCTGATACGGGTATTTTCCCCGTTGCATGGAATATTGGAATGAAAAGGTCTTTATACAAATCAGGCTCTGTTACAGAGGTGTATCTGTTTTGAATGTCATGGGAAAACTATTTGCATTTATTGTTGAAAAACGACTTAGAATTTGGCTTGAAGTAAATGATATGTTATCTGAAGCTAAAGCAGGGTTTCGCTCTGAGTATTCTACAGTTGACAATATCTTTGTTCTACAGTCACTTTGCTCCAAATATTTATGTAAACCTAAAGGTTGTTTTTATTGCGCCTTTGTTTATTTCTGCAAAGCTTTTGATTACGTGGATAAAAAAAATGCTGTACCTATTAATCACTAAAGGATGTCGTGGAAAACTGTCAATGGTGCTTAAGAATATGTATTCCTCAGTCAAAGCATGTATTAAAACTGACTCGGGTATAACTCCTTGTTTTACTTCTGCAAGTGGTGTTCGTCAAGGTTGCATCTCAAGCCCAGTCTTATTAAAAAAATATATTAAAGAACGAACTTGTTTCTGAAATTTACAAAGAATGTCATCATGGTGTGTTTGTGACACTAGACATTATAGACATTAAGTCATTGCTGTTCGCGGATGATGTAGCTCTTGTCCTACTATGTGGCATGGGGCGGTCGGGTAGCCTAGTGGTTAAAGCGTTCGCTCGTCACGCCGAAGACCCGGGTTCGATTCCCGACATGGGTACAATGTGTGAAGCCCATTTCTGGTGTCCCCCGTCGTGATATTGCTGGAATATTGCTAAAAACGGCGTAAAACCATACTCACTGACTACTATGTGGCAGGCTTGCTTAATGTATTGCGGGCCTTTTGTATTAAGTGGGGTTTAGAAGTAAACCTTGAGAAAACCAATGTTATTGTTTTTAGAAATCGAAGAATTGTATCGAGGCATGAAAATTTGATACATGGTGATAAACATTTAAAAAGTTGCAAGTCATTATAAGTTTTTAGGACTATTAATGTCCTCAAGACTAAATTGGTACACGGTTTGTAAGACCTTAGCGCTTCAGGCATCTAAGGCAATGTTTCCTGTTTATAAATTATTAAAGGAAAACAAATATATCTAATTTTCCACAGCAAATTCGATATTTATATTCTACCCATTTTGTTATACGGCTCGGAAATATGGGTCATAAAATATGTTGAATCCATTGAGAAAGTGTTTTATGTATCTGTTAAAACTGTACTGTACTAAACTGTGCGTAATAAACTGCCTGAAAAGACTTGGGCAGATTGGCAGTCATGTTTGAGTCAAGTCATTCAAACACCAATATGTCTGCCAGCTGACATAGCAGGCGGTATTTCAATATAACCGTTGATAGTTCCACTGTCTCCCATTATTATTAGAATTATGGAGTCATAGTTAGGCTGGACTAACGAGTCTATGCATTGTCCAATCAAAATCGCAATACGAAATCGACATCCGGTTCGTCAACTGCGATTGCAGGACTTACAAAGATTGTGTACCGCCAACATGGCGTCAATAGATATTTTGTATGTCGTTTTATGTTTGATCAAGTGCACACGTGACTTGAGGCACTCTCCAAAGTAAGACCCGTATTATCACAATACAGATTTTGATTATCGGTCAGATCGTCTAGACTAAGCGCCGCCATTTTGTTTGAAGTAAACGCAATTGATATGAGAGGTGGAATCTGATTGGTTGGTTTGGTTGGTTGGTTGGTTGTTTTACGCCGCACTAAGCAATATTCCAGCTATATGACGGCGGTCTGTAAATAATCGAGTCTGGACCAGACAATCCAGTGATTAATATCATGAACATCGATCCACGCAATTGGGATCGATGACCTGCATCAACCAAGTCAGCGATCATGACCACCCAATCCCGTTAGCCTTTTACGGCAAGCATGGGTTGCTGAAGACCTATTCTACCCCGGAATCTTCACGGGTCTAATCTGATTGGTCAATAGAAGGGGCATAGAAGGGACATTACTCGTAATTGGCACTGGTGGCGCTACGATCGAGCCCAGAGATTCCAGCCTAGTTCGGCAAGGGTGAAAACTGGACTTTTATAGTCAGTGAAGCCCCTTGCCTCGGGAAGATGCACAAATTACAACGTTATTACAATTGAGCATGGCCCTTCTTTCTGATTCTGGACTAATCACGGCGTAGGTACATTTTTTGAAAACTTTAATACAGATGTCAAATACAGGACATTATTACAATATTTCAATCCTTCTGGCTATACAATTACTGAAAAACGCCCGCAGATATGAAATATGAACATATACTGGAAGATACTTTTTATGGATGACAACTTCTTTATTATGAGGAACACAGCATGACCTGATGAAGGAGTAAGTATATACTCCGAAACGTTGTGTTCCTCATCCGTAAATTCTCTTACCATGTGCATCACTTCTAAATGCCTTTCAAAGACTTGAACATATATTGTTAATACTCTTCATATATATTCATTCAAATGCGAAAATCAATCCGCGTCTCATCTGAAAACCAACCCAAGCCCTACGACTTCCGGATGTTTATGAGGAGACACGGTATTCAGACGACGGGAAAGCGCAGTTAGGAAGTCGAGCGGAGGTATCTTGATGAATGTTTTATGAACACAAAAGCCCCCGGTCTCAATTACTGCGACACAGTTGACTCTCACGAAGCGGAAAATAAACAAACCATCCCTGTTTATATTCCGCAGTTATATGTCAAGTGTTTTCACGTATTCGTTCAGGTAAATACATCATCTTGAGGGTATGTGGCGTGTAAGCCCGATGTCGCTTTGTGGATCAAAACAAGCCATTTCCTGTCGTATTGATATGACAGGAGGAATGCCAGACATGCTATTCACGCGTGTTCGGGATTTCTCGGGATTACTCGGGATTACTCGGGAATGTTCGTACCGCTTCATTCACGTCTGTAGCACATGCTGATTGGCGCTTTCGTCACCATTCGTATCTTCCGTAACCCAATCGAATGATTTTCTTGGAATGGTCACGAATGCCGATTGTAGTTGAGAATGAAAAATCACTGTCTGTATTAAGCACACCATATCAGCGAAAACACACATGTTATGCAGTATTAAAATATAATATTCGCTGTAAATACCACGTAGAAACAGCTTGATATGAAAACCCGGAATCGTTGCCTTAATGTCTGGTTAAAAGCCGCTAAATTCAAACTGTGGGAATTTAGATGACATATGTGGGAGGTGACTGTGAGTAAGTTGTTTTTTTGTTTTACGCCGCACTCCAATATTACGCCGCAATAGCAATATAACAGCTATATGACGGCGGTCTGTAAATAATCGAGTCTGGACCAGACAAGCCAGAGATTGACATCATGAGCATCGATCCACGCAATTGGGATCGATGACATGCTTCAACTAAGTCAGCGAGCCTTACCACCCGATCCCGTTAGTCGCCTCTTACGACAAGCATAGTCGCCGTTTACGACAAGCAGGGGTTGCTAAAGACGTATTCTACTCCGGATCTTCACGGGCCGATTTTTGTAAACATGTTTAATACTCTTACAAAGTACAGTTTACACCAAAAAAGGATCATATGTGGTTTCATTGTTATTTAAAAAGCTGCCCTGATCCCACAACCAGCGCGTGTGCATCTTATAATGCCAGCTAGAGACCGAGTTGTAGCTGTGGTGTCATAGTGGAGAGGTGTCCGCCATTTATAATATGCTTTATAAATGATTTAATCCCATATTTATTGTTTACTGTCAATCTTCTTTAAGGTTAGGGGCGGTCGGGTAGCCCAGTGGTTAAAGCGTTCGCTTGCACGCCGAAAACCCGGGTTCGACTCCCAACATGGGTACAATGTATGAAGCCCATTACTGGTGTCCTCCCACTGTAATATTGCTGGAATATTGCTAAAAGCGGTCGGGTAGCCAAGTGGTTAAAGCGTTCGCTTGCACGCCGAAAACCCGGGTTCGATTCCCGACATGGGTACAATGTGTGAAGCCCATTACTGGTGTCCTCCCACCGTAATATTGCTGGAATATTGCTAAAAGCGGCGTAAAACCATACTCCCCCACTCACTCAATCTTTAAGGTTAGTGTCTGTTACCTTCTCAAGATCAGACACATTCAAGTCTAGAGTGGGGCTGCGAAATCTAATTTTTTTTTATAGATACGGATTCTTTTCACCGTCTGTTCTCAACCTCTGTTCCGACTGTTAGGGTAATACAGTACTTCTGTATTTGTTTTCCCCATGTGAAAATATGACCATACTACTTAATCAGTACATGTTTTTTTCGGCTTTTGATCAACGGATCCTGATACGGCTAAGGGGCACAATTCTCTACAGCCAGCTAGAGCCTACGACAATACAACAACTTTGACTGCTAAAGTTTTCATCGTTATCTTTAAATCAAATCATTTTTTTTTTCCATATTCTTCCTAAATTTACCTTGGGATGCTTTACAGTTTAAAAAACAATCTTTAAACCATTTTAGACCAGATGTAATAGAAGTTAGACTCGCAGCCAAAGAACAATTCGACAGATATCGCCTTTCTTCGGTGATCTCACTTGACCTTTGAGTATGAGCGCCATCTGGTGGCATTCCTGATCTTCGCCGCTTTCCCGATAAGTCTAGGCCAACCTGGGGTTCTATATATAGATTCACGAGGCGAGAATAACATATCCGCCAGTGAGTTTAGGATTCGTGGCACCGGTATATATACACCATACATCACCAGCAGAACGCAGGGAGCTGAACTCAAAGGCAAAAGTACATCGCGATTATAAGCTGAGTGTGTTTGGTCTCCTGACCATTACATATGAGGAATACAAATGTATAATGCGAGCCTTTGGCGAGGACAAAGACGTCTACATACGGTGATAAACTACGGTTATAACGAACTCGAAGGGACCACTAGTTTATACTTCGTAATAACCGTAGTTCGTTTTAAGCATATAAACAGCATTTATACAACAAATGGTCGAGACTAAAAATAAGTTCGTTATATCGGTCAGTTCGTTATAAGCGTGTTTGTCATAACCATAGTTTACTGTATTATATAATTTTGCTCATGTTGTTTCCATATCATTACAAATTACATTTGTTTCAAAATGACATCGTTTGAATATACATCCTTTGAATCAGGAATGTACCTTTGCGTTTTTTACTTAGTTTTCATGTATATGCAGTCCATAGGTTATTGCCACTCTTTTGCCATGGAATTTTACACAATAAATATCTTTATCTTTCCTTTACATTGTAAACCATTCTTAAACGTTTGAGCCATAGTCACATTCACTAAAGGAACTTTTGTGTAGGAATACAATGTCTGAGAGAACCGTCCAATTAAACAAAAGCAACAAGACTTGCATGTTTGTTTGATTAAGGATTGCGATTCAAGGAAACGTCGGTCTTAACGCTTTTGTATCTTTGGGCAATATCATTTCCAGTAATTTCAATAGGTGGAACTTATTATAAGTAGTTCCTCATAGGTGAACTCATTTGAATATTTATCGGACAGGTATTTCATATTTATGACCCTTTTCATAATATTTCAAAATATATTTTGGAGGAATGTAACAGTTGGGTATGGAACAGTGCCAAGTGCTAGAGAGAATATGAATTTGTATGAATCTTATTCTTTTACGAATACAATCTTTCAGAAAGACTATCGGGTCCATTTCCAACCTACTTAACAATAATACACTTAAATCTTAAAAGAAGCAACCCAGCGAGTATCTTTTGCCTTTAAGTATACAGTGATTTCTAGTAACTGAATATCAAAATTAACATTAACAAAATTCAAATTGAGTACTAAAAGCTGAGATAAACGAAATTTTGAATGTTTCAGATAGATTTTTTATTATTCGAAAAATATCAAAGGCATAGGCGCGGACGTCACAGAAAGCAATAAGGTCGAGGTCACCTAGATATGAAACTCGATCCTGATTGGTTCCATGTTTATCACGGAAGTTAAAGCCTAACAAGGGAGTATGCCTGACAGTGTCACAGTGGTCATGTATAGCATATCTGTCTCCTAGCGGCAATAGGATGGTCGTGTTTTATCGGTTTATGTCCAAATTGCATATTGCACAATAATACACGGAACAGAACATCAGCACTACACTGAATGACTCTATTTCTATGAGAGACAAATGCCTTGATTTACATAAAATTCATGCTCGAGCGATTTTATGTCTTTATTTCTGTGAAGTAAGCGTGTACATTAGGTTCTCTGGACATATTACAAACAGTGCTTGTACGCAAATTTAATGCTCGTGACAGTGATATTAAACTTGGATATGTAAATGAGAACCGTTTAACAATTTATATTACAGTATTTAATAAAACAAATTTATGAAAAGAAGGATCCAATGTAAGCAAATGTCACCACTTACATCAAGATGTTGGACACGGGTATACATATATACAACACATATATTTAACCACACATATAACTGGAAAGCAGATCATCGCATGGCATAAAAATATATCTTATTTCAAACCGCTGAGCAAAACCAGTAAATCCAGAAAAGCACGTCAGTTCGACTTCGAGTTGGGAACGTCTGGGAACGTCTACAACTAGTTAAAGGACAATCCTCCTATACTCAAACATATATTTGAAATCCGGACCGATAAAATCTGCAAACGTCTTGCACACACTACATACCCATACAAAAACACCCGCACACAAACACTATATGTGTGTATACATGTGTGTGTGTGTGTGTGTGTGTGTGTGTGTGTGTGTAATATCTCTTATATTATATGAATTAATAATAAAATAATATTATTAGGAAGCATTTAGGACTCTTGAATAACCGGTTGTTTAAATTGAGTAAATCAGAAAGCTAAACTTTGGACTTTTGCAATATATATATAGTATATATGGTAGTATAAATATATATATATATATATATATATATATATATATATATATATATATATATATATATATATATAAAGCACAGTAAAGTTCTAACTCTCAGGCACAATATAGTAATAATTAAGTAAGTGGAGTAAGATTGAACACAGTTTTAATAGGCTAGCGCTTTCAACCAGTTATGGCCTGATGAGACTCGTACGTGGTACGAGTTGAAAGCGCTAGCCTATTAAAACTGTCTAGCATATCTTGTTTATTATTGATCGTTTTAGACTCTCGTTACCCCACGTGGTGTGGCACAGCTTTTATTATATCGTATCTTATTGTACTTGGCTTGTATTTTATCTGAGGTGCGACTGGAATAAAGTATGTGTCTACAAGACCTATCTGTTGGCGCATGAACCAACCTGAAGTTGTTTACATGGGCTCGTGGCTGTGTCAAGGCTAAAGGTGTTAGTCAGATCACAGCTGTCATAACACGTGTACATAACACCTGTCAGTGCACCTTGATTGACAGATCGTCTCAGGGAGACCGGCGCAGACAGGAGTAGCATCCGTTTTTCTCGCAGTAATCAGTAATTAGTCGGGAACCCTGCGATTACTGGAGGGGCGTGTGCACTTTAAAAATCATTACTCCGCACTCAAAGAATACTTCTACATGGTTTTATGTTTCAAAATATAATTTTATTTTAAACTTTTAAAAATAAACAAATATATTTCGCACAATACACAACTGCTGATGGGTGTCAAAGACATGTTAAAATCAATTAATTTGCTTTTTTGTCTAAAATTTACATTCAAACATGGCAGGGGGCAAGTGATTATAATTTCCTCTTTAACGAACTAATTTATTTTGACACAACGGTCCTGAACCACAGATTATTGTTGACAAAATTTTGCCAGAATGAGTGATGGTTAATGGGCATAATCAAATTTAACAACAGTTTACAACAATTTACAATTACATCGAAAAAACAAACTCGGTATACTTTTATTTGTCCCCTCAGTCTATTATGCTTTCAAGAACACCCAAAATGAATACAAGTTTGCTATCAAGTCTTGCGAAGTGAGAATTCATAATATCGGATTCAATGTCAGAATGAAGTGACACTAGTTATAATATTCATTGCAACAGCGTTTTTCAAGTGAAAAAACTTTCAGGGCGCCCTCGGGTCAACGGGGAGTTTTTTTTACCGTGCCATTAGCACCTAAATACAGAGATTTCCGAACCTTGAGAGAGTTGATAACTGGTACCCGATTAGTCTGTCTTACAGACCCTGATACAAATATATATCAAATAAAGCCCATGCAAGTCTATAATGTTTGGCAAGTCTAGATTACTGCAGTATCATCTGAAAATGAAGAGAGTAACTGGGCTCCCTTTTATTATATTTTTATTAAGATAACTGAACAACTGTTTTTTTCTGTACGATATGTTCATTTCAGAGACTAGATGTTAGTCTAGTACCCGATAACTGGCCATAGCCTTGCTCCAAGGCTGTACTGACAGATAAATCCATGGATGTGTAGTAATTCTATCTTCCTAATAGGCAAGTCTAGATATGTGGACTGGACTCCAGCCTCTTATAAGGACAGCTTGTTCTTATTATTTACATGATCTAGAAATTATGAATTAAGCTGACAATTATTGCATTAGAGACCTGTGCAAGTCTAAACAGGCCATAACGACCTGGTATCCTGAGATCCTGGAGACTTTAGAACGTGCTCAACTAATACTAACATTTAGTCTCGGAAATAATATTGTTTGAGATTATCTGGTTGAATTATCTTCTGAAATATAACACAAAAGAGACTAAAGAATCTCGTCATTTGCCTGAAATTGTAAAGACTTGCTTGGGAGTTTTTCGGATAGCTTAGTTTGAAGGTCGGTATGAGAAAGTATTGTTTTTTTTACAAAAAGAAATGCACCTTCTCGCATTTCAATAATATCTTTTCAACTTGCAAATTAAAGATAGAATCGAGGTTGTTGGTAAATAAACATAAATATCATAAAAAAACAAGTAAACATGAACTGTTAAAATGACAGAAGCCGAATTTCATCAACTGGAACCAACACTGGTTGCCTAGCAACCAGAACGATGCGACGTTGGACTGATAAACCGGGGTCTACATCTGTTCCAGACATCACCCATTTAAATGCCTGGTGAGTCACGTGACCTATGGCGTTCACGTTTACCAGATGCGATGGGCGATAGAAATGATGAATTTCCTGTGAATTTGTTGAGAGGCCCAAACCATGCGCCTTATCTAAGGAATTAAAGATTAAAATGCCTCTCCACATATTTCCCATGTCAGCCTCGGTGTTAAAGTGAGACGGGTTTGTGTGGCATATCGACATGAATTTGGATGAGAAAGCTAAAAATTTCAACGCCGTTCCATTGAAAATGAAATATCAGAATCCATGAAGCCATTTTCAGTTAAAACGTTACGCTAAGTTTGTATTATCCTTGAATAGGGTTGAAACTACTATGAACAGTTTGACTCCGCGTGAAAGGTTGATTCTTGACAATCCTGTCGTTTTCACAGCGCAAGGACTAAATGAGTACTGCTAAATGCAACTCAACGATCAGGGTGTTAATTCTCCATTCTATTATGAGAAATATCGTCGCCTAATTCGCCACTAAAGCTTGATATCGGAAGTGACGTCACTCTTTCTATAGTCCCTATAGCTTGGCCAAGGATTTCTCTCGCACATGAGAGCATTTTGATTGGCCGACTATTTTTAGTATCGGTCATTCGTCAGCGTTTCATATTGAAGCTATGGAAGGGAATGGATTATACTATAGGGTAATATTGAGAATGGTTAAACGACGCTTTTGTATCACGTGGTGCATGAATGAGTTTGGGTTCTTAAAACTTTTAGCAATATTCTAGCGGTAGGGGACACCAGTAATGTAGGGAATCGAACTCGTATCCTTGGGGTAACAAGTAGACGCATATACCGCGAGGCTACCCCTTTTCCCAAATAACGCTAAGGATGAGGATCTGCATATAAAAATTATGATGATAAATGTGTATTTTTAAAACTTAAAGCGTGTCAGTAAGCGATTGAATGTCACTGCAGAGCCATGGATATTCTTGCTATCTCACAGCGACCTGTAAATAGTCGAGTCTGGACTAGACAAACCATTTATTGATATGATCAACACTGTCTACATTGTCGGGGTGTGACAGGCAATCAAGTGATCAAAGTCACGTGACAAGCTACATGCATGTATCTAGCCTCATTTTGAACATGGGTGACTGGACATCTGCTCAAACACGGACTTTCTAAATGTGGTAGGGGCGCTCGTCACTTCCGTTTCCCCTATGGGTACAATTTATGACTCCCTTTTCTGATGTCCCCCGCCGTGATGTTGATGTAATAGTTCTAAAAACGACGTAAACCATATTCCAAACTCTTACATGCAGTAGTTAAATTTTACTTAAATGGCAAAACGAAATCACTGTCATCGGACACGGATGAACAATCGGCCCCCATCATAAATATTTATCATTACGAACAGTGTGATCACGCTGTGTAATCTCGCAGTACGTTCTGCGAGATTTGATAAGATATCGAGATGGCTTTTTGTTAAACTTCATGAAGCGTATCGTCATGAAGCTTGCTACACATTGACATGTCTGCCGTGCCTATATACGAAATACATTATGAATATCGTTTTACGCCGCTTTTAGAAATATTCCAGCAATATCAGGGCATAATACACCCTAAACGACACTTTCAACCAAGATAGGGAATCGAACCCGTACCTTTGGCGTGACCATTAGGCTAACCCACAACCCCTAAATAAATGGACTGTGTATAGAATATACATACATATACGAGTTGCTTATAATAATTGGAGCCTGTATTCGCCGTTATGCCAACTATAACGTGATGGCAATCCTCCTTGATTACACAGTGAATCATATCTCCATTCTGTTATGGCGAATATTACCATAGATCATAGAATGGAGTTATAAAACACTGGGTTGTCGGGATGGGTGGACATATGTTATTGTGCAATATGAGTCATTGTCTCATGACTTATTTTTCCATAGATAATTCGAGGAATTCTTATGGGCGGTCGTAATGGCCGTCAACAATAACAATAAACTTCAACCGGAATCAAACATCCATCATCCAACATCCGGGTATATATGTTTTAACTTATATACGCCTAAAACATAAGTACTAGTTCAAACATGACATAATACTGACTCTAACATGACATAATACTGACTCTAACATGACATAATATTGGGTCAAACATGACAAATACTGGGTCAAACGTGACAAATACGTGGTCAAACATGATATAAAACTGAGTCAAACATGATATAATATTTGTTCAAACATTATATTTACTGGGTCAAACATGAATTAATACGGGGTCATACATGACATATTACCAGGTCAAACATGACATATCACCATCATATTAATGATGCGTATATGTCAAATATGAAATTTGATCAAAGTCACATGGTAATGATGAGCACGACATTGGTCACAGTTTCACCGGGAGTATCGACATGAAGCCACTTGGTGGAAACCTGTAGCTGATCATGGCCTCTTCCCGATAGCACTGTCGCAATGGAGGATGTTCCTAGTCCGCTTTACCTCATCGATGTGTTCTATATAAAACTATTCTCACACATCAGAGAGATGTAATTTGAATAACATTTTGTTTCAGAGTCAAATATGCACCCAGAATGCCCAATGGCGTTACAGTATTTCTCGCAACGTTGACTTCAACAACCATAAACCTATATTTAGACTTTTAAAGTAACTTATATATTCAGACTCGAACATAAAACGATGTCCTTGACCTTTGGGGTCTCATTTTTCAATGCTATACACATCGTGCTAGCCTTGCTTCAAGGCTGTACTGAAAGAAAAGTCCGTGGATGTGTAGTATTTCTATCGTCCTAATAGCCAAGTCTAGATGTGGACAGTGAGGAATCCAGTCTCTTATAGGAACAACATTTTATTTACATAATGTAGGAATTATGATTTAAACTAATAATTATTGCCTTAGAGAACTGCGCAAGTCTAACGTCGTGCCAGAAAGAGCAATCGAGCCCTATCAAATAGCCAGGTGCCCTAGACTCTTGATAATATTAGCTTACACGGACGAAACAGCCCAACGTTCGTTCAAGCGAGACAACACGAGATTGTACCACGTGTCAGTGTTTATGTTATTATCTTGTTTATTTACACCTGACCCGTCACAATCAACTGGTCACGTGGTTAAGTCACCTTGGGACATATCTGCTTCCTGATCAAATGGGGCTCCTCATGGGTGGGCATATTTTGTAATTATATTGAATGTTGGAACTGAGAAACATGACATCCCGAATATGATAAAACAACGTTTATTAATATCATCCACCCGAAGTCACAGTTACTAAAACGTTGAACACTTTCAAGGTCGATCGGGATTTACGTCCCGATCGACCTTAAAAGAGTTCAACTTTTTTGCAACCGCGAGCGTATGCTAGCCATGTTCAGTATGCTGACGTCAAGCAACTCACGACTCCACTTATCCCTGTGTTTGGAATATGACTGTACGAGATTAGCATCAACATTTTAACGGGACTGAGCTGGGTGATATAGCTGGGAATACAGAACAGTATATCTTTATTTGACTTGGCTCATTCCATGGGGGGCGGTCGGGTAGCCTA
Organism: Haliotis rufescens; assembly: GCF_023055435.1. NCBI lineage: Eukaryota > Metazoa > Mollusca > Gastropoda > Lepetellida > Haliotidae > Haliotis > Haliotis rufescens. The sequence goes on from NW_025963902.1 coordinate 895,470, forward strand.
GTGGTTAAAGCGTTCGCTCGTCACGCCGAAGACCCGGGTTCGATTCCCGACATGGGTACAATGTGTGAAGCCCATTTGTGGTGTCCCCCGCCGTGATATTGCTGGAATAATGCTAAAAACGGCGTAAAACCATACTCACTCACTCACTCATTCCATGGCCCCTGATCACGATACAACAGGATTCACAATGAGGCGTCCGGGGATGAACAAAACCTTTTCTTAATTTGAGAATGAATAAATCTTATATTGTACAATAAAGCAAGTATTTACCCAAATCTACTGACGTTATTTCTACATTTCCTTTGAAACGTTTAATAACGTTTGGTCTGAGCCAATATTTCTTAATGAACAATTTACAACATATCAGTCATTGGACTAACATATACAAAATTATTCTCATCGTCCAATTCATGATACCAAGACAATGATCACAATTTCTTAGTTCTCTTTGTCTATTACTGAATCGTTCTCTTTCAATGTTTAATTTCTGTACAGCGATTCCATAGTTTGTAATTGCCATAAAAACTAGCGAGAACGGTACCTTAACGTCTTAGTCTATATCTAACAAACGAACGTGCACTTGTTCAGATGTAAGAAACTTCAGATTAAATCCCTGTCATATATAGTTGTGATTTTCAACCAAACAATAATTTCGTTAGATACTTATATTGTACACACTGGTATCATTCGCTGTTTCCAGGGAAACTGTGATAATTGTTGATGTGACTGGTAAAATAGTTATCACACAGGATGAAGTTGAAATATCGGTTTGGGCAAAAGGCGGGTCGGGCGCTGTGATTCGTCCTTGAGTGATATTGAGAAACAACAGACCTTGTGCCATCATAGATTTTTAAATCAGTCTGCTACGCGAGTGTTCAACACGGGGCCATCGACGACGGAAACAAAAGCAGTTATGAACAATTTGCAGATATAACAGAAGCAGATATAACATTATTAAATATCAGTGCTGTGTATTGCTCGCAGAACGGTGTTAATGGCGGATTGAAGAATAATCACTTGTGACGCGCTAATGTCAGACTTGAATGAACTTGAATCTATATATAGATGACAACACAGGGTGTTCCAGCTTCTTTTCTTTTCTTTTTTTTCAAATCGAGAAAAGTGAGCCCCGTTTGACAGCTTAAATGTATTGTTGGTATCAATTCATCAACTTGTTCGTATCATTTTATCACATTGTTTCGAACAATGTGACCTTTACATTTCCAACAGCTGTTTAGTTACATTAATTGTCAAGGATATTATTATGTTGATAGACACAGGATGTGAATATTTGACAGCGTTGCTTGGACACTGTGTGAACAAAAGTGAGGGTTTGAGGTTTAACATGGGTAATACAGAAGTACGAAGTATGTGCTGTGATCCTACCTGTGATTATCACCGTCTTCCCCTCCATCTTATTGCGGCTTGGGTTGTCCGTCCCCCATCTGATGTAGACACGGAGGAGGACGACAAATAGGATGATGCAAGAGACAACGACAGTGGCGACAAGCGCCGAGAAGACGTCCTCAACAACTTCCTTGACTTCGTCGATGTTCTCCTCCAGTTCATCGACTTTTAAATTTTTCATCGACATCTTGTTTTGTTGAGATCAAACTTTACTCTCCGTGATCTAGGCTTGATCGACACACCTTTAAAGCAGGTGACGTTATCGCCTGCTCGAGCAGACGACAGTTAGCAAAGTCGTCTGCTGGTGTCAGACGACACACCTGTGTGTAGCAGACGACACCTGAAGTCAAGGTGGTGCAGGTTATGGGTTGTAGCGTCCAGGTTGAGGGAACAGGGTGGGAGAGATCTCGTCTGCTCCGGGAGACTACCCGCGCCTTAGTCCAACCAAAGATCTTTTGAAGAGAGAAGATAAGTTCGGCACAACCCCTCGGTGTAGATCACGTTACCTATGTAGCACGTGACTCCATGGAGATGGGAGGAAACAGGGGCACAAGCTGGTTCTGTGAGATCTGCCACAGCAGCATGTGTAGAATAGGCTGAGGAGTGCCCGAAGTTTTATTACATCGGAATCCTCCCCTCCCCGGTCTCTCATCACCCCCCGGCCTAACCCTCCCGGGGTCCCAAAGTTCACGCCTCACCCCTCGCTCAATCCTAAGCGTCAAGTTTTATCTTTGTCTTTTGTTACTTACTGGTCCGTAGGATTTCAGTTCCTTTTTCTTACCTCAACAAAAGCACGCGCTGATTTTGTGTAAAGATAACTAAAACAGTATCGCTCAGCAGGAGATAGGAAAACGAGTGTTGTCACGAGAGAAGATGACGCATATCAGACGTGTTTCCTGGCAACAGAGTTAATGTTAAAATCGGAAGAGAATAATATTTGTTCAAACAGGCACCGAAACATATCAGTGTCATAACAACGTAAGTTCAGCTCAACGGTGTGCGTTATCAAAGAGTTACAAAATTGTAAATAATCCTTGTGTTAAGCGTTACGTCAACATGCAATCTACATTGCTTGGACTGTGTCGGTCAAAGATGTTTTCTCGGGAATGTGGTACTCTGACAGATACAGGCACACAGAAGCAGTGATTGTGCCTCTGCTCGAACCGTCTATCATACAGATCCTAAAACAAACAAGTCTAGATTACTGCAGTATCAAATGAAGAAAGTATCTGGGCTCCTTTTTATTATAGTTTATAAATATGATTTAACAACTGTTTTTTTTCTTTAAAATGCGTCCATTTCAGAGACTAGATGTCAGTCTGTGCAGTGGGCAGTTTATTGCACAGTAAAGGTAAAGGGAATTATTAACCTAGACTTGCATAAGTCTGTTAGAAAATGATAAGTAGTTCAGATCATAACTAGATTATATCAATGATTAGTCCAAGTTGTCCCATAAAAGACCGATTATGTCCGACCTGCATATCATAAAAAAAGAATTACTACGCACATCCATGGACTGTTTATTCAGTATAGACTTGGAGTAAGGCTTGTATTAACCCAAGTAATTGTAGCTGGTTTATATCCTTGTAGGGTCAAGGATCAGGCAGGAGAACGTCTTTATGTAGCCGTGTTCCATGCTCCGCGAAGTCTGTCATAAGACCCTGAAACAAATATATCCAATACAGCCCGCGCAAGTCTATAATAGTTGGTAAGTCTAGATTACTGCAGTTTCCTTTTTTCTATTTTTTTTATGTTCTCTACAATAGTAAGGTACAATACAGGTAGGCATATAGTCAGGTAAACACAGCTGGGCCAATCGTGAGGTACAATACAGCTGGGCTTACAGTAAGGTTCAATACAGCTGGGCTTATAGTAAGGTAAATACAACTGGGCTTATAGTAAGGTTCAATACAGCTGGGCTTAAGTAAGGTTCATTACAGCTGGGCTTATAGTAAGGTACAATACAGCTGGGCTTATAGTAAGGTTCAATACAGCTGGGCTTATAGTAAGGTACAATACAACTGGGCTTATAGTAAGGTTCAATACAGCTGGGCTTAAGTAAGGTACAATACAGCTGGGCTTATTGTAAGGTACAATACAGCTGGGCTTATTGTAAGGTACAATACAGCGCGGCTTATAGTAAGATTCAATACAGCTGGGCTTATAGTAAGGTACAATACAGCTGGGCTTATAGTGAGGTACAATACAGCTGGGCTTATAGTTAGGTAAATTCAGATGGGCTTATAGTGAGGAACAATACAGTTTGGTTATAGTAAGATTCAGTACAGCTGGGCTTAAGTAAGGTTCAATACAGCTGGGCTTATAGTAAGGTACAATACAGCTGGGCTTAAAGTAAGATGCAGTACAGCTGGGCTTATAGTAAGGTCAATACAGCTGGGCTTAAGTAAGGTTCAATACAGCTAGGCTTATGGTGAGGTACAATACAGCTGGGCTTATAGTAAGGTTCAATACAGCTGGGCTTACAGTAAAGTACAATACAGCTGGGCTTAAGTAAGGTACAGTACAGCTGGGCTTATAGTAAGGTTCAATACAGATGGGCTTATGGTGAGATACAATACAGCTGGGCTTATAGTAAGGTTCAGTACAGCTGGGCTAATAGTAAGGTCAAATACAGCTGGGCTTAAGTAAGGTACAGTACAGCTGGGCTTATAGTAAGGTTCAATACAGCTTGGCTTATAGTAAGGTACAATACAGCTTGGCTTAAGTAAGGTACAGTACAGCTGGGCTTATAGTAAGGTTCAGTACAGCTGGGCTTATAGTGAGGTACAATACAGCTGGGCTTATAGTTAGGTAAATGCTGCTGGGCTGATAGTAGGGTAAATACATCTTATAGTATGCCAAATACAGCTAGGTTCACGGTAAAGTAAATACAGCTGAGTTTGTGGTATTAAAAGTAATAACAGGTGGGCTTATTCTGAGGTAGATACAGTTTTACCTATGTGTCAGATCGTCACACTACAGATTCTGTGTTCGATTGTCCGTGCGGCGACAGCCCAGTTAGGGGGAAATCGCTTTGTTAGTCAAACAAAGTCCGTGCGGTACAAAGACTAGAAGGAAGCGCACATACAATCCCCCAATATACCTATCATGTTTGACGGTAGGGTGCCCGCCTGGTAGCCTCTGCACACTTGTTACATCTTGCCACCATGTCCCTGAATAAATCATAGTCTGTTTTAAACTTCCTATTCAGATCATTATCTAAAGAAAACATATCTAATTTTTTATTAGAAATTACCTGCCTTTTTGAGTATCCAACCAAACTTGGGCCTAATTAAGAAAATTCCATACTGTACTTTAAGGTATAGTCTGTCATACAGACCCTGAAACAAATACAATGTATACCCAATACAACCAATGGTTCTATGTGCTCCTTTTTTATATTTTATTAAACTATAATTCAACAACTGTGTTTATCTGTAAAATATGTTCATTTGAGAGGCTAGGTGTTAATCTATTCCAGGTACCGCCCCTTGAAGGACAAACGAAAAGCAACGCTGGAGCTGGTGACGTCCAATGAATAAAGGTGAAAGTACGTGGCACATGTGCACATGTTACAAATCTACAAGTCACGTTAGCGGTGTACACATTTGGGGCTAGAACACCATTCAGACTCGCCCGGGTCGAGGTTACGTGTCTATGACTTGCACACATTTGTATCACCAAAATTCGATATTTAATCTGTCGCCAGGTGTCGCCATGTGTCGCCAGATGCGTGGATTTCGGTGTTGGGGATCGCTTCAATACTTGAAAGGTTATGTTATTCTCCAGACGCCATTCAATACCTATACATATTTGTTTACATCTAGATTATGCCCTTGTGTAATCTAATATCTAATTTACTATAGATCACATGATGGTTGATCCCTATTACCTCTACTCGCGCTACAATCATAAGTTCATTGGGACCAGTTCGATTCCCAATATATCACGTGGGAAAGGGAATAAGCCGAGAGTGGATGTACCCCATTTTCGTGTTACTTATTCACGCGGGACCACCTATAGGTTACCGAGATACAGTTGCCACGTATGCCTGAGTATTCCTGCGTCATGCTTTCACGATAGTCTGTCTCCAAGACCTTAGAGAATAAATAAAAATAGGAGTCCAACTCAAGTCTAAAATGATTTGGCAAGTCTAGATTGCCCCAGCAGTCGGCAGTACCCTGAAATTGAGAAATGTTCTGGGGCTCCATTTGGATATTATTATTTATTTTTGTACACATGCATTTTTGAATAAGATCGGTTTATTTCTGGGACTACATGATATATATACGGGTAAAGTTGAGTAAGACGGTGAAACCAGCGTCAGCTTCGCGAAACCACACGGAGAAAAAAAAGTAAATTCTGCTTACTTATTAAGTAAAAGCAGCAAAAGGTTCGTAAACAGCGAGTTTACTATCCTGCCTTGTAGATTGCACGGGACAGCGGTGGAGAGAAGGGGTATCCTATGTAGAGGGGAATGTCCGAGTGACACTCCATTCCTTAAAATGTAGCCAAGGCCCCCCGGATAATCCTTAAAGGCTAAAACAAAAGATTATGTAAATATTGTTGTTACTATAACAATGTTATGTATTTAAAGCCATTAGATTAACAGTTGAAGAGAAAAGAAAAATCAGGTAAACATAATATCCTTGTTCAGGTCTCTGTATTTATTATCACCCCCGTCAGCATGTATTTACAACATGCATGGAAGAGATTGATTAAGTGCTAGATAAGGGCCCCGACAGACCCGTGAAGATCCGGGGTAGAATATGTCTTCAGCAACCCATGCTTGCTGTAAAAGGCGACTATGCTTTTCGGGCTCGCTGACTTGGTTGATGCATGTCATCGTATCCCAAATCCGTGGATCGAGGCTCATGATGTCAATCACTTGAGTGTCTGGTCCAGACACGATTATTTTACAGACCGCCATCATAAAGCTGGAATATTGCTGAGTGCGGAGTTAAACAACAAACCAACTAACCAACCAACCGATTGCGTGGATCGATGCTTTGTTGCCAATCACTTGATTGTCTGGTCCAGACTCGATTATTTTACAGACCGCCGTCATATAGCTGGAATATTGCCGAGTGCAGCGTTTAACAACAAACAAAACAATAAATGATGCGGGAGGAAAGCCTGGAGTGATGCAAGAGCGGACGGTTCCAATCCCGGCCGCATTTTACCAAAAGACAGAAAAGGTGGTACTTGTTGACGACAACAGAACAGAACAATTTCCATTTTTATTCGCATGAAAAGAAGGATTTTACAAACATTTTGTCACTTGAGTATTGACTTCTGTTTGGATACTAGTTAAACTGAGAACAACACACAATAATGGCAAAACTTTGCACAGACTCTGTAGGATATAAATCCCTTTGAAACATGTTCGTCCACGTTCAAGTACAGGTCGAAACAAATGAAAGAGTATCCTAGTTATATGGCACATGCAGAATTAAGTTTATCTCAATCGGGTTGATGCAGGTTATTGTTTTAAGTGTACTATCAACCTTAAGGGATGGGAAGCCACAGACAACCCATGGGTAGAAAACAGGCAATGGTCTCCAGTGGGTGAGTGAGTGTGGTTTTACGCCGCTTTTAGTAATATTCCAGCAATATCACGATGGGAGGACACCATAAATGGGCTTCACACGTTGTACCCATGACGGTTATCGAACCCGGGGTCTTCGGCGTTACGAGCGAACGCTTTAACCACTACGCTACCCCACCGCCCCTCAATGGTCCCCAAAACTGTGACTCTGTCGATAGGCACCCCCACCGAGAGGATTTTGGTATTTTGGACTCCTCCCTTTAAAACATTCTGGATCCGCCCCAGGACATGATGAAACACAAGTATTTAATGACGTAGAAAGACGTGAACGGGATATATTTTACAAAGTCGTCTTCCGATTTTACCAGAAGACAAATTTTGGCGAACTGTTCTCTCAAGTTTTGTAACGAAATATGAAGACAAACAACATAAAAAAATATCGGTTTTAAAAGTTGCTTTTTCAATAAAATTACTTTCATCATGGAACACACATTATGTTTGTTATGTATATATTACTATTTATAGTTTTTTTTCTACCTATCCCTTGATATTTTTACGGTGTTTTTTTCGTCAAAAATGTCAGACAATATTTTCAGAGAAACATTTTCTGAAAGAGTGAGAAAGAGAAAATGTTCTGAAACTACGCTATGTATATACTCTTAAAAAAAACAACCCAAAAATGAAAAGGAGTGAAATCGTTAATATATGACACTGTTGCCGAATCCAAACAAAATTAATAGCGAAAATGAATTCGTCATTTCTGCATGGATTGGGATTGATTTGTATGGAAAGAAAGCGGTACTGCAGAAGTTTGATGAAAAAATCGCAAAAACACAACCACGTGAGAGACCGGCGCTGAAACACACTGACACAACATGCACGAGCAACATCACTTGTTGGGTTATAAAAACGTTGGGTTTTCATTTGCATGCCATCACAATTTTACAGCAGTTGAACAGCGAAAGCATGTCACGTCTGATGAAATCCCAACCCAACAACGCCATCGACCGACTGCAAACAGGAGAATCATCTTCAGCTGTAGCCAGGTAGCACAAAGCACCATTACAAGACTGTGGAACCGTTATCAGACACACGGGACAACACGGGACCATTCCCAGATCCAGTCGACCATGTATCACTAATAGAGAGAGAGAGAGAGAGAGAGAGAGAGAGAGAGAGAGAGAGAGAGAGAGAGAGAGAGAGAGAGAGAGAGAGAGAGAGAGAGAGAGAGAGAGAGAGAGATTCTTTATTTCCTCCAGATGCCATTCCGAAGATTACAATGAAAAAATATTCAATTACAAGCAGTTAACACAATAAAAAAAAGGCATAACATACTTACAATTACACACAGTTTATCAAATTCAGATTACGTAATTCAAATTACGGGCTGAAGGTATTCGCGGTAGACGACCAGTTCGATGTCATTCTGACGAACCTGCACCGTCGGCTGCTACGTTAATGGTGTCATGGTCAGAGTTTGGCCACAACTTCGATGGAGATAAGTTTGGTTCAGTGACGAGTCACGTTTTATGCTTCGCCGTGCGGATGGTAGGCGTCATGTTGTATACAATAAGTGGACAGATTTGGTGATGGTAGTGTGATGATGTGGGTAGCCATCTCCTACACTGGTAGAACAGATTTGGTGCTCGTTCTGGACAATTTTAACAGCACAATGTTACACAGATGAAATTCTTTGGCCACACGTCCTTCCCATTATGCATCACGTGAACGTCATTTTCCCAGAAGACAAAACTCGACTTCAAATGGCAAGACTGACAACAGGCTTTTTCAGGAATCACAACATCCAGGTCCTGTCTTGGCCCTCCAGATTTAAACCCAATCGAACATGTATGAGATTCACTGGATAAACATGAGCAACAACCACAGAACCTCTGACAGTTGGCACAAGTACTGCAGGCAGACCAGGTGAACATTCACTAGGCCACGTTTCGATTGCTTCTATGAGACGACGATGCCAGGCAGTTTTGGACTCTGGTGGCCATACAAGATATTGAGAACAGATGTCCTTCGCCTTAAATCTTCTGTTCCGTGTGTGGGTCATTGCCAGTGATGTGTGCCCATTTTGAGCGATCGATTACAATCTATTGATTATTTATATGATGTATAGAATATACATCTAAAATCACTTTTGTGTTTCTTTTTTTGCAGAGTATATGTTTTGGGGGTGAGAAAATTGTGGGTAATGGTTGAACATGATACTAAACCGAGCCGATAGTTTGAAGCAAAAACTCCTTAATAAGCACATCGTCAGCGGCAGCTCGCGTTGACTCGAGGCATGCCCATTGTCCCGACGTGTTAAAACTGTTTGCTCGGCTAGCCGCCCATTCAAGTCCCTCAGGCCACCATTAGTCCAGCGCGTGCGTCTTCCATTCATACAGCGGGTCATTATAGGACCGATTTGTACGGTATATTGAGGGGCGCCATTCTGTAAGTGTTCTGGTTGTTTAACGCCACAGTATTCTAGGGGCACCATTCTGTAAGTGTTCTGGTTGTTTAACGCCACAGTATTCTAGGGGCGCCATTCTGTAAGTGTTCTGGTTGTTTAACGCCACAGTATTCTAGGGGCGCCATTCTGTAAGTGTTCTGGTTGTTTAACGCCACAGTATTCTAGGGGCGCCATTCTATAAGTGTTCTGGTTGTTTGACGCCACAGTATTCTAGGGGCACCATTCTGTAAGTGTTCTGGTCGTTTAACGCCACAGTATTCTTGGGGCACCATTCTGTAAGTGTTCTGGTTGTTTAACGCCACAGTATTCTTGGGGCACCATTCTGTAAGTGTTCTGGTTGTTTAACGCTCCAGTATTCTAGGGGCACCATTCTGTAAGTGTTCTGGTTGTTTAACGCCACAGTATTCTAGGGGCACCATTCTGTAAGTGTTCTGGTTGTTTAACGCCACAGTATTCTTGGGGCACCATTCTGTAAGTGTTCTGGTTGTTTAACGCCACAGTATTCTAGGGGCACCATTCTGTAAGGAATCGAGTTCTTTTTTAATCTAAGTATCACGATGCCACACGACCAACCAGTCACTGAGTGAGATCATCTCATTCGCTTAGTCGCTACTACAACAAACACTCATTCTAACCCAAGGCGATCATTATTGATCATTTGGGATCATCTAGATATAACTAGCTTGCTGAATAAATAGAATCTTCATGTGCGCCAGGGGTGCAACTGCATCCTGATATCATACAGGTATTTTTGCTGTTATTTGCAGATGAAATCGTCCTTTTGCAGATGCTATAATAATTTGTGATCGATATGTACATTTTAGACGAAAATATATACCCAAAAGGTTTTACCCGAAACCCCTCCATACATACGTTTAATATTTTAATGGCATCAAATAATGTATTAATCATTCAAAATCTATCCGTATTCATTTACAAAGCAATGAAACGACGTCTTGTGTAAATCACCTAAAATTTACTTTTTGTATCATAATGTTTCTCTCTCACTGTATACTCTGTAATGTATAATGGGCCTGTGGCCTACAATAAAATGAATAAAGACTACATATATATAGATATATAACACGGAGTTAATATTGGCTTTTGAGAATACATTTCCTGACGATCTGACTGTGAACTTAAGTCTTAACTGAAGAAATTCATCAAGAAATACGAGTGGATCTATTCAAGTATCAGAATATCATCGAACGCACCAGTGTTCTTGTTGTTGCTCTTGTTTTCATTAATTGCGTTTCTGTCTAGAGACCCGTGAAGATCCGGGGTAGAATAGGTCTTCAGCAGCCCATACTGTCTAGACTGGATGAATTACATTGACATCCCTGGAATATTCCTGTTTCGGTAAACAGTATTCACTCACTCACTCACAAGGTTGTATGGTTAAGAGTGTGACTAAAATTCAACAACGATTCAAGTAACATATTGTTTGTGCTTTGCCATTTTCACCAGTGAGTGAGCCAGCTGTGGATGATCAACGGCCCACGTTGTGGAGGTTTGATGATATACATTACTTCAAATAATCATAAAAAACACCAGGAGCTTGGGATCCGTAATCCACACAGTGACTGTTTAACAAGCAATGTCATAATATAATAATGAAGCTAATAATAAATATAGATGCAAGCAGCAATTGCGGGCTCCACTTCACAGTCAGAACCAACCGAAGACAAAGCTGTGAAGTGGCAGTACTGGCTCGTCTGAAGAAAGACTTGTCACTTCTTCCTAAACTCAGCTGATCTAATCTATCTCACAATAGGAGTAATGGCACTGTCACCATCTGATAGCCAACTATCGAAAACCCTGTGCTTTGTTTCATAATCATTTAATAATGATAATACACGGTACCAAATATTTACAAGGTGTTTTACAGATCTTCATACTGCGCCAAAGATAACATTATTACATGGCGCAGAAAGGAGCCAGAAAGGGATGCTGGGGTTGTAAGGATCAACTGCATGTTCACAAAATGACCCTTGAAGAGGCTAAAACATACCACCGTAACCTCTCAAAGTGTTGGAGAGACCTCAGAAAAGCTTATGATTCTGTACCTCACGAATGAATTTTGAAGTCATTGGAATGTATTTACCTCCCCGAGCGACTACTCTTTTAACTCAAGTCTTTGATAAATTGCTTGTCAACTCAACTTGAGATGTATTCCTTAGCAAAGAGGAAGGTTATCGTCCTGAACCTTCTCAGCACAGATCACCCCCCCCCCCCCCCCCCCCACACACACACACACACACACACACTCCACCCCTACTTACCTCCTTATATGGATGACCTTGAACTTATTGCCAGTGGAGGATCCACACTAAAAACAGATTCTCCTTGTCGAGTCCTTTTCTAATGACATGGGCTTGTCAAGTCAACTCGACATTCTTCATTTGAAACGTGGCAAGGAAGAAGAGTGAGGATCTGTCAGTTTACTTGGGGGAGAAGTTATTGACAATTCTCATGGAAGGTCAGGCCTATACGTACTTAGGGATGCAGGTAAGGGACAAATTCCAGAATGCCCACATCAAGGAAAATCTTTGGGCAGAGTACAAATGTAGATTTAAGGACCTGTTCGATACTTGTTTAGTTATTGTCACTTCACGCTGATTTTCTCAAGTAAAGTGATCGAACAAATGGAACTCTGTTCTTATTTATAACTAAACAGGCAGTCAAGCGGAGATCGTCAGTGCACACACGACTTGGTGCAAACGGACCACGAGAACGATGACAGGTACAGTACCCAACCGAAGCCCCCGGAACACTGTATACACGTCTGTAATACCGAAATTAGGTCATTCGCTACATAATAACAGTCCCGATGGCGCATATGAATGTCGAGTGCCCGATCGAGGGTTGTGACTATATAGCACAAGTACTCGAGTGCTGAGAGGAGTAGCTGAGAAAAGATCTCACACGCGCGGCGGGCAAGAGCCTAGCGGACAGTGACGAAAAAGGCATCCTCGCCGCGATGAAGGCGCTGGCCGTCCGAGCGGAGAACACCATGGTAGCTCGGGTGGCTCTGTCTAACATGAGGCAGGGACATGAGGAGCCCAACCGGTCATTCCACGCCCGCATCAAGGGGCAGGCAGACACATACAAGTATGAGATGAAATGCACCAAGATGGGGTGCAATCAAGTCAACGACTTCAGGAAGAGATGCTACGCAATGTGATTGCCTGTGGCATCGCGGACCAAGAGATACAACTTGATCAGCGCGGTGGAAAGAACCAGGACATGCCATTAAAGGACATGGTGGAGTATATCGAGGCCAAGGAGTCTGGGAAGCGCTCGTCATCGCGCCTACTCGACCCTCAGAGCACAGATGCGATCAAAAGTTCCTGTCGGCGGGGGATACGACAAGACGTTCGCACCAGAGGAGGAGCCAGGCCGGAGAAACAGAAAGCCAAGCCCAAAGGGGTTTGCACCTACTGGGGCGAGGTGGGCCATGGCAAGACACCTCAGTGGCGCGCCAGACGCACCGAGTGCCCCGTGTATGGGAAAAGGTGCCGGAAATGTGGCCGCCATAACCACCTCGAAAAGATGTGCCTGAACAGCCGACCGACTAGGCCCCCGTCGGGGGAGACCGACGGGATGTACGACGAGCAGACGGCAGCCTGCGTAGACCTAGGTATGATCACGGAAAAGTTCCCAACACTCGGGGAGGTGAACCTAGCGACCTCGGAATTGTGTGACTGCCCGCGACGTGCGGAACCGCCGACCGAGCCGACAACACTCCCCATGCCGGCGACCAAGCTAACAGAGAAGCACTACAGAAACACTTTCTCAGGATGTACGCTCAGAGCACATTCAATACGTGCCCCACCAGCCCCTACCGAGAATGACCGGCCCGCCGCTACGTCTTATGCTTGATGAGGATGCGACACCACAGCGTCCCATTACACGAGGACGACCGCGTCCCATTACACGAGGACGACCGCCACAAAACGACCTTCATCACTCCATGGGGGCGCTACCGGTACCTATCGGCCCCACAAGGGTACATGGCATCGGGGGACGGTTACTCACGACGGTACGACGAGATCGTCGCGGACGTTGAAAACAAGACCAAGTGCGTGGACGATCCGCTACTATGGGCAGATACGATTGAGGGGAGCTACTTCCAGGCGGTCAATTGGCTAGATATATGCAGCCGGAATGGAATCATCCTCAACCCGGAAAAAACCCACGTTGGACTTCGCGGTCTTACTATCACCATGACCGACGTGCGACCGTGCATCCGCTATCTGGAGGCAATCCATGATTTCCCACAACCGCATAACGTCACAGATTTCAGATCGTGGTTCGGGCTGGTCAACCAAGTGGCCTACGCCTTCAGCATGGCCGAGCGAATGCAGCCATTCCAGAAGCTCCTGAAAAGTGGAGAACGTTTCGAGTGGTCCTCGGAGTTAGAGTCCATATTCCACGAGTCAAAGGACGTGATCATTCAAGAAATCGAGCGTGGCGTCCGCATCTTTGACAAGACCATGCCAACCTGCATCGCAACGGACTGGTCGACGAAGGGCCTTGGATTCTAGTTGTTTCAAAAGCACTGCCGATGCATGCCAGTCAGACCCTTTTGCTGCATCGATGGATGTAAGATAACCCTGGTTGGCAGCAGATTCACACACGTGGCATAATCCAGATACGCGCCCATAGAGGGCGAGGCTCTCGCAGTCGCAGACGCCTGAACAAGGCGCGCTATTTCGTGCTGGGCTGCGAGAACTTGATCGTAGCGGTAGACCACAAGCCACTGCTGAAACTTCTTGCGGGCAGAGCACTTGATGACATACCCAACCCCCGCCTCAGGAACCTCAAGGAGAAAACCCTGCGTTATCGCTTCCGCATCATACATATCCCGGGCATGAAGAACGAGGCGGCAGATGCCATGTCACGTAGGCGGGTTGGCACCAAGCGACAATCACTCATGAACCTTCCGGATGACAATGCTGCCATAGTAACCCAATCCCCACCCAGCACGCACACCATCGTCCTATCTCTCCTATGCCGAGCCGAGCCTGAAGACGACGACGACGACGACGACGACGACGACGACGTAGTGATGGACAACCTGGCTTGGTGCGCCGCGGGCCTCAAATTATTGCGATCAGTGACATGGGACTGCGTCAGGGAGGCCATCAGCAGCGACAGCGATATGCACATGTTGGAGGAAATGGCAGTGGACGGCATTCCCGACTCGAAGATCGCGATGCCGAAGACAATTCGAGACTTTCACCAGTACCGCGAGAACATTACATCAACAGACGCAGTGATCCTATACAAGGACAGAGTAGTCATACTACCCCACCCCAACAAATGGGACAGTAACGTAGAGGTACGCCAACACCACCAATACGCGATCAAGATTGGCGGCTCTGGCAGAGTCACACTTCGGAATAGGAAATTCCTGCGCACCACGGGAGGAGCCAGTTCAGCCCAGTTCACAACGACAAGCCGCCACCCCGATCAATCTATGACGACATAGCAACCCACATCACTGTACCAGCACCCGTCATGACACCGCAGCTACCTGCCTCCGACAGCAAGCCCACGACGCAGACCGGAACCACACGGCCGACCGCCGGTACAGACGTCAGTAAGCACACCCAGGCGCAAGACACCACCCGATTCAGTCACGCCAGCAGCACCAGATCTATTAGGAATGTGAGTTTAACAACATGTTTTGTCGGGAAATTCCTGGGTTGAGACCAATTAGTGACAGCCAGTTGAGGGAGCACAACACCTGGCCTCGACATCAAGCAATATGCCCAAATTTGCTTCCACGTCACCATCAGGCACGCCTATCTTGGTATAGACAATATCTGAGGTTCAGAAGACAAGACTGGGACAGTATACTGTTCGTCGTCAGTTTGAGGGTGGCAGTGTAATGGTATGGGGTGTAATCACATCACGACTCATGGTGTACACAACTCACTGTTGTTATTGGCCATGTGAACGGCGTACACTACCAGGATGACATCGTTCGAAATGCAGGGATGTAGCGTCACATTGCAGCAGCATATTGCCGGTCACATGTTGCATGTGTTGTAACAGATTTTTTGAGGCAGCGTATAACATTGCTGAACTGCCTGGACGGCTCTTTTCAAAACCTCTCCCCAACAGAACTGTCTGGGATGAGATGGAGGACGCCTACGACAGGACCAGAACCAGCCAATAACGCAAGCTCAGATAAGAAATCTTTGGTTGACATTTGGAACAATATCTCCCAGGCTGTTTTCAATCATTTGCTGCCTCGCCTGTATCAACACAAATGGTGGTCGCACCCGATATTGACATTGGTGATTGAGTTGTTGCACCACCCTTTGTTTGATACCAGGCATGGGCTTTGTCAATGAATTTGTTATGATAAACCATTCATCAGGCGAATGACCAAATATTATGTTGTCATTTCTAATAACATGACATTTACGCCACTTTATATGAAGCACAGTTACTTCTTTCCGTAAGTATATATCTCAGCATCCCACTCTGTTATGGGGGAGGATGGAGCAAGGTGTGTAGTCATCTTACACATGACATCCTTATCTCGTCAGCATGTGGACAGGGTTATCACGTGGACAAGGCCTCCGACAAGGTTTAGGACTCGAAACGTTTTTGTCTGCTGCACCAATGAAATGTGTTGGTTGAAGAAGGATCATTAAATATTCTATCGCTACTTGAAAAAATCCCCCGTTCAAGATGAAAGCGAGCACACTGTCGCGTAGCATTGAAACCTTCCATTATTTTCAGAAAGATGTTTCCTTTTATGAAGGAAGACCTTAAATAACTATAACAGTGGATCTCATGAGTCTTACTGCAGCTCGATAATTAAGAAGTAAACTGGGCGGCAAAAGAAAGTATAGGTCGAGTTCCATGATCGATAAAAAAATAACAAGAAGAGGTTTTGTTGTGAATTATAATATAATCTAGGGAGGGGTAACAAATGATTGATCAATCACAGTTTGAATGAATTTGTGCAATCACAGGTAATGTAAGTTCAAGGTAAACAATGGTGGGGTAAGAAATTTCATTTTCAAAAGTTATCTGAAATGTCACCAAAATATTGTCAGACACACTACAAGTTCATTGTCGACACAGTTGCCTTCAATAGCGTCATATATATATAAAGAAGGACTGTAGAACGGTAGGGTATCAATATATATACATGGTATCAATTAAATAAAACACCAGAGCAAGAGAATAACCAGTGTTGATTTTTTCCCGAAACTAATTCCATATGGCGTAAAGGGCAAAATAGCTGTGGAATTATAGAAATGGACCATTGAAAAATAAGTGATGACACCAGGTGTTCGCGAAAAGGGTAAACATGCCCTGCCCTACCGGTAGCATCCGCTAAACAGGTCAAAGGATTCAATACAACTGTCTGCAATAGCTGTGTTTAATACAATCGATAGATGTACCGTATTTTCTCCATTAAGACCCAAGGATCTTCCTTGTTTAATTCACTTAGAACTGGTCCAGATTACTGTTGTTGAAGACGACCCACAGTAGAGACTGGACTCTTAATTCCTTTCGTATTGTTTCGGAAGGGCGCGACATCGGCGACATTCTTATTTTCGGAGTTAACGGATTCAACAGACGGGGGCCAAAGATTGCAATCAGAAAGTATATTAGAATACTTCAAGTCGACCTCTCCATCTTTGATGGGTTCGAAAAAAAAATAGAAAAAAAAAGAAAAAATACAAATATAAACTTTAGAATAATACAAGGTGAAAAATATTGGCATTCATGTTGTCTCTGGTCACTGCAAAGCTCTGCAAACTTCTTATAAAGAAAACAAAGATTTCTAGTATGTAAAGGCACACATTTTACTGTAAGAATACAAAACATCCTGCACTTTACAAAATAATAGCAGAATAAGCATGTAATTCTCCTATTAAAAGGACAGAAGCGAAACATTTGAAGCGAAACATTAAAAAATACCCATCTACACAAATATATTTTTATTTCCAATCAAGCCAAATGGTAAGCAAAAATCCGTCCTCCATTATATCAAACAGGACTTAGTTTAGTGAACTGTGCGGGATAAACATCAAGTCATACCTGAAGGCTGGACGACCTGAAGTAACACGTGACCGAAACACGTCACAATGGAATGCCCTTTGTGCATACGTCCCCAGCATAACATCTTGATTGAACCTCGTGATACAAACGGCCATTTCTTCGAGCCACAGTGTGCCTAACATAATCCTTCTCACAGAAGAGGAACTACGGTATATTCCCAAACGATAAATTGAAGAGGTGTCTATTCATGAACAGATGTTCAATACATCAGTTAAACTGCATGTAAGATGTATATGTTTCGCGATTAAACATTAATCACACAAAGTTACTGATTATAACCGATTATTATTGTATTCATGAATGTAGTGTCATTGTGTAACGACATATTGTGTACTCGTACAATTAATTATCTTTTCCCAATCCCATTGTTATGCTGTTTGTCAAGTTCGTTATAGTCAAAAATATATGTTCCAATCAATCAAGCTACACGCGCGTGCGAGGTCGTGACGACATTCTGAATTACATGCCATCTATAGTCGGTGTAAGGGGTCATACAAGCACTCAGCAGGTGAGAGTACAGGACCCACTTGTACAAAGCGATCTTAGCGATAAAACTAGTGTAAGCCTATGTTAAAGTATGGGAGTTACGATCATCTTAGCGCTAAGATCTCTTTGTGCAAGTGGGTCCAGGTCTTGATGATAGCAAAACATAAGTCTCACATACCTTCATGTAAAACACTGCATCTTTAAGGTCCAGAACACAACTGTGAAACCCGTACCAAGTACATCACCATCGAATAAACAGTTCCTGTTTGTTTCATTTGTAGCCATCATTAGTTTGCATCGTTAAACAAACAACCAACAAACAAACTATCAGCAATATTTCAGCTATATGACAGCTGTCTGTAAATAATCGAGTCTGGACCAGACAATCCAGTGATTGACATCATGAGCATCGATCCACGCAATTGGCATACGATGACATGCATCAACCAAGTCAGCGAGCCTGACCACCCGATACCGTTAGTCGTCTCTTACGACAAGCATGGGTGGTTGAAGACCTGTCCTACCCTAATCTTCGCGGGTCTGTAGCCAACATCAAACATGGATGTATACTTTCTTTTGCTCGGCAATGTAGTTGCCTGATTCTGTAGTCATTGTGACCACCCATCTCCTTTTACCTCCAACTAAAACATATGGTGCTAGGAACATTATTCACGAACCTCATGTGCCAGCGTGAAAGAATGTTGATTAATGCCGCATATAGCAATATTTCAGCTGTATAACGGCGACAAGGAAATAATCGAATCTGGACCAGATAAACAACTGACTGAAAACCTGATCAGCGACCCACATCATCTGGAGCGATGACCTGCAGGCAGCCACATCACCGAATCTGACCACCCGATCCCCACTTTAGCTGTATCTTACGGGATCGGTCGGGTAGCCTAGTGGTTAAAGCGTTCGCTCGTCAAGCCGATGATCCGGGTTCGATTCCCGACATGGTACAATGTGTGAAACTCATTTCTGGTGTCCCTCGCAGTGATATTGTTTGAATATTGCTAAAAGCGGCGTCAAACCATCCTCCCTCACTCTTTTGCCAAGCATCAGGTGCAATACACAAACTGTATTTTTCCACACATGATCATTTTAATTTGAAAATTCCTTGTTTAATAAAACATTGTACTTTTGAAATACCCTTTCACGTTGGGGGGCGATGGGGTAGTCTAGTGGGTTAAAGCGTTCGCCCGTCAAAACGAAGGCCCGGTTTCGATTGCCCACATGGGTACAATGTGTGAAGCCCATATTGGTGTCCCCCGCCGTGATGTTGCTGGAATATTACTAAAAGCGGCGTAAAACCATTCTCACTCACTCACTCACTTTCAAGGTTGACAAAACTCAGATCATGTATCAAGAAAATGATGTAAACAGTGTAAAGAAAGTATACACTTGAAAATTGGTTAGACCCAAAAATTACAAAGGGTATTACACTACAAGTCATTTTGATGGTATGACCAATCTACACAACGCTCCGGAGTGAGTGAGCTAGCGCGTGCGTGCGTTCGTGTGTACGTGGCAAATGAGAACTAGACTGCGTTTCTACAACCGTTTCGTCATTTGCATATGAAAAACGCCTATGTGGCTTGCTACGGAATGTTATGACAAGGGCCTGAAGGAATATCCCAGAATAGAAACTTTCGGGGTTATTGCTGACGTTTCACCATCATAATTTGACAAGTTGTTCTGAAACAATTGCTGTGTTTGATCTCTGTCGGCTTATTTCTTTATATAATTACAGCCGACATGGACATATGTTACGTTGCAACATCCGCCGTTTGAAACGACAGCCACACCTGTTGTCTACCTCGTATGGATTTATTGACGCCAGGTAAAACTGCTGCGTTTGAGCGAGATGTTAAGCACATTGCCATGAACAATAAATTACATTATTATAAGAAACACATTTTGTATGTAATATTACTATTAAACACGAGAAAAATATGCTGTTGTTACCTTTAACTGTGTTAAATATTAGTATCCATAATTATATGCGCATGGTTTTGTTATGTCTCGTGTGTGTGCAAGTTGTATTGTGTTTAGGAGCTGGGGAACTTTACTGAACGTTTTATAATGAATCGCTGCGAAAACGTAATTTTAAATAACAGAGACACACAAGAGTATTGGTGTTTTCCCAAATTTAGCTGTTAAACACAATCCTAAACTTGTTTTGACCTTCAACGCGTCATTTTATGTGTTTAGAATCCAGACACATTTCGACAGTGCTTTGTTGGTTATACAGACAATGTGAACAATAGTTTTGAGACATCACGGCATACAACCTACTGTTTATTAAAGTGTGGGAAGCAAAGTGATTTTAATATCCACGAGTTTATCCTATTGAGTTTACAAATTCGTGTCAGAATAATGTAAGTCCCGCTCTCCTACTCGGGGCACTACTCGGAAATACGAAGACCCGGGTACGATTCCCGACATGGGTACAATGTGTGAAGCCAATTTCTTTGGGGCTTTGAAATAGATATCTGTTTCAAAAACGAATAGTGGCATCGAAAAGATGGCTGAGTGCGGCTTTAACAACAAACAATTAAATATGTTCATGACATAGCGCGCTCCAGATCAGTAAGAGATTTGGGAAAGGAGGTGGGTAAATGCATTTATTTTGTGGATACATATGTTATGATGTTCGTGGAGATGTGCACCTAGTTTTGCCTATTTTGACGAGAAACATATGACGATTTTATCTACAGAAGTCAAACCGGTTGTAAAGAAAATTAGGATGCATCAGGAACGTTTTCGTTATGACCGTACACAAAAGAAATGTTCATAATAAGTATTCATCACTTCCGCGTTAACGTTTCGCACAAACACAAGGTACTGATAGTTGTGGACCATTTCGATTGGTTGATATTGGGTTCAAGGGTCACACTAAATCCTATATACATGGAGAGCGAGCATTGGTCAATACAGAAGGTGAAGGTCTCAGTAAACAACATGGCTGCGTTAAGTTGGTTGTCGACGTGTGCGCTGGTGTTGGCGATTGTGTATGCTGACAATGAGGACGTCTCGAACAAAGATGTCATGCGAGGCGTTGTCAAGGTATAATTCTTACTCCCTGGAATTTATTTTCGGAAATTTAATATGATGACGCGTTTTATTTGCACCTACACTGCAGAACACTGGTCGATTGTGATACAAAATCAAAGTCTAAATTTGTGTGTGTTTTTTTTGTGATTAAACTTTTGAAAGATATATCTCCATTTGATTATCACGAAAATAAGATAATATTAAGATTAAATATTTATGCCAGTGTGAAGTATTACATGTGAAGTGTCATTTCCTTTCTTGATTCCCAACACAGAAAACAATAAAACGGAGAAAATATTCCACATCAATCCTACCTTGGCGTCTCCGTGCCACATTCCATCCTGGTAGTTATCTCGGTTATGTCGTTACCCGGATTTCTTATAGTGTTCTTTATATATGTTTTCTATGTTAATATTTGTAAAGTAGATGTCATTATTATATTTTTGTTGCATACTCTGAGTAATCGTTGTACGGCTTATACAAAGAGACTGAAAGTAACATACTACCACCTGTCAGTCTGATGTTTCAATGGTTGGTGATATTTGCCCTGCTCTGCATAAAACAAATAGGCCTATGAAAAGCCTGATGATTAATAAGATAGAAATTAAAGATTATGTATTTAACCATGTTTTTCTATTTTTCAAATGTTTATAAGATATCATAGATGATTAGCCTAGATAATTTATAAAATGCACATGTCTTACATTTCATATGTCGCAAACTCTACATTATATGGATCTGCATAGTAAAAATATGTATCACTTGCTAAAACACATGTTACAAACACTATATGTGATGGAGCCCATTTGATACCTATTGCCTGGTTATCCTTTAAGCATGCCATGAAAAATATGGATAATAGTTTTGGACCAAGTCTTGTTATTAGTCTTGTCCACCACAAAAACATGTTAAGATTTAAAAGTTCTTTTCAAAAGTATATATGCAGATGCATTTTAAGGAGCTTTGAAGTAATTTGTATATGTTTGTTAGAAATTTAATGAATGGCTACGCTTTTCTGTGATGCTTGGATTGTTTGACAATGTACATTTATTATGTGGGGTTGTTTTTGCCTTGTCTTTGGGATGTTTTAACTAAACTGGGGCTGTTTCCTTTGCTATCGGACATTTTGTTCACTACAGAGTAACCATGGTAACTGTAATACCGTATCCATGGACTGCTTTGCTTTAACTATACAGCATTGATTTGTCACTGATACCTTGTATGCTAAGCAGTATCATAGCTAGGAATCCCTCTGGTAACGTTACTATGTCTGATGCTAATTTGAAGCTGTTTAAGCTTCTGTTGCATGTTGAATATTGTTGTCATTTGTATTCCCACTTGTGCTCACTCTGTTTCAAACTCATGTTTAAATACACCAGGTCTTTGTCATGAGTAATGAAACAGAAAACATGGAAAAATTGAGTTGACTTGCTGGGTATTGATAGTTTTCTTTGGGTATTCAATCTAGTTTTACTCCCTTGGATCAATTTTTGGGGGTATTTTTAAACCAACTATTAAACCTTTTTCAGAACATTTCTCCAAATGCTGTTTCAGAGGACTTCTTATGTGCATATATTTATGCCCTGATCCAAGTTAGGGTGTGGAGGGCGGGTTAAGCGATGAGGGTGTGGAGGATGGGTTCAGCGATGAGGGTGTGGAGGGTGGGTTCAGCGATGAGGGTGTGGAGGGTGGGTTCAGCGATGAGGGTGTGCAGGGTGGGTTCAGCGATGAGGGTGTGGAGGGCGGGTTCAGCGATGAGGGTGTGCAGGGCGGGTTCAGCGACGAGGATGTGCAGGGCGGGTTCAGCGACGAGAGTGTGCAGGGCGGGTTCAGCGACGAGGGTGTGGAGGGCGGGTTCAGGGACGAGGGTCTGGAGGGCGGGTCCAGTGAGGAGGGCGGGTCCAGCGACGAGGGTGTGGAGGGCGGGTCCAGTGACGAGGGTGAGGAGGTCGGGTCCAGTGACGAGGGTGTGGAGGGCGGGTCCATTGACGAGGTTGTGGAGGGCGGGTCCAGTGACGAGGGTGTGGAGGGCGGGTTAGTAAGCAAACCCAAAGCAATTGGGTTGTGGCGGTTTACTTTGCAACTTTACAAATCCTCTCATCTGGAACTCTGAATATGTCAGCCACTGGCGAGCCATACTTAATTATTTACAGCCTGCCCTGGTATTTATTGAATGTTGTTGACTGTAAATATGAAACTCATGAACTAATTTACTACATAACTGCACATCTAAAACCTTTTTTTCAGAGTTGTTCTGGATGACGACTGAATCGCCTGCCAGAGGTCAAGAGGTTTATTAGAATAGATCTCCCTCTGTTGTATCCTTTCTCATGGCTATTATGTTTTTCAGAGGAAATGTTTTTTATCTACTATAATTTTTTAACAGCAGATAACACTTAACATCTTTATTACTGAAAGTAACAGTAGAAGGGGGAAAGGAAAAAGTTTCTCAAACTCAAGATGCTGTTCCCCATATTTGAACTTTTTGGTTGGTAGATCTGTGAACCAAGTTGGGTAATATTATTCAGATATCTGGGGTTGAATTTTGTTAAGAAATTGGTTCCAAAAAGTACTGACAAAAACAATGTTGCTTCATGTTTTACAGAAAATTGTTAACTGGATGTCCTGTGTTTTTTGGTTCACAATATGTTGATGTACCGTAACCGGTATGCCATAACCACTATCAGAAAATGAAATTTATGTCTCTTTTCATGCTAATCCAAGCTTTCTTTTAGAATCTTAATTTTGCTTGGGATGTACATTAACCCTTTCATTGGTGAAGCTGTCATATATGGTGGATGCAAATTAATGTCAAAGTTGTTTTCCTTATGTTTACAGTACATGTTAAGACAAATAAACTTGTTAATGACCTTGACCTTTTTAAGTCACAATGTTAAGTTTGAGACGGTACACGGTGCCATACCGGAGCTGTTTCTGCTGAACTCTGAAGATGAGGTGGTTGAGGTGAGTACATGGCGTGGCGGGGCGGGGTAGTGATAAGGGTGTGGAGGTGGGGTGGGGGTAGTGATGAGGGTGTGGAGGTGGTGTCCAGGTTGGGGGTAGTGATGAGGGTGTGTTGGTGGTGTCCGGGTTGGGGGTAGTGATGAGGGTGTGGAGGTGGTGTCCAGGTTGGGGGTAGTGATGAGGGTGTGTTGGTGGTGTCCGGGTTGGGGGTAGTGATGAGGGTGTGTTGGTGGTGTCCGGGTTGGGGGTAGTGATGAGGGTGTGGAGGTGGTGTCCAGGTTGGGGGTAGTGATGAGGGTGTGTTGGTGGTGTCCAGGTTGGGGGTAGTGATGAGGGTGTGGAGGTGGTGTCCGGGTTGGGGGTAGTGATGAGGGTGTGTTGGTGGTGTCCGGGTTGGGGGTAGTGATGAGGGTGTGTTGGTGGTGTCCGGGTTGGGGGTAGTGATGAGGGTGTGTTGGTGGTGTCCAGGTTGGGGGTAGTGATGAGGGTGTGTTGGTGGTGTCCAGGGTGGGGGTAGTGATGAGGGTGTGTTGGTGGTGTCCAGGTTGGGGGTAGTGATGAGGGTGTGTTGGTGGTGTCCGGGTTGGGGGTAGTGATGAGGGTGTGTTGGTGGTGTCCGGGTTGGGGGTAGTGATGAGGGTGTGTTGGTGGTGTCCGGGTTGGGGGTAGTGATGAGGGTGTGGTGTCCGGTGTGCTGGATGTGGAGGCTGGGTCCAGTGTACTGGGTGTGGAGGCTGGGTCCGGTGTGCTGGGTGTGGAGGTGGGTCTGTTGATGAGGGTGAGGAGGCAGGGTCTGGTGTGGAGGCTGGGTCCGGTGTGGAGGCTGGGTCCGGTGTGCTGGGTGTGGAGGCTGGGTCCGGTTTGCTGGGTGTGTGGAGGCTGGGTCTGGTGATGAGGGTGTGGAGGCAGGGTCTGGTGATGAGGGTGTGGAGGCTGGGTCTGGTGATGAGGGTGTGGAGGCTGGGTCTGGTGATGAGGGTGTGGAGGCTGGGTCTGGTGTGGAGGCTGGGTCTGGTGATGAGGGTGTGGAGGCAGGGTCTGGTGATGAGGGTGTGGAGGCTGGGTCTGGTGATGAGGGTGTGGAGGCTGGGTCTGGTGTGGAGGCTGGGTCTGGTGATGAGGGTGTGGAGGCTGGGTCTGGTGATGAGGGTGTGGAGGCTGGGTCTGGTGATGAGGGTGTGGAGGCTGGGTCTGGTGTGAGTGTGTGGAAGCTGGGTCTGGTGATGAGGGTGTGGAGGCTGGGTCTGGTGTGGAGGCTGGGTCTGGTGATGAGGGTGTGGAGGCTGGGTCTGGTGATGAGGGTGTGGAGGCTGGGTCTGGTGTGGAGGCTGGGTCTGGTGTGGAGGCTGGGTCTGGTGATGAGGGTGTGGAGGGTGTGGAGGCTGGGTCCGGTGATGAGGGTGTGGAGGGTGTGGAGGCTGGGTCTGGTGATGAGGGTGTGGAGGCAGGGTCTGGTGATGAGGGTGTGGAAGCTGGGTCTGGTGATGAGGGTGTGGAGGCTGGGTCTGGTGTGGAGGCTGGGTCTGGTGATGAGGGTGTGGAGGCTGGGTCTGGTGATGAGGGTGTGGAGACAGGGTCTGGTGATGAGGGTGTGGAGGCTGGGTCTGGTGTGGAGGGTGTGGAGGCTGGGTCTGGTGATGAGGGTGTGGAGGGTGTGGAGGCTGGGTCTGGTGATGAGGGTGTGGAGGCTGGGTCTGGTGTGGAGGGTGTGGAGGCTGGGTCTGGTGATGAGGGTGTGGAGGCTGGGTCCGGTGATGAGGGTGTGGAGGGTGTGGAGGCTGGGTCTGGTGTGGAGGCTGGGTCTGGTGATGAGGGTGTGGAGGCTGGGTCTGGTGTGGAGGCTGGGTCTGGTGATGAGGGTGTGGAGGCTGGGTCTGGTGATGAGGGTGTGGAGGCTGGGTCTGGTGTGGAGGCTGGGTCTGGTGTGGAGGGTGTGGAGGCAGGGTCTGGTGATGAGGGTGTGGAGGCTGGGTCTGGTGTGGAGGGTGTGGAGGCTGGGTCTGGTGATGAGGGTGTGGAGGCTGGGTCCGGTGATGAGGGTGTGGAGGGTGTGGAGGCTGGGTCTGGTGTGGAGGCTGGGTCTGGTGATGAGGGTGTGGAGGCTGGGTCTGGTGTGGAGGCTGGGTCTGGTGATGAGGGTGTGGAGGCTGGGTCTGGTGATGAGGGTGTGGAGGCTGGGTCTGGTGATGAGGGTGTGGAGGCTGGGTCTGGTGTGAGGGTGTGGAAGCTGGGTCTGGTGATGAGGGTGTGGAGGCTGGGTCTGGTGATGAGGGTGTGGAGGCTGGGTCTGGTGTGGAGGCTGGGTCCGGTGTGGGGTGTGTGGAGGGTGGGTCTGGTGATTAGGGTGTGGTGGCTGGGTCTGGTGAGGGTGTGGAGGCTGGGTCCGGTGTGGAGGGTGTGGAGGCTGGGTCGGGTGTGGAGGCTGGATCTGGTACACGTCTTTGACCTGCATCACTTCAGGCTTTCCTCCCACATTAACCTGACACTTCGTGATATAACTGGAATACTGTTAGAAGCAGTGTTAAACCCAACTCACTCCTTGATAAAATGGAGGGTACAATATTTGTGATCATGTGTTCAAATCTTTTGCTGCTTTTTTTCAGAAACATGACCTGAGTCCTTTAATTCAGAATGAGTGCACAAAACTTTTGTTACGAAAGGGATTTTTTAAGAAAAATGATGCAGAAGAGTATGTTCCTGCTGATCATCAGGATGGTCCATACAAAGAAAAAACAGAATCGCAGATTGACGAAGATTTACAGAAATGGCAGGAAGCAGCACAGAAGCAAAAGGATGAAGATGAAGCATTGTTGGAAAGTATAAAGAAAAATAATGAAGAAAACTCGAAGGATGAACTTTAACATGTCTAAGTAATAATTAGTTTACCTTGAGGAGCAGGTGTGGGGCTGTGCTACTTGAACTCCGTTTTAAAAAACAACTGCAATACCACATATGCAGAGTCTGTGTTTTTGTGCAAGAATTACAACACTACTAGTGCTGATCTACTTGGAGAAAGAGATGACATTTATTTGATTTTGACCTTTTAAATATGATTTAATTTAAATTTTGTGAAATTAAAACAAGACTATTTCTGATAAATGTCAGTCCAGGGAATATATTCAAATGTCTTTTTACAATGGTAGATAGATTTAGATCGATTTAAAATATTGGTCCAAGTTATTTCATCGATACCTACTACTCCAAGAGCAAATTTATATGCAATATTTGTTCCTAGCGTGAATGTAAGAGTATTTATGGGTGTTGTCGTGGTAATGTGTAAAATGTGAAACCACTTATTTAGTTTACATGAGATGTAATTTCACAAGAATCACATTTGTGTCGACCAAGTTCAGTTTGAAATGTGTAAGCTTAGAAATTGAAGATCTTTAGATCAACTTGACAAAAATAAGTGAAAAAACAAAAACAAATGTGTATCCCACTGCATCTGTGAATTCAGTTTAATCTGGATTGGAATATTTCATATGGAATAGTTTGATATATTTTGCTAATCATTTCTATATTTTATGAGAATATATAGTTATCTCCCTTTGATAACACGCCACATATATTTGATATATATAGTTTTAACATCGAAATATTTATTCTTCAACTGTTCAGTGGTGTGAGATAGTTTTGATTACTTCTCTGAGTGATAAATTCATTGTATTTCTTTGCAAAAGTTTGATGTTTTGAAGTTCCAAAAACATGTTGCTAGAATGAACTTTTCTGAGAAAAAAGATTGGTCACAGGTAGGATGCTTCTATGGTCTGTTTCATATTTCAACACTTCTTGGGTCAGCCTTTGAGGGTACATAGCTTTTCAGAGGGATTAATTTTGTTGTGATTCTGAGCAAATATGGAAAAATATTTAGAAAATGATATTTTTATAAACGTTTGACAAACCTGAGTTTAAGTTTACGGATTTGTCAGTGAATAAACAGAGTGAAGCTAGTCACTGAACCTAGTCACTGAGCTCCATGGCGTTGGATAGTAATATTCAATGAACATATATTTCAGAAAATGTAAAGCGATCACGTTGTCAAGTAATATTTATTAGGTTGTTTCCTATATTTATTGATGTTCTTGTTTCCCATTGAAGACCTGACACTGCCCTCCATGCAATTGTGAAAATGTGATTTAAGTTTCATAATTTCGAAACATGAAAATAATTTCCTATTTTGCTCAATCTGTGTTGCATCTGATTTTCAAATGGTATCAGGGATGTCATTTCCTAGAATTTGTAGAATTAGTATATCTTGGAATTTTCTATGATTTACCTTGTGCTTCATGCTGATTCTATTTGTGCGTGTCGAGCCATCTGGTGGCTGTCTTGGCCCATAGATGAAGTCTGGTGTTTAAACGTTTTGACACCTGATGGATGAACGTTCGGGTGCGAGACAGCCTCCATTTTGTGAGACGAGCACAGCTGTCTTTGATGTGAACACATCATCTTTCTACGTCTCAACACAATAAATTATTTTACTTTTAGATGTGTTTTGTTGAATGAATTATTTCTATAAATTAATTTAAATAGCCACGCTCTCCTTCTCCAAGTTCCTTGCTGTCCGGATTGTGGGGTAGCCAAGTGGTTAAAGTGTTCGTTTGTCACGCTAAAGGCCTGTTTGTTTCTCCCCATGGGTGCATAATGTGAAGCCTGTTTCTGTTGACCCTGCCAAGATATTGTTGGAATATTCATAAAAGCGGCATAAGAACCAATTGGCTCGATTACTCTGTCCTTAGTTGCCTTAGTTCCTTCTCAATAGACAAGATTGTCTGAGCACTGTTGTCGTTGGATTCCCATGATGGACTTGTTTTAATACATCTTCCATGGGAGTTAACTGACTATAAAATTTCAGTTTCCACCCTTCCCTAACTAGGCTGGAATTCCCTAGTTGGCTGGACTAACAAATCTATGCATAGTCAAATCAAAATTGTGTAACCAACTAGACATCCCGTTCTTAAACAACATGGATTTCAACATGCAGATTTCAGGCGACTGCAGGATTTGCAAAGCATTGGTACTGTCAACGGGGCGTCAACAGATATTTTGCAAATCTTTTCATGTTATTAATCTAGGTACTAAAAAACAGAAGTCAGCGATGTATATGTCAGTTATATGTGCCGACAGCCTGTAAATATATGAGTCTGCAAGGGACAGGGAAACAAGTGGTTAATATTATGAGCAATGCCCCTCGTAGTTGGGGTACGCCATCAGCTACGTCACCAAGTTTCCCGATCCATTTAAAAGAAAAGACTTCATTACTGTTTTTGTTCATAAAACATGCATTCAAATTACACATATTGTTAAATTCTGTAAGAGTAAGAAAGTCTCCAGAATCATAAACTATGTCAAACATTTGAAAAATACCCTTTTTCAAACCATTTCTTTCTGAATGCACGATTTTTTTTATTAATTTATTTGAATTGTAAAAAAATATTTTCAGACAAAACATCTTCAAAGGACTCTGCTGAGAGTCAGCAGTTAAATTATCTTAATAAAATATAATAAAAAGGAGTCCAGAGACTCTGAACCTGCAGTTATCTAGACTTGCCAACTATTATAGATTTGCATGGGCTGTATTGGATATATTTGTTTCAAGTTCTGTATGACTACGTGAGTGTGTGAGTGAATGTTTTTGTCTTTGTAGTTGTCTTCTTTGTGGTGTAAAAAACAACCCCAAACCCACACTTTATTTACTTTTTTTTATTTTTGGGATGTTTGGTATATATGAATTAAAAAAAATATATATTGTTTTCGTTTACAGAGGTGCGTATTCAGTCACACACTGCTTATTCAATCATTAACACACACAATTTAGACAATATGAAATCAGTATCAGCGTAATAATGCAACTCAAGCCCCGCCCAATCTATTATCAGCCAATCCGGAAACAGTAGTCCGTTAGTGGGCGTGGCTTATTTTTCGGTTGATGCAAACTTTAAACGCAAACAAGATTCCTTGGTTAGTCTTCCAATGCCACACTGTTACTTGCAATATATTCATGTCAGTCGACTCTTACAAGCAATGCAACCCATGCCTCTAAGGCGACTATGCCTGGCGTAAGAGGCGACAAACGGGATCGATTGGTCAGGCCCGCTGACTTAGTTGATGCATGTCATCGATCCCAACTGCGTGGATCGATGCTCATGATATTAATCACTGGATTGTCTGGTCCAGACTCGATTATATACTGACCTCTGGTCCAGACTCGATTATATACTGACCTCCGTCATATCGCTGGAATATTGCTGACCAACCAACAACCAACTTACAAGCAATGGTTTCGCATTATGTACGCACAGGGTTAATCATGTTGAAGAATACAATACGAAATGCCAAAACACTGTGAGTGAGTGGATGTAGTTTAATGCCGCAGTCATCCATAGATCAGTGGTCTGTAAATATTTGAGCATGGACCAGGCAAACCAATGATGTTGAGATTGAGTTGACTGGAACGCAAACGGATCCACTGGTCGGGGAACAAATAAAACCGCAGATACTAGTACCTGGGTAGTACCTACATATGTCTGTGGTATTACAGGTGATGTAGCGGTGATTTTTCAGCGTATCAATAGCGCACAACCACATCCTGTTATAGATGCGCATGCGTAGCACTTATATTTACGAATCTAAACATGACGACATGAAAAGTGTGTTTTGGGCGATTTATACTCTTAACAAACTGCTCAGCGGATGTTAATTTTGACGAGAGCAATTTTACTTCCCCTAGACCCGTGAAGATCCGGGGTAGAATAGGTCTTCAGCAACCCATGCTTGCCGTAAAAGGCGACTGTTTCTCGTAAGCGGCGACCAACGGGATGTGGTGGTCAGGCTCGCTGACTTGGTTGAAGCATGTCATCGTATGCAAATTGCGTGGATCGATGCTCATGATGTCAATCACTGGATTGTCTGATCCAGACTCGATTATTTACTGACCGCCGTCATATAGCTGGAATATTGGAGAGTGCGGCGTTAAACAACAAACCAACCAACCAACTTCCTCTAATAAACCTCACAATGTCCTCTGTTTTGTATTTATTTGCTACCGAGGACCAAGAAATGCTGTTTAGAGTCGTCACGTCACAGAATTCGACAACTCCGGCCGCATGGAACTCTGGGAAGGAGATTGGGCCTACGCCTGTCCCCTCATTTCAGTAGACGGGACTCCAGTCACGTTTTGTAGACGAACTCCCGCCGCTCAAAGCGACATCGGCATGTCATATCAGGCCCAGTTTAATGCCGTAACCCTGGATATGTTGGTACAAGAATCCCGATAGCTGTGGGAGAGAAAGTAGTGCAGAGGTCAATGAAATCTGTGAGTGAGTTGGGTTTAACGCCGCTTTTAACAGTATTCCAGTTATATCACGGCGTGTCAGCTTAATGTGGGAGGAAAGTCTTAGACGTTTACCAATTCGGTGAAACCCACGAGCACGGATATGGTGCTGACAAACCTAGAAACATAATAGGGGCGAACCGGCATTCGAACCCACAATCATATAGGTTTCTGGCGTGCCCAAAGGACGCAACTCTGCAGAGCGCTTTAGACGACTGGGCCACCCGTGCCCGCGTTACGAACCAGAGGACCTTGAAACAAACCTGTCCCCTGAATATCCAATATTGCTCGCATTCAACCCCCAAATGGACAAAATGTTCCTAGCATGCCGTGATTAGTTTTGATAAATAAAGACATTCATCGAAATGAGAGTACGCGTGTCCATCAGTATAAAAGGACAAGACGAAAACAAAATAATCACACAGGAAATTTCATTTTCGGTACTCACATTTTCCGATTTCGACATTGTCATCCTAGGTGACAGGTTTTACGTATCTACTACTTGTACTGAATTACTAGTATCTATAAGGGGGGTGCATGGTAGCCTAGTGGGTAAAGTGTTCGCTCATCACACGGGTATGATAACATGGGTACAATGTGTGTAGCCATACTTTCCCATAAATAGTTATAATCTGATTTCGCTTGAAGTAGCTTTGGCCATCCTATCCATCGATATTGTTCAGAAAACGGAAGAAATCATGGCCGTGCGGATGTTACCTAGACAGCTGTGGGTGCAAGATAATGTCCCTTCCCCTATCTGTATAACACCTACCGTCCTTGTATAACACCTACCGTCCATGTATAACACCTACCGTCCGTGTATAACACTTAACGTCCACGTATAACACCTACCGTCCGTGTATAACACCTACCGTCCATGTATAACACCTACCGTCCGTGTATAACACCTACCGTCCGTGTATAACACCTACCGTCCATGTATAACACCTACCGTCCGTGTATAACACCTACCGTCCGTGTATAACACCTACCGTCCGTGTATAACACCTACCGTCCATGTATAACACCTACCGTCCGTGTATAACACCTATCGTCTATGTAGAACACCTACCGTCCGTGTATAACACCTACCGTCCGTGTATAACACCTACCGTCCGTGTATAACATCTACCGTCCGTGTATAACACCTACCGTCCATGTATAACATCTACCGTCCGTGTATAACACCTACCGTCCGTGTATAACACCTACCGTCCATGTATAACACCTACCGTCCGTGTATAACACCTACCGTCCGTGTATAACACCTACCGTCCATGTATAACATCTACCGTCCGTGTATAACACCTACCGTCCATGTATAACATCTACCGTCCGTGTATAACACCTCCCGTCCGTGTATAACACCTACCGTCCGTGTATAACACCTACCGTCCGTGTATTACCCCTACCGTCCGTGTATAACACCTACCGTCCATGTATAACACCTACCGTCTGTGTAGAACACCTACCGTCTGTGTAGAACATCTACCGTCTGTGTAGAACATCTACCGTCCGTGTATAACATCTACCGTCCGTGTATAACACCTACCGTCCGTGTATAACACCTACCGTCTGTGTAGAACATCTACCGTCTGTGTAGAACATCTACCGTCCGTGTATAACACCTACCGTCCGTGTATAACCCCTACCGTCTATGTATAACACCTACCGTCCGTGTATAACACCTACCGTCTGTGTATAACCCCTACCGTCTGTGTAGAACATCTACCGTCCTTGTATAACACCTACCGTCCGTGTATAACACCTACCGTCTATGTATAACACCTACCGTCCGTGTATAACACCTACCGTCCATTGTAACACCTACCATCCTTGTATAACACCTACCGTCTGTGTAGAACATCTACCGTCCGTGTATAACACCTACCGTCCGTGTATAACACCTACCGTCTATGTATAACACCTACCGCCCGTGTATAACACCTACCGTCCATTGTAACACCTACCATCCTTGTATAACACCTACCGTCTGTGTAGAACATCTACCGTCCGTGTATAACACCTACCGTCCGTGTATAACACCTACCGTCCACGTAGAACACCAACCGACCATGTATAACATCTACCATCCGTGTATAACACCTACCGTCCATTGTAACACGTACCATCCTTGTATAACACCTACCGTCTGTGTAGAACATCTACCGTCCTGGTATAACACCTACCGTCCGTGTATAACACCTACCGTCTATGTATAACACCTACCGTCCACGTAGAACACCAACCGACCATGTATAACATCTACCATCCGTGTATAACACCTTCCGTCCATGTATAACATCTACCGTCCATTGTAATACCTACGACTGTGTGGAACACCTACCGCCCATGTATAACACCTACCGTCCGTGTAGAACACCTACCGTCCTTGTAGAACACCTACCGACCATGAATAACACCTTCCGTCCGTGTATAACACATACCGCCTGTGTAGAACACCTACCGTCTGTGTAGAGCACCTATTATCCATAAAGAAGCCACAATAGAACACCAACGATCAATATAGAACACCTACCGTCCATGTTTGGCACGTGTCATCCTGTATGAATCCCTGTATGTCGGTGTAGGTCTGATGAGAGCGGGTCCCGTCATGGAGAGCTTCACACAATTTACAGAATAAATTTTCGATGTGATTAGCGCTGCTCAGGCGATATTCTCGGGTCCAGTCAAAGTAACTGTTATAAGCAGTGTCATTTTTGTCCAGATACTTGAGGTATTCTGCCAGCTCCTGAATGGTGTTGAAATCACTGATGTCAATGTAGGAGTGTGGTGGCGCCACCTTACGGTAATCCCCGCCGCCAACCACAATTGGGATCTGCTGGTGGTTCAGCGGAGTTGCAAACTTTTCAGTGATGTAGTCGCGGCAATACGAGTTTTCTAAAGCCATATAAAATTTATAATGCTTAATGTCATCCATGTTTGTCAATTCATATTCACCACATTTCCCATACGTATCTACTTGGATGTGTTTTTGTAATTCTCTCACCACCATCTGTCGTCTCGCTTGGTCGCCGCAGTTACTGGCCACCCAGAAGACCCCCGCTGTCTTCGTGGCTGCAATGTCCTTGACATTGCTTGTTTTCTGGGGCAGCTTCTCTATGCTGAAATAAGGCAGCCGTATGTCACTCTCTGTCCTGTACGATGACGTCCAGTTGAACACTCCTCCGTACGACCGGAAGTCCGTGGCGATGTTAGGAGGTGGTTCGATATTGTACAAAACCCACACTTGGTCGTTTCTGCGATATTCAGGCATGGGATATCCTAAGAAATAATTCAGTAAATCCATCGCATGAAATACGACAGCGTGACTGTCAGCTATGGCCGACTTATCGCTGGTCAACACACAGTCAGACACAGGGCAGGGCGAAAATGCGGACTCGAAATTTGTTACCCAGGATGCATCACCAAACCATGGCGTCCAGAGCAAGATTTGTAATGTTCTGTTCAAGTTGGTTCTTTTATTGGGGAATTTCTGCACAAAGGTCCCGTGTTTCCGTGTAGCGTTCTTACGAAGTTTTGGTAACCACATCTCCGTTGTCGGCGTGAGTAGCCGTGACAGCGACGACAGCAAGACGACGTTGGTGATGAGGATGATAGCAAAGCAGTAGATACACGACTTCAGCTTCGACCGATGTCTTCCAGCGGTAACTTTGAACATGGCTGCAAGAAACAACAGTACGTGTTCATATAATGGATAGTACTATCAATGCGACAAACCACACCGATAAATGTAATTAACTATCCCGATCCCAGAAACATACAAATGAGGCCACTTGACAGAAACATTTAGCTAGAAATTCATACGTAACACTATCAGTCCCCGAGACAGTTTCTATTACCATGACAACCAGTCGTCCTATTTGAGGGTTAAGATAAGGGTGACCCAAATGCAATGTTTCCTGTCAAATATCAACGATTGTGAGTACACTTCCTGACTGATGATAGCTTTATAGTGCGAGCCCACTGAAACACAATGACGCAGTTTAACATGAATACCCCACTCAGACACAGTATACTGACTCCGCGCCGACCAGTCCTTGTTTTAGCCCCTTAATGCCGAGCGCCAGACAGGGTAACAACAAGTACCATCTTTTAACGTCTTTGGGAATGACACGGCCGGGATCGAACCACCGTTTATCGGCTCTCCGGGCGCACACCTATTAGACCACGGAGGTGGGTGTGGTGTGGTGTGGTGTGGTGTGGTGTGGTGTGGTGTGGTGTGGGATGGGGTGAGGTGACGTGGCGTGGTGTGGTGTTGTGTGGTGGTAATGTGAGTTAAATGTGGGTGTGGGGTAGTGGTGGTGGTTGTAGTCTCTCTTTTTTATTAATCCGTTCTCGAAAATGTTTGATTACCAAATTCCAGCAATATTCCAGCTATACGAAGGCGGTCTGTAAATAATCGAGTCTAGACCAGACACCATGATCATCGATCTACGCAATTGTGATACAATGACATGTATCAACCAAGTCAGCAAGCCTGACCACCCAATCCCGTTTGTCGCCTCTTACCACAAGCATGGGTTGCTGAAGATCAGTTCTTATCCGAATCTTCACGGGTCTAGTAGTAGTAGGAGGAGGAGGAGCAGCAGAAGCAGCAGCAGTAGTAGATTTGTAGAAGTAAGCTGACACTACTCTCACACAACTTTGTATGGCAGGTGTTGTTTCTTGAAGTAGCCACACAGTCCGATTACCCAACGTGTCATATCTCCATGCTCTTATGACAAGTACTCTGTGACATTGTAACCAGTTGAGATAGACAGAGATCGCCTGTGTACGTGGTAGATAACCCGGTTATCACTGACTTGTGGCTAACACGAAACCTAACACTCGCAGCATATACTGCTGTAAACCATGAGAGTTATATAGTCTGTCTTGCAGACCCTGAAACAAATATATCCAATAAAGCCCATGCAAGTCTATAATATTTGGCAAGTCTAGATTACCGCAGTATCAGACCGAAAATGAAGAAAGTCTCTTGGCAACATTTTCAAAAGGGAGGGGTAAAAAATATCAAAATTCTCTCTCAGATAATTGTACCGCGCACAACATACTACATTTGGTTTTCAAAAGTAGGGAGTCCGGCAAATCATTCACACAGTCTGCAGCATCCCCTTGCAGACCGGGAAGATCCGGGGAAGAATAGGTCTTCAGCAACTCATGCTTGCCATAAAAGGTGACTGTGCTTGTCGTAAGAGGAGACTAACGGGATTGGGCGGTCAGGCTCGCTGACTTGGTTGATGTATGTCATTGTATCCCAATTGCGTGGATCGATGCTCATGATGTCTATCACTAGATTATCGGGCCCAGACTCGATTATTTACAGACCGCCGTCATACAGCTGGGATATTGCTGAGTGCGGCGTTTAACAACAAACAACCAACAAACAGTGTCCCCCTTGCGTGTTCTATCTGTGCGCCTCCAGTACACAGAGCCATTCTTGTCTCTGTTCATGGAGCACATGTACCCAACTATACCACTCCGCGCATTTAGTTAATTAATTCACTTACAGTTCTTAATTGAAAAAAAACCCTGTAATTATTTTATCTCATTACTAAGTGCTTGAATCTGTTATAGACCGCCTTCGTGGTCTTATGGTAAAGCGTCCGCCCGGAGAGCGGAAGGTCCGGGGTTCGATCCCTAGCCGCGTCATACCAAAAGACGTTAAAAGATGGTACTTGTTGTTACCCTGTCTTGCGCTCGGCATTAAGGGGCTAAAACGAGGATTGGTCGGCTCGGAGTCAGTATACTGTGTCTGAGTGGGGTATTCATGTTAAACTGCGGCATGGTATCTCAGTGAGCTAGCACTATAAATCGGCATCAGTCCGGACTAGTACAAGCAGCCACACACACATACACGTGCATGCACGTCGCTATATAAGTGCAATAATCTTGGACGCGACGTTAAACCCCATTTCACCTCACCTGAATCTGTTATACGCTAATCTCTATACTGTCAAACTATCTTAGTTCACTTACATTTTTTCAATTTAAAAAAAATAATTAAACAATCATATCCCAGTACTAAGTACTTGAAAAAATGAAACTCCTATTAATCTCTTTATTGCAGAACTATCTAACGTTGTCCCAATCCAAACTCCCCTATGCCATTGATTGTCTCTCCCAACAGGTAAAACACGTCAGTGACGACGGGGGTCGCACCGAGCCATGGAGAAAACCACTCATGCATGGTCAGGCAACCCGGGCATGGTGAAGCTCTAAGAATTAGACGACAGGGGTTGTAATACAAAGGTGACCGAGTGTCTGCACAGTAGGACTGCGACGAATCCGAATTTACTACCCGGGTACCCTAACCCCTATTACGTAGAGGGGAATGTCCGAGTAACTCTCCATTCCTTAAAAATAATGGAGCGTTCAAATAATAGAATGACGTCACAGATGTGTTTTAACTTACCCTACCCGAGTACCCACTGTCGGTCTCAAGAGATACGCACGAAATGTCCCATTGGGCATTTTTTTACCATAGCCCTGGCAAAACGTATTTAGATACACGTATTAAACAATCTGGTCATGCATACATTGAAGCTGGATCAAGTTATATCTTTATTCAACCATATGAAAACTCAGGGAATGGGTGCACAGCCAGAAAGAAATGCAAACATTAGTGACTTGTAGGGTAACCATAGAGTTCTAGATACTTTTTGTCATTAAACAATATATCACGTGACTAACCACGGTTCAGGGTAGTCCTGTGGGTACCCGGGTCCTACTCAGTACCCACCCGACCCAGGTACCCGTCCCAGCCCTACTGCACAGTACATAGTAACACAGTCGACATGGCGTTCAAACCAGCAGGGACATGTGATAGTGTTATACGCTTCGATACACTTAGTACAGGGGAGGTAACGCTGGCAAGGCAAGCAGGAAAATATGACAAGGAATCAATATTGTTTACTGATTTATTGCCAGTCATTGGGTCTGGAGTGAATGGATCCAGAAATTATATTGTATACATTTGTATAATGGACACATGAACACCAAGTACATCCTATGTAGTTCCAGCTCATGGTTGTTTGCAGGGTAATGAACTAACGTGTAGCGTCATCTGTAATGCTTTGAATGAGCATATAGTGGTTTGAACTGAAGAGTAGCCATTTAGCCAGAAACAAAACTGTGTATACATACTTACGTAAATACGACACCATTCTAAAGGCAGTGACATCAACAGGTGTACATTCAGACAGTAGATGTCCTATAATACAAGATTGTGTAACAGTACACGCTCGCGCCTGTCTATGTCCACAAGCAACCCGAACGAGACTTGAGACACCACCTCGCGTGTGACTGACTGCGCGAGCAGATAATACATCTGGTGTCCCCGGGACGTCACGGTCGCCCACCCACGTAACTGTCGTCACAAGCAGGGGGTCGTGTCAGGGCAACATGAAGCATGTTTCAAGTTAATATTTAACAAGGATAGACGTCTATTTTTCATTTATGTACACGCGCAGCAAGACCAGCGGTTACTGTTAGTGCGCCTATTCTTCATACGGTGCTTGTACCATTCAAACATGTCGTTACGACAACTGCGTCTTTTCGAAATAAAACGAACGTTTAAGCTGACCATTAGCCATAATGACACGAAGACGAATTCTAAACGCCAAACTTGTAGAACACAACTGTGTGAATCATTAATGACATTGAACTCAGTTCACTTATTTCTCTTGTCAGTCCAGTCAAAACTCGATTAAACTTGTGTTCACTTCATTATACCCAAAGGGGCGACCAACTGCGGTGCGTGGGTTACATTGTCCTCCTAAATTTATACAAATTACAACAAGATGGCATATAAATGTACCAATGCTTGCCGTAAAAGGCGATTGGGTGGTAAAGCTCGCTGACTTGGTTAATGCTTGTCATCGTTTGCTAATTACGTAGATCGATTCTCATGATGTCAATCATTGGATTGTCTGGTCCAGATATTTACAGACCGCCGCCATATAGCTAGAATAAGTGGCATTTATCTAAATTTAGGTGAAATAAGTTAAGATTACATGTTGAGATTGGAAACACAATAATATTCCTCAGGATGAGAGATACTGCAAATTATATCTGAAGACAAATAAGAAGTTTGTAGAGATGACACCAGGTGAGGATGATAAGGGGACACTTGTCAAAGAAAGATCATCCAACAACTGAAAAAATTATCAACCCCATAACATCTACTGAGAGGCTTTATATACGCGGCATTGGACTACATATACAGTAAACTACGGTTATAACGAACACGCTTATAACGAACTGACGGATATAACGAATTTATTTTTTGGTCCCGGCCATTGCTGTATATATTTTGTATATATGCTTATAACGAACTACGGTTATAACGAACTAAAACTAGCAGTCCCTTTGAGTTCGTTTTAACCGTAGTTTACTGCAGATAAAACGTTTGTTATGTGAAATGAGAAAACATTGATTTGATATAAAAACCCTTGTAGGCAGGATATTATATAAAATATTCATATCTTTGTATTGTCTGCATTGTTATAAATTATGACCCGTGTCATTTGAAATTCTAGTGCTGTTAATAAACATATGAGGAACAGTTTGTAGTATTCTTTTTACTGTCTGACAAATGGGTGAAAAAAGGGATTTCTCCTTGAATCGTAGCTTGGTAGCACATGTGGGCAGAATAATCAATCAACCATGACTATAACGTCTAACAAGTGGAGGTCAAATGGAAGGACGCCATTCACACAGGACAAAACATTTCAAATGCAATTGAAAAGACACAAATGTCATATAGAGTTCGTTTTTCAATCATTGAAGAGCTACCTTTTCAAAGGCAGAAGGCATTCTCAGTTTTTTTTCCTCCAGTCAACTCGTGTCCCAGGCCCTGCATTGATTATGCCGACAAAGGAGGGCATATCAAGCCCTTGTGAATGTTCACTCTTGGAAATGTAGCACGTGGTCCAGTTAACACATGCTAATACAAGCACAACAGATTCATAATAGCGGGTGAAAGTGAAAGGATGACTGTTTCATTTCGCACGTACTTCCCTGTATGATTTCCATTTGATTACGAACAGAAACCTGATTACAGTCAAGTCTCGTTAATCCGACAATCGGCTTTAACCGACACTAATGATGGGAATCGATAAATCAGTGCTATTTAGACCCGTTAATCCGACAGTCTCGCACTCCGACATACCTAATGAAAACTTAAAGAAAAGAAAAGACTTGGCTGAAGTTCAAGGGTTCTACACCATTGAAAGCGAAACTAAAACACGAATTTTTTTAACAACGTAAACGTTTTAACAAAGTTTTACGACAAGCAAAGCGATAATTTCAGCTTCAGAAGAAAGACAATTTGAGTAGTATGTTATGTGATAATACACGTGACTTGTGGAAGGAACTGGGGCTAGTAATAGGAAGACTTTTATTCCAATGGAAGTGGTCAACAACGACGGTAATGTGTGTACCGACAAAGACCAGGTCCTTGAGCGCTGGGAAAAAGATTATCAGCAACTGTACAGTAATAATGAAGATACAGCTGGTGTGTTTGATGATGGACATCTCAGATGTGTAAAAGATAAGCTTGAAGAGCTTGCAACTCTAAACTTACAGATCAGATTTTTTAAACAGCCCAATCACTAAGGATGAAGTCCATCTCGCCATTGATAGAGCGAAGCTTGGTAAGGCAGCCGGCTAAGACAACATACTATCAGCTATGAAGTGTGTGTCGAACTGTTGTACAGACTTATTTCCAACAGTTTTCAGAGTGGTAAAGTCCCAGATGTTTGGAATCGAGGAACGATCAAGCCTATACCTAAGTC
The DNA here is from genome assembly GCF_023055435.1 of Haliotis rufescens. Classification (NCBI taxonomy): domain Eukaryota; kingdom Metazoa; phylum Mollusca; class Gastropoda; order Lepetellida; family Haliotidae; genus Haliotis; species Haliotis rufescens. The sequence continues at coordinate 936,644 of NW_025963902.1, forward strand.
TTCGAAGGACAGTGACCCCCGTGACCCTCTTAGTTATCGACCTAATACTATTCTGTCCATACCATCTAATTGAGTGAGTACGGTTTTACGCCGCTTTTAGCAATATGCCAGCAATATCAGGGCGGGGGACACCAGAAATGGGCTTCACACATTGTACCCATGTCGGGAATCGAACCCGGGTCTTCAGCGTGACAAGCGAACGCTTTAACCACTAGGCTACCCGACCGCCTTGTCTGCAATCAGATCTGTATATGACAATGTCTTATGTTCTGTACAAGTTAATAATTATCAGACAAATATGTTTCGGGTTGATTTAGGAGTCAAACAAGGCTGTGTACTCTCATCTACGTTATTTGCTGTTTACATAAACGATTTGGCACTGGAGTTGAATAGATCCAATTGTGGGATTCAGATTGATTATATGAATGTCACCGTTCTTTTGTATGCAGATGATATTGTTTTGTTAGCGCCAGATGCGGCAAGACTTCAGCACTTGTTAGATATCTTACACAAGTGGATATTTAAGTGGAGGCTGTGTATAAATGGTAAAAAGTATAATGTTATTCACCTGGGTGTATTGTACAGTTAACTACGGTTATAACGAACTCAAAGGGACTACCAATTTGAGTTCGTTATAACCGTAGTTCATTGTAAGTACATATACAGCATGTCAACTTTGAGTTCGTAGTCGGGACCAAAAAGTAAGTTCGTTATATCCGTCAGTTCGCTATAAGCGCGTTCGTTATAACCGTAGTTTACTGTACATAAAGTATCTGCACATCTCAAGGAGGTAGATTTTAATAGCTGGTATCAGCGTATTCAATCAATGCCAAAACTTAGAACTTACAGGCGTTTTAAGATTTGTTTATCTACTGAATGTTATGTTAATCTCCCACGTTACAAACGTAGTATTTTAGCTTCATTTAGATGTGGCACACTTAAACTAGCAATAGAAATGGGCAGATATTTTAACCCACCAATCCCCGCTGCAGAACGCATTTGTAAATTTTGTAATCTTAATTGTGTTGAAGATGAAGCCCATTTTCTTTTACAGTGCCCATTTTATCATGATATTCGTACATCTGTTTAATACGGTGGCCCATAAGGGACACGGAGTCTGTTTTTCAATATTTTGATATTTCACTTACATTTATCGTAACCTTTTGCAAATTAACACGATTTGTCTTACAAATATGTGATAAATCATGTGTAAAGAAGATACTGAATCGCTGAAAAACGAAACGAAAATGTCAAAAACTAAAATGAAAATGTCAAAAACACAAAACGAAAATGTCAAAAACTAAAATGAAAATACAGAAAACTATTTTCACCTCGGTGTAAATATTATTTACACCGCGGTGAAAACTATTTACCATTTAAGATGGTTTTCTGTACATTTTCGTTTCGTTTTTCAGTTATTCAATATCTTCTTTACACATGATTTATCACATATTTGTAAGACACTCAGAAACACCTTTATCATCAATACCTCGGTCAAACTAATTATATAATTACTCTCTTCAAAAAATGAAACGCACAGGTTGATTTTTAGTAAATTTATTGTACCTAATAACGTCGATATATTTAATTTAATATCATAGATACAAATATGAAATTTTGGAGCCAGATGTTGTCGTACAAAGGCATTGAAAACTGTTTATTATCATGTCACATAAGGCCACAAGGTTGCGCTGAACTCTGTATCTCGTGTGACCGCCCCGAGCAGCAATCACGGCTCTGCATCTCCTCGGCACTGAGAGGATAAGTGTACGAATTCTGTCCTGCGGAATTGTGCGCCATTCTGTTTGTAACGCGTTGGCCAGTTGTTGGAGTGTCTGCGGCGTGTTCTGACGTTGACGTACACGTCGATCGAGTTCATCCAAGAGGTGTTCCATTGGGTTGAGATCTGGAGATCTCGACGGCCAGGGCAAGGCGTTGATGTTGGCATTATGAAGGTAGCCTACCGTGACACGAGCTGTGTGCGATGGAGCGTTGTCCTGTTGAAACAGCTCCCTCTGGTGGTCAATGTTTGGCAGAAGGTGAGGTTGAAGAATGTGATTCATGTAGCGATTTGCTGTCAAATTTCCCTGATCCACAACCAAGTCAGATCTCATGATGTAGGATATGGCCCCCCACACCATGACATTACCGCCACCGAAATAGTCGAATACACGTATACAATGTGGGGAAAAACGCTCATTTCGCCGACGATAAACACGTTGTCTTCCATCTCGCCGGTGAAGAAGAAATCGTGATTCATCGCTAAACCACCCTCGTCTCCAGTTTCTCAAATTCCAAGGCTGTAAGGTATGGCACCAACGCAAGCGTCGCTGTCGATGGATCTGTTGCAAATGCAAAACAGGGACGATAACTGGTCTTCTAGTTCGGATTCCAACCTCAATAAGATGGTTGCTGACAGCCTGGTCCGAAATCCTCCTCAAACCAGGGATGCGTCCTGCAGTCTCCGTAACTGTGGCATAACGATGACGTAGGAGGAACAGTCGAATGTAGCGATCCTGTGCAGGGGTGGTAACTCTTGGTCGGTCGGTCTGCAGTGGAATTGAACTGTGTGTATCGGTCTCAAAGGCGGTAAATGGTACTGTGGTGGACGTTGAAGTGGCGTGCCACAGAAGACTGCGATTCCCCTCTTTGGATACGTCCAATGGCGATATTCCGATCGGCAGCGCTGAGTCTCGGCATTTTCGAACTTGAAAGATGTTGTCAATTGAATGACAAATTAATGAAATTATTGGCTTATGCTTGCCTTTTTATAACCACTACCACGAGTTATGAATGCCATAACTTGCACGTGCATTTTGCATTACTGTTTTCCTCTATGACATTTTTGGAAAAGTGTGAAAACAATGCCGTTTCAGACATTGCAAATCGACAATGGCTGCGTTTTTACGCACCGTTTATCGAATATCCATTTTCCAATAACATATATCCAATTTATATACCGGATGTTTTGTGTAGTCAGGTTCAATGAACTACATACTACCTGTGCGTTTCTTTTTTTGAAGAGTGTATGTCTTGATAGCGCCACTAAAGTTCGCAATAACAACTTTAATCAGTAAATTAGATTATCTGTAGTAGCTAGAATAGGTATAAATACGGACGACAGATAGTCACAAATCATTCTGTGGCTGTCTAATAAACTGACTGTTTATTCACAGCGTAATAAACGTTGCTATATTGTACTGTTAAATCTTAACTTTATGCTATTACCCTTGGCAATACCTGCAAGTCTGTTTGGTAACTCTAACAGTCATACCTGTGTATCCCATTGTACTACGTCTGTGTATAGATAATGCCAATTCTGTACCTGTGTATCCAATTGTACTACGTCTGTGTATAGATAATGCCAATTCTGTACCTGTGTATCCAATTGTACTACTTCTGTGTATAGATAATGCCAATTCTGTACCTGTGTATCCCATTGTTCTACTTCTGTGTATAGATAATGCCAATTCTGTACCTGTGTATCCCATTGTACTACGTCTGTGTATAGATAATGCCAATTCTGTACCTGTGTATCCCATAGTACTACGTCTGTGTATAGATAATGCCAATTCTGTACCTGTGTATCCCATTGTACTACTTCTGTGTATAGATAATGCCAATTCTGTACCTGTGTATCCCATTGTACTACTGTGTATAGATAATGCCAATTCTGTACCTGTGTATCCCATTGTACTACGTCTGTGTATAGATAATGCCAATTCTGTACCTGTGTATCCCATTGTTCTACTTCTGTGTATAGATAATGCCAATTCTGTACCTGTGTATCCCATTGTACTACTTCTGTGTATAGATAATGCCAATTCTGTACCTGTGTATCCCATTGTACTACTTCTGTGTATAGATAATGCCAATTCTGTACCTGTGTATCCCATTGTACTACTTCTGTGTATAGATAATGCCAATTCTGTACCTGTGTATCCCATTGTACTACGTCTGTGTATAGATAATGCCAATTCTGTTAATTGTATGACATCGATTACCGTTTGGAATATGTATTGTGGCTGAACTGAATGTATCTTGTGTGAATTCCCACCCGGGTAGTGTATTAGTTAGTGTGTGTCGGGTATACAATATTCAATCATATGTAAACTGTTGTATTACGTCGTGTACCCTGAAATGTGTATCTTAACTAATATAGTATGTATCTTGTGTAATGATTCTATATCATGTTCATCTAATGTTCTTCACATATATGTACTTCTATTACTGATTGTAAAATTTCCCTAATAATTGATTGTAAACATTTCTAATTGACTGATTGTATATAAGATTCTGTGGCAGTCTAATAACTGACTATTTATTCACTCAGGTCTTGTGTTGTTGTGTGGGTTGGTCGTTTATAATGGTTCCTCTGCCAAGCGAGCTGATTCCCCAACTCTCGTTTTAATATTAGGGAGAATTACACTTCGTCTTCATCGCGGGGCAGGTGCTTGCTGACTGGAAACATACTTGAACAAACCCGGACTGTTACCGACGACTCCTCCACGGCAACATTCGAATCCAACCTGCAAGATTTGTTTGCTTGTTTGTTTGTTGTTTAACGCCGCACTCAGCAATATTCCAGCTATATGGCGGTGGTCTGTGTACATAATCGAGTCTGGACCAAACAATCCAGTGATTTATATCATGAGCATCGATCCACGCATTTGGGGTCGATGGCATGCATCAACCAAGTCAGCGAGCCTGACCACCCCATCCCGTTAGTCGCCTCTTACGACAAGCATAGTCGCCTTTTACAGAAAGCATGGGTTGCTGAACACCTCTTCTACCCCGTGTCAGATATTTATTCCATTCGAATATATGTATTTTATGTCAGTTCTCGTCACGATATGGCTGAAATATTGCCCATGTGACGTTAAATAATAACTCACTCACTCACTCACTCTTCTACCCCGGATGTTCACGGGTCCCAGCCTGCAAGAAGACTCGTTCCCCGGTCGATGAATGTAATGTGCGAACATACGACAAGCCAATCAGAATGCGCGAATGATTTGAAGTCACTCGGTCAAAGAATCCCTCAGGAATTTTTTTTTTAGATTTCCCATATATCTTGCATTTAGAATATACCCAAGATACAGGTAAATGTGTTCGGTCATACTTTATAATACTGTAAGTCCCGATTTGTTTTCAATAGCATCTGGAATATATACATCTTCCCGAGGCAAGTGAGTTAACTGACTATAAAAGTCCAGTTTCCACCCTTGCCGAACTAGGCTGGTATTATGGAGTTACATTTTGGCTGGACTAACGAGACTATGCATAGTCCAATCAAAATCGCGCACCGAAATCGAAATCCGGATCGTAAAGTGTCAAGCAGATTTCGGTCGACTGCAGGATTTGCAAAGCATGTGCACCGCTAACTCGTTGTCAACAGATATTTTCTAATTCTTTTCATGTTTTTAATCAAGGTGCTCACGTGATTTGATGCACTTCGCGATGTAAGACTCGTTTTATCACAATATAGGTCTTGATTATCGATCAGATCGTCTTGACTGGGCGCCACCGTTTTGTTTGAAGCAAATGTAAGTGATATGAGAGGTTGAATCTGATTGGTCAATAGGAGAGGCATAGAAAGGACATAACTCGTAATAGCCACTGGTGGCGCAACGATCGAGCCCAGGAATTCCAGCCTAGTTCGACCAGGGTGGAAACTGGACTTTTAAAGTCAGTTAACTCTCTTGCCTCGGGAAGATGGAATATATATGGTATATAACACGAGTTGACAATTCTTTCAGCTATGCCCGTTTGCGCTTACACGGAACCCAGTCGCAGAAAAGGTGGTCACGAATGGGAATTCCAACAGGGCGGTGTGATGAATGAATCCGGTTTTCTTACAAAGTTTAATCAAGAAAATTAAAGGGAAACTAAACTTCATGTGGGCTGGGAATAACACACACCTTGTGGGGAACTGGGGAATAACAGGTCCGATCACTCTAAGGTTTGTGGTAAGACACATTTGGATGAGGTGGTGAGACTCGGTTGACTGTGTCATGGAGTGTGGGACTTGATTTTTCCATGCCATGGTGATACAGCAGGAACAACACCAACAGCAGTGTCAAACAAACAAACAAACAAACAAACACCTTTTACATAAGAAATTTATTCATAATGGCAAACAAATATAAATTATTTCTTATGACAGAACAATTTCCTTTGGCAATTATTTGACTCAAAAAAAGGAAATCAAGCCTTGGCTGCTAGTTACTGCGTCTTCCTCAATGTGATCAGTCAAACGCTTTCTCATGTTCACCCTTGGCCAACTCTCAGAAGTTTACAACAGATTCAGAACGTCATCATTGTCAGTGGAGAGATCTTCTTGAGAGGACACAACTGACATTTCACCAGGATAAAGCATTAATAACTTCCATGAACAGAGTTTGACAAATTTGGAAGACATGACTTGAGAAGTGTACAGTGGTGCTCGTTAAGTTACACATTCACTGGAACATGTTTTCCTCATCAATATTGTATACAAAAGGTTGCTATGCAATGATTCACCAAGGTAATGATGAAACGTGGTGGTGGAAGCACTGATCCCATCTATCTGGAGATACTAACTTCAGGGAAAAACCTTCAAAAACAGCGTCTTGTGAATCTAGCTGTTTACATTCCCTCATCCGGGGCAGTAGAGCATAATGATTTTCAGATGTCTAAAATATCCTGCATCTAAAGCCAAAGCAATATCCAAATGCCAACCCCATATTAGGCAATTAGGAATCTGTGGAAGAATAACTTGGGGGTAGGGGGTTTTTAAAGAGAGAATGACTGCACCCCTTCCTCTGAACCTGCCAGTGGATAATGCCTGCAGCCTGGTCAATAACTAGTTTCAATTTCTTATGTACCGATACATACCGCGATGCTTGAGTCATGATACGCGATGTATCACATATGTTATATTCTTCAATTATCATTTTCTTTTGTGAAAAATGGTAAATTAATTAACTTGTGTAGTTATCATGAATATTGCAAAACTTAGTAAGTATCACTTTTGAAAATCACTTGAGAATACAATCATTAATCAGTGTAGAGGTAGGTGTAATGGGTATCACAGTGTCCGGTGTACATTCACAGTGTCTTAATACACAAAGTCTCGTGACACCCCTTTAGTCTACTGTCAGTTTCATTTGGGAGGAGTTACGCAGTTCCTATTGTCATGAGACCTACAACTGCAGTGTGGTGTGGATAGACATGGATCATTATAAGGGTGGACCATTATCAGGGTGGACCATTATCAGGGTGGACCATATCAGAATGATCATTGACAGGGGAGACCATTATGGGGATGGACTATTATCAAAAGAATCATTATCAGGGTGGATCATTAGCAAACCATTGTCAGGGTGGACCACTGTCAGGAGGATCAATATCAGGCTGGATCATTATCAGGGTGGACAATTATCAGGGAGGACCATTATCAAGGAGGATTATTGTCCGGGTGGATCTGGCATTCCAACTATGATGCCCAGCACATCCTGGCACACATGATTCTGTACAGAGATTGCAGAGTGCAAATCCTCATTCTTCCGTGACAAATAACCACTTATCATTACCTAAGAGCTCCCACTGAACATATCATATTCTCTGCAAAAACTATAAACCCCATTAACAGTAAATCCTAACACTAGTACCGTGTTCATCAAGTTCATCATGTCCATAGTCAAACTTATCAGTCAGGTAACACGTGTCTATGTAAAGCTATAGTGCTTCCATTTCACATGGAGATGGTATCAGCTGTTTGTAAGGTTTCAAATATTGTAAGACATGGCGAAAATGTATCTATTTTCTCAACAGCTATCACAATACGTCACAATGTCCTAGCATGTGTGATGAGTGATGGGTTTCTTAAGCGGAGTAAGTTTGTCCAAGTACTGAAGCATTATGATCAACTTCCAACCTGACACCACAAAACCGCAAATAAATAATTCAAAACAGCTGAATTTATCACAAGTACTTAATGCCAATATTAAAAAATTCTTATCCCCATTTAGCATACTGAAATTAGTTACAATATTGGCATTAAGCGTACGGTCACATGCATAGCAGTGCAGCATTATCAATATGATAACACTGGTGTGCTTTCTTAGGCCTGCAGTTAATACCAGCTTGTATAAATATGAATGCTGTTTATCTGACAAGCATGGTGGACCTGTCTGCATATCACATCAGCACTAGACTATATCATGCATGTAGTGCTGAGTTATCTCCCCTCGCTGTCCATGGAATTGACATTCCTGACCTGTGATTTGAGCACATGTCATAATACTTGGCACTTCATTTTCTACGGAGCTTATCAACCAAATCCAGCTTTTCATCCATATCCTCGTCGCTATGGTAACCGTTACCCCCGACAGTGTATCCCCTTGTAGCTTGCAGAAGTTCAGCATCCGGTCCTTTGTCTCTGTGTTCGTACAATAATACATTCAACGTGTCCTCGTATATCCTGGCCTCTGGGAACTCAACCTGGAAAACATTCAACAACTTGCTGAATGACTGGCAGCAATGGGAGGGCATGGAATAGCTCAGGGAGTAAATAATACTTATCATGCTTCTTGCTAGTTACCATGGTTACAACTGTGAACCAATGAACAGGCAATGTGAATGACTATCCATCATTTTCAAGCTAGAGGATGGTGGTTTGTAAATAATAAACAGTGGTTGACGTGATGAGCAATTTCCCACATTGATGGGCTATGTTCATGCAAACCTAACCTAGTCATCGAGCCAGAAACTTCTTCCAATTTAATTCCTTTTACATGCTGGAAACCTGGTCTAACCTGGATCCGGGTGCTATACACAGGGTCAAAATGTGTATTTGTACAGAAAAAGCTCAAAATTGTTTCGGTAAAGGTGATCTATTTTAAGTATTTTAACCCATAGCTTTTCTGGAGCTCTGATATGATTACTTTCACAACATTTTCTAATAGGTAAGCTCATTTCTTTAATCAAACAGATCCTGGGACAAAAACAGACCCTTATATCTGTCTCTACTGATTTGTTTTGGGGCTTGATATGAATGTGGGTATTAGAATTATGAAGTGGACATACCTTTGTGTGTTTCTTGTCTGTACCATACACGATGGACGTGCAGCAAACCTCGGCAATCTTCTGTCCATGTCCATAGTAGGACCAGCAGCAGATCTCGCTGCTGCCGATGACGTCTTTGATGAAGAAGATCCTTCCATTAAAGCGGAGCGACAACTTGTCAAACAGCTCTAGGTTCTTGAGTAAATTGTCATCAGAATTGCTGAAACATACAGCCCAAATCTATGACAAATTCTGCCATTTCAATTTACACCATGGAGAAAAAACACTGATTAGAAATTAGGAAACACAAGGTTTCAACACATTTCATTTTGTACCCTTGTTAAAGAGAAAATGTTATCTTTTGCGATCTGGAAAAGTCACAGATCTACACTTCCACAAATGACAATTTTTGTTACTATGATTACTGGGGGAATGTAGTCCGGTGCCAGTGTTAGCAATATTTAAGCTCTATAAATATTTACAGTCTATCACAGGCAAACCAGTGGTTGATAGCATAAACCACACTGCTGCAAATGATAAAACAAATAAAAAAGACCACATTTTCCAATGCCCAAAAAGGGTTTGTAATTAACATAAGTCCACTGGTCTGAAACCAGTAAAATTGAGGACTGGTGACATTTCCTTGTGGGCTACCAGTTTTACCATTAGCCAGACAGAATTATTTTGTATAAGTGCCATGAGGCCAATAGTTTAATGACATTTTGTTGTACGAAAATTCAACATTAGGTTTTACCATTGATACATAGCAACACTGTAGCATGTCATTTTTGTGGTCGAGTGAAAATGGAAGTTCATTTCTAACCCTGCTAAAGCATGGTTTCAGTCTGGCTACAAGCGGAGTGAACTAGGGACCTCTTCTTTCCCTGAACCCCCATCATCCTGTATACATGTTCCACATTGCTTACCTAGTGTACGAATACTTGTTGTTATGTCTGTTGCAGATCAGTTTCACAACTGGCTGAAAAATGAAAAACACATACTCACAGTTATAATGTTTCTGTTATTTCTATTTGGGGGGACACAAAAATTGGATTTTGCACATTCTACTGATGTGTGTAATCGAACCTGGGTCTTCAGTGTGATTAGAGAATGCTTTACAACTAGGTTACCCCACTGTCCAGAAATACCATTGTATGTCATGAAGACAGCAAGAACAGCAAAAATATTTTACTTAAAGATAAATTTGTCACATGTTTCAAAAGCATGTACACTATTTCACACATTGTGGGATAAACAATGTTGACACATATAACTTATAAAAATACTTAAACCACAAAGCTATTCTAACGCCCCTGTAACTCTCGTACCTTCATAGTTGATGACACCAGTTGTTGTTCTTCTCGTGTCGATGTTATCAGGGGCACCTTGCAAATCGGTTCCAGTTCTTCTTTTTTCTTGAGGGCAGCTTCAATTAACTTAACGAGATCCTGTACAAGGTAATACTTTGCTTCTTGAAGCAGTTCATACAATTCCCTGCGGTTCTCTGGAAGTGGAAGGGTTCCATCGCGCAGGAAGTTAAGGATTGTACCGAAGTGCTTCCCACATCTGTCAATAAGGATCCAGCCTGAAACATAACGAAACATTTGAAAGGGTTCTTCTACATCACAAGTAATGCTTCTTGGATTACAAGATTTTCCTATGCTGTCTGATACAGTGATAACACAGAGCCTGCCTGTTGTGTAAAGCAGTGTTTAGAGAAAGAGTTTGATTTATCACTGTTTGAAATAGATGGGGTAAACATGGTAAAAGCCCAAGCCTTATAAGAAGCAAATGATTCAACCTTTTTTAAAACTCACAACCAATGAGGTGATGAAGGTTCAATGTCAAGGCAAATCTTGGATTCGAACCCACTCAGTATGACTTTCGCTAAGGGGCACTACTCTACATGGCAAACTGCAGCATCTTTTATGAAAAGGCCACACATACCTCCAAAACATTCATGAACGACATAAATAGATACTTAACATTCAGTAACAGAGACAATCATCAGGACTGGTTCTCCAAATGTTGATTACAGAACCACGATGACAAGGGTCCTTTCAAAACTAAACATACAAATAAAATAAAATTTGAACGCTCATAATCAGACTTTCGTCTGTTCAATTATTTGCTCTTAGATGCTTACCCTCAGAGTCCGTCAGCACTTCCATTCGTCCACTAAACATTGCTCTGAGCATTGTGTCATGCTTTGTTAGTGTCCCAATCGTCGTGTAGTGCAGCGAGCCGCCGACATTTAACTTCACATATTTTGAAGTGTTCCCTTTGATGACCGTTTTGTGGGAGTCGCCCGACATAGTAGAAGGAACAGCCCAGTCCACTGGGCGAATGTTTGGGGAGAAAATTGTTCTGTTCGGTGTCTACGATGACATAAAACGTATGTTCCGCCGGGCAATGAACAAATTCTGAATGTTTTCTAAAGAGTCCAAACTTAAATAGGCGTTTCTAAATATAGATATGGCAAAGAAAGTGTCATGATATATACTGGCTGCAAATGACGTCAACTTGTTCTATTTCCGGATACTTGCCGATATCGTTAGTTTCGAATTTACCCTGATTGCCGTTGTCTGCTAACACAGATATGAATAAACCCCAAGAACTGAAACTAAATACATGATTTCAACATAATTTAATGATAGTTTGGATCAGCAACTTCACCACGTCTAGATCTATTTATAGATTGCGATACGTTGTACGGCTACAAATAATGGGTCTGAGCATATATCTTTTCAAAGGGGGAAAACTAAAACGAATCATATCTCTTAATAAAAATTATGATAGATCACAAAAATGTAAATGGTTCATTGTAATTAACTAATCGTAATTTCATAGTATTTTCCCAATACAACACCAGTATCTTATTTCGTATAATTCATAATACTGTATATACGTATTTTCGATTCATGTTCGATTCCGTACGAGTAGTGTCTTTTTGTTTACGTCGTTGCTACATTCCATAAGCAAAATGGCGGACGAAGCACTTGCAAGGGCTGGACTTCATTTTGATGAACTGAATAAGATTAGAGTTTTAGAGCCTGAAGTCGCACAACAAACTGTTGAATTGAAGGAAGAGTGCAAAGACTTTGTCGACAGTAAGATGGGGGTTATTTTTCTCTGTGGATGACATGATATCTTTAATTATTTATTTGTAAACAAACCTGTTCTCATTCAACAAATCGTCAGTATTTAGTGTTGAGGTACACGTTAGTCTCTTTGTTTTCCCCATTAATCAACGGTAAAACATGTATACATGCGTATATATCGTGGGTGTATGTAAATTCGTAACCCAAACGAATTCGTACCCCAAGAAATGAGAGATTTCGTACTCCAAATCGAAAGTATTTTCGTAATAAGCAATGAATTACACTATATGAAATAAAATTTTAGATTAAGATACTGTCATTGCGTATGAGCAATATTTTATTTGAACAAGAACAACGGAAGTTTATCTGTTGACGTAACTCATCTTCAAGAAAACAGTGTTTCAATTGACAATTACTGATGGGCTCTTTCATCCCAGTAGCTGTTGAGACGGTTGGTTGGTTGGTTTGTTGTTTAAAGCCGCACTCAGCAATATTCCAGCTATTTGAGGTTGGCCTGTAAATAATCGAGTCTGGACCAGACAATCCAGTGATACATATCATGAGTATTGATCCACGCAGTTGGGATCAATGACATGCATCAACCAAGTCCGCGACCCTGACCACCCGATCCCATTGGTCGCCTCTTACGACAAGCATAGTCGCCTTTTACGACAAGCATGTGCTGCTGAAGACCTATTCTACCCCGGATCTTCACTGGTTGTAGTCGGAGATGTTTAGTAGTAATAATACCAGTTGTAGGTACATGATATGATGATGATTTCATAGTGATAAAGTTGTTTTATGAAATCTCAAAAACGTCTGTTTTGTCCTCTTTCCCTATGAGATATATGGACTGCTCCACTGTGACATACCACTCGTTATAGTGGAAGAAATCGTGATAAACATGGACGTTGAAAAAGAAAAGTATATTTGGAACCCTATAATTCAATGATAATGTTGTCTTATACACATGTTATAAATGAATATAAGATGGTTGGAACCATAATTCAATGATAATATTGTCTTATTAATGAAATCAAAAAAGGGTTAGCCCATAATAAATTAATTGATCGATTACCATCCCTGTCTGACTCACGACGAAACCCCCTGACAGATTCATGTTATTTGTCCATGTGAGATGTTCAGAGCACTTTAACATCAGCAGTCAAACAGCCATTTCATCATGCATGTTTCTGACATGCCGTAAATTGGTTCACAACCGACTCTCAGTGTGTGCCTGTGTGCCTATCATCTGCTTGCTGTCAAGATGGTGCTCTTGTGGGGAACTTGACAAGTCAACGTCAATTGAGGATAAATTCATAAATGCACGAGTACAAGCTGGGGCAAGCAAAACGACACTGATACGTCCGACTTCTTCTGTTTGGGAATGTGTGGCATTTCTGGGTCCATACATTTGAAGGGGAGTGTGAAAATAGATACAACAAATGCCAAGTTGTGGATGCTTTTAAAGTACTGATGTCAGTGTGTTGGACTTAAAGCTGAAGTATTGAATTGGATCTTCATTACAGCGGAGTTGTCATGATTAAATGTTGCAACCCAGAATGGGAAATGATACTTCTCTGTTTGTATATTTCAATAAAATAAAGACAAAACTCTATTCAAAATTTGAAATCAATGTTTATTTATTATCTTTATTATTTCAGTCATCTTTTGTTCATACCAAGATGTCCAGTTGTCAACTTGACGACTTTAATAAAAAATAAAAGCCTCCCTCTCCACTTTTGAAAAAAAGCAGATGATAATCTAGCAATGAATTTATTATGGCCGCAACCCTATATCATGACACATGATGTGTTATATGGTATTTGATATGTGCAAAATCTAACGTACCGGTAATGAAACATTGATATCCCATGATAGTGATGATACTTGGCATTTTAACCGTTTTATGGATACACAGAATGTGAAGGTGTTGACCCCTATGTCAGTGGACATTTGCCATTTTGGTAAACCTTCGACAAACTTTCAGTGGTGTGAAGGAATGCAATCAGATTGTTTGGGTTCTTTGAGACACTTCACCATTTTACACACCCTGTGTGGATTCCAGGCAAGCAATACTTGTCGTTATAAATACGTGTTCACTAAATGGATTGGTTGGACTTGATCAATTGCATGTCATCATACCTGACCTGGGATGTTGCTCATGATATCAATCCCTAGTTTGCCTCAGCCGGACTAGATTACTAACAGGAAACCATCCTATAGCTTGAGTATTGCTTATGCATGTCACCATGTGTGGTGTAAAACAAGAAATAAAACCATTTTTACTTCAGGAACATCATTAGAAAGTTTAATCAGTGTGTTGATTTCTTTCTTAGAAATAAATATTTGAAATAATAATTGCAATTTTTAAAAATATGTGATTGCAATCAATGTTAGTTACAAAATACCTTGCCACATCTCTTTGTCTTATAGATTGTTAAATTGAGTGGACTATTAACAAAAGCAACACATATTCTTTATTTGTTCAGGTTGAACTCGAACTTCTTAGCAAGGTCACTCATGCCTATTTCGGATATTGTAATCAACATTTGCATGGGACCGAAAAATATAAAATATGTCTGAAATTGTGCCATTTTGCCCCTGGATATGCTCTCAAAAATGTGTATTAGTACCGTGTCCTGCTAAGTATTAAAACCACCCATCCTGTATGGTGTCACAGGAAGTGTTTTTGTTTCATTTAACTAATTCGTAATATTTACTTTTAGAAATTGCGGATTTCCAGAAGATAGTAAGCGGCTTCATTGAAGTTGTGGATGGTGTTGCCACCGAAGTGGAGAAGGAAAAGATGAAGGTATGTCGCATCAGGGAATCACATTTCTATTACAGTGTACAAGCCTGGACTGAAACATGAAGCACTACGCTGTGGATCCTTTCACACTTCTCAGCATTTTGTTTCATGATTATTATGTATCAACCTTTGTTGAACAGTGTTCACGTCATTCCACTTCAGATGTATGAAGTTATTTAATTTCTTTGCAAAATCCTGTTTTGTATTGTTGGAAGAATCTTTGTGGTATATAAACAAAGTTCTTGTTATCAATTGCTCCTACTATATCTGCTGTCTACACCATGTCATCAATCAGTGGTCGCTTTCCATTGAGTGATGTCGTGGTCTAGTGGGTAGCGTGTCTTCCCGGAGAGTGAAAGGTCAGGGGTTCAATCCCCGGCCGCGTCATACCAAGACATTAAAAGATGATACTTGTTGTTACCCTGTCTGGCACTCATCAGGACATGAAATGTTTGGCGTAAGTGTACTGTGTCTGAATGAGGTATTCATATTAAACTGCAGCATGGTATCTCAGTTGGCTAGCACTATAAAATCGGCATAAGTCTGGACTAGTACAAGCATGCACACACACACACACACGCACATCACTATATCAGTGCAATAACCTTCGAAGCGAAGTTAAACCCTATTTCTCCTCACCATTGACTGATGGCACTCTCATGCATCAGTGGTTACCTGTATACCCGGTAGTAGTATATCCTAACAAGATCTTTCTACTTATTGTTCTGACCCGTCAAGATCCAGGGTAGAAAAGGTCTTCAGCAACCCATGCTTGCCGTAAAATGCGACTGCTTGTCGTAAGAGGCGACTAACGGGATGGGGTGGTCAGACTCGCTGACTTGGTTGATGCATGTCATTGTATCTCAATTGTGTGGATTGATGCGCATGACATTAATCACTGGATTGTTTGGTCCAGACTTGATTATTTACAGACCTCCATCATATAGCTGGAATATTGCTGAATGCGGCATTAAACAACAAACAAAACTTACTGTTCCTCACACGTTTGCAAGGACAGATTATGCAGGTTACATTCCTGACATTGTTCATGTTTTGTTGCAGGCAATTGGTGCCCGGAATCTCCTCAAGTCAATCGCTAAGCAACGAGAAGCTCAGCAGCTGCAGCTGGTTGCACTCATCACAGAGAGGAAGATGCAGCTGGAGAGGTCAGTTACCATGGTTACAACTGCACCAAAAGAGGAAGTGGGCCAATTGACAGTTAGATTCAAGTCATTAAAAGTACTCCTGTGTCTTGTCTGCTCTCTCAAGTCGCTGCTTCACCAAGGCTTCTAATTACATCATCTAGATCTTGGAAATATTTCAATAAATGTTTTTTTCCAATTGTACAGTGAGGGGATTCAAGCCTGGTTCTGTTCCACTGAGGTGATGATAGCTCCCATACTTTAACATCGACATCAACTGTCGTAGCACTAGTCACTTTGTGGAACCCTGGTTCTTAGGAGAAAGCTTAACCATCAGTCTACCTGGCTGAGAAACACATTGACATTCCTGCTCAGTCTTTCTGATAACCAGATGCCCATGCCACACATACAAGACCTGTCAGTACAAAATTAGCAAGACAACTTTTCATGGAGTGAAAATAATTAGTATTCTAAGATAAGAAATGGTTTGAAGCCACCACAGCAGTATTTCAGTATATAGTCATGGGAGATACGGCATCTACCGTCCTGCTCATGTCAAGTGTTTTGTTCCAGATTACGGATCCAGTATGACGCCTTGCAGAAAGCCGAGGGAGAACAGACTGAGTTCATTGAGCAGCTGATTCTCCAGAAGTGACCTTAATGTTCCCCAGTTCTTGTCCGTCCAAACATATCTGTCCTTGTACATAAGAGATGCATCATTTATTTATTAAAGAAATTACTTCATCAGTTTTTGTGTACTTGATGTTTTCTAAAACAGCTGAGAGTGACTTTCCTGAGTCAGTTGACATGACTCTGCTACATAGGAGCTGTAGTGAAGATAAGGGACTGTATATTACAATCTGGGACTGGGGGCTTGGATGTCCTTAGAAAAAATAAGTTTGCCTAATTTTATACACATACAAAATTGTTCACAAGACATGCTGGATATTCTGAAAGAACTGTGTTGGGGAAAAACAATTGTATGTCTTGAAAGCTGTGACTGGAAAAAACATATTCTATTACTTAAGCAGAAAATCGCAAGATCCCAAAATACCAGAATTGGAAATAGTTGGTCTGTAAGCATAGTGAGATATTAATCATGCCAATGTCACATTAGAGTTAATTTCCATGGTAATGTGTCTGGCGACTTGTGTTGGCACATGTTTAAATGTACACCACACAAGTCACAAATCGGGTGAAGTTAGGCAACGTTGGTAGTTGGATGGGTGACTCTGCTCGGCCCGCTCAGCTCTTAAGCACACTGAGGTCCTGGGGTGTCTCCTAAGGCAATAGACATTGTTTGATATATGCCTCTGTTTACCCAGCAGTGAATGGGTACCAGGTAGGATGAGATGGTAATCGGACAGTTACCCTTCCATCGCCTCACAGGCTGCTTGGGTTATATAAAAGTAGTCTTGGTTCTCAGGCACCACCCGCATCATCATAAAGTCTGCCACACATATTGTTTTTATTTCATTTAAAAGAAAAAAATGGAAATACTTAAAAACAATGCGATCCAATATAGCACACAGTTACTTCCCTTTACATGCGCACAGCTTTACTGCACATCTAGTGTTATGGTCATGGCGGCAATAGGAGTTTGTATGCTTGTTTATACATGTATAGGGAGGCCCTTTCCCAGGTTCATTGTTCACAACTGTTTATTTGGTTACATACTAGTTTGAACAAGTGAAAAAAAACCACTGCTCGCCTACACAATATTTTCAAGTCATTGTCTGAGAACCAATTCTTTTATTTTTTTAAGCCTTATTTTCGGGGAACAGTGGGTCATGGCACTAAGGGGATTCCTGGTCGGGAGAGGAGACCATCTGACAGAGGGTGGTTACTGTGTAGGCTGGCTGGTAGTGTGTCATCATACTGTTGTGGATCTGCTCATGATATTGACCAATGGTATGACTGGCCCAAGCTTGATTACTGAATGGCCACCTTGATATTGTTGTTTGTTTGTTTGTTGTATAACCCCACATTCAGCAATATTCAAGCTATATGACGGCGGTCTGTAAATAATCAAGTCTGGACCGGACAATCTAGTGATTGACATGAGCATTGATCCAAGCAATTGGGATCGATGACATGCATCAACCGGGTCAGACCACCCGATCCCATTAGTCGCCTTTTACGACAAGCATAGTCACCTTTTACGACAAGCATGGGTTGCTGAAGACCTATTCTACCCCGGATCTTCACGGGTCAGGGAAAGGGTGAGGGAGGTAACTCGTATTACCTGGAAACCAAAGCCACCACCAGTATTAAAGGACACGGAGACATCCTTTCCATCTTTTAGGGCTTTCATTTTCGTGCCAGTCAGTTTTTAAAAGTTGAATTTCTCACAATCTCGATCATCATCAATGGGACAACATTGAGGCTGGTTTGTTACTCGCATTCTGATTGGTTCGTTAGACCTAGCAATGTAGTCAATCAAATTGGCAAATGGAAAATCAAGGGCAGATAATTTGATGTTGCAAGAACCACGAGAATGGATCCTGGGTGTGAGCCCTGGTGACCTAGAGGGTGGACTGACTATACATGTACCCTGATTTAACAAACAAGCCAACAATTTGCATAAAGATACAGATATTTAATTACACATTTTCTCAACATTCCAGCACCATTATACGTGGTGCTGCCATGCCTGAACATTCACAGGGCACCAAATCTGTGTCACACACACAAGTCTTCCCATTCACGTAGAACTGATACTTTGGATGATAGCAGCTTTCAACACAACACTCTGTGTACACCTTGCAGTTGAAACACGTAGCAATAACCAAGTTAAAAATGTCCTGTCTGATTCTGGTCATACTCATCTCTCCTTGCCAGAATTCAGTAGTATATGTAGATACATCCTCCTAAGTAGGCTGCTATTGATCTTTACATGTCCAAGTTGAAATAAGTCAAGTTCCATTTTCTATAGGTGTTATTTATCTTAGTAATTAATAGCCCTGCAAGTTTTCAAATTACAAAGTATGAGAACACCTTTTGACAACCTCTCAAAGATGATCTCATCTGATAATGTACATGTTGAACCTAATGGCCCTGTCTTAATTTACATGAGGGGTCATACCAGCACTGGCAAAGGCAACATCTTAAAAAGGTCTTCAGGAAGAAATTCTTCTCTCATTTATTAAGTCTCATAATGAAAAATATGTTTCATGATAATCAAGGTACAAGCAAGTGACTGGTCACAACAATACGAGGATCATTTAGAACTGACACTAGCATTGAGTCATGTGACGAGTCATGTGACGTGTCACGTGACCACTCAACTGATGACCATTGTTTCCGTGTATTCTTTAAAAGTTAAAGCACAAATATAGCTGGGTGAGAGTCAGTTTAAACAGGACATATATAGTCCAGCATAGCGTCCTGTTCAATAGTAATCTCATGTGAAATCTTTTACTTACCATGAAACAAGAAAAACAAACCAAACATGTAAACAACAAAACAATTGATCCAAAATACATGCAGTGTGATTCTACCCATTTAACAAATCACATTCAGCATTTGAACATGCTTAACAACTTCGCGTTCTTACATCCTAACCTTCATAAACCAGCCCATGTTCACCATCAGTCCCTTCACAGCATACTGGTATACAAGTCATCCCTGTTGAAAGAGTCACAACTTTCTGTGACTCTACAGTCAATACTTTTCAACATATGGTAACTTGGCATCCTCCCTGCCCCTCGCTAGAAAAGTGTTGCTCATTTCAAGTCGTTCTCTGAATCACTCCAAGATGGTACAACGTTAAAACTCCCCATGATTCTTCCGCTACTGTGAAGTGTCATCAGCGTCAGTGTAAGATCCTGGAGGGTAGATGTGGAATGGGTTTGTCACAGTGTCCGTGGGCAGTGCTAGGTGAGGAAGGTGTCATCGATGTCCTCCTTGCCTCCATGTTGCTGTTGTCCTGCTAGTTTCTTCAACGTCTTGTTGACCGTTTCCTTCAGGGAGTCCTGCATCCCCGCCTCCAAGCAACTCAGGGCACTCTGCAACAGGAATGCTATAGTGCACAGAGCTGGACAGGGATTCTCAACTTCAACACGTACCTTTCGCAAGATGGCAGCAAAGATTGACACAAGCACCTCCTACCATCAAATACGTTCTAAAAAGGAATGTTTTTGTTCTTGGTGATGTCAACAATATCACGTCTGGACCAGACATTCCAGAACTGTTTTGCTTGTTGTTTAATAGAAGTGTAATGATATGGTCGGTTGGTTGGTTTGTTGTTTAACGCCGCACTCAGCAATATTCCAGCTATGATGGCGGTCTGTAAATAATCGAGGCTGGACCAGACCATCCAGTGATTATAATTTAATATCATGAGCATCAATCCACGCAATTGGGATTGATGACATGCATCAACCAAGTCAGCGAGCCTGACCACCCGATCCTGTTAGTCGCCTATTATGACTTTTACAGTAATGATATGACAGATTTGTGATGCGATACATATCCAGATACCATGGGTATGATATGATTCATATCCCGAATAATACTTCTATTTCATAAGTTAATATTCTTTCAGCAAGTGAATCACAGTTATTATTCACAGGTTTTTACACCAATATAACTTGTAGCATAATGTATTGTGATGGGTTGTAAGTTGATGTATTGTATCAGGGGCTCGTATCGGAATACAATACTGTATCACTATATCGTTACACTTGTAGTGCCATGTAGTCCAGACCAGACAAACAAGTGATTGGTATCATGAGCCAGTTGCAGAGCGCACAACATCCCATTTTGGTTGGCTCTTTAAACAAGCATGAGGTCCAGGGAACTACTTCTAAGTGAAGGCAAAATGATACTGCTCCACTATTGAGATTAATATAACTGTCATTCACTGTCCATGATGACACAAATTACAACATTATTGTTCTGCCATTTCATAATTTTTCTCCTTTCCTTAAAACTATAACGGGTATAGATTAACCTACGTGCAACTGAGAATGATGGATTGTGTCCTTCAAGTCTGTCCATCAGGGGCATGGACAGACACAACAACAAGGAAAGGACAGCAATACACACTAACTGTTTTAGTCCACTTATCCTTACAGTGATAACATATAGCACAATAATAACCAATGATAAAGGCAAAGTTCTACAAGTCCCAATGATACTTGAACTATTGGGCAGTATGGCAAGGAGTCCTGGACTAGTGCCAATTTCTAACGCTAACGGATGTCCATAGTTCCTAGTAGCTCATTAGTTATTCAGTAGGTAACCATGGCAACTGACCTGCAGCACCGCCTCCCCTTCTCTCAAGTGCAGCAGGGCAACCAGGGCGAACTCACTGCTGGCACGGACCATTGTGTTCTTCTCCTTGGTGCCGTTGACGAGTGGGGGGATGAGGGGCTTGACCACGGTCTGGGGGAGCGGCTCCCCCCGGGACTGGGCCAGGAACGTTGCCACCCGGCCTACTAGCTGCTTCACATCGTTGGAGTCGTGTTTCATCCCCTGCAAACATCCCCATCCATCCATTATAAACATTATTATTTCGTGAAAAAAACCATGTTACTCGCTGGGCCCCAAAAACTAATTCTCATTTTTTGGGCAAAATAATAACAAATGCAAACTATCAATTGTAAGAAGTAAGGTGAAATAGCGTTTAATGTTGCGTCCAAGATTATCGCACTCATATAGTGAGGTGCATGCATGTGCATGCGTGCGCTTGTACTAGTCCGGACTGATGCTGACTTTCAAGTGCTACCCTGAGACACCATGCCACATACATTTAACATGAATACTCCACTCAGACACAGTGTACTGACTCGAGCTGACCAGTCCTTGTTTTAGCCAATTAATGCAGAGCTCCAGGCATGGTATCAAAATTACCATCTTTGGTACGACGAAGCCAGGCATCGAACCCTGGACCTTCCCCTTCCCTGGCGGACGCTCTACCACTAGACCCCTGAGGCGGTCATCAATAATAAGATGCTTCTGTAGGGAAGATTGCTTAAAAGCAATTGTAGAGATTTAGAAGATATAGAAGATGCTAATACCTTGATAAGAGCTGCTAGTAGCTCTGGAGTTATCTCCCCTGTCTGACTCTGGTGTTGAAGCATGTAGGCGATCCCTCGCAGTCCGCTCTGGCAGATCGGAATCTACAGAAACAGGAACAAATATTCCATAAACACAAGGTGCATTTTATTCTATGATCAATACATTTCTTTTCATAAGTATGTTTAAACATAACTCACATAATTAAACTATGCCTTTATGAATTAAGAACCCTGAACAAACAATGAGAAGGCTCATGAAACTTGAAATCTTGCACAAATCTAAATTACAATATCTTGTTATTTTATTAGGAATTAGTCCTACAAATTAATTTTCATAATGCAGCTTTGCTGTTAATGAAACAAATGCTTTCATGCCCTCTCTTGTAAAACCATCTCCACTGCAAGTGAACTCACTCTGTCGGCACTGGCTAAGTCCATCACGACCTTGGTGACGCTCTTCAGGTACTGTGGGGTGAGGATTTTGTCGGGACATGTCTTGAGAGCCACGCCTAGGGCCACACTTCGACCATGACGCAGTTGCCAATCCAGACTAGCACCAACCTCTGTGACAAATAAGAAATAAACAATCATAATAAACTGTTTGAAGACTTAGATATCATTTGGTCTGTCACTGTCCTGTAAAACATGGCTATCTGTTTGGCTAGTCACTGAACTGAAAACCATAAAATATTACAAATACAATTTGCCTGGCAGGCCTCTGGGATCATTATAAGGTCACATGACCCAACAAATGGTCCAATAATGTTATATGACAGTTCTCTAGCTCGGTCACCTACCCAGCAAATGGTCCAATAATGTTATATGACAGTTCTCCAGCTCGGTCACCTACCCAACAAATGGTCCAATAATGTTATATGACAGTTCTCCAGCTCGGTCACCTACCCAGCAAATGGTCCAATAATGTTATATGACAGTTCTCTAGCTCGGTCACCTACCCAACAAATGGTCCAATAATGTTATATGACAGTTCTCTAGCTCGGTCACCTACCCAGCAAATGGTCCAATAATGTTATATGACAGTTCTCTAGCTCGGTCACCTACCCAACAAATGGTCCAACATGACAGTTCTCTAGCTGTCACCTACCCAACAAATGGTCCAACATGACAGTTCTCTAGCTGTCACCTACCCAACAAATGGTCCAACATGACAGTTCTCTAGCTGTCACCTACCCAACAAATGGTCCAACATGACAGTTCTCTAGCTGTCACCTACCCAACAAATGGTCCAACATGACAGTTCTCTAGCTGTCACCTACCCAACAAATGGTCCAACATGACAGTTCTCTAGCTGTCACCTACCCAACAAATAGTCCAACATGACAGTTCTCTTGCTGTCACCTACCCAACAAATAATCCAACATGACAGTTCTCTAGCTCGGTCACCTACCCAACAAATAGTCCAACATGGCAGCTCTCTAGCTGTCACCTACCCAACAAATAGTCCAACATGACAGCTCCCAGCTCGACCTCCCCGAGCGTGCTACACAGCTGCCCCATACAGCCTGCCGCCACCGTCCTAGTACTGTCCTCTCCACTTCCCAGCATTCCACTCAGCGTTGAGGTGAGCTGCTTGCGGATATTCTCTGTCATCTTGCTCCCTGCGCCAGCCAGACAGAACCTTAAGGCTTGCAGCATCGTATCTCTGCGGGGACAGGAAACGCAGTTATTTCAAATTTTTTGAAAATTTAACATCTTCTGATGACAGCAGCCTGTGCAAATCCTAGAGGAGGATGCCGATCCACGCAATTGGGATACAATGACATGCATCAACCAACCGACCACCCGATCCCGTCTGTCGCCTCTTACGACAAGCACAGTCGCCGTCTACAGCAATCATGGGTTGCTGAAGACCTATTCTAACCCGGATCTTTACGGATCCCAACACCCTAAAGAGTGAATGTTGGTTTACGTCACAATCAGCACTATTCCAGCAAAATCACTGTGGCCAGGCAAATCTGTGGTTGATACAATCGGGGTATGATGACACCAAATCAGCCAGGTCATGCATTGTAACTATCAGGTGCCACTTGCACAAAACAGTCTTAGAGCTACGACCGTCGTGAGCCTGTGTTGGTGTATCAGAGTTACGATGTCGTAGTGCTGAGATCCCTCTGTTGATGCAGATCATCAGTATAGTCAGCTCTTACAAAAACAATGGAGCACTTGACACATGTTCCGACCCACAGTGCTGTTATACTAAGCAATCTTAGAACCAAGGTGATCGTAACACCCATATCTTAACATAGACTTATGACAGTTGCAGCACTAAGGTGATCGTAACACCCATATCTTAACATAGACTTATGACAGTTGCAGCACTAAGATGATCGTAACACCCATATCTTAACATAGACTTATGACAGTTGTAGCACTAAGGTGATCGTAACACCCATATCTTAACATAGACTTATAATAGTTGCAGCACTAAGGTGATTGTAACACCCATATCTTAACATAGACTTATGACAGTTGTAGCACTTAGGTGATCGTAACACCCATATCTTAACATAGACTTAACGACATCCTCACACGGCCAGTGTACCTAGCCCGACATCCTCACACGGCCAGTGTGTCCAGCCCGACATCCTCACACGGCCAGTGTACCTAGCCCGACATCCTCACACGGCCAGTGTACCCAGCCCGACATCCTCACACGGCCAGTGTACCCAGCCCGACATCCTCACACGGCCAGTGTACCCAGCCCGACATCCTCACACGGCCAGTGTACCCAGCCCGACATCCTCACACGGCCAGTGTGTCCAGCCCGACATCCTCACACGGCCAGTGTACCCAGCCAGACATCCTCACACGGCCAGTGTGTCCAGCCCGACATCCTCACACGGCCAGTGTACCCAGCCCGACATCCTCACACGGCCAGTGTACCCAGCCCGACATCCTCACACGGCCAGTGTACCCAGCCCGACATCCTCACACGGCCAGTGTACCCAGCCCGACATCCTCACACGGCCAGTGTGTCCAGCCCGACATCCTCACACGGCCAGTGTACCCAGCCCGACATCCTCACACGGCCAGTGTACCCAGCCCGACATCCTCACACGGCCAGTGTACCCAGCCCGACATCCTCACACGGCCAGTGTGTCCAGCCCGACATCCTCACACGGCCAGTGTACCCAGCCCGACATCCTCACACGGCCAGTGTACCCAGCCCGACATCCTCACACGGCCAGTGTGTCCAGCCCGACATCCTCACACGGCCAGTGTACCCAGCCCGACATCCTCACACGGCCAGTGTCTCCAGCCCGACATCCTCACACGGCCAGTGTACCCAGCCCGACATCCTCACACGGCCAGTGTGTCCAGCCCGACATCCTCACACAGCCAGTGAGTACCCAGCCCGACATCCTCACACGGCCAGTGTACCCAGCCCGACATCCTCACACGGCCAGTGTACCCAGCCCGACATCCTCACACGGCCAGTGTACCCAGCCCGACATCCTCACACGGCCAGTGTGTCCAGCCCGACATCCTCACACGGCCAGTGTGTCCAGCCCGACATCCTCACACGGCCAGTGTGTCCAGCCCGACATCCTCACACGGCCAGTGTACCCAGCCCGACATCCTCACACGGCCAGTGTACCCAGCCCGACATCCTCACACGGCCAGTGTACCCAGCCCGACATCCTCACACGGCCAGTGTGTCCAGCCCGACATCCGCACACGGCCAGTGTACCCAGCCCGACATCCTCACACGGCCAGTGTACCCAGCCCGACATCCTCACACGGCCAGTGTACCCAGCCCGACATCCTCACACGGCCAGTGTACCCAGCCCGACATCCTCACACGGCCAGTGTACCCAGCCTGACATCCTCACACGGCCAGTGTGTACTGCAGTGACTTACTTGACGCTGGTGTCCTCGGTGTTACGAATCCCGGTGTGCAGCTCAGTGAACAGTGGGTCTGTACGCGTGTGTATGACTATCAGTTTGCCCAGGGCAGCCGCCGCCTTCAGACGGGTTGACCTGTTCGGGTCATTCAGGGCTTTTAAGAACGTCGTCTGCAGCTGCGGCAGGAAGGGCTTCAGCATCATTCCCACCTGGCAAGAAAGAAAAAGAATTAGATATTTTTTGTTTCATTTTTAGTCTGGCACTGTGCACAGTGCACAAGTCATAAATCTGGTGAAGTTATGCTGGTTTGGCTGGTTTGTTGTTTAACGCCGCACTCAGCAATATTCCAGCTATATGACAGCGGTCTGTAAATAATCGAGTCTGGACCAGACAATCCAGTGATTGATATCATGAGCATCAATCCATGCAATTGGGATTGATGACATGCATCAACTAAGTCAGCGAGCCTGACCACCCGATCCCGTTAGTCGCCTTTTACGACAAGCATAGTCGACTTTTACGGCAAGCATGGGTTGCTGAAGACCTATTCTACCCAGGAATCTTCACGGGTCGGTGAAGTTAAGCAACGTTGGTCGCGGACAGTCCTTGGATGAGTGACCATTTTTGGGTAGCTTGGCTCTGATAGTTTCTAGGGCTTCAGATCTGCCCCACACTAAACCACAAGTGGCGTCTCCTTGGGCAAGTGACTTTGTTCGAAATGCGCCTCTGTTCACCCAGCAGTGAATGGGTACAAGGTAGGATGACATGGCAATGTGGCTGTTAACCTTTTAGCGCCTCAGACAGCATGGGTTGTATAGTACCCAGAGAACTGAGAATGAAATATGAGTGCACATTGATCCATTGACTGGGGGAAATAATGCACTTTCAGCATGATATTTACCATTGATAACGATAAAGCGCCACAGAACATTATACATGTATGATGTACTGAGGTAGATGTTAACATAATATAATTTATATACAGAGCTCGAGAGAAGCTGTGTATTTGCACACCATATGCATAGAATTAACTTAAATATGCAGACATATCAAATCCTAGTGTATTACATACGCAGCAAAAATCATAAATATGCTATGGAAATAAAACTACTACATATATCAACTATTACATAAAACGATTGCGTATCAGCCGATCGTGAAATTCACTTACCAACAGTTACATTCGGAAAGGCTTGTTTGACAAACAAGCTCAAATACCGATAGGTTCAACTGAAAGCACATCGTGCCCAGTATTTAAAACAGTTGATGATACGTGATTACAAAAATCACCTTTCTTTCAATGCTAGGTTTTGCAAACAAAAATGGCTTCCCAAAGAGGGAGCTAGCAAGCAGACGCATATGGGCATACCACTAGCATTTAGTTTGAAATGATTTACAGAGATTGTTACGAAACAGGTTTTCAAGTTCAAAAACCTAAATGTCCAGGAATTGGTGGGTAAAAACAATTTGAATACGCTCTAAGAATTGGGGATACCCAATCAAAATCAAAGCCCTGGGTAAGATACCCAAATAACCAAAAGCTGATCTAGAGCTCTGTATGTACATGTATGATGTACCGAGGTACATGTTAACCTAATTAAATATAAATATACATAGAAACATTTCCCATACCTTGCCCAGCAAAAGTGTGAGGGTTTCAAGGACAGCGACCTTGACCTGCCATGCAAAGCGGTCACCAAGGATACGGATGAGTGGGCCCGTGATGTTGACGACGGAGGGCTTCAAAGCCTCTGGGCTGGTGAGGTTGATGACCTCCCCGAGGCCAATGGCGGCAGCCTCCTTCATGTCTGGGGACCCATTCAGAATCCCCTCCCGGAAAATTGGCAAGACTGGTGTGATTCCCTGAAACACATAAAAAGGTCGACCTGATGAGGCACCAGAAGTTGGAAAAGGGACAACATTTATTTCATAAATAAACTGAATAATTTGAGATTAGTTAGAAAGTTGTCATAAGTTGAACCAAATAAAATTGCGGGATACAGATTTTTATCATGCATCATTGTTAATGAATAGATTGTACGATAAGACTTTTGAAATAGTGATAAACGCAAAAGCTCGAAAACAAGGGAGGTAGAACACAAATTAAATTCAACTAGTCCACAATTAATTTTGCAATGGTGTTTTATTATTATTACTATTCTGGAGAAGAATTAATGTAAGAATATAAGTACAAATTTTAATGTTTCTCAGACTAGTGGACTAGGGGTCGTGTAAATCCCAATACAAAGTGCAAATTTACCCAGATGAACAAACTGATCACACCGGGGTCTTACCTTCTTTGGAATGCTGAAGCCAGGAAGATTGGTGTCCTTGAAGTCGGACACAGCAAACCGGACAGCCGTCCGCACGTCAGCGATGTGTTGGAGCATTTCTGACGTGTCTAGTTTCTACAAACAAACATGACTTGAATTCCTTGTTCCTCACAGCAACTAACAAACTAAGTTGTTTTTATACACAGAATCTCACCTGAGTATCTTGCGATATCCAATATATCAATAAGGCTCAATAAGGACTTAAACCTTTATTAACTCACATTGACATATTTGATATTAAAAGACATGAGGGTTAGATTCTATATATCAATCATTCTTCCAACTTTTTTTCTGTTTGTAAACAGTAATAACGAGTGTATTGAGCGTAAAAGGTACAGCTAACAGCTTTAGTGGCAGATTAGTGATGGTTACTGATCATATCACAACAGTCTGCAAAGAATGTGATGCAATTTCAAAGCAGGAGTATCTAGTGCAGAAGCCAGTTTTGTATAAGTTAACTTAAATAATAATTACAAATTGATTTATTAATATATGAAACAATTACATTATTGAAAAATGTGTTAGTATCACCTTGGAAATACTTAGATTGCAGAGATGAAGAAGTATAACATAATACCAAGGAATGATAACATCCTTTGTTCATTTTGTGATCCGTTTATGAAACCTTTTTCATAAAATATTGCAAAAAGACTTACTTTAAGTGATAACACATTTATCTCAGTTCTATTTGTTTAACAGACTTTCACAAAAGATTTGGATTTTTTTATATTTTCAGCAACTAAATGGATGATATAACATTTGAAAATATTCAGGCATTCAAGAGTTATCTCCCTTGCATAAGCCCCATCCATCCAAGATATTTTTTTCTGTTTTGTCTTTCAGTTTTAAGACAGAAATCTTGTTCTAATATTAATAAGCAGCAGTTCCATCACAAGCAACTTCTACTCACTTTGGTAACAGCATCCAAGCAGTTCCAGGCCGCCAGGAGAATAGTATCCTCGGAGCGGGTAAACAAATATATAAGTCCACGCAGAAGCTGGGGCACATATTCCGAGAAGTCGAGTTCCGTCTGTTTACAGAACGCGTGGAGGATGGTGACAGCAGAGGCGCACATTTTGGCATCAGACATCTGACTGGCACTGAGAAGGTCCTCCATAATGGTCCGAACGCCGACCTCATCCTCCACTGACAAAACGACGGTCCTACAGTAGCCTAATTCCTTAAAATATAAATAATAAACATTTTGATAAAAAAATGGTACATTTTGTTCTCTTACCCTGACCCACAATATATGTGAATGCAGTCATAATGGTAAAATACACAAGAAAACAAATGAAGACATATCAACAATGATCTCAAGAAGCTAAGATCAATCTCATAAAAAGTTCATAAAAAATTAAAAACTAAACATTAATCAACAATTATTAAACCACAAAGGACAGTATTTATACCCCCACTCATAACAACCACAAATTTATGTCAAAATAAACATTCAATTTTAAAACTACAACAACATATAAACACACCCCTTTGAGAAAAAAGTCATTCAATAGCAACTATATCATCAGCCAATGACACTGCCTAAGAAGGCGTGGTGGCAAAGCTTGCATTAGGGGCTACACACAAGCACCTGTTGCTTACTGCCCGTGGGAAGGTCTGAGAGAGAAGCCGTCAACCCTCTAGCAGGGGGCCCCTGTGATCAGGGGGTGGGGCACCAGAAACAGGTCGTGTGGGTGTGTGTTTAGGCAGATGAAGCCTCCGGGCGGATGCTAAATACTCCTACACTGATTGAGATGGACTCATGGCTGGCGATGCTAAGTGCAATGTGCAAGGTGGCACACTGTGCCATACCTTGATTCAGACTACTCTGCTGCCACTTCCACTTTTATTCCAAACTTACAAAAAATGGTCAAAAATGGCACTCAAATTCTCCGAGGTTTTGGTTGAACATGTAAAGCCTTGAGCTCGTTCGCGTGTTTACATTTTCAACCCAAACCCCGGAGGTGTGTTTTAGCCTATAGAGAAAGTATCACTTTACAAGGTGTTCATGTTGGACCACCCACCTGTTCCTCCTCGTGTGTTCCGGCCTTCTCACTGAGGGCTGTCATCAGTGCTGGGAGAATCTTGCCGAGGTGGCGTGTGAGCGCGTCCCCGGCAACTGACGTCAACAGTGACAGAGCCTTGGTGTTCACTGGGGGACTGATCAGCTGCAACAACATAGAACATAGAACATAGAACTTAGCACTGAGCCGACACACTCAGACGAAGAAATGTGCGTCCTGTATGCACAAATGTATAGAAAAGATGCATAAAAAATATATATTGTGTCCCAAGGGACCCACAATACTATTCATCATACCAAATTCTTGACAAAAAATTTAAAGTTCCTGATATAAAGAAATGATTAAATCTTACAGTACCTTACACTACACCATTTCATTACTTTACATACGTCCTGTGAGGAAGGACCCCTGTAATTAGTATTTGGGGTCCCCTGGATAACAAGTTTTGTACAGACAAAAACAGACATAGTATATCAAGTTTTGTTGCAATTAGGGACTGGTAATTTATTATAAAGGAGGGACTGACATCAAGAAACCCATATTTGACATTTGGAAGAAAGTCATACTTTCACTTATCATCGATGCTGTAGCCATTTTGACCTTCAAATTTGAGAAACATTGCATCTAACATCAGACCTAAACAAGCCATCTGTGTTAAATATAATAATTTTTTTTGTAAAAAACAAAAAAACCAACTCCTTATGTCTTGGGTCCATGTTACCTGAAACACATGCATTGTTTTTTTGGCTACAATGCCGATGTTCTTTCATGACAAAGTGTTACCCACTAAGTCCTGTATGCAGGACACTGCTTGGGTAGTTACATCTAATAAGTTTCATCTTCAAACAAAGCGTAATTTGGATCAAAACATATGAAAGGAAAAAAGTTATTCACATCACATGTTCATTTGAACTCCTCTATCTACACTACTTCAATGTCAACTGTTGACACTTTACTTCCAACTGATGTTTTGTCATCGGATCAGTTTTTACACCTCTATCCAAACCACAATGTTAAAAACAAGATATAACCAGGATATGAAACAGGAGTGTTTCCTGGAGTATAGTGAGTGTTTTTATGCTGTTTTTAGCAACATTCCAGCCCTATAACAGATGGAGTACCAACAAGGGGGGACAAATCTTGACTGTCACCCTTTACTGGCCTGCTTTATGCAAGTTCCTTCCCAGTGCGTGACACCTTCGTTACACTCTTGGTAACACACCTGCCACCAGTGTGGGTGCGGCCATTACAAGAATCTTGAAATTTGCCCTCTAACCCCAAATGTAGTCAAGTTCATACTTTTGTTTATGTGTTTGGGAATGCCATCATAGTTCATTTTGAAAAAAACTGACCATGTTTTCCGGATGAATTTACTTTGTTGTTTGTATAATCAGATTGGTTCGAGATCGCAGAATAATGGAAAATCAATCAACTTCTCCCTTCAAAAATTCAAATTGACAAACAAAGAAAGTAATTTAGCAGGAGTAAGTGTATTCGGCATCACGACAGTCGTAACTTGTTTGTAAACATAAGGGTCAATCGGCTGCCAATTCAACTCCAAGCATGGTTGTGGTCATCTATCACTGTGGGGAGTTTTGACTGGTTGCAGCGATAGTATAGAGAGCTCCGCGAACGGGATATCGCTGTGAGGAGCTTGTGCTGTATGAGGTAAGGGGGGACAACTCTTGACTGTCACCATTTACTGGCCTGCTGTATGAGGTAAGGGGGGACATTATTGACTGTCACCATTTACTGGCCTTCTGTATGAGGTAATGGGGGACATTATTGACTGTCACCGTTTACTGGCCTGCTGTATGAGGTAAGAAGGGACAACTCTTGACTGTCACCATTTACTGGCCTGCTGTATGAGGTAAGGGGGGACAACTCTTGACTGTCACCGTTTACTGGCCTGCTGAATGAGGTAAGGGGGGACAACTCTTGACTGTCACCGTTTACTGGCCTGCTGTATGAGGTAAGAGGGGACAACTCTTGACTGTCACCATTTACTGGCCTGCTGTATGAGGTAAGGGGGGACAACTCTTGACTGTCACCATTTACTGGCCTGCTGTATGAGGTAAGGGGGGACAACTCTTGACTGTCACCGTTTACTGGCCTGCTGTATGAGGTAAGAGGGGACAACTCTTGACTGACACCGTTTACTGGCCTGCATGTATGAGGTAAGGGGGGACAACTCTTGACTGTCACCATTTACTGGCCTGCTGTATGAGGTAAGGGGAAACTCTTGACTGTCACCATTTACTGACCTGCTGTATGAGGTAAGGGGGGACATTATTGACTGTCACCATTTACTGACCTGCTGTATGAGGTAAGAGGGGACAACTCTTGACTGTCACCATTTACTGGCCTGCTGTATGAGGTAAGGGGGGACAACTCTTGACTGTCACCATTTACTGACCTGCTGTATGAGGTAAGGGGAAACTCTTGACTGTCACCATTTACTGACCTGCTGTATGAGGTAAGGGGGGACATTATTGACTGTCACCATTTACTGACCTGCTGTATGAGGTAAGGGGGGACATTATTGACTGTCACCCTTTACTGGCCTGCTGTATGAGGTAAGGGGGGACAACTCTTGACTGTCACCATTTACTGGCCTGCTGTATGAGGTAAGGGGGGACATTATTGACTGTCACCATTTACTGACCTGCTGTATGAGGTAAGGGGGGACATTATTGACTGTCACCCTTTACTGGCCTGCTGTATGAGGTAAGGGGGGACAACTCTTGACTGTCACCATTTACTGGCCTGCTGTATGAGGTAAGGGGGGACATTATTGACTGTCACCATTTACTGACCTGCTGTATGAGGTAAGGGGGGACATTATTGACTGTCACCCTTTACTGGCCTGCTGTATGAGGTAAGGGGGGACAACTCTTGACAGTAAACGTTTACTGACCTGGGGTATGAGGTAAGGAAGGACAACTCTGCTCTTGACTGTCATGACCTGCTTCAGACCGTCCAGCGCTGCCTCCTCCTGAGAGGGGTTGTCCTGCAATGGTGGATAACAATGGGAATTAGCTGGGTTGAACACCGATTTTATTTCAGTTATATCACAGCATATCAGTTTGATGTTGGAGGAGTGAGTGAGTGAGTGAGTGAGTGAGTGAGTGAGTGAGTGAGTGAGTGAGTGAGTGAGTGAGGGAGTTGGGTTTAACGCCGCTTTTAACAATATTCAAGTTATATCACGGCGTGTCAGCTTAATGTTGGAGGAAAGCCCAAAGTGATGCAGGTCTTAGACATTCAGCACTTAGCACCAAACCCACCAGCAGAGATAGTGCTGACCAATATAGGAGGACTCATAATGAGGGCGACCTAAGGCCGAAATCACGATCACATTTTCTGAAGCAACAAAGCCAATTGTGTCGCCATAAACTACTGGGCCAACCCAGAGCCTGTCATTACCTCTGTCATTGTTTGATTTTCAAGTCAAGTACACTGCAATTACATTTTACCTAATTTAGAAAATGAGTTTCGCCTTCGCCACTTTGTACAGTATTTCAGTCATATCAAGGCATTTTCTTGATGCAGGTCTTAGACATTGATCAAATATTTCGGTAAACTCCTTGACCTCAGCTTTGAAATCAAGAAACATAGTGGGCAAACCAGGATTCGAAACCACGTTCAAAGGTTACTGGCACTACTAAGAGGTGCAACTCTGCACTGAATTTTCTGTGCACCCCAGAAGGAGCCATTTGCGTGCTCCCTAGGAAAAAAAATCTTTCCAGTATATCTCACCAGTTGTTTAAGTAGAGCAGGGAGAATCTCGTCCAGGGCTCGTGTTCCGATGTTGGTGTGGAGGTTGTCGAAGGTTTTGGCGGCAGCCTCTCTGACGTCAGGGAGTGAGTCGCACAGTGCGCGGCGCACCGTGGGGACAAGGCTGTCTGCAAACACCAACACCTGCAACAAGAGTCATCAGGAGATGACACATCCGGCCAGTCTGGTGCAGAAAGGAAATGGAGTTTGGCTACTTACCGTATTTTCTTGAGCATAGTGTGCACTTTTTTTCCAAAAAACACAGCTGTGTAGAAGGGGGTGCGCATTATACACGAAATAATGAGTTTTGATGTTTTTTTCCCCTATGGAAAGATATTACCGTGAGCACGAAACACAGCTGATTGCTGTTTCCGGCTTAGTTTACGAGAAAAGACACAAGGTAATCTCATTTTTAAACGGTAAATAAACATGTCTAGTGATTTTTTATCTCAAATTTCGAATTTGTACTGACCAAGTTTCTCATCACCCGTTCGTTTACCGGAATTCGCTGAAGGCGTAGATCTACAGTGTATTTTTTTTCTGCGCTTTACATTCAAATTTTTTTTTTTTCAAAATACTTAATCCGCTAGAAGGGGGTGCGCATTATACATGGGTGCGCACTATACTCAAGAAAATACGGTATACCCCCAGCTTGGTTCATAGCCAATGGATACCTTCAGTTCAGTGAGGAAAATAACACTGTTCAGTATTTTCCATATTTTTCAAATATTCAACGGTTTTGGAGTTTTGCTCCCGAAATCTTTGATCTCGCTGAGGACAATGCAGACTAAGTACTCACGTGGTCTCTGCTTGTGGAGGCCATGATCTCGCTGAGGCCGATACAGACTCCCTGCCGCTGGTCTTCCTCCTCGGAGTCCAGACCCCGCTCCAGGATGGGGATGATCTCTGGCAGGACACGCTCACCCAGCTTCCTCACCAGGTCGCCCAGAGTGCGGGCCGCCACCTGCAACACACAACCAGACACCTGAACATGGCTGCTGCATCACACAACCAGACACCTGAACATGGCTGCTGCATCACACAACCAGACACCTGAACATGGCTGCTGCATCACACAACCAGGCACCTGAACATGGCTGCTGCATCACACAACCAGACACCTGAACATGGCTACTGCATCACCCAACCAGACACCTGAACATGGCTGCTGCATCACACAACCAGACACCGGAACATGGCCGCTGCATCACACAACCAGACACCGGAACATGGCCGCTGCATCACACAACCAGACACCGGAACATGGCTGCTGCATCACACAACCAGGCACCTGAACATGGCCCCTACAAAACTGGAGGCTCACAAGTGTAGGATCAGGCTTACAAGTATAGGATCTAACTCACCGTTCTCTTGTCGTGGCTGGTACTTGCTAGACAACCCAGCAGGAGAGAGAAGAGGGTCGGCAGAATCTCCCGGAGTGTCCTCGGAGTGTTGCTGACGATCACCTTCCAGACATGGAGTGCTGACTGCCGCACCAGGAGTGCCGTGTCCGACCGGCCCATGTACAGCCCTGCCAACACTCTGTTCCGTCTCTCCACACCGAGGGCTTTGGTGATAGCCTGGGGAAAACAATGATAGAATGCAACCTTGATATGCCACTGGTAAGTAAACCACACGTAAAGATCTAGGTTAGAATAGGTCTTCAGCCACCCATGCTTGCTGAAAGACGTGACTAATGGGATTGGGTGGTCAGGCTCGCCGACTTGGTTGATGTATGTCATCATATCCCAACTGCGTGGATTGATGCCTATGATGTCAATCACTGGACTGTCTGGTCCAGACTCGATTATTAACAGACTGCCGTCACATAGCTGGGAAACTGCAGAGTGTGGTGTTAATAGGGCTGGGACGATACACAAGGTCACGATACGATACTTATCACGATAGTGGGGTCACGATACGATACGTACGATACGATACAAAAAATAATGTCACAAGCTGGTGGAAGATGATGAAAGTTTAATGTAAAATAGTTCTCATCAAATAACTAAATATTTTCTTCAGAACATGTGTCAAACACAGCACATGTCACTCAATAGCAAGACTCAAAACACCTGAGTTAAGGAGCCTGACTAAATACCTGGATTTTCTGCAATAAAAATGCACTCTAAATGTCATCTGAACAGCAGAACTATTTGGTAAAAACAACCACTGGTTTGTGATTTTCTCACAATGATCACTGAAAGGCAAATTGTCTGAAACTCTGAACTTGAATAATCAACATCACACTAATTAGTAAATAACAAAGTCAGACATGTTTAACTGATGTCTGAACATTAACTCTTTCAACACCAGTCAACCAGAAGTGTTTACTGCTGGGACACCAAGTTCCCAGAGACTCTTGTGTGATAGATGAAGCCAACATTTATCAAGAAAATATCTGCTTGTAAAATATATTTGCCACTACATGTTATACACCATTTGAAAGGTCTGATCCTATGGTTTATAAATATGAAAGTTATGTTTTTCACATTATTTAAAATAATGCATTTACAACTTAATTAAGTTGGTTGTAAATAGAAAAAAGGAAGCTAACACGTTGTTAACATCCAGATTAAGGACCAAGGAAGGGAAAACTTGACGATTTTCGGCAAATATAAGAATTCATAAAATCCACTTACCTATTTCTGTTTTATTTTCATTGTTTACGTAATTGGAAAATCATTTAAAAAAAAGAATTATGAATAGTTTCTGTCATCACCCATTTCCCGATAACAGCGGCTGTCCGCTCAGTAACATGAAGAAATACCCCCGTTTTCGAGGCTTCGTATGAATAAAACGTTCTTCGAAGAATGGCATATGACACATCGCTGGAAAGCTTATTCCTTCATCTACATTCTCGTAACATCGACTGTTTTTTTCCGAGTTATAACAAGCGATTTCGTTGGATTAAAATTGGTTTCTAATGACGCTTTCTTGCCGAAATCTGCTACAAGTTTCGTGATTTGACAATTTTGAGCACGTGACCTAAGGCAGCCAATCAAATTACAGCTGTGATACCAAGCTCGTGTTTGATTTCAAAAGTTGGCGAAAGATGTTTTGTTAAATCGTGCTATTCTGAACGTTTTAAGCAGTAAATCACGATATATATTAAAAATATGGAACTTCGTGAACGTATCGTGCTAGGTTACGAGCTGTGACAAAGATTTTTCATGCATATATTTTTGCATCAGACATTGTGTCCGAGCCGAGAATTCAAGGCGACGAAAGCCGAGATGTCATTTGACTTACATTACACGCGATAGCACGAAAAGATGGAAATAATAACTTAGATGTAATATATTTTTGTTGATATCATTTATTACTTTGTATAATATATTTAAAGATTTGTTTAAAACGTCTTTATTTTGCTCTTTGACATGTTCGATGTGGACCCGTATTTCAATAACATCGCGGGAATATTAGTGAATATTTTTTTAATTTATCGATAAAAAATGATAAATTGAATTGGAATATGTATTTCAGACATTATGAAATGTGATAGATTTAATAAATGAATGATATTACAGGTAGGTCCATAAAAAGATATACTATTTTGACGTGACTACGACTTGGCCGGTAAATGGTGTCTGGGGACTCGATGCTTCTTGGCCGGAAAGCCAGTCGCCATGTTTGAAGGCTGAAACTAATACGAGTCATTTGATTGGTCCTACTTCGAAAATCAACCTATCATATTTGTCCTTGTATCATCGCTTGATTTTCTTTACTGACTGCGTTGGAACAAAACGGACGATGTAAACAGCGGCAAATACGTTTTGTTACTCGTAGTATATCAGCTGTGTATCGTTTTGTATCGATACATAGACCCACGAATCGATAGTCGTATCGAACTGTAATGTATCGTGATACATCGATGTATCGGTGAATCGTCCCAGCCCTAGGTGTTAAACAACAAACAAACAAACAAAACCATGTAAACAATAGAAGTAATGCTTCTTATGCATTACTGCATCATTTTCAGCCTTTAGCCAGTTTTTGAATGAGTTAGTTGGGTTACAGCCACCTTGAACAGTATTAGTTATATCCCGGTGTGCGTCAAGTCTGAAGTGACGCGGGGCTCAGGTGTTTACAACTATGGTGGAACACATGCACATGGGCATGGCGCTGACAAACCAAGAATCATACTCAGGGTGAATCTGGGATTCCAACAGTCATAGGATTCTGGCATGACTAAGGGATGCAACCCCCAATTACCCCCATCAAGCTCATCTAAATAATTTCACTGATATTAAAAAAAATTAAAAAGAAGATCAATACGGAAGCAACCACCTCATTTGTCATTCAATCCATTATTTTTCCTTTCAAGTAATTTGTCCATAATTTCCCCAAGCAATACTTTTTTGAAACTGTGAGTGAGTAACACAAAGCTAGCCCGAGGCCAATACAAGTTCCTATGGGCTAGTGCAAAGTTTCCAATTTCCCCATTGTTTTAACATAACCAGGGCATCTATCTTATCAGTAAAGCTTTGGAGGCATTTGTTCCATTCAGTAGATGGCAAGTACATCGTAACCATGGTAACTATCAGGGGCCTGCCTACCTGCTGTGATGTCTCTGTACCGAAGTTGTCATCCTCCCCTGCGCTCTCCGTGGACATCTTGCCGGAGACACCTGCAGAATTAATACACCGTCAGTACATGTCAGGCGACAGGAAATACACGTCTTATTCTTATTCTAACCTCCATTGTTATGTCTGAATGAGGTCGCAAGATGTGAGTGAGTGAGTGAGTGAGTGAGCGAGTGAGTGAGTGAGTGAGTTGGGTTTAATGCCGCTTTTAACAGTATTCCAGTTATATCACGGCGTGTCAGCTTAATGTGTGGGAGGAAAGCCCGAAGTGATGCAGGTCTCAGATGTTTACCACTTCGGTGAAACCCATGAGCACGGGTATGGTGCTGACAAATCTAGAAACAGAGTCAGGGCGAACAGGGATTCGAACCCAGAATCATAGGTTTCTGGCATGCCCAAGGGATGCAACTCTGCACGGCAAATCGCAGCGCCTTACACGACTGGGCCACCCGTGCCCCCGAGGTGAGGTGAGGTGAGGTGAGGTGAGGTGAGGTGAGGTGAAATGGGTTTTAACTTCGCGTCCAAGATTAGTGCACTTATATGGCTGTGTGAATCCACTTGTGTGTGTGGCTGCTTGTATTAGACCAGACTAATGCCGATTTTAATGCCTACTGAGATACCATGCCGCAGTTTAACATGAATACCCCACTCAGACACAGTATACTGACTCTGAGCCGACCAGTCCTTGTTTAAGACCCTTAATGCCAAGTGCCAGGCAGGGTAACAACAAGTACCATCCTTTACTATGACGCGGCCGGGGATGGAACCTCAGACCTTCCGCTCTCCGGGCGGATACTCTGCCACAAGACTACAGGGCGTCCATGTCTGAATGAGCTGTCAGTATTCACCTGATATTTTGTAGAGCAGGTCCCCAAGGAGCTGTACTGAGCTGAATCTGATCCTCCAGTTGTCAGCAAACAGTCCGTTCTCGATCTCTGGCAGCAGCAGTGAGATGGCGGTGTCAGCGAACAGCGTGATGATTCTCTGGCCAGCCCGCAAAGCTGTGTCACGTACATACTCACTTTCATCTGCAAGAGCCTGCAATACAAGGGAATCACTATTACTGAACTGATAAACCTTGGGGACCTGTGTCACCAGACACACGTTAAAAGCGTATCACAGCAACAAAACATCTGGAGGGGCTGCAATGAACTCCAGATGTAAAAACGTTCAAGCTAAATCATTGCACATAATGCTCATTCTTCCAGCATAGCCAGACTCTTTCTATTCTCTTTCATCACAGAGATTGATACAAAACAAAAGGTCTCATTGAGGGAGCATAGAGTGTTGCTATACATTTTGCCTGATCAATGGACGTACTACACATGGAAACATTCTCAGTACGGACCCCGTTAGTTCTGTTTGGAGTGACCACAGAATCACACATATTTGTTAATCAGAAGCTACCCTGGAACAGCTTAATTTCCACCTACCTTCAAGATGGATGGTAGAATAGGGCCTACGAATATCGCAAAATCTCTGCCAAATGTTGTGGGCAGATAGATGTAGGTCATGATGTATCCGTCTCTGACGAAGGGCGCGATGTCGTCTCTCTCCGCAGTCTCTATGATGCCGGGCATCAGCTTCTTCAGCTTGTCCAGTCCCATGCCGCCGATGGCCTCGCTCAGACCTGGGGGAGAAAGGTTACTGACATATAGTCTCAGCTTCTGGTAGAACCTTGTTAGAAGATTGTTTGCTTGTTGTTTAACCCCGCATGATACACACAATTGGGATCGATAACATGCTTCAACCAAGTCAGTGAGCCTGACCAAGTAAGTCACCTCTTACGACAAGCATAGTCGCCTCTTACAGCAAGCAGGGGTTGCTGAAGACCTCTTCTTGGGTCAAGGTGAAATGGCGGTTAACGTGACATGCGCCCACTGAGATACCATGTCTCAGTTTAATATGGGTACCTCACTCAGACATAGTATACTCTAGCTGACCACTCCTTGTTTATCTCCTTAATGCTGAGTGCCAGGAAGGGTAACAACAAGTACAATCTTTTGGTATGACACAGCCAGGGGATAAAACCACAGACCTTCCGCTCTAAGACAAGCAAAACACTGATACGTTAACATTAATTCACGACAATCGCACTCGTGACAATCACAGTCATTTTTAAGTATAGATTATATACGACAGTCATAGTGATAAGACATTTATAACTCCCATACTTAACCATAGACAATCATAGTGCTAAGAGCAGTTTGTGGACTGGGCCCTGACCACCATGTGTCCCTCACCTTGTGCAGCACCAGATCTGTCGACGGAGCTCTGTTCTGACACGAGGTTCTCCATGAGCCAGGGCAGAAGCTCCTCGAAGATGGTCTCCCCCATCCCCTTCACCATGGCTCCCAGGGCGCGGGCCGACACGCTCCGCACCTCCGGCACGGGGTCCAGCAGACACTGCTTGAGTCCAGGAATCACCGACTGCAGGTACGGTGAGAGGTCCTGCCGCCACAGAGAAGGGGGAGTCAGTCAATGGTGTACAGGGGGGAGCAATCAGTCAGTGAATCAATGGCCTACATTCGGAATGTCATTGTGTATAGATAAATTGGTAATATCTATTCTGTTCTGCCCACATCATCATAAAGTTTGCCGCACGTTTCATTTATTTTTCCATTAAAAAAATAAAAAAATCCTTAAATATTTCAAATTCAATGGAAGTCAAATACAGTATTGCAGTATTTTATTTACCAAGGAATAAATTTATGTAGCCTGGCCCTTTCCCACAACTGTTTATTTGGTTACACATCTGTTTATTTGGTTACATAGTAGTATGAACAACAAAAACAACAACAAAAAAACACCGCCCACCCACACTATATTTTCAAACGCCATTGCCTGTGAACCAATTATTTTATTTTTTTAGCCTTAACATGGACAATGGACAGTGAAAAGGAAAAACATTCAATTTCAAACATTTAATGGACCAGCCTAGTTCATATTTAGCATCAATTTATTAATTGCAGGT
The DNA here is from genome assembly GCF_023055435.1 of Haliotis rufescens. Classification (NCBI taxonomy): domain Eukaryota; kingdom Metazoa; phylum Mollusca; class Gastropoda; order Lepetellida; family Haliotidae; genus Haliotis; species Haliotis rufescens. The sequence continues at coordinate 978,328 of NW_025963902.1, forward strand.
GCATATAGTTAATGTTTCATCAATATACATACAGAATAATTTTATTATTAATCAATTATTAACTGACTATCTAAATGAACTAAATGTGATACAGTAACTGACACATAATTAGCCCTTTAATTTTGCAGCTATTGAGAGAGTGAGGCACAACACAGATGGCCCGACTACTGCCACACTGACCTTCTGGTCCGTGAGAGAATACATGTTGCCCATGATCTGTGCAGCCATCTTCCTGGTGTCCGTCGTCCGGTCCTGGAACGCTCGCTGGATGACCGGCATGATGAGGGCCAGCGACGGAGCGTCAACGAAGTGGACAAACTTGGTGTTGAGCAGGATGTGAAGACTGGGCGTGGTCTTCTTGGTCGGGTCCTGAAGGGCGTCAATCAGTTCGGGCACAATAGCTGAAGGATAACAGTGAGTGAGTGAGTGAGTAAGGTTTTACGCCACTTTTAGCAATATTCCAGCAATATCACGGCGGGGGACACCAGAAATGGGCTTCACACATTGTACCCATGTCGGGAATCGAACCCGGGTCTTCGGCGTGACGAGCGAACGCTTTAACCACTAGACTACCCGACCGCCCCGGACGATAAATGGCAAACTTAGTGACAGCAGGTCATCACAGGATGGATAAAGAAGCATGAGTGAGTGAGTGTGTTACTTGTGTGATGTTGCTACATGCCTGCAGCCTGTACCAATCCAGTCTGGATCAGACAAACCAGTGATTAACAATGAGCAACGATTCACCTTGTGTACGATGACATGCAATCATATGACTGCACCCTTTAAATGATCAAGTCTGGACCTGACAATCCAGTGATTGATATTATGAGTAAAGATTCATGCTGTCGGTTTGTTGTTTAATGCCATGTTAATCATGACGGTGGTCTGTACATAATGGAGTCAGTATGGTTTTATGCTGCTTTTAGCAGTATTCAAGCAATATCACGGCTGGGGACACCAGAAATTGGCTTCATGTTGGGAATCGAACCCCGGGCTTTCGGCGTGACAAGTGAACTCTATAACCACTAGGCTACCTGACCACCCCTGTAAATAATGGTGTGGACACCAACACAGGGCTTCACACACTGTACCTCACAGGAATCAAACCCTGGCCTTCAGCATGGTGAGCCATGCTTTACCCACTGGGTCACATCTTGGTCCTACGCCGCGTTAGACCTCCATGTTGGCCCTCTATAAAAACTTACATCAAAAGCACCAGGTACATGGGACCCGTCCTTCCACAGAACCTCCTCTGAGTTATCTAACATGAATCCGAAATTTTGAATATTTCCAAATGGTCCCTTTATTTGTTTGTTTGTTTCTTTCTTGTTTAATGCTGCAATATTCCAGCTATATGACGTCGATCTGAAAATAATCGAGCCTGGACCAGACAATCCTTGATTAACATCATGAGCAGTGATCTTCGCAATTGGGATACGATGACAAGCATCAACCAAGTCAGCGAGCCTGACCACCCGATCCTGTTAGTCGCCTTTTACGGCAAGCGTGGGTTGCTGAAGACCTATTCTACCCTGGATCTTCACGGGTTCCCCTTTTAAAAGTGATCTATGTAGTTGTACCAAAATGAAAACTAGTCCAAATTTCATCGCTTGAGGTTTCTAAAAATCATGAAAATCTGTGACACCAGTCACAGGTACTCACCTTGAATCTCAGGGTTCCTGATGACGGACCCGATCTGCATGAGAGCTTGTGAGCCCGCCCTCTGCACCTTGATGTGTGAGTCTGTGAGCACCTCCGTCAGCTTGGGCACGATGTTGGGCAGGCACGCCGACAGCTGCTTGGGGGCACAGTGGGCCATGGCACCTAGCAGCTCCACCGACCCTGTACAGGCAGACAGACAGACACAGGCCAATCAGACAAGTTCAGTAAACTCTGTATATAACAGTTTTAACAGGCATTTGCTGTGTATATCCTGTATATATGCTTACAACGGTTTACTGTACTTCACTGATTGCCAAAAATTGAAAATATTGTTGAGGACAGGGAGACAAATGGGTATTCTTCGGTGAATATGATCATAATTTTTTTAGCAGTACTCTTCCACTGTTTCACTGTGGCCTCCTAGTCTCTGCTTACATCAACTAGAAGATGCCGAACAGTCAGAACCTGGTTTTACGTCAAAATCAAGATTATTGCACTTGCATGCTTGAGTCCAGGACTCATGCCGATTTTTTAATGCTAGTCCACTGTCACCATGGCACACTTTAACATGGATACCCAACTCAGACGCAGTACACGGACTCCGAGCCAATCATCCTTCTTCTGTCCCCTTAATGTTGAGCGGCAGGTAACAAGTACAGTCATATAATGTCTTTCGGTATGACACGTCCAGAGGTCAAACCACCATCTTCTGCTCTCCATGCAGACGCTCTATCCACAAGACCACAGAGCGGGTCGTCAGACCCTGAAGTCTGACATCCCTGGAGGAAGTTGTGTCTCACCTGTCTTCGTCCGCCATTGGTCCTCCTCCAGGCCATTGAGCAGCGCCGGCAGCACCAGCTTCACACCGTGGGCACTCAGGTTCCGCATCACCGCCTTCGCACAGTCATCCGCTGCCTGAACACAAACATCATCTCTAGAAGTTTCTTAATATGTTTTGGGGAGGTCGGGTAGTCTAGTGGTTAAACGTTGTTCGCTCGTCACGCCGGAGGTCTGGGTTCGATTCCCAACATGGGTACAATGTGTGAAGCCCATTTCCGGTGTCCCCCGCTGTGATATTGCTGGAATATTGCTAAAATCAGCATAAAACCATACTCACTCACTCACTCTTAATATTTTTCAAAATAATACCTAAAGGCATTTTATGTGCATCTAAATTGTTACATTACATTTTTAAAAGTATATGCATGTTGAAATAATGCACTTCTTTATAAAAATCCATCCTGTTAAATTTTCTTACTCAGACATTAGCCTCTGAGTAACACAGTAGTCTCAGCAGTTATATGACTCACCTCCCGCACATACTGGTTGCTGTCTCCGAAACACAGCAGCAGGTGCTGGATGATGTTCACGATGTAGGGCTCAAACAGCCGCCCCAGCATATTACACAGCATCTCGAAGGCAAAGAGGGCACCTGCAACCAGCGTCAGGTACCGGATGTATCACATGATACAGGAATCCAGCATGTTTGATGCGATTTGCATCCAAAATACTTCTTATGATATTGTATTGTGTCCTGTAACATGTTTGTAGCAGCCAGTACTGGTGCCCATTAAACACCCAAGGGACTGCGGGGGCACAGGAATCTGCCGGATTCACTGTGCAGAGTTGCGTTCCTTGGGCACGCCAGAAACCTATGATTGTGGGATCGAATCACGGTTTGCCCTGATTATGTTTCTAGGTTTGTCAGCACCATACCCGTGCTCATGGGTTTCACCGAAGTGGTAAATGTCTGAGACCTGCATCACTTCAGGCTTTCCTCCGACATTAAGCTGACACGCCGCGATATAACTGGAATACTGTTAAAAGCGGCTTTAAACCCAACTCACTCACTTCAAGGGACTGCAACAAGTTGAATAATCAATAACACTGCAATCTCCTTAATCAAAGTCTTGGATAACTCTTAAAATTATGCTCATGAGTAATGCTGACTCTCAACACCGGCAAATCATACAGCCATCCTCCTATACAGGCAAACAGAGGTAGATAGCAAACACACAAACAGCTCAATTACATGTGACCATCAACACCCACTCTAGTTGGCACTTAAACCAATCATATGATACAACAGATTTGTCTGACCCGGGAAAGCTTATCTCTAACGCTACCCCCGTCCCCAAGCACCTAGCCCTGCACTAGGGGTGACTACTGGTCTGGAAATCACTATTGCGATAACTATTAATATTGCAAGCAACTATTGCGATAAATAGCGATAGTTTTCAGTGTATCATTTTAGATGGATTTTAGAGTTGAATTAAACCTAGGAACTGAAGTTTCCTTGAATGTGATAACCATAACAACAAATAAAAAGTAAAGTTTGAGATATGACTGATTAATTTTTTCTTTACCCTAATAATTAAAGAAAAGAACCCTCGATTTTCCATCCAAGTTTGTCACAAACTCCACTTGACTGTCACCCTCCGCCATTTTACTTAAGAAAGACCGGTTGCTAAGGATCAAGGGCAGTTAACTCTAATCTTCACTTGGCTGCGTTCGCAAGGGTGTTTCGATGACTCAATCACATGATATGGTGAATAAAATCGAAACTATCGATATTCCTAACTGAAATTGATGCTATTGATCGGAAACTGATTTAACAATCGATTTATTGCCTTTAAGTGCTTACCAATAGCAATATATCGATATTTCGATTTATCGTGACACCCCTACCCTGCATCCGCCTACCTTCCCTCTTGCGTGGGTTCTTCTTGTCCTGAATGGCTGCCGTCAGCGTGTCCATGATCTGTTGTTGCTTCAGGGCCAGCAGTCCCATCCCCTTGATGAGACCGGCCAGGCCGTAGGCAGCCCCGCGGCGCTCGCCGTAGTTGTCCGACTCCAGCAGCAGATGCAACAGCCGCTGCACCAGGTCGGGGGCACCCTGCTTGATGGATGGCACCAGGGGGGGCAGACAGTTGGCCACAGCCTCCTGCACCTGTTAGAGAGGGGGTAGCATGAGAGCAAGTCGTTAGAAATCTCTTGTGCAGCCTGTAATAATTGAAACTGGACCAGACAATCCAGTGATTGATATTGTGAGCAGTGAGCACTCCATCGGGGTACCATGATACGCCCCCAACCATGTCATCGAGCTTGACCACTCAATCCATTAAGTCGCCTCTTACGACCAGCATAATTCTAGCTCAGACTTCCCACGGGTTTCTCTTTTAGTAATCTTACAGCAGTACACAGTCGGGGTAGTGCATGGCTCCAGAACACACATCCAGTCAGGCTACTTTAAACTGTTAATGATTAATACATAGCATATCCCTCGCATTTAGGTCCCAACATTACCCCTAAAGACGTCCATGACATTATTACTCCAGTCAATGGATCAACATGTATTCCAATTGCATTCTCAGCTCCCTGGGGAGTATACAACCCAAGCTGTCCACAAGGCTGCCAGGTTTGCATTCACACGACCGCCTCCTTGGTGCAGTGACGACACTCACCTCCTGTGACGGGGTAGAGAGGGCGCTGATCAGCTGGGCAGCTATTGGTTTGACTTTGGGGTTGTCCGAGTCCAGATGCTTGGCCAGCGTTCCCATGAGGATGACGATGCTCTGTCGGACTGTGTCGTTCTGGGCGGTGTCGGGCGCATTCGCCATGAAGTTCTCAAACACTGGCAACAACACATTCACGTTCTCCTGCAAACAAGCGGGTCAAAGGATTACTTTCTTCACAACGTAACATGATGCTACACATCAGAACTTGCATGACATTATAGAAAAACCTGCATACAGAGACATCATAGATCTTGAACAACAACCGCTTAAAGTCAAATGTCGGTATTACAGTAAAATAAAGAAGTTGAAATGCTAAATTGTGTTTACTTTGTCATCCGTCAACTTCTAAGGAACCCCTATCCAACAATTCAAACAATAAAACCGGTATCAGCACTTCTACATTTAACCATCAACAATTTAACAATGACATTTCCCAGTGGAGTCAAACAACTATTTGAAAGAGTGAGTTGAGTGTAATGCCATTCACAGTCTTCCAGTGAACATACAACGGGGAGTGTCCCACATGAACAAACAGAATGGTTACTACACTACACTATCAACCCCTCTATAGGGGGCCCTACCTTGCCGTGGGTGTTGACACAGGACAGTCTTTCAGTGAACATACCACGGGGAGTGTCCCACATGAACAAACAGAATGGTCACTACACTACACTATCAACCCCTCTATAGGGGGCCCTACCTTGCCGTGGGTGTTGACACAGGAGTCTTTCAGTGAACATACCACGGGGAGTGTCCCACATGAACAAACAGAATAGTTACTACACTACACTATCAACCCCTCTATAGGGGGCCCTACCTTGCCGTGGGTGTTGACACAGGACAGTCTTTCAGTGAACATACCACGGGGGAGTGTCCCACATGAACAAACAGAATGGTTACTACACTACACTATCAACCCCTCTGTAGGGGACCTACCTTGCCGTGGGTGTTGACACAGGACAGTCTTTCAGTGAACATACCACGGGGGAGTGTCCCACATGAACAAACAGAATGGTTACTACACTACACTATCAACCACTCTGTAGGGGGCCTACCTTGCCGTGGGTGTTGACACAGGACAGTCTTTCAGTGAACATACCACGGGGAGTGTCCCACATGAACAAACAGAATGGTTACTACACTACACTATCAACCCCTCTGTAGGGGCCTACCTTGCCGTGGGTGTTGACACAGGACAGTGTTCAGTGAACATACCACGGGGAGTGTCCCACATGAACAAACAGAATGGTCACTACACTACACTATCAACCCCTCTGTAGGGGCCTACCTTGCCGTGGGTGTTGACACAGGACAGTCTTCCAGTGAACATACCACAGGGAGTGTCCCACATGAACAAACAGAATGGTTACTACACTACACTATCAACCCCTCTGTAGGGGCCTACCTTGCCGTGGGTGTTGACACAGGACAGTCTTCCAGTGAACATACCACAGGGAGTGTCCCACATGAACAAACAGAATGGTTACTACACTACACTATCAACCCCTCTGTAGGGGCCTACCTTGCCGTGGGTGTTGACACAGGACAGTGCTGCATCTCGCATCTGGGAGCGGACGTCAGGGTTCCTGTCCCCGAGAGCGTTAGGAACGTAGAAGTCGAACAGATCGGAGATGCTGTCCTGCGGGACTAGTGCTGCCATCTTGTGGAGGGCGAGAGCGATACCCGACCTGGCGTGCCACAAGTCTGGGGCTTGTTCCTCGACTAACCGCCCGAACTGGTCCAGCTGCGGAGGCGGCATCTGAGGGGTAGAAGTGAATAATGGGATGACAGGAATTCCCTCAAATTAAATGCATCGCGGCAGGAAAATTGGGAAAGAAATATTATAATATCCACACATAGAGTATTTTGCTGACAATGCAATATCTGCGATATGAATAGAGGTTACCACAGAAGTGTATCTTGAGATGGTAAATATCTTATCGTAGGAATAAACATTGTATTTAGTCAGCCTTGTACATAGTGTTTCTTCCTAACACAGACCATTTACCATTCTAAAACGCACAAGTGTGCTAACCTCTTTAACATAATGTCCTTCCAAGATTCTGTTGCCAATTTTAATCTTTGTTGCCTAATCATTGCAAGTTTTCATGGAATGTGCACATAAATACAATATGTCAGGTCAGTGATTAGTCAGTCAGTGACAACAGGTGACACAGTTCCAAACGAAACCTGACAAAGGAAGTACCTGGGGCTTGAAGTAGTGAGTGAGTGAGTATGGTTTTATGCCGCTTTTAGCAATATTCCAGCAATATCACGGCGGGGCACACCAGAAATGGGCTTCACACATTGTACCCATGTCGGGAATCGAAACCGGGTCTTCGGCGCGACGAGCGAACGCTTTAACCACTAGGCTACCCGACCGCCCCAGGGGTTTGAAGTAAGTAATTAGGGTATAAACCTTCTGTGTTCAGAAATTTGATGTAGTTTAACTGTAAATTAGATACCTCTTATTCTTATTAGGAACCGATGACTTTAGATTTTTTTCACTTTTCTCATGTGGTTTTAATTCTTATCATCGTTTGTTTCAATGAGAAAATTACCGAACATGTCTTAAAACTTTCATAATCATTTGTGTGCATTTCATTAAGTTTTGTCATCTCAACATCAAAACTGTCTCAAATTTGTTAAGATATTAAACGTATACAGTTCACATGGGTCATCCGTAACCATTGTTACAAGTAGGCTATTGACATAATCGATGTATTCGATGTATTCATATGCAAGTTTTGTGAGTGAAAGGCTTTGTTAATTCAGAGGAATATGATACCTGATTTTAATCCTGTTTTGACCAAGCATTTTTCAACGAGTGGAATCCAAGTTGATGGGGGTATGACTGATGTACTTACAAATAACTTGTCCTCGTATTTCTGCAGCAAGAGTTGCACTGTGGGAGGGACAAATTCCCGGTGAACCTCCAGCACTTGGGCCAGTGTCTCGGCAGCGGCACGGCGGATCACTGCCTCGTCATGGATAACATCCTCCACTAACGCACTGCTCAACTCCTCGTATGGCTCCTCCAGATCTAGATCTTCCTTCAGTCTACAAGTCAATATCAGACGTGTTATATGGTAGTGTAATTTTTAATCAAACAATGTTACATAGTTTCTGTTGAGATTCAGAAGAAGTTCATTGCATTGTATTTGGACAATGATTAGTTGTCAAGAACGTAGTACTATTTACTGGAGCAGTGGTGAGGAAGTTATTATATTTAGATGCTTGAATTATCTGTATACTTTCGGTATAGCATGAATGGATGTCAAGCATTATAGAAACATGGAATATTCTGGGATGTTCTAGTGACACTGGACTGGTGAAGTACTGCGTAGAAAGTTCTGGAAGCTGGTTAGACTATATAATTGGAGCAGGCGTGTCCCCATCTCATCTCGCATTTCATCAAGACCAGCTTTCGTGTGAAGATCACTTTTACACCTTGGGTGTTCAGCTTTGGCCTATCTCTGACCACTGTTGCTGCGAGGTGATTATTGTCATAGTCATTTCCACTGCTCTCACATTTGATACTGCCATTGAATATTGTACTACCACTCTATTGTGTAATGCCATTGTAATTGCTGTACAGTAATTTATATTGATTTGTAAACCTAGTTAATTTTGTAATACAACTGTTGATTGTATACCATTTGTTGGCTGTTTGTTGGTTTCACATAAAATTCTTTATGTTCAGATTCTAGGGTTAAGATATTGTTTAAATTTGGGAATCGCCACATAACAGATGTAACATATGTTCCTGTGGGTACAGTTCCTGACACAATAACATCACATTCCCCCTCGGAATAGATAGAGAATATCCCCTGAGTGTCTTTTGATATCAAATATATCAACACGACTCGATAAAAGCATAAAATTAAGATTTTTTGGTTTGTTTGTTTAAAGCCGCACTTAGCAATATTCCAGCTATATGACGGCGGTGTGTAAATAATCGAGTCTGGACCAGACAATCCAGTGATTAACATCATGAGCATCGTTCCATGCAATTAAGATACGATGACATGCATCAACCAAGTCAGCAAACCTGACCACCCGATTCCATAAGTCGCCTCTTAGGACAAGCGTAGTCACCCTTTACTGCAAGCATGGGTTGCTGAAGACCTATTCTAGCCTAGATCTTCACGGGTCATACACATTTATGGGGTGTTGTTGTTCTGACCAACTCCAACTGACTAAGGTGGCATTTCGGCCCAAACCCCTGATCAACACTGCCCGTTTTACTTACTTTTCTGCTAATCTCTTCACATGGTCTTCAACATCATTTGACGCAACCCACACTCTTTTGGCAATATTCAGTCCAAGATCAAAGCTGTCATCTATGTTTGGCAGGACAGTCTCCAGAGCTTGTAAGCACTGAACAACGGGGAGAAGGGGAAAATGTCACATACAGACAGTCTCCAGAGCTTGTAAGCACTGAACAACGGGGAGAAGGGGAAAATGTCATATACAGACAGTCAACTCAGCAATCAGAAATATTATAATTGATTACTTGGATAGAAACTGAACTCAGTCATCAATGGAATCAATTAATTGGAACAACATTTGCAAACATTAATCCATCTTCAGAAGCCAAGCAGTAACCTATAACACTACACATGCATTATACCGGACACCTATCCTCCATGTTTGTTTGATGCTTCTAATAAAGCCACACGCGACAGCATCACTATTTGAAAACTAGGATGATTGATAAAGCTCAAAATAATCAAATAAAATAACCCTGCTTGCACTTGTATGGTAAATATGATATAACCTTTGAATCTGAATATCAAAGCAATGCATAAACATTAGCAATTGGACATCATCATAAAAAAAGTACTCGAAAATAGAAGTTCCATAATGGCATGTGACAACCTCATCAATGACATCCGTCGCAGCCACATGTAATATTCTGGATCTACATTGGTAATTAAACATTACATTTACTTCTGAAAGCATTTAATTCAAGCCATTACGTTGGGGCAAGCCCCCCAAACCCCATTATTTTAGCGAGGCGACAAAAATGGTGTCTGAAAAACTTGGAGACCATAACTCATGAATGAGCTCATGCACATCCCTTACCAAAATGGTGGAAGGTGTCCGGTATAATGCATTCTTGCCCCTATAACAAGCCTGCCAATGACATAGCACAGCCTACCTGTAACGAGGTACAGCCTACCTGTAACGAGGTACAGCCTACCTGTAACGAGGTAAAGCCTACCTGTAACGAGGTACAGCCTATCTGTAATAGGCACATTTACCTGCAAAGAGGCAGTTTACCTACAAACAGGTACAGCTTACCTGTAACAACACCATGCCTACCCATGACAAGGCACAGCTTACCTGTAACAAGGATTAACTCACCTGTAACGAGGCATCCCGGACAGCAGTGCAGGGTGACTGTAGCCCCTCCAGCAGGACTGTGATCTCCTCCTTGCTGACTGTGGCACAGCCCGTGTCGCCGTTGCTGCAACAGGCCAGCTCCCGTAAGGCCTGCGTGGCGTGCTGCTGTGAACTCCCTGGCATCGTGCCCACAACCTGCAGACACAGCTCCAGCAGCTGCCTCAGAGGGAGCTGACTCGGGTCGTACTGGACGTGCAATGGAAGGACATACGTCACATCAAGCCATACATGTCTCACTGACGACAACACTGTCACAAGGACCAACATCTTCAACAGTATCCTTCGTAATCATGTCTTGCTATCCATTCTTTGAGCAGACTAATTTAATTCTTAGTAATACAGAAATTCTTGCTCAGAATACCAAAAGACAGTAGGCAAAAAAAAGGGAGAAAGAACTGTTATGAGGACTGATATGAGCTTATGTTTTCTTTCAAATAACTTTAAGGAAATAGTGAGTGAGTATGGTATTACGACGCTATAAGCAATATTCCAGCAATATCATGGTGGTGCACAGTAGAAATGGGCTTCACACAATGTACCCATGTTGGGATCTTCGGCATGATCAGAGAATGCTTAAACTGCTACGCTACCCCTTAAAGAAACTGTAGGCTCATCTTTAATAAATAAACTTGTCGGGCCTTGCATCAAAATTTATTCCAGCTGAAATAGCTATAATATAATGACAAAATAGACGGGTCACAAAACCCTGCTATCCCTGACACACTGTCTGTATCATGGCTGTAACGTACCTCGTCCCCATCCCTAACACACTGTCCGTAACATGGATGTAATGTATCTCTTCCCCATCCCCGACACACTGTCTGTAACGTATCTCTTCCCCATCCCTGACACACTGTCTGTAACATGGCTGTAACATATCTCTTCCCCATCCCCGACACACTGTCTGTAATGTATCTCTTCCCCATCGCTGACACACTGTCTGTAACATGGCTGTAACGTATCTCTTCCCCATCGCTGACACACTGTCTGTAACATGGCTGTAATGTATCTCTTCCCCATCCCCGACACACTGTCTGTAACATGACTGTAACGTATCTCTTCCCCATCCCCGACACACTGTCTGTAACGTATCTCTTCCCCATCCCTGACACACTGTCTGTAACATGGCTGTAACGTATCTCTTCCCCATCCCTGACACACTGTCTGTATCATGGGTGTAACGTATCTCTTCCCCATCCCCGACACTGTCTGTAACATGTCTGTAACGTACCTCTTCCCCACACGTGTCGCAGTCCTCTCCAACCTTCCTCATCCGGGCATGCTCAGTAATGAGCTGTAACGCAAGGGCACAAACACCCTCGTCTCCCGCCACAGCAGCCCCTCCCTTCCTCAGCACACTCCACACCAAGTAATAAATAAAAGCAAATGTACAGGCCGGGAACAATGACTGCTCCCTCTCGTCCGGCACCACATGTAGGTCGGCCGTACGGTGCAGCAGCTGGACCACACGGGCTGCTTGCTCAGCACGTGGTTCATGAGTCCAGCTAACAGAGATATCACACACTGGCTCCAACTGTCTGAGGGTCACGTTGCTCACAACAATACCTGAAATGTACACGTCAAAGCTGAATACAGTTAACTACGGTTATAACGAACACACTCATATCGAACTATGGTTATAGCGAACTCAAAGGGACCACTAAGTTTAGTTCGTTATAACTGTAGTTCGTCATAAGCATATATACTACATCTATACAGCAAATGATTGGGACAAAAACCATAAGTTCATTATATCAGTCAGTTTGTTATATCCGTCAGTTCGTCATAAACATAGTTTACTGTACTTGGGGGACATTCCGCTCTCCTGGCGGACACTCTACGGAGGCGGTCTATTTAAATATACAAGTACATGTATTAGTCATACTGCTCACACTAATACAGTTTAGTTTATTTGTCTGTCTGTTTGTTTGTTTGTTTGTTATTTATCGCCGCACTCAGCAATACTCCAGATATGACAACAGCCTGTAAATAACAGAGCCTGGACCAGACAATTCTGTAATCGATATTGTGAGCAACAATCAATCGAGGTACGACCACATGCAATCAACCAAATCACAAGTCCGACAGCCTGATTCATTAAGTCGCCTCTTACGATCAGCATAGGTCACTAGGGAGCAATTCCTTCCCTGGATCCTAAAGGGGGCCCACTAATATTGAATTATACCCTCTTGTCAGATGTACTAAATACTTTCAAGGATGTAAAAAAATCACGTCATATTTAATTTAGCCCTAAAATGGTTGGCATAGGCCATTAAGCTTAAACATTAAAAACAGTTACATCTAACCCTTATATCAATAGCTTTTGAAACGTGTTCATGTGCCAATGATTTTCTTTTTTTCAGCCTTTGAAAGCACAAGATGTCATTGAAAAGAAAATCTCTACATATTTACTTTGTGAAGATCCAGGCAACAAGGAATAAATTTGTTGTGTCAAGAACAGGGGTCCGGAAACCGTCATATGCGCCGGACATGTCCGACTGGGAATCTCAAATGTCCGTTTTTAAATATTGCTTACCGGACATTTTAAAAAGTATTGTCCGGACATTCTTAAATTTTGACCGGAACATGATCAACAGTTAGGACTGAGCAGTTTCTGTCTGCAGTTGCAACACAATGAAGATTAACTACACTGACAAGCTTTGTTTGTTTTGATTGCTGTAAATACATCGTACCTACATGATAGTCCAATCGGTCAATCACTGTAATAGGCAATAAACTGAGTTGACACTGATTAATCGAGGATTAATTACTGAGAACATCTTGTTAATTTGAGTGAAAGGTGTTTACAACTGTACATTAATACCTTGCATCATCGATGTACCTCATTATCCTCACAATGCTACGATACGTAACCTCAGACAAGAAGCGAAAGCGTGACGACAGCCAGTCGACCGATGCAGATCAGTTGAGCGGATCTGCCAAACCCTCAAAGTCTGGACGATCATTTTGTAAGTCGTGGCTAACGACTTTCACTTGGTTGACATACAATGAGGATTTGCAGATTTTATTGTTTTCAGTAGCTAGTCATATATTGAATCTTGATTGACCGCCATTTTGCTTTCTCGGACGATCGATATCCAATTTGTTTATGGTCAATAAATAAGTACAGATGAAAAAAGTATTCAAATAACTATTGCTATCAACGATATTTTTTTATTTGTGATTAAATTATCTGTCTTGTTTTTAAAAAAATCTTTAGTTTAAAAAAAAAAAAAATTCCCGTGAGGTCACGTGATAACCAAATATGGGATAATAGTCTCGATCCAAATGTTACAACGCGTACACTTGAGCAGACTCATGAATATAACTCATGAATATTAATTAGACCGTTCACTACGTTAACAGATCGTTATTATAATAGAAACAAACGTATGTTTTCCATGTAAATCTAAAATGATATTATTTGTTATTAATTGTCCGGTGAATTAAACAATTTAAATTGAAACAATTCATAATTCATCATATTATGAATACGTAAACTTGTAATGTGTGTGAAAAGTCGTACTAAAATACGCTATTTGAAGGGGGCGTGGCCTAAATGCAAATGTCCGATTGGGATTTTAAATTTTCCGGACCCCTGGTCAAGAACTATTTAAAGAAAACAGTTGTGAGAATGACCTTGAGAAACTACACTATTTGACCATGAAGATTATCATGGGATTCCCTTGGGAAAAACAGTTGTGAGAATGACCTTGGGAAACTACACTATTTGACCATGAAGATTATCATGGGATTCCCTTGGGAAAAACAGTTGTGAGAATGACCTTGGGAAATCACACTATCTGACCTTGAAGTTCATCTTGGAATGCCGCCTGGCCGAGATCCACAAATACTTGACTAGCCCTCGGAGCTGCCAGGGGGGACTGAAGCAAGGGAGACAACAACGCACAGATGTCCTTCATGTAGACGCAGAATGAAGACTTGTTGCCCTTGACAGCAGCCATCACTAAGCTGCAGGCACACTGGAGTGTTGTATCAAGCTGCGGAACAGATGATCTCATTCATAGTAACAATAACAAGCCATTTATACTGCGCATATTTCCACACCACACGGGCATGTTCAAAGCACTATTATTACCCATGTCACTGGATTAGTATGCACTCATCATTCTCAGCTCCCTGGGGAGTATACAACCAGTTGCCTGTGAGGTGCTAGAAGGTTAACAACCACAATGACATCTCATCCTATCTGGTACCCATTCACTGCTGGGTGAACAGAGGCACATTTCAAACAAAGACACATGCCCAAGGAGACGCCACTTGTGTTACATGTGCTTCATTGTTGGGCAGGACTGTGGCCCTAGAAACTCTCAGGAGCCAAGCTGCTGAAACGTGGTCACCCATCCAAGGACTCTCCGCAAACAATGTTGCTTAACTTCACTTGATTTGTGACTTGTGCGCTGTGCATAGGAACACATGCCACCATCTTCATTTGTTTTGTTTGTTTGTTTGTTGTTTAAGACCAGCAATATTCCAATATGATGGTGGTCTGTAAATAATTGGCTCTGGACCAGACAATCCAGTGATTAACATCATGAGCATCGATCTACCCAATTGGGATAAAATGACATACATCAACCAAGTCAGTGAGCCCGACCACCTGTTCCCGTTAGTCGCCTCTTATAACAAGCATGTTCGCTTGTTAAGACAAGCATGGGTTGTTGAAGACAAAACCTAACCCGGATCTTCACAGGTCAACTCATTTTGTAGTAATACTAAATACTTAATAAATGCCATAATCTAACATCACAGGTAAACCTGTTGTCAACACAAGAAGTCTGGAATAAATAATCCTAACTCCATCATGGTGAATCACTGGAATTCACAAGATTTGCAAGTCACCTTGGGATATGTTGAAGGTCACTCATTACACTGGTTTAAACAGCATTTCGGTCATATCGCGAAGTGTGGAAGGAACGCCAACAGTGACACATGTTGTAGAGGAAAATTAGCAAAGGGAAACCCATGGTGCTGACAAGGTCAAGGCCATGAGCAGGGATGGCCTGTGACCATCATCTAAGGGACATAACTCTCACCCCTCGCAGCCTGTTCCTGATCTCAGCCTCCTTCTCTTTCTGTGCAGCGACCATCTCTTCCTGTTTCTTGGTCAGTTTTGGTCCGGAGTCCTTCTTCCCCTTTTTCTTTTCCAGTTCCTGGTAATTACAAAATGACAGCTTCAAGCAGCAGACTGAGAAGGTTATCAATTATAATATCTGAAGCCAAAGCACTTCAGCCAAATGTGAGTAGTGTTGAGGATGACCTCTTGTTTGATGTCTACAGGGACCTCATCATCATTCACGAGATCACCTGGACTTGAGCTGTCTCATATTACCTTACATCTCCACAGGGAAACAAGCATAGGATACTGGGACATACAGATCTGGATTCCCCAGAGAGACTAGAATAGGACACTGGGACATACAGATCTGGATTCCCCAGAGAGACTAGCATAGGACACTGAGACATACAGATCTGGATTCCCCAGAGAGACTAGCAAAGGACACTGGGACATACAGATCTGGATTCCCCAGAGAGACTAGCATAGGACACTGAGACATACAGATCTGGATTCCCCAGAGAGACTAGCAAAGGACACTGGGACATACAGATCTGGATTCCCCAGAGAGACTAGCATAGGACACTGAGACATACAGATCTGGATTCCCCAGAGAGACTAGCAAAGGATACTGGGACATACAGATCTGGATTCCCCAGAGAGACTAGAATAGGACACTGGGACATACAGATCTGGATTCCCCAGAGACTAGCATAGGACACTGGGATATACAGATCTGGATTCCCCAGAGAGACTAGCAAAGGATACTGGGACATACAGATCTGGATTCCCCAGAGAGACTAGAATAGGACACTGGGACATACAGATCTGGATTCCCCAGAGACTAGCATAGGACACTGGGATATACAGATCTCGATTCCCCAGAGAGACTAGCAAAGGACACTGGGACATACAGATCTGGATTCCCCAGAGAGACTAGCAAAGGACACTGGGACATACAATTCTGGATTCCCCAGAGAGACTAGAATAGGACACTGGGACATACAGATCTGGATTCCCCAGAGACTAGCATAGGACACTGGGACATACAGATCTGGATTCCCCAGAGAGACTAGCATAGGACACAGGGACATACAGATCTGGATTCCCCAGAGATACTAGCATAGGATACTGGGACATACAGATCTGGATTCCCCAGAGAGACTAGCATAGGATACTGGGACATACAGATCTGGATTCCCCAGAGAGACTAGCATAGGACACTTGGACATACAGATCTGGATTCCCCAAAGAGACTAGCATAGGATACTGGAACATACAGATCTGGATTCCCCAGAGACTAGTATAGGATACTGGGACATACAGATCTGCATTCCCCATAGAGACTAGGATAGGACACTGGGACATACAGATCTGGATTCCCCAGAGACACTAGCATAGGATACTGGAACATACAGATCTGGATTCCCCAGAGACTAGTATAGGATACTGGGACATACAGATCTGCATTCCCCATAGAGACTAGCATAGGATACTGGGGCATACAGATCTGGATTCCCCAGAGAGACTAGCAAAGGACACTGGGACATACAGATCTGGATTCCCCTGAGAGACTAGAATAGGACACTGGGACATACAGATCTGGATTCCCCAGAGAGACTAGTATAGGATACTGGGACATACAGATCTGGATTCCCCAGAGAGACTAGCATAGGACACTGGGACATACAGATCTGGATTCCCCAGAGAGACTAGGATAGGATACTGGGACATACAGATCTGGATTTCCCATAGAGGCTAGCAAAGGATACTGGGACATACAGATCTGGATTCCCCAGAGAGACTAGAATAGGACACAGGGACATACAGATCTGGTTTCCCCCGAGAGACTAGCATAGGATACTTGGACATACAGATCTGGATTCCCCAGAGAAACTAGCATAGGATACTGGGACATACAGATCTGGATTCCCCAGAGAGACTAGAATAGGACACTGGGACATACAGATCTGGATTCCCCAGAGAGACTAGCATAGGATACTGGGACATACAGATCTGGATTCCCCAGAGAGACTAGCATAGGACACTGGGACATACAGATCTGGATTCCCCAGAGGCTAGTATAGGACACTGGGACATACAGACCTGGATCCCCCCGAGAGACCAGAATAGGACACTGGGACATACAGATCTGGATTCCCCAGAGAGACTAGGATAGGATACTGAGACATACAGATCTAGATTCCCCAGAGAGACTAGCAAAGGACACTGGGATATACAGATCTGGATTCCCCAGAGAGACTAGAATAGGACACTGGGACATACAGATTTGGATTCCCCAGAGAGACTAGCATAGGACACTGGGACATACAGATCTGGATTCCCCTGAGAGACTAGAATAGGACACTGGGACATACAGATCTGGATTCCCCTGAGAGACTAGCATAGGACACTGGGACATACAGATCTGGATTCCCCAGAGAGACTAGCAAAGGACACTGGGATATACAGATCTGGATTCCCCAGAGAGACTAGAATAGGACACTGGGACATACAGATCTGGATTCCCCAGAGAGACTAGCAAAGGATACTGGGACATACAGATCTGGATTCCCCAGAGAGA
Source organism: Haliotis rufescens (assembly GCF_023055435.1). NCBI lineage: Eukaryota > Metazoa > Mollusca > Gastropoda > Lepetellida > Haliotidae > Haliotis > Haliotis rufescens. The sequence goes on from NW_025963902.1 coordinate 996,581, forward strand.
CTAGCATAGGACACTGGGACATACAGATCTGGATTCCCCAGAGAGACTAGCATAGGACACTGAGACATACAGATCTGGATTCCCCAGAGGCTAGTATAGGACACTGGGACATACAGATCTGGATTCCCCAGAGAGACTAGCATAGGACACTGGGACATACAGATCTGGATTCCCCAGAGAGACTAGCATAGGATACTGGGACATACAGATCTGGATTCCCCAGAGAGACTAGCAAAGGATACTGGGACATACAGATCTGGATTCCCCAGAGAGACTAGCATAGGATACTGGGACATACAGATCTGGATTCCCCAGAGAGACTAGCAAAGGATACTGGGACATACAGATCTGGATTCCCCAGAGAGACTAGCATAGGACACTGAGACATACAGATCTGGATTCCCCAGAGAGACTAGCATAGGACACCGAGACATACAGATCTGGATTCCCCAGAGAGACTAGCATAGGACACTGGGACATACAGATCTGGATTCCCCAGAGAGACTAGCATAGGACACTGGGACATACAGATCTGGATTCCCCAGAGAGACTAGCATAGGATACTGGGGCATACAGATCTGGATTCCCCATAGAGACTAGGATAGACAGACAAGCATGAGGTACTGAGGACCTAGACTGCACTGGAATCGCCAGACAGACAAGCATGAGGCATTGGGGACCTAGGCTGCACTGGAATCCCCAGACAGACAAGCATGAGGTACTGGGGACCTAGACTGCACTGGAATCCCCAAACAGACAAGCATGAGGTACTTGGGACCTAGACTGCACTGGAATCCCCAGACAGACAAGCATGAGGTACTGGGGACCTAGACTGCACTGGAATCCCCAAACAGACAAGCATGAGGTACTTGGGACCTAGACTGCACTGGAATCCCCAGACAGACAAGCACGAGGCATTGGGAACCTAGGCTGCACTGGAATCCCCAGACAGACAAGCATGATGTACTGGGGACCTAGACTGCACTGGAATCCCCAGACAGACAAGCATGATGTACTGGGGACCTAGACTGCACTGGAATCCCCAGACAGACAAGCATGAGGTACTGGGGACCTAGACTGCTCTGGAAACCCAAGAGAGACAAGCATGTGGTTCTATTCTGCCCTGGCAACCAATGTGGACTCTCCATGTGATGTCAGGTTCAAGAACGACCCATCTGAGTGTTCCTCAGCGCCACTCCTCACCTTCCGCAGCTCCAACTCTGCCATCTGTTCCTTGTGGGAGTACAGACGGTTCTCTCGCTTAATGTTGGTCTCCTTTGTCTCAGACTTCATGGCACTGTAACCATGGAAACATCACAAAAAATAACATCAACCCATGAATTATGTCCACTCAAATATTTCCGTTGTCAGAAAAACATATGAGACAAGATTTTAATTTGAAAACATTTCAAATTACACATTCCAAATTAGGTCATAATATTTTTCTCAATCATGAACATTGGGAAACAAATGTAAAAACACATCTCTTGCACTTGTGCATGTACTTGAAAAAGATTCTTTAAAGCAGCGTGGATTATAAGCACCTCTGCAACGTGTTTGTTTGTTTGTTGTTTAACGCCGTACTCAGCAATATTCCAGCTATACGACAGCAGTGGGATTTTATACATAAAAGACCTGAGAGTTTAACAATACAATACAAGTCTGAGTACACACAATTCTTTCATATTAACTAAATTTGAGTAGTATACTAACTGACTGATTGATGCTGTCCTGTACATACCTCTCAATGATGGAGTTGTCGTACAGCTGACCGTCAGGAGTGAGGAAGATCTTGAATTCGGTCTGAGTGACCTGCGTTAGATCCGAATTCCCAAGAATCTCAAGGACGTAACGCAGCAGCGGTGGCAAGATGGCAGCCGGCTCCACAAATGCCAGTGTGCTCACCGTATTGCACACGCTCTGTGGAGATGACACCATATTATATGATAAATTGTTCAAAGTGTGGAATTACTCTTCCAGTGCTGCGTAATTGTTCAACGTCAGTTGCTTTCACTCATCTTAAAAACCTCACTTCTGAGGTGGGTCTCCTGGGTGTTTTTAAATGCTGCACTCAGCAATATTCAAGCTGTATAACAGTAACATGTGAACACATACGTCTGGACCAGACAAACCAGTGGTTGATATTATGAGCATCACCCCACAACAATTAACCAGGCTAGATTACCGATCCATTTAGTTGCCTCTTGTGACAAACATACAACACCATATTATGAGGAATTCTGGACATAACATTAATGATTCACAAGAGGTGTGAGGTGAAATGGGGTTTAACGTCGCGTCCAAGATAATTGCACTTATATAGCGACGTGCATGAACGTGTGTGTGTTTGTGTGGCTGCTTGTACTAGTCCGGACCGATGCCTATTTATAGTGCTAGCTCACTGAGTTACCATGCCGCAGTTTAACATGAATATCCCACTCAGACACAGTATACTGACTCCAAGCCGACCAGTCCTTGTTTAAGCCCCTTATGCCGAGCGCCAGACAGGGTAACAACAAGTACCATCTTTTAACGTCTTTGGTATGACGCGGCCGGGGATCGAACCCCGAACCTTCCGCTCTCCGGGCGGACGCTCTACCACTAGACCACAGAGGCGGTCTGTCGTTCAATGATCATTCACAGATACGTTAAAGAAGAAGAAGTGAGCGAGCATGGTTTCACGCTGCTGTCACCAATATTCCAGCCATATCACAGCAGGGGACACCTGAAATAGGCTTCACACATTGTGCCCATGTGGAGAATCGTGTGTGTTTTTGCATGATGAGCGAACACTTAAACCACAAGGCTACGCCACCGCCTCACTTATGAAGAAGGCTTGTTACATAAATGACCCTACTCTGACAATCCTACCTCCGAGGGATTATCGTTGGTTTGGACCAGGTTGAGACAATCCTTGATGTGGCAGCGGACGAAGTTGGCTGCGTCAACATTCAGCTTTCTGAGAATATCCACCCACGCGCAGGAATTGGCATGTGCTGAAAAAAAACACGAAAATCAAACCTAGTCTTACAACCTTGCTAAATGTTTGTCCACAATTCGTGGTAAATCTGTTGCCATACATGTCATTTTCTTTACACATGACGAAGGGAAAAACATGACGTCTAATTCATCCAGACTGGTCAGTGTATGAAACAAAGCTTACACATCAGTCTGGAAAGACCCTAAATCGTGACACTGGGTTCGAGTTTAGAACAAGGACTGGTGCATGGGATCCAGTCTGTCCTAGATCCCCACACTGGGTCCCAGTTGAATAACACTGAAAGTATTTTACCTATGTAAGGATGATGGGCTGTCAGTAGCGTTGCCAAGGCAATAGACTCCGCCTCCTTAACATCAGCTTTCTGCACTGAGCAGATGGTGATTAGAGCATCTGAGAGGATTCTGGGAGTGAGGATGACAGCGCTGTCTCCTGCGCCCTCACGGTTGTCGTCTTCCGCCATCTGGAAGTTCTGGAAGTCAGACAGCTGGAAGAGAAGAAGATATCACATCACGGAATAAATCGTCACATCACAGACTAAATCATCACAACACGGAATAAATCATCACAACACGGAATAAATCATCACATCACAGACTAAATCATCACAACACGGAATAAATCATCACGACCCTCACAAGTAGTTACAGACTGTCAGGGCCAGTATCACAGAAAAAAGCACAATTCCACAGAGAATATGAAAACAAAAATCACTTAAAAATAATGTCATTTCTTTTTCACAACCCAACATTGTAAATATTGTGTCAGGGGTTTGTCTTGGAATCAACACTAAGAGCACATGGCAGGCATATTAAAAATAATAATCTTATTTTCCTCAATTCAAAATTGCATTAAATGCAATAATCTAAAAACATCAATTGGGAAAGTTTTAGTTTCAATGTTGGATGCTTTCCGGACATTAGCTGTATACTTAGCCAGACATAGCTGTCTGAGCAGGAGTGGAAGGGAGGAAGAGAGGGAGGGAGGGAGAAAGGGGAAGGTAGGAGGGAGGGAAGGTGGGAGAAAGTGATGGAGGGAGGTGGCAGAGTGAAGAGAGGGGAAGAGGGAAAGAAGATGGAAGGGAGAGAGAAAGAGGAAGGTGGGAGAGAGGGTGGCAGAGAGAGAGGGAGGGCGGAAGGGAGAAAGAAAGGGGAAGGTGGGAAGGTGGGAGAGAGGGTCGGAGGGTGGCAGAGAGTGGGTGTGGGAAAGTGGGAGGGAAGGAAGGACGTGGAGGGTGGTAGAGAACATGGGAGAGAGGTTGTGAGCAAAGGAGGGAAAGAGGGAGGGAGGGTAGAAGAGAGGATGGGTAGAGAGGTGAGAGGGTGGGAGGGAGGGAGGAGAGAGAGAGGGGGGTGAGAGGGTGAGAGGAGAGAGAGAGGGGGAGAGAGAGAGAGGGTGGGAGGGAAGGACAACAAGCATACGATGCTGGCAGTATTATACCTTCTGTGCATGAAGTAGAGTGTTGAACTCCCTGATGAGACAGAGCGATACCTGGGCCCCGCCCAGCAGGGAGAGCAGCCGATTGGTGGAGCTGATCGCGTGTTTCCTGACTGTCCATGCCTTGCGCGTCAAACAGTAGATCACCAGCTTGTAGTACGGGCTACACATGGGGAGAGAGGGAGTCAGTCAATGATGCTGGCAATAACATCTTGGCAGCAAGTATGGTGATAAGGTAACCCGGTTTACGGCAGACAGAATTTACTACTGACCAAGTTTAAAAAAAAGGAAGGTGTCCTTGAGGTTTGCTGGCAAAGTATTTGATTCTCAGGTCCTAAATCTCCATAAGTATACGACTTAGGCAAGAACACCTTGACTTTCACGCTTAATTTCAAGACCTGTCGGATCACTCTCATTACAAGATTATGGTATTGGGGACACATTCCTGATATTAACACATTCATCCTCACTGTTGACATATACTACCTTGCCACAGTCTCAGTCATTTTCTGGGGGAAGTCCAGGATGAGCCTCTCGGCCAGCGTCACAAGGTTCTGCAGAGCTGGAATGGAAGGAGACCATAGTGATGCATGGTTTTGTCACAACCTGCTAAGAGCCTGATATTCAACTCAAGTCTGCAGCAAATGTCAGGAAAACTTCCCAAATGGAAATATCAAAATTCCCTGTTAGTGTTAATATTGTTATAACCAATGTGAGGTTTGATCACGGTGACTTGTATTTCATTGTGAGTGAGTGAGTTGGGTTTAACGCCGCTTTTAACACTATTCCGGTTATATCACGGTGTGTCAGCTTAATGTGGGAGGAAAGCCCAAAGTGATGCAGGTCTCAGACGTTTACCACTTCGGTGAAACCCACAAGCATGGGTATAGTGCTGACAAACCTAGAAACATAATAATGGTGAACCGGGATTCGAACCCACAATCATAGGTTTCTGGCGTGCCTAAGGGACGCAACTCTGAACAGTGAATAGCAGTGCCTTAGACGACTGGATCACCCACTGGCAACTGACTTGTATTTCAATGGTAAAATGACCAATAAAGAGGAAGTGCTTTAATTTTACATTATGTTAGATTGAATACATTGTAAAGAACCTAACAACTCTAAACAAAAATCTACATTTTTCCCAAACTGCCTGCCAAGGGCACTAGTTTTAAATTTTAGATAATCTTGTGATAATACAACACTTTATTGACCTCCTGGCAAACAACGGAGATTATATAATTGTCATTCATTGTCCTCAAGAACCTTTTCAATTTATTCTCATTAAATGTCTTTCATAATCTCGACTGTTGGGACCACTCTTTCAAAACAAGGAATTTACTACTGTTAGCAGAGGTGAAGAAAGTATGTTACACAGGTTCTCAATGTATTGTAACACTAGGACATTCAACTTAAGTAAACTTTAGATTGTATAATGTTTAACTTTAATATATTTATCAAACATATTTTGTTTCTGAAGACTTACTTGATGTTTGTTTGTTTGTTTGTTTGTTTGTTTAACGCTGCACTCAGCAATATTCCAGCTACATGACGGCAGTCTGTAAATAATTGAGTCTGGACCAGACAATCCATGCAATTGGGATACGATGACATGCATCAAACAAGTCATTGAGCCTGACCACCTGATCCCGCTAGTCATCTCTTACAATAAGCCTGAGAGTCACCATTTACGGCAAGCATGGGTTGCTGAAGTCCTATTCCACCCCGGATCTTCATGGGTCATCCTTACTTTCATCTGTGGCGGCCGACAGAAACTTCTCGTTCACCAGCAGCTGTTTCTTGTTGTCCAGAACTGTCGTCCAAAATGTGCCAAGTTTACTTTCTGTAACAGTTGTAAGAATCATACAGAACGTGAAAAAAAATTACTTTTGGAGTGAGTAGGTGAATCAAACTGATTGCTTATTTGTTCGTTTGTTGTTTAACACTGCACTCAGCATTATTCCAGCTACATGACAGCAGCCTGTAAATAAATTGAATCTAAACCAGACTATCCCGTGATTGACATGATGATTATGAGGAATGTTCCACACTTCCAGGGGACGATGCCAGGCAATCCATCAAGTCACAGAGCCTGACCACCCATCCAGTAAAGGTTGGTGGGGACAAGCATGGGTTGCTAGGGACAATGTTCCACACTGCCAGGGGACGATGACAGGCAATCTATCAAGTCACAGAGCCTGACCACCCATCCAGTAAGGGTTGGTGGGGACAAGCATGGGTTGCTAGGGACAAGCATGGGTTGCTAGGGACAAGCATGGGTTGGTGGGGACAAGCATGGGTTGATGGGGACCAGCAGTGGTTACTCGGGACAAGCATGGGTTCTAGGGACAAGCATGGGTTCTAGGGACAAGCATGGGTTGATGGGGACAAGCATGGGTTGCTAGGGTTAGGCAGGGGTTGTTGGGGACAAGCATGGGTTGCTGGGGACAGGCATGGGTTGGTGGGGACAAGCATGGGTTGCTAGGGACAAGCATGGGTTGCTGGGGACAAGCATGGGTTGATGGGGACCAGCAGTGGTTACTCGGGACAAGCATGGGTTCTAGGGACAAGCATGGGTTCTAGGGACAAGCATGGGTTGATGGGGACAAGCATGGGTTGCTAGGGTTAGGCAGGGGTTGTTGGGGACAAGCATGGGTTGCTAGGGACAAGCATTGGTTGCTAGGGTTAGGCAGGGGTTGTTGGGGACAAGCATGGGTTGCTGGGGACAGGCATGGGTTGGTGGGGACAAGCATGGGTTGCTAGGGACAAGCATGGGTTGCTAGGGTTAGGCAGGGGTTGTTGGGGACAAGCATGGGTTGCTGGGGACAGGCATGGGTTGGTGGGGACAAGCATGGGTTGCTAGGGACAAGCAGGGGTTGGTGGGGACAAGCATGGGTTGGTGGGGACAAGCATGGGTTGCTAGGGACAAGCATGGGTTGCTAGGGACAAGCATGGGTTGCTAGGGACAAGCATGGGTTGATGGGGACAAGCATGGGTTGATGGGGACAAGCATGGGTTGCTAGGGACAAGCATGGGTTGCTAGGGTTAGGCAGGGGTTGTAGGGGACAAGCATGGGTTGCTGGGGACAGGCATGGGTTTGTGGGGACAAGCATGGGTTGCTAGGGACAAGCATGGGTTGCTAGGGACAGGCATAGGTTGCTTGGGACAAGCAGGGGTTACTGGGGACAAGCATGGGTTTCTGGGGACCAACTGTAACCTGGAATTTCCACAGGGAAATGATACTCTGATCAGTACTGTGTGAGGATATGCAAACATTCAGATCACCCATCAATGTACTATTGAGATGTGGCCATTTTGACCAGCTGATCCCCAAGCATGGGTGAGTGAGTTGGAGGAGGTGCAGCGAACAGCTTTAACAGTGAGAGGAAACATGTTCTCACCTGACTCAATATCGACCAATGAGAGACGGACTAGAAGACAGGCTGCGGAGACAGCCTCGGTGACGATCTGTGACTGGGTTGGCTGCTTGTGGGCCTTGTCCAATGTCTGGATGAGGATCGGGACCACTTCACTTGCTTTCTGCAGAGTATCACCTGCACAACACAGAGTGTATTTCTATGTCAGGTACACATTACTATGAACAGGGTCAAAATCAAACTTGTTGCCACAGAAACAGAAAAAAATATCAATTCAAAACATCCCTAAATAGAAAAACACACCATTTGACAACCTGGCCTTTGTCAGTGCAAAGTTTCACTATGAAACACTATGAACAGGGTCAAAGTATATTTCTAAATAGGAAAAGGCACCACTTCAGCCATTGATTAATACATGTACTAAGTTTGGATGAAAAATGTTGAATAGTCTTTTAGTTCTGCTCCGGAAACGACACCTACCTCTGTTTCAGTAACAAGTCTAACTTGTTTCTATGGAAACAGGGAAATATCAAATTTTGAAAAATTCCTTAATAGCAAAAGGCACCACTTCAGTCCTTGCTTAATATATGTACCAGGTTTGGATGAAAAGTCTTTCACAGGTTTACCGTGGAAGGAAGCATTCATACAGCAGTGGTGGATCACCATGACGACCACCAGCACTTACTGTGGAAGGATGCATTCATACAGCAGTGATGGATCACCATGACGACCACCAGCACTTACCGTGGAAGGATGCATTCATACAGCAGTGGTGGATCACCATGACGACCACCAGCACTTACCGTGGAAGGATGCATTCATACAGCAGTGATGGATCACCATGACGACCACCAGCACTTACCGTGGAAGGATGCATTCATACAGCAGTGGTGGATCACCATGACGACCACCAGCACTTACCGTGGAAGGATGCATTCATACAGCAGTGGTGGATCACCATGACGACCACCAGCACTTACCGTGGAAGGATGCATTCATACAGCAGTGATGGATCACCATGACGACCACCAGCACTTACCGTGGAAGGATGCATTCATACAGCAGTGATGGATCACCATGACGACCACCAGCACTTACCGTGGAAGGATGCATTCATACAGCAGTGATGGATCACCATGACGACCACCAGCACTTACCGTGGAAGGAAGCATTCATACAGCAGTGGTGGATCACCATGACGACCACCAGCACTTACCGTGGAAGGAAGCATTCATACAGCAGTGGTGGATCACCATGACGACCACCAGCACTTACCGTGGAAGGATGCATTCATACAGCAGTGGTGGATCACCATGACGACCACCAGCACTTACCGTGGAAGGATGCATTCATACAGCAGTGGTGGATCACCATGACGACCACCAGCACTTACCGTGGAAGGATGCATTCATACAGCAGTGGTGGATCACCATGACGACCACCAGCACTTACCGTGGAAGGATGCATTCATACAGCAGTGGTGGATCACCATGACGACCACCAGCACTTACCGTGGAAGGATGCATTCATACAGCAGTGGTGGATCACCATGACGACCACCAGCACTTACCGTGGAAGGATGCATTCATACAGCAGTGGTGGATCACCATGACGACCACCAGCACTTACCGTGGAAGGAAGCATTCATACAGCAGTGGTGGATCACCATGACGACCACCAGCACTTACCGTGGAAGGATGCATTCATACAGCAGTGGTGGATCACCATGACGACCACCAGCACTTACCGTGGAAGGATGCATTCATACAGCAGTGGTGGATCACCATGACGACCACCAGCACTTACCGTGGAAGGATGCATTCATACAGCAGTGATGGATCACCATGACGACCACCAGCACTTACCGTGGAAGGATGCATTCATACAGCAGTGGTGGATCACCATGACGACCACCAGCACTTACCGTGGAAGGATGCATTCATACAGCAGTGGTGGATCACCATGACGACCACCAGCACTTACCGTGGAAGGAAGCATTCATACAGCAGTGATGGATCACCATGACGGCCACCAGCACTTACCGTGGAAGGATGCATTCATACAGCAGTGATGGATCACCATGACGACCACCAGCACTTACCGTGGAAGGATGCATTCATACAGCAGTGGTGGATCACCATGACGACCACCAGCACTTACCGTGGAAGGATGCATTCATACAGCAGTGATGGATCACCATGACGACCACCAGCACTTACCGTGGAAGGATGCATTCATACAGCAGTGGTGGATCACCATGACGACCACCAGCACTTACCGTGGAAGGATGCATTCATACAGCAGTGGTGGATCACCATGACGACCACCAGCACTTACCGTGGAAGGATGCATTCATACAGCAGTGATGGATCACCATGACGACCACCAGCACTTACCGTGGAAGGATGCATTCATACAGCAGTGATGGATCACCATGACGGCCACCAGCACTTACCGTGGAAGGATGCATTCATACAGCAGTGATGGATCACCATGACGACCACCAGCACTTACCGTGGAAGGATGCATTCATACAGCAGTGATGGATCACCATGACGACCACCAGCACTTACCGTGGAAGGATGCATTCATACAGCAGTGATGGATCACCATGACGACCACCAGCACTTACCGTGGAAGGATGCATTCATACAGCAGTGGTGGATCACCATGACGACCACCAGCACTTACCGTGGAAGGATGCATTCATACAGCAGTGGTGGATCACCATGACGACCACCAGCACTTACCGTGGAAGGATGCATTCATACAGCAGTGATGGATCACCATGACGACCACCAGCACTTACCGTGGAAGGATGCATTCATACAGCAGTGGTGGATCACCATGACGACCACCAGCACTTACCGTGGAAGGATGCATTCATACAGCAGTGATGGATCACCATGACGACCACCAGCACTTACCGTGGAAGGATGCATTCATACAGCAGTGATGGATCACCATGACGACCACCAGCACTTACCGTGGAAGGATGCATTCATACAGCAGTGGTGGATCACCATGACGGCCACCAGCACTTACCGTGGAAGGATGCATTCATACAGCAGTGGTGGATCACCATGACGACCACCAGCACTTACCGTGGAAGGATGCATTCATACAGCAGTGATGGATCACCATGACGGCCACCAGCACTTACCGTGGAAGGATGCATTCATACAGCAGTGATGGATCACCATGACGACCACCAGCACTTACCGTGGAAGGATGCATTCATACAGCAGTGGTGGATCACCATGACGACCACCAGCACTTACCGTGGAAGGATGCATTCATACAGCAGTGGTGGATCACCATGACGACCACCAGCACTTACCGTGGAAGGATGCATTCATACAGCAGTGATGGATCACCATGACGACCACCAGCACTTACCGTGGAAGGATGCATTCATACAGCAGTGGTGGATCACCATGACGACCACCAGCACTTACCGTGGAAGGATGCATTCATACAGCAGTGATGGATCACCATGACGACCACCAGCACTTACCGTGGAAGGATGCATTCATACAGCAGTGATGGATCACCATGACGACCACCAGCACTTACCGTGGAAGGATGCATTCATACAGCAGTGGTGGATCACCATGACGACCACCAGCACTTACCGTGGAAGGATGCATTCATACAGCAGTGATGGATCACCATGACGACCACCAGCACTTACCGTGGAAGGATGCATTCATACAGCAGTGATGGATCACCATGACGACCACCAGCACTTACCGTGGAAGGATGCATTCATACAGCAGTGATGGATCACCATGACGACCACCAGCACTTACCGTGGAAGGATGCATTCATACAGCAGTGGTGGATCACCATGACGGCCACCAGCACTTACCGTGGAAGGATGCATTCATACAGCAGTGGTGGATCACCATGACGACCACCAGCACTTACCGTGGAAGGATGCATTCATACAGCAGTGATGGATCACCATGACGGCCACCAGCACTTACCGTGGAAGGATGCATTCATACAGCAGTGGTGGATCACCATGACGACCACCAGCACTTACCGTGGAAGGATGCATTCATACAGCAGTGGTGGATCACCATGACGACCACCAGCACTTACCGTGGAAGGAAGCATTCATACAGCAGTGGTGGATCACCATGACGGCCACCAGCACTTACCGTGGAAGGATGCATTCATACAGCAGTGATGGATCACCATGACGACCACCAGCACTTACCGTGGAAGGATGCATTCATACAGCAGTGGTGGATCACCATGACGACCACCAGCACTTACCGTGGAAGGATGCATTCATACAGCAGTGATGGATCACCATGACGACCACCAGCACTTACCGTGGAAGGATGCATTCATACAGCAGTGGTGGATCACCATGACGACCACCAGCACTTACCGTGGAAGGATGCATTCATACAGCAGTGGTGGATCACCATGACGACCACCAGCACTTACCGTGGAAGGATGCATTCATACAGCAGTGATGGATCACCATGACGACCACCAGCACTTACCGTGGAAGGATGCATTCATACAGCAGTGGTGGATCACCATGACGACCACCAGCACTTACCGTGGAAGGATGCATTCATACAGCAGTGATGGATCACCATGACGACCACCAGCACTTACCGTGGAAGGATGCATTCATACAGCAGTGGTGGATCACCATGACGACCACCAGCACTTACCGTGGAAGGATGCATTCATACAGCAGTGGTGGATCACCATGACGGCCACCAGCACTTACCGTGGAAGGATGCATTCATACAGCAGTGGTGGATCACCATGACGACCACCAGCACTTACCGTGGAAGGATGCATTCATACAGCAGTGATGGATCACCATGACGGCCACCAGCACTTACCGTGGAAGGATGCATTCATACAGCAGTGGTGGATCACCATGACGACCACCAGCACTTACCGTGGAAGGATGCATTCATACAGCAGTGGTGGATCACCATGACGACCACCAGCACTTACCGTGGAAGGAAGCATTCATACAGCAGTGATGGATCACCATGACGGCCACCAGCACTTACCGTGGAAGGATGCATTCATACAGCAGTGATGGATCACCATGACGACCACCAGCACTTACCGTGGAAGGATGCATTCATACAGCAGTGGTGGATCACCATGACGACCACCAGCACTTACCGTGGAAGGATGCATTCATACAGCAGTGATGGATCACCATGACGACCACCAGCACTTACCGTGGAAGGATGCATTCATACAGCAGTGGTGGATCACCATGACGACCACCAGCACTTACCGTGGAAGGATGCATTCATACAGCAGTGGTGGATCACCATGACGACCACCAGCACTTACCGTGGAAGGATGCATTCATACAGCAGTGATGGATCACCATGACGACCACCAGCACTTACCGTGGAAGGATGCATTCATACAGCAGTGGTGGATCACCATGACGACCACCAGCACTTACCGTGGAAGGATGCATTCATACAGCAGTGGTGGATCACCATGACGACCACCAGCACTTACCGTGGAAGGATGCATTCATACAGCAGTGATGGATCACCATGACGACCACCAGCACTTACCGTGGAAGGATGCATTCATACAGCAGTGGTGGATCACCATGACGACCACCAGCACTTACCGTGGAAGGATGCATTCATACAGCAGTGGTGGATCACCATGACGACCACCAGCACTTACCGTGGAAGGATGCATTCATACAGCAGTGATGGATCACCATGACGACCACCAGCACTTACCGTGGAAGGATGCATTCATACAGCAGTGGTGGATCACCATGACGACCACCAGCACTTACCGTGGAAGGATGCATTCATACAGCAGTGGTGGATCACCATGACGACCACCAGCACTTACCGTGGAAGGATGCATTCATACAGCAGTGGTGGATCACCATGACGACCACCAGCACTTACCGTGGAAGGATGCATTCATACAGCAGTGGTGGATCACCATGACGACCACCAGCACTTACCGTGGAAGGAAGCATTCATACAGCAGTGATGGATCACCATGACGGCCACCAGCACTTACCGTGGAAGGATGCATTCATACAGCAGTGATGGATCACCATGACGACCACCAGCACTTACCGTGGAAGGATGCATTCATACAGCAGTGGTGGATCACCATGACGACCACCAGCACTTACCGTGGAAGGATGCATTCATACAGCAGTGATGGATCACCATGACGACCACCAGCACTTACCGTGGAAGGATGCATTCATACAGCAGTGGTGGATCACCATGACGACCACCAGCACTTACCGTGGAAGGATGCATTCATACAGCAGTGGTGGATCACCATGACGACCACCAGCACTTACCGTGGAAGGATGCATTCATACAGCAGTGATGGATCACCATGACGACCACCAGCACTTACCGTGGAAGGATGCATTCATACAGCAGTGATGGATCACCATGACGGCCACCAGCACTTACCGTGGAAGGATGCATTCATACAGCAGTGATGGATCACCATGACGACCACCAGCACTTACCGTGGAAGGATGCATTCATACAGCAGTGATGGATCACCATGACGACCACCAGCACTTACCGTGGAAGGATGCATTCATACAGCAGTGATGGATCACCATGACGACCACCAGCACTTACCGTGGAAGGATGCATTCATACAGCAGTGGTGGATCACCATGACGACCACCAGCACTTACCGTGGAAGGATGCATTCATACAGCAGTGGTGGATCACCATGACGACCACCAGCACTTACCGTGGAAGGATGCATTCATACAGCAGTGATGGATCACCATGACGACCACCAGCACTTACCGTGGAAGGATGCATTCATACAGCAGTGGTGGATCACCATGACGACCACCAGCACTTACCGTGGAAGGATGCATTCATACAGCAGTGATGGATCACCATGACGACCACCAGCACTTACCGTGGAAGGATGCATTCATACAGCAGTGATGGATCACCATGACGACCACCAGCACTTACCGTGGAAGGATGCATTCATACAGCAGTGGTGGATCACCATGACGGCCACCAGCACTTACCGTGGAAGGATGCATTCATACAGCAGTGGTGGATCACCATGACGACCACCAGCACTTACCGTGGAAGGATGCATTCATACAGCAGTGATGGATCACCATGACGGCCACCAGCACTTACCGTGGAAGGATGCATTCATACAGCAGTGATGGATCACCATGACGACCACCAGCACTTACCGTGGAAGGATGCATTCATACAGCAGTGGTGGATCACCATGACGACCACCAGCACTTACCGTGGAAGGATGCATTCATACAGCAGTGGTGGATCACCATGACGACCACCAGCACTTACCGTGGAAGGATGCATTCATACAGCAGTGATGGATCACCATGACGACCACCAGCACTTACCGTGGAAGGATGCATTCATACAGCAGTGGTGGATCACCATGACGACCACCAGCACTTACCGTGGAAGGATGCATTCATACAGCAGTGATGGATCACCATGACGACCACCAGCACTTACCGTGGAAGGATGCATTCATACAGCAGTGGTGGATCACCATGACGGCCACCAGCACTTACCGTGGAAGGATGCATTCATACAGCAGTGGTGGATCACCATGACGGCCACCAGCACTTACCGTGGAAGGATGCATTCATACAGCAGTGATGGATCACCATGACGGCCACCAGCACTTACCGTGGAAGGATGCATTCATACAGCAGTGGTGGATCACCATGACGACCACCAGCACTTACCGTGGAAGGATGCATTCATACAGCAGTGGTGGATCACCATGACGACCACCAGCACTTACCGTGGAAGGATGCATTCATACAGCAGTGATGGATCACCATGACGACCACCAGCACTTACCGTGGAAGGATGCATTCATACAGCAGTGGTGGATCACCATGACGACCACCAGCACTTACCGTGGAAGGATGCATTCATACAGCAGTGATGGATCACCATGACGACCACCAGCACTTACCGTGGAAGGATGCATTCATACAGCAGTGATGGATCACCATGACGACCACCAGCACTTACCGTGGAAGGATGCATTCATACAGCAGTGGTGGATCACCATGACGGCCACCAGCACTTACCGTGGAAGGATGCATTCATACAGCAGTGGTGGATCACCATGACGACCACCAGCACTTACCGTGGAAGGATGCATTCATACAGCAGTGGTGGATCACCATGACGACCACCAGCACTTACCGTGGAAGGATGCATTCATACAGCAGTGATGGATCACCATGACGACCACCAGCACTTACCGTGGAAGGATGCATTCATACAGCAGTGGTGGATCACCATGACGACCACCAGCACTTACCGTGGAAGGATGCATTCATACAGCAGTGGTGGATCACCATGACGACCACCAGCACTTACCGTGGAAGGATGCATTCATACAGCAGTGATGGATCACCATGACGACCACCAGCACTTACCGTGGAAGGATGCATTCATACAGCAGTGGTGGATCACCATGACGACCACCAGCACTTACCGTGGAAGGATGCATTCATACAGCAGTGGTGGATCACCATGACGACCACCAGCACTTACCGTGGAAGGATGCATTCATACAGCAGTGATGGATCACCATGACGACCACCAGCACTTACCGTGGAAGGATGCATTCATACAGCAGTGGTGGATCACCATGACGACCACCAGCACTTACCGTGGAAGGATGCATTCATACAGCAGTGGTGGATCACCATGACGACCACCAGCACTTACCGTGGAAGGATGCATTCATACAGCAGTGATGGATCACCATGACGACCACCAGCACTTACCGTGGAAGGATGCATTCATACAGCAGTGGTGGATCACCATGACGACCACCAGCACTTACCGTGGAAGGATGCATTCATACAGCAGTGGTGGATCACCATGACGACCACCAGCACTTACCGTGGAAGGATGCATTCATACAGCAGTGATGGATCACCATGACGACCACCAGCACTTACCGTGGAAGGATGCATTCATACAGCAGTGATGGATCACCATGACGACCACCAGCACTTACCGTGGAAGGATGCATTCATACAGCAGTGGTGGATCACCATGACGGCCACCAGCACTTACCGTGGAAGGATGCATTCATACAGCAGTGGTGGATCACCATGACGACCACCAGCACTTACCGTGGAAGGATGCATTCATACAGCAGTGATGGATCACCATGACGGCCACCAGCACTTACCGTGGAAGGATGCATTCATACAGCAGTGGTGGATCACCATGACGACCACCAGCACTTACCGTGGAAGGATGCATTCATACAGCAGTGGTGGATCACCATGACGACCACCAGCACTTACCGTGGAAGGAAGCATTCATACAGCAGTGATGGATCACCATGACGGCCACCAGCACTTACCGTGGAAGGATGCATTCATACAGCAGTGATGGATCACCATGACGACCACCAGCACTTACCGTGGAAGGATGCATTCATACAGCAGTGGTGGATCACCATGACGACCACCAGCACTTACCGTGGAAGGATGCATTCATACAGCAGTGATGGATCACCATGACGACCACCAGCACTTACCGTGGAAGGATGCATTCATACAGCAGTGGTGGATCACCATGACGACCACCAGCACTTACGGTGGAAGGATGCATTCATACAGCAGTGGTGGATCACCATGACGACCACCAGCACTTACCGTGGAAGGATGCATTCATACAGCAGTGATGGATCACCATGACGACCACCAGCACTTACCGTGGAAGGATGCATTCATACAGCAGTGGTGGATCACCATGACGACCACCAGCACTTACCGTGGAAGGATGCATTCATACAGCAGTGGTGGATCACCATGACGACCACCAGCACTTACCGTGGAAGGATGCATTCATACAGCAGTGGTGGATCACCATGACGACCACCAGCACTTACCGTGGAAGGATGCATTCATACAGCAGTGATGGATCACCATGACGACCACCAGCACTTACCGTGGAAGGATGCATTCATACAGCAGTGGTGGATCACCATGACGACCACCAGCACTTACCGTGGAAGGATGCATTCATACAGCAGTGGTGGATCACCATGACGACCACCAGCACTTACCGTGGAAGGATGCATTCATACAGCAGTGATGGATCACCATGACGACCACCAGCACTTACCGTGGAAGGATGCATTCATACAGCAGTGATGGATCACCATGACGACCACCAGCACTTACCGTGGAAGGATGCATTCATACAGCAGTGATGGATCACCATGACGACCACCAGCACTTACCGTGGAAGGATGCATTCATACAGCAGTGGTGGATCACCATGACGACCACCAGCACTTACCGTGGAAGGATGCATTCATACAGCAGTGATGGATCACCATGACGACCACCAGCACTTACCGTGGAAGGATGCATTCATACAGCAGTGGTGGATCACCATGACGACCACCAGCACTTACCGTGGAAGGATGCATTCATACAGCAGTGGTGGATCACCATGACGACCACCAGCACTTACCGTGGAAGGATGCATTCATACAGCAGTGATGGATCACCATGACGACCACCAGCACTTACCGTGGAAGGATGCATTCATACAGCAGTGATGGATCACCATGACGACCACCAGCACTTACCGTGGAAGGATGCATTCATACAGCAGTGGTGGATCACCATGACGACCACCAGCACTTACCGTGGAAGGAAGCATTCATACAGCAGTGGTGGATCACCATGACGACCACCAGCACTTACCGTGGAAGGATGCATTCATACAGCAGTGGTGGATCACCATGACGGCCACCAGCACTTACCGTGGAAGGATGCATTCATACAGCAGTGGTGGATCACCATGACGACCACCAGCACTTACCGTGGAAGGATGCATTCATACAGCAGTGATGGATCACCATGACGACCACCAGCACTTACCGTGGAAGGATGCATTCATACAGCAGTGGTGGATCACCATGACGACCACCAGCACTTACCGTGGAAGGATGCATTCATACAGCAGTGGTGGATCACCATGACGACCACCAGCACTTACCGTGGAAGGAAGCATTCATACAGCAGTGATGGATCACCATGACGGCCACCAGCACTTACCGTGGAAGGATGCATTCATACAGCAGTGATGGATCACCATGACGACCACCAGCACTTACCGTGGAAGGATGCATTCATACAGCAGTGGTGGATCACCATGACGACCACCAGCACTTACCGTGGAAGGATGCATTCATACAGCAGTGATGGATCACCATGACGACCACCAGCACTTACCGTGGAAGGATGCATTCATACAGCAGTGGTGGATCACCATGACGACCACCAGCACTTACCGTGGAAGGATGCATTCATACAGCAGTGGTGGATCACCATGACGACCACCAGCACTTACCGTGGAAGGATGCATTCATACAGCAGTGATGGATCACCATGACGACCACCAGCACTTACCGTGGAAGGATGCATTCATACAGCAGTGATGGATCACCATGACGACCACCAGCACTTACCGTGGAAGGATGCATTCATACAGCAGTGATGGATCACCATGACGACCACCAGCACTTACCGTGGAAGGATGCATTCATACAGCAGTGATGGATCACCATGACGACCACCAGCACTTACCGTGGAAGGATGCATTCATACAGCAGTGATGGATCACCATGACGACCACCAGCACTTACCGTGGAAGGATGCATTCATACAGCAGTGGTGGATCACCATGACGACCACCAGCACTTACCGTGGAAGGATGCATTCATACAGCAGTGGTGGATCACCATGACGACCACCAGCACTTACCGTGGAAGGATGCATTCATACAGCAGTGATGGATCACCATGACGACCACCAGCACTTACCGTGGAAGGATGCATTCATACAGCAGTGGTGGATCACCATGACGACCACCAGCACTTACCGTGGAAGGATGCATTCATACAGCAGTGGTGGATCACCATGACGACCACCAGCACTTACCGTGGAAGGATGCATTCATACAGCAGTGATGGATCACCATGACGACCACCAGCACTTACCGTGGAAGGATGCATTCATACAGCAGTGATGGATCACCATGACGACCACCAGCACTTACCGTGGAAGGATGCATTCATACAGCAGTGGTGGATCACCATGACGGCCACCAGCACTTACCGTGGAAGGATGCATTCATACAGCAGTGGTGGATCACCATGACGACCACCAGCACTTACCGTGGAAGGATGCATTCATACAGCAGTGATGGATCACCATGACGGCCACCAGCACTTACCGTGGAAGGATGCATTCATACAGCAGTGGTGGATCACCATGACGACCACCAGCACTTACCGTGGAAGGATGCATTCATACAGCAGTGGTGGATCACCATGACGACCACCAGCACTTACCGTGGAAGGAAGCATTCATACAGCAGTGATGGATCACCATGACGGCCACCAGCACTTACCGTGGAAGGATGCATTCATACAGCAGTGATGGATCACCATGACGACCACCAGCACTTACCGTGGAAGGATGCATTCATACAGCAGTGGTGGATCACCATGACGACCACCAGCACTTACCGTGGAAGGATGCATTCATACAGCAGTGATGGATCACCATGACGACCACCAGCACTTACCGTGGAAGGATGCATTCATACAGCAGTGGTGGATCACCATGACGACCACCAGCACTTACCGTGGAAGGATGCATTCATACAGCAGTGGTGGATCACCATGACGACCACCAGCACTTACCGTGGAAGGATGCATTCATACAGCAGTGATGGATCACCATGACGACCACCAGCACTTACCGTGGAAGGATGCATTCATACAGCAGTGATGGATCACCATGACGACCACCAGCACTTACCGTGGAAGGATGCATTCATACAGCAGTGATGGATCACCATGACGACCACCAGCACTTACCGTGGAAGGATGCATTCATACAGCAGTGGTGGATCACCATGACGACCACCAGCACTTACCGTGGAAGGATGCATTCATACAGCAGTGATGGATCACCATGACGACCACCAGCACTTACCGTGGAAGGATGCATTCATACAGCAGTGGTGGATCACCATGACGACCACCAGCACTTACCGTGGAAGGATGCATTCATACAGCAGTGGTGGATCACCATGACGACCACCAGCACTTACCGTGGAAGGATGCATTCATACAGCAGTGATGGATCACCATGACGACCACCAGCACTTACCGTGGAAGGATGCATTCATACAGCAGTGATGGATCAGAGTGGTGGTGAGATGGTCAGAGTGGTGGTGAGATGGTCAGAGTGGTGGTGAGATGGTCAGAGTGGTGGTGAGATGGTCAGAGTGGTGGTGAGATGCATTCATACAGCAGTGGTGGATCACCATGACGACCACCAGCACTTACCGTGGAAGGATGCATTCATACAGCAGTGATGGATCACCATGACGACCACCAGCACTTACCGTGGAAGGATGCATTCATACAGCAGTGGTCAGAGTGGTGGTGAGATGGTCAGAGTGGTGGTGAGATGGTCAGAGTGGTGGTGAGATGGTCAGAGTGGTGGTGAGATGGTCAGAGTGGTGGTGAGATGCATTCATACAGCAGTGGTGGATCACCATGACGACCACCAGCACTTACCGTGGAAGGATGCATTCATACAGCAGTGATGGATCACCATGACGACCACCAGCACTTACCGTGGAAGGATGCATTCATACAGCAGTGGTCAGAGTGGTGGTGAGATGGTCAGAGTGGTGGTGAGATGGTCAGAGTGGTGGTGAGATGGTCAGAGTGGTGGTGAGATGCATTCATACAGCAGTGGTGGATCACCATGACGACCACCAGCACTTACCGTGGAAGGATGCATTCATACAGCAGTGATGGATCACCATGACGACCACCAGCACTTACCGTGGAAGGATGCATTCATACAGCAGTGATGGATCAGAGTGGTGGTGAGATGGTCAGAGTGGTGGTGAGATGGTCAGAGTGGTGGTGAGATGGTCAGAGTGGTGGTGAGATGGTCAGAGTGGTGGTGAGATGCATTCATACAGCAGTGGTGGATCACCATGACGACCACCAGCACTTACCGTGGAAGGATGCATTCATACAGCAGTGATGGATCACCATGACGACCACCAGCACTTACCGTGGAAGGATGCATTCATACAGCAGTGATGGATCAGAGTGGTGGTGAGATGGTCAGAGTGGTGGTGAGATGGTCAGAGTGGTGGTGAGATGGTCAGAGTGGTGGTGAGATGGTCAGAGTGGTGGTGAGATGCATTCATACAGCAGTGGTGGATCACCATGACGACCACCAGCACTTACCGTGGAAGGATGCATTCATACAGCAGTGATGGATCACCATGACGACCACCAGCACTTACCGTGGAAGGATGCATTCATACAGCAGTGGTGGATCACCATGACGACCACCAGCACTTACCGTGGAAGGATGCATTCATACAGCAGTGGTGGATCACCATGACGACCACCAGCACTTACCGTGGAAGGATGCATTCATACAGCAGTGATGGATCACCATGACGACCACCAGCACTTACCGTGGAAGGATGCATTCATACAGCAGTGATGGATCACCATGACGACCACCAGCACTTACCGTGGAAGGATGCATTCATACAGCAGTGATGGATCACCATGACGACCACCAGCACTTACCGTGGAAGGATGCATTCATACAGCAGTGGTGGATCACCATGACGACCACCAGCACTTACCGTGGAAGGATGCATTCATACAGCAGTGATGGATCACCATGACGACCACCAGCACTTACCGTGGAAGGATGCATTCATACAGCAGTGGTGGATCACCATGACGACCACCAGCACTTACCGTGGAAGGATGCATTCATACAGCAGTGGTGGATCACCATGACGACCACCAGCACTTACCGTGGAAGGATGCATTCATACAGCAGTGGTGGATCACCATGACGACCACCAGCACTTACCGTGGAAGGATGCGTTCATACAGCAGTGGTGGATCACCATGACGACCACCAGCACTTACCGTGGAAGGATGCGTTCATACACAGGATGTAGGCGTTCCTCACAGCCGACGTGGTTGTCTTCAGTGTTATTCCCTTCTGCAAAACAATAGAGTGGTGGTGAGATGGTCAGAGTGGTGGTGAGATGGTCAGAGTGGTGGTGAGATGGTCAGAGTGGTGGTGAGATGGTCAGAGTGGTGGTGAGATGGTCAGAGTGGTGGTGAGATGGTCAGAGTGGTGGTGACATGGTCAGAGTGGTGGTGAGATGGTCAGAGTGGTGGTGAGATGGTCAGAGTGGTGGTGAGATGGTCAGAGTGGTGGTGAGATGGTCAGAGTGGTGGTGAGATGGTCAGAGTGGTGGTGAGATGGTCAGAGTGGTGGTGAGATGGTCAGAGTGGTGGTGAGATGGTCAGAGTGGTGGTGAGATGGTCAGAGTGGTGGTGAGATGGTCAGAGTGGTGGTGAGATGGTCAGAGTGGTGGTGAGATGGTCAGAGTGGTGGTGAGATGGTCAGAGTGGTGGTGAGATGGTCAGAGTGGTGGTGAGATGGTCAGAGTGGTGCAGGATGTTTCCCAATGACATTAAGCCTGAGAAGATCCGGTTAGAACTATTTTTCAGCAACCAAAATTTGTCCAAAGACGTGACTAATGGGATCAGGGAGTCGCTGACTTGGTAGATGCATGTCATCGTGTCCTAATTACATATGCTTATGATGCTCAAGAGATCAACCAGTGTATTGTCTATTTAAATTTACATACGTTCATACAGCTGGAATAAAGAGATAGAACTCTACTCCTACAATAAATGCCCATAGGCAATGCCTATTTTCTCACAGCTACAATGCCAAATTCACAAGTGAGTGAGAGCATTTTATGTCACCTCTGGCATTATTCCAGCTTGCAGGGATCATCAAGGCTTCACACACTCTATCCATGTGGGGAATCAACCACGAGTGAAGGCTGTCACCATTCAGCCCTACTTTGATGGAGTTCTCTGTGCGTGTGTGTGTGTGTGTGTGTGTGCGTGCGTGCGTGCGTGCGTGCGTGCGTGCGTGCGTGCGTGCGTGCTGTTTACCGTCACACTCAGCATTCCTCGAATATATGATTGCAGCCTGCAAATACTCTAGTCAGGACCAGACAATCCAGTGATTGATATTATGAGTACCGTCAGGGGACTTGGCTGATGGCCACCCAATAACTGAGCAGCCTCTCATGACCAGCAAAGATTGCAGGGGACCAACTCTACCCCAGAATCCACATGGAGTTGAGATACTGTAACACCTTATGATCTGTAATGGCCACAGGTATGCAAGAATGATCTAAAAATCAATAGACTCAAAATTGAGGTCCACAGTATGACCTTTGTTTTAGAGACTAGAACATGGGATATTAAAATATCCAGGACTTGATAAACCATCTGATTCAATTAAAGTTATTTTACTGCATGTTTTCATGGTTCACATTGTGGTTCACAGTTTCATATTTATCCTAACAACCTTGACAAAAGGAGGGCAATTATGAACTTTCATATTACCCTGGTGACCTACCTTGAACCACTGCATGAGTTTGTCTGGGACGACTGTGTAGAACTTGGTACACCACAAGGACAGCATGGCGAGGGCATGGACCAGGGTGCCCTCGTGCACTGTCAACACAACCATGGCGAGAGTGACTAGGTTGTCATGATGAGGCCAGATTAATGTGGGAGGAACCCTACAGGCAGGACTGTCATGTTCACAGACTGAAGATTTACTAAAGCAGCTTATTCCATGCAGAGTTTGCATTGGTCTTCAGAGTGCTACATCTTATGAAAACATCTTTTTTGTAATTTGTGTAATGTCTTATTGGAAATGTTTTCTCAGGGAGCACCTGAGACTCACATAGTTTGCTAATTTATTAAATTAGTTTTTCTCCTGCACCTCTGCATATTGGTAATCCAACCAGTACAAGGACACACAAAGGGGGACGTACCCTCCTGCTGTAGGGTGGTGAGGAAGAACTCCGTGACGGTGATGCTGAGGTTCTGCAGCGACGTGCTGCCACTGACGGTGTTGTAGAAGAGGTTGCCAACCCCATGAAGCACACTCAGCTTCTGGTCCGCTGCTGTCAGCTTACCCTCCGACCCTGGAACCAAGAGTGTGCATGCGTTGGTTTAATGCCGCCTCAAACAGTCTGCCATGCCACTATCTGTGTGTAATCATGCCAGTAATCACATACTACTTGTCTCGATAATCTGACACTCGTTAATCCGACACTAGTGATCAGAACTGATTAAATCAGTGCTATTTAGACCCTTTAATCCGACAGTCTTGCACTCTGACTCTGACACACCTAATTTGCAACGAATCAACGGAATCACTCATTAATCAGTCTCATTAATCAGTCTCGTTAATCAGTCTCGTTAATCAGTCTCGTTAATCCGACGCAGTGATCAGAGTACTCCATGGTGATCTGCCCACGAGAACACAGCCCATGTTTTGATGCGAGACGAGTCGGCTAATAGCTGCTTATTACAACGGATATCAGATACAAGTTTTCACTACTGCTAAGAACGTCCCATTACAGGTCACGTCAGAACGACCTTTCGCGAACTATGACGTGATACCAATGATAGTTTCCTATTCACTGCAATGTCCAAAGTACACAGTTGTGAGAAATATACACATACATAAATTATTTCAAAATACAATGTGAGTTTGTAGATACAAGACATTGCTTGAATCGCTAGACTCGAACTTGCTTAGTTGCCAGTTTGTATCAGCCTGGTCCACCTGAGAGACTTTCCTACCATTGAGAACACCGAAGAAGTGAGTGACGAGTTTCTCGGCGGCCTCGGGGTCACTGATCTGCCTGGCCAGGTTCTTGATGGCCGACTGGGCCGTCTGACGCATCCTCTCATCCTTGGAGATGAGCTGGGCTGGAGAAGATAGACTTCAGTGAGTTGCACTGATAATGTACCCATCAGTGATAATGCATGCACGTGTGTGTGTGTGTGTGTGCGTGTGCGTGTGCGTGTGCTTGTGTTAGTGTGTGTGCGTGTGTGCGCGTGAGTGTGTGCGCGTGCATGCGTGTGTGTGTGTGCATGTGTGCGCGTGAGTGTGTGTGTGTGCGTGCGTGTGTGAGTGTGAGCGTGTGTGTGTGTGTGTGTGTGTGCGTGCGCATGTCTGTCTGTCGGACAGATTTGTCTGTATGTGCGAGAGTCCGGACTAATGTCGACTTCATAGTGCTAGCCCATCAAGACGCCATAATGCAATCTAAAATGAATACCCCACTCAGACATAGACTACTGTTTATTTGTTTGTTTGTTGTTTAACGCCCCACTCAGCAATATTCCAGCTATATGACGGCGGTCTGATAATAATTGAGTCTTGACGAGGCAATCCAGTGATTGATAGCATGAGCATCAATCCACACAATTGGGACGCGATGACATGCACCTCTTACAACAAGAAAAGTTGCCTTTTACGGCAAGCATGGGTTGCTGAAGACAAATTCTAGCCCGAATCATCACGGGGTAGTGTAAACTTGTGGAAACTCCACCTGGAACCAACAATAAGACTAAGAGGCTGCTGTATTTATGCAAGAGAGGCAACAACCTACGTCACTGTCACCATCACTGTAGACTAACAAAGGTCAATGCGACACTCACTTCCCAACAACTTGGCCAGATCCTGGGAGTACTGACTGAGATCGAGCTTCACACCAGCAATCATGTAGCTCATGGCTGAAACACATTATACAGGCTCTATCACAATTCACCTTGAAGCCAGCTAGACAGTAGCCATATTGGTGTCTTTATTCTAATCAAGTGTATTGTCTTAACCGGTGGTAGTCCTAGTGTTGTTTAACGCCGCACCCAGCAATATTCCAGCGATAAGATGGCGGTCTGTAAATAATCTGGACCAGACAATCCAGTGATTTACATCATGAGCATTGATCCACGCGATTGGGATCGATGACATGCATCAACCAAGTCGGTGAGTAATGAAAAAAGATTAATGATTTATGAAAGTAAACGATAAAGCAGTGATAAAGATGATGTATGACCAGCAGCTCCTGTCATGACTAAGGGACATAACTCTCTAGAGTGAGAAGCAGTGCCTGAAGTCACAGGGCCACCCATGGCATCATCTCTTTTGCATTTCTAATGAATCAATCCTGTTTGGTTGCTCTGTCAAATACATTTTTCGTTTGTTTCTTGTTTAACGCCGCACTCAGCAATATTCCAGCTATAAGACGGCAGTCTATAAATAATCGAATCTGGACCAGACAATCCAGCGATCATAATCATGAACACCAATCTAGGCAATTCGGGATACGATGACATGCATCACCCAAGCCAGCAAGCCTGACCACCCGATAGACACCTCTTACGAAAGCATAGCCACCTTTTACAACAAGCATGGGTTGCTGAAGACATATTAAACGGTGATCTTAACAGGTCAGTTAACTTTCAAACAGAATTTGACTGTAATTCTGACAATTAATTTGGAATCTTCAATAATTAATAACAACTTACTCTGGAGACATATTTCAGGACTACGTAGCATGCATTTCTGGGTAGCTGGCAAAATTTGACCTTTGAAGTCACCGTGGGTCACATGACGTAGAAGTTCCTGACAACACTCCTGTAAACAAATGATGTGAGTGAGTGAGTTGGGTTTAAGTTACCGGTAATATTATCATGAGCACGATCAGCAAGTGGGCTGGGTTTAAGTTACCGGTAATATTACCATCAGCACTATCAGCAAGTGGGCATGGTTTAAGATACTGGTAATATTACCATCAGCACTATCAGCAAGTGGGCTGGGTTTAAGTTACCAGTAATATTACCATCAGCACTTTTAGCAAGTGGGCTTGGTTTAAGTTACCAGTAATATTACCATCAGCACTATCAGCAAATGGGCTGGGTTAAGATACTGGTAATATTACCATCAGCAAGTGGGTTGGTTTTAAGATACTGGTAATATTACCATCAGCACTATCAGCAAGTGAGTTGGGTTTAAGTTACCGGTAATATCACCATCAGCAAGTGAGTTGGGTTTAAGATACCAGTAATATTACCATCAGCACAATCAGCAAGTGAGTTGGGTTTAAGATACTGGATATATTACCACCAGCAAGTGAGTTGCGTTTAAGTTTCTGGTAATATTACCATCAGCACTATCAGCAAGTGGGCTGGGGTTAAGTTACCGGTTATATTACCATCAGCACTATCAGCAAGTGGGCTGGGTTTAAGTTAATGGTAATATTACCATCAGCACTATCAGCAAGTGGGCTGGGTTTAAGATACCGGTAATATTACCATCAGCACTATCAGCAAGTGGGCTGGGTTTAAGATACTGGTAATATTACCATCAGCAAGTGGGCTGGGTTTAAGATACTGGTAATATTACCATCAGCACTATCAGCAAGTGAGTTGGGTTTAAGTTACCGGTAATATTACCATCAGCACTATCAGCAAGTGGGCTGGGTTTAAGATACTGGGAATATTACCATCAGCAAGTGGGCTTGGTTTAAGATACTGGTAATATTACCATCAGCACTATGAGCAAGTGAGTTGGGTTTAAGTTACCGGTTATATTACCATCAGCACTATCAGCAAGTGGGCTGGGTTTAATGCCACTTTGAGCAGTTTGGATACATCAAGGTGTGTCAAATTAATGTGGGAGGAAAGCCACAAGCGAAGTGAAGTGCTGATTTCCATAATCAGGGTGTCTGGGCCAGACAATGCAGTGATTGAAAAGAGCAACGATCCATGCCGCCGGCCGGGTCATGATAACATGCAATCAATCAAGTCACTCAGTCTGACCATCAGATCCATTTAGTTGCCCCTTAGACCTCTATAGGCTGCTTGGGAGCAGATGACACACCATCAGGGCAGAATGACACACAATCAGGGCAGAATGACACACCATCAGCACAGAATGACACACCATCAGGGCAGAATGCCACACCATCAGGGCAGAATGCCACACCATCAGGGCAGAATGCCACACCATCAGGGCACAGTGACACACCACCAGGGCAGAATGCCACACCATCAGGGCACAGTGACACACCACCAGGGCAGAGTGACACACCATCAGGGCACAGTGACACACCATCAGGGCACAGTGACACACCATCAGGGCAGAGAGACACACCATCAGGGCAGAGTGACACACCATCAGGGCAGAATGACACACCACAAGGGTAGAGTGACACATCATCAGGGCAGAGTGACACACCATCAGCGCAGTGACACACCATCAGGGCACAATGACAGCATCAGTGCACAGTGACACACCATCAGGGCAAAATGACACACATTGGGGCAAAATGACACACCACCAGGGAAGAGTAACACACCATCAGGGTGAAGGTGAGGTGAAAATTGGGTTTAACGTCGCGTCCAAGATTATTGCACTTATATAGCGACGTGCATGCACTTGTGTGGGTGTGTGGCTGCTTGTACTAGTCCGGACTGATGCCGATTTATATGCTTGCTCACTGAGATACAATGCCGCAGTTTAACATGAATACCCCACTCAGACACAGTATACTGACTCCGAGCCAACCAGTCCTGTTTTAGCCCCTTAATGTCGAGCGCCAGACAGAGTAACAACAAGTACCATCATTTAACGTCTTTTGGTATGACGAGGCCGGGGAACGAACCCAGGACCTTCCGCTCTCCGGGCGGACGCTCTAACACACACCATCAGGGTTACACACCATCAGGGAAGAATTACACACCATCAGGGCAAAATGACACACCATCAGGGCAGAGTGACACACCACCGGGGCAGAATGACACATCATCAGGGCAGAATGACACACCATCAGGGCAGAATGACACACCATCAGGGCAGAGTGACACCCCATCAGGGTAGAGTGACACACCACCGGGGCAGAGTGACACACCATCAGGGCAGAATGACACACCATCAGGTAGAATGACACACCATCAGGGCAGAGTGACACACCACCGGGGCAGAATGACACATCATCAGGGCAGAATGACACACCATCAGGGCAGAGTGACACACCACCGGGGCAGAATGACACACCATCAGGGCAGAATGACACACCATCAGGGTAGAGTGACACACCACCGGGGCAGAATGACACATCATCAAGGCAGAATGACACACCATCAGGTAGAATGACACACCATCAGGGCAGAATGACACACCACCGGGGCAGAATGACACATCATCAGGGCAGAATGACACACCATCAGGGCAGAATGACACACAACCGGGGCAGAATGACACACCATCAGGGCAGAATGACACATCATCAGGGCAGAATGACACACCATCAGGGCAGAGTGACACACCATCAGGGCAGAGTGACACACCATCAGGGCAGAATGACACACCACCGGGGCAGAATGACACACCACCGGGGCAGAATGACACACCATCAGGGCAGAGTGACACACCTTCAGGGCAGAGTGACACATCATCAGGGCAGAATGACACATCATCAGGGCAGAATGACACACCATCAGGGCAGAGTGACACACCATCAGGGCAGAATGACACATCATCAGGGCAGAATGACACATCATCAGGGCAGAATGACACACCATCAGGGCAGAATGACACATCATCAGGGCAGAATGACACACCACCGGGGCAGAATGACACACCATCAGGGCAGAGTGACACACCATCAGGGCAGAATGACACACCGCCGGGGCAGAATGACACACCATCAGGGCAGAGTGACACACCATCAGGGCAGAGTGACACATCATCAGGGCAGAATGACACATCATCAGGGCAGAATGACACACCATCAGGGCAGAGTGACACACCATCAGGGCAGAATGACACACCACCGGGGCAGAATGACACACCACCGGGGCAGAATGACACATCATCAGGGCAGAGTGACACACCATCAGGGCAGAGTGACACACCATCAGGGCAGAATGACACACCATCAGGGCAGAATGACACACCATCAGGGTAGAATGACACACCACCGGGGCAGAATGACACACCATCAGGGCAGAATGACACACCATCAGGCAAGTAACCGAGCCTGCCCAGTGGATTATCACAGTCCAGCTACAGCTACAGATACTGACCAGAACGTAAACTGGGGGCTTGGTCCGGCTTGCCAGCACGACTTTCATATAGTCCTCCAGGAACCTCCCCTGAAACACAAAACATGAGGTTTTACTTTTCACCTTTTCAATAATGAATATACTCAAAGACAAAAGTAACATAACATCATCACAAGGATTAGCTTGATCGTCATCCAAAATCAAAAGTTGATAATATCATGACCATGTTAAAATGCACATTGTCTCTACTTCTGATATTTATTTTCTAAACGCTCCACGGTCTGGAGCCTTTATCCAGTCTAGGTCAAGACTTGTGTCAACCACGCGACAATGTCTTGGTATGACTGGGGTAATAACTAACTGCTTGGTTGATCATATCAAGTTATTAAGAAGAAAATGACAAAATAATTTCTACCTTGTGGTTGTCAATGCCCGTTTGATCTTTGGTTGCGACCAGGTATTTCAAAAACAATGCCACAGTGCAAACATTATGCATGGAGACTTCAAGACTTTCCAGCGCCAGTGCATACTGCTCAGCTGATCCCGGGACCTGCAAATGTCATCTTATACAGTCAATATACAAACAGATAAATAGAAGAACAATCATTCAATACCAATTTCAACATAAATACAGATTCCATAAGAGTCAAAATTAAATATGAAAGTCAAGGAGTCCTTGTCAATAACCCTTTGTTTGTTTGTTGCTTAATGCCACACTCAGCAATATTCCAGCTATATGACGGCGGTCTGTAAATAATCGAGTCCTCAAATAACCCTGAAGCCCTCAAATACTGTTGCTGCAAACCTCAAGGACTCCATGATCACTGAACACTGTTTAGGACACAAAAGAGTGAGTGAGTTAAGTTTAAGTTGAACTTAAAGTTTAACCCTCGCTTTGAACAGTATTCCAGTTATATATACTATGGCAAGTCAACTTGATGTGGGAGGAAAACCCTAAGTGATGCAGGTCTCAGACGTTTACCACTTCGGTGAAACCCACAAGCACGGGTCCCCCACCCTGGTGAATTGAAGAACCATAACTGGGGTAATCTGGGATTCGAAACACAATAATAGGATTCTGGCACAACTAACAGAAGCAACTCAGCAAAGAGAATTGTGGGGCCTACGATGACTTGGTCACTGATGTTTCCTTTTCAAATGATCTTCATAAAACTTACACATTTCCAAACTCTGCGCAGCTTGCGGTAAGCAGATTTGTCAATGGCCTTGTTTCTATCAGCCAAAGCTCCAAACACCAGCAACACTTGGACACTGACCTGTATGGGAAAATCAATGAATGGAACATTAATTGGGTGAGTTCATCATACATATTGGAACATTCTTGTAGAGTAAGGGCATTTAGTAAAATCTGAATATTTTGTACATTTGTATACTTATCCTGCATTACCATGTTTAAGGACCTAGCCATCGCAGACTTGCCTCCCCACTTTGGCTACAGAAATCTCAAAGGTATTTTTCTCGGAAGCTCGGACAACAGGCAGTGATGTGAAGGTGACCTTTCATGTCATCAAGGTCACATGACAGTGGCGGTGGTCCGAACATAAGTGGGACTTAAAAACAGACAACATCTTTATTTCTTCTTCAACTTCACTTTATCCACTAGGCTACGCCACTGCCCCAACTTCCTTAAGAGTGAGTGAGTATGGTTTTACACTGCTTTTAGCAATATTCCAGCAATATCACGGCGGAGACACCGAAAAATGGGCAACACTTATGGGTCACCTGCCCAATTGTATTGTTGGGTTTTAAAATTATTTCAAACACTGGTCTACAAATGATAGAAAAATTAAAACAAGTTAAGAGTGAAACACTGTCTTGACATGAGAATTAGTTCACAGTGTTCTCCCAGCAGTTAATGGGTACCAGGCAGGATAAGATGTGGCAATGTAAATGCATAGCTCGGGTTGTGTACTCTCTTGGGAGCTAAAAAAAGGAAAATAAGCTGTACAGTGATCCGTTGACCTGTAAGTAGTTGTACAGGTTCAGCATGCATTGAAAAGAACTGGCTTTGAACAAATGTAAAAATATAACTATTATTATTATTATTACTATTACTATTATTATCATTACCACTTCTTTCAGGTCCTGTTGTGAGATTCCCTTTTCGGATTTCATCACTACTCTCAGCGCTTCACATGTCCAGCTCAGGCCCATCAGAGCTTCTCCTGAAGAACTCCGGCTGAAAACATAACAGTTAGAGCAAGCGTCAACAGGCGATGACATATCCCCCCGGTCTGGTGTAATTCAGAAATGGAGTTTGGCTACATATACCCAACTTTTGGTTCATTGCCACTGGACACCTTCAGTTCAGTGAAGGAAAAACTGATGCTGTTCAGTATTTTTGAAATTCCCAAATCATCAAAAGGCAGCTGTTCACCACTAACATGATCTGTATGGCAAGTTTTATCCAGAAATATTCAACAGTTTCTCTGCCGGAAACGAGTACTACCCTCATTTTTAGTATAAGTCCAAAGTCTAGTCATGAAAACCAAAATAAATGTTATAAAAACAAATCCTAAATCGTCAAAAGGCTCCAATTCACTACTAGACTGATCTGTATAGTAAGTTCCATCAAGAAATATTCAATGGTTTGGGAGTTCTGCTCAGGACACAAGCACTACCCTCAATTTCAGTAAAGTCCAACTTGTCATCATGAAAACAAAACAAACCCCCCCAAAAAACTCCAAGTTCGCTACTTTATGTGTATAGCAAGTTTCAACAAGAAACGTGCAACAGTTTAGGAGTTCTGCCCCAGAAATGGAAAAAGGATGGATGGAGATGCTGGTCGCTATCTCCCCCATTTTTCAAATCGGGGGATAACAAATGAACAGGCGACGACACAGAAAGTATCACAAATCAGGAGCAAGCAATTGTGTGTTGATTAAAGCTGCAGTCAGCAGTACTCCAGCCTCATGTACTATCCCCACCCCCCGAGCACATGCAGTAATGTGATGAGCCAATCCTCAACTGACTTGTACGAGCATGTAATACTGAGGACTGTCTATTCCAGAAATGGGGCTGGGACATGCCCAAATTTACTACCTGGGTACCCCCACCCTATTACCTGACTCTACCTGGGTACCCACCCCTTATTACCTGACTCTACCCAGGTACCCACCCCCTATTACCTGACTCTACCCAGGTACCCACCCCCTATTACCTGACTACCCAGGTACCCACCCCTTATTACCTGACTCTACCCAGGTACCCACCCCCTCTTACCTGACTCTACCCGGGTACCCGACCCCCTATTACCTGACTCTACCCAGGTACCCACCCCCTATTACCTGACTCTACCCAGGTACCCAGGTACCCACCCCCATTACCTGACTCTACCCAGGTACCCACCCCCATTACCTGACTCTACCCAGGTACCCACCCCCATTACCTGACTCTACCCAGGTACCCACCCCCATTACCTGACTCTACCCAGGTACCCACCCCCATTACCTGACTCTACCCAGGTACCCACCCCCATTACCTGACTCTACCCAGGTACCCACCCCCATTACCTGACTCTACCCAGGTACCCAGGTACCCACCCCCATTACCTGACTCTACCCAGGTACCCACCCCCATTACCTGACTCTACCCAGGTACCCACCCCCATTACCTGACTCTACCCAGGTACCCACCCCCATTACCTGACTCTACCCAGGTACCCACCCCCATTACCTGACTCTACCCAGGTACCCTCCCCCATTACCTGACTCTACCCAGGTACCCACCCCCATTACCTGACTCTACCCAGGTACCCACCCCCATTACCTGACTCTACCCAGGTACCCACCCCCTATTACCCGACTCTACCTGGGTACCCACCCCCTATTACCTGACTCTACCCAGGTACCCGCTGAGGGTCTCTAGAATTGGGTACAAAATGTCTGATTGGGTTTCACCGGAGCCCTGGCAAAAACTATTTAAATAAATTTCCTTCTCCGATATTTATTGATAATTGATCGATACTTAGTTAGCGATTATCATCCTCTCTGATCTATACCAACAGCCAGCCCAAATTGATACAATTAAATCGAGGCTCCAAGTTTTATCAGACTTGTCTGATATTGTTGTCTTACGAATATTGTCAATATTACCAAGCCCATCATTAAAGTGAGTGAGTGAGTGAGTGGTTTAACGCCGCTTTTAACAGTATTCCAGTTATATCGCGGCGTGTCAGCTTAATGTGGGAGGAAAGCCCGAAGTGATGCAGGTCTCAGACGTTTACCACTTCGGTGAAACCCATGAGCATGGGTATGGTGCTGACAAACCTAGAAACATAATCGGGGCGAACCGGGATTCGAACCCACA
Source organism: Haliotis rufescens (assembly GCF_023055435.1). Taxonomy (NCBI): domain Eukaryota; kingdom Metazoa; phylum Mollusca; class Gastropoda; order Lepetellida; family Haliotidae; genus Haliotis; species Haliotis rufescens. Next base: position 1,031,819 of record NW_025963902.1, read on the forward strand.
ATCACAGGTTTCTGGCGTGCCCAAGGGACGCAACTCTGCACAGCGAATCGCGGCGCCTTCGACGACTGGGCCACCCGTGCCCCCCCATCATTAAAGAATGGCGCCTGAACTAGGCGGGCCAGTGACACAATGGACAAAGATCCCTGCTGCCATGGTACAATGAGAGGCAGTCAGCCAGGTCATATCTTGTCACCACCAATCAGCAGGGTCCTACGACAAACATTGGGTATTTGATCACAATCACCAAGGACTTTAAAACAAAAACTGTATTTCAGATTGTTTTGTAAGAAAATGTATCTGAATATGTCTTGCCATAATAGAGGTATTAATGTTACCATGGAATGACTGTATTTTTCATTGCCTCTCCAGTTGGACTGAGAACAGATCGCAGATTCTTGAGGACCACATCAGGACTTTTCTTGGCCAGAACCTGAATCAAGTTGAGCACTGCATGCCGTGACCTCCCATCTCGATACTTCCCAAGTGCAAACACAAGGAATTTAAAAATCCCTTTGACAGCTGCTTCCGGCAAATCTGTTGGCAGGAACACAAATTATTTACTATACAGTCACACATTGACATGCTTCATTTTCTACTCCATAATCATGTTAGTTATAGAGCTGTATTGATACATGCACTGTTGCAAAATAATTTGTGTCTTTTTCACTTTTCTTCTAAAAAATGGGTATATTCAGTCATCATTGAGAATGACTAGAGACTAAATAATATCTTTAACTGAACACCAGAACATAAACTGATATCTATTTTCATAACACATACATTGTCTAAAATAGGTTGATCCTGACAATGACGATCCTCCTGCCCTTAAGGCTGTTCTTGACACAAATAGTTTTTAAATTGTTAAGCAATACAAGGAAATGACTTTTAAAAGTCACATTTCACATTACACCAGATTCCAACTTTTCAGGTTCACAGTGGAAGCAAGCCAGGAGCACCATGGCCTTGGTGAATCCTCTATGCAAAACAAATTAAAACTCACAGACACAACACTCGGAGGCAGGAAATTTGTATGCATGTTGAGGAATGAATGCTGTTTCATAATTTGGTACTACTTAAAATTAATTTCTGTGAGTAATTTACATAAATACAATACAGTCAAGCGCTTCACGATGTTCTAGTGCTAGCAGACTTGTTACCATGGTTACAGTTGGGGAACTCAGTATCTATTTTTAAATAATGGCCTCCCACGTCATTCTTGGAAGAATACTCAGGAATTTATCTAAGATCAAAAACAAAGTGCCCTTGGCATGAAAATTGGGAAAATATCACTACATTGTTCAAGATTGGGATTTCTTAAAGTTTTTATTTTCCTAAATTTTGAGATATTTCAACACTGTAATGATCATGGCAATCAGTGGAATAATATGGATCTAAGCATGAAGCCTTTCCCTCTTCATGGGTCCTGTCATCAGGTTACCTCTACAAAGCCATGACATTATTTATACACCCAATTTACAGTGAACTCGTAGACAAACCGGGAGTGTATTCCTAGACACATTTTTATATATATTGGAATTGAATGATAAAAATCAATATTATCAATCACGGTTCATGCAGATATAGAACACTAACATTCAAGGCCCTTTCAAGGCTTACAACTGTCATTTTCAAGGCTTTTTAGTTTGGTTAGTAGCCATACTCTGTCAATATTTTCTTAAAATCCAGCATACTAATCATGCTAATTCTATATATATTAGACGTAAGACCTAAAAAGCAGCATGAACATCACAATTTTCCAGCTATATGACAGCGGTCTGTAAATAATCAAGTCTGGACGAGATAATTTAGTGATTGACATCATGAGCATCGATCCACACAATTGGGATATGATGACATGCATCAACCAAGTCAGCGAGTCTGACCACCCGATCCTGTTAGCAGACTCTTAAGACAAGCAAAGTCACCTTTTACATCAAGCACGGGTTGCTGAAGATCTATTCTACCCCGGATCTTCCTGCGTCTCACAGTGAAATTAAACGATACATACACGTGAGCATGCACAATTAGAATGAGTCAAGAGGGTAACCAGTGTTCCATGCAGGGTTGTTTAGGTTGCTGCTTTTGATTAGAGTTTAGAGTCGATGTATCACCGATTTCAAAAGTTGTACAAACATGAATTACTTTGTTTCATCCCCAAAATAACACCTGACCACCATTTATCTAAATTTTTTGGTCCTTAAGAAAATATTCTAAACTCATAGCAGCTAAACAGTGTAAGTGTACTTCCAAATTTAAGGTTTTGTCTACGAGTTCTGTTCACAGTGAATTTTGTCCGTGAGCTTGCAGTGTCTACGAATTGAAAAAAAGAAATAAGGTGCCGTTGTCGCCAGGCAATAGCAGCCGTTTTCGCTTCTGGCGAGGTGACGTTTTGCTGAGGTGCTGTTTTAGCTATAACCCCAATTAGTTTGGTTAACGAATTCACCTACATCCAAATTGGAGAGGGTTTTTTAATGAAATAAAATTCCCCCTTGTTGCTTTCGATTCAATGGCAGCTCTGACGTAATTCCTTCTAACGTAATGCGTTGTTTCGATTTCAGTTCGTGATCGAAAACAGGACAATTGAGCTTTCATTGACATCTTAGAGTAAGAATATCTGCTCATGCAACACGACACACATGGAGAAAACGAATGTCAATGTTTGATGCGCGTCATATAATTAACCAAGTGTTATTCACAACAACACAGGCATCGTTGATGTTTGTATTTGTACCTGTTTCCGCAGCCAACCTGGACACATCTTGCAGAATGCCGATTCTATCTTTCGTGCTCGAAATTGTGACATTTTGAGCAAATTTCTTCAAAACATCGGAGCTTGATGCACTAGATGTCATGTCGTTTCAACCCGGTTATCTAGTTTCTCTTTCAAAGTTTCTAGTCGTTGTGACATAAGCCACGTGTTATGCACTAGCAGACGGAGGCATGATCGCCGCCATTTTGTCAGTTGTGCAATGTGCCCCGTGATGTACTACAACAAAAATATCACTGGGGGGTAAACTGGTTACCGTAGTGTTGACATTGATACCTTTATGTGCTCCTGTTCTCATGATAAACACTTTTTGCACAAAATTTACGTAACAATATTCCTCTTTACCCTCCGATCTGTTTTACCTTGTACGTTCGCTATAATTTTATTTCGTTAGAACATTAATACAGAAGTTTCAGGAACAGCATGGGGCGCGAAAATTGAAACATTCAGGAGTTTGAGACATTTTTAAAATATGTCAGACACAAGATATATACACGCCGTTTATGTTCTAATATTTACACATATATATGGCATCACATGTATAAAATTTAAAACGTAAACACTGCCTAAGCGACAAAACCCTTTCTATATTCATAAGAAATGGATCTCGGCCATATATCGACTTTGCGACTCCCACTAGATAGATAGCAGGTGTTCGCGAAAAGAAATGTAGATTTAGATCTAAATATAAGTGAAAAAATATGTACCAGAACATAAACCTGTCCGAACTTCACAACATGAAATAAGTGATTTTTCTAGTGTGAAGATGAACCCCCCAAAAAGAGCGAAAAAAGTGGCACATTCTGTAAGACAAAAACATTTTTTTAAGTATACCCACGAACATTGTATTTGACCAACAATTACAAACGTTGTCAAAACCAGGCTGAACACAATCGCCTCAACACTGCAAACATAAGGTCGAAAACACAACTATAATACCCGTATCTAATATATATTATCATTGAATAACCATTTCTCGTTTGTTTCAATTTTAGCCACCATCAAACATGGTAACTCTTTTTGCCAGGCAGTTTAAATGTAGATCTACTTGCACTCCCACTATTAATCAGTGCAAGTAAACCAATCAATTCATGCCGTTATTTTTCAGACCTGTTGGAAAGGTGAGGATTTAGAGTATTATAGATAGTCTGTGATCTTCTGCTTCAGTTGCAGTTCTATTTGCCCATTGCCAGGTTCTAGGCATAGGCATATCACGTGATTTGTCTTGGCATTCAGTTTTAGAACTATTATAAGGGTAACGCTATTTTTCAGGGCATTATCATTTGCAGAAGCCCGAGGTCTTCCTTTAACTGGTACGTGTCGACTCCCAAATTAAAATAATATATTAGCCCATGTACGTAAAAGAAGTTAGTATGAAACCAAGAAACAACACACAAGTGTTGTACAATCAGTTACAAAATTAAGTAGGTCTGCAAATCAATAGAAATTACTGCACAACAATTACAATGGCAGAACACGATAGAGTGGTAGTACTATTCGTCCATTATTCAGTCACAGTATTTAATATATGATGGCAGTGGTCAGTATCAAATGCAAAAATACAGTGATGATAGCAAAAGTCAGTGATAATAATATATATTCACCCAGCGGCGACAGCGGTCAAGCTTCCGAGGGAAGGAATCAGGGATGATCAGCGATCCTCACCAGAAAGCTGGTTACGATGTGATGAAATGCGTGAGAGATGCTTAACCTAGCTGTTGTCTCCTTACATGCAGCATATACCTAGCTACTGGAAAGTTCTACACAGTGTCCTCACCAGTCTAGCGGCACTAGAACACTACAGAAGTATCACCATCCGCGGTATACCGGACTGGAAGTTTACACACCACACTATCATCTAAATATAATAATTTCCTGACGACTGATCACTGTCCAAGCACAATGCAATGAGGGTCTACCGAATCCCAACAGAAACAATGTAACACAGTTATAATCATTGTTCAACAATAAAATACACTGCCATATAACACGTCACGCTTCTCCAGCAAAACGGGTTAAGCACTTTTGTTTTTTTTTCAGGGGCAGCCCATGTGTGCGCTCAAGAGCTACGTCGATCCAGTACACGACAAGAATCCACAGTGACTGGGATAACTCTGTGTTCGTGAGGCTTGAATCTGACGTGGAACCTGTCATCATCGATGGGCTGTATGTGCTTCCGGAAGGTCCCTGCTATATCGCAGGCGGGAGTCGACGGAATTGATTACCTGAAGTCTGTGATAGCTCATGTTAAATCGGAGTATGACCAAGTGAGTGAGTGAGTTAGGTTTAACGCCGCTTTTAACAGTATTCCAGTTTTATCACGGGAGGAAAGCCCGAAGTGATGCAGGTCTCAGACGTTTACCACTTCGGTGAAACCCACAGGTATGATGCTGATAAACCTAGAAACATATCGGGTCGAACTGGGATTCGAATCCATAATCATAGATTTCTGGCGTGCCCAAGGGACGCAACTCTACACAAATCGCGTCGCCTAAGACGACTGGGCAACCGTGCCCCCGAGTATGACACAGACATTGATGTAGTTCTCTATGGGGACCTTAATGCACCAACTGCATCCCACCCAGGATGATTTCATGTTACAGAGGGGCGGTCGGGTAGCCTAGTGGTCAAAGCGTTCGCTCGTCACGCCGAAGACCCGGGTTCGATTCCCGACATGGGTACAATGTGTGAAGCCCATTTCTGGTGTCCCCCGCCGTGATATTGCTGGAATATTGCTAAAAGCGGCGTAAAACCATATACTCACTCACTCACTCATGTTACAGAATGAAAGTGATGTTGAGCTGCTGGATCCAGGAATATGTGTATGAAACAGATATGTTCTGTGAAGGAAGAAAATCACAAGATGAGAAAACAAATAACAATATATATGATTCGTTTATCAGTATTAACTATATGTAAACAGTGGGGAATTCATATTGTGAATTGAAGGAGAAACATGGTGACTTGGAAGGTTGTTTCACCTACATGGGCCCAAATGGGACAAGTTTGACAGATTATTTTCTTGTGTATTCAAACAGTTTTATTGCTATAAAAGATATATATGTACAGAGAAGAACGGTGTCTGACCATCTGCCAATTTCCTTGGGACCACGAAAAATGAATAACAACGAAAGTTCCCAGATTTCTGTGGTCCGAAGCTGGATATGTTAGTTAGTCAAATTTTAAGCTCCTAATGAATAACCTAGATGGTTGGTCGAGGAATGTTCATTAAAAAAACCCCAAACGAATTAAATATGATCGATAACATATCGAAAATCAATGAATAAAACAAACAAGATTTGAGAGAGATATGTAAGGAAAAGCAGTTTATTTTCACCAAAGAAACAACAAATCGCATTAACACAGCAATTAGCGATAGAAATTGTCAGGATCTTTAACCAACGTAAAATCACTGCTGTGCAGTGAAGATGACGGGGAATGTTTTCCTTACTTACTTGGTAAACATATTTTAAAGATCTATCAAATCCAAAAGCATCGGTGCAAACTGATTTTGACAGCGCGCCATTGGAGTTTGCAAAGAAGTTGATTGTGTGAACTGGGAAGATTGCATCATTGCGGTTATGCTGTCGTATTTTCTATCGGAAGATGAGTGAGTGAGTGAGTATGGTTTTACGCCGCTTTTAGTAATATTCCAGCAATATCACGGCGGGGGGCACCAGAAATGGGCTTCACACATTGTACCCATGTCGGGAATCGAACCCGGTTCTTCGGCGTGACGAGCGAACGCTTTAACCACTAGGCTACCCGACCGCCCCTATCGGAAGATGAAGTAAGACAGGCCATAAAGTCATTGACTCAGTAAAGCTCCAGGAATAGATGGTTTGCCACCGGCGTTTTATAATAATGCTTTGTACTCTTCCAAATATACATCTACTGTTTAATTCTATTTTGGATACTGGAATTTCCCCCACTTTATGACATGTTGGAATTTTTTTTTTAAGAAAGCAGACATGTCTGATCCTAATAGCTACAGGCCAAGAAATCATGTTTTCCTACTTTTAAGTTGACTAAACTTTGTTCTCACCGTACACTTAAGGTCATTGTTTCTATATTTGATAGTAAAATAGCTCCGATTGCATGTTACGGAAGTAAAATGTTGGGATTTACATTTAGAGAAAGTACTCCAAAGTCCAAAGTTGTTTTTTTCAAGTGATAATTGTTCATCAGTGATAAGGCACCATCTAATGCCGTTCTTGGTGCGGTTGGCCGTTATCACCCGAGTGTTGATTATTTCAGCCGATGTATAAGATATTGGTGTACATTAATAAGCTTGAATTCAAATAGACTCCATATGCTTGTTATAAAATGTTTAAACTACAAGATGATAATGGAAGTTTCCGCATCTCACGTGAGAATGCTTTTGTTTAAGTTCGGCATTGTGGTTATGCTTGGATATCACAGGGTTGTGGAGATACACAGTATTTCATGGAATTATTCAAGAGATGTTTTTACATCGATGTACCGCACTTGTTAGATGACAGCGTTTTTTACTGTTGAACAATGATTATAACTGTGTTACATTGTTTCTGTTGAGATTCGGTAGACGCTCATTGCATCGTTTTTGAACAGAGATCAGTCGGCAGGAAGTTACTACATTTAGATGCTAGTGTGGTGTGTAAACTTCCAGTCCGGTATACCGTGGACGGTGATAGTTTGTTATAGAAACCTCTGTAATGTTCTAGTGCCGCTAGACTGGTTATGGCACTGTGAAGAATTTTCCAGAAGCTTGTTGGGCTATATATGAGGGGACAATAGCGTGTTTTACGTATCTCTCACGCATTTCATCACATCGGAACCAGCTTTCTTGTGAAGATCTTTTGCTATCACCACTGTATTTGTGTATTTGATACTGACCACTGCCATTATACAGTCATTGAATATTGTACTACCGCTCTATTTACTACTGTTATTGTAATTGCTGTGCAGAAATTTGTATTGATTTGTAAACCTAGTAAATTTTGTAATACAATTGTTAATTGTATACCACTTGTTGATTGTTTGTTGGTTTCACATAAAGTTCCTTTAGGTACAGTTTTCTTGGTTAACCTATTGTTTCAATTTGGGAATCGACACGCAATAATGTGTAATCTTTAAATAGACATGTAAAACGTCAAAAGATAAACAATTCTGTTCTTAACTCATTATGCGTCTTAAAAAATCTCTACAGGAAACTGAGCTCATTTTTTTCAGTTTCCCGTTAAGCAGAAATATTAATCTTAACTAAAGATATAGATTTTGTATTTAGAAATTACGTAATACTTCCACATATTACTATCGTAATAATTTTATATGGAAAATAAATTTTACTTAGAATAAAATCATGAATAAAAACTCTCTTGATAATGTCGTCCCTGTGTAGATTCGGTAGGCGTACTGGCACATTTAAATTAAGCCCGCAATACTTTATGTTGAATGTCCGTACATACATCCCTATATACTCTCCCCAAAAAGTAACACATATTCGAAAATAACAGATGATTACAGAAATACAAAGAGGTATCGAGCGATGGTAATGGATGGATAAGAAAAAGGAAGGCCTAGGTTTAACATTTAACAGAACATGTTGGCGGTGGATTGTAAGACTCCAAACAACCAGGACAGACAACAGGGGTGTGAAGATAAAACACCGGAGCCTTTTAGATGACTTGATCGATAAAGGTCATGTTCCCACAACATTCGTTTATAGGGCGTGACATGGTCATCTTCCAATTACAGCGCCAGTTTGAGGGGGTCTTGTCCACCCCTCTTGCAGCGCCTGGCCCAGTTCGGCTGACGTAGCGGGCGGTCTTTGACGTCGTCGTACACGTCTCCCAATCATGTCACAGACGTGCTCTATGGGGGAGTAGTCAGGACTTTGGGCTGACCATTCTGGTCACCGTAACCGGTGATGTTTTGCTGCTGAAGGTAGTCAGTTACGATACGTCCACGGTGGGCATTCACTGTTCATGAGGGGGCACGGGTGGCCCAGTTGTCTAAGGCGCCGCGATTTGCTGTGCAGAGTTGCCTCCCTTGGGCATGCCAGAAACCTATGATTGTGGGTTCGATTCCCGGTTCGCACCGATTATGTTTCTAGGTTTGTCAGCACCATACCCGTGCTCGTGGGTTTCACCGAAGTGGTAAACGTCTGAGACATGCATCACTTCAGGCTTTCCTTCCACATTAAGCTGACACGCCGTGATATAACTGGAATACTGTTAAAAGCGGCGTTAAACCCAACTCACTCACTCATTCACTGTTCATGATCCGCTACTTTATGTGTGAGAATATATAGCGATTTTACATGCGCATCCAGTTTCCACCCTTGCCGAACTAAGCTGGTATTATGGAGTTACATTTTGGCTGGGCTAACGAGTCTATGCATAGTCCAATCAAAATCGCGCAACGAAATCGAAATCCGGTTCGTAAACTGTCGTGCTGATTTCGGTCGATTGCAGGATTTGCAAAGCATGTCCACCGCTAACTCGTTGTCAACAGACATTTTTCAAATCTTTTCATGATTTTAAACAAGGTGCTCACGTGATTTGATGCAATTTGCGATGTAAGAACCCGTTATATCACAATATAGATCTTGATTATCGTCTTGACTGGGCGCCGCCAATTTGTTTTAATCAAATGCCAATGATACAGAGAGTTGGAATCTGATTGGTCCAGAGGAGAGGTTTAGTAGGGGCATAGCTCGTAATAACCACAGGTGGCGCTACGATCGAGCCCAGGAATTCCAGCCTAGTTCGGCTAGGGTGGAAACTGGACTTTTAAAGTCAGTTAACACTCTTGCCTCGAGAAGATGCTCTACAGTGGGACTACATCAAGTTTCAAACACATTATGTTTAGCTCGATCCTACCATGACGGCAAAAGCGCTGAGAAAGCGGTGCGTTCTGGAACGCGTAATTACATATGGGTAAAAAGGTACGCAATCCTAGAACATTTCGAAAAGGGGTCACATATATAGTTAATAATGTAACAAATATTACTAAAATTCAAGATTAAAATACCCATAGTCTTGACTAGTTTAAAATAAAGGTTCAAAACACATAGATTTTCAAAAAGAAGTTGTCAAATAACTCTACAAAGATATGTTTTAGTTTCATCTAACCTGTTGCATATTTGCTCTGTTTGGACTCAACAAGGCATATTTTAAAAAAACTATGACAATTCCCATTGTAGGGGGACAGGTTGTAGAAATAGTGAAACAATTCTAAACGAAGTTATTTCTAAAAAAACCCTTTATCAAATAACAGGATTTTAGTTATTTTGAAGTTGTTCTTATGTAGCAGTTGGTTTGAAATAATTCCACAAATAAATGACAATCTCTATTCCCCGAAATTCTTCCTGGCTGAACTAGACAGCTGTTGACTTCCCTCTGTTATTGGTCGCTGCCAATGGCTACCAAAACAGTTGTCCACGGTGACAGTGACAATCCCGATCTGTAGTTATGTTCAACCTGGTGATGTTCTAGTTGAAAAGGCTATTGGCAGAACCGGTGCCAACGGAAACACCCTGATGTATGGCGATCACCGCCGTTTTTAGCTGCAGACCACGACACGAGTGAGTGAGTGAGTTAAAAGTCAACGTCGCATCGGCATTATTTCAGCCATATAGCGACGAGACCAAGTTAACATATATACAATTTAGTCATTTATGCGAAGTTTTATTTAAAAACAAGTTGTAAAACATATTTGAGCATACTATATTCAGAAACAATTTATAAAACATATTTGAGCATAGCAATATTATACATCCAATTTTAAAACACGGGCTATAGGCCACCAGTAACCAAAGCGAGGCCACCTCGCTGGAGATCATGGGGACTTACAGTACCTCTGCTTCCTGCTTCAACACTTTAGCCACCGGTGGTTGTGCACGATGCTAGCCAATATTAAAAATACTCATCAATGAGTTGGCTTAAAAACACTGGTTGATGATAGTTACATTGATTATGATAGGATTACGTGTCATACAGGGGGACAATATTTTTACGGTACTTTAACATCCTGGACAGAGCCTTCAATAATGTATGTTAATTGTAGCATCACTCCAAAGCTAAAAACAAGCATTTAATTATACACATACATATTTAAAATTTATTATACAGACCAATTTCTTTCAAGTAATTTATGATGAGATGCCCGCTGACACGGGAAAAGAGATCTTTAAGATTTACACTTTGATAATGTGAATCCCTTGTGATTGCAAAGTCCACACCGTCAAGCATTATATACTTGGCGGTGAACCTTTCATCACAAGGGATACACTTAGGAGGCATTCGTGTGTAAACCGACTGTGGCCAATACGACATCGTCGTAAAACGACCTCGTCATGTCTTGATTGACAATCCAAGTAGGTTTGACGGATAGTTTGTTTTAATTCGTGAAGTTTATTGCTTTCTACCTGGATGTCCCACCTCTTTTGCATGAGATCCCGTGTATAACTTTTAACAGTTGGTTTGAAATTGCTGTACGGGATAAGTAGTGGTTTGTTGACGGTTTGTCAAGGGCTGCTTTAGCTGCAGCATCGGCTTTTGAGTTACCTGTTATGTCTACATGACTTGGCAATCAGCAAAAGACGATGTCGCATTGGCCAGTAGAAAGATCATTGAACAGTTCTAAAATGTCTAGGATTATAGGATGATTTGAGGAGACACTTTTAAGTGCCTGAAGGCAGGACAGTGAATCGGAGAAGATGATGAAATTTTTAGATTGATTTTGATGTTTGATATAGGTCAAAGCTGTAAAGATAGCTTTGTCCTCAGCAGTAAAAATTGAACGAGAATCTGGTATTCTTTAGGAGACAGTTCTGGATCCAATGATGGTGGCACTTGCAACTTTCTGCCGCCATCCTTGGACCCGTCTGTAAAAATGGACCTGTGAGAATTATATTTGGTGGTAATTGGTTATAAGATTGTTGATATACCAACGGATTATTTTCTGACTTTTTTAGCTGGGTTTGAGTGATGTCTACTTCTGGTTTCACCATCTGCCAGGGAGGAGAAGACAGAAGACGGCGGTAAGGTGATGTAATATTAAGATCTATTTGTTTAATACTTTAGTGAGACTATTAATTTTGATGCTGAAAAGTGTGGCTGATAGTATGCTGCCTTGAGGGGACGCCCTGATCTTGATCTACATTATCTGACAGGGTAGATCCCACTCGTACTTGAAATTGTCTGTTGTTTAAAAATTGAGATATGAACTGAGGTAATCTGCCCCTCAATCCAAATTCATGCAAATCTTTTAAAATAACATGTTTTCACGTTGTATCATATGCTTTCTCTAGATCGAAAAAGATTGATACAGTATGTTGTTTGTTGACAATGGAATTTTTAATAAACGATTCTAAACTCACCAAATTGTCAATGGTACTTCTGTTTTTTCGGAAACCACACTGGATGTCACTCAGGAGGTTATTGGCCTCCAGATACCAGACTAATCGATTGTTGATCATGCGCTCCATGGTCTTACAATCACAGCTAGTTAATGATATTTAACAATAATTGGATGGATCTGTATGGTCCCGTCCAGGCTTTGGAAAAGGAATAATAATAAGGAAAGTTTCCGTTTGTCCATATTTCATCAAATATACTAAGTAATCTTTCCAAACATGAATCGGGTATGTGTTTCAGGAGCTGATAGTGGATGTTGACAGCTCATGCTGCAGTGTCATGAGATTGCCCGAGGGCAGTATATAATTCATGGAGTGAAAATGTTTCGTTATAGTGCTCACCATTATCAGAATAAATATTGACTTTTTCCTTTTCCTGCTGTTTTTGAAACCTCTGAAATTGAGGACTATAGTTTGATGATGAGGAATGGTTTGCCAAAGTGTCACCAAGTTTGTTGGCAATTTCGGATTTAGTAGTTAATAGTGTATTACCATCTTTGAGATGGTGAACTGAAGGATTTGGATCTTTTGCCCTTAATCTTTTGAATCAAGTTCCACACCTTGGACATTGGTGTGCGGGAATTGATTTTTGATACATAGTTCCTCCAGGATTGACGTTTATTCTGCTTAAAGGTACGCCTCGCTTTGGCGCCGGTGATTTTAACATTATTCAAGTTGTGGACAGTGGGGTGTCAGCGGACATATTTCTCAGCTTTCTTCCTATTTGTTCTAGCTTGTTTACAATTATTTTCAAACCATGGTTTACGTATATGAGGGTTTGCAGAGGACTTAGGAATGCTTTCGTCTCCAATAGCATTTAATATATCTGAAAAAAGTTGTATACGATCAGGAACAATCCTGAAACTTGTGGAACGTGGTTCGTCAGACGGATTAATAGTTGATAGTGAGTGAGTTGGTTTTAACGCCGCTTTTAACAGTATTCCAGTTATATCACGGCGTGTCAGCTTAATGTGGGAGGAAAGCCCGAAGTGATGCAGGTCTAAGACGTTTACCACTTCGGTGAAACCCACGAGCACGGGCATAGAAACATAATCGGGGCGAACCGGGATTCGAACCCACAATCATAGGTTTCTGCCTTGCCCAAGGGACGCAACTCTGCACAGCGAATCGCGGCGCCTGAGACGACTGGGCCATCCGTGCCCCCGATTAATAGTTGATAAGAATTGTTGGAAAATGGTCACTTCCACAAAGGTCATCATTTAAAATATTTGAATCTGTCAGTGAAAGATCTAGGGCAGAGTATGTGCCAGTGGCAGGATGAAGATAGGTATTGGCACCATCATCGAAGATGCATGAATCATTGTTCGAGATAAACTCTTCAAGGACTTTTCCCTTATTATTTGTATCAGTACTCCCCAATAGGGGATTGTGACCGTTTAAATCGCCCATGATGATACAGGGCTTCGGGAGTTGATCGTACAAAGTCTGAAGAACTGATTGACGGATAGTTGAGGAAGATACAGTGAACACAGTGTAAACACTATGTTCAAAGTAACACGGACATCAACAGCTTGTAGAGTAGTGTTGAGTGGAACAGGGGTATGGATCATGCTCTGCTTCACCAGGATAGAAGAACCTCCTGTAGCTTTATCACCAGGAGGGGTAAACGAGTGGTAAGAACTGTACTGATGGATATCAAATAGATCTGTGTGTTTTAGTTATGTTTCTTGGAGACAAAAAGCTGACGGTTTAAAACCTTGCATTAAAAGTTGTATTTAATTAAAATTCTTCTTAAAACCTCTGTTCCATTGTATTATGTTTTGTGGATTCATGGTGGTGCTTCCACAGGAGAAATGTCACGCGAACGTGAGGAAGACTTTGTAGTTCCAATGATACCTTTGGAGATTGCAAATGGGTTCAATATTTTTATGGGTTCTTTGTCAAAAGCTTCTATAACCAAGAAACGTGGCCAATAGTCGAATCGAGTGGGCGTAGTATTTTCGTCGGTCTCTATTTGTCGTCTTTTTGAACCAGGGTGTTGGGAAGCCATGTCGAAAGGGAACAAATATTGCACCTCTTTTCCCCACCCACCATGGAGTGTCAACAAGGACAGTCTTATGCTGCAGTGGATCTCCAAGCTGCAAAGACCGAGGATAAAGAGGTGGTAAATTTGACACGGAAAGCTATAGCTATCAAATTATGGGTCAGGCTGGTTCGGCCCATGACAATTAATTGGAGACGTACAGAATTCGGAGGTCAGCATCACCAGATTGGCCCATGTGACACCACCTTCCGGGCATATAGTCTAATAGGGCTCTAAGCAAGTTAATAGATTCATACATTTAGAATAGACATTTTGAAAAAAAACTTATTTTTAAATACCGAACGTTTGTGCGAAAAAGTATGCACAGGTCATGACATGACCAGCCGATTGATAGAATCGGGCCCATTCTACCGCCTGTATAGGCAAAGTTAGGGTCAAAGTGGTGTGTTGGACTAAGGAACACTATAGCGGCTCCGTCGCTCTCAACCACCAGAATCCCTTCCTCTGCCGACACAGGGTCGCAGCCCACGGCAAACAGGCTGCCCAATTCGGTCGCCTTTTACGACCAGCATTGGGGTGATGAGGACACATTCTTGTTTATCTTCCCCGGGTCCCCGCGGGGAACCACGACACGAGAGCGACAAACAGTTTTTATGACCGATGATTGTATGGCCCTCACACAGTGGTCAGTGCGTGTTTTACTGAAATATGTGTTTTCTGAAATAGATTTCATCATGTTTGCCAAGCCGTTGTTATGATATATTAAACTGATATGACGTGACATAACTGAAATACTGTTCAACGCGGTGTAAAACTCACTCACTCACTCACTCACTCATTCACTTATTAATGTTCTCATGATATGTATAATCATATGCAATAATGGTCTTGAATAGGGTCATCTACGACGGTTTGTCCGTTCCAAATGCTCGGCCACTATCATGATTCCACCTAGTCCAAGGGGCGCTGGGGTAGCCGAGTGGTTACAGCGTTCCCTTATCACGCCGAAGACCCGGGTTCCATTCCCCCATATGTGGGGAGCCCACTTCTGGTGTCCCATCCCGTGATATTGCTGGAATATTGCTAAAAGCGTCGTAAAACCATACTCACTCACTCAAACAAGTCCACCGTGAAGGAAAGACGTCCGCGTCTGTCATTTCGTGTAAACATGTGTGACTATCTGCAAATGTGGTATTTAATAAATAGTTCACAGTCATATACTTTCGAATATATCGCACGCTGTCAGCCGATATTACGCTACACGATTATCTCCACGTTATTTGCACTTATCAAGTCATAGATAATAACTGCTATATTATCACCTTCATTATCAGTTGGACTCCATACACAGTAGGACATCTTGAACACAACACAACATTTATATCAGCGGCAGCTTTCTCTATTGTTTTGTAACAATGATCCACGCTGCCCAACACACACCTCAAGTACCCATGAGAAATGAGGTTGTTAATAGTGAATGAGTATAGTTTTACGCCGCTTTTAGCAATATTCCAGCAATATCACGGCGGGGGACACCAGAAATGGGCTTCACACATTGTACCCATGTCGGGATTCGAACCCGGGTCTTCGGTGTGACGAGCGAACGCTTTAACCACTAGGCCACCCGACCGCCCCTGTAAATAATTAAGACGGACAAGGCCGTAAACAGAGATCTTTACTCGTCACGATATGGCTGAAATAATGTGACGTAAAGCATCAACTCATTCACTCACAGAGATCTTTAAATGATCTACCCCAATCCTATTAATGAAATATGAAATGCACAGATCTCTTCTAAAGATATTTAAGCTTAGTTTCCAAATAGGGGGCACGGGTGGCCCAGTCGTCTAAGGCGCCGTGATTCGCTGTGCAGAGTTGCGTCCCTTTGGCACGCCAGAAACCTATGATTGTGGGTTCGAATCCCGGTTCGCCCCGATTATGTTTCTAGGTTTGTCAGCACCATACCCGTGCTTGTGGGTTTCACCGAAGTGGTAAACGTCAGAGACCTGCATCACTTCGGGCTTTCCTCCCACATTAAGCTGACACGCCACGATATAACTGGAATACTGTTAATAGCGGCGTTAAACCAAACTCACTCACTCACTCACTAGTTTCCAAATAGCAATGTTTCGTATGGTAGCAGTGTTAAGATTTATATGTTTAACAAACGTACAACAAAGAATACCTGATTACCAACAAAGAGTTTCACTGAGTCCTATACACTACGCCATTCTGCAGGTAACTAATGTGATACACTGAACCGGATATTGTACCTTCCAAACTAAAAATAGTAACAAAAGATAATCTTCAGATACCAAACTCTCATTGAATTGCAGACGGGTCTTGAATACCAAAAATGTTTCATATGGTACCATGCTTCCTAGGCCGCAGATCAACAGCCACATTCGATTTCGTGCCTTGTTCTTTCTTAAAGCGGGGCGGTCGGCTAGCCTAGTTGTTAGAGCGTCCGATCGTCACGCCGAAGACCCGGGTTCGATTCCCGACATGGGTACAATGTGTGAAGCCCATTTGTGGTGTCCCCCGCCGTGATATTGCATGAATATTGCTAAAAGCGGCGTAAAACTATACTCACTCACTCACTTTCTTAAAGCTTGTTTACTTTTAAGCGAATAAGTAAGCTTAGTTGTCACCTTCCTGGTGTAGTCGAGAGAGAGTCTGGCCGGAAGTCGTTGTTTCATTCAAAAAAGATGTTAACATAAGGTACTTGTTGTTACCCTGCCTGGCGCTCGGTATTAAGGGAATAAAACAAGGACTGATCGGATCAGTCGGAATACTGTATCTGAGCGGGGTATCCATGCTAAACTGCATATTACCTCAGTGGAATAACACTATTAAACCGACCACGTGGGACATTGCTTGTATTATCAACCACTGTCTCTTTTGGCAAGAATCGAATAGTCGCGACACAGTAGGAACATTCATTTCGGCGGCCAAAAAAGACACACAAACAAAATAAAAAAAACAGCCAATTATATGCGACATATTTTTAATGAGAAAACACTACCCTATGTATTCTTATAGGCATGTATAGTGTCCCCCATGTCAGTCTGTTGTGAGGATTAACAAGGGATGCGTCTGAGATAGTTCCACCCAGGTGATGCTTCCGCCAGCATGGACGCAGTTTGTGAAACTATCACCTCACATTGTCTCCCCTTGACGTTGATGCCGACACATAGGGGGCGTTTGGCACATCCTGTGGCACAGTGGAGAGTACTCATCGCAATGACCTCGAGCCTTGACTGCTGGACTCTGTGATTCCTTGCTTTAAGCCCGAAACCTGGAAACAGTGTTAATCGTACACTCGTCACACACTGTCACACTGTATCTATATAAGCATAATTATACCAGTAATCCTGTGTGTAGCCAGTTTGGTATTTACTTAGTGTCGATTGTCGAAATTCCAGTCTCTTTGGCTCCCCTGACTGAAAGTCAATGAAATGTCGTAGCATGCTTGTCCGACGTCAGTCGTTGTCAGTAAACAGAAACCACTAGCCAAAGAAAGCTAAAACCTGTTCCCACCCCTTATTTCTTCAAGAGGTTCGAAATGAATTATCATCCTGCAAAAACAACCCATTTATGACCATTGTTTTGTCATTATTTTTTAAAATGTGATAATATTTCGCGTATGTTCAGTTAGCATCAGGACTTAACACACGTGTTCCGCATTTCGCGACCTTTTTTTACCTTCCTCTTAAATACCAACAAAATAAATGTTTGGCTCTATAGATATCCCCTCTGAAATTTTTGTATGTATGTTTCTTCTTTTGATGATATCTGTAGAATTTAGTGTTGGCGTTGAGTTCTCAGTATATATGGAGAAAATATTAAATATCAATGCTGACTTTTGATGAGTGGATGTTTTGTTCACACCTTAGTTGCCTACAAATCCAGGTGAGCTACAGAGCCGTGTTTTATTTGTTTGTTGTTTAACGCCGCACTCAGCAATATTCCAGCTTTATTACAGCGGTCTGTAAATAATCAACTCTGAACCAGACAATCCCGTGATTGATATCATGAGCAACCAACCACGCAATTGGGATACAATGACTTACATCAACCAAGTCAGCGAGCTTGACCACCCAATCCCGTTAATCGCCTTTTACTACAAGCATAGTCACATTTTACTGCAAGCATGGGCTGCTGAAGACCTATTCTACCCCGGATCTTCACGGGTTCAGTGCGTGGTACTATTTCTATTTGTATCAATCACATGGGAACATATAGTCGTCACAACTTTTTAAAACGACGATCAAACAGCAGGATCTAAAACCATAAAGTGGCAACTTCCAAGTGTATGGTTTTCATAGGCGTATTACCTATCGAACCGGTTCAGCATGTGTTTGATACATATGGAAGGTTTCAAAATAAAATATTAAACGGTTTCCGAGTTTGGCTCTGGAAACAAATGCTACCCGTCTTTGTGTCGAAGTCAAGTTTGTTACCAAGGAAACAAATTCTTTTAAAGAAATACCATAACATCCAAAGGCACCAGTTCAGCATGTATTTGATACATATACAAAGTTCTGAA
Source organism: Haliotis rufescens (assembly GCF_023055435.1). Lineage (NCBI taxonomy): Eukaryota > Metazoa > Mollusca > Gastropoda > Lepetellida > Haliotidae > Haliotis > Haliotis rufescens. Next base: position 1,050,540 of record NW_025963902.1, read on the forward strand.
GTTTAATAAGATATTAAACAGTCTCCGAGGTTTGCCCCGGGTAACGAAACGTGACGAACGGAAGGATGGACGGACGGACATCACCCATTCCTATACCCCCGTCCCAGTTCTTGGCTGGGATAAACAAACCGAGTTTGTTTTTTGTGCAATTGAAAATCGAAAGAACTGTTGTTAAATTTCATTATGTCTATCATTATGTAACTATCAACTGATCAAATGAAGACCGGGGTAAGAAATGATTTTGCAACCTCATGATCTCTGCCATATTTGAAACGTTGCCCAAACAAGCACATTTATTGATTTTCAAAGATAAAATGTCCAAGATTCCAAAGATTAAAAAGTTTGAAATGAAACTATATGTAGAAAACAACAACAACTATAGATAAGTATTCTTTGAGTGTTGACAAAGCGCCGGTACAGTTAATGTTTGTGTATAACATATCTTAATAACTTAAGAACTTTGCAAATGAAAATTAAATATAATGATTAGAATCATTTCAGAGGTATAGTTTCTTTTGCTCCTCAGTATATGGTCAGAAATGGTTTGGGGATAGTTTGAATCCCCCGAATGGTTTGCGTTGCCTATTTTATGATATTAATATAAATATAAAGGTGTAAATGATAACTTACAAATTGTTGTTGGTCCTTGCAGGTTTGCATGATCACTTCCTTCAGACTCTGCAGGAGTAACTGTGACAGACCTGTTGGCTTTACCTAAAGAGTGAGTGAAGATGGTTTTACGCCGCTTTTAGCAATATTCCAGCAATACCACGGCAGGGGACGCCAGAGTGGGTGAGTGAATGTGGATTTACGCCGCTTTCGGCAACATTCCAGCAACATCACGGCGGGGGACACCAGAAATTGGTTTCACATATTGTGCTTATGGGGAATCGAACCCGGGCCTTCAGCGTGACGAGCGAACGGTTTAACCACTAGGCTGCCCCACCATCCCGGGACAGCAGAAGTAGGCTTCACTTTATTTAATGGTGTATGCTGGTTCAAAACTGATAAGAAAGAATTTCTGTACAAAGGAGGAGACAAAAGAAATCTCATGATCGTTCTCACTTATGCCTTGAACTAAGTGTAATATCCGTTATAAGTTATCACAGGTTTACAGACGTAATTCTACACCAGAAAGCAGAAATGCAGAATACCTTTATTAAAAATAATAATAAAGGTTTTGTCTTTGAAAATGTGATGGACCACCCAATTCATCATATTACTAAAGTTAATCTGTCATGCCAAGACCTGCTCTCAGTGCTAATGTCGAACCCATTCGACAGGCGCATAGTCAAAGAACACCCCCAAATGAAACTCGCTATAACTGTTTAACGAGTAGGCCTTGCCTACATGTATCATTTAAGTTCCGTGTGGTATGCATAAATTTGAAAACTTTCAGTAGTTTATTTACCTCGCTAGTTAAGAAAGTATCGGCCAAATTTCTTGGCAAACAACTACCAGAAACGGCCATTGTTGACTTTTGGCACTTCACGTTGAGCGGCATGCAGTATGATATTTTCTTTATTAATTAATTTTTCACATTCGATCATATCTTTGGGTTACCTGATGAAACAAAAACACTCAAGTTCCTTAATTTCTAAAAATTAGCAAATTTCGGTACAATAAATTATAAACAAAAACTAATTTGAATCGTAACATCATCGATTGGATGAAAGTTACAACGGCGGTAAACATAAAACTCCACCAGCATCGTGATCCCGTAATACTATTACAATCCTTTTTATATATCTTAATTAATGTTCTAGAATTATTTACACGGATGCTAAATATTTGTGAAAAATATCTCAATTTTATCGAGTTTTGAAATGGCTTAGTTGATGAGTGAGTTTGGTTTTATCCAGCTTTAAGCAATATTCCAGCAATATTACGGCGGGGGACACCAGAAATGGGCTTCACACATTGTACCCATGTCGGGAATCGAACCCGGGTCTTCGGCGTGACGAGGGAACGCTTTAACCACTAGGCTACCCGACCGCCCCACTTAGTTGATGAACTTTCGGACATTGACACGCTATTGACAAGTGTAAGTGACCTGTTTGGGCGTGGCCTAACTCGCGATTTTTTTAGTTGAACAAAGTCAACAAACACCGCGAATAATAACAAATAGTGGATGATAGGCAAAATATTACTGATATACATTCTAGGTACGCCATTCAATAATACAGATTTTGAAAAAGAATCAAAATACTTGCAACTTTATCATTATTTCTGAAACCGGAAGCACGTACCCATGTCACACATCGAGGCAAACTACGCAAAAGATGGTAAGCTATGAAAATTCAAGAAAATTCCGAAAAAGATTCAAATTCAAATAAATTACATAACTTACTATTTATCGTCACCTATTTACTATTTATTGACCTGGGTAGCAGTCTTCACGCCTGTGTTTCATTTGTTTTCGTGACTGTAGCCGGTGTGTAACATGAAACTTGATATACTATATAAACTATATATTGATATGCTATGATAATCACAACCTGATATTGTTATTGGTCTGTCATTGCAAGAAGGACAATTCAGAATATTAAGGATTTCTTTAAAAAAGAGAGTTTACCCCCCTCTCCGTCTCCCCAGTCTTCAGAACGGTTGAACAAGGTACAGGGCGACTGGATGGGTGTGTAGTAGGGTCTATGTGATTTTGTACCCAAAACAAACTTATAATCCAAAAATACTTGTCACTGGAGAAGAGGCCAGTTAAATTGTTAAACCCTAAGTAAATTGTAATGTTTGGATAGGAAAGTGATAATATATTAACTTTTTGCCACTAAAAGTAATGTGTAGCTTTAAAACTAATCCAAAATTATTCTGGGTACAAAATCACATAATTGTTTGGGCACAAACTCACAAGAAATTTAAGATACAAAAATGGGGACGATGGGATAAAAAAGATGCCCGTCAGTAGTACAGTAACTCCTTTTCACATTTTAAGACGAGTTTTTGATTACGTAACCAAACAGGTTTATGTTTTGTCCTTAAAGTGTAGAACAATATGGACACCTCAGAAGTACGGCCTTTTAAAGCTATAATTCAATCAAACGTGTCAGATGGTTTGACGTTAGTTTCAAAGAAAAACAAACTTTAATACACTGAAACTTTCAAGCACCAGAGATTATTCAAGGAATGACAAATAAGTTTCTTTTATACAAGGGGAATTCTTGTTTCATGATGGCAAGGGCACACACCAACTGATGAAAGTGTGATACTGTGATTGCATACAAGGGACAACAGGTTTGCAGCAGTACATGTATGTGCACAATAAACCACACAATATGACAGAAAGTCTTGGGGCGTGGATGGCAGGATAAAACACATCTGACAAGGGTGATCATGTATGCAGGGACATTTAGCTTCACTCCATCCAGAAGGCTGAGACATAAGGACCTTTACTGATTAGATATTCAGAAACCCATCAAATAATCAAGGACGTCAGATCCAAGGCTGGCGATGATCTGCATTTATTTTGAATTTATGTACATGCCACTGACTGATAGACGAAAACCTGCTGACCACAGTTCACAACGGTTCATGTTCCTTAAGGAACATGCATGAGCGTCACTGTCACACACCTGAGCATACTGCAGCAAACCCGGAACGTCCTGCCAGACAAATCACACATTATTTCATTGGTGAGAACCCAGACAAAATACATATGGTAGGGTATTCTCCATGTACATTTCTCCAACAGAACAGAACTGCAAACATTGCCTATATGTATGTATGTATGTATGTATGTATGTATGTATGTATGTATGTATGTATGTATGTATGTATGTATGTATGTATGTATTATTGCAGTTCTGTTCTGTTGGAAAAAAGTACATGGAAAATACCCTACCATATGTATTTTGTCTGGGTTCTCACCAATGAAATAATGTGTGATATATGTGCCCTATTCTTTTTTCAAAAGATAACATTCTCTTATAAATATATATCTACCTCACCAGATCAAGCGCCACCCTGGTTCTTGTGATTAAACAAACAAAAATCACATGTACTGTTACAAGAAATTAATGTATCATATTCATATTACAATTATATTTTAGAATTGTTTTGTTTGGAAACAAACCGACAAGATTAATGTCCACATGTATAGTGTATGTACATGTGAAGGATCTTATCTTTTTACCTATTATTCATGGAATACTAAACTTAAATAATGATATTAAGTAGTTACCTTTTCACATATTGATGTTCAGGTGAAAGATAATAATTGTTGAATAAAATATGTTTAAAGTAAAGATATGAACTGTCCCAAATTTAATGTGAAGCTAACCCTGGATATACGTATGTAGAATTTTATTAATATACACATCACGCACTTGTGCATATCCTATCATATCCAGCAACGCACGAATGTTATTTTGAAACACGTTTTTTTTCACGCACCTGTTGTGATGGTGATTATTGCCATGTTTGTTTTTCGTACGTCTGCTAGCATCATGACAAAGGATTTGTATTTTCCTATTTCGTAAATATGTAACCAAAAATTTGAATTTAGAATTGGTGAATATGTATGTCATTGATTGTTGCCTGCAACGTTTATAATATGACACGTTAGATTAAGCCGAATGTTCGTATTTCTGCAACTGACATGATGGCCTCGAAAGTTAAGTTTTATTCCTCCTTCAGTTTGGATAACATTTTTTTACTGAAATAGTTCATAATTTACCATCGCTCCGTTATTTGCCGATACAAAAATCGAATTTATAATCAGTTGAAAATAAGATATCGGAGATCAATTTGCACAAATTTAACGACATAAAAAGGTTCCTAACAAGACACGCAAACCAACTTCAATAACGTAATTCGGGTAAGTTAAAAAACGTTACAAATTTTGTGTTCGCTTTGGTCTTAAACTTGGTATGATTGAAAACATAAGGACATTTTTATATAGTAATGTGTAGCTTTCTATAAGGAATAAATCTGGAACATATTTCTTCAATTGGCCCTTGTTTATTGAAGCACCGACTGTTTGAAATCGTCCACCCTCTAAACAGCGACTTTTGCTAAAACAATTCTAAAACAGCATAAAGGTTAATCTGTCATTGACAGACAGATGCCATGACCGACTATCTAGAGTAATATGAACGAATCGGGGGGTCCTTAACTTCTTTTGAGTTGTATATATAGTGTGACTTACATGCTCCAGTTGAAGGAACTCCTGTACCAAACACAATAACTTCACACAGAGTGAAATAGGGATGTTTCGTTGCTAGCCTCACGAATCGAACAGACAGCGGGGTGGTGCACGTTATTTCCCTCGCGGCTCCAACTGGAACCGCATCACGGTGATAATAACACAGTGCTCCCACAGCGCTCGCCGTCACAGAGGGGTCCTCGCAGTACCCTTTGATGGTAAAGTCCCGAAGTCCTTCTCCTACAGATGACCACAATAACTAACTATCTAAACTATGGCGAGATAAATGGTTAATATATAAAACACAAACCAAAGATGTTTCACTAAAAGATCACACTGACTTTACCAATTACATTGTTTGAACTGGGTGGACATACCATCCCGTAAATAGAAGCAACAAAACCATTTCCGTACTACTACTACTACTACTACTACTACTACTTATATTGATGATAATAAAAATCATAATCATAATAATAAAAACTATTGCACGATTCCGACTATATCATTAGCATGTGTTTATGAGTCCTGCTCTACCAGAAGAACCTGTCACAAACACATGCAAAGGCAGGTCACGTTTTCACCTGAAAAAATACATGGGTACATAGGGTACAAGTCAAAAAGAAAAGCTGAAATTTTGGGGCTCGATCGTAGCGCCACCAGTGGCGATTACAAGTTATGTCCCTTCTATGTCCCTCCTATAAAAATACAATCGATGGCATATCAATAATGCATATACAGTTTGCTTCAGTACTTACCACAATCGGTGCAAGGATCACTCCGATTGATGATCTTAAGTTTAGATATTTCATAAACATTCAGCAAGTCGACCTGCCACCATGGCTGTTTGTCATCTCCTCGTGAAAAGTAACAAACCGAGCTCCCACTGTATCCTGATGCAGACCCATCCACGACGTGGGAAGGATCCGAAAATTTATGAAAGTTTGAACTGGCGCTTGTTGGTTTATGTAACGCCAAGTTTGTAGTTACAGCAGCTGAAGGGAATATAGACTGCATGTGAGGTTTATTTTTAACTGTGACCCTCGTATTAATCCCACCGACTTTTTTATTGACACATTTCACTTGGAGATTTCTTATAATCCCTTCCACCTATTGGCCAATATCTGCATACATGCAGGGTATTTGCTGCTTCTGCAGTCATACAGAATATATGCTGCGTCTACATACAGAATATATGCTGCGTCTACATACAGAATATATGCTGCGTCTACATACATAATACATGCTGCGTCTACATACATAATACACGCTGCGTCTACATACATACAGGGCATATGCTGCGTCTACACCCAGAATATATACTGAGTCTGCATACATAATACACGCTGCGTCTACATACATAATACATGCTGCGTCTACATACATAATACATGCTGCGTCTACATTCATAATACATGCTGCGTCTACATACAAAATATATGCTGCGTCTACATACAGAATATATGCTGCGTCTACATACATAATACATGCTGCGTCTGCATACAAAATATATGCTGCATCTACATACATTCAGAATATATGCTGCATCTACATACAGACTATATGATTCGTCTATATACATACAGAATATAAGCTGCGTTTACATGCATACAGATTATATCCTGCATCTGCATACATAATATATGCTGCGTCTACATACAGAATATATACTGAGTCTGCATACATACACAATATATGCTGCGTCTACATACAGAATATATATTGAGTCTGCGAACATACATCATATATGCTGAGTCTACATACAGAATATATACTGAGTCTGCATACATACAGAATATATGCTGCGTCTACATACAGACTATATGATGCGTCTATATATACTAGCAACATAAAGAAACTGTGCACGGAGAAAATATAGATATAAGGGCACACCGTCCATATATGAAAGACATGAACACAGCAATTATTTGAGACATTCAAACGCTCATGCACGTGCCATGCGATATGACGTCATTGATGGGGGCCTATGGACGTGCAATGTGTTACTGCACGTGCACCCTGTGCAGCTGTACACAGCATGTGCAACTCAAAATTCGCTGTCAATTTGGAAAGCATGATCTGTGGTCATTCAAAAATTCAAAACTTCTCAGGCGCAGACACAAGCATATCACAAGCAAACCATGCCAAGATTGACAGCTGCACAGCGTCATGAAGCCATTGGAATGATCCGAGCGGGAATGAGGCAACAACAGGTGGCAACACATTTCCAATGCCATCGTAACACGATATCGGCATTGGTGAGGCGTTATCAGAACACAAATGACGTTGCCGACCAACCACGTTCAGGACGTCCCCGAGTAATGACGCCAAGACAGGACAGATGGATTCGAGTTACACATCTCCGACACAGGTTCCAAACGGCAGTAACGACGTCCCAGACAATTCCTGGACTGCGCCGTATCCATCCCAACACTGTCAGGAATCGTTTACGTCAGTACGGGATTCGACCACGACGCCCTGCCATACGTCCCATCCTGACACACCGTCATCGAGTCAACCGTCTAAGAAGGTGTCGAAATCATGTTCGCCAACCTCGAATATGGTGGGGAAATGTTGTCTTTACAGATGAATCGAGGTTCAACATTTCCCACAGTGACGGGCGCCAACGTGTCTACCGGCGTTTGGGAGAACGTTATGCACGCAACTGTATTGTGGAGATGAATCGTTTTGGAGGTGGCTCTGTGATGATTTGGGGTGGGATAACAGCACGGCACCGAACCCCTTTGGTGGTTGTTCAGGGCAATCTCACCGGTGTTGGCTACAGAGATCAGATTCTAAGGCCTGTGGTCATTCCTTTCCTGCAACGTCATGGCCCGGGATTGACATTTCAACAGGACAACGCTCGTCCTCCCACGGCTAGGGTCGCAATGGATTTCCTTCACCATAACATGTCATGTTTCTGCCATGGCCTGCGGTTTCTCTAGATCTCTCCCCAATAGAGCATGTGTGGGATGAAATGGAGCGCCCTCTGCGTCGTCTTCCACATCCTCCAGATAACGTCCGTGACTTGGCACAGGATTTGAGGAGGATATGGCAGGCCATTCCCCAGGCCTTCCATGCCCATTTGGTGGACTCCATGCGTCGCCGATGCACTGCTGTGATTCACGCACAGGGTGGTCATACCCGTTATTGACTTTGTGACTTTGTCGTATGACCCCCCTACTCCATTTTGATCTTCTGACGTCATCGTTACAGATGTTGTTCAGGTCCCGTTGACATTTTCTTATGGTCCGAACATTCAGCTGCTACAGCGTCTGCATCATTTTGTTCTTGCTGTGTTGTATTTCAATCCAGAATATATTTTCTCCGTGCACAGTTTCTTTATGTGGCAAGTATACATACAGAATATATACTGCGTCTACATACAGAATATATACTGAGTCTGCATACATACACAATATATGCTGCGTCTACATACAGAATATATATTGAGTCTGCATACATACACAATATATGCTGCATCTACATACAGAATATATATTGAGTCTGCAAACATACATAATATATGCTGCGTCTACATACAGAATATATGCTGCGTCTACATGCATACACAATATATGCTGCGTCTACATACAGAATATATACTGAGTCTGCATATATACAGAATATATCCTGCGTCTACATACAGAATATATACTGAGTCTACATACATACAGAATATATCCTGCGTCTACATACAGAATATATACTGAGTCTACATACATACAGAATATGTAGAAAACCGAAAACCAAAACCGAATTTAGAATCAAGATCATTATATCAACATATCATAATATATATATACACACAATAATATGTTTGTGTGCTTGAATTTATTGACTCTCGTGAAGATTCTGTGCCATTGATCACATGGGGCAGTGACAGCAGGCTACCCTCCCGAGGATATTAGTGTCTTCAAACCCGTGCATTTACTGACGGTTATTCGGTGTGACGGAGGTACGCAGTGCTTTTCATAGTTAATTGGTGACACCAATATATTCTTACCGATAGGCCTACTGCAAATGGATGCCAGCACAATAAGGATATATCTCTTGCTTGTCATAGTGGAACCTCCAAAACCCCGGGCACATCTGACACTGACAGCGTGATCTTAAATTCACCAAGCAATGGATGAACTCATCATCTGAAAAGCACTTATGAAAGAGTACAGTTTTTCATTTACGTTTCCTTAAACAAGAAAACAGCATTATCACTATAAGAGGCCCATAAGACGTTTGTTTGTTCATATAGTAGTGAACATAAATTATAAAAAAGCCCCATAAAGCCTTAAGAAGAGATGGGCACTTGGGCTGCTTTTTGTCATGAAGAAAAAATGATTAAATGTGAAATTAATACACACAAAAGGCCCTTTCTCTGGAAAAAAACCTCTTCATAAGTATCTTTTAGATTAGCTAACTTCAGTTGTTTCTGATAAAACAAATAATATGTATCGAAGGCCGTAACTCTGTAAAATATCAATTGACGGGACTAGTTTTCGAACTCAGTATTGACAAGTATCTCAGATAAGCATATGGTTATTTATTATTCTAGTTTGTGCAGGGACAAAGAAAAGTACACTAGCCATATCGACAGGTATCATTAACTACTTAGTCATACGCGTACTTCCTTATCCAGTCTATTATACCCTGTTATTTCCTCACCATGGTTATACTCTTCACTAGCAAGTACATGCTTACGTCATACATCTACCTACCCTCCCTTCCCGTCACATCATTAGCCATGCTTTTCTGTTATGTATAAGGTTACTGTCTTCATATCCCACAATGCATTAATTTATCAGCTACGCATGCTCAGAAAGGTTCCGGTGACCTTATGTCTGTAGGCTTTTTAACCCCATAGATTTTGCTTTGTCTTCCTTGTCAATTCTATTGTCATGGCGTAATGCTCTCAAAATCTCTCACGAATCCACCACTGAATACGCCATCCATTATCATTCTTCACCGGGAAAGCTTCCCATCGTGTCGACAATTTCGGATCCAAAGAGGAAACGTGTTGCACACACAAGGAAATCTGCTCGGACCAACAGCGTTAATCTACCTTCCGCAGAATCCGATGTAAACAACCAAGATGGCGGACCACCCCCTCGTACATCTCGCCAGTCTCAGGCCACCAACCCACCGTATCTGACAGCTACTGACCTCACAAACAAACTAGAACAACTAGGGATAAGTTCCGGCTGCGTGGTCTAGAAAATTCTTGCTACAGCTGTACAAGGAAAACGTAGCAAGTGGCCGGCTGATAGACAACCCCACTGACAACGACAGGCCAACAAGGAATGACATTCCACAGACACAGGCAGCGAGGGGACAGACTGATTCATTCATGACTCCAGACGCCAGAGAATGCATGACAGGAGTAAGGATCAACACTCCAGCTACACTTGGCAGTGTTAACGACAATCTGCATCCCATCTCCGACCTGCGCAGTAATCAGACGGAAGTTCCGGTATCCAACATGGCAGATAGAAACCTGAGAGGCGAGGTCAGGGAGTTGAAGGAGCTTATCCGGCCATGCGTCAAGAGAATGTAAACAGAACCGCACACCAGATGCATCAAGCGGTGCCTTCAGACAGCCTGCCCCCGATAGACACAGTGCCAGAAGCGATCAAGGACAAGATCAAAGCCAGTTAGTATGTGAATCTGGCTCTCCTATTACAAGATATAGACTACGGCGAAAAGGGATTAAGTCAAGATAGCCCAAATGGCAACTTATCAAGAACCCTGTTGTTACCAGATTTCATCATGACTTTCACCACATTCAAGAACATTTATTGTGAAAACAACGATGAACTCCAGCGCCAGTTGGACGCTCACGAAAGGACAGTCATAAATCTGGCTCAGCAATTCCCAGGAAAAAGCAACCGCTACAATTACCATATATTGTTTGCCCCTCGCGTTGCCTCCTATGCTGAGATAGGTCAACCCATCGGGTCGGATATGCCTGATCAAAGGATTCTCACTAGGTGCTCAACAAGAACCTCCAAGTCTCGCCAAACTTGCCATAGTGTGACACACGAGTTCAAACCACGGAGGTACATCACATCAGTCTCTGACAGACCGCAAGGATATCGACAAGACAAGGCTTACACCAGGGGACGTCCCAAGGTCAGGCTCAACGGTAAAGAAATTTGCAACAATTTCAACGACCAAGGTTACGTCAGAAGAAACTGTCTGTTGAGCATGTCTGCTTAACCTACAAGGAGCCAAGCCACGGGAAAAAAACAACTGTAGCAACAAGAGAAAGAAGGTTTGACTGGATACCACCTCTAACAAATCCACCGTAACCATGGAAACAGTGCCTGTATCATCTCCACTCACCCCTATTAACCACGCCCGGTATTTGAACTGGCTCTTCATCCGGATATCAAGTTCACAAACTATTTGATTAATGGTCTAAGATACGGTTTCAACCCTTAAATTCATCCACTACCCACAACCTCCATGGAGTGCAACAACAATTACAGTGCTGGGAAAGACCAGGCTGCAGTGTCACTTCTCGTCAAATCCGAAGTTACAAAGGATTACGTTGCAGGTCCATTTTCGACAGTGCCATATCATGTATAAAGGGTGAGACCCCCCGGGTTGGCCATAGGTACAGTCCGTTTGACTCCAAATGAGAACGATGAATTGCAAATAACTTGAAACCAACAGTCCAACCTATAATAGTGGCAATCGGTTCAGGCACCAGCAGTTCCGACGACGAGATCTATGGCATGAGCGAGTCAGATTGCGACTGAAATTATCATGAGACGGCCCCTCTAACGCTCTGTCATTTCCCCTACCACAGAACGTGCTGTGCATGCGTGCTTGCGCTGTGCCTTCCACGGTTTGTCTCCCTACGTGTCATGTACACATTTCTATACAAAATTACATGATAGTTTCTTAAAGAACTTCATCCGTCATGGGTCTTAAATTAAACAAAATTCAGATTTTGTTGGGTGCAGGGTATTCATGGTCAAGTACCGTATTGATGTTTCATACGCTTTTCTGGATTTCGAGTTATTTTGCAATTCATCGTTCTCATTTGGTGTCAAACGGACTGTACATACAGCCAGAAGAAGAGACTCATTCTCGACCTGTCAGCGCCCCACGACGAACTGGATATACTCAAGCATCAATGAGCTCATTGACAAAGATCAGTGTTCTCTTTCATATGTGACAATTGACCACGCTATCATCTCCAATGAAGGCCATGGCGCCAAACTGTGTAAACTTGACATTTCGGATGCTTTCAAACAGGTCCCGATAGCAATTGCATTCATACCTTTCTTTGGATTCAAGTGGCAAAAGCAGTACTACTTTTACAAACGGCTGGCCTTCGGATGTCGTTCAAGGCCAAATTGATCGACACTTTATCAGAAGCTTTATGCTGGATACTGCATCATAACTATGGCATTCAACACATTCCCCATCTCCTGGATGATTTCCTTACTATAGACTCCCCTGAAGCCGATGCCCAACAAACCATGACGAACCTGCGGAAATTGTTCCACGAGATGGGCATCCCTATAGCCGAGCACAAGACAATGGGACCAGCTACAACCTTGGAATACCTGGGCATTAATTTGGATACCGACGCCATGACAGCAAGCCTACCACAAGATAAGCTGGACAGGATATCAGCATTACTTCACGAGTTCTCCAAGAAGAAAAAAATGTACAAAGAGAGTCGAACATTCCCTCGCCTTCCTCGAACTGTATCCCATCGTGATAGCATCCGTAATTTGGGGGCATAGATGGACTCAGTTAAGAGTGTTATTTCATTGTGACAACCAAGCCACTGTACATATCATTCGCAAAGGGAGATCTAAATGCTCGAAAACCATGTCTCTTATGCAGACTCTAACATGGACGGCAGCTAAAGGCAATTTCGTAATATTAGCTAAGCACATCCCTGGGGTTCACAATACTTTAGCTGATGCTCTTTTTCGTTCACAGCTGGACCTGTTCCGCTCCCTAGCCCCGGCAGCCCAGATAGAACCCATACCGTGCCCTCCAGCCTCTCAAATCATGTGGAATTGACAAGGCACCTGGACACATTATGGTCAGCAGCCCTTGCCCCGCGGACAAAGAATACCTATACTACCGGTGTTCAGTGCTACATCAACTTCATGATTAGTGTGAGTTTGTTCTCTAGGACATGTCCAGGACTCCCACCGCTACACGAGAGCTGCATTCCTTTTTTTCTTGTCCACTGCTTCGGCAGGCTCAAGTTATCTTATACTACTGTCAAAACCTACCTGGCTGGTATCAGATATACTTACCTACAGGAAGGAATATCAACACTTTTCGACTCCACCAGGTACATTCGAACCCCCAAAGATACCTTGAGACAAGCACAGATCTCATTGTCTAATGTGTAATGTTCAACCAACAGAGTGCAATCTGCATAGTAACTTACCCCATCTTATGTGACGTTCGGTCCCGTGATTCCAGTGCAATGTGACTTGTGCTATATTTCTGTTGGTAAATCTGTGACTCCGTGGTGCACAACTAGTATCTTATTGTATCTTGTACAATGAGACATAAACCGTGACTCTCGTGTATAAATTATTGGTGCTGGAGAAACTACAGACTCAGATAGTAGCCATGCCGTGTGGACACGCACTGCACTCTCGTGCACGTGACTACTGCCATATCCCGTGCCGTGTCCAACTGTGCATACTGACTTTGACACTTGTTATTAAGAGTGATTCGATTGGCACTTCTTTGCATAGAGCCAGTGACTCTCCGATAACTGTGACTCAGTACTCTGTGTGATCTGGGCCCCCCCCCCATTCATACTGTTAGGCCTTGCTTCCTATTCACTGCATTTGTATTCACGGAAGTACAGGACTCCTGTCCTGGTTCACATGTACTGCCATATTTATGTCATGCAGGATGCCATACCATTGTTGTGTATTACCTAACTGCTCTTAGTTCAAGTATTCTTAGGTGTAACATACGTCATGTGTATATGTCATGTTTCTCTCTCCTTACATCTTACATATATATCTCTACTATTCATTGGGGGCTCTCGGTTGCTAACCTGCTTTTGGCCTTCAGCTAACTCAGTGCTTTTAATCGCCAGTACGGGAAGCACAAAATGAGATGACTGGCCCCCAATTTATATGGCATGACACTATCTACATGGGCTTCCCGATCTTACGACCAGGAACGGTCCATAGGGATGTCCGGGTCCACGACCCCAGGGAAACACATCCCACCATTAGGTCCTCGCCGTCCCTAACAGTGGGTCCACGACCCCAGGGCAACTCATCCCACCATTAGGTCCTCGCCGTCCCTAACAGTGGGTCCACGACCCCAGGGAAACACATCCCACCATTAGGTCCTCGCCGTCCTAACAGTGGGTCCACGACCCCAGTGCAACTCATCCCACCATTAGGTCCTCGCCGTCCTAACAGTGGGTCCACGACCCCAGGGCAACTCATCCCACCATTAGGTCCTCGCCGTCCCAACAGTGGGTCCACGACCTACAGGTTACCCTACATAGCTACCATACAAAACATGCAAAGTTTTATTCTTGTAACTTCAGAAGTGTCTGAGAAAACGTGTCCCCACTGCGCACACTATGCACTAAGTTGAACTAAGGGCCGTAACTCTGTAAAGAATTAATTGACGGGACCCATTTTCGAACTCAGTCTTGACAAGTATCACTTAGATAAGCACGCAAACTTTCATTCATGAAACTTAAGTAGTTCCTGAGAAAACTTGTCCCCATTTCACGTAGTATGCTCTAAGTTGGAAATCACGGAGCAAGGTCCATAACTTTGAAAAAATTGAATTTAGGACATTAATTTTCGAACTCATTTGAGATCATGAACGGACATACATTCCCAAACGGTTGTTATGTTTAACTTCACTTTGTGTTTCAGTTATATCATGTAGTTTCGGGGGCACGGGTGGCCCAGTCGTCTAAGGCGCCGCAATTCGCTGTGCAGAGTTGCGTCCCTTGGGCACGCCAGAAACCTATGATTGTGGGTTCGAATCCCAGTTCGCCCAAATTATGTTTCTAGGTTTGTCAGCACCATACCCGTACTCGTGGGTTTCACCGAAGTGGTAAACGTCTGAGACCTGCATCACTTCGGACTTTCCTCCCACATTAAGCTGACACGCCGTGATATAACTGGAATAATGTTAAAAGCGGCGTTTAACCCAACTCACTCACTCACTCATGGAGTTTCGGTTTAAATGTATACACTTAGTTACTTACTGTGAGTGTTGATGAACAAACGGCATTAAACGGCATAAGTGGCATTATTGGGCCATGGTATGTTGAGGAAAGTTCAGCAGCCCACCGTCTCTCAACATTAACAAAATCACCCACTGTTCCAGGTGAAAGCTGCATGCGACTAACACATTAACGCCTATTCAATTATTCAGATACGTTGTAGATAAAGTTGGTGTCTGTACTGTAGCTCACCTGGTTATGCAGTCATCAGTTAAATGTCAAAAGTCATATCGAAGTAGATGAATTCAAATCTTTTCTGCACAGATATTTGGAACAAACTGACAAATCTGCACAATTATATTTGTCAAAAGTGACCAGGGAGGGACACTTTTTATATTTCCCCCATTTTTTTATATTGGATAGCAGGTGTTTTTTCCCCGATAGTTGGAATGTCGGCATGATTATCCCATTGTCAAAAAGGAGGTGTTTATGGTGCGTTTCTTTGCCCAGCGTAATGGACAAACTAGTCACATCAATCCTTCAATCCAGAATAATTTATGGATATGGCTAAACTGTAAACCATTTTTCGCGAACACCTGGCATCATCACTATTTGATATTTGCCGAAGTCGTACAATGCACGGATTTATTAAGCAGGAGTTTCGAATGATATCTGGAAAGGGTTGTGAGGCTTTTGTTTAACTTCAGGTGCATTTTGTATGACATGAACGTCAAGCAGGTTTTCGACATGACTGTTCTACAATTCATAATGTATTTGTCCTTGAATCTTTATGTCAAAAGTATTTAAGAAATCCAGAAACACATATTCGGTGCAGCTTTCATAGATTTTCGTAAGACATTCGATTTTGTTGACAGACTTCTTATGAACAGTGTTCGTGAAATGTTAAGGATTTTGAAAGTTATGTAAGACAATGTGGCAGCTTATGTTAGAATCGGAAGTTCGAACTGAAATATTCTTATCATTCTTATCATCTTACGCCAGAGATGTATGTTGAGTCCTGTTTTATTTATATTTTTTAATGGGCCTGTACAGGAAATGAAGAAATGTGGATTGAGAGGTGTTTTTGTCATTGATGGACTAAACTATACTGTACTGCTATGGTTTGCAGATGACGTAACATTGATTGATGACACTGTAATAGGCCTTTAAAGAAAGGTTGATGTGTTAAAAGGTTTTTGTAACGCCCCGCTCAGCAATATTCCAGCTACATGACGGCGATCTGTAAACAATCGAGTCTGGACAAGACATTCGATTGATTGGCGTCATGAGCGTCGATCTAGGCAATTGGGATACGATGACATACATCAACCGAGTCAGCTAGCCTGACCACTCAATCCTGTTAGTCGCCTCACATGACAAGCGTGAAATGCTAAAGATCAATTCCAACTTGGATCTTCACGGTCCACACTAGGCACAGGCATTCGGCTGATGATTTATTCTTTCTATAAATACAAAATCATATTTTTACAAGCACATGCACACATTGCAATTATGTTAATACATTCAACTTAAGATATTGTCAATCATATTCTAAATAAGTGTATAAAATTCTCATGTACGTTTGGATACTTTTAAACTCTGTATCTATACAAAATACGCAATTACAGTAAACTACGGTTATAACGAACACGCTTATAACGAACTAACGGATAAAACGAACTAACTTTTTAGTCCCGATTATTTGCTGTAGTTATACTGTATATATGCTTATAACGAATTACGGTTATAACGAACTAAAAGTAGTAGTCCCTTTGAGTTCGTTATCACCGTAGTTTACTGTATCGCAAAAGACAAGCATCCACATTCATTTAATTCTCTGACTGTGTTCGTTGTGTACTTTCTGTCAGGTGAGCTATAAATGTATATATCATAAGTTAAGATTCAGATCTTCTGGCCCCGCTGAGAATATCACAGGGTCGATCCATTAAGATAGGAAATATTTATTATCAATTTGCAAAAAGATTGTTAAATGTTATCTGATCTGAGGTGATATATATTTTCAGAGATACTCCATTTATTATTTGGAAGTCATATATTCAAAGATTATTTTCATTTTAATGCACCTGCAACTATGTTAAATGTTATCTGATCTGAGGTGATATATATTTTCAGAGATATTCCATCTATTATTTGGAAGTCATATATTCAAAGATTATTTTCATTTTAATGCACCTGCAACCATAATGATAACAGCTGACTAAATAACTTATGGCAATCTCCACTTTTTGCGTGATTTATATTTTTTAATGTTCGATATTTATAATGGTGCTACATTTCCCTGGTCTCACGCGGTACCAAAGTTTGATCAAGCACGTGCTTGTCGTTCACACAATATTAAAACAACCTGAGTGATTAATTGAGACCATCTTCCCGAGGCAAGGGAGTTAATTGACTACAAAAGTCCAGCTTCCACCCTTGCCGAAAAAGTCTGGAATTTCTGGGCTCGATCGAAGCGCCACCAGTGGCGATACCAAGTTATGTCTTTAAGTAAGGATAAGAATTTATGGATGAACAACTTCTTTGTTACAATTAAGAGCGACGTTTCGGTGTAGGTTCTAACAGTTATGTCTCTTCTATGTCCCTCCTATTGACCAATCAGATTCCACCTCTCAAATCCTAGGTATTTGCTTCAAACAAAATGGCGGCTCCTAGTCAAGACGATCTGATATATATATTCAAAATCTGTATTGAGATAAAACGGGTCTTACTTCGTGAAGTGCATCAAATCAGGTGAACACCTTCATGAGAAACATGAAACGATTTGGGAAATATCTGTTGACGCCGAGTTGGCGGTACACATGCTTTGCAAATCCTGCAATTGACCGAAATCTGCACGGCAGTTTACGACCGGATGTCGATTTCGTTACGCGATTTTCATTGGACTATGCATAGACTCGTTAGTCCAGTCAAAAATCTAACTCCATAATTCCAGCCTAGTTCGGCAACTGTGGAAACTAGGCTTTTATAGACAGGTAACTCCCTTGCCTCGGGAAGATGGACTGAGACTTGTACAGGACAATGTCTTCGATTCTCGATGTAGGAGTCCATGGTACAATTCCGACTTTATCATGAGCACGTGTTGGTGAATCACTTTTTGAATGGCACTGATCCCACGCGTTCACGATAAGGTGAACGCATTCTGCTTATCCTGTGGCATCCGTCACAAACACATGCAAATGCTAGTCAATTGTTCACACACACAACCCAAAAAAACAAATAAATAAAAAACCAAAAAAAACCCCCAAACCCCCAAAATAACAACAACAAAAACACACAAAAAAAACCCCACGGGAACATATAGTTAAAATAAGGAATTGCATCGGACATTATTTATCGTCACTGATGCGGCAAATGGAGTGTGGAAACGCCCTCCACAAGTCTACGATAACACGTATGAAAGTTTTACTGAGGCCTTGACTGTTGCAAACCTGACCAAACAACTTTTGAGCAAGTCACATTCCGCTCTTTGAAATTTTCGAAGAAAGAGCATACTCGATTGCACCTCAAAGTGAAATGCAGACTCCAAAGGCTTGGGCAGCTTGAAGGGAAGTTGGAAGAGGGAAAGTTGATAATAATAAAGCTGTATATAGAACGTCAATGCCCCCGACGCTCACACAATTTGCCTAAGAAAGTAAATGTTTGTTGCTTGATGGCGGACAGCAGTACTCCTGTCATGTGATTAGGGGGGCACGGGTGGCCCTGTCGTCTAAGGCGCTGAGTGCAGAGTTGCGTCCCTTGGGCATGCCAGAAACCTATGATTGTTGGTTCGAGTCCCGGTTCGCCCCGATTATGTTTCTAGGTTTGTCAGCACCATACCCGACCTCGTGGGTTTCACCGAAGTGGTAAACATCTGAGACCTGCATCACTTCGGGCTTTCCTCCCACATTAAGCTGACACACCGTGATATAACTGGAATACTGTAAAAAGCGTTTAAACTCACTCACTCATGCTTACAATATCTAGGGTTCGGTATATACAATATCCAGGACGGGGTATATACAATATCTAGGACTCGGTATATACAATATCCAGGACGGGGTATATACAATGTCTAGGACGGGGTATATGCAATATCTAGGACGGGGTATATACAATATTTAGGACAGGGTATATACAATATCTAGGACGGGGTATAAACAATATCTAGGATGGGGTATATACAATATCCAGGACGGGGTATATATCCAATATCTAGGACTCGGTATATACAATATCTAGGATGGGGTATATACAATATCTAGGACGGGGTATATGCAATATCCAGGACTCGGTATATACAATATCTAGGACGGGGTATATACCATATCTAGAACTGGGTATATACAATATATAGGATGGGGTATATACAATATCTAGGACTCGGTATAAACAATATCTAGGTCAGGGTATATACAATATCTAGGATGGGGTATATACAATATCTAGGACTCGGTATATACAATATCTAGGTCAGGGTATATACAATATTCTAGGAGAGGATATATATATATATACAATATCTAGGACAGGGTATATATACAATATTCTAGGTCAGGGTATATATTCAACAGCTAGGACAGGGTATATACAATATCTTGGACAGGGTATATGTACAATATCTAGGACAGGGTATATATACAACATCTAGGACAGGGTATATATATACAATATCTAGGACAGGGTATATACAATAGATTGGACAGGGTATATACAATATCTAGGACGGGGTATATACAATATCTAGGACAGGATATATACAATATCTAGGTCAGGGTATATACAATATTCTAGGAGAGGATATATATATATATATATATATATATATATATACACAATATCTAGGACAGGGTATATATACAATATTCTAGCACAGGGTATATATTCAATATCTTGGACATGGTATATACACAATATATTGGACAGGGTATAAACAATATCTAGGACCTTGTACGACCGCTTGTGTCAATTTCGTTGACTTCGTTGTAGGTGAAAACCCATTAGCCCACCACTCCCTATAATAAATGACAACTCCCTGTCCATATCACATTTGTTTCGACACATCCAGCATATCCATCCAACCCATTTTCTGGAACAATTTATTATCCCTATTATTGAGGTTGGTGTAATTTTCACCCATCGTTCGTTAACAGCACACGTGTGCTTCATTTTTGAATGCGTTGCTATGACAACCACAGGTGCCCGAGTGCATGGGATTCAAGCACACTCTAAAGACATGAATCGATGCAAACACAACCATTGATATTTTCTTCAGCGAGAGGGAACGTATGACACGTGACATTATGAGGCTATTGACCAGATGATTGTTTTAGACAAACGTAAGGAGGGAATAGCATTGATCACTTTGTGTAATTGAACAGTCGCGGAGCCCGTTTCTCATTTTCAGCTATTACACATTGGCGGATATATATCTCTTGCAATGAAGTCAGCTACGCGGGGGCCCAGGTTAGAAAAGGTCCCCATGAGCCGAGCTTTTTTCGCGCGACTTAATGGATGCGGTGTTCAGGGTCGGTGATTTGGTTGATGGCGGGTCATCTTACCCGGCGGCTTTCATAATATCAGTATCCGATTTGTCCAGTTCCTCTGAGTAAATAACAAAAGTTGGAATGTAAATTTGTTTTCATTTAGTGTTAATCTTAACTGCAAACGGTAAATACTGTGATGAAATCCATTTGCGGTGCCAAGCAGGAAGCAGAGGCACTGTGAGTCACCATGTCCCCCAGTTAGATGGCTGAATTCTGGTTGTAGGTTGTCAATAGCCAGGATTTAGTTTGATGTGTGCATACAGATACATATTAACAATGTACCTCCATTATTGCGTTCGGCCTCGACAACAAACAAAATAAAAATGCTACGAGTTGATCAGATAAACTGCAAATGAGAACTTTACGTTAGTATTGCTGTTGTGAGGGGCACATCTTAACTAATTTTAACTGTTAACAAAACTAAATTTACGAGGGCCCGGTTTGGGGGCATGCTCCTCCAGAAATTAAAAAAAAAAGATTATCTTAAACGCTATTTCTGTATTTGGGGACCATTAATATTAGATTTTATTTGTAAGAACTAGTGGTTTTTTCTTTTGTCGGCGTAAACAACAAACAGAATTATACAAATAGTTGGTCAGATAAAGTGCAAATTGTTCAACTAATGACACAAACATAAACCTTTACTTGAGTATTCCTATTGATTTGTGAATTGAGAAAATCACGATAAGACAGAAAAATCGAAGATGTCACGTCCTGACATCGAGGGGGTACAGGTGGCCCAGTCGTCTAAGGCGCTGTGATTCGCTGTGCCGAGTTGCGTCCCTTGGACACGCCAGAAACATGTGATTGTGGGTTCGAATCCCGGTTCGCCCCGATTATGTTTCTAGGTTTGTCAGCACCATACCTGTGCTTGTGGGTTTCCCCAAAGTGGTAAACGTCTGCGACCTGCATCACTTCGGGCTTTTCTCCCACATTAAGCTGATACACGCCGTGATGCAACTGGAATACTGTTAAAAGCGGCGTAAAATCAACTCACTCACTCCTGTCATCGAAGCCCTCAAGACAGCTCATGATACGGTTACATTGTAGGCTATTCATGTAATTATGCAAAACAATATGTTTGCATTCAGCCTGTGTTCTTATTTCAGAATAAGTGCATTTGTTTGCAAACAAGATAAATGACCGGTCACGTGATAAGTCTACACTGGTGTGGTCACGGGAAACAGTGGTCAAAAGCTGAAATGCGTGTTCGGCTACCTCTGGCGTCGGTATATCGCTGACAGTTCTGGCGGCTCAATGTTTCGTAGTGCGTCCCGCATCTCAATAATACACTAAACATCTCCTGCCTTTATCTTGCCTATTGTATTGGAAAAGCCATATTTGTACGGAGAGGTCACGACCTACGCTACCTGAGGCATTGGTAGGCAGAAAGCAACCATGGCTGACGGTAACAATGTGAACCAGTGTAGCGTACGAAGCAAACACACAGAAATACCTCGGGACAATGGCTTCTGTGTCAAGCTGGTCACCAAGTGTGAACATTTCTTTTTGAAGCATGGTATGATGGTATCGATAGACAACTATTATGGGGAAAGTTGGAGGATTTGGGAATAGGAGGGAGAATGTTTAAGGCGATAAAATCCATGTATCACAATGTGAAAAGCTCCCACACAAACTGGTTTTCTGTGAACAGAAGCTTGAAACAAGGATGTCTATTGTCGCCGTTACTTTTAAACCTATATATTGACGATCTCTTAAAGACACTTAATAATTTTGGAAAGGGCATTCAAGTTGGAGAAAATAACGTCTCAGTACTAGCGTATGCTGATGACATTGTTCTGTTGGCAGAAGAGGCAGAAGAACTACAGTTTCTACTCTCTGCTCTTAGCGGGTGGTGTAAGGGCAATAAAATGAATATAAACGCAGATAAGTCCAAGATTGTTCACTTCAGGGGTTCTAGTATTGCCAGGACTTCGGTTTCTTTCTACTGTGATGAACTTGTGTTAGAAGTCGCAGATTCTTATAACTATCTGGGTGTGTTTTTAACAGAACATTTAGATTTTAACTCTATGGCCAAATGTGCAGCAAAATCAGGATGTAGAGCCCTTGGTCTTTTAATCTCAAAGTGCTAATGCCTTGGCGGTATGTCATTTAAAGTATTTAGCAAACTTTACGACACAATGGTTTGGTCTTGTCTGGACTATGGTTCGGCAATATGGGGCACGACAGAATATTCGACGATAAACGCTGTTCACCACCGTGCTATCCGCTTCTTCCTTGGACTGGGGAAATACGCACCAAATGTTGCAATATGGGGGAGGTGGGCTGGATCCCACCTTCTGTCAGATCGTGGGCCACAGTCTCAAGGCACTGGGCCAGACTTGTCAACACGCCAAACAGGAGAGTCACTAAGAAGATATTTTTATGGGCCAGTAAGTTCAAGAAAAACTTGAACTCCAGGGTGACGTCGTGTCTTGAGAGGATAGACCTCGGGCACTTAACATCTACTAGCTCACACATTGAGCCGAGGCCCCTTGCCGCGGCAGTAAGAGAAAGACTGATGTCAGTGTATAAAACAAAGTGGTGGGACAAGCTACAGTCAATACAAGGGGCGAGGGGAAGAAATAAACTGAGAACCTACAGGCGTTTCAAACACCATTACGATACGGAAGATTATGTTAAGAAACCACTGAGTCGCTGCCACAGAAGTGCGCTCGCTAAATTTAGATGCGGGGTAGCCCCATTAAAGTTAGAAACTGGCCGCTATTCTAATATTCCAGCAGAAGAGCGATTTTGTTTTAACTGTAGGGACTGTGTGGAGGACGAGATACACGTCTTACTTTTATGCCCACTATATAATGATGTGAGAACAGATCTTCTTAAACGATGAGGGGCGGTCGGGTAGCCTAGTGGTTAAAGCGTTCGCTCGTCACGCCGAAGATCCGGGTTCGATTCCCGACATGGGTACAATGTGTGAAGCCCATTTCGGTGTCCCCCGCCGTGATATTGCATGAATATTGCTAAAAGCGGCGTTAAATCAAACTCACTCACTCACTCACTCTTAAACGATGTACTTTTACCGATCCGTATTTCAAAGGCTATTCCTACTGTTAGCAATTTACACTACTTCTATCCAGCTCAGATCTCACCTTTTACGTGGCCAAAACCTGCTATGATATTTTATTGAAGCGCCGATCTATTTTATATTCATGATGTATATATTGTATGTATATTCATTTTAGTATATAAGTTGGTTTTATGATCTTATCGTCTCTCATTTATAAGTCGTTTTACGACTGGTCGTAAGTTTTCAGCATGTTTTGATTTATATGTATACTGTACAATGTACCTTATGGGTGAGACGCAAATAAATTATTGTCTTGTCTTGTCTTGTCTCACAGGAATACCTCGGGACAATGGCTTCTGTGTCAAGCTGGTCACCAAGTGTGAACATTTCTTTTTGAAGCATGTTCTGCCAGAGATCATTTCACGCAAAACTGAGACTTCACGGCCAAACACCGAATGTGAGGCTTACAACGAGGAAACAGAGAAATGAGGTTGTTAATAGTGAATGAGTATGGTTTTACGCCGCTTTTAGCAATATTCCAGCAATATCACGGCGGGGGACACCAGAAATTGGCTTAACACAATGTACCCATGTAGGGAATCGAACCCGGGTCTTTTGCGAGACGAGCGAACGCTTTAACCACTAGGCTACCCGACCGCCCCTGGAAGCAGTGAAGAATGTTTGGTGTTTATGTCAGCAAGAAGAGCATGGACTTTTGATACCGTGTGAGGATGCGAGCTGTTTATATACTTGGTTTCACTCGCATTGTGTGATTTGGAAGCCCTTATTTGGGAGTTTTATATTAGAATAGGGAATGTTATGTTTTTTTAAAAATAATTCAATTTTGGTTGATGGGTAGGCTACGGAGAGGATTTTGGAGGGACTGTAGAGAAGAAAAAGAGAGCGAAGGTGGTTACGAGGTTGGAGGGGTATTGTTAGTTTTCTTATTTTGGCGTTTATTTGAGGTGTGGGTGGTGAGGTTGGTTGGGTTTGGGCGGGGTGGCTTTTGGGGAGTTTAAACCATATTTCCAACTCAGGATGCTTTCAGAGTAGCTTCAAACAAGACAAATATTCGAAATAAACGTATCAGGCGAAGTCCCTACTGGCAAACATGAACTCGGGGTGTCATAAGAGTTAGTCCTAGAGATACGGATGAGGACCTCGCACGTGTTACTGATCAGGCAAACAAATAATCAGTACTCGAAGAATAACCACAACTAAGAACGGAAAAACCCATCCTACACCAACTGCAATCTTCAACTTCAAAAGAACAGAACAAATCCTAAAAGCCCCGGAAACAATCTCTTTCGGTGCCATTTATAAACTAGTGGTCAAACCTTATATCAAACCTGTCAAACATTGTACGAAATGCCTCAAATACAGCCACACAACATCCCAATGTCCCCATTTTCAGGCTGCGCCGAGTTCAATAATATCCGGTGCAACAGGGCATCAAACAAACAAAAAATCAATTTTCAGAGATCGAAAAAAAGTCCCGTGTCTACGCACCGAGGCTGTGTTGTATTGATCTCGGTTGCTATTGAAATGTAACAATTGTGACTGTCACGCTGTTGGTGCGTCACAGACTGGGCGGCCTTTAGGAATAGGACTGTGAAAAATGTCAATATAATGTTAATTAAATAGTCCAGGTACGATAACTTCATTTATAACGAACACGCTTATAACGAACTGACCGACATAACGAACTTTTTTTAGTCCTGGCAAATTGCTGTATATATGCTTATAACGAAGTACGGTTATTACGAACTAAGTTAGTGGTCCCATGGAGTTCGTTATAACCGTCGTTTACTGTACAACATTTGAATATACGTACACACCACGCTCACGCGATTATGAGTAGAAGACACGCAGGGAGACAAGATCGCTCTGACACAATGTCCTTCGTCAACTATGGCAACGGACACTCTACCCGGGGTGGATCAATACCACAACCCACTAAGCGGTGTGCAGTGTGGCACGACACAGTAGTCACTACAACCTGTCCTTGCCGGACGTGTGGATAGCGGCGGATTTGTCAGAATCTCGGATAGGCTGATGCAGACTGCCTTCACGCGGAACAGTCGTCCTCCGTTGACAACACCAGCTTTGGATGTAGGTATATAGGTATGTAGGATGTAAATATCAACAAGAGTTGTATTGGCGTGGGACGGGCAGGGACGTTGGTGGCATACAGACAGTGCCACATCATTTATCACAGATACAACATTCTCAGTGTTTTATTGTTATGGTTTCGACACTTACTAACTAACGCTACTATTTTAGCTCACCTGGTCTGCTTGAAATGCATGTGAGCTTCTGTCGTCGAATGTCGCGCGTCGTCGTCATCATTGTGCACGCTATGTGTCACTATATGAAGGCTGGTTGTTCTCACCAATGATGACACCTGGATTTGTTGCAGAGCTTGGAATAACTATTCATGGCAATTACTCATACATTTGTGTTCAAAATGTAATGGGGGCGGTCGGGTAGCCTTGTGGTTAAAGCGTTCGCTCGTCATGCAGAAGACCCGGGTTCGATTCCCGACATGGGTACAATGTGTGAAGACCATTTCTGGTGTCCCCCGCCGTGATATTGCTGGAATAGTGCTAAAAGCGGCGTAAAACCATACTCACTCACTCAAAATGTAATGGGGTCGCGGGTGGCCCAGTCGTTTAAACCGCCGCGATTCGCTGTGCAGAGTTGTGTCCCTTGTGTACGACAGAAACCTATGATTAGGGCTTCGAATCCGGGTTCGCCCCGATTATGTTTCTAGGTTTGTCAGCACCATACCCGTGCTCGTGGGATTCACCGAAGAGGTAAACGTCTGAGACCAGCATCACTTCGGGCTTTTCTCCCACTTTAAGCTGACACGCCGCGATATAACTGGAATATTGTTAAAAGCAGCGTTAAACCCAACCCACTCACTCAAAATGTAATGAAACGTGCTGTAGGTGTAGTTAGTAGTAGGACTTTGACCTTGACTTGGACTTTGCACTTCGACAATACTGAGAGCTGCTCGGCCATTTTATTTCAACAAGTAATTAAAGTTGGTATACGCGAAGTTCATAGCGGGACACATCTATGTTCCTTTTTTTCACGATCTGATGAATTTGGACCTATTTCGATACTAATTTGTTGTTGTGTGCACTATTTGATAGAGATTCATAATCAAATGCTCATTATACTGTGCTTTTATTAGAGAACTTTCATGATTATGGAAATAGCTGTTGACAATATCACAAGCATGTGTCTCTGAATCACCACCACATATAGCGATGTCACCCAACACCACCTGAACATTGCGCAACACCATTTAACAACCACGTGGTGTGTGTACACTTCACTCATCCCGGCTATATTGGCAGTGTGCAGACAGCTGTCTTATCGAACCGATTTATTCTAAGAGCTTTCAGACGCTTTGGGGTCTACACAGCACTGGCACTGATAAGGCCACACAGGACAGGGTATGTCACCACCGACCAGTTCCGGGCTAAATAGCTACCAACCAACCTACGCTGGTCGGATGGGCTGGTTCGGTGACTTTGTTCATAGGGTGTCAATATGTTATATATATAATTTGTCTGGTCCAGATTTGATTATTTATCGCCCGCCCGCATATATCTCAAATATTGTGGCAATAAATAACAAACAAATAAATCATCACCGATTGGCCCTTAGGGTCCCAGAGACCCGTGAAGATCCGGGGAAGAATAGGTCTTCAGCAACCCATGCTTGCCGTAAAAGGCGACTATGCTTGTCGTAAGAGGCGGCTAGCGGGATCGGGTGGTCAGGCCCGCTGACTTGGTTGATGCATGTCATCGATCCCAACTGCGTGGATCGATGCTCATGATGTCAATCACTGGATTGTCTGGTCCAACTCGATTATTTACAGACCGGCGTCATATAGCTGGAATATTGCTGAGTGCGGCGTTAAACAACAAACAAACAAACTTAGAGTTCCGGAATAATGTTGGCATGTTCATGTCTGTTCCGGTTACATTTTTAGGATTTATTTCCGAAATGCCAAAAAAGATAATAAAATCATTCTGTCCACCTACAGATTCTATTTTAAATAAAGTGATATCAAACCTTCCACGTAACGTGTTTACGTGCAGTCAGATTATATTCTGGTTATAAGCCGCGGTGACATATATTTGTAATATTTCACAGACAACGTTAAAACTAACAAAGGATTTCAAGAGTTATGCCTGGGAGTGGCTCTGCATAAACAGTGATGCAGTCACCTACTTGCGTAGGGCACAGGTCATGAGGTTTACCACCTTGGTGCAATGTTATAATGTTACATGTATATTATGTTGCTGACTATAAGCCGCAGTTATGTTATAGAATATTGCTGACTATAAGCCACAGCTATGTTATAGAATATTGCTGACTATAAGCCGCAGCTATGTTATAGAATATTGCCTACTACAAGCCGCAGTTATGTTATATAATATTGCCTACTACAAGCCGCAGTTATGTTATATAATATTGCTGACTATAAGCCGCAGTTATGTTATATAATATTGCTGACTACAAGCCGAAGCTATGTTATATAATATTGCTGACTATATAAACTCGTGTAATCGTTCATTGGCATGGTTGTGTTTTCATGACGATGCCCCCTCCTCGTGTGTAAACAGTAAGAAATGTGAAGGTTTATTGACTTGTACCTGATTGCCACCTGCTGTACCCCGAGTAAATCACATTGCTAGGTTTTTGTTATTGGCCAACACCTGCTGAGTACATGGTACAGATGCGTCTCCTAGGTACACATCATCAAGTGTCATGCATGCTAAATCAGAACCTCAACTCCTTTTCAATAGTGTTGCGTATTTCATTTAAATTCTCTGTGGTGGGACAGCATTGTGGTTGAATCGATCGTTCGTCACTGAGCAACTACTCCGCATGATTGCACTGTCGGTATCCATTATGAATTGTCAATAGCAGGCGATTTGCAACGATTACAGTTCAACTATTTTTATAACACTGTGGCCTATTTTCTTGAAATTCTCTATTCGTAGCAGGGCGGTTGGTGGTAAACTCGTCCGCTCGTCAGGCCTAATGCCGGCCTCGCTTCTCCACGTGTGTACAATTATGAAGCTAACTTATGGTGTCCCGAGTCGTGGCGTTCCTGGAATATTGCTACAAGCTCTTCATTCACTCTATTCATACTCTGCGTGTTTCTTATTAACCACAACATAATAACGCCGCCTGTAAAAATCGAATCTGGACCAGACAAACCAGTGATTAATAGTTTGCGCAACGCCGCACGTCGTCTTGGTACTGAGAGACGCAATCAACAGAGTCCCCGAGCCTGACCCCCCGTTCCAGTACGTCCCCTCTTATGACCAGCATAGGTTGCTAGGGACCAATCCTAACTCTCAGCCTGGCGGTGGGGTAGCCTAGTAGGTAAGTGTTGGCTTATCACGCTGTGTTCCTGGGTTTGATTCCCAGTTCTTGATTCGTGGGTACAAAACGTGAAGCATATTGTGTGTGCCCGCCGTGATGGAATTATGGCAAGAGAAGAGTAAATATACCTCTGTAGAGTTGCACCCCTCAAACAGAGTAGAGTTGGTCCTCCAAATATCGAACCCCCTACTTTCCGAGGGAGGAAAGAATCATAACTTCCGGTGTTCTTTCTCAGAATGGTTTCTGCGAATGGTTTCCATGGCAACATATCTGGCACGTCGCACGCACTTCCTAATTTCAGAACCTATGGGGATCCCCCTCTTTAACCCTGAGACATTCTCCTTTCCACAATTATCAATGAACATTTGTACACTGTACTTTAATTTGCATGAGTGGGATTAAAGAATTAAAATATTCTTCTCTTCGGAAATTGGACAAAGACCATTTATATCACAAATTGAGGTCAATATTCAGTGCGAATAACGATGTGCGAAACATGCTATTTCTGAAATTGCTTTTATTTATCGCGTTACGGTACTCGTCTCATTAATTTTGTTGTAAGACGTTTTCTCTGTTTAAAATATTGGCCGACCTGTGTATAACATGATGAAGCACAGCATTTACTTCGTTCCATCTTGCGGTATCCCTGTCACAACTTGCCTATATGTCCGAATATGACTATGACAATGGCTAATTTTCGGGTTGGAACCCACGCCCCTATAATTGAAAAGGAAAATATCTTAAAATGTTAAAATTATATAATTCACGTTAAATCAAGGTGACTTGACACGCCCCCACTAGCCATACCGGTATTATCTATACATCATAGGTCTCCCCTAAACTAATCTGGTGGTAATACCCTATCAGCCTGCGGGCCTAGCCTGCCGTACTTATTAAGCCACGCCTCCTCGTTAGCGCTTTTAAAATTCGTTTGGGTTGTTACAAATACAGACTTCAAAATACGCACTTTTAATAAGGCGCAACAGCGCTAAGTTTACGTTTTCGCATTTTTCTATCACTGTTACTATTTTTTATGATACGTGCACTTTAAAACAATTTTTTATGACTTTATAGATTGGGCGACTCATGAAGATCCGGGTTATAATTGGTCTTTAGCAACCCATGCTGGTCGCAATAGGCGACTAACGGGATCCGGTCGTCAGGCTCGCTGACTTGGTTGATGCATGTCATCGTATCCCAATTGCGCAGATCGATGGTCACGATGTCAATCACTGGATTCTCTGGTCCAGACTCAATTGTTTAAAGACCGCCGTCACATAGCTGGAATATTGCTGAGTCTAGCGTTAAACAACAAACGAACAATAGACTGGACCCTTAACTAGCTTTATCAAGATTTTGCTTTGGAAATATTAGATCACTGTCACAAATTAGCCAAACTCTCGTTGAAATTCATCAGTATGGCGCTATTTGTTTGCGGCAGTATTTCCCGAGGGGCGTTGTATTAAACCGAAGTGAAAAAACGTCTGCATTTCAATAGGAACATTTATTTGTCGACAGCGCAGTCCATGTCGTATTTACACAAGACTCGACCAAAAGCCAATATTGACTTGATATCTCATTTAATTCACAGGACTGTACCTGCAAAGCTTCTTAAGGGACACTGAACTCAAATTATATGTGTCCCGCACATCCCGCCATGTTTAAACAAGACTCCGTCTAAAACTGAACGCTACTGTGATTATCTGTCACATTCTTCCCGTGTTTACTTCCGAACACTCGGCGCATATAAACGTCATACAGACATAGACAGGACCCAGTTTCGATATTGGTTATTGCTTCATGGCAAGTACAAGGTCGTATATGACTCGTATAAAAGACCCACGAAATGAGAGCAAATACTTATATTTGTGATGTGTTCGACACATACACGTATACATGTTCAAGTCAATGTGTGAAATCCTTTTGCTAAGGCAATTTATAAAACGAGTAAATATTTCAGTAATTTTACAAATTAAGTGAAAAATCAGTCCAATTATCTTATTATGATAACAAATTCCAAACATATGTATGTTGAATGTCAGCACACTGAAAATGATAGGATTAAAAGAAAAAGAATGTTTTTAAATCCTTTTGAATTTCTTAATACTTTGCAGCGAATCTCTCAAGTAAAGTTACAGATTTTGCAGTCAATTTGTAAAATGATTGAACTATTTAGGCATTTTGTAAACTGCCTTAGTGAATCCCGTTTTACGTGGACATAGATTGTAACATATGTATGTGATTGATATTATTTATAGATTTACGTTACAGATTGTTTGACAAATCGTATTGCATCAAACAAATGTGTGTATGTTTTTGAGTGTGTGTGTGTCGACAGATCCGTGATAACCGACCCGTGTTACCAGGTCTCGTGTCCAGTGCTGACAGATTTAACGAGACACTCTCGGTCGTAATTTATGTACA
The DNA here is from genome assembly GCF_023055435.1 of Haliotis rufescens. Taxonomy (NCBI): domain Eukaryota; kingdom Metazoa; phylum Mollusca; class Gastropoda; order Lepetellida; family Haliotidae; genus Haliotis; species Haliotis rufescens. The sequence goes on from NW_025963902.1 coordinate 1,082,297, forward strand.
CGAACTGTTTGAACAAACTAGTCCAGTGACACTAGCATACAGATAGCAGCGCCTGCCTGGACATACATGCTGGTAGTATGTTCATAGTGGAGAAAGGTATGCATGAATGTATTTGGACTTGTTTAATTCGAATCTTGAAGCCAGAATGAGACAAACCGGAAGTAGGTTTTCGTACAGTATACAATTTCTGACTATCTGATGCAGATATGGATGCTGTGTCAGGCATGGTGTCTTCCCAATGTGCCTACAGTATAATCATGAAATGATACGGTCTGATGCTCAGAAAGTGATGAATGAGTGAACATGACTGTTACCTGTTTCACCAGTGACAAATGATGAACTGGTCCATACTGAGACAACAAAACAGTGAAGGCACAATGGGAAACACTTGTGAAAGGAAATAAAACCATAAACATAATGAAAGTCACGGATATGTTTTATTTATGATATGACACAGAAGAAAAATATAACAATAGTTTTGGCAATAATTTCACATTCAATCAATTAAAAAGACAAATCATTGAAAGCTATTGTGCACACGCTGGCTGGCCGTCGGGGATGTAAACTACGGTTATAACGAACTCAAAGGGACTACTAATTTTAGTTCGTTATAACCGTAGTTCGTTTTAAGTATATATACAGCATAACTACAGCAAATAGTCGGGACCGAAAAGTAAGTTTGTTATATCCGTCAGTTCGTTATAAACGTGTTCGTTATAACCGTAGTTTACTGTACTCTGCTCGCTGAATTGTTGCCATGATGTGATACAGTGACTTGCCAGCATCTAGTTTTATACTTTTCAATGTGATGGGATTAAAAAAAGGAAGTGATATACACTGACACATTTTACTTAGAACTTAGATTGCACTGATCTTAAAAATACTTCGTGGATGTGATTGGTTCTTTATTACTAGTATTTTGTTGTTGTTGTTGTTGTTTATACAACATGAATAAGTCAAACAATAGTGGTTCAGTCCATTTACATAAATAGGGGTGAAACCAGTTCCCATTCTGCCTACATTATTTCCTACAGGCAAATTGGGATGTAAGCTTGGTTGGTTGGTTTGTTGTTTAACGCCGCACTCAGCAATATTCCAGCTACATGACGGCGGTGGGATGTTAGCAGAATGGGATGTAAGCAGAATGGGATGTAGGCAGAATGGGATGTAGGCAGAATGGGATGTAGGCAGAATGGGATGTAAGCAGAATGGGATGTAGGCAGAATGGGATGTAGGCAGAATGGGATGTAAGCAGAATGGGATGTAGGCAGAATGGGATGTAGGCAGAATGGGATGTAGGCAGAATGGGATGTAGGCAGAATGGAATGTAGGCAGAATGGGATGTAGGCAGAGTGGGATGTAGGCAGAATGGGATGTAGGCAGAATGGGATGTAGGCAGAATGGGATGTAAGCAGAATAGGATGTAGGCAGAATGGGATGTAGGCAGAATGGGATGTAGGCAGAATGGGATGTAAGCAGAATGGGATGTAGGCAGAATGGGATGTAGGCAGAATGGGATGTAGGCAGAATGGGATGTAGGCAGAATGGGATGTAGGCAGAATGGAATGTAAGCAGAATGGGATGTAGGCAGAATGGGATGTAGGCAGAATGGGATGTAGGCAGAATGAGATGTAAGCAGAATGGGATGTAGGCAGAATGGAATGTAGGCAGAATGGGATGTAGGCAGAATGGGATGTAGGCAGAATGGGATGTAGGCAGAATGGGATGTAGGCAGAATGGGATGTAAGCAGAATGGGATGTAAGCAGAATGGGATGTAGGCAGAGTGGGATGTAGGCAGAATGGGATGTAGGCAGAATGGGATGTAAGCAGAATGGGATGTAGGCAGAATGGGATGTAGGCAGAATTGGATGTAGGCAGAATTGGATGTAAGCAGAATGGGATGTAGGCAGAATGGGATGTAGGCAGAATGGGATGTAGGCAGAATGGGATGTAGGCAGAATGGGATGTAGGCAGAATGGGATGTAGGCAGAGTGGGATGTAGGCAGAATGGGATGTAGGCAGAATGGGATGTAGGCAGAATGGGATGTAAGCAGAATAGGATGTAGGCAGAATGGGATGTAGGCAGAATGGGATGTAGGCAGAATGGGATGTAAGCAGAATGGGATGTAGGCAGAATGGGATGTAGGCAGAATGGGATGTAGGCAGAATTGGATGTAGGCAGAATGGGATGTAGGCAGAATGGAATGTAAGCAGAATGGGATGTAGGCAGAATGGGATGTAGGCAGAATGGGATGTAGGCAGAATGAGATGTAAGCAGAATGGGATGTAGGCAGAATGGAATGTAGGCAGAATGGGATGTAGGCAGAATGGGATGTAGGCAGAATGGGATGTAGGCAGAATGGGATGTAGGCAGAATGGGATGTAAGCAGAATGGGATGTAAGCAGAATGGGATGTAGGCAGAGTGGGATGTAGGCAGAATGGGATGTAGGCAGAATGGGATGTAAGCAGAATGGGATGTAGGCAGAATGGAATGTAGGCAGAATTGGATGTAGGCAGAATTGGATGTAAGCAGAATGGGATGTAGGCAGAATGGGATGTAGGCAGAATGGGATGTAGGCAGAATGGGATGTAGGCAGAATGGGATGTAGGCAGAATGGAATGTAAGCAGAATGGGATGTAGGCAGAGTGGGATGTAGGCAGAATGGGATGTAGGCAGAATGGGATGTAAGCAGAATGGGATGTAGGCAGAATGGGATGTAGGCAGAATGGGATGTAGGCAGAATTGGATGTAGGCAGAATGGGATGTAGGCAGAATGGAATGTAAGCAGAATGGGATGTAGGCAGAATTGGATGTAGGCAGAATGGGATGTAAGCAGAATGGGATGTAAGCAGAATGGGATGTAGGCAGAATGGGATGTAGGCAGAATGGGATGTAGGCAGAATGGGATCTAGTTGAGAGACATCACTGTTGACAACGAGGCGTGATTTAATGTGCACCACTGATTGTTGACATTAGACTCAGCAATGGCTGCAATCTACCATCACTCGAACCTATTGTGTGTCTAGGTGGTCTTGACCTACCTTCAACATAAAACCTGCTTCAACTGGGATGGCCCTCGCTACCCCGCGCGTCGTAATTATTTATTGTCTCATAAATGTCTTCCCTCCTATCTAACCTTCCCCTACTCTGCTTTTGGGTTAGCGTGAGTGAGTTGGTTTTATGATCGATATAGATTGGGCGACCCATGAAGATCCGGGTTATAATAGGTTTTCAGCAGCCCACGTTTGTCGTATGAGGCGACTAACGGGATCCGGTCGTCAGGCTCGCTGACTTGGTTGATGCATGTCATCGTATCCCAATTGTGTAGATCGATGCTCATGATGTCAGTCACTGAATTGTCAGGTCCAGACTCGATTATTTAGAGACCGCCGTCATACAGCTAGAATATTGCTGGAGTGCGGCGTTCAACAGCAAACCTACTAACACAGGGTTCTTCATGTTTGTATTGTAATGTACAAGTGGCATACATTAAACATACAATATATATGTCCGATGAAACTATGAAACCATTCTAACTAAGTGAATGAGTTTAGTTTAACGGCAATTTCATCAGTATTCCAGTTATATCACGTCGTGTCTGCTTAATGTGGGAGGAAAGCCCGAAGTGATGCTGGTCTTTGACTTTTACCACTTCGGTGAAACCCACGAGCACGGGTATGGTGCTTTCAAACCTAGAAACATAAGCCGGGCGAACAGGCATTCGAACCCACGATCATAGGTTTCTGGCGTGCCCCAGGAATGCAACTCTGCACAGCGAATTGCGACGCCTTAGACGTCTTGGTCACCAGTGCCCCCTTCCGGGTTAGAATAGATCCAAACAACCTTTGCTTGTCAAAAGGTGATTTAATGGATCGGGTGGCCAGGCTCGGTGTGGATCGGGTGGCCAGGCTCGGTGTGGATCGGATGGCCAGGCTCGGTGTGGATCGAGTGGCCAGGCTCGGTGTGGATCGGATGGCCAGGCTTGGTGTGGATCAAGTGGCCAGGCTTGGTGTGGATCGGATGGCCAGGCTTGGTGTGGATCGGGTGGCCATCCTCGGTGTGGGTCGGATGGCCAGGCTCGGTGTGGATCGGGTGGCCAGGCTTGGTGTGTATCGGGTGGCCAAGCTCGGTGTGGATCGGATGGCCAGGCTCGGTGTGGATCGGGTGGCCAGGCTTGGTGTGGATCGGGTGGCCAAGCTCGGTGTGGATCGGGTGGCCAGGCTCGGTGTGGATCGGGTGGTCAGGCTCGGTGTGGATCGGATGGCCAGGCTCGGTGTGGATCGAGTGGCCAGGCTCGGTGTGGATCGGATGGCCAGGCTTGGTGTGGATCAAGTGGCCAGGCTTGGTGTGGATCGGATGGCCAGGCTTGGTGTGGATCGGGTGGCCATCCTCGGTGTGGGTCGGATGGCCAGGCTCGGTGTGGATCGGGTGGCCAGGCTTGGTGTGTATCGGGTGGCCAAGCTCGGTGTGGATCGGATGGCCAGGCTCGGTGTGGATCAGGTGGCCAGGCTTGGTGTGGATCGGGTGGCCAAGCTCGGTGTGGATCGGGTGGCCAGGCTCGATGTGGATCGGGTGGCCAGGCTCGATGTGGATCGGGTGGCCAGGCTCGGTGTGGATCGGGTGGCCAGGCTCGGTGTGGATCGGGTGGCCAGGCTCGGTGTGGATCGGGTGGCCAGGCTCGGTGTGGATCGGGTGGCCAGGCTCGGTGTGGATCGGATGGCCAGGCTCGGTGTGGATCGGATGGCCAGGCTCGGTGTGGATCGGGTGGCCAGGCTTGGTGTGGATCGGGTGGCCATCCTCGGTGTGTATCAGGTGGCCATCCTCGGTGTGTATCAGGTGGTCAGTCTATCTGCAGATTAGATACCTCTTATTTCAATTTGGAATCGAGCTCTTCATCCTTTCTTCCATGACCAAGAACTCTTTTAAACGATGCTCTCCTGGCCACATGGGCCAACAGGCCAGCTATCAGAACGTGACGAAAAGTGAGTGAGTGAGTGAGTATGGTTTTAGTAATATTCCAGCAATATCACGACGGGGGACACCAGCAATGGGCTTCACACATTGTACCCATGTGGGGAATCGAACCCGGGTCTTTGGCGTGACGAGCGAACGCTTTAACCAATAGGCTACCCAATCGCCCCCGAGTAACCTAACCTTGAAATAATGCGAAAATAATCGCAATTTTGAGAAAATAATCCAAATAAGGAGAAAATCGAAGCAACGAGAAATTTCGAGCTTTTTTAAATATACTTGAAATAACGAGAAAATGTTCGAAGGAACGAGAAAATGCTCGTTATTTCGCGAAAATAATTGAGATCACGAGAAATAATCAAAATAATGAAAATAAACTCGAAATAATCGAAGCTACGAGAAATAATTTTTGAAATTTCGAGTTTTTGAAGTAATCATGAAACAACGAGAAAATCGAAGCAATGAGTAAATATGCGTTCCTTGGAGGAAACTTGCTTTCTGTCGAATGACCCGTGGCTGCTTCTAGGCCAATGCATATGTCGGAATTCGGATTATATAATAATACAAATGGTTATTAGGTACTGTAACAACAATTACTGATATCATGAATTAAAAACAACTAATATCAGTTGAAATAATGATTTCATGATTGAATTCCAGACATGAAGATGTGATTTATAGATACAATGAATTAAAGAAACAATCGATGATTTAAGTAATGTTATTCATCAGTAATCTAAGTCATGACGTCAGTAATAATATTCATGATGTCAATATTTGTTATTCTTTGATGATTTAGGAAATGGAAAACAAATATAATAAATGCATTTTATGGTATAATTAATACAATTTGGAAACAAGAGCGTACCATAATGATTCCGTGGTTTGGTCATTAAAACCTTTGCATGTGTTTGTGACCCGTGTTTATGGCAGGATACGCTAAGTTTTTTTCGCGAACACCCTGTTGAGGATTTCATCCCACATCAGCCCGAAACGCCGTGATATAACTGAAGTACTATTCAACATGAATTGCGCGTTACTGCAACCGTCAAAATTATGTTGTGGTTTGTTGTTTAACGCCGCACTCAGCAATATTACAGCTATATGACGGCGGTCTGTAAATAATCGAGTCTGGACCTGACAATCCAGTGATAGACATCATGAGCATCGACCTACACAACTGGGATACGATGACATGCGAACGAAGTCAGCTAGCCTGACCACCCGATCCCGTTGGTCGCCTCTAACGACAAGGATGGGTTGCTAAAGATATATTCTAACCCGGATCTTCATGGGTTGTCAAAATTATATGTCGTGATGTAATGTAATATGTACAAGAAATCGAATTCAATTATGCAGTTGAATTGATTAGAATATACTAGCGGTGGTGTGTATTTTATCAAGGCCCCCAAACCGTATTTTGTAACACATATTATTACAGGTCAAATACATGCAGACCGCCTCCGTGGTCTAATGGTAGAGGGTCCGCCCGGAGAGCGGATGGTTGGGGGTTAGATCCCCGACTGCGTCATACCAAAAGACGTTAAACGATGGTACTTGTTGTTACCCTGTCTGGCGCTCAGCATTAAGGGGCTAAAAGAAGTATACTGTGTCTGGGTGGGGTATTCATGTGAAACTGCGGCATGGTATCTCAGTGAGCTAGCACTATAAATCGGCATCAGTCCGGACTAGTACAAGCAGCCACACACAAATACACATGCATGCACGTCGCGAGATAAGTGCAATAATCTTGGACGTGATTTAAACCCCATTTCACCACACCTCATACCCATGCATGGTGTCATGAACTTAATTACTACTACAGTAAACTACGGTTATAACAAACTCAAAGGGACCTCTAACTTTAGTTTGTTATAACCGTAGTTCGTTATAAGCATATATACAGCACAACTATTGCAAATAGTCGGGACAAAAAAATCAGTTCCTTATATCCGTCAGTTTGTTATAAGCGTGTTCGTTATAAACGTACTTTACTGTATATCCTCCTGTGGTGGGAATTGGCTGAGACCTGAGCAGATATTGTAAAGCTGAAGTATCCAGAGCACGTTCCATTTGTAGACCCTGCTCTCGTTGTTATTCGAGACCATGCCACATGGTGACATCTGTTAATAAGCGTCCATCATATGACGAGCAGACTACGCATTTATAATACGACATTAACATAAATAAATCTACCCATGTTTTAATTATAAAATTTTCCAGATAACAAACTGCGCTTAAGCTATTTACATTTATGAAATGTTAATGTATTTTAACATGTATCGTCCTTATTTCGAGCTGTTATTTTGGTGTGTATTTTCCATCACATCTGCAATGTATTTATAAGCAATGATCAGACATATTCCAGCATATAATAAACAGATCTTCCATTTTGGTGCAAATGTTGATTAGCTTATTACTCTGAAAAATCCCTTTTGGAGGGATATATTGAATATTTGGGGTAATTACTACAGAACACATAAAGTTAACAAACAAAGTTTTGAGGAAATTTTATCCGTCACCAGTTTAGAAATTATTTCATTTTAATAAGGGTATTCATAGTTTAAAAGATTTATGTAGCATCAACAGATGTTTAACATTTGAAGAATAACAAGACAAATTTCAAATTAAAGATACTTTACTTGACTACAACAGAGTAATCTTAAATAAATGCTAAAATCAAAGCATTTTATTGAATAATGTTTCACTAATAGTAAAATGTGTACCAACCATGTTAAACTAATACATTTCCAAGGGAATGATTGAAAATGAAGTTAATGGATGATGACATATTCCATTTTGCTTTCCTTTCTTCTTATAAATATTGAAAGATGTATTTTAAATAGACCAGAACTGGGATAAAATCATTGAGAATAATAAGTGTCGCATGCAACTACGTTTTTTAATCGACAAACAGTTATTTAGAACAAAATCACCCGCACTTCTAGTGTTTTTTACTTTAACTCCCTTTGCAAAGTGCGCTCATGCCAGTGCTACTGATCGATGTCCGCCATCGTCGCTAAATATAGCAGCGTATAAAAAGTGGTAACGCGGAACTAAAACGGAATGCAATTCCTTCTTTTTAATCAGATCGCCAACGAATAAGTGCAAATTCCTATAAAAATGGTCGTGTTACTTATTATCTGTAATTACTACCCATTGCCATGTTTAACTTCTAACCATGATAACACTAAAAATGTACATGTATTATTTGATAGTCTATTATCTAGTTCGTGAGGTCGTGACATGTTTTTAATAATACAATAAATCTTCTCATAAATAGCGCCTGATGAAATGTGTCACACAGTCGCTGTTTTGTAGGCTCCACCTAGCGGTGGTCTTAGAGACCTGTCTGGAAGTTCGACGCTCTGGCGCAGACGGGGTAGTGTCATCTTCTCGAGGCAAGGGAGTTAACTGACTGACTTAAGTCCAGTTGCCCAACAAGCCTGGAATTCCTTGGCTTGATCGTAGCGCCACCAGTGTCTATTACGAGTTACAGTCAAGTCTCGTTAATCCGACACTCGTTAATCCGACACTCGGCTTTATCCGACCACAAATGATGGGAACCGATTGATTCAGCGCTATTTAGTCCCGTTAATCCGACATTCTCGCACTCCGACTCCGACACACCTAATTTGCAACGAATTACCGAAATCACTCATTAATCAGTCTCGTTAATCCGACACAGTGGTCAGCGTACTCCGTGGTCATCTGCCCGCGAGTACACAACCCCGTGTTTTGACACGCACCGGCTGCAGAGATTAACTTTAACAATTAACACTAGATGCCGGGATCATAAAGAATTTCAAGCTTTATTAATGCTGAAGAACCACCAGCCCTAGACGTCAAGCGAACAGGGGACTTTGAGAAATGTGCCTTCAAAATGTGAGAAACAGAAAACACTGACATACTATTTTAAGTAGATGAAGCAAGTTGTTAAGACAGTAGCACTTGCATTTACACGAGGAAACACACGGTTATTATCTATCGTGAAGATGTCCGATTTTCGATCACAAATCACTTAATTTCGTTAATCCGACATACTCGTTAATCCGACACAATCATGTGCAACCAACGATGTCGGATTAACGAGACTTGACTGTATGTCCCTTTTACGCCTCTCCTATATGGACCAATCAGATTCCACTTGTCGTATCTCTTGCATTTGCTTCAAACAAAATGGCGGTGCTCTGTCAGGATGATCTGATCGATAATCAAAATCTGTGTTGTGATAAAATGGGTCTTATATCGCGAAATGTATCAAATCACGTGAGCACCTTGATTAAAAACATGAAATACCTGTTGACAACGAGTTGGCGGTGCACATGCTTTGCAAATCTTGCAATCGACCGAAATCTGTACGACAGATTACGAACCGGATTTCGATTTCGTTGCGCGATTCTGATTGGACTATGCATAGACTCCTTAGTCCAGCCAAAATGTAACTCTATAATACCAGCCTAGTTGGGGAAGGGTTGAAACTGGACTTTTATAGTCAGTTAGCTCTCTCTCTTCGGGAAGATAGGGGTAGAGTGGGAATCTCGTCGAGAGGGGTAGTGACTGGAATGGGTATCTCTGACCTCAGCTCGGAGCTCTGCAAATAAAATATAAGATTCAAAAACATTTGATTTATCTGCAATAATTCTATACATTGCTGATGTATTAAACGTTTTAATTTATCGACAGAACTACCGTTGATGTTACATATATTAAGGGAAATTGCCTTGAATGATTCTGAATAACTGCGGACTTTCAACTGGGCCAGGAACTCGTCTGCTTGCAGTCCGACGTCGTCCCTGAGGCGGGAAAGGATGTTTCTGTAGGTGCTGAGGACGTCGACGACCGTCTTGATTGTTGAAGCACAACCTGCCTTGCAACATTTCCAATGGACGCGACCTCCTTTCGTACTCGTCGCGCTATACGCATATCCAGGATGTATAACATGTCGTCTGCCTCCACGTGAATTTGGAATGCTGCTGTGGGAGTGAAGCATTGCCCATTAATACAGACTACAGACGGCAAATCGGTGTATCCGCTCTATTAATCGCTTACAATTACACAAGGCGCCCGGCAAAGTGACATAAGACGATTATAACATGCCTCATTAGCCCCTTCATATCAGTAAGTCAGTGTTCCTATAGATTTAAGCAGTCAATCAGTCAAGCATTGTTCGTGGTATTATTAAAACAGTCCGTTTTTAACTACGGGAACATTGGTTCGAGAAGGGATGTGGGTAGAGTTGGATACTGACCCCTGTGCTGTTTTCTGATACTCCCCAGCTAGATAGGTAGGTTTGTTTGTTGTTTAACACCAAAAGTAGGATCCCATTTCGTTTAATACCGCAATCAGTCAGATTCATGTTAATAGTCGTGTCCAGAGCAGGCAAATCATATTATTATGGTTATATTATATTATGCCATCAGTCAAGTCAGCCAGCTTGACCACCCGGTTTAATTATGTTGCCGGAGATCTATCTAACCCGGGTCCTAACGTGGTGTACATGAAGGCAAATGACTATTATACTTCTCGATTGTAGAAAGTTTCTCAGATAAATAACTTTTCTTATTCACGAGTGTTTTTGGTTTAAAGCTGCTTTTGAACTGTAGTTAATAGTTTCTTCCCCAGCGTGTCGTCTTAAAACGCCCCGGGTATGTGGGGGTGGTGGTCCTAGACGTGTATCGTGTTTGAAAACATCACAAGAAAAGGTGTGGAGGTGACAAACCAAGGATCATCATCGGGGCGAATCTTGGATTCGAACCGACAATCATAGGATCCTAGTACGCACATGAGACGCATCTCTGCACTATAATGAATCCGACCGTGCCCGCTTCAAACAGTCTCATTTGCGAGATAAACGCATTGTGCACTTGTCCCCCATACAGGCACTCCATATCAATAATATTTCTCAATCATAAGAACACAGAACGCCACGAGATGATATGAATACCCATTGGTGACATACGTGTACTCACAATCATTGATATTTGACGGGAAACGTTACATTTGTACCCTTCTCTTAACCCCTTAATAGAAACTGTCTCGGGGACTGATAATATTACCTATGAATTTCTAGCTAAATGTTTCTGTCAAGTGGCCTCATTTGTATGTTTCCGGGATCGGGATAGTTAATTACATTTATCGGTGTGGTTTGTCGCATTGATAGTACTATCCATTATATGAACACACTGTTGTTTCTTGCAGCCATGTTCAAAATGACCGCTGGAAGACATCGGTCGAAGCTGAAGTCGTGTATCTACTGCTTTGCTATCATCCTCATCGCCAACGTCGTCTTGCTGTCGTCGCTGTCACATCTACTCATGCCGACATCGGAGATGTGGTTACCAAAAATTCGTAAGAACGCTACACGGAAACACGGGACCTTTGTGCAGACATTCCCCAATAAAAGAACCAACTTGAACAGAACATTACAAATCTTGCTCTGGACGCCATGGTTTGGTGATGCATCCTGGGTAACAAATTTCGAGTCGGCATTTTCGCCCTGCCCTGTGTCTGACTGTGTGTTGACCAGCGATAAGTTGGCCATAGCTGACAGTCACGCTGTCGTGTTTCATGCGATGGATTTACTGAATTATTTCTTAGGATATCCCATGCCTGAATATCGCAGAAACGACCAAGTGTGGGTTTTACATAATCTCGAACCACCCCCTAACATCGCGAAGGACTTCCGGTCGTACGGAGGAGTGTTCAACTGGACGTCATCGTACAGGACAGACAGTGACATACGGCTGCCTTATTTCAGCATAGAGAAGCTGCCCCAGAAAACAAGCAATGTCAAGGACATTGCAGCCACGAAGACAGCGGGGGTCTTCTGGGTTGCCAGTAACTGCGGCGACCAAGCGAGACGACAGATGGTGGTGAGAGAATTACAAAAACACATCCAAGTAGATACGTATGGGAAATGTGGTGATTATGAATTGACAAACATGGATGACATTAAGCATTATAAATTTTATATGGCTTTAGAAAACTCGTATTGCCGCGACTACATCACTGAAAAGTTTGCAACTCCGCTGAACCACCAGCAGATCCCAATTGTGGCTGGCGGCGGGGATTACCGTAAGGTGGCGCCACCACACTCCTACATTGACATCAGTGATTTCAACACCATTCAGGAGCTGGCAGAATACCTCAAGTATCTGGACAAAAACGACACTGCGTATAACAGTTACTTTGACTGGACCCGAGAATATCGCCTGGGCGGCGGTAATCACGTTGGGAATTATTTTTGTAAGTTGTGTGAAGCTCTCCATGACGGGACCCGCCCTCATCAGACCTACACCGACATACAAGGATTCATACAGGATGACACGTGCCAAACATGGACGGTAGGTGTTCTATATTGATCGTTGGTGTTCCATTGTGTCTTCTATATCAATAGTAGGTGTTCTACTTAGACTATATGTGTTCAACATGGATAGTAGGTGTTCTATATGGACGGTTGGTGTTCTGTGTAGAGCGTTGGTGTTCCACATAGTCGATATGTGTTCTATATGTATAGTAGATGTACTACACGGACGGTGGGTGTTCTATATTGATCGTTGGTGTTCTATTGTGTCTTCTATATGGATAGTAGGTGTTCTATCTGGGCAAGAGGTGTTATCTATGGATACTATATGGCCTGTTCTACAAAGACGATGTGTGTGTCTATATGGAAAGTTGGTGTTCTACATGGACGATAGGTGTTCTATATAGACCGTTGGTGTTCTACATAGACTATGTGTTCTGTATGGAAAGTAAGTGTTCTGCAAGGACGGTAGGCGTTCTATATAGACCGTTGGTGTTCCACAAAGCCGATACGTGTTCTGTATGGAAAGCAGGAGTTCTACATGGACGGTAGGCATTCTATATCGACCGTTGGTGTTCTACGAAGACCATATTTGTTCTATATGGGTAGTAGGTGTTCTACACAATGATAAGTGTTCGACATCGATGGTAGGTGGTCTACATTGAAGGTAGGTGTTCTAAAGCGGCGTAAAACCATACTTACTCACTCGCTCACTCACTCACATAACGGTACACTGTGAAAAACGTCAACTGAATTTTATTCACTTAATTAGTCACAGCGACCAGAAGGTGAGTAAATAACGAAGTCACTATCCTGCCCGGTAAAGAGGTAAAGAGGTTGCAGGACGGTAGATGTTCTACACGGACGGTAGGTGTTCTACAAGTACGGTAGGTGTTCTACAAGGACGGTACAAGTTCTACAAGGACGGTACATGTTCTACACGGACGGTACATGTTCTACAAGGACGGTAGGTGTTCTACAAAGGCGGTAGGTGATATAAATGGACGGATGCATTCTGCATGGATTAAAGGTAATTGACGTAAAACTCAGATCTAGATTGTTGATTATCAGCCATCATCTACTGACCATGTAGGCCTTGAGTTTTGTTAGAGCGCCACCCTCGAGAACAAGTACATACAATTACAAGTTGCACGACAGTCGGTTGCTGTATTGTGTGGTGTCCTCCACAGTCTTAGAACCTTGTGGTACCGGCTTAACTCGTATAAATCATACGTGGTGCTTCTTATTTGGAGACTACATAAAATCTGTTAACCTCTACAGTCAGATTCTTAAGTTTCAAAGATATTCCCTCATTGTTTAGCTTTGCGATTAGATTTAATACCTTTGTATTGAAAGCCAGTCGTCACAACGTCATGACGTCACGGTTTCGAATTTTGGATTCGTCCGTTTGTTTGTTATGTCACGTGGTCTCACCCGAGTCAGCTGACACGTTGTCATATAACTGAAATACATTTCCCAGCGGCGTCAACCCACTCACCCATTAGCAACGCTAGTATGGTTTTACGCCACTTTGAGCAATATTCAGGGCGGGGGACACCAGAAATGCACCATGTGGGGAATCGAACCCGGGTCTTCTGCGTGATTAGCGAACGCATTAACCACTGGACTACATGTTCTAGAGAGTAATGTAACATGTCCCCCATAGTTATGTTTGAATCTTCTCACTCATTCACAAAATACTACTTCAACCTTTCTAATGCAAGCTCGTGATCCTTTGCACGCTAGACAGGAATTTTACGCTTGCTTGCTTGTCAAATATGGTGTTGGTCCTTCGGTTTTCGCACATTGACATGTTATTCTTCCTCAGCTTGCAGGGTATGCCTCCAGAATGGTGCAGGGATATGCCATTAGACTCGGTCTGGTATGAAGGCAGGGTCATCAGCCGGGGAACCTCGACACATCTTTATCTGACACTCGGATTTGGTCGGGAGAGTTCGTCATGAGATTCACCACTTCCGGTAAACATGAAGTGAGGTGCCCAAAGTGGAACGACTCGAAAGTTATAAAAATATGGGGGATTGTCGCTGTTTCGAAACAGTGAGGAAGTGCAACTGGAGCGTGTAACTCAATACTGAAGTATCAACGCGTCGGAGTCTACCAGTGGACGTTATTCGTCCATTTCCGCACATTCATGAAAACTCGTGTCCACTTCGGAACAAGAGAACTCGTCACCCAGCGTGTGACTTCCCGAAAAGATTACGGAAACATACAAGTGCTGACGATTGATCAATCTACCAATTGCGTATAAGAGACTTTTGTATAGGGGCTTTACTGTGACTTAGGAACTTAACATGTGATATTCTGGGATTATGTTTGAGGACTAGATATGTTTTCAGCTACTGGTGCAAAACAAGATGTTTTATTGATTAAAACTAGGAACCTAGATATATTTTTAGTTTAAAAAAAAAAAAACATTGCAAAAATACAATTTGTTTTCCAAAAGTATCAAACGTACATTTTTTATATTATTATTTTACTTTAAAACCCCGACCCCCATCCCAAGAATATCAAATGGTACGTCCCTCACAAGGTTGAATCAGTATTCCCCAATACCAAAAATGCTTGTAAACAACTGCTGTGCCGTGAAGAGAATATTCGTGTAAAAGGTAGCAGCCATGATCAAAGCATATTGCCAAATATCACGTTACGTACATTGAAATGGAACCAGCCGATACAATAAGGTGGGCTCGGGAGGTTCCAAGTATTGACATATGTGCCTTATTAGCACTCTCTGCCAAACAAGGGAAAGGGGAAAGCCGGCTGTTACCTACACGATCAACAAATCAGTTTGTCTTGATATCGTTTCACTGAGCTGTTTCAAATATTTTCAGTGGCGCGCTTCTAGCACTGATATGTTAAGTCCACGGTCGTATATGACTCGTATAAAAGACCCACGAAATGAGAACAAATACTTTTATTTGTGATGTGTTCGACACATACACACATACATGTTCCAGTCAATGTGTAAGTCATCTTTTTACTCAGGCAATTTATAAAACGAGTAAATATTTCAGTAATTTTACAAATTAAGTGAAAAATCAGTCCAATTATCTTATTATGATAACAAATTCCAAACATATTTATGTTGAATGTCAGCACACTGAAAATGATAGGATTAAAAGAAAAAGAATGTTTTTAAATCCTTTTGAATTTTATAATACTTTGCAGTGAATCTCTCAAGTAAAGTTACAGATTTTGCAGTCAATTTGTAAAATGATTGAACTATTTAGGCATTTTGTAAACTGCCTTCGTGAATCCCGTTTTACTGGGACTGATTTTACACATAGGTTGTAACATATATATGTGATTAATATTATTTATATTTTTACGTTACAGATTGTTTGACAAATCGTATTGCATCAAACACATGTTATTCATTTTAAATGATAAATAAAGCCTTAAAACTAATTTTACCTTTATAGATTCACTGCCTGTGTATCAGTGTGTGTGTGTGTGTGTGTGTGTGTGTGTGTGTGTGTTTGTGTGTGTGTGTGTGTGTATATATATATATATATATATATATATATATATAGAGAGAGAGAGAGAGAGAGAGAGAGAGAGAGAGAGAGAGAGAGAGAGAGAGAGAGGAGGGAGGGAGGATATTTCCCCCGTCACGAGATGAGAGAAACATAATACTTCACGAGACACATGGACTATCCTATTTATTATTTACTTCTTGTGTAGTTGTCTACCGGAAAATTAAATTAAAGCGAGAGAAGCGGTGCAGTCACCAGACCGTGACTAGACTGGTTTGACGACCCGGTGACACAGGATACGACAAACTGCGTGCGAGTACTACGAAGACGGTGATAGACAGCAGAAAGACGGTTGGTTGAAAAGTATAGTTGACAATTAATACTTCATTATCTATTTCCGGTCAAGGTGTACTTTTCCGATTGGAAATTGTGATTATATTAACGATAGTCAAAATGGTGATTGCTATCATCATTAAACCAAACAGAGTACAGCGTCCTCGTTCTGAAAGGGTTACATACGAAAGCACCTTCTAGGTTCATTAGCAGAATGACGTTAACCTGAGATCTCTCCAGCACACCTTGCCCACTCTTTCCATCAGGTGGGGGTACAATGCAATACAATGGAACACCACTTATCTGGACCCCACATAACCGAAAACCTCGCCTATCAAACAATATTCATATGAAATGAAATAAATACTGCATAAAATGCTTCATTTATCCGGACAGTGAGTTTCAATGACCATCAGTGCAAACTACACACTATTGTGTCACACTTACCGAACCGCGACCACGCTTGACGATGTCTGTTTTGCAATTCATCAACCGGTTGCTAACAACAAAAGGGGAGGGTATCATGTGTCCACTGTGTTAATTAGTTACATGAATAATAATAATAATAATAATAATAATAATAATAATAATAATAATAATAATAATAACATTCCATTAAAGTGTAACGTGATATATCGGAATGTAGGCATGTGGTGTTGCCATTGTGCTTAACGGACGACTACGCCCCTATGCTAGAGTAACGCCTCACCCACAGAACAACTGATTCATAATTGTCAAAAAGAGGGTTAATAGCGTGCCCACTCATGATGTTGAGAAAAACAGCGCCTCTCTAATTAATTCATTTCAGCCTACTCTCATTCTCAATCACGTGTACACGCTCGCAATTTACAACACTCATTTCACCCCAACCCTGTACCACTGGTTTCCACAAACACAAACGCTGCATAAAGAGCATTTCAATCTCAAAAGGTTCATTAGTGCACAATACATTTCTAGATTACATTTTCCACACATGAATGAGTTCAAAACACAGCTTTCATCTCACGAATACGGCTATAAATAATGTTTACGTATTCCAGGTTGTCGCAACCTCTCCCTGACAACTGTATACGGAACAAGTGTATTATCTAAACTAGGCTTCATACACACGGTTGGCAACACAGGGTACAAACGATACAAACAACAGACCGAATGTAATGCGCACAAACACGCGAATATATTTTAAGGCGCTTCAGTACATTCACTCAACAAATGACAGACCAGTATCCGAGACACGCTTTGTGTCATTGGTCTAAAGTGTATAATGCTTCAAGAATATTTCTTTGTTCCTGAAACGAAGGATTAAGACATTTAATGGATTACAAGTGTTTTTCATCTGAAATATTTTAAACGACAGCATTCAAAGCGAAAGGACAGCAAAGTAATAATTGCAATGTGTATGATATTAAATTTGTTTCATACGGGGAAGGAAAGGTAACTTTTGTGCAGTATTTCAGGAGTGATTGATGAAAACTGTCCGTATGCAACTGTTTCCGCCTAGAAGTGTGTTTAAGCATGCCTTAGTCTACTGTATACGTGAGTATCCTTGTAGAAGTGTTTAAGCATGCCTTAGTCTACTGTATACGTGAGTATCCGCGTAGAAGTGTTTAAGCATGCCTTAGTCTGCTGTATACGTGAGTATCCGTGTAGAAGTGTTTAAGCATGCCTTAGTCTGCTGTATACGTGAGTGGGTATCCCTGTAGAAGTGTTTAAGCATGCCTTAGTCTGCTGTATACGTGAGTATCCGCGTAGAAGTGTTTAAGCATGCCTTAGTCTGCTGTATACGTGAGTATCCTTGTAGAAGTGTTTAAGCATGCCTTAGTCTACTGTATACGTGAGTGAGTATCCATGTAGAAGTGTTTAAGCATGCCTTACTCTACTGTATACGTGAGTGGGTATCCTTGTAGAAGTGTTTAAGCATGCCTTAGTCTACTGTATACGTGAGTGAGTATCCTTGTAGAAGTGTTTAAGCATGCCTTAGTCTACTGTATACGTGAGTGAGTATCCATGTAGAAGTGTTTAAGCATGCCTTACTCTACTGTATACGTGAGTGAGAATCCCTGTAGAAGTGTTTAAGCATGCCTTAGTCTACTGTATACGTGAGTGAGTATCCTTGTAGAAGTGTTTAAGCATGCCTTAGTCTACTGTATACGTGAGTGAGTATCCATGTAGAAGTGTTTAAGCATGCCTTAGTCTACTGTATACGTGAGTGGGTATCCTTGTAGAAGTGTTTAAGCATGCCTTAGTCTACTGTATACGTGAGTGAGTATCCTTGTAGAAGTGTTTAAGCATGCCTTAGTCTACTGTATACGTGAGTGGGTATCCTTGTAGAAGTGTTTAAGCATGCCTTAGTCTACTGTATACGTGAGTGAGTATCCATGTAGAAGTGTTTAAGCATGCCTTACTCTACTGTATACGTGAGTGAGAATCCTTGTAGAAGTGTTTAAGCATGCCTTAGTCTACTGTTTACGTGAGTGAGTATCCTTGTAGAAGTGTTTAAGCATGCCTTACTCTACTGTATACGTGAGTGAGTATCCTTGTAGAAGTGTTTAAGCATGCCTTAGTCTACTGTATACGTGAGTGAGTATCCATGTAGAAGTGTTTAAGCATGCCTTAGTCTACTGTATACGTGAGTGGGTATCCAAGGAGAAGTGTTTAAGCATGCCTTAGTCTACTGTATACGTGAGTGAGTATCCTTGTAGAAGTGTTTAAGCATGCCTTAGTCTGCTGTATACGTGAGTATCCGCGTAGAAGTGTTTAAGCATGCCTTAGTCTACTGTATACGTGAGTGGGTATCCTTGTAGAAGTGTTTAAGCATGCCTTAGTCTACTGTATACGTGAGTGAGTATCCATGTAGAAGTGTTTAAGCATGCCTTAGTCTACTGTATACGTGAGTGAGAATCCTTGTAGAAGTGTTTAAGCATGCCTTAGTCTACTGTTTACGTGAGTGAGTATCCTTGTAGAAGTGTTTAAGCATGCCTTAGTCTACTGTATACGTGAGTGAGTATCCTTGTAGAAGTGTTTAAGCATGCCTTAGTCTACTGTATACGTGAGTGAGTATCCATGTAGAAGTGTTTAAGCATGCCTTAGTCTACTGTATACGTGAGTGGGTATCCAAGGAGAAGTGTTTAAGCATGCCTTAGTCTACTGTATACGTGAGTGAGTATCCTTGTAGAAGTGTTTAAGCATGCCTTAGTCTGCTGTATACGTGAGTATCCGCGTAGAAGTGTTTAAGCATGCCTTAGTCTACTGTATACGTGAGTGAGAATCCTTGTAGAAGTGTTTAAGCATGGCTTAGTCTACTGTATACGTGAGTGAGTATCCATGTATAAGTGTTTAAGCATGCCTTACTCTACTGTATACGTGAGTGAGTATCCTTGTAGAAGTGTTTAAGCATGCCTTAGTCTACTGTATACGTGAGTGAGTATCCTTGTAGAAGTGTTTAAGCATGCCTTAGTCTACTGTATACGTGAGTGAGTATCCATGTAGAAGTGTTTAAGCATGCCTTAGTCTACTGTATACGTGAGTGGGTATCCAAGGAGAAGTGTTTAAGCATGCCTTACTCTACTGTATACGTGAGTGAGAATCCTTGTAGAAGTGTTTAAGCATGCCTTACTCTACTGTATACGTGAGTGAGTATCCCTGTAGAAGTGTTTAAGCATGCCTTAGTCTACTGTATACGTGAGTGAGTATCCATGTAGAAGTGTTTAAGCATGCCTTAGTCTACTGTATACGTGAGTGGGTATCCAAGGAGAAGTGTTTAAGCATGCCTTAGTCTACTGTATACGTGAGTGGGTATCCTTGTAGAAGTGTTTAAGCATGCCTTACTCTACTGTATACGTGAGTGAGTAACCTTGTAGAAGTGTTTAAGCATGGCTTAGTCTACTGTATACGTGAGTGAGTATCCACGTAGAAGTATTTAAGCATGCCTTAGTCTACTGTATACGTGAGTGAGTATCCATGTAGAAGTGTTTAAGCATGCCTTAGTCTACTGTATACGTGAGTGGGTATCCAAGGAGAAGTGTTTAAGCATGCCTTAGTCTACTGTTTACGTGAAAGAGTATCCTTGTAGAAGTGTTTAAGCATGCCTTACTCTACTGTATACGTGAGTGAGTATCCCTGTAGAAGTGTTTAAGCATGCCTTAGTCTACTGTATACGTGAGTGAGTATCCATGTAGAAGTGTTTAAGCATGCCTTAGTCTACTGTATACGTGAGTGGGTATCCAAGGAGAAGTGTTTAAGCATGCCTTAGTCTACTGTATACGTGAGTGGGTATCCTTGTAGAAGTGTTTAAGCATGCCTTACTCTACTGTATACGTGAGTGGGTATCCTTGTAGAAGTGTTTAAGCATGCCTTACTCTACTGTATACGTGAGTGAGAATCCTTGTAGAAGTGTTTAAGCATGCCTTAGTCTACTGTATACGTGAGTGAGTATCCTTGTAGAAGTGTTTAAGCATGCCTTAGTCTACTGTATACGTGAGTGAGTAACCTTGTAGAAGTGTTTAAGCATGCCTTAGTCTACTGCATACGTGAGTGAGTATCCACGTAGAAGTATTTAAGCATGCCTTAGTCTACTGTATACGTGAGTGAGTATCCATGTAGAAGTGTTTAAGCATGCCTTACTCTACTGTATACGTGAGTGAGTATCCTTGTAGAAGTGTTTAAGCATGCCTTACAGTACTGTATACGTGAGTGAGTATCCATGTAGAATTGTTTAAGCATGCCTAAGTCTACTGTATACATGAGTGAGAATCCTTGTAGAAGTGTTTAAGCATGCCTTAGTCTACTGTATACGTGAGTGAGTATCCTTGTAGAAGTGTTTAAGCATGCCTTACTCTACTGTATACGTGAGTGAGTAACCTTGTAGAAGTGTTTAAGCATGGCTTAGTCTACTGTATACGTGAGTGAGTATCCACGTAGAAGTATTTAAGCATGCCTTAGTCTACTGTATACGTGAGTGAGTATCCATGTATAAGTGTTTAAGCATGCCTTACTCTACTGTATACGTGAGTGAGTATCCTTGTAGAAGTGTTTAAGCATGCCTTACTCTACTGTATACGTGAGTGAGTATCCATGTAGAAGTGTTTAAGCATGCCTTAGTCTACTGTATACGTGAGTGAGAATCCTTGTAGAAGTGTTTAAGCATGCCTTAGTCTACTGTATACGTGAGTGAGTATCCTTGTAGAAGTGTTTAAGCATGCCTTACTCTACTGTATACGTGAGTGAGAATCTTGTAGAAGTGTTTAAGCATGGCTTAGTCTACTGTATACGTGAGTGAGTATCCACGTAGACGTATTTAAGCATGCCTTAGTCTACTGTATACGTGAGTGAGTATCCTTGTAGAAGTGTTTAAGCATGCCTTACTCTACTGTATACGTGAGTGAGTATCCTTGTAGAAGTGTTTAAGCATGCCTTACTCTACTGTATACGTGAGTGAGTATCCATGTAGAAGTGTTAAAGCATGCCTTAGTCTACTGTATACGTGTGTGAGAATCCTTGTAGAAGTGTTTAAGCATGCCTTAGTCTACTGTATACGTGAGTGAGTATCCTTGTAGAAGTGTTAAAGCATGCCTTACTCTACTGTATACGTGAGTGAGCATACTTGTAGAAGTGTTTAAGCATGCCTTAGTCTACTGTATACGTGAGTGAGTATCCATGTAGAAGTGTTTAAGCATGCCTTAGTCTACTGTATACGTGAGTGGGTATCCAAGGAGAAGTGTTTAAGCATGCCTTAGTCTACTGTATACGTGAGTGAGTATCCTTGTAGAAGTGTTTAAGCATGCCTTAGTCTGCTGTATACGTGAGTATCCTTGTAGAAGTGTTTAAGCATGCCTTAGTCTACTGTATACGTGAGTGAGAATCCTTGTAGAAGTGTTTAAGCATGGCTTAGTCTACTGTATACGTGAATGAGTATCCATGTAGAAGTGTTTAAGCATGCCTTACTCTACTGTATACGTGAGTGAGTATCCTTGTAGAAGTGTTTAAGCATGCCTTAGTCTACTGTATACGTGAGTGAGTATCCTTGTAGAAGTGTTTAAGCATGCCTTAGTCTACTGTATACGTGAGTGAGTATCCATGTAGAAGTGTTTAAGCATGCCTTAGTCTACTGTATACGTGAGTGGGTATCCAAGGAGAAGTGTTTAAGCATGCCTTACTCTACTGTATACGTGAGTGAGAATCCTTGTAGAAGTGTTTAAGCATGCCTTAGTCTACTGTTTACGTGAAAGAGTATCCTTGTAGAAGTGTTTAAGCATGCCTTACTCTACTGTATACGTGAGTGAGTATCCCTGTAGAAGTGTTTAAGCATGCCTTAGTCTACTGTATACGTGAGTGAGTATCCATGTAGAAGTGTTTGAGCATGCCTTAGTCTACTGTATACGTGAGTGGGTATCCAAGGAGAAGTGTTTAAGCATGCCTTAGTCTACTGTATACGTGAGTGGGTATCCTTGTAGAAGTGTTTAAGCATGCCTTAGTCTACTGTATACGTGAGTGGGTATCCTTGTAGAAGTGTTTAAGCATGCCTTACTCTACTGTATACGTGAGTGAGAATCCTTGTAGAAGTGTTTAAGCATGCCTTAGTCTACTGTATACGTGAGTGAGTATCCTTGTAGAAGTGTTTAAGCATGCCTTAGTCTACTGTATACGTGAGTGAGTAACCTTGTAGAAGTGTTTAAGCATGGCTTAGTCTACTGCATACGTGAGTGAGTATCCACGTAGAAGTATTTAAGCATGCCTTAGTCTACTGTATACGTGAGTGAGTATCCATGTAGAAGTGTTTAAGCATGCCTTACTCTACTGTATACGTGAGTGAGTATCCTTGTAGAAGTGTTTAAGCATGCCTTACTCTACTGTATACGTGAGTGAGTATCCATGTAGAATTGTTTAAGCATGCCTAAGTCTACTGTATACATGAGTGAGAATCCTTGTAGAAGTGTTTAAGCATGCCTTAGTCTACTGTATACGTGAGTGAGTATCCTTGTAGAAGTGTTTAAGCATGCCTTACTCTACTGTATACGTGAGTGAGTAACCTTGTAGAAGTGTTTAAGCATGGCTTAGTCTACTGTATACGTGAGTGAGTATCCACGTAGAAGTATTTAAGCATGCCTTAGTCTACTGTATACGTGAGTGAGTATCCATGTATAAGTGTTTAAGCATGCCTTACTCTACTGTATACGTGAGTGAGTATCCTTGTAGAAGTGTTTAAGCATGCCTTACTCTACTGTATACGTGAGTGAGTATCCATGTAGAAGTGTTTAAGCATGCCTTAGTCTACTGTATACGTGAGTGAGAATCCTTGTAGAAGTGTTTAAGCATGCCTTAGTCTACTGTATACGTGAGTGAGTATCCTTGTAGAAGTGTTTAAGCATGCCTTACTCTACTGTATACGTGAGTGAGTAACCTTGTAGAAGTGTTTAAGCATGGCTTAGTCTACTGTATACGTGAGTGAGTATCCACGTAGACGTATTTAAGCATGCCTTAGTCTACTGTATACGTGAGTGGGTATCCTTGTAGAAGTGTTTAAGCATGCCTCAGTCTGCTGTATACGTGAGTGAAAATACTTGTAGAAGTGTTAAAGGGGCACTAATCTCTGGCTTCTTCTCGGCTGCCTAACAATGTCCGTTTGGGCTCACTAGTTGACGTGAGTCGATTTGCTCGCTAACGCAACTGAGCGTGACAAGAGACTGGGCTACCGTCTGCAAGGACCGCTACATAATCTTTGAGGCACTATTTGTTTTACGTATTTTTGAACTCTGATCTATGAAAATTTCGACTTAGGGCGCATGCTAATTAATTTCTTCAGCCTAAACAAATAGACGAAAAGAACGATGAAAGCTCATCGGATGTCGTTATTTTGAAATACCACAGATGGTTATAGTTTAATAATTGAAAAAAGCATCCCTGCAGTGAAAGCATTTTCGGATTTCGTAGATAATACGATTAGTACTCCCTTGTTGTCGTCCATGTTTTCTGGTATAACCCTACTCTTGTGTATTTGTCGTCATTCACATGCTCAGTTAATTTATTTGTTACAGGTATGATTAGTGGTAGCACCACTCAGATTACCTGATAAAGGTCCCCATGTGGCATTTCCCGTGTCTGGGGTAATTATTCAAATCAAGGTTTGAAGTGAGGTGAAATGTGTGTTATGTAATGTAATATGCACGTGGCAGCCCGGGAAGGATGTATGGTCAGTTTATCAACAAAAAATACGTTGATTGATTAATCGCTTTTATCTTCCACGGCGGATATGTCAAAAGTAAGTGTTTACATGTGTAGGTTTACTAAAGCAGACGGAATACACTCATATCATGGCGTGAAGTGCCGATGTAAAAACAACATACTTTGTTCAAAGGGTTAGCCGATAATACGTTGATTGATTGTTGATTGTTCATTGTTATCAAACTCAATGGATTTTTCAGTTGAGAACCGAACACGGGTTAAAATATCCCGAAACGCTGTACATATTTTAAAATATTTGATTGTTACAGATGGTACTACCTATATGGGGTTAGAGGATACTACCTATATGGGGTTAGAGGATACTACCTATAGGGGGTTAGAGGATACTACCTATAAGGGGTTAGAGGATACTACCTATATGGGGTTAGAGGATACTACCTATATGGGGTAAGAGAATACTACCTATATGGGGTTAGAGGATACTACCTATATGGGGTTAGAGGATACTACCTATATGGGGTTAGAGGATACTATCTATATGGGGTTAGAGGATACTACCTATATGGGTTGAGAGGATACTATCTATATGGGGTTAGAGAATACTACCTATATGGGGTTAGAGGATACTACCTATATGGGGTTAGAGGATATTACCTATATGGGGTTAGAGAATACTACCTATATGGGGTTAGAGGATACTACCTATATGGGGTTAGAGGATACTACCACATGGGGATAGAGGATACTACCTATATGGGGTTAGAGGATACTACCTATATGGGTTGAGAGGATACTACCTATATAGGGTTAGAGGGTACTACCTATATGGGGTAAGAGGATACTACCTATATGGAGTTAATGGACACTACCTATATGGGGTTAGGCATACTACCTATATGGGTTGAGAGGATACTACCTATATGGAGTTAGAGGATACTACCTATATGGGTTGAGAGGGTACTACCTATATGGGGTTAGAGGATACTACCTATATAGAGTTAGAGGATACTACCTATATGGGGTTAGAGGATACTAACTATATGTATTTAGAGGATACTACCTATATGGAGTTAGAGGATACTACCTATAGGGGGTTAGAGGATACTACCAATATGGGTTGAGAGGATACTACCTATATAGGGTTAGAGGATACTACCTATTTTGGGTTAGAGGATACTACCTATATGGATTTAGAGGGTACTACCTATATGGATTTAGAGGGTACTACCTATATGGGGTTAGAGGATACTACCTATATGGGTTGAGAGGATACTACCTATAGGGGGTTAGAGGATACTACCTATATGGGGTTAGAGGATACTACCTATATGGGGTTAGAGGATACTACCTATATGTTGTTAGAGGATACTACCTATATATTGTTAGAGGATACTACCTATATGGGGTTAGAGGATACTACCTATATGGGTTGAGAGGATACTGCCTATATAGGGTTAGAGGGTACTACCTATATGGGGTTAGAGGATACTACCTATATGGAGTTAATGGACACTACCTTTATGGGGTTAGGCATACTACCTATATGGGGTTAGAGGATACTACCTATATGGAGTTAGAGGATACTACCTATGTAGGTTGAGAGGATACTACCTATAAGGGGTTAGAGTGTACTACCTATGTGGCGTTAGAGGATACTACCTATATGGGGTTAGAGGATACTACCTATGTTAGGTTAGTGGATACTACCTATATGGAGTAAGAGGGTACTACCTATGTGGGGTTAGAGGATACTACCTATATGGAGTTAGAGGATACTACCTATGTGGGGTTAGAGGATACTACCTATATGGGGTTAGAGGATACTACCTATATGGGGTTAGAGGATACTACCTATATGGAGTTAGAGGATACTACCTATAGGGGGTTAGAGGATACTACCAATATGGGTTGAGAGGATACTACCTATATGGGGTTAGAGGATACTACCTATTTTGGGTTAGAGGATACTACCTATATGGATTTAGAGGGTACTACCTATATGGATTTAGAGGGTACTACCTATATGGAGTTAGAGGATACTACCTATGTGGGGTTAGAGGATACTACCTATATGGGGTTAGAGGATACTACCTATATGGGGTTAGAGGGTACTACCTATATGGAGTTAGAGGATACTACCTATAGGGGGTTAGAGGATACTACCAATATGGGTTGAGAGGATACTACCTATATAGGGTTAGAGGATACTACCTATTTTGGGTTAGAGGATACTACCTATATGGGTTGAGAGGATACTACCTATAGGGGGTTAGAGGATACTACCTATATGGGGTTAGAGGATACTACCTATATGGGGTAAGAGGATACTACCTATATGTTGTTAGAGGATACTACCTATATATTGTTAGAGGATACTACCTATATGGGGTTAGAGGATACTACCTATATGGGTTGAGAGGATACTATCTATATGGGGTTAGAGGATACTACCTATATGGGTTGAGAGGATACTACCTATATAGGGTTAGAGGGTACTACCTATATGGGGTTAGAGGATACTACCTATATGGAGTTAATGGACACTACCTTTATGGGGTTAGGCATACTACCTATATGGGGTTAGAGGATACTACCTATATGGAGTTAGAGGATACTACCTATATAGGTTGAGAGGATACTACCTATAAGGGGTTAGAGGGTACTACCTATGTGGCGTTAGAGGATACTACCTATATAGGGTTAGAGGATACTACCTATGTTGGGTTAGAGGATACTGCCTATATGGAGTAAGAGGGTACTACCTATGTGGGGTTAGAGGATACTACCTATATGGAGTTAGAGGATACTACCTATGTGGGGTTAGAGGATACTACCTATATGGGGTTAGAGGATACTACCTATATGGGGTTAGAGGGTACTACCTATATGGGGTTAGAGGATACTACCTATATGGGGTTAGAGGATACTACCTATGTGCGGTTAGAGGATACTACCTATATGGGGTTAGAGGATACTACCTCTATGGGGTTAGAGTGAGTGAGTGGGTGAGTATGGTTTTACGCCGCTTTAAGCAATATTCCACCAATATCACGGCGGGGGACACTAGAAATGGGCTTCACACATTGTACCCATGTCGGGAATCGAACCCGGGATTTCGGCATGACGAGCGAACGCTTTAACCACTAGGCTACCCGACCGCCCCTATATGGGGCTAGAGGATACTACCTATATGGGGTTAGGCTTACTACCGATATGGGGTTAGAGGATATTTAGATTGAGAGGATACTACCTACATGGGTTTAGATGGGTAGTTGGGGACACAAGGTCCAGCTACAAAGTACTCCACGCGTTAACTCTTTCAAGAGCGCAGGCCTGTGTACCGACCACACCGTAGGCACGTCAAAATGATATATAGTTCATGAACCTACCTGTCATGTCGTTCATTCATTAAATCTGTATTTTTCACAAAGCAAGAAACTACGTATTTCATTTCAATTTGTCATATGTTATTAATAGATTAAAAATTATTAAATATTTCCTGCAATGTTATTCAAAATGTCAATGCTTCGACAATACGTCCGCATCGAACATGTTAAAGACATTTCAAGTAAATCGTAAAATAAATTAAATAGAGTAATAAACAAAATCAACAAACATATTTCTAAAACATGCCAAACTAATACCTAAGTTAGTAATGCCACCTCTTCGTGCGATCGTGTTATGTAAGTCAAATGACATCTCGAATTTTAGGCTTGGAAACGATGTTTAATGCAAAATTGTATTCACAGGTCGCAGCCGAGCGTCCACGGAGTAATTTGATTGGCTGCTTTATGTCATGTGCTTGATTTTGACAAATCACGATCCTCATATTAGATAACGACAAATGCGCCATTAGAAACCAATTTATATCCAATACAATCGCATGTTACTACTACGAATAAACTCCTGGCGAGGTAACTGTAATATTATTGATGTTCAGATGGTTTTGACGATAACAAACATTGAACGAATCTTTGCACGTGTTATTTATTCAAAGCTTCGAGAACGGAGGTATTCCCAGACATTTTCTCATGTCACTGAGCGGAAAGCCGCTATTATCGGGGAAAATGTGACGATAGATCGTACTTAAAATTCTTTTTATCATCATTTCCCGATGACTTTAACAATGAAAATAAAAACGAAATAAGTTTTTCGGCTGGACCTACAGTTTTTGAAATGTGCTGGTCCTTAAGGCTCTCGGTTTACTCTGCTGAGTTTTAAACACTGCACAGGTGCATGCTGTTATTACCCAGTCAATGGATCAGTGTGCTATGTACATTTATCAGCTCCCTGGCGAGTATACCACACAAGGTTAACAACCACATTACCATCTCATCCTACCGGGTACCCATGTACTGCCGGGTGAAGAGAGTCACATTTCGAACGAAGTCACTCTCCAAAGGGGACACCATGTGTTACATGTGCTTCAGTGTGTGACAGGACCGAAGCCCTAGAAACATCAGGAGCCAAGCTGCCGAAACGGGGTCACCCATCCAAGGACTCTGGATTCCTGATTTGTGACCACGTGCCTCCTCAGGACGATAAAAAATATAATGTTTTAAATGGACTGTAAGATGTGACGAATAATCACAGTACGCTCGTTTGTGGCAGAGGTACATGTACTAGGTTAATCGCCAGAAACCCTGGGAAGTCTGTGTTGAAGTATACTTGTCATACTTTCCGACATAGTTGAAGCGACCAATGAGGGTCACCTGCTTTTTCGATACTGACATATGTGATATGTTGTATATACACCACGCAAGGTCATACAAGTGTATGTTTGTCAAGTTAGTCAAGGTTTTCTATTCGGAAAAAAATTAATTCAGTGCTTGGATGTTGTTGTTTTTTTAACTTTATGTTACGCTTACCTACCTCATATATGGAAGCGCCGTTCTGCCAAATCGACCACTGTAACTAATGTTGGTTGGTTTGTTGTTTAGCGCCGCACTCAGCAATATTCCAGCTATATGACGGCGGTCTGTAAATAATCGAGTCTAGACCAGACAATCCAGTGATTGATATTATGAGCATCGATCCACGCAATTGGTCATCGATCAACCAAGTCAGCGAGCCTGACCACCCGATCCCGAAAGTCGCCTTTTACCACAAGCATGGGTTGCTGAAGACCTATTCTACCCCGGATCTTCACGGGTCGTAACTAATGTAACTGCCTTTTACGACAAGCATAGTTGCCTTTTACGGCAAGTATGGGTTGCTGAAGACCTATTCTACACCGGATCTTCACGGGTCGTAACGAATGTAACTGTCTTTTACGACAAGCATAGTCGCCTTTTACGCAAGCATGGGTTGCTGAAGACCTTTTCTATCCCGGATCTTCACGGGTCGTAACTAATGTAACTGCCTTTTACGACAAGTATAGTCGTTTTTACGGCAAGCATGGGTTGCTGAAGACCTTTTCTACCCCGGATCTTCACGGGTCGTAACTAATGTAACTGCCTTTTACGACAAGTATAGTCGCCTTTTACGGCAAGCATGGGTTGCTGAAGACCTATTCTATCCCGGATCTTCATGGGTCGTAACTAATGTAACTGCCTTTTACGACAAGCATAGTCGCCTTTTACGGCAAGCATGGGTTGCTGAAGACCTATTCTACCCCGGATCTTCACGGGTCCTAACTATTGTAACTGCCTTTTACGACAAGTATAGTCACCTTTTACGGCAAGCATGGGTTGCTGAAGACCTATTCTACCCCGGATCTTCACGGGTCCTAACTAATGTAACTGCCTTTTACGACAAGTATAGTCGTTTTTACGGCAAGCATGGGTTGCTGAAGACCTTTTCTACCCCGGATCTTCACGGGTCGTAACTAATATAACTGCCTTTTACGACAAGTATAGTCGCCTTTTACGGCAAGCATGGGTTGCTGAAGACCTTTTCTACCCCGGATCTTCACGGGTCGTAACTAATGTAACTGCCTTTTACGACAAGCATAGTTGCCTTTAACGGCAAGCATGGGTTGCTGAAGACCTTTTCTACCCCGGATCTTCACGGGTCGAAACTAATGTAACTGCCATTAGTTTCCGAAGGAATTTCAGTTGGACTTTCTCATGAAGTTAGACAGACGGTGATCACCATCATAGGGATATACGTCATAGGATACCCGCCATAGGGACTAGTGGAAGAGCGTCCGCCTGGAGAGCGGAAAGTCCGGGGCTCGATCCCCGGCCGCGTCATACCAAAAGACGTTAAAAGATGGAACTTGTTGTCACCCTGTCTGGCGCTCGGCATTAAGGGGCTAAAACAAGGACTGGTCGGCTCGGAGTCAGTACACTGTGTCTGAGTGGGGTATTCATGTTAAACTGCGGCATGGTATCTCAGTGAGCTAGCATTATAAATCGGCATCAGTCCGGACTAGTACAAGCAGCCACACGAACACACACACGTACATGCACGTCGCTATATAAGTGCTATAATCTTGGACGCGACGTTAAACCCCATTTCACCTCACCTCACCTCCACTTGTGGCGTGATCATGTTTAAATGATCCAGGTTGTTAGCAGACACCAAAACATCACTGCTGACATCTGCGCACGCAGATCAAGGTCATTCAGTCCTGCACACCACGTATTGACACAGTTCTTTTTTGAAGTCGCTGCCTGTAAAAACCCGTGATGAACAATGGACTCACTCTTGTGTTTATGTTTGTATGTAGTTTACATACTGGAAGTAAGTATTTAACTTTTCTATTGCTTGCTAACTTACCGGGGATTTTACATGAAAACCAGAAAGATGTCATGAATAAACGGAAACGTTTTATCCTGTGGAGTGAGTGAGTGAGTTAATACCGGGTGTTGGCGGAGAGTGTGTTGAAAAACTTTGTAACGCAAACACATGTCTACATAATGATAATATTTTAAACAGATTTTGTTCAGATTGTCTCCCTTAAATGGTATATCATATAGTATATTAGATGGTATATTAGATGATATATTAAATGGTGTATTATATGTTATATTAAATGGTACGTTAAATGCTATATGAGATGGTTAATTAAATGGTATAGTAAATGGTAGTATATTAAATGGTATATTATATAATATATTAAATGGTATATTAGATATTATATTAAATGGTACATTTAGATGATCTCTTAAATAGTATAGATATGGTATATTATTTGGTTTATTAAATGATATATTAGATGGTATACGAGATGGCAAATTCAATTGTATATGATCTGACATGATAGATATTATATCTAAGAATTGACTTTCACTTTGTGAAAGTCAAAGTCAATTCTTATGATTTTTTATATCACTATTTCATACCTCGAGGGATGTAGCGCTTCATACGAGTGACGTCATGTTTACACTGACAGCCATTCAACAACCAGCTGTTCGCGGAATAAACGAGTTCCCCCAGAAAAAGAGAGGTGACATGAGCATATGTTCAACTTGCTCTACAGGGACAGCTGTTGTTTATTTACAAGAATTTTTTTTCAAATAATATCATCATTGGGTGAGAAAGCTCTGTTCATAACTGCCCCAGTAAGCGCGTCGTAATACATTTACATCAAGTACAAGACGTCAAAATGGCCGACACGATATACGTGACGGGAGAGATTTCCGAAGTTGTTCGTGAAGTTGTTGCGGTTACATGTGTTGATCATCACTGATTAATTGGCCGATCATTGAAAGGTGATTATATAGATGTGTCAAATAGATACTAAAATAAATTGATATAATGCTGTACACTGTCACTGTCAGTCTAGACGCGGATCGAGTCGATACTACGATATTGGATGTGCACTTCTCCGTTTTGTTCAGAAGGATGGTTCGTAGCGAGGATATTCGTGGACGATCATGCAGCCAAACTCTCTGACGCTTCTCAATGTATGTTAAAACGCCGAGTTTAAGATGAATGGCTCCAAATGATGAGGAACCATGCTTCTGTATTTATACGTGTTGGGGACTTCCCACGGTTTTCCCAAGGAATGTGGAAGTAGTTCGTCAGTATGTACGTCATTACAAGAACACAGTCTCGTAAGAAACGTATGAACGTCAAATTTTGTCGTCCATACGTCAGTTTCGCTGTCGTGTGACCGGCCTCTCTTCCAATGGAAAAGTGACGGTCGGGTAGCCTAGTGG
This sequence comes from Haliotis rufescens, assembly GCF_023055435.1. Taxonomy (NCBI): domain Eukaryota; kingdom Metazoa; phylum Mollusca; class Gastropoda; order Lepetellida; family Haliotidae; genus Haliotis; species Haliotis rufescens. The sequence goes on from NW_025963902.1 coordinate 1,114,696, forward strand.
TTAAAGCGTTCGCTCGTCACGCCAAAGACCCGGGCTCGATTCCCGACATGGCTACAATGTGTGAAGCCTTTTTCTGATCTCCCCCGCCTTGATATGGCTGAGATATTGCTAAAAGCGGCGTATAACCATACTCACTCACTCCAATGGAAAAGCCGTTTATCGTGTAAACTTCAAATAAAATAAATATTAAATGGTAATTATCATATAGTATATTAGAGGTGAGGGGAAATTGGTTTTAACGTCGTGTCCAAGATTATTGCAGTTTTGTACGTTTGTGTGTGTGTGTGACTGCTTGAACTAGTCTGGACTGATGCCGATTTATAGTGCTAGCTCACTGAGATACCATGCCTCAGTTTAACATGATTACCCCACTCAGACACAGTATACCGACTCCGAGCCGACAAGTCCTTGTTTTAGCCAGAAAGGGTAACAACAAGTACCATCTTTTAACGTCTTTTGGTATGACGCGGACGGGGATCGACTCCCGGACCTTCCGCTCTCCAGGTGGACGCTCTAGATCCGGTTTGCTTGGTCTTCAGCAATCTATGCGTGTCGTAAGCGGCGACTGACGGGACGGGGTGGTCAGACTCGCTGATTTGATTGATGCATGTCATCGTATTCCGTGTGTAAATTGAAGCTCATGATGTCAATCACTGGATTGTCTGGTCCACATTTAAACATACTTCTCATGTGCATAATTTATGTCTATATTTCCAGCTGCTCTGAATTGTCTTGCTTGCGCGTCTGTGGGTGAAAGTTGTCGCCTCCAGACCACTGTGTGTCCCCCTGGTAAGGTAAGTTTCACATTTACCGTTACAGCTCACCTCGCTCCAAGAATCATGTTCGCGAGCTTTATATGTCTCCCGAGGTAATATGTACCAACGGAAAGATGCTGTGCTTCATTTAAAGTGATCTAATGTTATGTTATTGAAAAACAACAACAAAATAGTTGGTCATTCGTCTCATCAATGTTTTATCATAATAAATTCATTGACAAAACCCATACCTGGTAAAAGAATACTGAGCCATACGCCCTAAAAGATTGGTTTTGTAATAACTGAACTCAACTACAAATGCCAATGTCGGGTGTGACCACCATTTGCCTTGGTAAAGGGAGGGTAGCGGCTGCGCATTGAAACACCTCAATGTCAACACAAGATGGGCCGAAGTGAGCTAGCGATGCCGGCTGGTTCTGGTCCTGTCGTCGGGGTTGATATATCTCATCCAAGACATGTTTTTAGGGGTAAAGGGAAGAAACATCCTGCCATGGCAGTACCGAAATGTTATGCGGCCTCACAAATTCTGTTCTAACACGTGCACAATGTGGGCGTAAATATCCTGCTGCAAAGTGATGTTACGTCCCTGCATTTGCACAAAAGGTAGAACATGATCTCGAAAGATTTCGTCCCTGTAGCGTACGCCATTCAAATTGAAATTTACAACGTTGAGTTGTGTTCCACCCCACGCAATTACTCACGATATGGAGTAACGCAAGCCTCACTAAAACGTTCTCCTGGACGCCTGTATACCCTTGCACGACCACCAGAGCTGTTCAGATGAAACCTGGACTCGTCTTTGAACAGTATACTGTCCCCGTCATGTCTTCTGTACCTCAGATGTTGTCTACACCAAGATGACGGTGACGTGGAATAAATGGGCGTATCGCTGGACGTCGGGCCGGATGTTGTGCTCTCTCAACCGGTTGCGTACGCATCTGCCACTAATTGGTCTCAACCCAGGAATTGTCCGAGTTGTTAATCCGGTAGTTTGGTAGCGATTACGTAGATGCACCAACCGAATACGGTGGTCTTGTTGACGTGACGTAACACGTGGACGACCCGTGACAAGTCATGAGTGTTGCCCTGCTAAAGAGATGATATTGTGTGGCAACCTTGCTTTGCGCCATTCTTGTGTACAGCATACCCACTGTAGCTTTTAAGCAAGCCGTGGCATTGCATAAGCGATATTTACGATTAAGCAAAAGTGTTTTTTGAGCATCTTATAGCTAAACAATCATTGTGTGCTGTACACATTAAAAAACATGTGTGAGTTTCATGCTCCCAACAAACACGCTTACATCCAAATTGTGCGCCGTGCATGCACTGATACCGGACTATCAGAGAACGAACACTATTTTTAAATACAAATTGAAGTGAGATGGAGATCGTGAACGATCTATTGAATTCTACCAAAGAAAATACCCAATCAATGATTGTATATTCTATTCGTTATCTCATATTCGTCACAGGAATAGTATTTGCCACTTTCTGTATTCGTTATATCCCCAGAAAATACACTTTTTATTTCTGTGTTGTTTAACGCCGCACAATTCCAGCTATATAACGGCGGTCTGTGAATTATCGAGTCTGGACCAGACAATTCAGTGATTGACATCACGAGCATCGATCCACTCAATTGGGATTCGATGACATGCATCAACCAAGTCAGGAGCCTGACCACCCGATCCCGTTAGTCGCCTCTCAGCATAGTCACCTGTTATGGCAAGCATGGGTTGCTGAAGATCTATTCTACCCCGGATCTTCACGGATCGAAAATACACTAATATATCCAAAACCAGTGGTGCACGTGGTCCTATGCACAGCGCACATGTTACAATTGAGGTGTAGTTAATCCACGTTGGTTGCGGAGAGTCACTGGATGGGTGACCGTGTCTGGCAGCTTGGCTCCGGGGATATTCAAGGCCTTCGGTACTGCCCCACACTGAAGCACATATAATACATGTGGAGCCTCCTTGGGTAAATGACCTGTTCACAATATGCCTCTGTTTTATGCCTCATCTAACAATGAATGGGTACCCGGTAGGATGAGTTAGAATGTAGCTGTTAACCTTCGACCGCCTCATAGACAGCAGGGGTTGTATACTCACCAGGGAGCTGAGAATAAAACCCGCGGTATGGTGTTCAGCCTGGAAACAGCGCTATACAAATGTACTATTATTATGAAACCATGTTGTTTTTTTCAGGATGTGTGTGTTGGGCTGTACGACCGGCTTCTTCCAGCCAGGATGTTCGGTTGCAGTACCAGCAAGGCTTGCCAACAGCTCGTGCAGAGTCGGAGTTCCCATGGCAACCTGTTCGTGTTCTGTTGTTCAAGAAATCTCTGTAACTGGCACGCGTAAACTGTGATGATAAAAATTATGTCGACAGAATGGAGTTTTGCAGTCATTTATCACAGTATTCCTCGCAGTAAAACCACAACAATTTTTTTTGTTTCGGCCGATTGGCGCCACAAAGCGATGGTGAACTAGAACATATTATATAACATCATCGGACTTTATTATATTTGGCAGACCTCTAATTTTATGGATTAGAAAAAAAATAGTCCAGCGAATGTCAGCTATAACCATTCACATATTTGATCAGGTGCACTGTATAGAAAATCTAGCCAGTGCATGTAATGATGAAAGCATAACCTTTTATGACAGAAGTCAATACACATAAATGCTACTTTTAGAATAATAAAACATCGTCCACTTTCAGCAGAATCAACTCTGATTTTCTTTTGAAATCCCAGGTGTCGCATTATTATCCCCGTCCACGGTGGAAGGGGATATAGGAATGGGTGCTGTCCGTTTCCGGAGAAGAACAAAATAACCGATCCGTGAAGATCTGGGGTAAAATAGGTCTTCAGCAACCCATGCTTGCCGTAAGAGGTGACTATGCTTGTCGGAAGAGGCGACTAACGTGATCGGGTGGTCAGGCTCGCTGACTTGGTTGATACATGTCCTTGTATCCCAATTGCGTGGATCGATGCTTATGATGTCAATCACTAGATTGTCTGGTCCAGACTCATTTATTTACAGACCGCCGTCATATAACTGGAATGTTGCTGAGGGCGGCGTTAAACAACAAAAAACAACAAACAAACAAACTAAACAACCATGAGAGTTATCTTAATCAAACTTGGCACATATATAGGTATAATGGTGAACTGGTGCATTTTAAAAGTTTGTGATTTTTGAAAAATGTATGGAAACGACTTTGACTTAGAGTTAAAGTGGCGGTAGTGCTCGTTTCCGGAGGGCTTATACCATTGCACACAACCGGACATGTCATATTGGCGGGGGATATGTGTATTTCATGCTTGTTAAAACCATTCGGTTTGTCAGCACCATACCTGTCCTCGTCATCTTAAAGTCCAGTTTCCACATCTTCCCGAGGCAAGGGAGTTAACTGACTATAAAGTCCAGTCTCCGCCCTCGAACTTGGCTGCAATTATCGAGTTACATATATGTCAAGACTAACGAGTTTATGCATAGTCCAATCAGAATCGCGTAACGAGACATCCGGTCCGTTTACAACAGGAATTTCAACGTGCAGATTTCGGTCGACTGCAGGATTTGCAAAGCATGTGTTCCACCAACTGGGCGTCGACAGAAATTTTGTAAATTCTTTCATGCTTTTAATCAAGGTGCTCACGCGATTTGATGAACGTCGCGGGGTAAGACCCGTTTTATAACAATATAGATCTTGATTATCGAGCAGATCGTCTTGACTGGGCGCCGCCCGTCTGTGATATGAGCGATGGAACATAGAAGGGACATAACTCGTAATAGCCACTGGTGGCGCGACTATCGAGCCTTGAACTTCCAGCTTTGGTCGGCAACGGTGGAAACTGGACTTTTATAGTCAGTTAACTCCCTTGCCTCGGGGAGATGGTCCTCGTGGGTCTGACACATTACATATTGGAGAAAACACGCTCACGAGGTTTTGGTAGACAGAGCAAGCCCTGGGAAGAGGGCAAAACCAAGGGGGCGAAGCCTCCGCGGTTTTTCCCGACCCCCAGGGCATGCTCTGTCTACCAAAACCGAGGGAAAGTGTTTTTCCATACTTATAAACCGAAAAAAGAAACTTAAAAGAACATTTTATCAACATTTTTATCTTTAGAACATACTTTCCATGAACCTTAGGAAACGCTCGTAAAATATCTGTTGCTGGCGTACGGATCTTGAAAAGGACATTCTAAAAACCAGGGAGGCTTATCTGTAGCCTCGTGCTACACTCACTGGGGTACAGATATGAAGGTTGCGAGTTCGATCCTCTGGAATATAAACAAAACATTTGTCATTTGATTTTACATGTCATTACATGTTACAATCTGAACGGAAGTTACATTAATAAAATCCCTGAGATTTTATAACAAATATGACTTGAATATCCTATAAAATCCCTGGGATATTATATAAAATCCAAACATTACAACGTCCCTGTTTATGAGATTTAGCCCGACTGGAAAGTAAAACCTCACAATAGGTTTTAATGCCTATAGAAAGAAGTCTCTTACTCAAAAGAGATCCCAATGAATAGGTTTATAAGGTGACTGAAATACTGTTCAAATGAGTGACTGAGTGAGTGAGTTTGGTTTTAGAAGTACACCGGAAACACCAAGGTGAAGGACAACCGAAATGGGATTCACACATAATAACCCCCCGGGGGGAGGGACAAGCGAACTGGCCTTGGGCCACTAGGATTGTTGGTGAAACACCTAAGTCCTCCGTGACGATTGTTTATACGGGTCAGACGTGGTCTAATGGTAGAGCGTCTGCCCGGAGAGCGGAAGGGGTTCAATTCCTGGCCGCGTCATACCAAAAGACGTTAAAAGATGGTACTTGTAGTTACCCTGTATGGCGCTCGGCTAAAACAAGCTCGGAGTGAGTACACTGTGTCTGAGTGGGTATTAATGTTAAACTGCGTCATGGTATCTCAGTGTGCTAGCACTATAATCTCGGCATCAGTCCGGACTAGTACAAGCAGCTAGACACACACGTGCATGCACGTCGCTATATAAGTGCAATAATGTTGGACGCGACGTTAAACCCCTTTTCACCTCACCACATTGTACGGACAAACATTGAATCTACAAGGGAACGGCGGAAGTCAAACATAACACGGAAATAATGACACCAGGAGAGACCATAAAGATTAATTTATTAGCAATGAAATCGTCGCATGGCACAGACAGTTTTTGGACATATATAAAGCGAGATTAAAAAATATAAAATGATTCACGAACATGTTTTGTTGTACATACTTGTGTCCAAGGTAATTTTAGCGCCTTAAAGACCGGCGGTAATTGTTGTTAATTACCAGGGTATATCAAGTCGCGTACCTCTTCTTCTGAACTACGGTAATCCCCTCGTTCTTGGTGCTGACTGTCTGGGATGGGCGAGAGGTACAATGTCAGCACTCGAGGAACTTGGACTTTTTACCGTAGTTCCTCCAACAAGCACAAAGAGTGATCTTCGTTTAACAGCTTTTATTCCCACTTTGTGTTGCCGGTCAACCCACTCTATTTGTCACTTAAATACGAGACTTCGGCCGCAAAGTTTCAGTCTCAGTCGAAATGCTGGTGCCTAAGCTTGGTTTCTGGTTCTAAAGATCATGACAACAAGCCGAGAACGGAGCACCAGTCCAGATGTAGTCTCCCCAGCAGCTCCTAGCCGTTTTCTCGATTTGGGGCGTTTGCCCCTTTTTAAACCGGTACCTACGTCACAGCTCTACTCATTTTTCCATCTATCATTGGTCAGCCACCTATCCCCCCCTACACTAGATCATTCTAACCCACTCTTATCTAATAACCAGCACCATATTCGGACTTGTTATGATGTTTCTCACCCTTTTAGAATTCGAACACCACCCCCCCCCCCCCCCCCCCCCCCCCTCCCGAATACCATATATGTCTCAGGTCCCTAACATCTCCGTTCCATTTTTTATCTACTTCCCATCTGGTTAATCGTCTTTCATTAATGTATAACCCTCGACCTACTACCCTCACCCCTGGTTATTCGTGGCCAAGTATGTTCCCCGTAGTCTTCAACTATCAGAGTTGCCCGTCTCCTATATATATATCAATGTGTTATGTTCATATCTTACTGGTTTCAACTCCTCTTCTTGACCTTTTTACACAATCACGTAGGTGTCTTAATGAATTGTTAATTACTTTAACTAGTTGTTAATTTCTGTACTTTTCACACTCTAAGATGGTGCCAATTCTTGTTATAATATCTGGTATACATTCCTTCTTAACTTTATGAATTATTGATTTAACTTCCCTTTTATTATCTAAATATGTATTGCTCTTTCATGCCTATAATACGACCCCCGTTCTGGCGAAGAGTGTCCTCACACTCTCAAGTCGTGGGGAACCAGGTTGGTTCACTTTTTGAATCTGGAATGCTTTGGGTGATAACCATCGTGACCATAGGCTGGTTGACCGTGGACAGATTCACAGAGTCATTGTTCAATGTACATTATACATACAATTTCAATATATGTGGAACATTAATATCTCCACATCGGTTTAACAACAACGTTAACATGTTCAAGGCCTAAACCGAAACGACTCATCAAGGAGGTGAGTGAGTGAGTATAGTTTTACGCCGCTTTTAGCAATATTCCAGCAATATCACGGCGGAGGACACCAGAAATGGGCTTCACACATTTTACCCATGTCGGGAATCGAACCCGGGTCTTCGGCGTGACGAACGAACGCTTTAACCACTAGGCTACCCGACCGCCCCATCAAGGAGGTAATTCATTTTATTGTAACATTGATATCATTCTCATAACGGGAAGGTACATCGCCACATAAGTTATGCTTAATTTAATTAAAACTATAGATACTACTTCTATAATAACAGTAAATAAACACTTCTAATACAAATATATCAATTCACCTGTAACGAAACTCTTCTAGTTCGACTAAAATCAATTCATATGTAGTAACACTTCTTACTACAAATATTATCAATTCCTAAGTAACACGACACTTCCAATACAAATAAAAGCAAGTTACCTGTAGCAAACACTTCTAGTACGAATATCACTTCGTATGTAATAACAACATTTCTACTATAATAATTTCTAAAACAATTAACGGAACAATATAAGTGGATTGTAACATCTTGATGGTCACCCTCCAGTTACATGTAACTCCCCTTGAACGATTACTTTAGTCGCAATTAGACTATTTTGACTATCGTTTTGTCTTTTTTTTAATTTCTTTTTTTAAATATATATTTGGGTTCCCGATTCGACCGGAATGATCGATAAGTATTTGAATTTAATTTGAGTCCCGGTCCACTGAAACTCGTCCCAAAAGGTCGAATTTTGGGGAGGGTAAAATAGGCGTATTTGCGCCGCTCTCGTCTCCATTAAACTGCATTGTAGCGGAAGTACAAGGCGTTTTGTCACGTCTATTACTGCCTTTGAGAGTTCCATTGGGTGGGTGGGGGGCAGTTGCCGTGGTCGTACTCGCACCGACGTTGGCCTGAAGCAATTAATGAACGTCCTGACGTCGAATCTATTTAGTGCCCCCGCGTCAGGGGTTACTGTACGGTAGGATATGCCGGACAGTTTCAAAAGGGCGACAGCTAACTCCGCATGCTGCACCCGACGGCACCATTTACAGAACGTTATTGGTGTGAAATTGGTTCCCGAATCCGCAAGCGGAAATCTTTCATCCGTACAAAGGTACGCCCGATTGCCACGTCAGCATCAGGTACGCCTAGCTTGGTACTGTTTCATCTTGTAAGCTCTGGTGGTCGTGCAAAATACATACTTAGTGAATATTCATAGATATTGGAATGACGAATATTAATGATATTTGGCATTCAGTATTCTCGTCAACATATACTTATAATCCGTCAGCTATTCATATGTGAACACAATGCCTGTTCCTTCAAACTTTCGGTCTATGACGTCATCGAATCTTTCGTTTTTAGCAACTGTTATCCAGTTCTTCCAATCCCCGACTTCACCTGAAACAATAACAACATGAATCCATAAGTACTTCAGTAAGTAATACAGGATTTAATTCCTAAGTAAGTAATAAAGGATTAACTTAATTAGTAAGTAATACAGGATTAAGTTCATTAATAAGTAATACAGGATTAAGATCATTAGTAAGTAATGCAGGATTAAGTTCATTAATAAGTAATACAGGATTAAGATCATTAGTAAGTAATACAGGATTTACTTCATTAGTAAGTAATACAGGATAAACTTCCTAAGTAGGTAATACAGGATTAACTTCATTAGTAAGTAATACAGGATTAACTTCCTTAGTAAGTAATACAGGATGAACTTCCTAAGTAAGTAATACAGGATTAACTTCCTGAGTAAGTAATACAGGATTAACTTCCTGAGTAAGTAATACGGGATTTAATTCCTAAGTAAGTAATACAGGATAAACTTTCTTAGTAAGTAATACAGGATAAACTTCCTAAGTAAGTAATACAGGATTAACTTCCTAAGTAAGTAATACAGGATTTAATTCCTGAATAAGTAATACAGGATTAACTTCCTGAGTAAGTAATACAGGATTAACTTCCTGAGTAAGTAATACAGGATTTAATTCCTGGGTAAGTAATACAGGATTAACTTCCTAAGTAAGTAATACAGGATTTAATTCCTGAATAAGTAATACAGGATTAAGGTCATTAGTAAGTAATACAGGATTAACTTCCTAAGTAAGTAATACAGGATAAACTTCCTTAGTAAGTAATACAGGATTAACTTCCTAAGTAAGTAATACAGGATTTAATTCCTGAATAAGTAATACAGGATTAACTTCCTAAGTAAGTAATACAGGATTAACTTCCTAAGTAAGTAATACAGGATTAACTTCCTTAGTAAGTAATACAGGATAAACTTCCTAAGTAAGTAATACAGGATTAACTTCCAAAGTAAGTAATACAGGATTTACTTCCTTAGTAAGTAATACAGGATTAACTTCCTAAGTAAGTAATACAGGATTAACTTTCTGAGTAAGTAATACAGGATTAACTTCCTGAGTAAGTAATACAGGATTTAATTCCTTAGTAAGTAATACAGGATTAACTTCCTAAGTAAGTAATACAGGATTTAATTCCTGAATAAGTAATACAGGATTAACGTCATTAGTAAGTAATACAGGATTAACTTCCTAAGTAAGTAATACAGGATTGACTTCCTTAGTAAGTAATGCAGGATTAACTTCCTAAGTAAGTAATACAGGATTTAATTCCTGAGTAAGTAATGCAGGATTAACTTCCTAAGTAAGTAATGCAGGATTAACATCCTAAGTAAGTAATACAGGATTAACTTCCTTAGTAAGTAATACAGGATTAACTTCCTGAGTAAGTAATACAGGATTAACTTCCTGAGTAAGTAATACAGGATTTAATTCCTGAGTAAGTAATACAGGATTAACTTCCTGAGTCAGTAATACAGGATAAACTTCCTTAGTAAGTAATACAGGATAAACTTCCTAAGTAAGTAATACAGGATTAACTTCCCAAGTAAGTAATACAGGATTTACTTCCTTAGTAAGTAATACAGGATTAACTTCCTAAGTAAGTAATACAGGATTAACTTCCTGATAAGTAATACAGGATTAACTTCCTGAGTAAGTAATACAGGATTTAATTCCTTAGTAAGTAATACAGGATTAACTTCCTAAGTAAGTAATACAGGATTTAATTCCTGAATAAGTAATACAGGATTAACGTCATTAGTAAGTAATACAGGATTAACTTCCTAAGTAAGTAATACAGGATTGACTTCCTTAGTAAGTAATGCAGGATTAACTTCCTAAGTAAGTAATACAGGATTTAATTCCTGAGTAAGTAATGCAGGATTAACTTCCTAAGTAAGTAATGCAGGATTAACATCCTAAGTAAGTAATACAGGATTAACTTCCTTAGTAAGTAATACAGGATTAACTTCCTGAGTAAGTAATACAGGATTAACTTCCTGAGTAAGTAATACAGGATTTAATTCCTGAGTAAGTAATACAGGATTAACTTCCTGAGTAAGTAATACAGGATTAACTTCCTGAGTAAGTAATACAGGATTAACTTCCTTAGTATGTAATACAGGATTAACTTCCTTAGTATGTAATACAGGATTTACTTCCTTAGTAAGTAATGCAGGATAAACTTCCTAAGTAAGTAATGCAGGATTAACATCCTAAGTAAGTAATACAGGATTAACTTCCTTAGTAAGTAATACAGGATTAAGTTCATACGTAAGTAATACAGGATTAACTTCCTGAGTAAGTAATACAGGATTTAATTCCTGAGTAAGTAATACAGGATTAACTTCCTGAGTAAGTAATACAGGATTAACTTCCTGAGTAAGTAATACAGGATTAACTTCCTTAGTATGTAATACAGGATTAACTTCCTTAGTATGTAATACAGGATTTACTTCCTTAGTAAGTAATGCAGGATAAACTTCCTAAGTAAGTAATGCAGGATTAACATCCTAAGTAAGTAATACAGGATTAACTTCCTTAGTAAGTAATACAGGATTAAGTTCATAAGTAAGTTATACAGGATTAACTTCCTTAGTAAGTAATACAGGATTAACTTCCTGAGTAAGTGTAAGACCTGTGAAATCACCACGGTTAGGTAACAATTTCGTCTTACGGATAAGGGGTGGGCAAGTGTGCTTACTGCGCGAAATACTCCAGTCAAAGATGACACAACATAAAAAGACAGTAATAATAGTATAATAAAGTGTCAGAAAGTTACAGGGTGCAAGTCCTGGTCGCACAGTCTGGAAAACACCTAAAACAAAATGAACAGGGCTATCTGGTGATGTTGGTGTCCAGGCAGTGCAGGCAGAAAATAGCTTATAAAATATATTTAAAAGAATCAACAATAATCCAACTGATATTCGGGATGTGATGATAATACTTATAGGAGAAAACGATACTGTTAAGGACTATGCAAACGCATTATTGATACAAAAAAGCATATGTGCATAAATAAATACACAACGACAATGATTGTTCACAGAAATGAGATTAACTAATAATCCCCCAATATAATCATCACATCCTTTCTACCATATAGGATACATATAAGATCCCACCTGACGTGAGGTGAAAGTCACTTTAACAGCTGCCAATAGAGATTTTGGAAACATACATTTAAACCCAAAATGAGGGAATATTTATCCCAGCGCATTTGGAATATGATGTGCATGTATATAAAACCGGTTTAAACACGCAATACTAATAACCACGACAGGACACCTGGCCTGTACTAGAAAGGTGGCTAAGAGGGGTGGGATATGACTGCCTGTCGGATGATCGTACCAGTCCATATGGGGCTAGCTGGAACAGTATGTCAATACACCCCGTAGGTAAGCCACGTGAGGCTACCCAGAATGAATGCCCAATTTAAGCAAATGTATTAAAAAGGAATATAATAAATGGGTATTACGTAATATATATTACTCAAATTGCAGGCAAATTGCAGGCCATATAATATAATACATTATATTATTATTGAATACAAGGTGACTTCACTATCACATCAAGTGGGAAAACGCAGTGAAATTACTTTACAACACCCATCCGACAATGTAGAAATACTACATATTTAATAGGACAGGCTTGGTATTTAATAAACTGGGTATTTTCATATTTAGAAGTTGGTAATGTTAAGCCTGTTGTCATCATGTAGGATTGCGTACCGCAAGACGCCAAGAGAACAAGAAAGTTACCATCTGCCGGAAATAGCCAAAGCTTGGAATGAACACTAATCTCGAATTGCCTGATAATTTATGCCATATATATTCACTGGTACGTGTTACTATTACTTCACAGACATTAGGATAGGATGACATTACTGTATAGTAGGCCAAACTGTGTGAAGGTAAACATGAAGCAGACGACGGAGCCATGCCTTGTTTACATTTTGTGATGGAACCGGAGGAGAGCCGGAGAGTGCCGAGGATAGCCGAAGATAATGTGTGCTGCCCAGCGCACAGGTCAAGAGTTGTCAGTGAGGGGTCAGCCACTAATTACTTCCAGATGGCACCAGGGTTTTTTAACTGAGCACATGGCTTGGGAAACAATGACCAGTGATAGCCACTTTTTAATTTAAAATAAACTTGCAACAGAGTTCTGTTGCTGTCAGCAACAAGTGCATTTATCAGACGAAAGAATTTGGAATAACTGTAACTTTGAATTAAGCAATGAGCTAGTTTTCAATTTTGACTGGGCGATCTAATTAGCAAAATTACTTCCAAACACAAAAGGTATGTTACTAAAGCTATTTTCAAACGAGAAAATAATGCAACAAATAAATGTCATTCATTATTGCCATTGAGTGCTACTTTGGACAGTCAAAGATGAGCGACGTTTGCCAGTTTGGCACAGCAAGAATGACTTGGACAATGGCCAAACACTTGTTTTGAATTTTGCTTGACTTTATGAAATTAAATGCAGCACATTCTTAGTCCTGTAAATGTTATAACTATGCACTGGACCATACCATAATTGCATACAATAGACCTAAAGTTACCAGAAAGAGAAACTGGGGCTCTTACCTAAAACAAAATGAACAGGGCTATCTGGCGTTTTTGGTGTCCAGGCAGTGCAGGCAGAAAGAGTTTAGGGGTCCCACGGTGGCACTGGCCCTTGTCATGTGAACCAAATAGCCCCAGGCTATTGGCTAAGAGCTGTTGCTATGGGACCCATGAGAACAGTGCCGTGAACCCCAAAACCCTATTCTAAAATTAGTAAATTGGCAAGAAATTTAAGTAACTGGTGTAAGGAACCTGGGCAAAATATCCAACCTTTACACTAGTAATACAGGATAAACTTCCTAAGTAAGTAATACAGGATAAACTTCCTAAGTAAGTAATACAGGATTAAGTTCATGAGTAAGTAATACAGGATTAACCTCCTAAGTAAGTAATACAGGATTAACTTCCTAAGTAAGTAATACAGGATAAACTTCCTCAGTAAGTAATACAGGATTAACTTCCTAAGTAAGTAATACAGGATTAACTTCCTAAGTAAGTAATACAGGATTAACTTCCTCAGTAAGTAATACAGGATTAACTTCCTATGTAAGTAATACAGGATAAACTTCCTCAGTAAGTTATACAGGATTAACTTCCTAAGTAAGTTATACAGGATTAACTTCCTCAGTAAGTAATACAGGATTAACTTCCTAAGTAAGTAATACAGGATGAACTTCCTCAGTAAGTTATACAGGATTAACTTCCTAAGTAAGTAATACAGGATTAACTTCCTAAGTATGTAATACAGGATTAACTTCCTAAGTAAGTAATACAGGATTAACTTCCTAAGTAAAAAATACAGGATTAAGTTCATTAGTAAGTAATAGAGTATTAAGTTCATTAGCAAGTAATACGGGATTAACTTCCTTAGTAAATAATACAGGATTAACTTCATTAGTAAGTAATAGAGGATTAACTTCATTAGTAAGCAATACAGGATTAACTTCCTAAGTAAGCAATACATGACCAGGTCGTAAGTAAGTTATACACCAAGGACCTACTCTGACCCATGTGTGTCCTCTCAACAAGCAATATAATACTTGGGACCTATTCTGACCCATGTGTGTCCTCTCAACAAGTAATATAACAATTGGGACCGACTCTGACCCATGTGTGTTATCACAACAAGTAATATAATACTTGGGACCTACTCTGACCCATGTGTGTCCTCTCAACAAGCAATATAATACTTCGCGTCTACTCTAACCTGTCGTGTCCTCAAAACAATCAATAAAATACTTGGGACCTACTCTAACCTATGTGTGTCCTCACAACAATCAATATAATACTTGGGACCTACTCTAACCTGTCGTGTCCTCACAACAAGTAATATAATACTTGGGGCCAACTCTAACCCGTGTGTGTCCTCACAACAATCAATATAATACTTGGGACCTACTCTAACCTGTCGTGTCCTCATAAGAAGCAATATGATACTTGGGGCCTACTCTAACCCGTGTGTGTCCTCACAACAAGCAATATGATACTTTGGGCCAACTCTATCCCGTGTGTGTCCTCACAACAAGCAATGTGATACTTTGGGCCAACTCTAACCTGTCGTGTGTCCTCACAACAAGCAATATAATACTTGGGACCAACTCTAACCCGCGTGTGTCCTCACAACAAGCAATATAATACTTGGGGCCCACTCTAACCCGTCGAATCCTGACAACAATCAATATAATACTTGGGACCTACTCTAACCCGTGTTTGTCCTCAGATGAAGCAATATAATACTTGGGACCTACTCTAACCTGTCGTGTCCTCACAACAATCAATATAATACTTGGGACCTACTCTAACCCGCGTGTGTCATCAAAACAAGCAATCTAATACTTGGGACCTACTCTAACCCGTGTGTGTCCTCACAACAAGCAATTTAATACTTGGGGCCAACTCTAACCCGCGTGTGTCCTCACAACAAGCAATATAATACTTTGATCCAACTCTAACCTGTCGTGTCCTCACAACAAGCAATATAATACTTGGGACCAACTCTAACCCGCGTGTGTCACACAACAATCAATATGATACTTGGGACCAACTCTCACCCGCGTGTGTCTTCACAACAAGCAATATAACACTTGGGGCCTACTCTAACCCGTGTGGTCATGTGATTTACGATTCAAATGAAGAAGACAATGGCAAACCTAAGAATCATCTCACCTTTTCTGTACACTCCTTCGTGTCCTTCCTTCCAGACTTCTGACCGATTGCTATTTGGTAATTCCTCCTTCACCTCCGTGGCTGCAACCTTCAGCTTCTTAAAGCTGCACGCTTCCGCTATTTGCTGACAGAGTTCATCAGTGACTGACTCTCCTATGAACTCGGCAACCGTTTTGATGTTTTTAACAGGATCCTAAAAAGAAAACCATCAGGCGACATCACATGCCCCATATCAATAACTATATTACAGCAGATGGCGAGGACATGACGTCCCCTTGGAGCGACTTCACAGTACACAGGAATGAGCAGAGTGAAGTTTGAATTTTCAAGTGTTCAGACAAATCTTCTAACTGTATACTTAGCAGACCATGACCTCCTTTCGACACAGGTCTTAGATCAAAGAAATACAAACCTCTTTCAAGTTTTCATAAAACAAGGTTAGGAAAGGCAAGTCCGGGTTGTCCTGTTTCACTTGCTGCCAATCCTTCACGTAGTCTGCATAACCACCACCGGGAACTGAAACATTGGAAGTAATTAAATGAAACACCATAAACATATATTTATATGTAAGCATATGTCTACAGGAAGGCCAGCGCCTACTGAAGTAGCGATGAAACAGGGCAGAACTTTATGTATTTATTTAAGCAACAAATAGGTAAATCTTAATCCACATTCAGGGAGCAGCACATCGGAGCATTTAATATTAACCCACATTCACAGAGTGCGTCTCATTAGAGTGTTCACACTCAGCGCAGCAGGTCAGATCCTGTTATCCACACTTAGACAGCGCAGCAGGTCAGATCCTGTTACCCACACTTAGACAGCGCAGCAGGTCAGATCCTGTTACCCACGCTTAGACAGCGCAGCAGGTCAGATCCTGTTACCCACATTCAGACAGCGCAGCAGGTCAGAGACCATAACCCACATTCAGACGGCGCAGCAGGTCAGAGACCATAACCCACATTCAGACGGCGCAGCAGGTCAGAGACCATAACCCACATTCAGACAGCGCAGCAGGTCAGAGACAATAGCCCACATTCAGACGGCGCAGCAGGTCAGAGACCATAGCCCACATTCAGACGGCGCAGCAGGTCAGAGACCATAACCCACATTTAGACGGCGCAGCAGGTCAGAGACCATAGCCCACATTCAGACGGCGCAGCAGGTCAGAGACCATAGCCCACATTCAGACGGCGCAGCAGGTCAGAGACCATAACCCACATTCAGACGGCGCAGCAGGTCAGAGACTATAACCCACATTCAGACAGCGCAGCAGGTCAGAGACTATAACCCACATTCAGACGGCGCAGCAGGTCAGAGACCATAGCCCACATTCAGACGGCGCAGCAGCTCAGAGACCATAACCTACATTCAGACAGCGCAGCAGGTCAGAGACCATAGCCCACATTCAGACGGCGCAGCAGGTCAGAGACTATAACCCACATTCAGACAGCGCAGCAAGTCAGAGACCATAACCCACATTCAGACGGCGCAGCAGGTCAGAGACCATAACCCACATTCAGACGGCGCAGCAGGTCAGAGACCATAACCTACATTCAGACAGCGCAGCAGGTCAGAGACAATAGCCCACATTCAGACGGCGCAGCAGGTCAGAGACCATAACCCACATTCAGACGGCGCAGCAGGTCAGAGATCATAACCCACACTCAGACGGCGCAGCAGGTCAGAGACTATAACCCACATTCAGACGGCGCAGCAGGTCAGAGACCATAACCCACATTCAGACGGCGCAGCAGGTCAGAGACTATAACCCACATTCAGTCGGCGCAGCAGGTCAGAGACTATAACCCACATTCAGACAGCGCAGCAGGCCAGAGACTATAACCCACATTCAGACGGCGCAGCAGGTCAGAGACCATAACCCACATTCAGACAGCGCAGCAGGTCAGAGACAATAGCCCACATTCAGACGGCGCAGCAGGTCAGAGACTATAACCCACATTCAGACGGCGCAGCAGGTCAGAGACCATAACCCACATTCAGACGGTGCAGCAGGTCAGAGACCATAACCCACATTCAGACGGCGCAGCAGGTCAGAGACTATAACCCACATTCAGACGGCGCAGCAGGTCAGAGACCATAGCCCACATTCAGACGGCGCAGCAGGTCAGAGACTATAACCCACATTCAGACGGCGCAGCAGGTCAGAGACTATAACCCACATTCAGACAGCGCAGCAGGCCAGAGACTATAACCCACATTCAGACAGCGCAGCAGGTCAGAGGCCATATCCCACATTCAGACAGCGCAGCAGGTCAGAGAGTTAAAACCCACATTCAGACAGCGCAGCAGATCAGAGGCTATACCCCACATTCAGACAGCGCAGCAGGTCAGAGCCTATAACCCACATTCAGACGGCGCAGCAGGTCAGAGACCATAACCCACATTCAGACGGCGCAGCAGGTCAGAGACTATAACCCACATTCAGACGGCGCAGCAGGTCAGAGACCATAACCCACATTCAGACGGCGCAGCAGGTCAGAGACCATAACCCACATTCAGACGGCGCAGCAGGTCAGAGACCATAACCCACATTCAGACAGCGCAGCAGGTCAGAGACCATAGCCCACATTAAGATGGCGCAGCAGGTCAGAGACCATAACCCACATTCAGACGGCGCAGCAGGTCAGAGACCATAGCCCACATTTAGACGGCGCAGCAGGTCAGAGACCATAACCCACATTCAGACGGCGCAGCAGGTCAGCAGCTCAGACGAAAACAGTCAAAGTGATTTGACATGTATACGTTAAATCAGTCATGTTACCGTATAACCCCTGATAACCTGGCCATACAACGGAAAGAAAAAGGCCTCTATGCTTCAGTGACTCCAGCGAAGAAAAATGCTTGCTTTGTTTTGAGTTAAAGCATTACAGTAAGTGATGGGCGAAAGGGATATAAAATGGTTCAGGGACTGGGAGACAGACTACACGGCGTTTGCCTTAACGTGGGAGGAAAGCCTGAAGACATTCATGTCCCAGACGTTTACCATCTTTGTCAAACTCACGAGCCAGGGCATAGTGCTGACACAGCTAGAAACGTAATTGGAACCGGGATTCGAATCCATGATAATAGGTTTCTTGCATGCCATGCCAATTGCGGAACCTTAAACGACTGGGCCACCGTGAACTGTATTTGGTTGAATAGCTGAAGAAACGTTAGTAAACGTATCATATTAATTGTTGATTTGAAATTAAATAAATATAAAAAAACATTTCTGCCGTTGGATTATTATAAACATATACATGCATGGTAATAACCATATTACACTATCAGCCTTTGTTAAAATCATGAGGCTTGATATGACCATTGAACATTTCACTCACCTTTTCCTTCAAGAAACAGATCCAGAAATTCTGAATACGTCCCGTCATACATAAACACCTTTTGGAGTCCGCTGACATGATGATAGTGAGATACGCTGACATCTTTTGGATTTCGCATGATGAGGATGGTTTTAATCCTCTTCTCCACCAGTTTCTCCGGCAGATGACGGAAGTAAAGATGCGAGTTCAGAACCCGCGGAGAGGGAAGTTCATCAGCCCGCTCAAACTTCGGCATCCCCAACATGGCGATCTCCTTCGCCTTCTTGTTGTACTCAGAATTACCGGCCCTGAGCATGGTGACGATTTCCCACAACCAGTGGGTACCTGGAGGGATCGGAATAGACAGCACCATGTGTGTGAGATGTGAGAGTTGCTGGGTGCTTGGGTATTTAGCCCCATACTGAGCCACATGCTTACTGCGGCGTATAACAACATTCACTCACACTCTAGAAATCATATTATTCATTTTAGAATCATTTATTGAGTAAATCGTCTATCTCGAGTTCTTACCACATTTGGGATATGCCACTATCATGACGTCATCGTCCCTCAGCTCGAACTTCTGAACATTTCGGATTATTTCCATATGAGCTTCAGGGGTAGTGTGAATATGCAGGAGGACGCCGTCATGTTTGTAGAAGGACCACCCATGACCATTTTCATTCCGGTAGTCCAGAATCTCGGGAGTTCTGTGAAGAATGAATGAGTGAGGGATTTAGGGCAGGTCAGAGACCATAACCCACATTCAGACAGCGCAGCAGGTCAGAGAGTTAAAACCCACATTCAGACAGCGCAGAAGATCAGAGGCTATAACCCACATTCAGACAGCGCGGCAGGTCAGAGGCTATACCCCAAATTCAGACTGCACAGCAGTTCAGAGTTAAAACCCACATTCAGACAGAGCAGCAGTTCAGAGAGTTGAAACCCACATTCAGACAGCGCGGCAGGTCAGAGGCTATACCTCACATTCAGACAGCGCAGCAGTTCAGAGAGTTAAAACCATGATTCAGATAGCGCATCAGATCAGAGGCTATAACCCACATTCAGACAGTGCAGCAGGTCAGAGCCCATAACCCACATTCAGACAGCGAAGCAGGTCAGAGGCCATATCCCACATTCAGACAGCGCAGCAGGTCAGAGAGTTAAAACCCACATTCAGACAGCGCAGCAGATCAGAGGCTATACCCCACATTCAGACAGCGCAGCAGATCAGAGACCATATCCCACATTCAGACAGCGCAACAGGTCAGAGACCATAGCCCACATTCAGACGGCGCAGCAGGTCAGAGACCATAGCCCACATTTAGACAGCGCAGCAGGTCAGAGACCATAGCCCACATTTAGACAGCGCAGCAGGTCAGAGACCATAGCCCACATTCAGACGGCGCAGCAGGTCAGAGACCATAGCCCACATTCAGACAGCGCAGCAGGTCAGAGAGTTAAAACCCACATTCAGACAGCGCAACAGGTCAGAGGCTATAACCCACATTCAGACAGCTCGGCAGGTCAGAGGCTATACCCCAAATTCAGACTGCACAGCAGTTCAGAGTTAAAACCCACATTCAGACAGCGCAGCAGTTCAGAGAGTTAAAACCCACGTTCAGACAGCGCAGCAGGTCAGAGGCTATACCTCACATTCAGACAGCGCACCAGTTCAGAGAGTTAAAACCATGATTCAGATAGCGCATCAGATCAGAGGCTATAACCCACATTCAGACAGTGCAGCAGGTCAGAGCCTATAACCCACATTCAGACAGCGCAGCAGGTCAGAGACCATAACCCACATTCAGACAGCGCAGCAGGTCAGAGACCATATCCCACATTCAGACAGCGCAACAGGTCAGAGGCTATACCCCACATTCAGACAGCGCAGCAGATCAGAGACCATATCCCACATTCAGACAGCGCAACAGGTCAGAGGCTATACCCCACATTCAGACAGCGCAGCAGATCAGAGGCTATAACCCACATTCAGACAGCGCAGCAGGTCAGAGTTAAAACCCACATTCAGACAGCGCAACAGGTCAGAGGCTTTTCCCCTACATTCAGACATCATGCACACACACACACACACACACACACACACACACACACACACACACACACTTTTGTTATACAGCTGTATGGCGGCATCTGTGAATAATCGTGTCTGGACCACACAATTCAGTGATATGAGCATCGATCCACGTAACTTGGATACGATGATCTGCATCAACCAAGTCAGCGAGCCTGACCACCCGATCCCGTTAGTCGCCTCTTACCACAAGCATATAGGTTGCTGAAGACCTATTCTAACCCGGATCTTCACGGGTCCGTCTTACAGTATTGAAAGAGTTGTTGAAATGGTAATTTGTTTATTATGCCAGGTTGCTTCCCTTACTAATTATACCAGATTGCTTCCCCCTCCTAATTTTACCAGATTGCTTGCCCCACTTACTATGCCAGATTGCTTCCCCCAGTAATTATGCCAGATTGCTTCCCCCAGTAATTATGCCAGATTGCTTCCCCCACTAATTATGCCAGATTGCTTCCCCTACTAATTATGCCAGATTGCTTCCCTCACTAATTATGCCAGATAGCTTCCCCTACTAATTACACCAGATTGCTTCCCCCTCCTAATTTTACCAGATTGCTTCCCCCAGTAATTATGCCAGATTCCTTCCCCTACTAATTACACCAGATTGCTTCCCCCTCCTAATTTTACCAGATTGCTTCCCCTACTAATTATGCCAGATTGCTTCCCTCACTAATTATGCCAGATAGCTTCCCCTACTAATTACACCAGATTGCTTCCCCCTCCTAATTTTACCAGATTGCTTCCCCCAGTAATTATGCCAGATTCCTTCCCCTACTAATTACACCAGATTGCTTCCCCCTCCTAATTTTACCAGATTGCTTCCCCCACTTATTATGCCAGATTGCTTCCCCTACTAATTATGCCAGATTGCTTCCCCTACTAAATATGCCAGATTGCTTACCCCAGTAATTATGCTAGATTGCTTCCCCCACTAATTATGCCAGATTGCTTCCCCTACTAATTATGCCAGATTGCTTCCCCCACCTCGTCTGTTTCCGGTATAACCCATGACATTCGTGACTTATTCGTGACCAACTCGTGTCTATCCGGGACACGTCGTGCCCCTCTCGAAGGTTTGCATATGGGCCTATGAACACGAGATCGAGTTCAAACAAGAAGGATAACTCTTACTGTACAGTGTAATACAGGCGTTACAGCAGTGCTTGCTTATTCCTGTTTTCAAAGTACTGAACCTCTATTACAAACCTTAAAATAAATATTACTCTTAATGCAAACATTTTTACATCAAGGGTTGTGGGTTAACTCTTGTTACAGCAGATCAGAGGCAAAACCCCACATTCAGGCAGCGCAGCAGGTCAAAGAGTTTAACCCCACATTCAGGCAGCGCAGCAGGTCAGAGTTTAAACCCACATTCAGACAGCGCAGCAGGTCAGAGTTTAAACCCACATTCAGACAGCGCAGCAGGTCAGAGTTTAAACCCACATTCAGACATCGCAGCAGATCAGAGGCTATAGCCCTCATTCAGACATCATGCACACACACACACACACACACACACACACACACACACACACACACACACACACATTCCCAAGCGTCTTACAGTTGTTGTCTGGACCACACAATTCAGGGATATGAGCATCGATCCACGCAACTTGGATACGATGATCTGCATCAACCAAGTCAGCGAGCCTGACCACCCGATCCCGTTGGTCGCCTCTTACCACAAGCATATAGGTTGTTGAAGACCTATTCTAACCCGGATCTTCACGGGTCCGTCTTACAGTATTGAAAGAGTAGTTGAAATGGTAATTTGTTTGAGGACGTACTTGGCAAGAAGGATTCAATCTGTGAGCCAGTGTCAATGTAACACTTATCCTGCTTTGCCTAGTTTCATCCAAGCGTACCTCAATCCCGTACGTTCCTTGCAAATGACGTATTAAGCCGAGAGGTTGGTTGGTTGGTTGGTTGGTTTGTTGTTTAGCGCCGCACTCAGCCATATTCCAGCTATACGACGGCGGCTTGTCAATAATCGAGTCTATACCAGACAATCCAGTGATTGATATCATGAGCATCGATCCACGCAATTGGGATACGATGACATGCATCAACCAAGCCAGCGAGCCTGACCACCCGATCCCTTTAGTCGCCTCTCACGATATCGTCGCGTATGGTGTCAACTAATTAAAAACACTGCAATAGCGATGGAGGATGAAGCCTATTTGAGGAGAATATTAAATTTTACTTACTGCTGACTTTCCATGTTAATCAGTACTTGTTATGATGGACGCTTGAAATGTCCTTCTCGCGTGACTTCGCTACTTGCCTTATCACGTTCCTACACAGTGTAGATTACCTACATATGAAAGTACATGTACTTTTATGTCACTTTGACCCATCGTTGGTCATACTGGTTCACGCTGACTGTTGCGTTAAGACAGTCACCCAGTTAACTGCGCTGGCGTTGGGGGTCCATACAGATAAAACGGCGACGCGAGTCAAGAGTTCGAGTCCCAGATATGTTTACAAAAGGTTTGATAGTTAAGCGTCTACGACCTGCGTTATTGAGCTTTCCTACATACTAAGACTGTTTCAGGTGCTGTGAACTGAAACAGAATTCAAAGCGGCGTCAAACCCAATCTCTCACACTATCAATAAGTATTCCAAGCTTGTTTAGGGGTACACTACACTTCTGTAAGGAAATCAATACTCGTTGCTTGTCAACCTCTTCAACTTGACGTCTGTGTCCAGTTTACTCTTAAAATCCTACAGTGTTAATTCTATGTTTATTAGGGGGCACGGGTGGCCCAGTCGTCTAAGGGGTTGTGGGTTCGAATCCCGGTTCGCCCCGATTATGTTTCTAGGTTTGTCAGCACCATACCGTGGGTTTCACCGAAGTGGTAAACGTCTGAGACCTGCATCACTCCGGGCTTTCCTTCCACATTAATCTGACACGCCGTGATATAACTGGAATAATGTTAAAAGCGGCGTTAAATCCAACTCACTCACTATGTTTATTAACACATATAACACAAGCCCGGGCGACTACACAACAATGAAGGAAGCGTCCCAACCAATGTCACTGTTGAGGGCGAAATCGCATTATCAGTGGTTCATATTGGGAAAGGGAGGTCACTCTAATTTCAAACGGGAGCTATCTCTGTTGTTTTCGTATTTGTGAGAAATGGCGTCAGTCACGCTGTACGTTGTTGGTATTAAATGCCCAGCTTATCCCTCAGGTAAATCGTATTCTTAATTCAATGTTTGAATGCATTATATATCTATGTTTCCATCCGTACATCTTCTTAGATTGGTTTAGTGCTGAAAACCATTTTCTAAAATGTGGGCCTACATTTTTCCAGTCATAGATCTATATGGTGATCGAAACAAGTGGGCCCACATTTGTATATCGCCTAGCTTCGTTAGGTTGTTTAATTAGTTCGGTTGATAATCAATTCCTAAATGTGGGCAGACGTTCTTCCGTCATATTGATTGCAGCAGGAGGGACCACATTTATTAATCGCGAAATTCTACTTAAATATTGATAATCATTTTCTCAAATGTGGGCCCACATTGTTCCCGTCATATATGGTGATCGAAACAAGTGGGCCCACATTTGTATATCACCTAGTAGGAAGACGTTCTTCCGTCATAATGATTGCAACAGGAGGGACCACATTTATTTATCGTTAAGCTTCATTAGCCTGGCTTACTTATAACCATTTTCTAAAATGTGGGCCCGCATTGTTCCCGTCTTATAGTGATCGAAACAGGTGGGCCCACATTTGTAAATCGCTGGGCTTCATTGGGTTGACTGAGTCATTTAGACTAGTGGGTTCACATTTGCATGGGTATGTGACATTATATATTATTCTCATTTTGTAATATTGATGGGAAATATCTTTATAAATGCACAAAAAGTCTTTGAAGTTTGAATAACGTCATCATAGCTGACCACACTAGTTTTGCAAAAATAGTTACAAAGCAAGAAACTTAGATCTACTTCAAATTAAATTTACAGAGGCAATACAACTCATTCTACATTTTCCAGTATAACACATCAATCTAATCATAAGTTTGCGGCTGGAAATATGTCTACACTTGAATTGATCTCGGACATGACAGTTATGATACAAGCCTCAAACTTTTCCGAGAACTTGTTCCATAAAAGGAATAACTCATGAATATTAATGACCCCACGACCTAGTTTGGCGATGTCCGTAGAAGTGAGTTCTGCTGTATTGTCAATTTGTCATCGCATTTGTACATTCTAATCCAATAATAAGTCATAATACTCATTTTAAATAGACAAAATAGCAGTTCGTAATGCGGGTTTGTTTACGTTGTACATATTCTCAACAACAAGTGCGTTTAGTTTCGAATGTGGATCCACCTCGAACTTTCGATTAGGCAAACGGAGTTAGCTCCCTTCTCGAACCACCGATAATGCGGTTTCGCCCTGTTTGTTTCAAGGGCTGCTGGCGTGGACTGGTACAGTCTTGGCTGAGTAGACAAGCGGTCTGAATCAGCAATGTTTACAGGTCTTTACAGTGTTGTCACTACCCTAGTGGCGAGGTAAAGGAACAAATCGAAGGGGTCTTGAATGGTTCTTGTTTATTCAAGTCTGAAGCAGTGAAGACCCAAGCATGATAAAATAAACTTCCTGTCCATACAGCGCCGAAAAAGGCGTATTTATCTGCTACATACATGTATGAATGAACGCTAACTGTAATGAGTCATCATCAATAATGATTTACATCAGCTGTAACTTACAAATTTTCCCCTTCAAACGCAAAGAAAACCGGCATTATGCCCACCACGCAAGTACGGTTGCCACGCTTGCTCACAAAGAACCATAACTCTAATTGACTGTTAATTAATGACGTCGTGAATGTCAACATGCACGCAACACTGGTTCGAGTCGAACCCATGCAACGCAACATAAAGATACTTTTCTTTTCCCTTTTTTTCACATGTTTTACATGCATAACAAACATCAAAATATTCAACATCTCTAACATAAGAAAGTACTTCCTTAAGTACATGAAAATCAACACAACATCACCCCAGAAGCCCATACAAACTAAATACGTGTACATTAATGTTGTAAGTGCAACACCTAGTGTAAAGTACATTCACCCCGTGCATTCCAAAAGACCCCACTCCTCCGATGGAACCACGAATACGTCCAAATACCCGGAACACAGGTGTCAAAACGTGTTGTGCCACCCTGAGCAAATGACAGAGCTGAAATGTGCCTCTGTTTACCCAGCAGGACATGGGTACCCGACATTTTAAGTGGGTGTAAAAAACCCTCTAGCGCCCATGGGTTGTATACTCCCCTGGGAGTTGATAATGATAACTGGGACTGAAAGGGATCCACTGGTCGGGGAACAAATAAACCGCATTCGAGAAGATTATCCACTGGATAAGTGTGGTATATAAATGTATAACATAATAGGATAATATAAAAAATGTCTTGTGGGTAGCATGTCCAGGTCAACGCTGTGCGAGGAACTTTAACCTAGATGCACGGGAGGATATCTTACAGCTATATCTGTCAGCCCGACACGCTCACACCAAGGCTGAACAGTTTATGCAAGTCACAGATCTGAGAGACAAGGTTATTATAGAGATAACAATCACGTGGTGTATAACGAAAGTGTCTTTAATCTTACTATACCGCGGCAAAGGGTGTACACTTTTTTGCACCTTGAGTTGCGGTTATTTAAATTTCTTGATATGATATCGGATATTAGTTATACCAAATTGCTTCCCCAACTAATTTTACCTGATTGCTTCCCCTCCTAATTTTACCAGATTGCTTCCCCTACTAATTATGCCAGATTGCTTCCCCTACTAATTTTACCAGATTGGTTCCCCCAGTAATTATGCCAGATTGCTTCCCCTACTAATTGTGCCAGATTGCCTCCCCTACTAATTATGCCAGATAGCTCCCCCCCGCCACTAACTATGCCAGATTGCTTCCCCTACGAATTATACCAGTTTGCTTACCTTCCTAATTTTACCAGATTGCTTCCCCCACTAATTATGCCAGATTGCTTCCCCCAGTAATTATGCCAGATTGCTTCCCCCAGTAATTATGCCAGATTGCTTCCCCCAGTAATTATGCCAGATTGCTTCCCCCACTAATTATGCCAGATTGCTTCTTCTACTAATTATGCCAGATTGTCTCCCTCAAGAGTTTAAACCCACATTCAAACAGCGCAGCAGGTCAGAGGCTATACCCCACATTCAGACAGCGCAGCAGGTCAGAGTTAAAACCCACGTTTAGACATCATGCACACACACACACACACACACACACACACACACACACACACACACACACACACACACACACACACACACATTTTTGTTATACAGCTGTGTGGCGGCAGTCTGTGAATAATCGTGTCTGGACCACACAATTCAGTGATTAATATCATGAGCATCGATCCACGCAACTTGGATACGATGATCTGCATCAACCAAGTCAGCGAGCCTGACCACCCGATCCCGTTAGTCGCCTCTTACCACAAGCATATAGGTTGCTGAAGACCTATTCTAACCCGGATCTTCACGGGTCCGTCTTACAGTATTGAAAGAGTAGTTGAAATGGTAATTTGTTTGAGGACGTACTTGGCAAGAAGGATTCAATCTGTGAGCCAGTGTCGATGTAACACTTATCTCGCTTTGCCTAGTTTCATCCAAGTGTACCTCAATCCCGTACGTTCCGTGCAACTGACGTATTAAGCCGAGAGGTCGGTTGGTTGGTTGGTTAGGTGGTTGTTGTTTAGCGCCGCACTCAGCCATATTCCAGCTATACGACGTCCGCTTGTAAATAATCGAGTCTGGACCAGACAATCCAGTGATTGATATCATGAGCATCGATCCACGCAATTGGGATTGATGACATGCACCAACCAAGTCAGCGAGCCTGACCACCCGATCCCGTTAGTCGCCTCTCACGACATCGTCGCGTATGGTGTCAACTAATTAAAAACACTGCAATAGCGAAGAAGGATGAAGCTTATTTGAGGAGAATATTTACTTACTGCTGACTTTCCATGTTAATCAGTACTTGTTATGATGGACGCTTGAAATGTCCTTCTCTCGTGACTTCGCTACTTACCTGATCACGTTCCTACACAGTGTAGATTACCTACATATGAAAGTACATGAACTTTTATGTCACTTTGACCCATCGTTGGTCATACTGGTTCACGCTGACTGTTGCGTTAAGACAGTCACCCAGTTAACTGCGCTGGCGTTGGGGGTCCATACAGATAAAACGGCGACGCCAGTCAAGAGTTCGAGTCCCAGATATGTTTACAAAAGGTTTGATAGTTAAGCGTCTACGACCTGCGTTATTGAGCTTTCCTACATACTAAGACTGTTTCGTGTGCTGTGAACTGAAACAGAATTCAAAGCGGCGTCAAACCCACTCTCTCACACTATCAATAAGTATTCCAAGCTTGTTTAGGGGTACACTACACATTTGTAAGGAAATCAATACTCGTTGCTTGTCAACCTCTTCAACTTGAACTTATTTGTTATAATATCCCGAAACGCTGTACATATTTTAAAAT
Source organism: Haliotis rufescens (assembly GCF_023055435.1). Lineage (NCBI taxonomy): Eukaryota > Metazoa > Mollusca > Gastropoda > Lepetellida > Haliotidae > Haliotis > Haliotis rufescens. Next base: position 1,143,158 of record NW_025963902.1, read on the forward strand.
ATTTGATTGTTACAGATGGTACTACCTAAATGGGGTTAGAGGATACTACCTATATGGGGTTAGAGGAAACTACCTATATGGGGTTAGAGAATACTACCTATATGGGGTTAGAGGATACTACCTATATGGGGTTAGAGGATACTACCTATATGGGGTTAGAGAATACTACTTATATGGGGTTAGAGGATACTACCTATATGGGGTTAGAGGATACTACTACATAGGGATAGAGGATACTACCTATATGGGGTTAGAGGATACTACCTATATGGGTTGAGAGGATACAACCTATATGGGGTTAGAGGGTACTACCTATATGGGGTTAGAGGATACTACCTATATGGAGTTTATGGACACTACCTATATGGGGTTAGAGCATACTACCTATATGGGTTGAGAGGATACTACCTATATGGAGTTAGAGGATACTACCTATATGGGTTGAGAGGGTACTACCTATATGGGGTTAGAGGATACTACCTATATAGAGTTAGAGGATACTACCTATATGGGGTTAGAGGATACTACCTATATATTGTTAGAGGATACTACCTATATGGGGTTAGAGGATACTACCACATGGGGATAGAGGATACTACCTATATGGGGTTAGAGGATACTACCTATATGGATTGAGAGGATACTACCTATATGGGGTTAGAGGGTACTACCTATGTGGCGTTAGAGGATACTAACTATATGGGGTTAGAGGATACTACCTATGTTGGGTTAGAGGATACTACCTATATGGGGTTAGAGGATAATACCTATATGGGGTTAGAGGATACTACCTATATGGAGTAAGATGGTACTACCTATGTGGGGTTAGAGGATACTACCTATATGGAGTTAGAGGATACTACCTATATGGAGTTAGATGATACTACCTATATGGGTTGAGAGGATACTACCTATATGGGGTTAGAGGATACTACCTATATATTGTTAGAGGATACTACCTATATGGGGTTAGAGGATACTACCACATGGGGATAGAGGATACTACCTATATGGGGTTAGAGGATACTACCTATATGGGTTGAGAGGATACTACCTATATGGGGTTAGAGGGTACTACCTATGTGGCGTTAGAGGATACTAACTATATGGGGTTAGAGGATACTACCTATGTTGGGTAAGAGGATACTACCTATATGGGGTTAGAGGGTACTACCTATGTGGGGTTAGAGGATACTACCTATATGGGGTTAGAGGATACTACCTATGTGGGGTTAGAGGATACTACCTATATGGAGTTAGAGGATACTACCTATATGGAGTTAGATGATACTACCTATATGGGTTGAGAGGATACTACCTATATGGGGTTAGAGGGTACTACCTATGTGGGGTTAGAGGATACTACCTATATGGGGTTAGAGGATACTACCTATATGGGGTTAGAGGATACTACCTATATGGGGTTAGAGTGAGTGAGTGAGTGAGTAAGGTTTTTGCGCCGCTTTTAGCAATATTCCACCAATATCACGGCGGGGGACACCAGAAATGGGCTTCACACATTGTACCCATGTCGGGAATCGAACCCGGGATTTCGGCATGACGAGCGAACGCTTTAACCACTAGGCTACCCGACCGCCCCTATATGGGGCTAGAGGATACTACCTATATGGGGTTAGGCTTACTACCGATATGGGGCTAGAGGATATTTCGTACATGGGTTTAGATTGAGAGGATACTACCTACGTGGGTTTAGATGGGTAGTTGGGGACACAAGGTCCAGCTACAAAGTACTCCACGCGTTAACTCTTTCAAGATCGCAGGCCTGTGTACCGACCACACCGTAGGCACGTCAAAATGATATATAGTTCATGAACCTACCTGTCATGTCGTTCATTCATTAAATCTGTAATTTTTCACAAAGCCAGAAACTACGTATTTCATTTCAATTTGTCATATGTTATTAATAGATTAAAAATTATTAAATATTTCCTGCAATGTTATTCAAAATGTCAATGCTTCGACAATACGTCCGCATCGAACATGTTAAAGACATTTCAAGTAAATCGTAAAATAAATTAAATAGATTAATAAACAAAATCAACAAACATATTTCTAAAACATGCCAAACTAATACCTAAGTTAGTAATGCCACCTTTTCGTGCGATCGTGTTATGTAAGTCAAATGACATCTCGAATTTAAGGCTTGGAAACGATGTTAAATGCAAAATTATATTCACAGGTCGTAGCCGAGCGTCCACGGAGTAATTTGATTGGCTGCTTTATGTCATGTGCTTGATTTTGACAAATCACGATCCTCATATTAGATTACGACAAATGCGCCATTAGGAACCAATTTATATCCAATAAAATCGCATGTTACTACTACGAATAAACTCCTGGCGAAGTAACTGTAATATTATTGATGTTCAGATGGTTTTGACGATACTAAACATAGAACGAATTTTCGCACGCGTTATTTATTCAAAGCTTCGAGAACGGAGGTATTCCCAGGTATTTTCTCATGTCACTGAGCGGAAAGCCGTTATTATTGGGGAAAATGTGACGATAGATCGTACTTAAAATTCTTTTTATCATCATTTTCCGATGACTTCAACAATAAAAATAGAAACGAAATTAGTTAATTGATAGCTCTATTATAAAATCTTAAAATTGCCGAAAATCGCCATACATTTTCGCTTACTGGACGTTTGTGAATGTGTTAGCATGAATGTTTATTTTGAAACGAACTTATTAATGTTATTAATGTATTATTTGAATAACGTGATAAACATAACATTCATATTTATAAACTATCGGATTAGATCTTTCAAATGATGTATGACATGTAGTAGCTATAGGAAAGATGTTTTACACGCTGATAATTTCCTTGATAAGTGTAGGCTCATTTATCACCCCGGAGTGACAGCAGTAAAACTTCTGGGTAACTGGATGGGTTTTGTAATCTATGTTGCAAGAGTATGTCGCCTTGCTTCAGCTAGAATAATTGGACCTACAGTGTTTCGGCTGGACCTGCAGTTTTTGAAATGTGCTGGCTCTCAGTTTACTCTGCTGAGTTTTAAACACTGCACAGGGGCATGCTCAAAGCGCTATTATTACCCAGTCAATGGATCAGTGTGCTATGTACATTTATCAGCTCCCTGGCGAGTATACCACACAAGGTTAACAACCACATTGCCATCTCATCCTACCGGGTACCCATGTACTACCGGGTGAAGAGAGTCACATTTCGAACGAAGTCACTCTCCCAAGGAGACACCATGTGTTACATGTGGTTCAGTGTGGGACAGGACCGAAGCCCTAGAAACATCAGGAGCCAAGCTGCCGAAACGGGGTCACCCATCCAAGGACTCTGGATTCCTGATTTGTGACCACGTGCCTCCTCAGGACGATAAAAAATATAATGTTTTAAATGGAATGTAAGATGTGACGAATAATCACAGTACGCTCGTTTGTGGCAGAGGTACAGGTACTAGGTTAATCGCCAGTAACCCTGGGAAGACTGTGTTGAAATATACTTGTCATACTTTCCGACATAGTTGAAGCGACCAATGAGGGTCACCTGCTTTTTCGACACTGACAGATGTGATATGTTGTATATACACCACGCAAGGTCAGACTAGTGTATGTTGGTCAAGTTAGTCAAGGTTTTCTATTCGGACAAAAAATTAATTCAGTGCTTGGATGTTGTTTTTTTAACTTTATGTTACGCTTACCTACCTCATATATGGAAGCGCCGTTCTGCCAAATCGACCACTGTAACTAATGTTGGTTGGTTTGTTGTTTAGCGCCGCACTCAGCAATATTCCAGCTATATGACGGCGGTCTGTAAATAATCGAGTCTAGACCAGACAATCCAGTGATTGATATTATGAGCATCGATCCACGCAATTGGTCATCGATCAACCAAGTCAGCGAGCCTGAGCACCCGATCCCGTTAGTCGCCTTTTACAACAAGCATGGGTTGCTGAAGACCTATTCTACCCCGGATCTTCACGGGTCGTAACTAATGTAACTGCCTTTTACGACAAGCATAGTTCCCTTTTACGGCAAGCATGGGTTGCTGAAGACCTATTCTACCCCGGATCTTCACGGGTCGTAACTAATGTAACTGCCTTTTACGACAAGCATGGGTTGCTGAAGACCTATTCTACCCGAGATGTCCACGGGTCGTAACTAATGTAACTGCCTTTTACGACAAGCACAGTCGCCTTTTACGGCAAGCATGGGTTGCTGAAGACCTTTTCTACCCCGGATCTTCACAGGTCGTAACTAATGTAACTGCCTTTTACGACAAGCATAGTTGCCTTTTACGGCAAGCATGGGTTGCTGAAGACCTTTTCTACCCCGGATCTTCACGGCTCGTAACTAATGTAACTGCCATTAGTTTCCGAAGGAATTTCAGTTGGACTTTCTCCTGAAGTTAGACAGACGGTGATCACCATCATAGGGATATACGTCATAGGATACCCGCCATAGGGACTAGTGGAAGAGCGTCCGCCTGGAGAGCGGAAAGTCCGGGGCTCGATCCCCGGCCGCGTCATACCAAAAGACGTTAAAAGATGGAACTTGTTGTCACCCTGTCTGGCGCTCAGCATTAAGGGGCTAAAACAAGGACTGGTCGGCTCGGAGTCAGTACACTGTGGCTGAGTGGGGTATTCATGTTAAACTGCGGCATGGTATCTCAGTGAGCTAGCACTATAAATCGGCATCAGTCCGGACTAGTACAAGCAGCCACACGAACACACACACGTACATGCACGTCGCTATATAAGTGCTATAATCTTGGACGCGACGTTAAACCCCATTTCACCTCACCTCACCTCCACTTGTGGCGTGATCATGTTTAAATGATCCAGGTTGTTAGCAGACACCAAAACATCACTGCTGACATCTGCGCACGCAGATCAAGGTCATTCAGTCCTGCACACCACGTATTGACACAGTTCTTTTTTGAAGTCGCTGCCTGTAAAAACCCAGTGATGAACAATGGACTCACGCTTGTGTTTGTGTTTGTATGTAGTTTACATACTGGAAGTAAGTATTTAACTTTTCTATTGCTTGCTAACTTACCGGGGATTTTACATGAAAACCAGAAAGATGTCATGAATTAACGGAAACGTTTTATCCTGTGGAGTGAGTGAGTGAGTTAATACCGGGTGTTGGCGGAGAGTGTGTTGAAAGGCTTTGTAACGCTAACACATGTCTACATAATGATAGTATTTTAGATTGATTCAGATTGTCTCCTTTAAATGGTATATCATCTAGTATATTAGATGGTATATAAGATGATATATTAAATGGTGTATTAGATGGCATATTAAACGGTATATTAGATGTCATATTAAATGGTACGTTAAATACTTTATGAGATGGTAAATTAAATGGTAGATTAGATATTATATCAAATGGTATATTAGATGATCTCTTTAATATTATAGATATGGTATATTATGTGGTTTATTAAATGATATATTAAATGGGATATGAGATGGCAAATTCAATGGTATATGATATGGCATGATAGATAGTATATTTAAGAATAAGTCAAAGTCAATTCTTATGATTTTTTATATCACTATTGTATACCTCGAGGGATGTAGCGCTTCATACGAGTGACTTCATGTTTACACTGACAGCCATTCAACATGACGGGAGAGATTTCCGAAGTTGTTAGTGAAGTTGTGGCGGTTACATGTGTTGATCATCACTGATTAATTGGCCGATCATTGAAAGGTGACTATAAAGATGTGTCAAATAAATGCTAAGGTAAATTCATAGATTGCTGTAGACTGTCACTGTCAGTCTAGACGCGGATCGAGTCGATACTACGATATTGGATGTGCACTTCTCCGTTTTGTTCAGAAGGATGGGTCGTGGCGAGGATATTCGTGAACGATCATGCAGCCAAACTCTCTGACGCTTCTCAATGTATGCTAACACGCTGAGTTCCAGATGAATGGCTCCAAATGATGAGAAACAATGCTTCTGTATTTATTCGTGCTGGGGTTCCCACGGTTTTCCCCAGGAATGTTGAGGTGAGGTGAGGTGAGGTGAGGTGAGGTGAGGTGAGGTGAGGTGAGGTGAGGTGAGGTGAGGTGAAATGGGGTTCAACGTCGCGTCCAAGATTATTGCACTTATATAGCGACGTGCATGCACGTGTGTGTGTGTGACTGCTTGTACTAGTCCGGACTGATGCCGATTTATAGTGCTAGCTCACTGAGATACCATGCCGCAGTTGAACATGAATACCCCACTCAGACACAGTATACTGACTCCGAGCCGACCAGTCCTTGTTTTAGCCCCTTAATGTCGAACGCCAGACAGGGTAACAACAAGTACCATCTTTTAACGTCTTTTGGTATGACGCGGCCGGGGATCGAACCCCGGACCTTCCGCTCTCCAGGCGGACGCTCTACCACTAGACCACGGAGGCGGACCAGGAATGTTAAAGTAGTTCCTCAGTATGTACGTCATGACAAGAACACAGTCCCGTAAGAAACGTATAAACGTCAAATTGTGTCGTTCATACGTCAGTTTCGCTGTCATGTGATCGGTCTCTCTTCCAATGGAAAAGGGCGGTCGGGTAGCCTAGTGGTTAAAGCGTTCGCTCGTCACGCCAAAGACCCGGGTTCGATTCCCGACATGGGTACAATGTGTTAAGCCTATTTCTGGTGTCCCCTGCCGTGATATTGCTGGAATATTGCTAAAAGCGGCGTTAAACCATACTCACTCACTCCAATGGAAAAGCCGTCTATCGTGTAAACTTCAAATAATACAATATTAAATGGTAATTATCATATAGTATATTAGAGGTGAGGGGAGATTGGGTTTAACGTCGCGTCCAAGATTATTGCACTTATATAGCGACGTGCATGTACGTTTGTGTGTGCGTGGCTGCTTGTACTTCATAGTGCTGGCACACTGAGATACCATGCCGCAGTTTAACATGACTCCATAATGACTCCGAGCCGACCAGTCCTTGTTTTAGCCCCTTAATGCCGAGCGCCAGACAGGGTAACAACAGGTACCATCTTTTAACGTCTTTTGGTATGACGCGGACGGGGATCGAACCCTGGACCTTCCACTATCCAGGTGGACGTTCTACCACTAGATCCGGTTGGGTTTGATCTTCAGCAATCCATGCTTGTCGTAAGCGGCGACTGACGGGACGGGGTGGTCAGACTCGCTGATTTGATTGATGCATGTCATCGTATTCCATGTGTAAATTGATGCTCAAGATGTCAATCACTGGATTGCCTGGTCCACATTTAAACATACTTCTCATGTGCATAATTTATGTCTATATTTCCAGCTGCTCTGAATTGTCTTGCTTGCGCTTCTGTGAGTGAAAGTTGTCGCCTTCAGACCACTGTGTGTCCCCCTGGTAAGGTAAGTTTGACATTTACCATTACTGCTTACCTCGCTCCAAGAATCATGTTCGCAAGCTCTGTATGTCTCCCGAGGTAACATGTTCTAACGGAAAGATACTGTGCTCCATTAAAGTGATCTAATGTTATGTTATTGAAAAACAACAACAAAATAGTTGGTCATTCGTCTCATCAATGTTTTATCATAATACATTCATTGACAAAACCCATACCTGGTAAAAGGAGACAGAGCGATACGCCCTAAAAGATTGGTTGTGTAACAACTGAACTCAATTACAAATGCCAATGTCGGGTGTCACCACCATTTGCCTTGATAAAGCACGGTAGCGGCTGCGCATTGAAACACCTCGGTGTTGTTGTTTCAAATCTCAACACATGATTGGCCAAACTAAGCTGGCGTTGCCGGCTGGTTCTGGTCCTGTCGTAGGCGTCGATCCATCTCATCTAAGACGTTTTTAGGGGTGAAGGTCTGAGGAAACATCCGGCCATGGCAGTACCGCAATGTTATGCGGCCTCACAAATTCTGTTACAACACGTACACAATGTGGGCGTAAATATCCTGCTGCAACGTGACGTTACGTCCCTGCATTTGCACAAAAGGTAGAACATGATCTCGAATGATTTCGTCCCTGTAGCGAACGCCATTCAAATTGCCATTTACAATGTTGAGTTGTGTTCCAGCCCACACAATTACACTTGCACCCCCAAACTGACGACGTGGAGTAACGCAAGCGTCACTAAAACGTTCTCCTGGACGCGCGTAAACCCTTGCACGATCACCAGAGCTGTCCAGATGAAACCTGGACTCATCTGTGAACAGTATACTGTCCCAGTCTTGTCTTCTGAACTTCAGATGTTGTCTACACCAAGATAGGCGCGCCTGACGGTGACGTGGAATAAATGGGCGTATCGCTGGATGCCTGACCACCCGATCCCGTTACTCGCCCCTTACGACAAGCATAGTCGCCTTTTATGGCAAGCATGGGTTGCTGAAGATCTATTCTACCCTGGATCTTCACGGGTCGAAAATACATTAATATATCCCAAACCAGTGGTGGCACGTGGTCCTATGCACAGCGCACATGTTACAATTGAGGTGTAGTTAATCCACGTTGGTTGCGGAGTGTCACTGGGTGGGTGACCGTGTCTGGCTGCTTGGCTCCGGTGAGATTCAAGGCCTTCGGTACTGCCCCACACTGAAGCACATATAATACATGTGGAGCCTCCTTGGGTAAATGACCTGTTCATAATATGCCTCTGTTCTATGCCTCACCCAACAGTGAATGGATACCCAGTAGGATGAGTTGGAATGTAGCTGTTAACCTTCGACCGCCTCATATACTCACCAGGGAGCTGAGAATAAAACCCGCGGTATGGTGTTCAGCTTGGAAACATCGCTATACAAATGTACTATTATTATGAAACCATGTTGTTTTTTTCAGGATGTGTGTGTTGGGCTGTACGACCGGCTTCTTCCAGCCAGGATGTTCGGTTGCAGTACCAGCAAGGCTTGCCAACAGCTCGTGCAGAGTCGGAGTTCCCATGGCAACCTTTTCGTGTTCTGTTGTTCAAGAAATCTCTGTAACTGGCACGCGTAAAATGTGATGATAAAAATAATGTCGACAGAATGGAGTTTTGCAGTCATTTATCACAGTATTCCTCGCAGTAAAACCACAACAATCTTTTTTGTTTCGGCCGATTGGCGCCACAAAGCGATGGTGAACTAGAACATATTATATAACATCATCGGACTTTATAATTTTTGGCAGACCGCTTATTTTATGGATTAGAATAAAAATAGTCCAGCGAATGTGAGCTATAACCATTCACATATTTGATCAGGTGCACTGTATAGAAAATCTAGCCAATGCATGTAATGATGAAAGCATAACCTTCTATGATAGAAGTCAATACACATAAATGCTACTTTTAAAATAATTAAACATCGTCCACTTTCAGCAGAATCAAGTCTGATTTTCTTTTGAAATCCCAGGTGTCGCATTATTATCCCCCGCCACGGTGGAAGGGGATATAGGAATGGGTGCTGTCCGTTTCCGGAGCAGAACAAAATAACCGATCCGTGAAGATCTGGGGTAAAATAGGTCTTCAGCAACCCATGCTTGCCGTAAGAGGGGACTGTGTTTGTCGGAAGAGGCGACTAACGGGATCGGGTGGTCAGGCTCGCTGACTTGGTTGATACATGTCCTTGTATCCCAATTGCGTGGATCGATGCTTATGATGTCAATCACTGGATTGTCTGGTCCAGACTCGATTATTTACAGACCGCCGTCATATAGCTGGAATATTGCTGAGGGTGGCGTTAAACAACAAAAAACAACAAACAAACAAACTAAATAACCATGAGAGTTATCTTAATCAAACTTGGCACATAGATAGGTATAATGGTGAACTGGTGCATTTTAAAAGTTTGTGATTTTTGAAAAATGTATTGAAACGACTTTGACTTAGAGTTAAAGTGGCGGTAGTGCTCGTTTCCGGAGGGCTTATACCATTGCACACAACCGGACATGTCATATTGGCGGGGGAAATGTGTATTTCATGCTTGTTAAAACCATTGGTTTGTCAGCACCATACCTGTCCTCGTCATCTTAAAGTCCAGTTTCCACATCTTCCCGAGGCAAGGGAGTTAACTGACTATAAAGTCCAGTCTCCGCCCTCGAACTTGGCTGCAATTATCGAGTTACATATATGTCAAGACTAACGAGTTTATGCATAGTCCAATCAAAATCGCATAACGAACGAGACATCCGGTCCGTTTACAACAGGAATTTCAACGTGCAGATTTCGGTCGACTGCAGGATTTGCAAAGCATGTGTTCCACCAACTGGGCGTCGACAGAAATTTTGTAAATTCTTTCATGCTTTTAATCAAGGTGCTCACGCGATTTGATGAACGTCGCGGGATAAGACCCGTTTTGTAACAATATAGATCTTGATTATCGAGCAGATCGTCTTGACTGGGCGCCGCCCGTCTGTGATATGAGAGATGGAATCTGACTGGTCAGTAGGAGGAACATAGAAGGGACATCACTGGTGGCGCGACTTTCGAGCCTTGAACTTCCAGCTTAGGTCGGCAACGGTGGAAACTGGACTTTTATAGTCAGTTAACTCCCTTGCCTCGGGGAGATGGTCCTCGTGGGTCTGACACATTACGTATTGGAGAAAACACGCTCACGAGGTTTTGGTAGACAGAGCATGCCCTGGGGAGAGTTTTTCCCGACCCCCAGGGCATGCTCTGTCTACCAAAACCGAGGGAAAGTGTTTTTCCATACTTATAAACCGAAAAAAGAAACTTAAAACAACATTTTATCAACATTTTTATCTTTAGAACATACTTTCCATGAACCTTAGGAAACGCTCGTAAAATATCTGTTGCTGGCGTACGGATCTTGAAAAGGACATTCTAAAAACCAGGGAGGCTTATCTGTAGCCTCGTGCTACACTCACTGGGCTACAGATATGAAGGTTGCAAGTTCGATCCTCTGGAATATAACCAAAACATTTGTCATTTGATTTTACATGTCATTACATGTTACAATCTGAACGGAAGTTACATTAATAAAATCCCTGAGATTTTATAGCAAATATGACTTGAATATCCTATAAAATCCCTGGGATATTATATAAAATCCAAACATTACAACGTCCCTGTTTATGAGATTTAGCCCGACTGGAAAGTAAAACCTCACAATAGGTTTGAATGCCTATAGAAAGAAGTATCTTACTCAATAGAGATCCCAATGAATAGGTTTATAAGGTGACTGAAATACTGTTCAAATGAGTGAGTGAGTTTGGTTTTAGAAGTATACCGGAAACACCAAGGTGAAGGACAACCGAAATGGGATTCACACATAATAACCCCCCGGGGGGAGGGGCAAGCGAACTGGCCTTGGGCCACTAGGATTGTTGGTGAAACACCTTAGTCCTCCGTGACGATTGTTTATACGGGTCAGACGTGGTCTAATGGTAGAGCATCTGCCCGGAGAGCGGAAGGGGTTCAATTCCTGGCCGCGTCATACCAAAAGACGTTAAAAGATGGTACTTGTTGTTACCCTGTATGGCGCTCGGCTAAAACAAGCTCGGAGTGAGTACACTGTGTCTGAGTGGGTATTAATGTTAAACTGCGTCATGGTATCTCAGTGTGCTAGCACTATAATCTCGGCATCAGTCCGGACTAGTACAAGCAGCTAGACACACACGTGCATGCACGTCGCTATATAAGTGCAATAATGTTGGACGCGACGTTAAACCCCATTTCACCTCACCACATTGTACGGGCCAAACATTGAATCTACAAGGGAACGGCGGAAGTCAAACATAACACGGAAATAATGACACCAGGAGAGACCATAAAGATTAATTTATTAGCAATGAAATCGTCGCATGGCACAGACAGTTTTTGGACATATATAAAGCGAGATTAAAAAATACAAAATGATTCACGAACATGTTTTGTTGTACATACTTGTGTCCAAGGTAATTTTAGCGCCTTAAAGACCGGCGGTAATTGTTGTTAATTACCAGGTTATAGCAAGTCGCGTACCTCTTCTTCTAAACTACGGTAATCCCCTCGTTCTTGGTGCTGACTGTCTGGGATGGGCGAGAGGTACAATGTCAGCACTCGAGGACCTTGGACCTATTACCGTAGTTCCTCCAACAAGCACAAAGAGTGATCTTCGTTTAACAGCTTTTATTCCAACTTTGTGTTGCCGGTCAACCCACTCTAGTTGTCACTTAAATACGAGACTTCGGCCGCAAAGTTCCAGTCTCAGTCGAAATGCTGGTGCCTAAGCTTGGTTTCTGGTTCGAAAGATCGTGACAACAAGCCGACCGGCACCAGTCCAGATGTAGTCTCCCCAGCAGCTCCTAGCCGTTTTCTCGATTTGGGGCGTTTGCCCCTTTTTAAACCGGTACCTACGTCACAGCTCTACTCATTTTTCCATCTATCATTGGTCAACCACCTTTTCCCCCTACACTAGATCATTCTAACCCACTCTTATCTAATAACCAGCACCATATTCGGACTTGTTATGATGTTTCTCACCCTTTTGGAATTCGAACTATTCCCCCCCCCCCCCCCCGAATACCATATATCTCTCAGGTCCCTAACATCTCCGTTCCATTTATTATCTACTTCCCATCTGGTTAATCGTCTTTCATTAATGTATAACCCTCCACCTACTATACCCTCACCCCTGGTTATTCGTGTCCAAGTATGTTCCCCGTAGTCTTCAACTATCAGAGTTGCCCGTCTCCTATATATATATCAATGTGTTATGTTCATATCTTACTGGTTTCAACTCCTCTTCTTGACCTTTTTACACAATCACGTAGGTGTCTTAATGAATTGTTAATTACTTTAACTAGTTGTTAATTTCTGTACTTTTATGCCTATAATGCGCCCCCCCCCCGTTCTGGCGAAGAGGTGGGTACAATGTGTGAAGCCCATTTCTGGTGTCCCCCGCCGTGATATTGCTGGAATATTGCTAAAAGCGGCGTAAAACCATACTCACTCACTCACTCACTCTGGCGAAGAGTGTGTCCCCACACTCTAAGATGGTGCCAATTCTTGATATAATATCTGGTATACATTCCTTCTTAACTTTATGACTTATTGATTTAACTTCCCTTTTATTATCTAAATATGTATTGCTCTTTCATGCCTATAATACGACCCCCGTTCTGGCGAAGAGTGTCCTCACACTCTAAGATGGTGCCAATTCTTGTTATAATATCTGGTATACATTCCTTCTTCACTTTATGACTTATTGATTTAACTTCCCTTTTATTATCTAAATATGTATTGCTCTTTCATGCCTATAATACGACCCCCGTTCTGGCGAAGAGTGTCCTCACACTCTCAAGTCGTGGGGATCCAGGTTGGTTCACTTTTTGAATCTGGAATGCTTTGGTTGATAACCATCGTGACCATAGGCTGGTTGACCGTGGACAGATTCACAGAGTCATTGTTCAATATACATTATACATACAATTTCAATATATGTGGAACATTAATATCTCCACATCGGTTTAACAACAACGTTAACATGTTCAATGCCTAAACCGAAACGACTAATCAAGAAGGTGAGTGAGTGAGTATGGTTTTACGCCGCTTTTAGCAATATTCCAGCAATATCACGGCGGGGGTCACCAGAAATGGGCTTCACACATTGTACCCATGTCGGGAATCGAACCCGGGTCTTCGGCGTGACGAGCGAACGCTTTAACCACTAGGCTACCCGACCGCCCCATCAAGGAGGTAATTAATTTTATTGTAACATTGATATCATTCTCATAACGAGATGTTACATCACCACATCGACACATATGTTATGCTTAATGTAATTACAACTATAGATACTACTTCTATAATAACAGTAAATAAACACTTCTAATACAAATATATCAATTCACCTGTAACGAAACTCTTCTAGTTCAACTAAAATCAATTCATATGTAGTAACACTTCTTACTACAAATATTATCAATTCCTAAGTAACACGACACTTCCAATACAAATAAAAGCAAGTTACCTGTAACAAACACTTCTAGTACGAATATCACTTCGTATGTAATAACAACATTTCTACTATAATAATTTCTAAAACAATTAACGGAACAATATAAGTGGATTGTAACATCTTGATGGTCCCCCTCCAGTTACATGTAACTCCCCTTGAACGATTACTTTAGTCGCAATTAGACTATTTTGACTATCGTTTTGTCTTTTTTTTAATTTCTTTTTTTAAAATATATATTTGGGTTCCCGATTCGACCGGACTGATCGTTAACTATTTGAATTGAATGTGCGTCCCGGTCCACTGAAACTCGTCCCAAAAGGTCGAATTTTGGGGAGGGTAAAATAGGCGTATTTGCGCCGCTCTCGTCTCCATTAAACTGCATTGTAGCGGAAGTACGAGGCGTTTTGTCACGTCTATTACTGCCTTTGAGAGTTCCATTGGGGGGGTGGGGGGCAGTTGCGTGGTCGTACTCGCACCGACGTTGGCCTGAAGCAATTAATGAACGTCATGACGTCGAATCTATTTAGTGCCCCCGCGTCAGGGGTTACTGTACGGTAGGATATGCCGGACAGTTTCAAAAGGGCGACAGCTAACTCCGCATGCTGCACCCGACGGCACCATTTACAGAACGTAATTGGTGGGAAATTGGTTCCCGAATCCGCAAGCGGAAATCTTTCATCCGTACAAAGGTAGGCCCGATTGCCACGTCAGCATCAGGTACGCCTAGCTTGGTACTGTTTCATCTGGTAAGCTCTGGTGGTCGTGCAAAATACATACTTAGTGAATATTCATAGATATTGGAATGACGAATATTAATGATATTTGGCATTCAGTATTCTCGTCAACATATACTTATAATCCGTCAGCTATTCATATGTGAACACAATGCCTGTTCCTTCAAACTTTCGGTCTATGACGTCATCGAATCTTTCGTTTTTAGCAACTGTTATCCAGTTCTTCCAATCCCCGACTTCACCTGAAACAATAACACATGAATCCACAAGTACTTAAGTAAGTAATACAGGATTTACTTCCTAAGTAAGTAATAAAGGATTAACTTAATTAGTAAGTAATACAGGATTAAGTTCATTAGTAAGTAATGCTGGATTAAGTTCATTAGTAAGTAATAAAGGATTAAGTTCATTAGTAAGTAATACAGGATTTACTTCCTTAGTAAGTAATACAGGATAAACTTCCTAAGTAGGTAATACAGGATTAACTTCCTTAGTAAGTAATACAGGATTAACTTAATTAGTAAGTAATACAGGATTTACTTCCTGAGTAAGTAATACAGGATTTACTTCCTTAGTAAGTAATACAGGATTAACTTAATTATTAAGTAATGCAGGATTAACTTCCTGAGTAAGTAATTCAGGATTTACTTCCTTAGTAAGTAATACAGGATGAACTTCCTAAGTAAGTAATACAGGATTAACTTCCTGAGTAAGTAATACAGGATTAACTTCCTGAGTAAGTAATACAGGATTTAATTCCTGAGTAAGTAATACAGGATTAACTTCCTAAGTAAGTAATACAGGATTTAATTCCTGAATAAGTAATACAGGATTAACGTCATTAGTAAGTAATACAGGATTAACTTCCTAAGTAAGTAGTACAGGATGAACTCCCCGATTAAGTAATACAGGATTTACTTCCTTAGTAAGTAATACAGGATTAACTTCCTAAGTAAGTCATACAGGATTAACTTCCTGAGTAAGTAATACAGGATTAACTTCCTGAGTAAGTAATACAGGATTTAATTCCTTTGTAAGTAATACAGGATTAACTTCCTGAGTAAGTAATACAGGATTTAATTCCTGAATAAGTAATACAGGATTAACTTCCTTAGTAAGTAATACAGGATTAACTTCCTAAGTAAGTAATACAGGATTTACTTCCTTATTAAGTAATGCAGGATTAACTTCCTAAGTAAGTAATACAGGATTTAATTCCTTAGTAAGTAATACAGGATTAACTTCCTAAGTAGGTAATACAGGATTTAATTCCTAAATAAGTAATACAGGATTAACGTCATTAGTAAGTAATACAGGATTAACTTCCTAAATAAGTAATACAGGATTAACGTAATTAGTAAGTAATACAGGATTAAGTTCATTAGTAAGTAATACAGGATTAAGTTCATTAGTAAGTAATACAGGATTAAGTTCATTAGTAAGCAATACAGGATTTACTTCCTTAGTAAGTTATACAGGATAAACTTCCTAAGTAAGTAATACAGGATTAACTTCCTTAGTAAGTAATACAGGATTAACTTAATTAGTAAGTAACACAGGATTTACTTCCTTAGAAAGTAATACAGGATTAACGTCCTAAGTAAGTAATACAGGATTAACTTCCTGAGTAAGTAATACAGGATTAACTTCCTTAGTAAGTAATACAGGATTTAATTCCTGAGTAAGTAATACAGAATTAACTTCCTAAGTAAGTAATACAGGTTTTAATTCCTGAATAAGTAATACAGGATTAACGTCATTAGTAAGTAATACAGGATTAACTTCCTAAGTAAGTAATACAGGATAAACTTCCTCAGTTAGTAATACAGGATAAACTTCCAAAGTAAGTAATACAGGATAAACTTCCTAAGTAAGTAATACAGGATTAACTTAATTAGTAAGAAATACAGGATAAACTTCCTGAGTAAGTACATCAGGATTAACTTCCTTAGTAAGTAATACAGGATTTAATTCCTAAGTAAGTAATACAGGATAAACTTCCTAAGTAAGTACAACAGGATTAAGTTCCTTAGTAAGTAATACAGGATTAAGTTCCTTAGTAAGTAATACAGGATTAACTTCCTTAGTAAGTACAACAGGATTAACTTCCTTAGTATGTAATACAGGATTAACTTCCTAAGTAAGTAATGCAGGATTTACTTTCTAAGTGAGTAATACAGGATTAACTCCCTTAGTAAGTAATACAGGATTAACTTTTAGTAAGTAATACAGGATTAACTTCCTGAATAAGTAATACAGGATTAACGTCATTAGTAAGTAATACAGGATTAACTTCCTAAGTAAGTAACACAGGATTTACTTCCTTATTAAGTAATGCAGGATTAACTTCCTAAGTAAGTAATACAGGATTTAATTCCTTAGTAAGTAATACAGGATTAACTTCCTAAGTAAGTAATACAGGACTTAATTCCTGAATAAGTAACACAGGATTAACGTCATTAGTAAGTAATACAGGATTAACTTCCTCAGTAAGTAATACAGGATTAACTTAATTAGTAAGCAAAACAGGATTAACTTCCTTAGTATGTAATACAGGATTAACTTCCTAAGTAAGTAATGCAGGATTTACTTTCTAAGTGAGTAATACAGGATTTACTTCCTTAGTAAGTAATACAGGATAAACTTCCTAAGTAAGTAATACAGGATTAACTTCCTTAGTAAGTAATACAGGATTAACTTAATTAGTAAGTGATACAGGATTTACTTCCTTAGTAAGTAATACAGGATTTACTTCCTAAGTAAGTAATTCAGGATTAACTTCCTGAGTAAGAAATACAGGATTAACTTCCTTAGTAAGTAATACAGGATTAACTTAATTAGTAAGTAAAACAGGATTAAGTTCATTAGTAAGTAATACAGGATTAACTTAATTAGTAAGTAATACAGGATTAACTTAATTAGTAAGTAAAACAGGATTAAGTTCATCAGTAAGTGATACAGGATTAACTTAATTAGTAAGTAATACAGGATTAACTTAATTAGTAAGTAAAACAGGATTAAGTTCATTAGTAAGTAATACAGGATTAAGTTCATTAGTAAGTAATACAGGATTAAGTTCATTAGTAAGCAATACAGGATTTACTTCCTGAGTAAGTAATACAGGATAAACTTCCTAAGTAAGTAATACAGGATTAACTTCCTTAGTAAGTAATACAGGATTAACTTAATTAGTAAGTGATACAGGATTTACTTCCTTAGTAAGTAATGCAGGATTTACTTCCTAAGTAAGTAATTCAGGATTAACTTCCTGAGTAAGAAATACAGGATTAACTTCCTTAGTAAGTAATACAGGATTAACCTAATTAGTAAGTAATACAGGATTAACTTAATTAGTAAGTAATACAGGATTAACTTAATTAGTAAGTAATACAGGATTAACTTCCTTAGTAAGTAATACAGGATTAACTTCCTAAGTAAGTAATTCAGGATTAACTTCCTGAGTAAGTAATACAGGATTAACTTCCTTAGTAAGTAATACAGGATTAACTTCCTGAGTAAGTAATACAGGATTAACTTCCTGAGTAAGTAATACAGGATTAACTTCCTGAGTAAGTAATGCAGGATGAACTTCCTGAGTAAGTAATGCAGGATTAAGATCCTAAGTAAGTAATACAGGATTAACTTCCTTAGTAAGTAATACAGGATTAACTTCCTAAGTAAGTTATACAGGATTAAGTTCATAAGTAAGTAATACAGGATTAACTTCCTTAGTAAGTAATACAGGATTCACTTCCTTAGTAAGTAATACAGGATTAACTTCCTAAGTAAGTAATACAGGATTAACTTCCTGAGTAAGTAATACAGGATTAACTTCCTTAGTAAGTACAACAGGATTAACTTCCTTAGTAAGTAATACAGGATTAACTTCCTTAGTAAGTAATACAGGATAAGTGTAAGACCTGTGAAATCACCACAGTTTTGTAACAATTTCGTCTTACGGATAAGGGGTGGGCGAGTGTGCTTACTGCGCGAAATACTCCAGTCAAATATGACACAACATAAAAAGACAGTAATAATAGTGTAATAAAGTGTCAGAAAGTTACAGGGTGCAAGTCCTGGCCGCACAGTCTGGAAAACACCTAAAACAAAATGAGCAGGGCTATCTGGCGATGTTGGTGTCCAGGCAGTGCAGGCAGAAAGAGCTTATGAAATATATTTAAAAGAATCAACAACAATCCAACTGATATTCGGGATGTGATGATAATACTTATAGGAGAAAACGATACTGTTAAGGACTATGCAAACGCATTATTGATACAAAAAAGCATATGTGCATAAATAAATACACAACGACAATGATTGTTCACAGAAATGAGATTAACTAATAATCCCCCAATATAATCATCACATCCTTTCTACCATATAGGATACATATAAGATCCCACCTGACGTGAGGTGAAAGTCACTTTAACAGCGGCCAATGGAGATTTTGGAAACATACATTTAAACCCAAAATGAGGGAATATTTATCCCAGCGCATTTGGAATATGATGTGCATGTATATAAAACCGGTTTAAACACGCAATACTAATAACCACGACAGGACACCTGGCCTGTACTAGAAAGGTGGCTAAGAGGGGTGGGATATGACTGCCTGTCGGATGATCGTACCAGTCCATATGGGGCTAGCTGGAACAGTAGGTCAATACACCCCGTAGGTAAGCCACGTGAGGCTACACAGAATGAATGCCCAATTTAAGCAAATGTATTAAAAAGGAATGTAATAAATGGATATTACGTAATATATATTACTCAAATTGCAGGCAAATTGTTGGCCATATAATATAATACATTATATTATTATTGAATACAAGGTGACTTCACTATCACATCAAGTGGGAAAACGCAGTGAAATTACTTTATAACACCCATCCGACAATGTAGAAATACTACATATTTAATAGGACAGGCTTGGTATTTAATAAACTGGGTATTTTCATATTTAGAAGTTGGTAATGTTAAGCCTGTTGTCATCATGTAGGATTGCGTACCGCAAGACGCCAAGAGAACAAGAAAGTTACCATCTGCCGGAAATAGCCAAAGCTTGGAATGAACACTAATCTCGAATTGCCTGATAATTTATGCCATATATATTCACTGGTACGTGTTACTATTACTTCACAGACATTAGGATAGGATGACATTACTGTATAGTAGGCCAAACTGTGTGAAGGTAAACATGAAGCAGACGACGGAGCCATGCCTTGTTTACATTTTGTGATGGAACCGGAGGAGAGCCGGAGAGTGCCGAGGATAGCCGAAGATAATGTGTGCTGCCCAGCGCACAGGTCAAGAGTTGTCAGTGAGGGGTCAGCCACTAATTACTTCCAGATGGCACCAGGGTTTTTTAACTGAGCACATGGCTTGGGAAACAATGACCAGTGATAGCCACTTTTTAATTTAAAATAAACTTGCAACAGAGTTCTGTTGCTGTCAGCAACAAGTGCATTTATCAGACGAAAGAATTTGGAATAACTGTAACTTTGAATTAAGCAATGAGCTAGTTTTCAATTTTGACTGGGCGATCTAATTAGCAAAATTACTTCCAAACACAAAAGGTATGTTACTAAAGCTATTTTCAAACGAGAAAATAATGCAACAAATAAATGTCATTCATTATTGCCATTGAGTGCTACTTTGGACAGTCAAAGATGAGCGACGTTTGCCAGTTTGGCACAGCAAGAATGACTTGGACAATGGCCAAACACTTGTTTTGAATTTTGCTTGACTTTATGAAATTAAATGCAGCACAATCTTAGTCCTGTAAATGTTATAACTATGCACTGGACCATACCATAATTGCATACAATAGACCTAAAGTTGCCAGAAAGAGAAACTGGGTCTCTTACCTAAAACAAAATGAACAGGGCTATCTGGCGTTGTTGGTTTCCAGGCAGTGCAGGCAGAAAGAGTTTAGGGGTCCCACGGTGGCACTGGCCCTTGTCATGTGAACCAAATAGCCCCAGGCTATTGGCTAAGAGCTGTTGCTATGGGACCCATGAGAACAGTGCCGTGAACCCCAAAACCCTATTCTAAAATTAGTAAATTGGCAAGAAATTTAAGTAACTGGTGTAAGGAACCTGGGCAAAATATCCAACCTTTACACTAGTAATACAGGATAAACTTCCTAAGTAAGTAATACAGGATAAACTTCCTAAGTAAGTAATACAGGATTAACTTCATGAGTAAGTAATACAGGATTAACCTCCTAAGTAAGTAATACAGGATTAACTTCCTAAGTAAGTAATACAGGATTAACTTCCTCAGTAAGTAATACAGGATTAACTTCCTAAGTAAGTAATACAGGATTAACTTCCTAAGTAAGTAATACAGGATTAACTTCCTCAGTAAGTAATACAGGATTAACTTCCTAAGTAAGTAATACAGGATAAACTTCCTCAGTAAGTTATACAGGATTAACTTCCTAAGTAAGTTATACAGGATTAACTTCCTCAGTAAGTAATACAGGATTAACTTCCTAAGTAAGTAATACAGGATGAACTTCCTCAGTAAGTTATACAGGATTAACTTCCTAAGTAAGTAATACAGGATTAACTTCCTAAGTATGTAATACAGGATTAACTTCCTAAGTAAGTAATACAGGATTAACTTCCTAAGTAAAAAATACAGGATTAAGTTCATTAGTAAGTAATAGAGTATTAAGTTCATTAGCAAGTAATACGGGATTAACTTCCTTAGTAAATAATACAGGATTAACTTCATTAGTAAGTAATAGAGGATTAACTTCATTAGTAAGCAATACAGGATTAACTTCCTAAGTAAGCAATACATGACCAGGTCGTAAGTAAGTTATACACCAAGGACCTACTCTGACCCATGTGTGTCCTCTCAACAAGCAATATAATACTTGGGACCTATTCTGACCCATGTGTGTCCTCTCAACAAGTAATATAACAATTGGGACCGACTCTGACCCATGTGTGTTATCACAACAAGTAATATAATACTTGGGACCTACTCTGACCCATGTGTGTCCTCTCAACAAGCAATATAATACTTCGCGTCTACTCTAACCTGTCGTGTCCTCAAAACAATCAATAAAATACTTGGGACCTACTCTAACCCATGTGTGTCCTCACAACAATCAATATAATACTTGGGACCTACTCTAACCTGTCGTGTGTCCTCACAACAAGCAATATAATACTTGGGACCAACTCTAACCCGCGTGTGTCCTCACAACAAGCAATATAATACTTGGGGCCCACTCTAACCCGTCGAATCCTGACAACAATCAATATAATACTTGGGACCTACTCTAACCCGTGTTTGTCCTCAGATGAAGCAATTTAATACTTGGGACCTACTCTAACCTGTCGTGTCCTCACAACAATCAATATAATACTTGGGACCTACTCTAACCCGCGTGTGTCATCAAAACAAGCAATATAATACTTGGGACCTACTCTAACCCGTGTGTGTCCTCACAACAAGCAATTTAATACTTGGGGCCAACTCTAACCCGCGTGTGTCCTCACAACAAGCAATATAATACTTTGATCCAACTCTAACCTGTCGTGTCCTCACAACAAGCAATATAATACTTGGGACCAACTCTAACCCGCGTGTGTCACACAACAATCAATATGATACTTGGGACCAACTCTCACCCGCGTGTGTCTTCACAACAAGCAATATAACACTTGGGGCCTACTCTAACCCGTGTGGTCATGTGATTTACGATTCAAATGAAGAAGACAATGGCAAACCTAAGAATCATCTCACCTTTTCTGTACATTCCTTCG
This sequence comes from Haliotis rufescens, assembly GCF_023055435.1. NCBI lineage: Eukaryota > Metazoa > Mollusca > Gastropoda > Lepetellida > Haliotidae > Haliotis > Haliotis rufescens. The sequence continues at coordinate 1,165,590 of NW_025963902.1, forward strand.
TGTCCTTCCTTCCAGACTTCTGACAGATTGCTATTTGGGAATTCCTCCTTCACGTCCGTGGCTGCAACCTTCAGCTTCTTAAAGCTGCACGCTTCCGCTATTTGCTCACAGAGTTCATCAGTGACTGACTCTCCTATGAACTCGGCAACCGTTTTGATGTTTTTAACAGGATCCTAAAAAGAAAACCATCAGGCGACATCACATGCCCCATATCAATAACTATATTACAGCAGATGGCGAGGACATGACGTCCCCTTGGAGCGACTTCACAGTACACAGGAATGAGCAGAGTGAAGTTTGAATTTTCAAGTGTTCAGACAAATCTTCTAACTGTATACTTAGCAGACCATGACCTCCTTTCGACACAGGTCTTAGATCAAAGAAATACAAACCTCTTTCAAGTTTTCATAAAACAAGGTTAGGAAAGGCAAGTCCGGGTTGTCCTGTTTCACTTGCTGCCAATCCTTCACGTAGTCTGCATAACCACCACCGGGAACTGAAACATTGGAAGTAATTAAATGAAACACCATAAACATATATTTATATGTAAGCATATGTCTACAGGAAGGCCAGCGCCTACTGAAGTAGCGATGAAACAGGGCAGAACTTTATGTATTTATTTAAGCAACAAATAGGTAAATCTTAATCCACATTCAGGGAGCAGCACATCGGAGCATTTAATATTAACCCACATTCACAGAGTGCGTCTCATTAGAGTGTTCACACTCAGCGCAGCAGGTCAGATCCTGTTATCCACACTTAGACAGCGCAGCAGGTCAGATCCTGTTACCCACACTTAGACAGCGCAGCAGGTCAGATCCTGTTACCCACACTTAGAAAGCGCAGCAGGTCAGATCCTGTTACCCACATTCAGACAGCGCAGCAGGTCAGAGACCATAACCCACATTCAGACGGCGCAGCAGGTCAGAGACCATAACCCACATTCAGACGGCGCAGCAGGTCAGAGAATATAACCCACATTCAGACGGCGCAGCAAGTCAGAGACCATAACCCACATTCAGACGGCGCAGCAGGTCAGAGACTATAACCAACATTCAGACGGCGCAGCAAGTCAGAGACCATAACCCACATTCAGACGGCGCAGCAAGTCAGAGACCATAACCCACATTCAGACGGCGCAGCAGGTCAGAGACCATAACCCACATTCAGACAGCGCAGCAGGTCAGAGACAATAGCCCACATTCAGACGGCGCAGCAGGTCAGAGACCATAGCCCACATTCAGACGGCGCAGCAGGCCAGAGACTATAACCCACATTCAGACGGCGCAGCAGGTCAGAGACCATAACCCACATTCAGACGGCGCAGCAGGTCAGAGACCATAGCCCACATTTAGACGGCGCAGCAGGTCAGAGACCATAGCCCACATTCAGACGGCGCAGCAGGTCAGAGACCATAACCCACATTCAGACGGCGCAGCAAGTCAGAGACTATAACCCACATTCAGACAGCGCAGCAGGTCAGAGACTATAACCCACATTCAGACGGCGCAGCAGGTCAGAGACCATAGCCCACATTCAGACGGCGCAGCAGGTCAGAGACCATAACCTACATTCAGACAGCGCAGCAGGTCAGAGACCATAGCCCACATTCAGACGGCGCAGCAGGTCAGAGACTATAACCCACATTCAGACGGCGCAGCAAGTCAGAGACCATAACCCACATTCAGACGGCGCAGCAGGTCAGAGACCATAACCCACATTCAGACGGCGCAGCAGGTCAGAGACCATAACCTACATTCAGACAGCGCAGCAGGTCAGAGACAATAGCCCACATTCAGACGGCGCAGCAGGTCAGAGACCATAACCCACATTCAGACGGCGCAGCAGGTCAGAGATCATAACCCACACTCAGACGGCGCAGCAGGTCAGAGACTATAACCCACATTCAGACGGCGCAGCAGGTCAGAGACCATAGCCAACATTCAGACGGCGCAGCAGGTCAGAGACTATAACCCACATTCAGACGGCGCAGCAGGTCAGAGACTATAACCCACATTCAGACAGCGCAGCAGGCCAGAGACTATAACCCACATTCAGACGGCGCAGCAGGTCAGAGACCATAACCCACATTCAGACGGCGCAGCAGGTCAGAGACTATAACCCACATTCAGACGGTGCAGCAGGTCAGAGACCATAGCCCACATTCAGACGGCGCAGCAGGTCAGAGACTATAACCCACATTCAGACGGCGCAGCAGGTCAGAGACTATAACCCACATTCAGACGGCGCAGCAGGTCAGAGACCATAGCCCACATTCAGACGGCGCAGCAGGTCAGAGACCATAACCCACATTCAGACAGCGCAGCAGGTCAGAGACCATAGCCCACATTCAGACGGCGCAGCAGGTCAGAGACTATAACCCACATTCAGACGGCGCAGCAAGTCAGAGACCATAACCCACATTCAGACGGCGCAGCAGGTCAGAGACCATAACCCACATTCAGACGGCGCAGCAGGTCAGAGACCATAACCTACATTCAGACAGCGCAGCAGGTCAGAGACAATAGCCCACATTCAGACGGCGCAGCAGGTCAGAGACCATAACCCACATTCAGACGGCGCAGCAGGTCAGAGATCATAACCCACACTCAGACGGCGCAGCAGGTCAGAGACCATAACCCACATTCAGACGGCGCAGCAGGTCAGAGACCATAGCCCACATTCAGACGGCGCAGGAGGTCAGAGACTATAACCCACATTCAGACGGCGCAGCAGGTCAGAGACTATAACCCACATTCAGACAGCGCAGCAGGCCAGAGACTATAACCCACATTCAGACGGCGCAGCAGGTCAGAGACCATAACCCACATTCAGACGGCGCAGCAGGTCAGAGACTATCACCCACATTCAGACGGCGCAGCAGGTCAGAGACCATAGCCCACATTCAGACGGCGCAGCAGGTCAGAGACTATAACCCACATTCAGACGGCGCAGCAGGTCAGAGACTATAACCCACATTCAGACAGCGCAGCAGGCCAGAGACTATAACCCACATTCAGACGGCGCAGCAGGTCAGAGACCATAACCCACATTCAGACAGCGCAGCAGGTCAGAGACAATAGCCCACATTCAGACGGCGCAGCAGGCCAGAGACTATAACCCACATTTAGACTGCGCAGCAGGTCAGAGACTATAACCCACATTCAGACGGCGCAGCAGGTCAGAGACCATAACCCACATTCAGACGGCGCAGCAGGTCAGAGACTATAACCCACATTCAGACGGCGCAGCAGGTCAGAGACCATAACCCACATTCAGACGGCGCAGCAGGTCAGAGACCATAACCCACATTCAGACGGCGCAGCAGGTCAGAGACCATAACCCACATTCAGACGGCGCAGCAGGTCAGAGACCATAGCCCACATTAAGATGGCACAGCAGGTCAGAGACCATAACCCACATTCAGACGGCGCAGCAGGTCAGAGACCATAGCCCACATTTAGACGGCGCAGCAGGTCAGAGACCATAACCCACATTCAGACGGCGCAGCAGGTCAGCAGCTCAGACGAAAACAGTCAAAGTGATTTGACATGTATACGTTAAATCAGTCATGCATGACAATATTACCGTATAACCCCTGATAACCTGGCCATACAACGGAAAGAAAAAGGCCTCTATGCTTCAGTGACTCCAGCGAAGAAAAATGCTTGCTTTGTTTTGAGTTAAAGCATTACAGTAAGTGATGGGCGAAAGGGATATAAAATGGTTCAGGGACTGGGAGACAGACTACACGGCGTTTGCCTTAACGTGGGAGGAAAGCCTGAAGACATTCATGTCCCAGACGTTTACCATCTTTGTCAAACTCACGAGCCAGGGCATAGTGCTGACACAGCTAGAAACGTAATTGGAACCGGGATTCGAATCCATGATAATAGGTTTCTTGCATGCCATGCCAATTGCGGAACCTTAAACGACTGGGCCACCGTGAACTGTATTTGGTTGAATAGCTGAAGAAACGTTAGTAAACGTATCATATTAATTGTTGATTTGAAATTAAATAAATATAAAAAACATTTCTGCCGTTGGATTATTATAAACATATACATGCATGGTAATAACCATATTACACTATCAGCCTTTGTTAAAATCATGAGGCTTGATATGACCATTGAACATTTCACTCACCTTTTCCTTCAAGAAACAGATCCAGAAATTCTGAATACGTCCCGTCATACATAAACACCTTTTGGAGTCCGCTGACATGATGATAGTGAGATACGCTGACATCTTTTGGATTTCGCATGATGAGGATGGTTTTAATCCTCTTCTCCACCAGTTTCTCCGGCAGATGACGGAAGTAAAGATGCGAGTTCAGAACCCGCGGAGAGGGAAGTTCATCAGCCCGCTCAAACTTCGGCATCCCCAACATGGCGATCTCCTTCGCCTTCTTGTTGTACTCAGAATTACCGGCCCTGAGCATGGTGACGATTTCCCACAACCAGTGGGTACCTGGAGGGATCGGAATAGACAGCATCATGTGTGTGAGATGTGAGAGTTGCTGGGTGCTTGGGTATTTAGCCCCATACTGAGCCACATGCTTACTGCGGCGTATAACAACATTCACTCACACTCTAGAAATCATATTATTCATTTTAAAATCATTTATTGAGTAAATCTTCTATCTCGAGTTCTTACCACATTTGGGATATGCCACTATCATGACGTCATCGTCCCTCAGCTCGAACTTCTGAACATTTCGGATTATTTCCATATGAGCTTCAGGGGTAGTGTGAATATGCAGGAGGACGCCGTCATGTTTGTAGAAGGACCACCCATGACCATTTTCATTCCGGTAGTCCAGAATCTCGGGAGTTCTGTGAAGAATGAATGAGTGAGGGATTTAGGGCAGGTCAGAGACCATAACCCACATTCAGACAGCGCAGTAGGTCAGAGACTATAACCCACATTCAGACAGCGCAGAAGATCAGAGGCTATAACCCACATTCAGACAGCGCGGCAGGTCAGAGGCTATACCCCAAATTCAGACTGCACAGCAGTTCAGAGTTAAAACCCACATTCAGACAGCGCAGCAGTTCAGAGAGTTGAAACCCACATTCAGACAGCGCAGCAGGTCAGAGGCTATACCTCACATTCAGACAGCGCAGCAGTTCAGAGAGTTAAAACCATGATTCAGATAGCGCATCAGATCAGAGGCTATAACCCACATTCAGACAGTGCAGCAGGTCAGAGCCCATAACCCACATTCAGACAGCGCAGCAGGTCAGAGGCCATATCCCACATTCAGACAGCGCAGCAGGTCAGAGAGTTAAAACCCACATTCAGACAGCGCAGCAGATCAGAGGCTATACCCCACATTTAGACAGCGCAGCAGGTAAAAGCCTATAACCCACATTCAGACAGTGAAGCAGGTCAGAGGCTATACCCCACATTCAGACAGCGCAGCAGATCAGAGACCATATCCCACATTCAGACAGCGCAGCAGGTCAGGGACCATAGCCCACATTCAGACGGCGCAGCAGGTCAGAGACCATAGCCCACATTCAGACGGCGCAGCAGGTCAGAGACTATACCCCACATTCAGACGGCGCAGCAGGTCAGAGGCTATACCCCACATTCAGACGGCGCAGCAGGTCAGAGACCATAACCCACATTCAGACGGCGCAGCAGGTCAGAGACCATAGCCCACATTCAGACAGCGCAGCAGGTCCGAGACCATAGCCCACATTCAGACGGCGCAGCAGGTCACAGACTATAACCCACATTCAGATGGCGCAGCAGGTCAGAGACCATAGCCCACATTCAGACAGCGCAGCAGGTCAGAGACCATAGCCCACATTCAGACGGCGCAGCAGGTCAGAGACCATAGCCCACATTCAGACGGCGCAGCAGGTCAGAGACCATAGCCCACATTCAGACGGCGCAGCAGGTCAGAGACCATAGCCCACATTCAGATGGCGCAGCAGGTCAGAGACCATAACCCACATTCAGACGGCGCAGCAGGTCAGAGACCATAGCCCACATTCAGACGGCGCAGCAGGTCAGAGACCATAGCCCACATTCAGATGGCGCAGCAGGTCAGAGACCATAGCCCACATTCAGACAGCGCAGCAGGTCAGAGACCATAGCCCACATTCAGATGGCGCAGCAGGTCAGAGACCATAGCCCACATTCAGACGGCGCAGCAGGTCAGAGACCAAAGCCCACATTCAGATGGCGCAGCAGGTCAGAGACCATAGCCCACATTCAGACGGCGGAGCAGGTCAGAGACCATAGCCCACATTCAGATGGCGCAGCAGGTCAGAGACCATAGCCCACATTTAGACGGCGCAGCAGGTCAGAGACCATAGCCCACATTCAGACGGCGAAGCAGGTCAGAGACCATAGCCCACATTTAGACGGCGCAGCATGTCAGAGACCATAGCCCACATTCAGACGGCGCAGCAGGTCAGAGACCATAACCCACATTCAGACGGCGCAGCAGGTCAGAGACCATAGCCCACATTCAGACGGCGCAGCAGGTCAGAGACCATAGCCCACATTCAGACGGCGCAGCAGGTCAGAGACCATAGCCCACATTCAGATGGCGCAGCAGGTCAGAGACCATAGCCCACATTTTGACGGCGCAGCAGGTCAGAGACCATAGCCCACATTTAGACGGCGCAGCAGGTCAGAGACCATAGCCCACATTCAGACGGCGCAGCAGGTCAGAGACCATAGCCCACATTTAGACGGCGCAGCAGGTCAGAGACCATAGCCCACATTCAGACGGCGCAGCAGGTCAGAGACCATAACCCACATTCAGACGGCGCAGCAGGTCAGAGACCATAGCCCACATTCAGACGGCGCAGCAGGTCAGAGACTATAACCCACATTCAGACGGCGCAGCAGGTCAGAGACCATAAGCCACATTCAGATGGCGCAGCAGGTCAGAGACCATAACCCACATTCAGACGGCGCAGCAGGTCAGAGACCATAGCCCACATTCAGACAGCGCAGCAGGTCAGAGGCTATACCTCACATTCAGACAGCGCAGCAGATCAGAGACCATATCCCACATTCAGACAGCGCAGCAGGTCAGAGACCATAGCCCACATTCAGACGGCGCAGCAGGTCAGAGACCATAGCCCACATTCAGACGGCGCAGCAGGTCAGAGACCATAGCCCACATTCAGACGGCGCAGCAGGTCAGAGACCATAACCCACATTCAGACGGCGCAGCAGGTCAGAGACCATAGCCCACATTCAGACGGCGCAGCAGGTCAGAGACTATAACCCACATTCAGACGGCGCAGCAGGTCAGAGACCATAAGCCACATTCAGATGGCGCAGCAGGTCAGAGACCATAGCCCACATTCAGACGGCGCAGCAGGTCAGAGACCATAGCCCACATTCAGACAGTGCAGCAGGTCAGAGACTATAACCCAGAATTCAGATGGCGCAGCAGGTCAGAGACCATACCCCACATTTAGACAGCGCAGCAGGTCAGAGAGTTAAAACCCACATTCAGACAGCGCAGCAGTTCAGAGAGTTAAAACCCACATTCAGACAGCGCAGCAGGTCAGTGGCTATACCTCACATTCAGACAGCGCAGCAGTTCAGAGAGTTAAAACCATGATTCAGATAGCGCATCAGATCAGAGGCTATAACCCACATTCAGACAGTGCAGCAGGTCAGAGCCTATAACCCACATTCAGACAGCGCAGCAGGTCAGAGGCCATATCCCACATTCAGACAGCGCAGCAGGTCAGAGAGTTAAAACCCACATTCAGACAGCGCAGCAGATCAGAGGCTATACCCCACATTCAGACAGCGCAGCAGGTCAGAGCCTATAACCCACATTCAGACAGTGCAGCAGGTCAGAGGCTATACCCCACATTCAGACAGCGCAGCAGATCAGAGACCATATCCCACATTCAGACAGCGCAACAGGTCAGAGGCTATACCCCACATTCAGACAGCGCAGCAGATCAGAGTAAAAAACCCACATTCAGACAGCGCAACAGGACAGAGGCTTTTCCCCTACATTCAGACATCATGCACACACACACACACACACACACACACACACACACACACACACACACACACACACACACACACACACACACACACACACACACACACACACACACACACACACACACACGAACACACACACATTTTTGTTATACAGCTGTGTGGCGGCAGTCTGTGAATAATCGTGTCTGGACCACACAATTCAGTGATATGAGCATCGATCCACGCAACTTGGATACGATGATCTGCATCAACCAAGTCAGCGAGCCTGACCACCCGATCCCGTTAGTCGCCTCTTACCACAAGCATATAGGTTGCTGAAGACCTATTCTAACCCGGATCTTCACGGGTCCGTCTTACAGTATTGAAAGAGTAGTTGAAATGGTTGTTTATTATGCCAGGTTGCTTCCCTTACTAATTATACCAGATTGCTTCCCCCTCCTAATTTTACCAGATTGCTTCCCCCACTTACTATGCCAGATTGCTTCCCCCAGTAATTATGCCAGATTGCTTCCCCCACTTATTATGCCAGATTGCTTCCCCCACTAATTATGCCAGATTGCTTCCCCCACTTACTATGCCAGATTGCTTCCCCCAGTAATTATGCCAGATAGCTTCCCCTACTTATTACACCAGATTGCTTCCCCCTCCTAATTTTACCAGATTGCTTCCCCCAGTAATTATGCCAGATTGCTTCCCCCAGTAATTATGACAGATTGCTTCCCCCAGTAATTATGCCAGATTGCTTCCCCTACTAATTACACCAGATTGCTTCCCCCTCCTAATTTTACCAGATTGCTTCCCCCACTTATTATGCCAGATTGCTTCCCCTACTAAATATGCCAGATTGCTTACCCCAGTAATTATGCTAGATTGCTTCCCCCACTAATTATGCCAGATTGCTTCCCCTACTAATTATGCCAGATTGCTTCCCCCACCTCGTCTGTTTCCGGTATAACCCATGACATTCGTGACTTATTCGTGACCAGCTCGTGTCTATCCGGGACACGTCGTGCCCCTCTCGAAGGTTTGCATATGGGCCTATGAACACGAGATCGAGTTCAAACAAGAAGGATAACTCTTACTGTACAGTGTAATATAGGCGTTACAGCAGTGCTTGCTTATTCCTGTTTTCAAAGTACTGAACCTCTATTACAAACCTTAAAATAAATATTACTCTTAATGCAAACATTTTTACATCAAGGGTTGTGGGTTAACTCTTGTTACAGCAGATCAGAGGCAAAACCCCACATTCAGGCAGCGCAGCAGGTCAAAGAGTTTAACCCCACATTCAGGCAGCGCAGCAGGTCAGAGTTTAAACCCACATTCAGACAGCGCAGCAGGTCAGAGTTTAAACCCACATTCAGACAGCGCAGCAGGTCAGAGTTTAAACCCACATTCAGACATCGCAGCAGGTCAGAGGCTATAGCCCACATTCAGACATCATGCACACACACACACACACACACACACACACACACACACACACACACATTCCCAAGCGTCTTACAGTTGTTGTCTGGACCACACAATTCAGGGATATGAGCATCGATCCACGCAACTTGGATACGATGATCTGCATCAACCAAGTCAGCGAGCCTGACCACCCGATCCCGTTGGTCGCCTCTTACCACAAGCATATAGGTTGCTGAAGACCTATTCTAACCCGGATCTTCACGGGTCCGTCTTACAGTATTGAAAGAGTAGTTGAAATGGTAATTTGTTTGAGGACGTACTTGGCAAGAAGGATTCAATCTGTGAGCCAGTGTCAATGTAACACTTATCCTGCTTTGCCTAGTTTCATCCAAGCGTACCTCAATCCCGTACGTTCCTTGCAAATGACGTATTAAGCCGAGAGGTTGGTTGGTTGGTTGGTTGGTTTGTTGTTTAGCGCCGCACTCAGCCATATTCCAGCTATACGACGGCGGCTTGTAAATAATCGAGTCTATACCAGACAATCCAGTGATTGATATCATGAGCATCGATCCACGCAATTGGGATACGATGACATGCATCAACCAAGCCAGCGAGCCTGACCACCCGATCCCGTTAGTCGCCTCTCACGATATCGTCGCGTATGGTGTCAACTAATTAAAAACACTGCAATAGCGATGGAGGATGAAGCCTATTTGAGGAGAATATTAAATTTTACTTACTGCTGACTTTCCATGTTAATCAGTACTTGTTATGATGGACGCTTGAAATGTCCTTCTCGCGTGACTTCGCTACTTGCCTAATCACGTTCCTACACAGTGTAGATTACCTACATATGAAAGTACATGTACTTTTATGTCACTTTGACCCATCGTTGGTCATACTGGTTCACGCTGACTGTTGCGTTAAGACAGTCACCCAGTTAACTGCGCTGGCGTTGGGGGTCCATACAGATAAAACGGCGACGCCAGTCAAGAGTTAGAGTCCCAGATATGTTTACAAAAGGTTTGATAGTTAAGCGTCTACGACCTGCGTTATTGAGCTTTCCTACATAATAAGACTGTTTCAGGTGCTGTGAACTGAAACAGAATTCAAAGCGGCGTCAAACCCAATCTCTCACACTATCAATAAGTATTCCAAGCTTGTTTAGGGGTACACTACACTTCTGTAAGGAAATCAATACTCGTTGCTTGTCAACCTCTTCAACTTGACGTCTGTGTCCAGTTTACTCTTAAAATCCTACAGTGTTAATTCTATGTTTATTAGGGGGCACGGGTGGCCCAGTCGTCTAAGACGCCGCGATTCGCTGTGCAGAGTTGTGTCCCTTCGGCACGCCAGAAACCTATGATTGTGGGTTCGAATCCCGGTTCGCCGCGATTTTGTGTTTAGGTTTGTCAGCACCATACCCGTGCTCGTGTGTTTCACCGAAGTAGTAAACGTCTGAGACCTGCATCACTTCGGCCTTTCCTTCCACATTAAGCTGGCACGCCGTGGTATAACTGGAATAATGTTCAAAGCGGCGTTAAATCCAACTCACTCACTATGTTTATTAACACACATATAACACAAGCCCTGGCGACTACACAGCAATGAAGGAAGCGCCCCAATCAATGTCACTGGTGAGACACAACCCTGTTTGTTTCGAGGGCTGCTGGCGTGGACTGGTACAGTCTTGGCTGAGTAGACAAGGAGACAGTAGACAGGTCTTTACACTGTTGTCACTACCCCTAGTGTGTCACCCTGTGCATTCCAAAAGACCCCACTCCTCCGATGGAACCACGAATACGACCAAATACCCGGAACACAGGTGTCAAAACGTGTTGTGCCACCCTGAGCAAATGACAGAGCTGAAATGTGCCTCTGTTTACCCAGCAGGAAATGGGTACCCGACATTTTAAGTGGGTGTAAAAACCCTCTAGCCCCCATGGGTTGTATACTCCCCTGGGAGTTGATAATGATAACTGGGACTGAAAGGGATCCACTGGTCGGGGAACAAATAAACCGCATTCGAGAAGATTATCCACTGGATAAGTGTGGTATATAAATGTATAACATAATAGGATAATATAAAAAATGTCTTGTGGGTAGCATGTCCAGGTCAACGCTGTGCGAAGAACTTTAACCTAGATGCACGGGAGGATATCTTACAGCTATATCTGTCAGCCCGACACGCTCACACCAAGGCTGGACAGTTTATGCAAGTCACAGATCTGAGAGACAAGGTTATTATAGAGATAACAACCACGTGGTGTATAACGAAAGTGTCTTTAATCTTACTATACCGCGGCAAAGGGTGTACACTTTTTTGCACCTTGAGTTGCGATTATTTGAATTTCTTGATATGATATCGGATATTAGTTACACCAAATTGCTTCCCCTCCTGATTTTACCTGATTGCTTCCCCTCCTAATTTTACCAGATTGCTTCCCCTACTAATTTTATCAGATTGCTTCCCCCACTAATTATGCCAGATTGCTTCCCCTACTAATTATGCCAGATTGCTTCCCCCACTAATTATGCCAGATTGCTTCCCCTACTAATTATGCCAGATTGCTTCCCCTACTAATTATGCCAGATTGCTTCCCCTACTAATTATACCAGATTGTTTCCCCCTCCTAATTTTACCAGATTGCTTCCCCCACTAATTATGCCAGATTGCTTCCCCTACTTATTATGCCAGATTGCTTCCCCAACTAATTATGCCAGATTCCTTCCCCCACTAATTATGCCAGAATGTTTCCCCCACTAATTATGCTAGATAGCTTCCCCTACTAATTATGCCAGATAGATCCCCCCCCGCCCGCACTAATTATGCCAGATTGCTTCACCGACTAATATGCCGGATTGCTTCCCCTACTAATTATACCAAATTGCTTCCCCCTCCTAATTTTACCAGATTGCTTCCCCCACTAATTATGCCAGATTGCTTCCCCCAGTAATTATGCCAGATTGCTTCCCCCACTAATTATGCCAGATTGCTTCCCCCACTAATTATGCCAGATTGCTTCCCCCACTAATTATGCCAGATTGCTTCCCCTACTAATTATGCCAGATTGCCTCCCTAAAGAGTTTAAACCCACATTCAGACAGTGCAGCAGGTCAGAGGCTATACCCCAGATTCAGACAGCGCAGCAGGTCAGAGTTAAAACCAACGTTTAGACATCATGCACACACACACACACACACACACACACACACACACACACACACACACACACACACACACACACACACACACACACACACACACACACACACACATTTTTGTTATACAGCTGTGTGGCGGCAGTCTGTGAATAATCGTGTCTGGACCACACAATTCAGTGATATGAGCATCGATCCACGCAACTTGGATACGATGATCTGCATCAACCAAGTCAGCGTGCCTGACCACCCGATCCCGTTAGTCGCCTCTTACCACAAGCATATAGGTTGCTGAAGACCTATTCTAACCCGGATCTTCACGGGTCCGTCTTACAGTATTGAAAGAGTAGTTGAAATGGTAATTTGTTTGAGGACGTACTTGGCAAGAAGGATTCAATCTGTGAGCCAGTGTCAATGTAACACTTATCTCGCTTTGCCTAGTTTCATCCAAGCGTACCTCAATCCCGTACGTGTTTAGCGCCGCACTCAGCCATATTCCAGCTATACGACGGCGGCTTGTAAATAATCGAGTCTGGACCAGACAATCCAGTGATTGATATCATTAGCATCGATCCACGCAATTGGGATTGATGACATGCATCAACCAAGTCAGCGAGCCTGACCACCCGATCCCGTTGGTCGCCTCTTACGACATCGTCGCGTATGGTGTCAACTAATTAAAAACACTGCAACAGCGACGAAGGATGAAGCTTATTTGAGGAGAATATTTACTTACTGCTGACTTTCCATGTTGATCAGTACTTGTTATGATGGACGCTTGAAATGTCCTTCTCTCGTGACTTCGGTACTTACCTAATCACGTTCCTACACAGTGTAGATTACCTACATATGAAAGTTCATGTACTTTTATGTCACTTTGACCCATCGTTGGTCATACTGGTTCACGCTGACTGTTGCGTTTAGACAGTCACCCAGTTAACTGCGCAGGCGTTGGGGGTCCATACAGATAAAACAGCGACGCGAGTCAAGAGTTCGAGTCCCAGATATGTTTACAAAAGGTTTGATAGTTAAGCGTCTACGACCTGCGTTATTGAGCTTTCCTACATACTAAGACTGTTTCAGGTGCTGTGAACTGAAACAGAATTCAAAGCGGCGTCAAACCCACTCTCTCACACTATCAATAAGTATTCCAAGCTTGTTTAGGGGTACACTACACATCTGTAAGGAAATCAATACTCGTTGCTTGTCAACCTCTTCAACTTGACGTCCGTGTCCAGTTAACTCTTAAAATCCTACAGTGTTAATTCTATTTTTATTAGGGGGCACGGGTGGCCCAGTCGTCTAAGGCGCCGCGATTCGCTGTGCAGAGTTGCGTCCCTTGGGCACGCCAGAAACCTATGATTGTGGGTTCGAATCCCGGTTCGCCGCGATTTTGTTTTTAGGTTTGTCGGCACCATACCCGTGCTCGTGTGTTTCACCGAAGTGGTAAACGTCTGAGACCTGCATCACTTCGGCCTTTCCTTCCACATTATGCTGACACGCCGTGGTATAACTGGAATAATGTTAAAAGTGGCGTTAAATCCAACTCACTCACTAATTTATTTACACACATATAACACAAGCCCTGGCGACTACACAGCAACGAAGGAAGCGCCCCAATCAATGTCACTGGTGAGACACAGCCCTGTTTGTTTCGAGGGCTGCTGGCGTGGACTGGTACAGTCTTGGCTGAGTAGACAAGCGGTCTGAATCAGCAATGTTTACAGGTCTTTACAGTGTTGTCACTACCCCTAGTGGCGAGGTAAAGGAACAAATCGAAGGGGTCTTGAATGGTTCTTGTTTATTCAAGTCTGAAGCAGTGAAGACCCAAGCATGATAAAATAAACTTCCTGTCCATACAGCGCCGAAAAAGGCGTATTTATCTGCTACATACATATATGAATGAACGCTAACTGTAATGAGTCATTATCAATAATGATTTACATCAGCTGTAACTTACAAATTTTCCCCTTTATCAGCAAAGAAACCGTCATTATGCCCACCACGCAAGTACGGTTATCGCGCTTACTCACAAAGAACCATAACTCTAATTGACTGTTCATTAATGACGTCGTGAATGTCAACATGCACGCAACACTGGTTCGAGTCGCACCCATGCAACGCAACATAAACATACTTTTCTTTTCTCTTTTCTTCACATGTTTTACATGCATAACATACATCAAAGTATTCAACACCTCTAACATAAGAAAGTACTTCCTTAAGTACATGAAATCAACACAGCATCAACCCAGAAGCCCATACAAAGTAAATACGTGTACATTAATGTTGTAAGTGCAACACCTAGTGTACAGTACATTCACTCCGTGCATTCCAAAAGACCCCACTCCTCCGATGGAACCACGAATACGTCCAAATACCCGGAATACAGGTGTCAAAACGTGTTGTGCCACCCTGAGCAAGTGACAAAGCTGAAATGTGCCTCTTTTTACCCAGAAGGAAATGGGTACCCGACATTTGGAGTGGGTGTAAAAACCCTCTAGCCCCCATGGGTTGTATACTCCCCTGGGAGTTGATAATGATAACTGGGTCTGAAAGGGATCCACTGGTCGGGAACAAATAAACCGCATTCGAGAAGATTATCCACTGGATAAGTGTGGTATATAAATGTAAAACATAATAGGATAATATAAAAAATGTCTTGTGGGTAGCATGTCCAGGTCAACGCTGTGCGAGGAACTTTAACCTAGATGCACGGGAGGATATCTTACAGCTATATCTGTCAGCCCGACACGCTCACACCAAGGCTGGACAGTTTATGCAAGTCACAGATCTGAGAGACAAGGTTATTATAGAGATAACAATCACGTGGTGTATAACGAAAGTGTCTTTAATCTTACTATACCGCGGCAAAGGGTGTACACTTTTTTGCACCTTGAGTTGCGGTTATTTAAATTTCTTGATATGATATCGGATATTAGTTATACCAAATTGCTTCCCCAACTAATTTTACCTGATTGCTTCCCCTCCTAATTTTACCAGATTGCTTCCCCTACTAATTATGCCAGATTGCTTCCCCTACTAATTTTACCAGATTGGTTCCCCCAGTAATTATGCCAGATTGCTTCCCCTACTAATTATGCCAGATTGCCTCCCCTACTAATTATGCCAGATAGCTCCCCCCCGCCACTAATTATGCCAGATTGCTTCCCCTACTAATTATACCAGATTGCTTACCTTCCTAATTTTACCAGATTGCTTCCCCCACTAATTATGCCAGATTGCTTCCCCCAGTAATTATGCCAGATTGCTTCCCCCAGTAATTATGCCAGATTGCTTCCCCCAGTAATTATGCCAGATTGCTTCCCCCACTAATTATGCCAGATTGCTTCTTCTACTAATTATGCCAGATTGTCTTCCTCAAGAGTTTAAACCCACATTCAAACAGCGCAGCAGGTCAGAGGCTATACCCCACATTCAGACAGCGCAGCAGGTCAGAGTTAAAACCCACGTTTAGACATCACGCACACACACACACACACACACACACACACACACACACACACACACACACACACACACACAAACACACACACACACACACACACACACACACATTTTTGTTATACAGCTGTGTGGCGGCAGTCTGTGAATAATCGTGTCTGGACCACACAATTCAGTGATTAATATCATGAGCATCGATCCACGCAACTTGGATACGATGATCTGCATCAACCAAGTCAGCGAGCCTGACCACCCGATCCCGTTAGTCGCCTCTTACCACAAGCATATAGGTTGCTGAAGACCTATTCTAACCCGGATCTTCACGGGTCCGTCTTACAGTATTGAAAGAGTAGTTGAAATGGTAATTTGTTTGAGGACGTACTTGGCAAGAAGGATTCAATCTGTGAGCCAGTGTCGATGTAACACTTATCTCGCTTTGCCTAGTTTCATCCAAGTGTACCTCAATCCCGTACGTTCCGTGCAACTGACGTATTAAGCCGAGAGGTCGGTTGGTTGGTTGGTTAGGTGGTTGTTGTTTAGCGCCGCACTCAGCCATATTCCAGCTATACGACGTCGGCTTGTAAATAATCGAGTCTGGACCAGACAATCCAGTGATTGATATCATGAGCATCGATCCACGCAATTGGGATTGATGACATGCACCAACCAAGTCAGCGAGCCTGACCACCCGATCCCGTTAGTCGCCTCTCACGACATCGTCGCGTATGGTGTCAACTAATTAAAAACACTGCAATAGCGAAGAAGGATGAAGCTTATTTGAGGAGAATATTTACTTACTGCTGACTTTCCATGTTAATCAGTACTTGTTATGATGGACGCTTGAAATGTCCTTCTCTCGTGACTTCGCTACTTACCTGATCACGTTCCTACACAGTGTAGATTACCTACATATGAAAGTACATGTACTTTTATGTCACTTTGACCCATCGTTGGTCATACTGGTTCACGCTGACTGTTGCGTTAAGACAGTCACCCAGTTAACTGCGCTGGCGTTGGGGGTCCATACAGATAAAACGGCGACGCCAGTCAAGAGTTCGAGTCCCAGATATGTTTACAAAAGGTTTGATAGTTAAGCGTCTACGACCTGCGTTATTGAGCTTTCCTACATACTAAGACTGTTTCGTGTGCTGTGAACTGAAACAGAATTCAAAGCGGCGTCAAACCCACTCTCTCACACTATCAATAAGTATTCCAAGCTTGTTTAGGGGTACACTACACATTTGTAAAGAAATCAATACTCGTTGCTTGTCAACCTCTTCAACTTGAACTTATTTGTTATAATATCCCGAAACGCTGTACATATTTTAAAATATTTGATTGTTACAGATGGTACTACCTATATGGGGTTAGAGGATACTACCTATATGGGGTTAGAGGAAACTACCTATATGGGGTTAGAGAATACTACCTATATGGGGTTAGAGGATACTACCTATATGGGGTTAGAGGATACTACCTATATGGGGTTAGAGAATACTACCTATATGGGGTTAGAGGATACTACCTATATGGGGTTAGAGGATACTACTACATGGGGATAGAGGATACTACCTATATGGGGTTAGAGGATACTACCTATATGGGTTGAGAGGATACAACCTATATGGGGTTAGAGGGTACTACCTATATGGGGTTAGAGGATACTACCTATATGGAGTTTATGGACACTACCTATATGGGGTTAGAGCATACTACCTATATGGGTTGAGAGGATACTACCTATATGGAGTTAGAGGATACTACCTATATGGGTTGAGAGGGTACTACCTATATGGGGTTAGAGGATACTACCTATATACAGTTAGAGGATACTACCTATATGGGGTTAGAGGATACTACCTATATATTGTTAGAGGATACTACCTATATGGGGTTAGAGGATACTACCACATGGGGATAGAGGATACTACCTATATGGGGTTAGAGGATACTACCTATATGGATTGAGAGGATACTACCTATATGGGGTTAGAGGGTACTACCTATGTGGCGTTAGAGGTTACTAACTATATGGGGTTAGAGGATACTACCTATGTTGGGTTAGAGGATACTACCTATATGGGGTTAGAGGATAATACCTATATGGGGTTAGAGGATACTACCTATATGGAGTAAGATGGTACTACCTATGTGGGGTTAGAGGATACTACCTATATGGAGTTAGAGGATACTACCTATATGGAGTTAGATGATACTACCTATATGGGTTGAGAGGATACTACCTATATGGGGTTAGAGGATACTACCTATATATTGTTAGAGGATACTACCTATATGGGGTTAGAGGATACTACCACATGGGGATAGAGGATACTACCTATATGGGGTTAGAGGATACTACCTATATGGGTTGAGAGGATACTACCTATATGGGGTTAGAGGGTACTACCTATGTGGCGTTAGAGGATACTAACTATATGGGGTTAGAGGATACTACCTATGTTGGGTTAGAGGATACTACCTATATGGGGTTAGAGGGTACTACCTATGTGGGGTTAGAGGATACTACCTATATGGGGTTAGAGGATACTACCTATGTGGGGTTAGAGGATACTACCTATATGGAGTTAGAGGATACTACCTATATGGAGTTAGATGATACTACCTATATGGGTTGAGAGGATACTACCTATATGGGGTTAGAGGGTACTACCTATGTGGGGTTAGAGGATACTACCTATATGGGGTTAGAGGATACTACCTATATGGGGTTAGAGGATACTACCTATATGGGGTTAGAGTGAGTGAGTGAGTGAGTAAGGTTTTTGCGCCGCTTTTAGCAATATTCCACCAATATCACGGCGGGGGACACCAGAAATGGGCTTCACACATTGTACCCATGTCGGGAATCGAACCCGGGATTTCGGCATGACGAGCGAACGCTTTAACCACTAGGCTACCCGACCGCCCCTATATGGGGCTAGAGGATACTACCTATATGGGGTTAGGCTTACTACCGATATGGGGCTAGAGGATATTTCGTACATGGGTTTAGATTGAGAGGATACTACCTACATGGGTTTAGATGGGTAGTTGGGGACACAAGGTCCAGCTACAAAGTACTCCACGCGTTAACTCTTTCAAGATCGCAGGCCTGTGTACCGACCACACCGTAGGCACGTCAAAATGATATATAGTTCATGAACCTACCTGTCATGTCGTTCATTCATTAAATCTGTAATTTTTCACAAAGCCAGAAACTACGTATTTCATTTCAATTTGTCATATGTTAAAAGATTAAAAATTATTAAATATTTCCTGCAATGTTATTCAAAATGTCAATGCTTCGACAATACGTCCGCATCGAACATGTTAAAGACATTTCAAGTAAATCGTAAAATAAATTAAATAGAGTAATAAACAAAATCAACAAACATATTTCTAAAACATGCCAAACTAATACCTAAGTTAGTAATGCCACCTTTTCGTGCGATCGTGTTATGTAAGTCAAATGACATCTCGAATTTAAGGCTTGGAAACGATGTTAAATGCAAAATTATATTCACAGGTCGTAGCCGAGCGTCCACGGAGTAATTTGATTGGCTGCTTTATGTCATGTGCTTGATTTTGACAAATCACGATCCTCATATTAGATTACGACAAATGCGCCATTAGGAACCAATTTATATCCAATAAAATCGCATGTTACTACTACGAATAAACTCCTGGCGAAGTAACTGTAATATTATTGATGTTCAGATGGTTTTGACGATACCAAACATAGAACGAATTTTCGCACGCGTTATTTATTCAAAGCTTCGAGAACGGAGGTATTCCCAGGTATTTTCTCATGTCACTGAGCGGAAAGCCGTTATTATTGGGGAAAATGTGACGATAGATCGTACTTAAAATTCTTTTTATCATCATTTTCCGATGACTTCAACAATAAAAATAAAAACGAAATTAGTTAATTGATAGCTCTATTATAAAATCTTAAAATTGCCGAAAATCGCCATACATTTTCGCTTACTGGACGTTTGTGAATGTGTTAGCATGAATGTTTATTTTGAAACGAACTTATTAATGTTATTAATGTATTATTTGAATAACGTGATAAACATAACATTCATATTTATAAACTATCGGATTAGATCTTTCAAATGATGTATGACATGTAGTAGCTATAGGAAAGATGTTTTACACGCTGATAATTTCCTTGATAAGTGTAGGCTCATTTATCACCCCGGAGTGACAGCAGTAAAACTTCTGGGTAACTGGATGGGTTTTGTAATCTATGTTGCAAGAGTATGTCGCCTTGCTTCAGCTAGAATAATTGGACCTACAGTGTTTCGGCTGGACCTGCAGTTTTTGAAATGTGCTGGCTCTCAGTTTACTCTGCTGAGTTTTAAACACTGCACAGGGGCATGCTCAAAGCGCTATTATTACCCAGTCAATGGATCAGTGTGCTATGTACATTTATCAGCTCCCTGGCGAGTATACCACACAAGGTTAACAACCACATTGCCATCTCATCCTACCGGGTACCCATGTACTACCGGGTGAAGAGAGTCACATTTCGAACGAAGTCACTCTCCCAAGGAGACACCATGTGTTACATGTGCTTCAGTGTGGGACAGGACCGAAGCCCTAGAAACATCAGGAGCCAAGCTGCCGAAACGGGGTCACCCATCCAAGGACTCTGGATTCCTGATTTGTGACCACGTGCCTCCTCAGGACGATAAAAAATATAATGTTTTAAATGGAATGTAAGATGTGACGAATAATCACAGTACGCTCGTTTGTGGCAGAGGTACATGTACTAGGTTAATCGCCAGTAACCCTGGGAAGACTGTGTTGAAATATACTTGTCATACTTTCCGACATAGTTGAAGCGACCAATGAGGGTCACCTGCTTTTTCGACACTGACAGATGTGGTATGTTGTATATACACCACGCAAGGTCAGACTAGTGTATGTTGGTCAAGTTAGTCAAGGTTTTCTATTCGGACAAAAAATTAATTCAGTGCTTGGATGTTGTTGTTTTTTTAACTTTATGTTACGCTTACCTACCTCATATATGGAAGCGCCGTTCTGCCAAATCGACCACTGTAACTAATGTTGGTTGGTTTGTTGTTTAGCGCCGCACTCAGCAATATTCCAGCTATATGACGGCGGTCTGTAAATAATCGAGTCTAGACCAGACAATCCAGTGATTGATATTATGAGCATCGATCCACGCAATTGGTCATCGATCAACCAAGTCAGCGAGCCTGAGCACCCGATCCCGTTAGTCGCCTTTTACAACAAGCATGGGTTGCTGAAGACCTATTCTACCCCGGATCTTCACGGGTCGTAACTAATGTAACTGCCTTTTACGACAAGCATAGTTCCCTTTTACGGCAAGCATGGGTTGCTGAAGACCTATTCTACCCCGGATCTTCACGGGTCGTAACTAATGTAACTGCCTTTTACGACAAGCATGGGTTGCTGAAGACCTATTCTACCCGAGATGTCCACGGGTCGTAACTAATGTAACTGCCTTTTACGACAAGCACAGTCGCCTTTTACGGCAAGCATGGGTTGCTGAAGACCTTTTCTACCCCGGATCTTCACAGGTCGTAACTAATGTAACTGCCTTTTACGACAAGCATAGTTGCCTTTTACGGCAAGCATGGGTTGCTGAAGACCTTTTCTACCCCGGATCTTCACGGCTCGTAACTAATGTAACTGCCATTAGTTTCCGAAGGAATTTCAGTTGGACTTTCTCATGAAGTTAGACAGACGGTGATCACCATCATAGGGATATACGTCATAGGATACCCGCCATAGGGACTAGTGGAAGAGCGTCCGCCTGGAGAGCGGAAAGTCCGGGGCTCGATCCCCGGCCGCGTCATACCAAAAGACGTTAAAAGATGGAACTTGTTGTCACCCTGTCTGGCGCTCAGCATTAAGGGGCTAAAACAAGGACTGGTCGGCTCGGAGTCAGTACACTGTGGCTGAGTGGGGTATTCATGTTAAACTGCGGCATGGTATCTCAGTGAGCTAGCACTATAAATCGGCATCAGTCCGGACTAGTACAAGCAGCCACACGAACACACACACGTACATGCACGTCGCTATATAAGTGCTATAATCTTGGACGCGACGTTAAACCCCATTTCACCTCACCTCACCTCCACTTGTGGCGTGATCATGTTTAAATGATCCAGGTTGTTAGCAGACACCAAAACATCACTGCTGACATCTGCGCACGCAGATCAAGGTCATTCAGTCCTGCACACCACGTATTGACACAGTTCTTTTTTGAAGTCGCTGCCTGTAAAAACCCGTGATGAACAATGGACTCACGCTTGTGTTTGTGTTTGTATGTAGTTTACATACTGGAAGTAAGTATTTAACTTTTCTATTGCTTGCTAACTTACCGGGGATTTTACATGAAAACCAGAAAGATGTCATGAATTAACGGAAACGTTTTATCCTGTGGAGTGAGTGAGTGAGTTAATACCGGGTGTTGGCGGAGAGTGTGTTGAAAGGCTTTGTAACGCTAACACATGTCTACATAATGATAGTATTTTAGATTGATTCAGATTGTCTCCTTTAAATGGTATATCATCTAGTATATTAGATGGTATATAAGATGATATATTAAATGGTGTATTAGATGGCATATTAAACGGTATATTAGATGTCATATTAAATGGTACGTTAAATACTTTATGAGATGGTAAATTAAATGGTAGATTAGATATTATATCAAATGGTATATTAGATGATCTCTTTAATATTATAGATATGGTATATTATGTGGTTTATTAAATGATATATTAAATGGGATATGAGATGGCAAATTCAATGGTATATGATATGGCATGATAGATAGTATATTTAAGAATAAGTCAAAGTCAATTCTTATGATTTTTTATATCACTATTGTATACCTCGAGGGATGTAGCGCTTCATACGAGTGACTTCATGTTTACACTGACAGCCATTCAACATGACGGGAGAGATTTCCGAAGTTGTTAGTGAAGTTGTGGCGGTTACATGTGTTGATCATCACTGATTAATTGGCCGATCATTGAAAGGTGACTATAAAGATGTGTCAAATAAATGCTAAGGTAAATTCATAGATTGCTGTAGACTGTCACTGTCAGTCTAGACGCGGATCGAGTCGATACTACGATATTGGATGTGCACTTCTCCGTTTTGTTCAGAAGGATGGGTCGTGGCGAGGATATTCGTGGACGATCATGCAGCCAAACTCTCTGACGCTTCTCAATGTATGCTAAAACGCTGAGTTCAAGATGAATGGCTCCAAATGATGAGAAACAATGCTTCTGTATTTATTCGTGCTGGGGGCTTCCCACGGTTTTCCCCAGGAATGTTGAGGTGAGGTGAGGTGAGGTGAGGTGAGGTGAAATTGGGTTTAACGTCGCGTCCAAGATTATTGCACTTATATAGCGACGTGCATGCACGTGTGTGTGTGTGTGTGTGTGTGGCTGCTTGTACTGATGCCGATTTATAGTGCTAGCTCACTGAGATACCATGCCGCAGTTGAACATGAATACCCCACTCAGACACAGTATACTGACTCCGAGCCGACCAGTCCTTGTTTTAGCCCCTTAATGTCGAACGCCAGACAGGGTAACAACAAGTACCATCTTTTAACGTCTTTTGGTATGACGCGGCCGGGGATCGAACCCCGGACCTTCCGCTCTCCAGGCGGACGCTCTACCACTAGACCACGGAGGCGGCCCAGGAATGTTGAAGTAGTTCGTCAGTATGTACGTCATTACAAGAACACAGTCTCGTAAGAAACGTATAAACGTCAAATTGTGTCGTTCATACGTCAGTTTCGCTGTCATGTGATCGGTCTCTCTTCCAATCGAAAAGGGCGGTCGGGTAGCCTGGTGGTTAAAGCGTTCGCTCGTCACGCCAAAGACCCGGGTTCGATTCCCGACATGGGTACAATGTGTTAAGCCTATTTCTGGTGTCCCCTGCCGTGATATTGCTGGAATATTGCTAAAAGCGGCGTTAAACCATACTCACTCACTCCAATGGAAAAGCCGTCTATCGTGTAAACTTCAAATAATACAATATTAAATGGTAATTATCATATAGTATATTAGAGGTGAGGGGAGATTGGGTTTAACGTCGCGTCCAAGATTATTGCACTTATATAGCGACGTGCATGTACGTTTGTGTGTGCGTGGCTGCTTGTACTTCATAGTGCTGGCACACTGAGATACCATGCCGCAGTTTAACATGACTCCATACTGACTCCGAGCCGACCAGTCCTTGTTTTAGCCCCTTAATACCGAGCGCCAGACAGGGTAACAACAGGTACCATCTTTTAACGTCTTTTGGTATGACGCGGCCGGGGATCGAACCCTGGACCTTCCACTCTCCAGGTGGACGTTCTACCACTAGATCCGGTTGGGTTTGATCTTCAGCAATCCATGCTTGTCGTAAGCGGCGACTGACGGGACGGGGTGGTCAGACTCGCTGATTTGATTGATGCATGTCATCGTATTCCGTGTGTAAATTGATGCTCAAGATGTCAATCACTGGATTGCCTGGTCCACATTTAAACATACTTCTCATGTGCATAATTTATGTCTATATTTCCAGCTGCTCTGAATTGTTTTGCTTGCGCTTCTGTGAGTGAAAGTTGTCGCCTTCAGACCACTGTGTGTCCCCCTGGTAAGGTAAGTTTGACATTTACCATTACTGCTTACCTCGCTCCAAGAATCATGTTCGCAAGCTCTATATGTCTCCCGAGGTAACATGTTCTAACGGAAAGATACTGTGCTCCATTAAAGTGATCTAATGTTATGTTATTGAAAAACAACAACAAAATAGTTGGTCATTCGTCTCATCAATGTTTTATCATAATACATTCATTGACAAAACCCATATCTAGTAAAAGGAGACAGAGCGATACGCCCTAAAAGATTGGTTGTGTAACAACTGAACTCAATTACAAATGCCAATGTCGGGTGTCACCACCATTTTGCCTTGATAAAGCAGGGTAGCGGCTGCGCATTGAAACACCTCGGTGTTGTTGTTTCAAATCTCAACACATGATTGGCCAAACTAAGCTAGCGTTGCCGGCTGGTTCTGGTCCTGTCGTAGGCGTCGATCCATCTCATCTAAGACGTTTTTAGGGGTGAAGGTCTGAAGAAACATCCGGCCATGGCAGTACCGCAATGTTATGCGGCCTCACAAATTCTGTTACAACACGTACACAATGTGGGCGTAAATATCCTGCTGCAACGTGACGTTACGTCCCTGCATTTGCACAAAAGGTAGAACATGATCTCGAATGATTTCGTCCCTGTAGCGAACGCCATTCAAATTGCCATTTACAATGTTGAGTTGTGTTCCAGCCCACACAGTTACACTTGCACCCCCAAAACTGACGACGTGGAGTAACGCAAGCGTCACTAAAACGTTCTCCTGGACGCGCGTAGACCCTTGCACGATCACCAGAGCTGTCCAGATGAAACCTGGACTCATCTGTGAACAGTATACTGTCCCAGTCTTGTCTTCTGAACTTCAGATGTTGTCTACACCGAGATAGGCGCACCTGACGGTGACGTGGAATAAATGGGCGTATCGCTGGATGTCGGGGCCGGATGTTGTTCTCCTTCAACCGGTTGCGTAAAATACCCAATCAATGAATGTATATTCTATTCGTTATCTCATATTCGTCACACGAATAGTATTTGCCACTTACTGTATTCGTTATGTCCCAAGAAAATACACTATTTATTTATTTATTTATTTGTTGTTTAACGCCGCTCTCAGCAATATTACAGCTATATAACGGCGGTCTGTAAATAATCGAGCCTGGACCAGACAATTAAGTGATTGACATCATGAGCAACGATCCATGCAGTTGGGATACGATCACATGCATCAACCAAATCAGCGAGCCTGACCACCCGATCCCGTTACTCGCCCCTTACGACAAGCATAGTCGCCTTTTATGGCAAGCATGGGTTGCTGAAGATCTATTCTACCCTGGATCTTCACGGGTCGAAAATACATTAATATATCCCAAACCAGTGGTGGCACGTGGTCCTATGCACAGCGTACATGTTACAATTGAGGTGTAGTTAATCCACGTTGGTTGCGGAGAGTCACTGGGTGGGTTACCGTGTCTGGCAGCTTGGCTCCGGGGAGATTCAAGGCCTTCGGTACTGCCCCACACTGAAGCACATATAATACATGTGGAGCCTCCTTGGGTAAATGACCTGTTCATAATATGCCTCTGTTCTATGCCTCACCCAACAGTGAATGGGTACCCGGTAGGATGAGTTAGAATGTAGCTGTTAACCTTCGACCGCCTCATAGACAGCAGGGGTTGTATACTCACCAGGGAGCTGAGAATAAAACCCGCGGTATGGTGTTCAGCTTGGAAACAGCGCTATACAAATGTACTATTATTATGAAACCATGTTGTTTTTTTCAGGATGTGTGTGTTGGGTTGTACGACCGGCTTCTTCCAGCCAGGATGTTCGGTTGCAGTACCAACAAAGCTTGCCAACAGCTCGTGCAAAGTCGGAGTTCCCATGGCAACCTGTTCGTGTTCTGTTGTTCAAGAAATCTCTGTAACTGGCACGCGTAAAATGTGATGATAAAAATAATGTCGACAGAATGGAGTTTTGCAGTCATTTATCACAGTATTCCTCGCAGTAAAACCACAACAATTTTTTTTGTTTCGGCCGATTGGCGCCACAAAGCGATGGTGAACTAGAACATATCATATAACATCATCGGACTTTATTATATTTGGCAGACCTCTAATTTTATGGATTAGAAAAAAAATAGTCCAGCGAATGTCAGCTATAACCATTCACATATTTGATCAGGTGCACTGTATAGAAAACCTAGCCAGTGCATGTAATGATGAAAGCATAACCTTCTATGATAGAAGTCAATACACATAAATGCTACTTTTAAAATAATAAAACATCGTCCACTTTCAGCAGAATCAAGTCTGATTTTCTTTTGAAATCCCAGGTGTCGCATTATTATCCCCCGCCACGGTGGAAGGGGATATAGGAATGGGTGCTGTCCGTTTCCGGAGCAGAACAAAATAACCGATCCGTGAAGATCTGGGGTAAAATAGGTCTTCAGCAACCCATGCTTGCCGTAAGAGGGGACTGTGTTTGTCGGAAGAGGCGACTAACGGGATCGGGTGGTCAGGCTCGCTGACTTGGTTGATACATGTCCTTGTATCCCAATTGCGTGGATCGATGCTTATGATGTCAATCACTGGATTGTCTGGTCCAGACTCGATTATTTACAGACCGCCGTCATATAGCTGGAATATTGCTGAGGGTGGCGTTAAACAACAAAAAACAACAAACAAACAAACTAAATAACCATGAGAGTTATCTTAATCAAACTTGGCACATAGATAGGTATAATGGTGAACTGGTGCATTTTAAAAGTTTGTGATTTTTGAAAAATGTATTGAAACGACTTTGACTTAGAGTTAAAGTGGCGGTAGTGCTCGTTTCCGGAGGGCTTATACCATTGCACACAACCGGACATGTCATATTGGCGGGGGAAATGTGTATTTCATGCTTGTTAAAACCATTGGTTTGTCAGCACCATACCTGTCCTCGTCATCTTAAAGTCCAGTTTCCACATCTTCCCGAGGCAAGGGAGTTAACTGACTATAAAGTCCAGTCTCCGCCCTCGAACTTGGCTGCAATTATCGAGTTACATATATGTCAAGACTAACGAGTTTATGCATAGTCCAATCAAAATCGCATAACGAACGAGACATCCGGTCCGTTTACAACAGGAATTTCAACGTGCAGATTTCGGTCGACTGCAGGATTTGCAAAGCATGTGTTCCACCAACTGGGCATCGACAGAAATTTTGTAAATTCTTTCATGCTTTTAATCAAGGTGCTCACGCGATTTGATGAACGTCGCGGGATAAGACCCGTTTTATAACAATATAGATCTTGATTATCGAGCAGATCGTCTTGACTGGGCGCCGCCCGTCTGTGATATGAGAGATGGAATCTGACTGGTCAGTAGGAGGAACATAGAAGGGACATAACTCGTAATAGCCACTGGTGGCGCGACTTTCGAGCCTTGAACTTCCAGCTTAGGTCGGCAACGGTGGAAACTGGACTTTTATAGTCAGTTAACTCCCTTGCCTCGGGGAGATGGTCCTCGTGGGTCTGACACATTACGTATTGGAGAAAACACGCTCACGAGGTTTTGGTAGACAGAGCATGCCCTGGGGAGAGTTTTTCCCGACCCCCAGGGCATGCTCTGTCTACCAAAACCGAGGGAAAGTGTTTTTCCATACTTATAAACCGAAAAAAGAAACTTAAAACAACATTTTATCAACATTTTTATCTTTAGAACATACTTTCCATGAACCTTAGGAAACGCTCGTAAAATATCTATTGCTGGCGTACGGATCTTGAAAAGGACATTCTAAAAACCAGGGAGGCTTATCTGTAGCCTCGTGCTACACTCACTGGGCTACAGATATGAAGGTTGCAAGTTCGATCCTCTGGAATATAAACAAAACATTTGTCATTTGATTTTACATGTCATTACATGTTACAATCTGAACGGAAGTTACATTAATAAAATCCCTGAGATTTTATAGCAAATATGACATGAATATCCTATAAAATCCCTGGGATATTATATAAAATCCAAACATTACAACGTCCCTGTTTATGAGATTTAGCCCGACTGGAAAGTAAAACCTCACAATAGGTTTGAATGCCTATAGAAAGAAGTATCTTACTCAATAGAGATCCCAATGAATAGGTTTATAAGGTGACTGAAATACTGTTCAAATGAGTGACTGAGTGAGTGAGTTTGGTTTTAGAAGTATACCGGAAACACCAAGGTGAAGGACAACCGAAATGGGATTCACACATAATAACCCCCCGGGGGGAGGGGCAAGCGAACTGGCCTTGGGCCACTAGGATTGTTGGTGAAACACCTTAGTCCTCCATGACGATTGTTTATACGGGTCAGACGTGGTCTAATGGTAGAGCATCTGCCCGGAGAGCGGAAGGGGTTCAATTCCTGGCCGCGTCATACCAAAAGACGTTAAAAGATGGTACTTGTTGTTACCCTGTATGGCGCTCGGCTAAAACAAGCTCGGAGTGAGTACACTGTGTCTGAGTGGGTATTAATGTTAAACTGCGTCATGGTATCTCAGTGTGCTAGCACTATAATCTCGGCATCAGTCCGGACTAGTACAAGCAGCTAGACACACACGTGCATGCACGTCGCTATATAAGTGCAATAATGTTGGACGCGACGTTAAACCCCATTTCACCTCACCACATTGTACGGGACAAACATTGAATCTACAAGGGAACGGCGGAAGTCAAACATAACACGGAAATAATGACACCAGGAGAGACCATAAAGATTAATTTATTAGCAATGAAATCGTCGCATGGCACAGACAGTTTTTGGACATATATAAAGCGAGATTAAAAAATACAAAATTATTCACGAACATGTTTTGTTGTACATACTTGTGTCCAAGGTAATTTTAGCGCCTTAAAGACCGGCGGTAATTGTTGTTAATTACCAGGTTATAGCAAGTCGCGTACCTCTTCTTCTGAACTACGGTAATCCCCTCGTTCTTGGTGCTGACTGTCTGGGATGGGCGAGAGGTACAATGTCAGCACTCGAGGACCTTGGACCTATTACCGTAGTTCCTCCAACAAGCACAAAGAGTGATCTTCGTTTAACAGCTTTTATTCCAACTTTGTGTTGCCGGTCAACCCACTCTAGTTGTCACTTAAATACGAGACTTCGGCCGCAAAGTTCCAGTCTCAGTCGAAATGCTGGTGCCTAAGCTTGGTTTCTGGTTCGAAAGATCGTGACAACAAGCCGACCGGCACCAGTCCAGATGTAGTCTCCCCAGCAGCTCCTAGCCGTTTTCTCGATTTGGGGCGTTTGCCCCTTTTTAAACCGGTACCTACGTCACAGCTCTACTCATCTTTCCATCTATCATTGGTCAACCACCTTTTCCCCCTACACTAGATCATTCTAACCCACTCTTATCTAATAACCAGCACCATATTCGGACTTGTTATGATGTTTCTCACCCTTTTGGAATTGGAACTACCGCCCCCCCACCCAATACCATATACGTCTCAGGTCCCTAACATCTCCGTTCCATTTTTTATCTACTTCCCATCTGGTTAATCGTCTTTCATTAATGTATAACCCTCCACCTACTATACCCTCACCCCTGGTTATTCGTGTCCAAGTATGTTCCCCGTAGTCTTCAACTATCAGAGTTGCCCGTCTCCTATATATATATCAATGTGTTATGTTCATATCTTACTGGTTTCAACTCCTCTTCTTGACCTTTTTACACAATCACGTAGGTGTCTTAATGAATTGTTAATTACTTTAACTAGTTGTTAATTTCTGTACTTTTATGCCTATAATGCGACCCCCCGTTCTGGCGAAGAGTGTGTCCCCACACTCTAAGATGGTGCCAATTCTTGATATAATATCTGGTATACATTCCTTCTTAACTTTATGACTTATTGATTTAACTTCCCTTTTATTATCTAAATATGTATTGCTCTTTCATGCCTATAATACGACCCTCGTTCTGGCGAAGAGTGTCCTCACACTCTAAGATGGTGCCAATTCTTGTTATAATATCTGGTATACATTCCTTCTTCACTTTATGACTTATTGATTTAACTTCCCTTTTATTATCTAAATATGTATTGCTCTTTCATGCCTATAATACGACCCCCGTTCTGGCGAAGAGTGTCCTCACACTCTCAAGTCGTGGGGATCCAGGTTGGTTCACTTTTTGAATCTGGAATGCTTTGGTTGATAACCATCGTGACCATAGGCTGGTTGACCGTGGACAGATTCACAGAGTCATTGTTCAATATACATTATACATACAATTTCAATATATGTGGAACATTAATATCTCCACATCGGTTTAACAACAACGTTAACATGTTCAATGCCTAAACCGAAACGACTAATCAAGAAGGTGAGTGAGTGAGTATGGTTTTACGCCGCTTTTAGCAATATTCCAGCAATATCACGGCGGGGGTCACCAGAAATGGGCTTCACACATTGTACCCATGTCGGGAATCGAACCCGGGTCTTCGGCGTGACGAGCGAACGCTTTAACCACTAGGCTACCCGACCGCCCCACCAAGGAGGTAATTAATTTTATTGTAACATTGATATCATTCTCATAACGAGATGTTACATCACCACATCGACACATATGTTATGCTTAATGTAATTACAACTATAGATACTACTTCTATAATAACAGTAAATAAACACTTCTAATACAAATATATCAATTCACCTGTAACGAAACTCTTCTAGTTCAACTAAAATCAATTCATATGTAGTAACACTTCTTACTACAAATATTATCAATTCCTAAGTAACACGACACTTCCAATACAAATAAAAGCAAGTTACCTGTAACAAACACTTCTAGTACGAATATCACTTCGTATGTAAT
This sequence comes from Haliotis rufescens, assembly GCF_023055435.1. Classification (NCBI taxonomy): domain Eukaryota; kingdom Metazoa; phylum Mollusca; class Gastropoda; order Lepetellida; family Haliotidae; genus Haliotis; species Haliotis rufescens. The sequence continues at coordinate 1,197,124 of NW_025963902.1, forward strand.
AACAACATTTCTACTATAATAATTTCTAAAACAATTAACGGAACAATATAAGTGGATTGTAACATCTTGATGGTCCCCCTCCAGTTACATGTAACTCCCCTTGAACGATTACTTTAGTCGCAATTAGACTATTTTGACTATCGTTTTGTCTTTTTTTTAATTCCTTTTTTTTAAATATATATTTGGGTTCCCGATTCGACCGGACTGATCGTTAACTATTTGAATTGAATGTGCGTCCCGGTCCACTGAAACTCGTCCCAAAAGGTCGAATTTTGGGGAGGGTAAAATAGGCGTATTTGCGCCGCTCTCGTCTCCATTAAACTGCATTGTAGCGGAAGTACGAGGCGTTTTGTCACGTCTATTACTGCCTTTGAGAGTTCCATTGGGGGGGGGGGGGGGGGGGGGGGCAGTTGCGTGGTCGTACTCGCACCGACGTTGGCCTGAAGCAATTAATGAACGTCATGACGTCGAATCTATTTAGTGCCCCCGCGTCAGGGGTTACTGTACGGTAGGATATGCCGGACAGTTTCAAAAGGGCGACAGCTAACTCCGCATGCTGCACCCGACGGCACCATTTACAGAACGTTATTGGTGGGAAATTGGTTCCCGAATCCGCAAGCGGAAATCTTTCATCCGTACAAAGGTACGCCCGATTGCCACGTCAGCATCAGGTACGCCTAGCTTGGTACTGTTTCATCTGGTAAGCTCTGGTGGTCGTGCAAAATACATACTTAGTGAATATTCATAGATATTGGAATGACGAATATTAATGATATTTGGCATTCAGTATTCTCGTCAACATATACTTATAATCCGTCAGCTATTCATATGTGAACACAATGCCTGTTCCTTCAAACTTTCGGTCTATGACGTCATCGAATCTTTCGTTTTTAGCAACTGTTATCCAGTTCTTCCAATCCCCGACTTCACCTGAAACAATAACACATGAATCCACAAGTACTTAAGTAAGTAATACAGGATAAACTTCCTAAGTAAGTACAACAGGATTAAGTTCCTTAGTAAGTAATACAGGATTAAGTTCCTTAGTAAGTAATACAGGATTAACTTCCTTAGTAAGTACAACAGGATTAACTTCCTTAGTATGTAATACAGGATTAACTTCCTAAGTAAGTAATGCAGGATTTACTTTCTAAGTGAGTAATACAGGATTAACTCCCTTAGTAAGTAATACAGGATTAACTTCCTTAGTTAGTAATACAGGATTAACTTCCTGAATAAGTAATACAGGATTAACGTCATTAGTAAGTAATACAGGATTAACTTCCTAAGTAAGTAACACAGGATTTACTTCCTTATTAAGTAATGCAGGATTAACTTCCTAAGTAAGTAATACAGGATTTAATTCCTTAGTAAGTAATACAGGATTAACTTCCTAAGTAAGTAATACAGGACTTAATTCCTGAATAAGTAACTCAGGATTAACGTCATTAGTAAGTAATACAGGATTAACTTCCTAAGTAAGTAATACAGGATTAACTTAATTAGTAAGTAAAACAGGATTAAGTTCATTAGTAAGTAATACAGGATTAAGTTCATTAGTAAGTAATACAGGATTAAGTTCATTAGTAAGCAATACAGGATTTACTTCCTTAGTAAGTAATACAGGATAAACTTCCTAAGTAAGTAATACAGGATTAACTTCCTTAGTAAGTAAGACAGGATTAACTTAATTAGTAAGTGATACAGGATTTACTTCCTTAGTAAGTAATACAGGATTTACTTCCTAAGTAAGTAATTCAGGATTAACTTCCTGAGTAAGACATACAGGATTAACTTCCTTAATAAGTAATACAGGATTAACCTAATTAGTAAGTAATACAGGATTAACTTAATTAGTAAGTAATACAGGATTAACTTCCTTAGTAAGTAATACAGGATTAACTTCCTAAGTAAGTAATTCAGGATTAACTTCCTGAGTAAGTAATACAGGACTAACTTCCTTAGTAAGTAATACAGGATTAACTTCCTGAGTAAGTAATACAGGATTAACTTCCTGAGTAAGTAATACAGGATTAACTTCCTGAGTAAGTAATACAGGATGAACTTCCTGAGTAAGTAATGCAGGATTAAGATCCTAAGTAAGTAATACAGGATTAACTTCCTTAGTAAGTAATACAGGATTAACTTCCTAAGTAAGTTATACAGGATTAAGTTCATAAGTAAGTAATACAGGATTAACTTCCTTAGTAAGTAATACAGGATTCACTTCCTGAGTAAGTAATACAGGATTAACTTCCTAAGTAAGTAATACAGGATTAACTTCCTGAGTAAGTAATACAGGATTAACTTCCTTAGTAAGTACAACAGGATTAACTTCCTTAGTAAGTAATACAGGATTAACTTCCTTAGTAAGTAATACAGGATAAGTGTAAGACCTGTGAAATCACCACAGTTTTGTAACAATTTCGTCTTACGGATAAGGGGTGGGCGAGTGTGCTTACTGCGCGAAATACTCCAGTCAAATATGACACAACATAAAAAGACAGTAATAATAGTGTAATAAAGTGTCAGAAAGTTACAGGGTGCAAGTCCTGGCCGCACAGTCTGGAAAACACCTAAAACAAAATGAGCAGGGCTATCTGGCGATGTTGGTGTCCAGGCAGTGCAGGCAGAAAGAGCTTATGAAATATATTTAAAAGAATCAACAACAATCCAACTGATATTCGGGATGTGATGATAATACTTATAGGAGAAAACGATACTGTTAAGGACTATGCAAACGCATTATTGATACAAAAAAAGCATATGTGCATAAATAAATACACAACGACAATGATTGTTCACAGAAATGAGATTAACTAATAATCCCCCAATATAATCATCACATCCTTTCTACCATATAGGATACATATAAGATCCCACCTGACGTGAGGTGAAAGTCACTTTAACAGCGGCCAATGGAAATTTTGGAAACATACATTTAAACCCAAAATGAGGGAATATTTATCCCAGCGCATTTGGCATATGATGTGCATGTATATAAAACCGGTTTAAACACGCAATACTAATAACCACGACAGGACACCTGGCCTGTACTAGAAAGGTGGCTAAGAGGGGTGGGATATGACTGCCTGTTGGATGATCGTACCAGTCCATATGGGGCTAGCTCCAACAGTATGTCAATACACCCCGTAGGTAAGCCACGTGAGGCTACCCAGAATGAATGCCCAATTTATGCAAATGTATTAAAAAGGAATGTAATAAATGGATATTACGTAATATATATTACTCAAATTGCAGGCAAATTGTTGGCCATATAATATAATACATTATATTATTATTGAATACAAGGTGACTTCACTATCACATCAAGTGGGAAAACGCAGTGAAATTACTTTACAACACCCATCCGACAATGTAGAAATACTACATATTTAATAGGACAGGCTTGGTATTTAATAAACTGGGTATTTTCATATTTAGAAGTTGGTAATGTTAAGCCTGTTGTCATCATGTAGGATTGCGTACCGCAAGACGCCAAGAGAACAAGAAAGTTACCATCTGCCGGAAATAGCCAAAGCTTGGAATGAACACTAATCTCGAATTGCCTGATAATTTATGCCATATATATTCACTGGTACGTGTTACTATTACTTCACAGACATTAGGATAGGATGACATTACTGAATAGTAGGCCAAACTGTGTTAAGGTAAACATGAAGCAGACGACGGAGCCATGCCTTGTTTACATCCGGTGCGGCCATTTTGTGATGCAACCGGAGGAGAGCCGGAGAGTGCCGAGGATAGCCGAAGATAATGTGTGCTGCCCAGCGCAAAGGTCAAGCGTTGTCAGTGAGGGGTCAGCCACTAATTACTTCCAGATGACACCAGGGTTTTTTAACTGATCACATGGCTTGGGAAACGATGACCAGTGATAGCCATTTTTTAATTTAAAATAAACTTGCAACAGAGATCTGTTGTTGTCAGCAACAAGTGCATTTATCAGACGAAAGAATTTGGAATAACTGTAACTTTGAATTAAGCAATGAGCTAGTTTTCAATTTTGACTGGGCGATCTAATTAGCAAAATTACTTCCAAACACAAAAGGTATCTTACTAAAGCTATTTTCAAACGAGAAAATAATGCAACAAATAAATGTCATTCATTATTGCCATTGAGTGCTACTTTGGACAGTCAAAGATGAGCGACGTTTGCCAGTTTGGCACAGCAAGAATGACTTGGACAATGGCCAAACACTTGTTTTGAATTTTGCTTGACTTTATGAAAATAAATGCAACACATTCTTAGTCCTGTAAATGTTATAACTATGCACTGGACCATACCATAATTGCATACAATAGACCTAAAGTTGCCAGAAAGAGAAACTGGGGCTCTTACCTAAAACAAAATGAACAGGGCTATCTGGCGTTGTTGGTTTCCAGGCAGTGCAGGCAGAAAGAGTTTAGGGGTCCGACGGTGGCACTGGCCCCTGTCATGTGAACAAATAGCCCCAGGCTATTGGCTAAGAGCTGTTGCTATGGGACCCATGAGAACAGTGCCGTGAACCCCAAAACCCTATTCTAAAATTAGTAAATTGGCAAGATATTTAAGTAACTGGTGTAAGGAACCTGGGCAAAATATCCAGCCTTTACACTAGTAATACAGGATTAACTTCCTAAGTAAGTAATACAGGATTAACTTCCTAAGTAAGTAATACAGGATTAACTTCCTAAGTAAGTAATACAGGATAAACTTCCTCAGTAAGTAATACAGGATTAACTTCCTAAGTAAGTAATACAGGATTAACTTCCTCAGTAAGTAATACAGGATTAACTTCCTAAGTATGTAATACAGGATAAACTTCCTCAGTAAGTAATACAGGATTAACTTCCTAAGTATGTAATACAGGATTAACTTCCTAAGTATGTAATACAGGATAAACTTCCTAAGTAAGTAATACAGGATTAACTTCCTAAGTAAATAATACAGGATTAAGTTCCTTTAGTAAGTAATAGAGTATTAAGTTCATTAGTAAGTAATACGGGATGAACTTCCTTAGTAAATAATACAGGATTAAGTTTATTAGTAAGTAATAGAGTATTAAGTTCATTAGTAAGAAATACGGGATTAACTTCCTCAGTAAGTAATACAGGATTAACTTCCTAAGTAAGTAATACAGGATTAACTTCCTAAGTAAGTAATACAGGATAAACTTCCTAAGTAAGTAATACTGGGTTAACTTCCTAAGTAAGTAATACAGGATTAACTTCCTAAGTATGTAATACAGGATTAACTTCCTAAGTATGTAATACAGGATAAACTTCCTAATTAAGTAATACAGGATTAACTTCCTAAGTAAATAATACAGGATAAAGTTCATTAGTTTGTAAAAGAGTATTAAGTTCATTAGTAAGTAATACGGGATTAACTTCCTTAGTAAATAATACAGGATTAAGTTCATCAGTAAGTAATAGAGTATTAAGTTCATTAGTAAGAAATACGGGATTAACTTCCTCAGTAAGTAATACAGGATTAACTTCTTAAGTAAGTAATGCAGGATTAACTTCCTAAGTAAGTAATGGAGGATTAACTTCCTTAGAAAGTAATACAAGATTAACTTCCTAAGTAAGTAATACAGGATTAACTTCATTAGTAAGTAATAGAGGATTAAGTTCATTAGTAAGTAATACAGGATTAACTTCCTTAGTAAGCAATACATGACCAGGTCGTAAATAAGTTATACACTAAGGACCTACTCTGACCCATGTGTGTCCTCTCAACAAGATATATATAATACTTGGGACCCATTCTGACCCATGTGTGTCCTCTCAACAAGTAATATAATAATTGGGACCTACTCTAACCTGCCGGGTCCTCAAAACAATCAATAAAATACTTGGGACCTACTCTAACCTGTCGTGTCCTCAAAACAAGCAATATAATACTTGGGGCCAACTCTAACCTCTCGTGTCCTCACAACAATCAATATAATACTTGGGACCTACTCTAACCCGTGTGTGTCATCACAACAAGCAATATAATACTTGGGACCAACTATAACCCGCGTGTGTCCTCACAAGAAGCAATATAATACTTGGGACCAACTCTAACCCGCGTGTGTCATCACACCAATCAATATAATACTTGGGACCTACTCTAACCTGTCGTGTCATCACAACAAGCAGTATAATACTTGGGGCCAACTCTAACCTGTCGTGTCCTCACAACAATCAATATAATACTTGGGACCAACTCTTACCTGTCGTGTCCTCAAAACAATCAATATAATACTTGGGACCTACTCTAACCTGTAGTGTCCTCACAACAATCAATATAATACTTGGGACCAACTCTAACCTGTCGTGTCCTCACAACAATCAATATAATACTTGGGACCTACTCTAACCCGTGTGTGTCATCACAACAAGCAATATAATACTTGGGACCAACTATAACCCGCGTGTGTCCTCACAAGAAGCAATATAATACTTGGGACCAACTCTAAACCGCGTGTGTCATTACACCAAGCAATATAATACTTGGGACCTTCTCTAACCTGTCGTGTCCTCACAACAAGCAGTATAATATTTGGGACTTACTCTAACCTGTGGTGCCCTCACAACAATCAATATAATACTTTGGACCAACTCTAACCTGTCGTGTCATGACAACAAGCAATATAATACTTGGGGCCTACTCTAACCCATGTGTGTCCTCACAACAAGCAATATAAAACTTGGGACCAACTCTAACCTGTCGTGTCCTCACACCAATCAATATAATACTTGGGACCAACTCTAAACCTGTCGTGTCCTCACAACAAGCAATATAATACTTGGGACCAACTCTAACCTGTCGTGTCCTCACAACAAGCAATATAATACTTGGGGCCAACTCTAACCTGTCGTGTCCTCACAAAAATCAATATAATACTTGGGACCTACTCTAACCCGTGTTTGTCCTCACAAGAAGCAGTATAATACTTGGGGCCAACTCTAACCTGTCGTGTCCTCACAACAAGCAATATAATACTTGGGACCTACTCTAACCCATGTGTGTCCTCACAACAAGCAATATAATACTTGGGACGTACTCTAACCTGTCGTGTCCTCACACCAATCAATATAATACTTGGGACCTACTCAAACCTGTCGTGTCCTCACAAGAAGCAATATAATACTTGGGGCCAACTGTAACCTGTCGTGTCCTCACAACAATCAATATAATACTTGAGACCTACTCTAACCTGTCGTGTCCTCACAACAATCAATATAATACTTGGGACCTACTCTAACCTGTCGTGTCCTCACAACAATCAATATAATACTTGGGGCCAACTCTAACCTGTCGTGTCCTCACAACAAGCAATATAATACTTGGGACTAACTCTCACCCGTGTGTGTCCTCACAAGAAGCAATATAATACTTGGGGCCTACTCTAACCCGCGTGTGTCCTCACCACAAGCAATATGATACTTTGGGCCAACTCTTACCTGTCGTGTCCTCACAACAAGCAATATAATACTTGGGACCAACTCTAACCCGCGTGTGTCCTCACAACAAGCAATATAATACTTGGGACCAACTCTAACCTGTCGTGTCCTCACAACAATCAATATAATACTTGGGACCTACTCTAACCCGCGTGTGTCATCAAAACAAGCAATATAATACTTGGGACCTACTCTTACCCGTGTGTGTCCTCTCAACAAGCAATATAATACTTGGGACCAACTCTAACCTGTCGTGTCCTCACAACAAGCAATATAATACTTGGGACCAACTCTAACCCGCGTGTGTCCTCACAAGAAGCAATATAATACTTGGGACCAACTCTAACCTGTCGTGTCCTCACAACAATCAATATAATACTTGGGACCTACTCTAACCCGCGTGTGTCATCAAAACAAGCAATATAATACTTGGGACCTACTCTTACCCGCGTGTGTCCTCACAACAAGCAATATAATACTTGGGATCTACTCTAACGTGTCGTGTCCTCACAAGAATCAATATAATACTTGGGACCTACTCTAACCGGCGTGTGTCATCAAAACAAGCAATATAATACTTGGGACCTACTCTTACCCGTGTGTGTCCTCACAACAAGTAATATAATACTTGGGACCAACTCTAACCTGTCGTGTCCTCACAACAATCAAAATAATACTTGGGACCAACTCTAACATGTCGTGTCCTCACAACAAGCAATATAATACTTGGGACCAACTCTAACCCGTGTTTGTCCTCACAAAAATCAATATAATACTTGGGACCTACTCTAACCCGTGTTTGTCCTCACAAGAAGCAGTATAATACTTGGGGCCAACTCTAACCTGTCGTGTCCTCACAACAAGCAATATAATACTTGGGACCTACTCTAACCCATGTGTGTCCTCACAACAAGCAATATAATACTTGGGACGTACTCTAACCTGTCGTGTCCTCACACCAATCAATATAATACTTGGGACCTACTCTAACCTGTCGTGTCCTCACAAGAAGCAATATAATACTTGGGGCCAACTGTAACCTGTCGTGTCCTCACAACAATCAATATAATACTTGAGACCTACTCTAACCTGTCGTGTCCTCACAACAATCAATATAATACTTGGGACCTACTCTAACCTGTCGTGTCCTCACAACAATCAATATAATACTTGGGGCCAACTCTAACCTGTCGTGTCCTCACAACAAGCAATATAATACTTGGGACTAACTCTCACCCGTGTGTGTCCTCACAAGAAGCAATATAATACTTGGGGCCTACTCTAACCCGCGTGTGTCCTCACAACAATCAATATAATACTTGGGACCTACTCTAACCCGCGTGTGTCATCAAAACAAGCAATATAATGCTTGGGACCTACTCTTACCCGTGTGTATCCTCTCAACAAGCAATATAATACTTGGGACCAACTCTAACCTGTCGTGTCCTCACAACAATCAATATAATACTTGGGACCTACTCTAACCCGCGTGTGTCATCAAAACAAGCAATATAATACTTGGGACCTACTCTTACCCGCGTGTGTCCTCACAACAAGCAATATAATACTTGGGACCTACTCTAACGTGTCGTGTCCTCACAAGAATCAATATAATACTTGGGACCTACTCTAACCGGCGTGTGTCATCAAAACAAGCAATATAATACTTGGGACCTACTCTTACCCGTGTGTGTCCTCACAACAAGCAATATAATACTTGGGACCAACTCTAACCTGTCGTGTCCTCACAACAATCAAAATAATACTTGGGGCCAACTCTAACCTGTCGTGTCCTCAAAACAATCAATATAATACTTGGGGCCAACTCTAACCTGTCGTGTCCTCAAAACAATCAATATAATACTTGGGACCTACTCTAACCTGTCGTGTCCTCACAACAAGCAATATAATACTTGGGACCTACTCTAACCTGTCGTGTCCTCACAAGAAGCAATATAATACTTGGGACCAACTCTAACCCGCGTGTGTCCTCACAAGAAGCAATATAATACTTGGGACCAACTCTAACCTGTCGTGTCCTCACAACAATCAATATAATACTTGGGACCTACTCTAACCCGCGTGTGTCATCAAAACAAGCAATATAATACTTGGGACCTACTCTTACCCGCGTGTGTCCTCACAAGAAGCAATATAATACTTGGGACCTACTCTAACGTGTCGTGTCCTCACAACAATCAATATAATACTTGGGACCTACTCTAACCGGCGTGTGTCATCAAAACAAGCAATATAATACTTGGGACCTACTCTTACCCGTGTGTGTCCTCACAACAAGCAATATAATACTTGGGACCTACTCTTACCCGTGTGTGTCCTCACAACAAGCAATATAATACTTGGGACCTACTCTTACCCGTGTGTGTCCTCACAACAAGCAATATAATACTTGGGGCCAACTCTAAACCTGTCGTGTCCTCACACCAATCAATATAATACTTGGGGCCAACTCTAACCTGTCGTGTCCTCAAAACAATCAATATAATACTTGGGACCTACTCTAACCTGTCGTGTCCTCACAAGAAGCAATATAATACTTGGGGCCAACTCTTACCTGTCGTGTCCTCAAAACAATCAATATAATACTTGGGACCTACTCTAACCTGTCGTGTCCTCACAAGAAGCAATATAATACTTGGGACTTACTCTAACCTGTGTGTGTCCTCACAAGAAGCAATATAATACTTGGGGCCTACTCTAACCCGCGTGTGTCCTCACAACAAGCAATATGATACTTTGGGCCAACTCTAACCTGTCGTGTCCTCACAACAAGCAATATAATACTTGGGACCAACTCTAACCCGCGTGTGTCACACAACAATCAATATGATACTTTGGGCCAACTCTAACCTGTCGTGTCCTCACAACAAGCAATATAATACTTGGGACCAACTCTAACCCGCGTGTGTCACACAACAAGCAATATGATACTTTGGGCCAACTCTAACCTGTCGTGTCCTCACAACAAGCAATATAATACTTGGGACTTACTCTAACCCGCGTGTGTCATCAAAACAAGCAATATAATACTTGGGACCTACTCTTACCCGCGTGTGTCATCAAAACAAGCAATATAATACTTGGGACCTACTCTAACCCGCGTGTGTCATCAAAACAAGCAATATAATACTTCGCGTCTACTCTAACCTGTCGTGTCCTCACAACAAGCAATATAATACTTGGGACCTACTCTAACCCGTGTGTGTCCTCACAACAAGACAAGCAATATAATACTTGGGACCTACTCTAACCCGTGTGTGTCATCACAACAAGCAATATAATACTTGGGACCAACTATAACGCGCGTGTGTCCTCACAAGAAGCAATATAATACTTGGGGCCAACTCTAACCCGCGTGTGTCCTCACAACAAGCAATATAATACTTGGGGCCAACTCTAACCTGTCGTGTGTCTTCACAACAAGCAATATAACACTTGGGGCCTACTCTAACCCGTGTGGTCATGTGATTTACGATTCAAATGAAGAAGACAATGGCAAACCTAAGAATCATCTCACCTTTTCTGTACATTCCTTCGTGTCCTTCCTTCCAGTCTTCGGACCGATTGCTATTTGGTAATTCCTCCTTCACCTCCGTGGCTGCAACCTTCAGCTTCTTAAAGCTGCACGCTTCCGCTATTTGCTCACAGAGTTCATCAGTGACTGACTCTCCGATGAACTCGGCAACCGTTTTGATGTTTTTAACAGGATCCTAAAAAGAAAACCATCAGGCGACATCACATGCCCCATATCAATAACTATATTACAGCAGATGGCAAGGACATGACGTCCCCTTGGAGCGACTTCACAGTACACAGGAATGAGCAGAGTGAAGTTTGAATTTTCAAGTGTTCAGACAAATCTTCTAACTGTATACTTAGCAGACCATGACCTCCTTTCGACACAGGTCTTAGATCAAAGAAATACAAACCTCTTTCAAGTTTTCATAAAACAAGGTTAGGAAAGGCAAGTCCGGGTTGTCCTGTTTCACTTGCTGCCAATCCTTCACGTAGTCTGCATAACCACCACCGGGAACTGAAACATTGGAAGTAATTAAATGAAACACCATAAACATATATTTATATGTAAGCATATGTCTACAGGAAGGCCAGCGCCTACTGAAGTAGCGATGAAACAGGGCAGAACTTTATGTATTTTTTTAAGCAACATATAGGTAAATCTTAATCCACATTCAAGGAGCAGCACATCGGAGCATTTAATATTAACCCACATTCACAGAGTGCGTCTCATTAGAGTCTTCACACTCAGCGCAGCAGGTCAGATCCTGTTACCCACACTCAGACAGCGCAGCAGGTCAGATCCTGTTACCCACATTCAGACAGCGCAGCAGGTCAGAGATTTTAAACCCATATTCATACGGCGCAGCAGGTCAGAGCCTATAGCCCACATTCAGACGGCGCAGCAGGTCAGAGACCAAAGCCCACATTCAGACGGCGCAGCAGGTCAGAGACCATAACCCACATTCAGACGGCGCAGCAGGTCAGAGACTATAACCCACATTCAGACGGCGCAGCAGGTCAGAGACCAAAGCCCACATTCAGACGGCGCAGCAGGTCAGAGACCATAGCCCACATTCAGACGGCGCAGCAGGTCAGAGACCAAAGCCCACATTCAGACGGCGCAGCAGGTCAGAGACTATAACCCACATTCAGACGGCGCAGCAGGTCAGAGACCAAAGCCCACATTCAGACGGCGCAGCAGGTCAGAGACCATAGCCCACATTCAGACAGCGCAGTAGGCCAGAGACCATAACCCACATTCAGACGGCGCAGCAGGTCAGAAACCATAACCCACACTCAGACAGTGCAGCAGGTCAGAGACCAAAGCCCACATTCAGACGGCGCAGCAGGTCAGAGACCATAGCCCACATTCAGACAGCGCAGCAGGTCAGAGACCATAACCCACATTCAGACGGCGCAGCAGGTCAGAGACCATAACCCACATCCAGACGGCGCAGCAGGTCAGAGACCATAACCCACATTCAGACAGCGCAGCAGGTCAGAGACCATAACCCACATTCAGACGGCGCAGCAGGTCAGAAACCATAACCCACACTCAGACAGCGCAGCAGGTCAGAGACCATAACCCACACTCAGATAGTGCAGCAGGTCAGAGACCATAACCCACATTCAGACGGCGCAGCAGGTCAGAGACCATAACCCACACTCAGACAGTGCAGCAGGTCAGAGACCATAACCCACATTCAGATGGCGCAGCAGGTCAGAAACCATAACCCACATTCAGACAGCGCAGCAGGTCAGAAACCATAGCCCACATTCAGACAACGCAGCAGGTCAGAGACCATAACCCACATTCAGACAGCGCAGCAGGTCAGAGACCATAACCCACATTCAGACAGTGCAGCAGGTCAGAGACCATAACCCACATTCGGACAGCGCAGCAGGTCAGAGACCATAACCCACATTTAGACGGCGCAGCAGGTCAGAGACCATAGCCCACATTCAGACGGCGCAGCAGGTCAGAGACCATAGCCCACATTCAGACGGCGCAGCAGGTCAGAGACCATAGCCCACATTCAGACGGCGCAGCAGGTCAGAGACTATAACCCACATTCAGACGGCGCAGCAGGTCAGAGACCATAACCCACATCCAGACGGCGCAGCAGGTCAGAGACCATAACCCACATCCAGACGGCGCAGCAGGTCAGAGACCATAACCCACATTCAGACGGCGCAGCAGGCCAGAGACCATAGCCCACATTCAGACAGCGCAGCAGGCCAGAGACCATAGCCCACATTCAGACAGCGCAGCAGGTCAGAGACCATAACCCGTATTCAGACAGCGCAGCAGGTCAGAGACCATAGCCCACATTTAGACGGCGCAGCAGGTCAGCAGCTCAGACAAAAACAGTCAAAGTGATTTGACATGTATTCGTTAAATCAGTCATGCATGACAATATTACCGTATAACCCCTGATAACCTGGCCATACAACGGAAAGAAAAAGGCCTCTATGCTACAGTGTCTCCAGCGAAGAAAAATGAAAACTCAGAAAGGGAACCTAGATGAACCTGGGGACAAATCTAGACTTGCTTTGTTTTGAGTTAAAGCATAAGAGTAAGTGATGGGCGAAAGGGATATAAAATGGTTCAGGGACTGGGAGGCAGACTACACGGCGTGTTGCCTTAATGTGGGAGGAAAGCCTGAAGACATTCATGTCCCAGACGTTTACCATCTTTGTCAAACTCACGAGCCAGGGCATAGTGCTGACACAGCTAGAAACGTAATTGGAACCGGGATTCGAATCCATGATAATAGGTTTCTGGCATGCCATGCCAATTGCGGAACCTTAAACGACTGGGCCACCGTGAACTGTATTTGGTTGAATAGCTGAAGAAACGTTAGTAAACGTATCATATTAATTGTTGATTTGAAATTAAATAAATATAAAAAAACATTTCTGCCGTTGGATTATTATAAACATATACATGCATGGTAATAACCATATTACACTATCAGCCTTTGTTAAAATCATGAGGCTTGATATGACCATTGAACATTTCACTCACCTTTTCCTTCAAGAAACAGATCCAGAAATTCTGAATACGTCCCGTCATACATAAACACCTTTTTGTGTCCGCTGACATGATGATAGTGAGATACGCTGACATCTTTTGGATTTCGCATGATGAGGATGGTTTTAATCCTCTTCTCCACCAGTTTCTCCGGCAGATGACGGAAGTAAAGATGCGAGTTCAGAACCCGCGGGGAGGGAAGTTCATCAGCCCGCTGAAACTTCGGCGCCTCCAACATGGCGATCTCCTTCGCCTTCTTGTTGTACTCAGAGTTACCGGCCCTGAGCATGGTGACGATTTCCCACAACCAGTGGGTACCTGGAGAGATCGGAATAGACAGCATCATGTGTGTGAGATGTGAGAGTTGCTGGGTGCTTGGGTGTTTAGCCCCATACTGAGCCACATGCTTACTGCGGCGTATAAAAACATTCACTCACACTCTAGAAATCATATTATTCATTTTAAAATCATTTATTGAGTAAATCGTCTATCTCGAGTTCTTACCACATTTGGGATATGCCACTATCATGACGTCATCGTCCCTCAGCTCGAACTTCTGAACATTTCGGATTATTTCCATATGAGCTTCAGGGGTAGTGTGAATATGCAGGAGGACGCCGTCATGTTTGTAGAAGGACCACCCATGACCATTTTCATTCCGGTAGTCCAGAATCTCGTGAGTTCTGTGAAGAATGAATGAGTGAGGGATTTAGGGCAGGTCAGAGATCATAACCCACATTCAGACAGCGCAGCAGGTCAGAGAGTTAAAACCAACATTCAGACAGCGCAGAAGATCAGAGGCTATAACCCACATTCAGACAGCGCGGCAGGTCAGAGGCTATACCCCACATTCAGACAGCACAGCAGTTCAGAGTTAAAACCCACATTCAGACAGCGCAACAGTTCAGAGAGTTAAAACCCACATTCAGACAGTGCAGCAGGTCAGAGGCTATACCTCACATTCAGACAGCGCAGCAGTTCAGAGAGTTAAAACCATGATTCAGATAGCGCAGCAGATCAGAGGCTATAACCCACATTCAGACAGTGCAGCGGGTCAGAGCCTATAACCCACATTCAGACAGCGCAGCAGGTCAGAGGCCATTTCCCACATTCAGACTGCGCAGCAGGTCAGAGAGTTAAAACCCACATTCAGACAGCGCAGCAGATCAGAGGCTATACCTCACATTCAGACAGCGCAGCAGTTCAGAGAGTTAAAACCATGATTCAGATAGCGCAGCAGATCAGAGGCTATAACCCACATTCAGACAGTGCAGCAGGGCAGAGGCTATACCTCACATTCAGACAGCGCAGCAGATCAGAGGCTATACCCCACATTCAGACAGCGCAGCAGATCAGAGACCATATCCCACATTCAGACAGCGCAACAGGTCAGAGGCTATAACCCACATTCAGACAGTGCAGCAGGGCAGAGGCTATACCCCACATTCAGACTGCACAGCAGGTCAGAGTTAAAACACACATTCAGACAGCGCAACAGGTCAGAGGCTTTTCCCCTACATTCAGACATCATGCACACACACACACACACACACACACACACACACACACACACACACACACACACACACACACATTTTTGTTATATAGCTGTATTGCGGCAGTCTGTGAATAATCGTGTCTGGACCACACAATTCAGTGATATGAGCATCGATCCACGCAACTTGGATACGATGATCTGCATCAACCAAGTCAGCGAGCCTGACCACCCGATCCCGTTAAATGGGATTGATGACATGCATCAACCAAGTCAGCGAGCCTGACCACCCGATCCCGTTAGTCTCCTCTTACCACAAGCATATAGGTTGCTGAAGACCTATTCTAACCCGGATCTTCACGGGTCCGTTTTACAGTATTAAAAGAGTAGTTGAAATGGTAATTTGTTTGAGGACGTACTTGGCAAGAAGGATTCAATCTGTGAGCCAGTGTCAATGTAACACTTATCTCGCTTTGCCTAGTTTCATCCAAGCGTACCTCAATCCCGTACGTTCCGTGCAACTGACGTATTAAGCCGAGAGGTTGGTTGGTTGGTTGGTTGGTTGGTTGTTTGGCGCCGCACTTGGCATATTCCAGCTATACGACGGCGGCTTGTAAATAATCGAGTCTGGACCAGACAATCCAGTGATTGATATCATTAGCATCGATCCACGCAATTGGGATTGATGACATGCATCAACCAAGTCAGCGAGCCTGACCACCCGATCCCGTTGGTCGCCTCTTACGACATCGTCGCGTATGGTGTCAACTAATTAAAAACACTGCAATAGCGACGAAGGATGAAGCTTATTTGAGGAGAATATTTACTTACTGCTGACTTTCCATGTTGATCAGTACTTGTTATGATGGACGCTTGAAATGTCCTTCTCTCGTGACTTCGCTACTTACCTAATCACGTTCCTACACAGTGTAGATTACCTACATATGAAAGTTCATGTACTTTTATGTCACTTTGACCCATCGTTGGTCATACTGGTTCACGCTGACTGTTGCGTTTAGACAGTCACCCAGTTAACTGCGCAGGCGTTGGGGGTCCATACAGATAAAACGGCGACGCGAGTCAAGAGTTCGAGTCCCAGATATGTTTACAAAAGGTTTGATAGTTAAGCGTCTACGACCTGCGTTATTGAGCTTTCCTACATACTAAGACTGTTTCAGGTGCTGTGAACTGAAACAGAATTCAAAGCGGCGTCAAACCCAATCTCTCACACTATCAATAAGTATTCCAAGCTTGTTTAGGGGTACACTACACATCTGTAAGGAAATCAATACTCGTTGCTTGTCAACCTTTTCGACTTGACGTCCGTGTCCAGTTAACCCTTAAAATCCTACAGTGTTAATTCTATGTTTATTAGGGGGCACGGGTGGCCCAGTCGTCTAAGGCGCCGCGATTCGCTGTGCAGAGTTGCGTCCCTTGGGCACGCCAGAAACCTATGATTGTGGGTTCGAATCCCGGTTCGCCGCGATTTTGTTTTTAGGTTTGTCGGCACCATACCCGTGCTCGTGTGTTTCACCGAAGTGGTAAACGTCTGAGACCTGCATCACTTCGGCCTTTCCATCCACATTATGCTGACACGCCGTGGTATAACTGGAATAATGTTAAAAGCGGCGTTAAATCCAACTCACTCACTAATTTATTTACACACATATAACACAAGCCCTGGCGACTACATAGCAACGAAGGAAGCGCCCCAATCAATGTCACTGGTGAGACACAGCCCTGTTTGTTTCGAGGGCTGCTGGCGTGGACTGGTACAGTCTTGGCTGAGTAGACAAGCGGTCTGAATCAGCAATGTTTACAGGTCTTTACAGTGTTGTCACTACCCCTAGTGGCGAGGTAAAGGAACAAATCGAAGGGGTCTTGAATGGTTCTTGTTTATTCAAGTCTGAAGCAGTGAAGACCCAAGCATGATAAAATAAACTTCCTGTCCATACAGCGCCGAAAAAGGCGTATTTATCTGCTACATACATATATGAATGAACGCTAACTGTAATGAGTCATCATCAATAATGATTTACATCAGCTGTAACTTACAAATTTTCCCCTTTATCAGCAAAGAAACCGTCATTATGCCCACCACGCAAGTACGGTTATCGCGCTTACTCACAAAGAACCATAACTCTAATTGACTGTTAATTAATGACGTCGTGAATGTCAACATGCACGCAACACTGGTTCGAGTCGAACCCATGCAACGCAACATAAACATACTTTTCTTTTCCCTTTTCTTCACATGTTTTACATGCATAACAAACATCAAAGTATTCAACACCTCTAACATAAGAAAGTACTTCCTTAAGTACATGAAATCAACACAACATCAACCCAGAAGCCCATACAAAGTAAATACGTGTACATTAATGTTGTAAGTGCAACACCTAGTGTACAGTACATTCACCCCGTGCATTCCAAAAGACCCCACTCCTCCGATGGAACCACGAATACGTCCAAATACCCGGAACACAGGTGTCAAAACGTGTTGTGCCACCCTGAGCAAGTGACAAAGCTGAAATGTGCCTCTTTTTACCCAGAAGGAAATGGGTACCCGACATTTGGAGTGGGTGTAAAAAACCCTCTAGTGCCCATGGGTTGTATACTCCCCTGGGAGTTGATAATGATAACTGGGTCTGAAAGGGATCCACTGGTCGGGAACAAATAAACCGCATTCGAGAAGATTATCCACTGGATAAGTGTGGTATATAAATGTAAAACATAATAGGATAATATAAAAAATGTCTTGTGGGTAGCATGTCCAGGTCAACGCTGTGCGAGGAACTTTAACCTAGATGCACGGGAGGATATCTTACAGCTATATCTGTCAGCCCGACATGCTTACACCAAGGCGGAACAGTTTATGCAAGTCACAGATCTGAGAGACAAGGTATGTTATAGAGATAGCAACCACGTGGTGTATAACGAAAGTGTCTTTACTATACCGCGGTAAAGGGTGTACACTTTTTTGCACCTGGATTATTTGAATTTCTTGATATGACATCGGATATTAGTTATACCAAATTGCTTCCCCTCCCAAATTTACCAGATTGCTCCCCCCAGTAATTATGCCAGATTGCTTCCCTTACTAATTATGCCAGATTGCTTCCCCTACTAATTTTACCAGATTGCTTCCCCTACTAATTATGCCAGATTGCTTCCCCCACTAATTATGCCAGATTGCTTCCCCTACTAATTATGCCAGATTGCTTCCCCCACTAATTATGCCAGATTGCTTCCCCTACTAATTTTACCAGATTGCTTCCCCTACTAATTTTACCAGATTGCTTCCCCTACTAATTATGCCGGATAGCTTCCCCCACTAATTATGCCAGATTGCTTCTGCTACTAATTTTACCAGATTGCTTCCCCTACTAATTTTACCAGATTGCTTCCCCTACTAATTATGCCAGATTGCTTCTCCTACTAATTTTACCAGATTGCTTCCCCTACTAATTATGCCAGATTGCTTCCCCCACTAATTATGCCAGATTGCTTCCCTCACTAATTATGCCAGATTGCTTCCCCTACTAATTATGCCAGATAGCTTCCCCCACTAACTATGCCAGATTGCTTCCCCTACTAATTATGCCAGATTGCTTCCCCCAGTAATTATGCCAGATTGCTTCCCCTACTAATTATGCCAGATTGCTTGCCCCACTAATTATGCCAGATTGCTTCCCCCACTAATTATGCCAGATTGCTTCCCCCACCTCGTCTGTTTCCGGTATAATCCATGACATTCGTGACTTATTCGTGACCAACTCCGTCCATCCGGGACAAGTCGTGCCCCTCTCGAAGGTTTGCATATGGGCCTATGAACACGAGATCGAGTTCAAACAAGAAGGATAACTCTTACCGTACCCGTGTCTCAGTGTTCAATACAGGCGTTACAGCAGTGCTTGCTAATTCCTGTTTTCGAACCTCTATTACAAACCTTTACAAAAATTACTCTTTATGTAAACATTTTACATCAAGGGTTGCGGGTTAAAACTTTTTGTAAAATATGTAAAAATTGTGTATTGTTACACACAACAAAGTAAGAGCAGTTTAATATTCAAGCTCAGTGAGGATTCCCAAGTAGCCTTTGCTTCCCGTTCTGGGTGGGGTGGTCAGACTCGGTGAACAGGTTGATTGTGTACCGTCGTACCCCGATGGCTAGGATCGTTGTTAACAGTATGAACGACAGGTTGCCCTGGTCGAGTCTTGATTATGTAGTCAAGTAAAGACATCTGGCTGAATACAAAATACATATATATGCTTGATATAAAATACAGCTTACGTATAGTTGGTATTTAACTAAAGAGTGAGTGAGTATTTGAGTATTGTTTTACACCGCTTTTAGCAATATTCCAGCAATATCACGGCGGGGGACACCAGAAATGGGCTTCACACATTGTACCCATGTGGGGAAACGAACCGGGTCTTCGGCGTGACGAGCGAACGCTTTAACAGCTAGGCTACCCGACCGCCCTTTAACTGAAAGAAATGTGTAGGAATATCATGCATGTTTCATAAACCAGAATATATTGTTTAGAATATGTTGTTTAAAACCTCTAATATTTATTCCCTTAATTTTCCATTAACAGCCTCTGTAAGTATTTAATACTGGTATTTATACGACATCCTTTCAGTGTACTGTCGCTTTGGCTTAGGTTTTCTTTGACAAATTTCTAAATAATTCGTTTGAATATTTTGATTAAATTTTATAGGGGAACTATTTTATTGTAAATCTAATTTGACTGACAGAGTTGCCACCGTGTTGATGCATCCGTTCCTTGTTGCCTTTCCATCGGTGCACCCCTGCAATTATACTTGTCCTTTATCAAATGGAAGCTACTATGATCTGTGAATTGGCACGTTTGTTTGTCATAACGTTACGAAATGCAGTCAGATGGCCCACGTGTTGTCGTAATGAAACAAGGTAACATTTCTGACATAAATTATTTCAGCCATATCAGTCTGTTTAGGGTAAAGTCCCGAAGCACTGGTATTGCAACCGATCCTGCTGGTGGCTTCGCTATAGGTTGCTTTGCAATTTCTATCTTTAAAATTGCTTTAATTTGTAAAAGGTTTTAACTACGTAAAATTATTTTATTGTACATATAATCTGACGAACAAAGAGTTGCCCCGCGTTCATGCCTCGCATCAAAGGTTTCAGCCGTTCATCAGTCTTTGTTTAGTCTGGACCAGACAAGCCAGTGATTCCAAGCCGTCAAGGTACGATGACGATGACACGCGTTCAACCAAATCAGCTGGCATGTTATGTTGTTTGTTGTCGAACGCGACACTCGTATATTCCAGCTATACGACGGACGTGATAGCAGTAGATAAAGTAGTACTTATTGATGTAGAAGACGTAACAGTACTCAATGTAGTAGTCGTAGAAGTACTCACTGTCGTAGTAGTAGTAGTAGTAGTAGTAGTAGTAGTAGTAGTAGTAGTAGTAGTAGTAGTAGTAGAAGTAGTAGTAGTAGTAGTAGCAGTAGTAGCAGTAGTAGCGGTAGTATGTAGTACTAGAAGTAGTAAGTAGTTGAAGTAGTAGTAGTAGAAGAAGAAGTAGTAGTAGTAGTTGTAGAAGTAGTATGTAGTAGTAGTGGTAGTAGAAGTAGTGGTTGTAGAAGTAATAGTAGCATGTAGTAGAAGTAGTACTTATTGATGTAGTAGACGTAGCAGTACGCAATGTAGTTGTCGTAGAAGTACTCACTGTCGTAGTAGTAGTAGTAGTACTAGTAGTAGAAGTAGCAGTAGTAGTACTAGTAGTAGAAGCAGTAGTAGTAGTAGTAGCAGTAGTAGCAGTAGTAGTAGTAGTAGTTGTAGAAGTAGGTGTAGCAGTAGCAGTAGCAGTAGTAGTAAGTAGTAGAAGTAGTAGCAGTAGTAGTTGTTTTTGTAGAAGTAGAAGTAGTAGTAGTTGTAGTAGAGTGAGTGAGTTGGGTTTAACGCCACTCTTAACAGCATTCCAGTTATATCGCGGTGTGTCAGCTTAATGTGGGAGGAAACCCGAAGTGGTGCAGGTCTCAGACGTTTATCACTTCGGGCACGGGTTTGGTGCTGACAAATCTAGAAACAGAATCGGGGCGAACCGGGAGTCGAACCCACAATCATAGGTTTCTGGCGTGCCCAAGGGACGCAACTCTGCACAGCGGATCGCGGCGTAGTAGTTGTTGTTGTAGAAGTCGTTGTAGAAGAAAAAATTAGTAGAAGCAGAAGTAAGAGTAGTATGAAGTATGTTGTAGTAGTAGTAGTGATGCTTTTATTCAGGTAATTAGGCCACCGGCCCATTATACACGTGCAGAGTATGATGGCATACAAATATGACAGAGCGCTGAATTATAAGATTTACAATGCAGTATTCAAACTGTTACTATTGGAGTTAATTATATGACACAGGTATTCCCTTGAAAATGGAATTGCGTTTCTTACCAGCAAGAAATACATATTTTGCTAAATTGTTACAAATACTTTGATTAGTCGAGCTGAATAATAAGGACATTTTCTCCCGACTTGGAAACATGTAATAATAGTTGGGTATGAGATTAGACCGCAGATCAAGATAGAACGGACACACCATACAAAAGTGGAACTCATCTTCGATAGCACTTACAACACAGAAGAGACAGAAACGTTCATGTCTTGGTATATTATGGTATCTGCCTGTTTCAACCATAAGACGATGATTGGATCCAAGAAAATTCAAGATATTAATTCGAAATAATGTTACATCAATTAATCGAATCCAGTTATTATATGAAAATTTATCCCTTGCTGCAGAGAACAATTCAAGCTTAGAACAAGATTCACAATTATTGTGCAGCACTTGATTTTCAATGTCTACGCCCCTTTGCCTAAACTGATGTAAGAATAAGTCAGATCTACTAACACCCTGTTGTAGCCATACCTCTGCAAATCCGTAAGAAAACAGCAATGATTTAACCTCGAGTGCCCAGTAAGCGTTGCCATTCTCTGCCCTTTTATATTGAAAACTATACGTTTTTTTCAAAATCAAATTATTATCTTGTATCAATATTCGAAGCCAAAATTTTATAATTTTTAAATAATGTGACACTTTGACGGAGTTTCTCATCAAGACAGATTTTACAAAGCTATTTGGTGTGTTTCTACTCAAACCCAAAGTCAATTTACAGAATTTACTGTGCACATTTTCAATGTCAGGGGATGCATGGAATCCCCAAACTTCCGATGCATATGTCAAAATTGGTAAAACTTTTACATCGAAATTTTGAAACAGACATCTGGTGGCAGATATGAGAATTTACCTAGTCTAGACTGGAGGATTTGAATCATCACCTTCCAAGCTTGCTGGGCTAATGTCTTCTGAATTAAACTCCACGAGCCAGAAGAGGATAACTGGACACCGAGATACTTATAATTCGATACTGTGGTGACATCATCATTACCTATCTTAAATTTTTCCTGTTTTCAAAGTTTTCCGCCATTTCTAAAAATGACAACTTTACTTTTATCAGTATTAATAGTAAGTTTCCATTTACACGTCCATTAAAATAATGTCATCGGCGAACAACAAGATGAACAGTTCTAGAGTATGTAAGGTAACACCATGAGCGTCACACTCCAACTCCTCGACAATGTCATTAATAAAAAATGAGAATAAAAATGTTTATATTATATAGTATATAATATACATATTTTTAAGAACTCTAAATACTCGTCCCTTGATACCACCCTTCCATAGTTTGAAAAATAAACCATTTCTATACACAGAATCAAATGCCCCTTTTAGATCGATGAACGCACAGTATAGTCGACCTTTTTTGTAGGAAAGATATTTACTGATCAATGTCTCAACAACAAAGATGTTATCCGTGGTCTGAAAACCCTTTCTGAAGCCAGATTGTTCTCCAACGATACAATTTTCCTGAATCGCCCAGTTATTCAACCTGTTACAGAGAATTTTTGCAAAAATCTTACCAGCTACGTCTAGTTTTTGGGGTCATGTAAACTACCCTTCTTTAAGATTGGAAGAATAATACCCAAAGGACCACTGATCGGGGAATATACCAGTTGACAAAACTAGATTAAATAAATCCAACAGCATGTTCAGACAAACCGGTGGAGCGTTCTGAAAGAACTCGACTGATATACCTGAGAGACCTGGTGCTTTACCTGGCTTCATACTGCCTAGTGCTGATAACAACTCGTTTATACTGATAACTTCATCTAGCTCACTTTCTATATTAACAGTTCTATCAATCACTTCAGCTGAAATAGAGTTCACAAAATCATCAACAGATTTATAAAATTCAATAAAATCTTTACATTCACGGTTTCCATGAAATACAAATTCAAAATAACTCATCCATTCATAAGATGTAATGTCTTTTGAAATCACAAACGATTTGTTTTGCAAAGTACGCCAAAATCTCTTATTGTCATTATTATTCAAATAATTTACCAAATTATTGGCAAAGTTATTCTGGTAGCAACGAGCTTTGTATGAGCACAAGTCTTTGTACTCTCGCCAAGCCGATGTATATTGCAGTCTGTCCACTTGGCTACCGGAGACATGAAATGCACGAAGCCATCGCCGCGCATTAGCACGTGCACTTTCACAGTCAGGATCAAACCAGTTACGTCTCTTGTTTGATTGACAGTTGATTGATGTGGACGGATTAATTTCACAATGGCTGGCACATTTTGATAACATGTTTGTAAACAAATCAGTTGCACTGTTTACCTTGTTACAGGCTACTGCATCGTCGAATGCTGAATGTATCTCTGTCGATTGGTTATTCCAGTTGTCAACATACGTCGATTGATTTTCATCTTTCCATTTGTATATGGTCCTTGTTGATAAAAGATCACGGGAATTGACACTTGATGAAGTTGTTACTTTGAGAGAAAATGTAATTGGTAGGTGAGTGGAATCAACTTGATCTCCGATTTGAAAAGATGATATCATCGGGAACGAGGTTTCAAATGTCAGTACATAGTCAATAACACTTTGACCATTGTTAGCAAAGCAAGTATGATTGCCCACCCCACCATCCCCACCAACACGACCATTACAGATTCTGAGACCTGTAGTTTTACAGAAATCAAGTAGGTGTTGTCCTCTTTTATTTAAGACGTTATCTTGAGAGTGTCGTGGTATGAAATTACTATCCTCCACATAGTGTACATCTTTATCTATGGGCAAGTGGGTAGTGTCACCGTTTTCAATATAATCATGAGCACAACCTGTCCGGGCATTGAAGTCTCCCATAATATAGATATGACAATCTGGAGAATCAGTTTTTAAATTGCTTGTATCATTATCAAGGGTGTCAAAGATATTTTCAAGAGGGTAAACACTAGAGTTGGGTGGAGAGTAATATATGAGTGCAAGGAATGAGGTTTCACAACATGTTGGAATTTAAGCCATAGGATATTTTCGGAATCAGTTTGGAATCAGAGCAAAATTCACTTATGTCATCACTCACCAGATACAGAAGTCCTCCAGAATTCCTGATAGCCTTACGATGTTTACGCCTCAATTTCCGGAATTGAGAATAGGCATTAAACACAAATACATCTGTCTCGTCAGCCCAGGTTTCCACGAGGCCAACGATATGAAATTTGGCAATGTATTGCTTTAATGATGGCACATTTAGTTTTGATTTCAGACCCTCTATATTCCAGCACATGAAGGAACACATTGTCGGAAGGGCCTTGGCCAGTCTGCTATTGTTCAGAAAGTGAGTCTTCATCTCCACAGTAAGCAGAGCTGGACAGAGGAGGGCGACGTTTGATGTGTTTCACGAGTTGAAGTTTAGACGAGTCTGTATCGTCCAGCTTGAAGAGGTCGTCGTCAATTTGGAGTTTGGTGTATCTCAGCATAGAGAATTTATTGTTCTGTCGAGCCTCATTCATAAAGGGTTTCAGTTTATTTCTGACCTTGCGGTCTTCCTCCGTGAAGTCATGGGAGATATGTATCTTACTACCTTTCAGATTTCGGGAAGAACCCATCACCTGAGATTTGTGTTTTGGGTGTGTGAACGTCACGAGGACTAGTCTGGGTCCCGGGGTTTTAGTCGTCAGTCTTCTTGCTGAAAGCACTCCTACATTTTCATCAGAAGGTTTCAATTTGTTTATAATAATTTCATTTATTTTTTCTTCAGTTTGGTCATAAGTTTCTCTCGTAGTTTCTTCCACATTATAAAAAATAATGTTATTTCTTTTACTTTGGCTCTCCATGTTATTTATTTTACGTGTCAAGTATAAAACTTGTACTTTTAGGGCAGAATTATCATTAGCCATCGCTTGGAAATCCTGTTCAATGCAATTTATCCGGTTAGACAGTGTTAAGAAATTGTCACTCATATCCTTTCTCATACCTCGAATTTCTTTCAGAAGTTCACTGTTACTGGGTTCGGAGTTTGGAGGTTTGGGGGTTTGTCTCGTCACTCTACTTGCACCTGTATCTTCTGGGCCGGGGCCTGGGTTTAGGTTGACATCATTACCCAGCTGGATAAGAAGCATAACACTCACGACGACGGCTGCTCTCACGAGCAGTAGTAGTAGTAGTAGTAGTGGTAGTAGTAGTAGTAGAGGTAGTATGTAGCAGACGTAGTAATAGAAGTAGTAGTAGTAGTAGTAGAGGTAGTATGTAGCAGACGTAGTAGTAGTAGTAGTAGCAGTAGTAGTAGTAGTAGTGGTAGTAGTGGTAGTAGTAGTAGTAGAGGTAGTATGTAGCAGACGTAGTAATAGAAGTAGTAGTAGTAGTAGTAGTAGAGGTAGTATGTAGCAGACGTAGTAGTAGTAGTAGTAGCAGTAGTAGTAGTAGTAGTGGTAGTAGTTGTAGTAGTAGTAGTAGTAGAGGTAGTATGTAGCAGACGTAGTAGTAGTAGTAGTAGTAGTAGTAGTAGTAGTAGAGGTAGTATGTAGCAGACGTAGTAGTAGTAGTAGTAGTAGCAGCAGTAGTAGTAGTAGTTGTAGTAGTAGTAGTAGTAGTTGTAGAGGTAGTATGTAGCAGCTGTAGTAGTAGTAGTAGCAGTAGTAGTAGTAGTAGAAGTAGAAGTAGTAGTAGCAGTAGTAGTAGTAGTAGTTGTAGTAGTAGAAGTAGTAGTAGAGGTAGTATTAGCAGACGTAGTAGTAGTAGTAGTAGCAGTAGTAGTAGTAGTAGTAGTAGTTGTAAAGGTAGTATGTAGCAGACGTAGTAATAGAAGTAGTAGTAGTAGAAAGAATAATAGTAGTATTAAGTAGTAGTATGTGGTAGAAGTAGTACTACTAGTAGTAGTAGTTGAAGAAGTAGTTGTTGTTGTAGAAGAAGTTGTAGAAGTGAATGAGTACGGTTTTAGCAATATACCAGCAGTATCACGGCGGGGGACACCAGAAATGGGCTTCACACATTGTACCCATGTCGGGAATGGAACCCTGTCAAGCTGCAACACTGTCAAACATCACACAGTATTGCCAGAACAGGAATGAACAACCTAAATGCATGCGAACTGTCCAAGTGCCTGCCTCTGTCCGGGTCTATACGACAATGAGGCCAGTTCCTCCTGCCGGAAGTGATTCACAACCTTTCTGACCTCTTAGACCTTCTACGTTAGTATTGACGGATGCAGGAGGTATTACTAACCACTTGACGTACTCTTGGCCAATCAGTTAGTCATATCACCTACGCTGACAGGCTCTGTATCTTAACTGAGGGGCAATGGGAAGTATACAGAGATGTTCTTTTGCGTAAATGAATGATGTTGCATTTGATTATGTCTGTTTAACCACGACCCATTCCTGCAACAGCTTGTGTAAGGTGATCTATGGCTTGGTAATATTTTGTTCAAATAAATTGTTTCAATGAAGACTGGGATAAGAAATGAATTTGAATCCACTTAACCCTTCCATGTTTGAAATGTTGTAAATTTGAGCCGAAAAAAGTACTTTATTGATTTCTAAAATATCCATCAACAGTTGCTTATTAGGCGAATCCATGTTTTAATTTTTTTAAAGTTTTTAATTAAATAAAATCTTAAAACATAAACCATGTAGTAGTATTCTTTGAGTGCTGACTAAACGTCAGCACAGTTCATTGTTTTGGATATAAAATCTCTAACTTAAGATATTTTAAAGTTATAATCAAACATATGATAAAATCAGCTGAGAGGTATAGTTTCTTTTTCTCCTCAGTTTACTTTGATCTTGACGTATCTCGTGTGGAGGATGAATTCCATGTACCGAATATGAGTGAGTGAGAATGGTTTTACGCCGCTTTTAGCAATATTCCAGCAATATCACGGCAGGGGACACCAGAAATGGGCTTCACACATTGTACCCATGTGGGGAATCGAACCCGTCCCTTCGGCGTGACGAGCGAACACTTTAACCACAAGGCTCCCCGACGCCCCTGTACAGAATGTATGTATACGGTATAAAACGAGGTGAAGTGAAGCTCCACACTGTAAAAAATGTGTTGTATCTAAACGCATTTAGGTCTATACATGAAATGAACTATCACCTCACAGTCTAAACACCACCTATACGCAACATATCCATAATTAGTTCAGAATATAAAAAAGTCAAAACATGTTTGAACATGTTTAAACTTTTAAAAAGTTGAAATATGTTTTGAATTTATACACGTTTAAAGTTAAAACGTTCAGAATTTAAAACATTATATATGAAAACATGTTTCAATAAAGTGCATATCATTAGGCAAAAAGACAACTATGGATAAGATCAGGTACACATGCACTTGCATTACATATATACTACCAGGACTTACTCGTACAATATTAACATTAAAATAAACAACAGAGAAACAAATAAAGCAATGAGTGAGTGAGTATGGTTTTACGCCGCTTTTAGCAATATTCCAGCAATATCACGGCGGGCGCACCAGAAATGGGCTTCACACATTGTACCCATGTCGGGAATCGAACCCGGGTCTTCAGCGTGACGAGCGAACGCTTTAACCACTAAGCTACCCGACCGCCCATAAAGCAATGAGACGTGGCGTGCCTAAAAACGACACCAAGACAAAGCCGTCTCATTACATCACTCTTACTTCGCAACAGATTCATATCTGTTCCTGTTATCAATAAATACGCCACACTCAGCAATATTCCAGCTATATGAGGGGCGGTCGGGTAGTCTAGTGGTTAAAGCATTCGCTCGTCATGCCGAAGACCCGGGTTCAATTCCCGACATGGGTACAATGTGTGAAGCCCATTTCTGGTGTCCCCCGCCGTGATATTGCTGGAATATTGCTAAAAGCGGCGTAAAACCATACTCACTCACTCCAGCTATATGATGGCGGTCTGTAAATAATCGAGTCTGGATAAGATAGTCCAGTGATTGACATCATGAGCATCGATCCACGCAATTGGGATAAGATGACGTGCATCAACCAAGTCAACGAGTCGGACCACCCGATCCCATTAGTCGCCTCTTACGACAAGCGTAGTAGCTTTTTACGGCAAGCATGGGTTCCTGAAAACCTTTTCTGACCCTGATCTTCACGGGTGGGCAAAGATTGAATGGGCCAGGCAACGCAAGGTACGGGCGATGCGTCAATCATTTTACACCTTTTTTACAGACGATACAAAGTTTTGCCTCCGATTCAAGGATGGCAGAAAACATTGTTGGCGACGTAGCGGCGAGCATGATCGGTATAGGGGCGGTAGTGTCATGGTATGGGACGGTATCACACACTGAAGGAGACCTGATTTAGTTATTGTGAAGGGACATTTCACCTGCCAGCGGTGTGGTGACAAAATGTTGCGGCCATTCGCTGAAAGTATCGTTAAAATTTTTGAATAGCAGGATGACAATTCCAAACCACATCGTTCCCAGGTCTTCGTGGATTATTCCACGACGAAAGGACACATGGACTTTGGACTGGTCCCTTGACGTGTCCCCAAGAGAGCATATGTGGGATTTTCTCGGGCATAGAGTGTACACCAGATACCTAGCACCCGCCAACGTGGCCCAGAGGTAGCTCTTCAGGCGGAATGGAAGGCAATACCAAGGGCAAGCATACACAAGTCACTGAACAGTATGCCATGATGGTGTCGCGTGTGTGTCGGCCAACATGGTGGACCAATCAGATATTGGTCTACACGCCCGAAATAAATTTCAAGAAAATCGTCCAAGATTATTGCACTTTTATAGCGACGAGCATGCACGTGTGTGTGTGTGGCTGCTTGTACTAGTCCGGACTGATGCCGATTTATAGTGCTAGCTCACTGAGATACCATGCCGCAGTTTAACATGAGTACCCGATTCAGACACAGTATACTGACTCCGAGCCGCCCAGTCCTTGTTTTAGACCCTTAATGCCGAGCGCCAGACAGGGTAACAACAAGTACCATCTTTTAACGTCTTTTGGTATGACGCGGCCGGGGATCGAACCCCACCCTTCCGCTCTCCGGGCGGACGCTCTACCACTGGACCACGGAGGCGGTCTCTGACCTGGATGGTTGCTAAGGGCGAGAAACGTGTGCGTCTGTGCCAAAAGGTTTCTTATGGGAGGGATGGCAGGAACACGCCCCCGTATATTCTACCGAGACATTGAAGCTTGCTTGATTTTGATTGGTAAAATACAGGTTTCATTTTTGCTTGGAAACTTCTATTAAGTATATTAAGCCTTTTCACACACAAAACGTGCGTATGAATACATCTAAAGCCTATATGCCGATTCATAAAAAATGGCAGCCAATCAATCACCCATAGGAATTGTAAAACGTATGGATATTTCCTCTATTACACGCTGGGTCTCTAATACAAGCCAGACCTCTAATACACGCCGGGTCAAATTCATAGACAGCTGAGTGTCTTATACAGGCTATACCGTATGTCTTTGGCGACGATAGGCTATGACGTTCTAGCATGCTCATGATATCAATCACTAGATTGTGTGGTCCAGACTCGATTATTTACAGACCGCCGTCATATTGCTGTAATATCGCTAAGTGCGTAAGAGAGCACCGTTTTCAAAGCACTCTTGCAGTCATGGTAGACATAGAGATAAACTAACTGTGTTTTATTTTAATTTGGAACCGAGGGACAACATCAAGTTTCAAAACACGGCAGGTTTAGCTCCTATTTGTGAACACTGATCATACATGCTTACCTTTGATAAACGCTTGTTATGAGGAACCCTCTTTTCATGGCATTTTGTTATTGTTTGTTCAACATGTTTGTGTCATGTTTCACAGCATTATCCACGCGGATGTATTATAACGAATATCGGGGTGTTGTCACTACTGAACATTTAATCAGAATAAATCCAATATTTATTCATTTTACATTTATTTAGCAACATGGGATATGTCTTTGTGTATATCATTTCCTGAAGGGTTGCCTCGTTTACATACAAATATGGTGTAAATGGGGTTTAACGTCGCGTCCAAGATTACTGCACTTATATAGCGACGTGCATGTACGTGTGTGTGTTTGTGTGGCTGCTTGTACTAGTCGGGGCTGATGCCGATTTATAGTGCTAGCTCACTGAGATACCATGCCGCAGTTTAACATGAATACACCACTCAGACATAGTATACTGACTCCGAGCCGACCAGTCCTTGTTTTAGCCCCTTAATGCCGAGCGCCAGACAGGATAACAACTAGTACCATCTTTTAACGTCTTTTGGTATGACGCGGCCGGGGATCGAACCCTGGACCTTCAGCTCTCCGGGCGGACGCTCTACCACTAGACCACGGAGGCGGTCACATACCAATATGGCGTCGCCTTTGTCTACAGGCGATTGTGTCGGAATTGATGATCGGTGAACTGGACAAATAGGGGAATGTTTTTTTTATCATCATTGAAATAATATTATAAACCTTTTTTAACGTAACACTGTGTGAGAAGGTCCTTTAACGTGTTAAATAAACTGCAAATGTATTTATTGACTAGAAAACCCAGGAAATACCCAAGCTTTATGTTTGTTTGTTGTTTAACGCCGGACTCAGCAATATTACAGCTATTAGACAGCGGTCTGTAAATAATCGAGGGGATGGGAGGGGGGGGGGGGTGGGGGTGGCTGGGGAGGGGGGGTGTTTATGCACAATTAAGATCTATTTATTGTCTTTGATGGTAATTTATACAGAAATAAAGATTTTTTTCGAAATAAAAGGGGGGGGGGGGGGGGGGGGGGGGCCCACCCCCCTTCTGTTTCCGCCCATGAAACCATACTCACTCTCTCACTCATGATCACTCACTCATTCAC
Source organism: Haliotis rufescens (assembly GCF_023055435.1). Lineage (NCBI taxonomy): Eukaryota > Metazoa > Mollusca > Gastropoda > Lepetellida > Haliotidae > Haliotis > Haliotis rufescens. Next base: position 1,228,853 of record NW_025963902.1, read on the forward strand.
TCACTCATGATCACTATCACTCACTTTCTCACTTCGAAGATATCTAAAACCGGGGTCTGAAAGAGGCGTTGCTGACGCCTTTCACAGTGTCTTCTAACCTTGGAGATATGAATGGTGAAGATTTTATCGAGGAAAGTCGGGACATCAATTCTCAGACCTATGCATGTTGACCTCTGCGGCTTAGGGTCTTTTCGCGAAATATAAACAGTTTGATTTTATTCATTAACACCTTTTTTGCACGACTTCAGTCACACGTTCTTCCTCGTCTCATTTCACTTAAATCATGCATGTCATCTTCCCGAAGGTCACCTCGTTCGTTATCGTGATGAAGTAACCACACCATCCAAGTTGTTCAGGTCACGACTGCTCTCGTTTAGGTTACAGATTTACTCTTTGAAGCAAAATCATCACCTAATTGTGCCTAGTCACTGGCACGTTTGTCGCTGTTCTCACAACTGACATTTCGTCATGAAAGTTTAATGGTGTCGTGTGTTCACACAGTGTTTAATAATTTCCATATTTGGAAGTACGTCCGTACACGTGACCAATAAGGAAGTGAATTGTCACCCAAGGGTTGGTCAGGGGGCACGATATGTTCAGATGACACATTGCACTTCAGTTAACCGGACAGAAGACAGGAAACGAGTAGCAGTATTATATATAACACCAGGGACAACGATTCTTACCAGACTAGATTTGTGATGGTGATATTCAACATGGCGTCTACAAAGTTTGCCTCTTTTCTCGCCGTCATTTCATTTATACAGGTGAGATTAGTTTCACTAATGTAGAAATTGTTTATATGTACAATATATTTTCAGGAAAGTGATATTTCACTGCAGGAAGGTCCGGGGTTCTATCCGCGGCCGCGTCATACTAAAATAGGTTTTTTTTTTGAAGAGTGTACTTGTTGTTTGGATGACTCGTAACAACAACTGGCGAGGGGAAGAAGATATTTTCGTATCCCCGTAACTCGATGAAAAAAACGTGATACTTCACTCGACACATGACATTTCCCCTGTATATCACAGTACTTACACTAATTATTTTGTAAATAGCAATATACGCTGCTATACAATTATGGTTCTATCTTTTTTTGTCATAAAGTTTGTTTGTTTGTTTGTTTGTTGCTTAACGCCGCACTCAGCAATATTCCAGCTATATGATGGCGGTCTGTAAATAATCGAGTCTGGACCCGACAATCCAGTGATTGACACCATTAACATCGACCCACACAATTGGGATACGATGACATGCATCAACCAAGTCAGCGAGTCTGACCACCCGATCCCGTTACGACAAGCATAGTCGCCTTTTACGGCAAGCATGGGTTGTTGAAATCTATTCTATCCCGAATCTTCACGGGTCTTTTGTCATAAAGGGGAGGGTGGAGTGATGGTGGGATGGGAGCGTGAGGGGACGTGGCATAGATGCCCCCCACCCCCGAATCTGTGTTCAGCGTTGTCCAGCGTTGTCAGATAGATGACAACCTGAATACTTATTTGTGTTTACATTCTGACCATTGTCTTTTCCAGATTCTGAGCAGCGTGTCATCCTTGACCATGGATCAGATTATTCAAAACGCAGCTAATTCAAGTAAGAAATCTAATTTCACAATGTCCCTTCTATGTACCTCTTATTAATTGATCAGATTCCGCTTCTCATATCTATTAAATTGCTTCAAACAAAATGACGGCGCCCAGTGAAGACGATCTGATCAATAATCAAGATCTTTATTGTAATAAAGCGGGTCTTACCTCGCGAAGTGCATCAAACTACGTGAACACCTTGATTAAAAACATGAACAGATTTCCAAATATCTATCGACCCCCAGTTGGCAAATCTTTCAGTCGACCGAAAGCCATGTTGTTTAAGAACCGGATGTCTAGTTCGTTACGCGATTTTGATTGGACTACGCATAGACTCGTTAGTCTAGCCAAAATGTAATTCCAGCCTGGTCCGGCAAGGGTGGAAACTGGACTTTTACAGTCAGTTATTTCCCTTGCCTCGGGAAGATGCTTGGAAGTTGACAGCTGACAAATTAGACACAATACATTATGGATAAGAACTTCTATATTAAACGGTGATAGGATCTGTACCGAAAGGTCGCTGTTGTAGTATTATAGAGTCCAAAATGTTTGTCCAGTTTGTAGACCCGAATGATTACCCTACTCTCACCCTGTCAACATCATAGTGTCTAAATCTCAGATAGGGATTCACCACAGTGGAACCCCGCTTATCTATAGTTTTCCTCTTAACATGGTCCCGAGTTCTGAATAATTAATGAGGACTACTTTGCAAAACCACTCAGGTGCTGTATGCATGGATCAAGCAATACTCGTCCGTAATGCAGGGTTTCCGATTTGGTGAGGTTTCACTGTATATACAGTAAACTACGGTTATAACGAACTCAAAGGGACCACTTATTTTAGTTCGTTATAACCGTCGTTCGTTATAAGCATATACAGCATATGTACAGCAAAAGGTCGGGACAAAAAAAATACGTTCGCTATATCCGTCAGTTCGTTATAAACGTAGTTTAGTGTATATTTGAATAAGTAGATAATATATACAAATGACTCCAGGTACACATTTAAGCACACGTGGGGCTTCCAGAATTTAGTTTACTCTGCTTTAGTTTGGATCGACCCAACACGGGAGGTATCAGGGCTCAGGGTGTCCATTCATCTATGCCCATCGGAATTTGCTGTGAAGAATCTGGTCCCTAGGCGTGCCAGAAACGTATGGCCCTGTGTTCGAATCCAAGATTGTATATCCTGGTTTGTCAGCACCACATCCTTGCTCGTTCGGCACGCCTTAACATAACTGAAATACTGTTCAAAGAGGTGTCGGCCCTACTCAACCACCAATGCATTCTTATGAGGCAAGGCTCAATCTTCCATGAGTTCATCATATAAGTCGGGGCGAACCGGGATTCGAACCCACGATCATAGTATTCTGGCATGCCAAAGGGAGGCAACTCTGTACAGCGAATTGCGACGCCTTGAGCGACTGGGCCACTCGTGCCCCTGTGCTGTATTGAGCTCACGATCACTCCCTCCCATGTCTTTGCAGGTGCGCAGTTCGAGTTCATGGATGAGGCCAACGGCGTGGTTCAGGTGGAGCTGGACATGAAGTTCACGTTAGACCAGTGGCGGGACCTAATCAAACTGTAAGGGCATGCGATTTATTATGTTATTGATTATAACAATTCATATTTAATTCATTTGAGCAAATGTATAACTTCTTTTACATTTTTTGTTGATTCGTAATTATTGTGAAGTGTTTCTGGGTCATAGAATAACGCTCGTGTGATGCATGGTATTATGTATGCCGGGTGTACTTGCGAGAAGGAATAATTTGATGATGATTATGATTATTATGATTATGGTTATGATCATTATTATTGTTGTTGTTGTTGAGTCATAAGGATTATGGTGATTGTAGGGGTAGTAACATAAAGTAGATTATTTTAACATTTGAATCCGTTTCTTACAAAATATGACAATTAATATCAGTGTAAGGGAAATTATAAAAAATCATTCCACCGCCTGGTGTCTACGTTAGAATTGAGACTGTGCTTGCAAATACTAGGGGAAATTTATTTATAGCTGTTTGTTCTGACTATTGCTACTCTCTCTCTGTCAGAAACAAAACCAGCGGAAACAGCCGAGTGAAGCGGAAAGCCGTTCGGAACGCGCGACTGCGCTGGACATCGAAGGCAATCCCATACGAGATTGCGCCGAATACATTTAGTGAGCGTTTATGCTGCCATTATCTATGATATAGTACTGTGTGTTCGCATTTAAGCAGAATTTCATTCAAGAACAAGTGGGCCTAATATACCGGACACTTATAAGATGACACATGACTACCTGTATTCAATCGTCACCGCACACCTTTAATTACGATTCCACTGTATATGTATTTTAATATTATAATATATCATGTTTTTATCTAATTGTATGTTGTTGTAATGTTAGATGTTATTAAAAAAATAGTGATTGTTAACAGATGCGTTAGTAACTGGGGCTGTCCCAGTCTTCTGAGGCGCTGTAATTCGCTGTGCAGAGTTGCATCCCTTAGATGTGCCAGAAACCTATGATCGTGGGTTCGAATCCCGGTTCGCCCTGATTATGTTTCTTGGTTTGTCAGCACCCTACCTGTGTTCGTGGGTTTCTCCATCTTCCAGAGGCAAGCATGTCCACTAGCCTATACCCAAGCCTAGTTTCTAGTGGAAACAAGACTTTGATAAAAAGGCTATTGGACGCTCTTGCCTCGGGAAGATGCGGTTTTACCAAAGTGGTAAACGTCTGAGACCTGCATAGCTTCGGGTTTTCCTCCCACATTAGGCTGACACGCCGTGATATAACTGGAATACTGTTAAAAGCGGCGTTGAACCCAACTCACTCACACACAACTAAATGAAAAACAGCAACACGTGTTTCGTACTGACACTGGCCCCTGACCTGACGAATACTTTGATTGTTTGTTTGTTTGTTGTTGCTTAACGACGCACTCAGCAATATTCCAGCAATATGACGGCGGTCTGTAAATAATTGAGTCTGGACCAGACATTAAAGTGACTGATATCATGAGCATCGATCTACGGAATTAGGGTACAATGACATGCATCAACCAAGTCAGCGAGCCTGACCGATCTTGTTAGTCGTTTCTTACGAAGGCAAGCAAGGGTTGCTGAAGACCTAATCTGACCCGGATCTTCACGGGTCGACCCGAAAAGGTACAGTGTCCACCTTTGGTGCCTATTTCTAGTTTCAGACTGTGTAATTGGCACACAGTCTGAAACTAAGAACCTTGTGTCTGTGTAATGATGGCAGCTGGTTTACATTGAGTTGCCAGACAAACAGAGGGTGTTTAAATAGCTAGAATCAATAGTGCCATGACAGCTGACCGGCCTGAAACTAGTTTATAAAGAGTCTGTGACAAGTTATGACAAATCACCTAGTCAGCGGGTGGTTTCAGTTGTGCTTGCTGTACTTGTGTCGTTACGAAAACAATGTGATGTGTTGTTTGTTGTCAGGTACCAGGGAGCGACAACAGATCCAGAACGCCATTGATGATTGGGAGATGTACACGTGCATCACGTTTCGAGCCAGTTCGACTGGGAACCGAGTCAGATTCCAAGATGGCGGCGGGTAAGTTAGCTCAGTTGATGCGATACACGGCTTAAAAGATGGAGTTGTCAGCTCTTAGAATTTTCCAATGTGGACCCAAGTTGTGGGTGTCAGGATTCAGGTAATAAAATCACAGTTGTCGGTGAATGTCACAGTTGACGGTGAATGTTACAGTTGTCGTGAATGTCACAGTTGTCGGTAAATGTCACAGTTGACGGTGAATGTCACAGTTGACGGTGAATGTTACAGTTGTCGGTAAATGTCACAGTTGTCGGTGAATGTCACAGTTGTCGGTGAATGTCACAGTTGACGGTAAATGTCACAGTTGACGGTGAATGTCACAGTTGTCGGTGAATGTCACAGTTGTCGGTGAATGTCACAGTTGACGGTAAATGTCACAGTTGTCGGTGAATGTTACAGTTGACGGTAAATGTCACAGTTGACGGTGAATGTTACAGTTGACGGTAAATGTCACAGTTGTCGGTGAATGTCACAGTTGACGGTGAATGTCACTGTTGACGGTAAATGTCACAGTTGACGGTAAATGTCACAGTTGACGGTGAATGTTACAGTTGTCGGTGAATGTCACAGTTGACGGTAAATGTCACAGTTGACGGTGAATGTTACAGTTGTCGGTGAATGTCACAGTTGACGGTAAATGTCACAGTTGTCGGTGAATGTCACAGTTGACGGTAAATGTCACAGTTGACGGTGAATATTACATTTGTCGGTGAATGTCATTTTTCTCGCCGAATATACAATACACATCGGTGAATGTGCCACAGTTGCCGATAGATATGGCATAATACCTAGTCGCGGATTATTCAACAGTTGCGGGGTGAATGGTAGAGTTGTCCTAGAAATGATGTCAGTTATCGTAGACGAGGTCCAAAAGATGTTCTTTAGGGAAATGTATCACAGTCGTCGGGATCCCATTTATTCGTTACGAGAGCACAGTTGTCCTTCGCGAGATCAGTTAATCTTTACGGGATCACAGTAGCCTTTTCCGAGATCACAGTTGACCTTTACGAGATCACAGTTGTCATGCACGAGATTACAGTTGTCCTTCACGAGATCACAGTTGTCCTTCACGAGATCACAGTTGTCCTTCACGAGATCACAGTTGTCATTCACGAGATCACAGTTGTCCTTCACGAGATCAGTTGTCCTTCGCGAGATTACAGTTGTGCTTCACGAGATCGCAGTTGTCCTTCACGAGATTACAGTTGTCCTTCACGAGATCGCAGTTGTCCTTCACGAGATTACAGTTGTCCTTCACGAGATGACAGTTGTCCTTCACGAGATTACAGTTGTCCTTCATTATAACGTATATGTGGTCTTCATTTCAGTTGTTCCTCGTTTGTGGGAATGCTTGGGCGTGGTTCTCAGGCCATCACTCTCGCGAGAGGTTGCAGACAGGTTCGTTGTGTTAAAGCTCATTTTTCGAAAAAAACAACACGAAAAACGTAACGTAAAGTTTGAAACATGAACAGTGTTCACATAATAATATTGAAAAAGTAACTTATACGTGTTTGACCTCTTGACGCCAATTGACCCGTGAAGATTCGGGGTAGAATAGATCTTTAGCAATCTGTAAAAGGCGACTATGCTTGTCGTAAGAGGCGACTAACGGGATAGGGTTGTCAGGCTCGCTGACGTGGTTGATGCATGTCATTGTATCCCAATTCCGCAGATCGATGCTCATGATGTCAATCACTGCATTGTCTTATCCAGATACAACTATTTAAAGACCGCCGTCATATAGCTGGAATATTGCTGAGTGCGGCGTTAAACAACAAACGCGACGCAACCTGACGCCAATTGGTTCAAGTCCCTCAAATGATACAGATTGTGGGTTCGAATCCCTGATCCTGGGCTGTTGATGACCCTGTCTCTTTCATCCAAGCGGTTAACGTTCTGCGTGACTGCTAAATGGCTTTGTATAACAGAATTATCCTGTAAATTAAAACCCCACTCACTTATCAAATGTATGAACGCCGACGTCCGCCTAGACTAAAATCTAGTCTCTGAAATGAACATATCGTACATAAAAAAAACAGTTGTTCAGTAATAATAAAAAGGAGCCCAGTGACACTCTTCATTTTCAGTGCAGTGATACTGCAGTGATCTAGACTTGCCAAACATTATAGACTTGCATGGGCTGTATTTGATATATATTTGTATCAGGGTCTGTAAGACAGACTAACGTCCGCCCTGCTGTTTGTACCCATTGAAACCAAATTTACACATCACAATCTTGTTACAATGGAAACCCGTTGGTATGGAAATCTCCCAAACATGAACTTACGGGGCCCTCTTCATTATTATATACAGTGGGATGTTGGTCTGGAGCGTGTTTTAATGATCCGAACGATTTCACTTGGATCGGCAGTTTCAGATTAACCGGGTTTTCTTTAATGGAAGAAAATAAATAATTTGGATATAATTTCATATTGGTTTCCATACCATTCCGAACAACACCAGTGCTAAATACTGTTACTGAGTGAGTGAGTTGGGTTTTACGCCGCTTTTAACAGTATTCCAGTTATATCACGGCGTGTCAGCTTAATGTGTGAGGAAAGCCCGAAGTGATGCAGGTCTCAGACGTTTACCAGTTCGGTGAAACCCATGAGCACGGGTATGGTGCTGACAAACCTAGAAACATAATCGGGGCGAACCGGGATTCGAACCCACAATCATAGGTTTCTGGCGTGCCCAAGGGACGCAACTCTGCACAGCGAATCGCGGCGCCTCAGACGCCTTAGACGACTGGGCCACCCGTGCCCCCCTAAATACTGTTAAGTGACACGTGCAATAAACGTTGCACGATGGGGCCAAGAAGAGTCCAACAAAAGTACAGTAAACTATGTTTATAACGAACACGCTTATAACGAACTTACCGATATAACGAACTTAATTTAGTCCCGGCCATTTGTATATATGCTGTATATATGCTTAAAACGAACTACGGTTATTACGAACTTTTGTTAGTGGTCCCTTTGAGTTCGTTATAACCGTAGTTTAAAGTAGTTATTTCTCTCTTCCAGAAGGGTACAATTATTCATGAGATCGGACACGCCGTCGGGTTCCACCACGAACAGACGAGGCCAGACCGGGACCGCTTTGTGCGGATTCTGCGGGAGAACATTCCCCCAAATGTGTTCTTCAACTTCCAAAAATACTCCACAGCAGTCATTGACGACTTCGGCGTCCCTTACGACTTCAGCAGCATCATGCACTACGGCAGCACGGTAAGACGTACTCACGGAATGGCACGTCATTTTTCTGTTGCATGTTGTTTTACGCCTCTCTCAGCAAGATTCCAGCTATATCACTGCGGTCAGTACAAATCGAGTCGTGCACCAGACAGGGGGTTGATATTATGAACACGCCGTCTAATGACACGTACAACTGGCCTGATTTGGCCAAGTCCATCCAGGAAGTTCCACGGGGTAGATCAAGTCATACACTCATTACTGTCAATCGAATGTAATTCCGGGGGTCTGTGTAGTTGGGTGGTGTGGTGATTACGGAATGGATGGAATGGTGTGCTCGTGGATGACCAGTGACGTTTTACCTGACGGATATTATGTCACAGTCAGCCATAACATATCTATATAGGTGGCTCTTACGTGTTCGAATCCGGACAAAACACCTGTGGTCCATATCATCGGCATTGGTGAATGCCGGGACACGATGACCTCACTCACTCACTCACTCACTCACTCACTCACTCACTCACTCACCCACCCACTCACTCACTCACTCACTCACTCACTCACTCACTCACTCACCCACCGACCCACTCACTCACTCACTCACTCTCCTTCAATGTTTCAGGCGTTCACCGTGAATGGTCGGCGTACCATTGAGACCCTTGATCAGCAGTTTCAGGACAGGATCGGCAACCGACGCGGCCACAGTTTCCGAGATATCAAACTCGCCAACAAAATGTACAGTTGCTCAGGTACATAGCTTGGACCTCGGCCAATGCAACACAATGTATAGTGCATGCGTCATTCACAACAATACGTCATGTGAACTTCAGCCAGTGCAACACAATGTGCGGTGCATGCGTCATTCACACCAATACGTCCTGTGTCAACCATACGATACAGGAAATGTGGGAAGCGACCTAGTGCATATTGTTAGGGCAATGTATGGTATAAAGAGCAATATACAGTGAACTAATTGTCGACATACAATGACACCCCATGAAACCGGACTCTCCCCAATAAAATATGCAAATTGGGAGAAGTAAACCGCAGGGCAAAAGAAAGTATACACCCTTGTTTGCTGGTGGCTAAACTGAAACAAACAAGACATGGCTGTTCGGTATATACGGTATGATAGTCATATGATTGGACCTTAAGTTTGTAAATTTATCCAGGACTGTTTTCAGCCAAGGAATTATGAAATTTTGATAACGTTTGTAATTATTTGGTCACATCTAATTTTATACTGTATACATGCCGGGCAGTTTATATCGTTCTGTGTTTGTATAATATACAGTATAACAGTAACTGTCCACGAGACGGGTTTTCCAGATTGACAAGCTCTGACTGTATATCCTGACGCATCATGAAGGGCATGCCTGACTCAATCCAAACCTTAAAATAATTTTGTTCCAGAAAATAGTAATTTGGCCACAGGTCGTACAGAATAATTGTTGAATTAATGCCCTGAAAAAAATGTTGAGGGCACGATGACTCACTCACTCACTCCAAAAGTCGTTTGGCTCCTCCTTCGAGAGAAACATACGTACGTTCGAATAAGTGACAAAACGATATTCTGTGCCCCCGTCACATGCACAATTCGTATCTTAAGGTCATCTTCCTTATTCCAGAGTCTTGCACGGGCATCACGGACGCTAGCTGTCCTAGCAATCGCGAGGGGTTTGTTGGCAAAGACTGCAAGTGTTGGTGCCGCGGCACTGGTAACAGCCCTGTTCAACACTGTGACGGCGGCGGCATCGGCAACGGGGACGGCGGAGATGGTGGAGACGGCGGCAGTGTCACGCAAGCACCAGGTGGGTTCAGAGGAAATGACCAAATATGACACTTTGGTGGTCAACAGGCAATCTCAATACAATCATATCTTAGTTTCCGCTATACAACGATCAGAGGACATCTAATTATGGGTCATGTCAGAACGACTGGGCATCCAGGCACACGGACGCCAAATCCAGCAGACCTACGTACGAGGACAACCAGCGTCACAAGCGTCCATCTGCCGAGATATCATCATGTACTGCACCCGTGAATATCCGGGGTAGAATAGGTCTTCAGCAACACATGCTTGCCGTAAAAGGCGACTATGCTTGTCGTAAGAGGCTAACGGGTGGTCAGGCTCGCTGATTCGGTTGAGGCATGTCATCGTATCCCATTTTGGTAGATCGTTGCTCATGATATCAGTCATTGAATTGTCTGGTTCAGCCTCAATTATGACAAACCGCAGTCCTATAGCTTGATTATTGTGGCGTTAAACAACAAATAATAAACAAATGAACAAACATCATATACTGTGTGTTGTTTCAGTGACGGGGACGTGCGTGAACATGAACGCCAACTGTGTTGCCTGGGCAGACCGTGGGGAGTGTCAGCGAAATCCCGGCTACATGACGGTGTACTGTCAGAAGGCCTGCAACGTCTGTGACAAAGGTGAGTGTCATGAGTAAGTTATTACAAATCTATTAAAAAAACTTCCACGAAATGAAAATGTACTTGTTCGCCACAAGAACGTCAAGTTTTCCTGGAATGTACACATTAATAGTTTACGTGAGAATGTCAGTCGGACAGTATAGTTTCTTCTGAAACCTGTAACTACCATATAGGCTATAAGACAATTGCCTACACATTGGACCCGTGAAGATCCGGGGTAGAATAGGTCTTCAGCAACCCATGCATATGCTTGCTGTAAATGGCGACTATGCTTGTCGTACGAGGCGACTGAAGAGGTCGGAGGGGGGGTGCAGGCTCGTTGACTTGGTTGATGCATGTCATCGTATCCGAATTGCGTAGATCGGTGCTCCTGATGTCAATACCTGCATTGTCTGGTCCGATAATTTACAGACCGACGTCATATAGCTGGAATATTGCTGAGAGCGGCGTTAAACAACAAACAAACAAAATCCGAAAATGCGCAAACATAAGTAAATATGTTCTATGGGTGGTGAGGTGAAATGGGGTTTAACGTCGCGTCCAAGATTATTGCACCTATATAGCGACGTGCATGTACGTGTGTGTGTGTGAGTGTGTGTGGCTGCTTGTACTAGTCCAGACTGATGCCGATTTATAGTGCTAGCTCACTGAGATACCATGCCGCAGTTTAACATGAATACCCGATTCAGACACAGTATTCTGACTCCGAGCCGACCAGTCCTTGTTTTAGCCCCTTAATGCCGAGCGCCAGACAGGGTAACAACTAGTACCATCTTTTAACGTCTTTTGGTATGACGCGGCCGGGGATCGAACCCCGGACCTACCGCTCTCCGGGCGGACGGTCTACCACTTGACCACGGAGGCGGTCCAAATATGTTCTAAGCTGAGGACGATGGCCTACAGTTGGTTGGTTCGGTTTGTTTGTATTTATGTTGTAGGATGAGTTAAGTGTAAACATCACATGAAACATCCCCTCTTTTTATTCAGTGGCAACGTGTGACGATATGAACACCAACTGTAACTACTGGCAAGGTCGAGGTTACTGCACTGACATGTTTGTCAATTACATGCGCGAAAACTGTGCACAGTCATGCGGCTACTGCAGAAGCGATCGTAAGTAAAATTGTACATATACTGATCGAAAAAAGTTAAGGATCATGAATATTTGGGGACAGCTTTTTTCCAGGGAAGACTGAGCACACAGTTTCATAAAAATATCCCCAATAATATTCATGGTCCCTTTCCTGTATATAATAATATAAATAACATTTCCCGTATTTGCACATCCTTATATTATATTCGCATATGCATTCCATTTCTATATAGTAGACATAAAATAGTCCTTACCTATCAAATAAATGAACCATCAAGTTTGAATATGGTTCATAAAAACTCTTATAGCTTCTAATGGGTATAAATTTGTTTGAAATTTAGAAAGTGGCTATAACGGACAACCGTCTCTGCACCTTGGAACATCATTCTTCACCTTTGTCACGAGCGGCCTGGCGGTGCTGGTTTCCTTCCGCCATTGATCGACTGTTTCCGTGAAATCTCGAAAGCCGACGGAAGATGACGCAGAGACGAGACGACGTGGTTTTGCTTTGAACTTTTGAAGTTGGGTTTATCGTACATAAGAGTGAGTGAGAGAGTGAGTGAGTGAGTGAGTGAGTTGGATTTAAAATGAAATGTTTACCAGTCATATTATATGTCAGCATGTCAGCTTGATGTAAGTGGGAAGCCCGAAGGCTCATCGAATACGTTATGGATACCGAAGTCTCTGAGGCGCGACAAAACTACTTCTCTCTCGTGTGATGTCATTATCGATTATTGCAAGTGCCTCCTTGCAAACATCAAACCAGATCAAGTTCGTCGTCCTCAAGTACTTCAGTACACCGCTTGAGAACCATCACCAGAACATACGATGATATCATTCCGGTCCTTCGGGAGTCACACTGGGTGCCAATATCTCCCAGGGTCAAGGTCGACAATTGTCTCAAGTACCCGACCTACCTTTCTGAGTTGCTTCCCTTGTATCAAACCACTCGTTCACTAAGGGTCACGTGATCAGTTACTCCCAGCTGTGAAATCTTTGTTTGACAAAATAACTTTTTCTTACAATGAAGCTATCAAGTGAAATGACGCTTTCAATCAAGAACCTACGATTCATAACCCACTACTGGTGACATTTCACAGAAGTGCACAGAGAATATATAGATAAACGATGAGCTATATAAATACATTTACTATTGTCATCATCATCATTATTATCATTATTTTTTTGTGATGTAGGTCTTAGGCCACTTTCGTAAAACACAATAAGTGCGTATCCTGGATTCGAACCCACAATCACGGGTGTCTAAAGGACACAACTCTGCACAGTGAATATCATCTTGGCCACCCGCGTTCCCCTCGTAGCCAACAAGTATATCGAAGTCAGCTTGAAATAAAACAAGATGGTTTAACACATATACTATTTATTGTGTTAATACTTTTATGGATATGACGAACAGTGCTACCACAAGTGTATTCAAGCTTCCGCTATCATTCGTCAAATTCCGGTATGGAACGGAAGGTCACGAATGTTTACGGTTCAATGTTTGCGGAACTCATTCAAAGTGCCCGACTGCTGGGGGTTTCTTCAGAACAGATATATATATGTATATATTTGGACATAGTTCGATGTAAATGGGACATATCGATAATAACAATTATCATTGATTTTGCGTATGTGTTAATGTTGTAAAATACTATATTTATGTAATTTTACATGTATGTTACTTTTTATATTTGAAATAACATGAACTATTGTGAGCTGAGCTATGGTCTCTTCATTGAATAAACATCTTAAGACTAAATGAATTTCCGAGGTGCACTTCTTCAATTGACACTGTGGCATTATGACGTCATGTTGGTTGCCAACCACGACGGCTGAGTAACTTAATAGTCGATGCCGCGGCCAATGCAACCGTTGAAAACTGAGCAAAAACCGTTCAGGCCCCATGAATATGTTTATGGATATTTTTATGAAAGTGTGTTCACAGTCCTCACTACAAATAAATATGCCCAAAAATATTCATGATCCCCATAGTTTTTTTTGCTACGAGAAGACAAGACTTTATTATCTCAAGGGAAATTCATAATGCACAGTTGATGAGCACGAAAAACTAAAATATGAAATATGACATATTAAAATATGATCTTAAGAAAATAAGATACTAATCTAACCCCAGGTAAAAACATGTAGAAAATTGAACACTATCACAGTGACGACAAGGCATGGTAGTTAAAATCATATATATATAAAAGCGAACTGTTAAAAAGTATAAAACAACCATTTAAAAGACGAATCCTGGCTGGTATGAGCAATTTATGGACCTTGTTTGTTATCAGCATCGGCATGCGCAGTCGGCGGCCAGGAAGTAGAAACTGATACACAGAATGATGTATATGACAGCCGTTATTTGACATTTTGCTGCTCATAAAATTGGGTACCAACAATCTTGCTTTAGGTATTTATAAATGTATGTCTCTTAGATTAATTTCAACAGACAGTCTCATATATCAGCAGTAAAAATTAAAAACTAAAATGTTTTGAATAAATATTCTGTAAAACAGTGTGAGTTTTGTATTGTCAAGTTTAAAATACCCAAGACGCCGAACGAAATACAATCGCCTTTGATCCTTTTTATAAATATGCTCCGTGTTGGCATTCCAAGTGAGTCTCGAAACAATAATAGTGCCAAGATACTTATATTGTTCAACCAAATCAATATTTTCGTCAACAAAGAAATCTATGATCATTGCCTTTGCATTTTTATCGTTTAGAGTAAGAAAATTATAACAGCTGTATAACCGTTAAGATTGCAGATGACACAGCGCTGGCTGTGTCATCTGCAAACATAACGATTAAACAATTGTTAAAACTACTGACACAATTATTTGTTTGTAAAATAAATTAAACAGGAGAGAGCACACGACCTTGGGGGGCACCCGTAGATGTAAAGGTCACAGATGAAATGATACCATTTCAGTCACAAAGTGTGGTCTGTGTAAGGGAAAGAAGAGTATGCTTGCCGTAAAAGGCGACTATGCTTGTCGTAAAAGGCGACTAACGGGATCGGCTTGTCAGGCTTGCTGACTTGGTTGATGCATGTCATCGATCCCAAATGCGTGGATCGATGCTATTGACGTCAATCATTGGATTGTCTGGTCCAGACTCGATTATTTACAGACCGCCGTCATATAGCTGGAATATTGCTGAGTACGGAGTTAAACAACACACAAACTGAGGCCTGAAAGCGTGAGAGGCCACATCGATCTATGTCAAGACAACCGCCAGTCATCATAAGTGACTACCCCCTATGATGTCACGCCATGGAAACAAGCAACTGCTGAGAACATACAGGAAGCTAATAGAGGGATATTTTCTAAGAATATTCCTTACATGAAAGAATGGCTAACAGTAGCTCCAGTCAATGCTCTGGACTCCGACACTGACTTGCCAGATGAACCGCAACAGCTACTTCCTAGATGCGATGTCCCCAAGAAACTATATGTTCGTCCTGGAACAAACGTTCCTGTGACACCAATATTTGGTTAACAATATTGTAGTACATGTATGGAATCAAGTAAAAAAAAACGCAACTGCTACAGAAAAGCATGCATTCCATGCAAAAGTTGACTTTTATGCAAGCCCCATGCATTTCACGACCCAAGAATGGGTATAAAAACATGTGCGTTAACGGGATTCCATATGCATTGTTTAATCACGTGCTGACAACAACCACTCAGAAAAACATCAAAATTACGCAATTATTCAACATAAAGAAATGCCACACCTGTCCGAAAATGAGCGTCTGCGAGGCATTGGTATGCTTGAAGCAGGATCGAGTCAACGTGATGTTACAAGACAATTTAACGTCCACAGAAACACCATTTGGTGTTTATGGCAACGTTGGCAAAAGACGAATTCACCGAAGACCATCCTCGGAGTGACAGGCCACGCGTAACCAATAATCGACAAGACAACTGGATTCGAACAACACACCTACAAAATCGATTCCAGACAGCAACAGTGACTGCAAGAAGCATCCCTGTCCTTCGACGAATATCTTCACAAACCGTACGTCGTCGCCTCGGATGTGCAGGGATTGTCGCCAGAAGACCCGCCAGACGTCCCCTTTTGACAGGAAACCACCGTCAAGTACGTCTCATATTGCTCGACCTGTTCAAGATTCTCTTCAACAAAACAACGTGAATGTCATCCCCTGGCCGGCTCGCTCCCCCGATCTCTCACCAATCGAGCACATGTGGGATGAGATGGATCGGCGCCTTCGACGTCAACCACGTGTTCCGCAGACACTCCAGGAACTTCGAAACATTCTCCAGCAGATATGGACAGATATCTCACAGGACTTTGTGCGACGCCTGTTTCATTCCATGAGACGAAGATGTGTTGCTTGCATCGCAACCAGAGGTGGACACACACGCTATTGATTTGTAAAATTCCATTTTGGCATGTTCATGTTTTTTTTATGAAATCACGCATTTTCTGAAGTCAGTATGGCAAATTAAACCATTTGAACATCTACAGGAGTCTTGTATCTGTTGCAAACCGAAATTGTTTCAGATTTGGTAAAAAACAGAACTTTGCATTAAATCTTATTCAATATCACAGGAACTTTTGTTGTTCAGTATATAATGTAGTCATTTTCTGGCCTTTTAAAGTAGAGCTAATAAACTGATTTGTCTCATTTGATTTATATCTGGCTGAGGAGCGAAATATTTACATGGTCAATGTGTAAAATCTATTCCAGAAGGTAGTTCGATGACGCTTGGCTTGTCTGAAAGCATTGCTGAGGGTCAATTAATAGTATTTGTCCGGTGACCCTATCCTTTACAAGGATATTATTGTTTGAATGGTCTCAAGTATCTATATTTTGCGAATATAAAACGGGTAAATGTACACTTAAATTTAAAAAAGACCAACAATTATAATTTTAAAATCGGTAAACTGAATGCAAAATGCAAAGAGTATTGTGCTGAAAATAAACATTTTCTACGAAAATAAAATTAGAAAGTGAATTTTGGACAATGTTAAAAATATGTTACTTATTTACGACATTTTAAACCCGAATGAGCATGGGCATCACCTGTTTTTAAAGGCTGCAATTATTCAATAGACAATAGTTAATCGCTTGTCAAATATTTGTCTTTCAGTAATATAGTTAACCTAGGTGTTGCTTTGAAAACGAAACCAAATACAATTAATTTTCCTAGAAAAAAACATTAAATATACCCTTTATACAAATATATACTATACGCATATTTGATCACATATATTTCCTTGTTAAATCAATAAGATTACCTGCCCCTGAGTTATCAATATGGTCACGGTCATTAATATAGAGCCTGCCGACACCTTCCGTTTTGATCCTTCCCAAATTATCGAAAAAGTATGTTGTTTGACACTTCTTCAGCATGGACTCGGATAGAAATATATTGTAAGCTATCGACTCAATAGTTATGTGGATCGCTGTCGCGATCAGGAACATTTCTAACGTGATATCTTCGATGCGTTCTAACGTGATGTTTTTTTCGAAGTGTCAATTTGAATCACACGGTTTAACAAAATGAAATCTTTGAACGTAAAGCAGATTATTTGTTTGAAAAATATCAATGGCAAAGTATGCCGCCATCTTGGATGAAGATAACATAAACTTACGACAGGTATGGGGCTATCTTCGATTTATGACAATCTTACGATAGCCCTAGGTCTAGGGATCTGGATGGATATCAACTTGAGCTGAAACAATTTAAGTACAATTCATCTTAATTGGAAGTGGCGCGTCTTAAATGGAACTAATACATTACAAGAATAGTTAATTAGTTAAAAATGAAAATAAAACAACGTTATTAAGGATTCATAAAGATACGAGACTAACTCGTTCAATCGTCTGATGCGGTAAATGTATGATACCCATCCTTGGTCTTCCCGTCGTAATACGGTTGAAATATAATTATAATTGTGTAATTCGGTTTAGTTGAAAACACTAACGACATAGGTGTAAGAACATAAACAGAATTTAGAATCAATATGTTTTATGTACATGCTGTACTCTTACAGTAAATGATATGCTTCATTCATTGACGACATGGGACAATCTCCCGCAAGTACACGTACACACGTACACACGTACACACACACACACACACACAGAGTGACAGAGAACAGAGAAACGCTCTTACCGGCCTGGTGCTCTGGTGCTGTTTTGTATCGACTGGGCAGGAAATCAAGCTGAATAATGTTTCTTTGTGAAACGTCTTTATAATGATCACAACATACCAAAGGTTTAAACGCAGCGTTCAAAGTAGCGCGTGAATAATATAAACATGAGAAATAGGAGTCTAAGCCCATTGTAATCTCGATTTTAAATTAATTCTAACCAACTTGTTTTATACCATTTAGCATGCACCGGTGCATTTGACAAAAAGTAAGCGTCGTCTGCTTCGATCCACAGAGTCTGGATTACTCGCAGGAAAAACTCGTGCAACGGAAGTGATTCCCGATTGGCTAAACTCGTAACCATGACATCACGTGACTATTCTGGTGAACACCTGCATGAAATATACAACACTTCTAACCTGATTTGACATTTGTTTATATAAATAATCTTAACCGACAAAGTCATTGGCGGTGGGGTTGGTCGAAAAGAGCAAATATATTGATTTTCAACGAAATTCATATAGTCGGTCCCTTAGAATTGCCTTGTGGTGGTTTAAAGCGTTTGGTCGTCACGCCGAATGCCTGGGATCGATTCCCCACATGGGTACAACCCGTGAATTGCCGTAAAAGGCGACTATGCTTGTCGTAAGAGGCGACTAAAAGGATCGGGTGGTCAAGCTCGCTGAGTTGGTTGATGCATGTCATCGATCCCAATTGTGTGGATTGATGCTCATGATATCAATCACTGGATTGACTGGTCCAGACTCGATTATTTACAGACCGTCGTCATATAGCTGGAATTTTCCTGAGTGCGGCCTTAAACAACAAACAATCTTTATCACATTCAGGGGCCTGGATGGCCCAGTCATCGAAGGCGCCCGCAAATAGCTGTACAGAGTTCCTTAGGCATGCTAGAAATCTATGGTCGTTGGTTCGAATTTCCGGTACACGCAGATTATGTTTCGATGTTTCTCAGCGCCCTGCTCGTGGGTTTTTCCAATGTGGTAAATGTATGAGACCTGCATCACTTGGGTTTTCATCCCCCACTGAGCTGACACGCCGTGATATAACCGTGATACTGTTCAAGCCGTGTTAAAACCAACTCCCGCACTTAACTGACATATACAATGTTGTCAGTTGCCGACCTGAATATTGCTGAGTACAACAAACAAAAAACAAACAAACAAACAAGCCGACATGGGTATAATGTGTGAAGCCCATTTCTGCTGTCGGGCGCCGTGATAATGCTGGAATGTTGCTAAAAGCGGCGTAAAACCGAACTCACTCAGTAGATATGTCGAAAAGGGGAAACAAGCTGGAGTTACGGAAAGGAGCTAGGATTAATAATCAGTTTTACAATGATATATTAAAATATACTGCGACGTGCACAAAGTTATGTAGCTCACCTGTTTTTTCTGGAATATTTTCAAAATAATAAAACTATTAAAAAACAATATTACCACGAAACTGACAGAAGTTTCAATACAACAAAATAACATGCATATTCCAGAGAAACCTATACTGGTATTATATGCAAAACCTCTGAGGTCATGATGATGCATTACAAAATAAGTAATAAAAAATCTTAATTATGTAATAGTAAATAATGACATGTTCTGTATGGTTTACATGGCAACGATGTTAAGAATCGGGTCAGAATTTTGGTATCCAAATTTGAAGAGACACCAGGGTGTTACCAGGGGCTAAATATTACGCCCTGTACTCATAACAATTATGAATGGACGCAAATAATATCAGTTGGACACACAGGGATATGGATGCTGGGATGATTAAATTGAAACTATAAGTTTGATTTGTATGATATTTCTGTATCACTGTCCGGACATTCCATGTCAGATTTATTTACTCATTAAATTCCGTTTCCGAAAATCCTTTTCCGAAAGAAGCAAAAGGCCTCACACATAATTAGCATATTTTGATGCTGTTGGTACAGTGGTCACTAAGCTGGTACCCGAATATATTCCCGGGACCCCCAAAAGTTCATTACCGAGTCCCAGGACTCGCAATTACACAGGCTTCTATATCTCACTATCAGAAAATAAAAAAAATGGTAACTTGATTCATTTCATGTATGTGCTGTAAAAATTGTTAATGTGTGTAAATTTCATCAAACATGAAATATGAGGCCCATGATTTTGTATAGAGACTGGATATTTTGTCAGCTACAAAACAGCAAAATCTGATATCTTTTTAAATAAAAGTATAAGGTCTAAATAAAAGAAATTAACAACATGTTGCAACAATGTATTTTTTGGCTTTTTTGCTTCAACAGGCTGAATCATAATGATTATACACGATTATTTAAAGATCACGACCTCCACCCCTTGTTTTATTTTTCAGGTCCCTCAATGATAATATGGAAGAAAATAAAAACGACAAAACCCTTTCCATAATCATAAGAAATCTCTTTAAAAAACAGAGTCCATTGTACGATTCTAACTAAATCATGGGCATGTGTTAATGAATCGCTATCAAAATAGTGATGATACCAGGTGTTAGAGTATCCTGCCCCACCGGTGTCAGAAACAAATCCTGGTGTGGAGATCCATTTTCATTGTGTGCAAATTGTGTTTATTTTCATGCAGAGCTACAAGTAATAAAATATTAGTGTGTCTTGTGAGGTACACTGCTTCAAAAAACAAGAGAACTTTCCTGTTGAAATAGTCAGCCAGTGCACACTAACAAGTTGCCACTAAGCATTGCCAGTGCTTGTGCTATTTTCTTCAGTCTTTTCCCCCGGCCTTCGAATTCGCCCTTGCCCAAGACTACCTCATCCAGCATCAGCCACTCTGTATTACAGAAACTTATGAAAAGAAACAGCAAAGGCTGATTGTTTTCAGAGACCATAAAGCAAGATTTTAATGAAAAAAAGTATATTTTAGTGACCATAGAGAAATACAGTACATGTACATACATCAGATGGAAATCGTTCACAAATCACCTCGACAACACAAGATTGAATAACTATTTCTGCAAATCCAAAAAGTGAACCTCTTGTTAATGAGGTGTAGATAGATTCTGAAATGAAAAAGTTTCTTTTGTTAGTCGCACAGTACAAAACATTACAAAAATATCATACCGTTTAAATGTATATCTTTGTCATGATTGGTTGGTTGTTTTGTTGTTTAACGCCGCACTCGGCAATATTCCAGCTATATGACGGCGGTCTGTAAATAATCGAGTCTGGACCAGTCAATCTAGTAATTGATATCATGAGCATCAATCCACACAATTGGGATCGATGACATGCATCAACCAACTCAGCGAGCTTGACCACCCGATCCCTTTAGTCGCCTCTACGACAAGCATAGTCGCCTTTTACGGCAAGCATGGGTTGCTGAAGACCTATTCTAACCCGGATCTTCACGGGGATGAATAGGCCTAGGCCAGCTGACGAAGCATGTGGGTCACCAGGCGTGACAAAAATCTCTTAGAATATTACGTTTCCGCTTCTGAAAATGTAATAATGAGCATACTGGTAATTTAGGTATACACGTCAAAGTGTTATTCTTGCCACGTTGTCACTGGTAGGCTTATTGTGTAGATGTCGAGTCGGGGTCGGGTGACACATCAGGTGATGTGGGTCTTCTCTTGTTTTCACTTGATTTTTCATCGTTTTCATACCACGGAACTTGCTCTGTAAGTTCATGGGCGTATGGTTTTGCGATTTCTTGATGGGTCAAGGGAATTTTTTTTCGGATCAGGCAATGTATCGTATGCCATGTTGTCTCACCATAAACTGGTACTCGATATCTTTTGTGTTGTGACAAGACAGGGACCCAGTTAAATTGGCACCAATTACGTCATAATCTAAGGGGGATAACTCGGGCCTGTTTAGCTCGGAAACCGAAGGCCTCATAACGGCATGACATTTTCACACTTACTGTGAGCTATCTACTTTCGCTGTGAGAAAAATGAGGGTATATTTTCAAACACTGATACTAACTAGATCTAATTCTAAAAATTCGTTTGGTTTAAAATAAGAAAGAAAGTTATTTTTGCGTGTACACTTTCCCTTTAACCCCCTTGCCTCGGGAAGATGTATTCCCTGGGACAAGAGTCTCTCTTTAGAGTCCCCCTTCATTATCCGGTAATAGTTATTCTAATGTCAGACCAATATACAGTATAATCTTTCTATAATGTTTAGTTCAACTCATTTGTCCGGCCTAATGAATAATTGATTTTTCGTCAAAGTGAGTGAGTATGGTTTTACCCAGCGTTTAGCAATATTCCATCAATATCACGGCGGGGGACACCAGAAATGGGCTTCACACATTGTACCCATGTCGGGAATCGAACCCGGGTCTTCGGCGTGACGAACGAACGCTTTGACCACAAGGCTACCCACCGCCCGATTATTCGTCCAATAAATGAGACGTAAATGAATGTGTAGGAGATAGTTATTCTAGTCCATACTAAGTCCTCACTGATTATGTTCAATATCTCACGCAATCATGATTTTCAAATATCAGTGCTGTCTTTTTTTAACATGATAACTCCTACTGAATAGGACCAAATATACTTTCAGTCAGGTGACTTTTGGTGCACCACTGGGGCTGGTGGGTTCAGCGTCCTCTCGTCCGAAATGGAGCTGGCTCAGCCAGCCAAACTTTGTGATTTTATTGCAGCTTCAAGCCAGGCTGTTACATGGATTGCTGTTGCATGCCAGCGTACTTAAAAAATATAACGTTACCAGAGAAATCTGGGAAAACCTTTTCTTGTGTATACACGGCAAGCATAGTTATTGCTTGGACCTACGGCAGAGATCCTCCTCTACGAGAAGTTGTTATGCTGTACTCCGAATGTTATAGCCACTAAAGAGAAGACACTGTCGATGTTGAAAATGTCCATGCCTATAGTCCTGCTCAGGCCGATGTCCATGACACCCAGGACAAGGCGAGTAACTGATAATGCCTCGTTCAACGCCGATGACAGCAACACAAATTCTACGGAAGCGTAGTAGGGCCACGGTGAATTTTTTTTTTGTCAGAGTATCTCCTACATAGGACTTAGTATCTCCTACGTATGACTTACTATCTCCTACGTAGGACTTAATATGGACCAGAATAACTATCTCCTACGTAGGACTTATTATTTCCTACGAAGGACTTCCCATCTCCTACGTAGGAGATAGTTATTCTAGTCCATAATAAGTCCTACGTAGGGGATAGTAAGTCCTACGTAGGAGATACTAAGTCCTACGTAGAAGATAATAAGTCCTACGTAGGAGATAATAAGTAGACGTAGACACAAAAATTTCACCGTGGCCCTACTATGCTTCCGTACAATTCAGATAATTCCATCACAGACTGTAAACCATGAATGTGTCACCAAATTAATGTCAGTGTCGGCCCCTGGCCTAAACTGCGTCATGAAATTAATGCAAGTAGCCCTGCCTTTAAACTATATATACTCGCATATTTATACATTTGTGATTTTTCATTGCAGCCTGGCACTCAAGGCACCCATTGGTGGGAACACGACTGTGCCTGTGTCTGGAGAATGATGCGAGTCCTGTGCAGCAGACGTGAAGCGACCCAGATGAACTCGTTGGGCAGACGTGAAGCGACCCAGTGGGCAGACGTGAAGCGACCCAGATGAACTCGTTGGGCAGACGTGAAGCGACCCAGTGGGCAGACGTGAAGCGACCCAGTGGGCAGACGTGAAGCGACCCAGATGAACTCGTTGGGCAGACGTGAAGCGACCCAGTGGGCAGGCGTGAAGCGACCCAGATGAACTCGTTGGGCAGACGTGAAGCGACCCAGTGGGCAGACGTGAAGCGACCCAGATGAACTCGTTGGGCAGACGTGAAGCGACCCAGTGGGCAGACGTGAAGCGACCCATTGGGCAGACGTGAAGCGACCCAGATGAACTCGTTGGGCAGACGTGGAAACAAAAGCCTTCTCGATCGTCACTCCAACTGTTCGACATCATCGCACGTATGTTATACAACAGATAACAAATTCGGACGAATATCATTTTGCATAGAAACCGTTTTTATTTCTTCATTGTCTAAAGAGAATTAAACACAAAACGAAGCATTGCAATAATTATTAAAACTTCGAAGCAAAATAACTTTTTTCAAATTATCAGGTAAGTTGATCATCACAGATGATTGAACTAAAAGTACTCATGGAAATGAAAAAAAACTGTTTTGCTGGATTTAATAATCGACACAAAGCATTACGCAGATGTAAATACGAAATAACAAAACAACTGGAAAAGTACTAGTCTGGATTTGCTGGTTTTATCTCAGTGCTCAATACAATACAAAATGTACTTTACAGGAGGTAATTTGTAGGCACTTTCAACATTCAAAAATAAAACTAAGTCCAAATTGACATGGCAGAAACAGGCTATAGGCATTATGCAAATTAGCCTGGAAAAAGGTTATCAAAACAACAATAAAAATAACAGCTATGTTTATGTACATAATAATAATGACATGTAAGTTGTTGTTTGAGAAGGGAATATGTTACTTTTACGTTCTGATATTTTGACGATGATTCACTATCCCACTCACAAATCACTAACCACTGACAAATCACATGCACGTGGGTTTCAAGCACCTGTTTTCACCTGTCATCAAGGTGTCATAGGTCATGGACATTCACCTTGATCTGCTAACACCTGGTTATGCTCAGTTTCACAATAGTCTGTTTTGTTCATATTTTTACACATTTTTACGTGTAAAAAGACATAAAAACCTTTTATACGCTGTATTTGTGCCAAGGCCCAATTAGTACTAATTGAGTTGTTTGAATATTTATATATTTTGTATATTAACTGCATTTATTTAAAATCTGAGATCGAAAAAACAGGTTTTTTTCATTTCCGTGAGTACTTTAGTACAGAGTCTAGACTACAGAGAGCAATGCGAACCAATACTGATCCAAAAATTCTTTAGTGGTCTCAATATGACAATGAGTTGTCCCCTCCTGGCCACAAGAGGGCTTAGTTGCAAGATGGCGTCCAAAATTTCAACTATAGACGCCCGGCAACTTGTTTAATTCGAACTGTTCTTCCTGTAATATGTCCTGTTATATTTCGGGAACATTCCTATAAGTCATGCACACTTACTCACCCACTGATCGTGTTCAATATCTCACGCAATCGGGATTTTCAAATATCAGTGCTGTCTTTTTTAACGTGATAACTCCTGCTGAATAGGACCACATATGCTTTCAGTCAGGTGACTTTTGGTGCACCACTGGGGCTGGTGGGTTCAGAGTCCTGTCGTCCGAAATGGAGCTGGCTTAGCTAGCCAAACTTTGTGATTTTATTGCAGCTTCAAGCCAGACTGTTGCTACATGGATTGCTGTTGCATGCCTGATTATTTTGAAAAAATATAACGTTACCAGAGAAATCTATGGGGAAACCTTTTCTTGTGTATACACGGCAAGCATAGTTATTTCCGACGAACCCGGGTCTTCCGCGTGACGAGCTAACGCATAGGGACCCACCATTGGACATTCTGTTCAGCTTCAGCTACAAAATCAGATAAAATATTGCTGAGAGCTAAATATATAGCTTTTTTAGTGGCTGTATTTAAAAAACCTCACATTGATCATTGTGGATTCTCGTAAAAAAAATGTTAGTGACATGTGACCTACGGCAGAGATCCTCCTCTACGAGAAGTTGTTATGCTGTACGCTGAATCTTATAGCCACTAAACGGATACCTAACCCAAGGGCTAAGGGTAGATACAAGAGATGTCCCAAGGTAGTTACTTTTCAGACCGGCGACATTTGGTAGTGTGCAGCGTCAGGAAAGATCTAATATACCTTATAAACTGCATTCCTGTGCATGACAATGCAAATCAATGAAACGAAAAAATAATATATGTATATTACTTCCCATTTATAATCCTTTTAGATGAAACCGAAGGATAAATTACATTGAAAATAAAAATGCTTTCATAAACTAGCGCTTGCTATAACATACGTCGCTGCAGGCTATATTTAGTATAACAAATATTCAAAACTCTCAACATCGCTGGGCTTATTCATTGACATTGCGTGTGGAGATGATTCTTCCCCGCCATTAAGGCGGGGAAGTATACGGGAGAGGTAAATTTTGTAGCATGTAAGTCGACATGTTGGTTTCTTTGAAATTTCAAGCCACACAGTTACCGAAACGAAACATACAAATCATGTGAAATGTGCGTGAAATGTTGATGTTTATCTTTTCCAGCAATAAGAGATACTTCAAAATCGTCTTGTTATTCTGAGACTTAGTCACTTTTCGTAATGCTGATAACCCATGAAATTTGTTCATTTTGTTTTTAAAAGAGCTAAAAATGATCCCATTTCGCTAAAGTTAACCGGTCTATATTTTGTAAGAATAAACTATTGCGCATTGAGCGATTATCTCCTTTAGCTATAGGCGTAGTATAGAAGTGATAAATCTCGCACTGACCTTGCATTGCTGTACATCGTATCTTATTCAAGCTGTATCACTGAGAGTGAGTGATTATCTCCTTTACCCGAACAGCTCAATTGCGCACTACCTTTGAAATGTATCGTATGTTCTTCAGGCAGCCATCGAGAAACGTTCCAGGGAGGAATTTAGGCCAAGCCTGTCACGCGCACTCACTTTTCACACTGCTATTGCAACATATTGTTCAACACGATTAAATACCAGGCTTCTATAAAGTATGACTTTTTTCAATAAACAACACATGTAAAACAATGGGTTTGATATGAGAAAATTGTTTTAAATACTTCACTGTATGTAATGTATACCGTTTCATGCGGCGGTTTACGTTTCTGCATGGTTTATTGCTTTGACAACAAAATTTTAACTTCCAGCAGAGATTATACACCCGTATATGTTCTTTGCTTCTGGATACATAGGAAATCAACAGGTTGGTCTGTAGTTTGCAATTATTTTCCAAAAAGATAATACGGTTGCATGATATCTTCACGATGTTTGGGTTGAACATAGTTACATTCTTCTAAACAAATTTCAGATCTAAGCCGAAAGCAATCACAACACAAACCAAGTTAACCAAACGGAACCATACACAAGAGTGAGTGAGGGAGTTGGGTTTAACGCCGTTGAATAGTATTCCGTGTCAGCTTGATGTGGGAGGAAAGTCTGAAGTGATGCAGGTCTTAGACGTTCACCACTTTGGTGAAACCAACGAGCAAGGGTTTTGTGCTGACAACAAAATCGGGGCGAACCGAGATGCAAACACACTGTCATAGGTTTCTGGCGTGCCCAAGGGACACAACTCTGCATAGCGAATTGCAGCGCCTTCGGCGACTGGCCAACCATGCCCCCGTAAAAAACTGTAAGAAACTATTATACAACAAAGATGTTTTAGATGAGATATGTATTGCGGAACATTCCATGAAGAAACAGTGGCAATATTACACAATCACAAACTACAAAATACATGCACAATAAACGACAATTAAAAAACACAGGAACATTCAACATTCAAAAGAGGTACATTATAACAATTTTATTTAAAAAACAAGTGTATTATAATGATATGGAAACAATATGAGAATTGAGCAAAACTGTGGTAATGTTGTACATACATGTACAAGGAATTTGTTTGTAATTGTTGATATGTTAACAGATCTTGGAAGTTGCTCCTTTTAACAGAGTGTACCAAATTCTTTATCATGATTGGGGATTATTTGTGATTCTCTTTCCTGGTTGTATTATGTAAGACAGTGCGTAATGTTGTTCATCTTCTCAGACATCACATGTTTCACAGAGACGTTGTTCAAATGGGGTTGGTGTTTTTGTATATCTACAATTTTTTTCAATTTTTAGTTTGTGATTACTTAAACGTAGTTTTGAGAAAAGTGTCCTGTGGCCTTTGTTTTTACAATATGTAAGATAATTCTCAATATTTATAGATAACGTGACCAAACTGTATGTTCCTAACTTGCTGCTAGATAAATGGGAATCCATTAATGATTGCGTGATTTTTTACATTTGCACTGAAGTATATTTAGAGTGGATTCATTACATTTTTTGTGTTTACTATTTTAAAAGTTTGCTTTATTTAACCCAACCAACATTTTGACCAGAAATATTGATATTTGCTGCAAAAGCATGCTTTAGAATGACATTTGTTGTGTTATCTATTTAGGATTATTTTTATTGGTACTAATAGTGGTTATATATCAAGTTTTGCCTGACAGGCCCAGTTTTCTTGCCTGGTTTTTCTTTGTGCTGACCAATTAAAGACACTGTTTCTTTTATTGTGCTTTCCAAAGATAACTACATTAATAACAACCAATTTGTACTTTACACCAATTCTCTCCTCCCATAGCTTACACTTCCTTCCTCTGCACATAACATTATATGGCGGGGAGCTATTGATGCTCTGCAGCAATCTCTACTTGTATATAACTGGCAGAAGGTTATGCGCAATCGATGACCGCAGCAACTCAACTCACAAGACAAGAATTGACCTTCACTTTGTGTGAGTTCATTGGAGTATGAACCTTCATAGAGTGAGGGCCAAACTTTATGAACGTCGGAGCTTGCGACGACGTTCATACAATGTTTGGCCCTCACTCTATGAAGGTTCATACTCCAATGAACTCACACAAAGTGAAAGTCAATTCTTACAATTTTTATTCACAATTTCCTGCCTCAAAGGATGTAGGCCAAGATCTAAACACAATTTTATTGAGTACGACGTCGTGTGACTTCATGTTTACACTGACAGCCATACAACAATCAGCTATATATCGCGGAGTAAAATAGTTCCTCAAAAAGGGAGGTGACATGAGCGTATGGATGCACAACTTGCTCTTCAGAAACATCTTACGCTTCACATGTGTTCAAATCATATCCTCATTAGATGAGAAAGGTCTGTAAAGAACTACCTCAGTAAGTCAGTCACAATGACAGCGCGTCGTTATACATTTACATCAAGTACAAGACGTCAAAATGGCCGACACGATAAACGTGACGGGAGAGATTTCCGAAGTTGTTAATGAACCTGTGGCGGTTACATTTGTTACTCATCATTGATCAACTAGCCGATCATTTAAAGGTGAATAAAGATGCGTCAAACAGACACTAAGGTAAATTCATAGATTGCTGGAGACGGTCAGTGTCAGCCTAGACACGAATCGAGTCGATACTACGATAGTTTAGATGTGCATTTCTTCGTTTGTTCATTAGGATAGGCCGCAGCGAGGATATTCGTGAACAATCATGCAGTCACGTTCTCTGACATTTCTCAACGTATACTGAAACACTGAGACCAAGAATAAAGGTTCTAAATGATCAGAAAGAACGCTTATGTATGTTTTCGTGCTAGGGAATTCCCAGGGGTTTAGAGAAAGCAAATTCATCGCTCAACCCGGGGTCTGCAACAGTTCGAAGGGCTTGCGCACTCTTCCAAAATGGCGGTACAACTACCGCTTGGTTGCCTTGACGTTTTTTTGTTTGTTGTTTAACGCCGCACTCAGCAATCTTCCAGCTATATGACGGCGGTTTGTAAATAATCGAGTATGGACCAGACAATCCAGTGATTGACATCATGAGCATCTATCCACGTAATTGGGATACGATGACATGCATCAACCATGTCAGCGAGCCTGACCATCCGCGTAATGAAGAACGTAATAGAAGAGGCTTGATGACGAGCTGATGAAATTTATGACTACTTTAAAGATGTGGAGCAGACTGAGGATGATGGGGTGTTAGGTACCTTTGCTCATTTTCTCGTTGATCCAGTCAAGAATTCCTTGTTCCGCTGTCAATGTAAGCCGCCATTTTGGTTTGAGAACGAAGCGACCTCAGTCAGCGATTGTTTCGCTTGCAAGCGGCTGAAAGTTAGCGCACTGTTGTAAGGCGAATCGCTGTACATCGCTTACAAGCGATTGGCGCTTTGCAACGCACCCACGGTCTCGTGAAAAACGTATGAACGTCAAATTGTGTCGTTCATACACTTATGAACGTCAATTTCGCGGTCATGTGACCGACCTCTCGTCCAATGGAAAAGCCGTATATCGTGTAAACTTCAAATTAAAAATTATACACTTATGAACGTTAATTTCGCGGTCATGTGACCGACCTATCGTCCAATGGAAAAGCCGTATATCGTGTAAACTTCAAATTAAAAAATAATTGTTGCACTGATGTGTCTTGCAATAAAATTTCACAAATTATTTCATAAGGCAGAGACCATATACCGATGGTCTCTGCATAAGGTATTGTGACGTGTTTCACACACACACACAAACAACAAAAAGAAAACGTCGAGAAAGCAGGGTGTAAAGGTTGAGTGTCGAAGAATATTTTGGCTACTGGGAACTGTCCTGTGAACATCCACACAAGCCGCTTTCACCCGCTGCATTTCTTCGGTAATGATTCTCATGAATATATATACCGTATTCGACGTAATAAGCGCCCCGCTCTAATAACCGCCCACGTCGATATTTGCTAATATATTGGCGAGTGAACAATCTCAATTAGCACCCCTTCCGATTGATCAATGTACACTAGACTTATTTATTCGTGTAAAATACGCACTCGTGTGTTACATGCACCCTTAATTATGGGCAATTAAATCCTGGAAAAATATATACGTCGTATATAAACATTTCAGGCTGTCAGCATAGACCATGAAATTTACGAACTGTGAACTCTGTTTTTTTCACCAAAATAATATTCCAATAAGAGCCCCCTATTTCTAATTTTGAGAGCGCCCTAGGCACTTATTACGTCGAATACGGTACTGTCATTTTAGGTTCAAACTAGGCGGGGAAAACGAGAGTTGCCGTTTTGTCTAAAAACTGTGTTGCTTTAATGGGTACATCCGTTTTCGACTGTTGCCGTTCACAGTGTAAACATCGATCATATTTGTAACAGTTCAGGAAGTAGCAAGCAATGGAGAGGTTGTTGTCATCTGTGGAGAAGTTGTTGTCTCCGGAGACGGCGGCGGTTATAAAAGAGAAGGCAGGAGAAGGGCTTGAGTTAGTTGTCAGACTGTCAACGGATTACAAGCTCGTCCTTGTCGGGGCCGGGGCTGTCGTTGGGTTGTATTGGTGAGTTGTCATCTCATTCGTCTGTTGCATCGTTGAGTCGTAATTTCACCTGTTTTGGAAGCAGATTCTATTTATATAGCTCTGGGTACACCTCAATGCAAAAACTGACATGGCGTGAAAGTCATTTCACCTCAAATATCAATCAATCCCATTAGTTGCTGTGTAGGGACCTAGAAATGTTATTGCAGAATCTTGCGCAATTTCACTCTCGACCCATGCAGTGTATAATTTATCTCACTTTCATCAGCTGGGTCGGTGACCTTGGTAGCCTATGCCTTGAAACTGGGCGTCAATTGCCCCTTTTATTACCCCACAAATCTATAAATCCTGTTTGACATTGGTCTCGTTGTCTAGGTTGACTTATTCTGAGTCACATATTCTACCCTTGACCCCCAGCCCAGGGTATGACATTCCAAACGTCTAGGGCTGATATGGGGATATCGAGTTGATAGGGGGTCTCGGGTTGATGTGGGGGTCTGGGGTTGATGTGGGGGTCTCGGGTTGATATGGGGGTCTGGGGTTGATGCGGGGCTCTCGGGTTGATATGGGGGTCTGGGGTTGATATGGGGGTCTGGGGTTGATATGGGGGTCTTGGGTTGATATGGGGGTCTTGGGTTGATCTGGGGGTCTGGGGTTGATGTGGGGGTCCGGGGTTGATGTGGGGGTCTAGGGTTGATATGGGGGTCTCGGGTTGATATGGGGGTCTCGGGTTGATAGGGGGGTCTCGGGTTGAAATGGGGGTCTAGGGTTGATATGGGGGTCTCGGGTTGATAGGGGGGTCTCGGGTTGATAGGGGGTCTCGGGTTGATGTGGGGGTCTGGGGTTGATATGGGGGTCTGGGGTTGATATGGGGGTCTCAGGTTTCATAGGGGGACTCGGGTTGATGTGGGGTCTCGGGTTGATATGGGGGTCTCTGGTTGATATGGGGTTCTCGGGTTGATAGGAGGGTCACAGGTTTTAATGGGGGTCTCGGGTTTTAATGGGGGTCTCGGGTTTTAATGGGGGTCTCGGGTTGATATGGGGGTCTCTGGTTGATATGGGGGTCTCGGGTTGATAGGAGGGTCACGGGTTGATATGGGGGTCTTGGGTTGATATGGGGTCTTGGGTTGATAGGAGGGTCTGGGGTTGATATGGGGGTCTGGGGTTGATATGGGGGTCTGGGGTTGATAGGGGGGTCTCAGGTTGATGTGGGGTCTCGGGTTGATAGGGGGGTCTAGGGTTGATAGGGGGGTCTCGGGTTGATAGGAGGGTCAGGGGTTGATATGGGGGTCTTGGGTTGATATGGGGGTCTCGGGTTGATGTGGGGTCTCGGGTTGATAGGAGGGTCTCGGGTTGATAAGGGGGTCTCAGGTTGATATTGGGTATGATGTGAAAACTGGCATATATAATAACATTTTTATGATATACCATGACATCAAATTATAAAATACATTTGTTTTGCAAGAGTATGCACTAAGACATTGTCATGGGAAAGTTAGATGAGCAGACAATGCACTAAGGGACATAACTCCATTTTCTTACCACCCAGGCTGATATTGATTGGCAGTAGGACTGGGACGAGTCCAAATTGACTATCCGGGTACTAGAGGTGTAACGATACGGGAGGGTCGCGATACGATACGTATCGCGATACAGGGGTCGCGATACGATACGTATCACGATACAGTGTTTACTGGTACAAGCTAAGCCAAGTTGATGTCTCGATCTCTGCTATCTAAAAGATGTGACAAGTACAGTTGAAGAAGATATAAGGTGTTTATTTACTGTTATAGCAAATTGTCAGCAATACAGTATGTTTTACTGAAACAACAAACTGGCTTTGAAACTGTTAAACGTATTTCATGGGCGCGACCCCCTCCCCCCCTTTTTTTATTTCGAATTTTTTTTTTATTTCTGTATAAATTACCACCAAATACAATAAATAGATCTTAATTGTGCACCCCCCTTTTCAAAAAAGCTGTATCCGCCCATGTATTTTCTTGAGTATAGTGCGCACCAATGTATAATGTGCACGCCCCTCTAGCGGGTTCAATATTTTGGAAAAAAGAAATTTGAATATTATGCGCAGAAAAAAATTACACCGTACCCCTTCAGCGAAGTCCGGCAAACGAACGGGCGATGAGAAACTTCGTCAGTACAAATTCGAAATTTGAGATAAGAAATCACCAGACATGTTGATTTACCGTTTAAATTGTACTTTTTGTTCAGTTAGGCATTGTTTTATATCCAGGGATTAAGATTACCTTGTGTATTTTCTCGTAAACTAAGCCGGACACAGCAATCAGCTGTACATGTACACACGTTTCCTTGGAATCTACCGGTGATTCGGTCAAGACACACCCAATGATATAACTTTACGGTATTTTAATGCAAGGATCGGCAAAAGTTGTATCTGAAACTATTTTTTTATCAGGAATAATATATTCCAATATATTGTTAATTTAGATGCAGCTTTTACTAAACATATTTAAAAAAATAATAACCCTAAGCGAAGCAGCTGATCGCTATTGCCGGGTATTATTTTTTACATGGAACCAGTCTGACCAGTCACCGTCAAGGCTCCCGTGCACGTGATCGCATGATCGCGAGAATTACGTGTTGACATAGAATCGTCCAACAAAAACAAATCTGACTTTTAACGAATCAAAGTATGGCATTTATGATATATGTATCCATTCTCTGTCAACTAAAATTCCTTTCAAGGCGTCAATAGCTGTAATCTGACCGTGGTTTCTGTTAATAACGGTGAGTTGTGCGATCTTCCGATCGCTTCACACACGATTTCTTCGAAATTAATTAAAACAATATTAAAAGGAATTTTGAATAAAATTAATGAAATAAGTTACAAACATGAGTCCAGATATACAAACATCACTTTTTTTTATACAGTGTAAGTACATGAATAATTTGCGAACTTCAGTATGGATTTGTTGACATGGTATTTCCGGTGTTACGTGCTCACGGAAATGTCTTTCCATGGGGGAAAAAACATCAAAACTCATAAATTCGTGTATAATGCGCACCCCTTCTACACAGCTGTGTTTTTTGGAAAAAAAGTGCGCACTATACTCAAGAAAATACGGTAGGTAAAACTGCTGTTATGAAAATATCGTATGTATCGCGATACATGCTTTCCAAATCGATGCATCGTATCGTGGGCTGTGCATCGGGATACAATACTGTATCGCTGTATCGTTACACCACTACCGGGTACCCACATCACTATTACCCGACCCTACTCGGTTCCCGCTACAGGGCTCAAGAGTTTGGTACAAAATGCCCGATTGGAAATAGTTGGAGTGTAGCCCTGGTAAAATGTATTTAAATATGTTTAAAACGATCTGGTCATGCATACACTGAAGTTGACTGAAATGTTATTTTTATTCAAACCTATAGAGGTCAGAAGCAATGGTGCTTAGGCTGAAAGAAATGCGAACATTAGTGACTTGTAGTGTAACCATAGAGTTCTAGATATTTTTTATGATTAAACAATATATCACGTAACTAACCACGGGTCCGGGTAGTCCTAGGACCCGAGTCCTACTCGGTACCCACCCGACCCGAGTACCCGATTTACCCGTCCAAGCCCTAATTGCCAGTTCAAAATGCGGCAACAATGCAGTTTACCGGGCACAGCCCGAGCTCTACCATCCGGTCAGTTACCACACTATAGTGCTACCGCTGTCTCGCTATTCTGTTACCGTGCCTCACGCTCAGGTGACTCTCGCTTCACGATCCAACACCCGTTTTCGGTCTTTGGGAAACTTACACGTCTTTACAATCCATCACCCGTTTTCGGTCTTTGGGAAACTTACACGTCTTTACAATCCATCATCCGTTTTCGGTCTTTGCGAAACTTACACGTCTTTACGATCCAACACCCGTTTTCGGTCTTAGGGAAACTTACACGTCTTTACAATCCATCACCCGTTTTCGGTCTTTGGGAAACTTACTCGTCTTTACGATCCAACACTCGTTTTCGGTCTTTGGGAAACTTACACATCTTTACAATCCATCAACCGTTTTCGGTCTTAGGGAAACTTACACGTCTTTCAGCATTAGAAATTGGCACTAGTCCTGTAGTCCTTACCAAACTGCCCAATGGTAAAGGTATCCTAAGGACTAGTAGACATTGGCCCATTTTAAGGGTTTTGCTATATGTTATCATTATAAGGACTAGTGGACGAAAACTGTTAGTTTCTAACCCTGTCTTTACGATCCAACACCCGTATTTGGTCTTAAGGAAACTTCCACGTCTTTACAATCCAACACCCCTTTTCAGCCCTTAGGGTTAGCTTGCTTTGGGCAAGGGTTAGTCATAATTTCTTACCTTTTCAAGCGTTAATCCAGTTAAGCCGATTGGTCGGTCATGTTGACATAAACAATGGCGGGGTTGGTTTCAAGAAAAGATGAATGGGAGAGTGGACGGTGACTTCACACGCATGCACAATTCATTGTCTTCTGAATTTCGCATGCTTGTTAATATGGGGTGCTAAGTACCCGTTAAACGAGCACTGATTACACTCATGGTCCAGTGGTAGAGCGTCGGCTAATTAACACATCAATTAGCCAAGCCTGGTGAGCCAGTGAAGCGCGTTCGAGCCCCCACAGCGCTAGTTGGATCTGAAAAAGTGCGCCCAGTAAAGTGCACTACTCCCCAATTGCAATGACAAGCCATATCAGACCAACAAGGGGTATGACAGTTTCTATCTTGCCTCTATTGCACATGGAAAGTGCCTCCTATCATTAATAGGTATATTATACAATACCACTTAATATTCTACTGTAGCAATACCTCAAAACACAACTCGTGAAGATCTGGGTAACTTTTTATTTACATCCTTAAAGAGGCTGTACATAATGTTG
Organism: Haliotis rufescens; assembly: GCF_023055435.1. Classification (NCBI taxonomy): domain Eukaryota; kingdom Metazoa; phylum Mollusca; class Gastropoda; order Lepetellida; family Haliotidae; genus Haliotis; species Haliotis rufescens. Next base: position 1,264,791 of record NW_025963902.1, read on the forward strand.
ATATCTCATATAAGAAATAAACAACTAGTGGTCGTTGTATATCGTACAGTAAAATACTGCCGGGAGAATAAACAACTCGGGGCTGCACCCTGCAGTGTTTTAGTAAACAGCACCCACTTGTTGTTTATTCTTTGATAACACTCAATATATACTATTACTACAGCTATACCTCAAAACAACCTGTGAAGATCCAGGTTAGAATAGGTCTTCAGCACCCCATGCTTGCCGTAAGAGGGGATTATGCTTGTCGTTAGAGGCAACTAACTTGGTCAGACTCGCTGACTTGGTTGATGCATGTCATTGTATCCCAATTCCGTAGATCGATGCTCATGATGTCAACCACTGGATTGTCAGATCCATATTATAAGTGTGGTGTTCAACAAAAAACAAAAGTAAAAACAGTCCACTCACACAGTCTATTCACCCTTGTTTCAGGTACACCACCTGGACACATGGATTCTTCAAGAAGTTGGGAATTCCCGGTCCAAAGCCAGGAATAATTGGAGCACTTGGTCAATACAAGAAATATGTGAGTTAAACCATCATCTTTTGATTTCTTGCATTGAAGGTCTGTGAACTTGGGAAAGGCGAGATATTCAGAACTTCTTGTGGGTATTGATAAGACATGTATCCTGAAACACTGGTGCCAATCTGATAAATCGCATGATATTCGAACTAATAGTGATCAAGTCAAAATTATGAGTTTCAATTAATTTGCCCTTTGTTTTCTCTTAAGTATATATCAAACTTAAAAAAGAATCCAAGATGTTTACAACATGATGAATCCTAAAAGTCAACAACACAACACACTTGTGAGACTCTCATGGGTCCATCCTTTGGAACTGAACTTAAGGGCTCTTCTATAAAATAATTATGTAATTTTGTATTTTATAGTTACCTAGATTATCATGTATGTAGTGTAGATTTTGTTTGAATTAAAAAACCACCCCCTGCTTTTAACATTATTCCAGTCATATCACGGCGTGTCAGCGTAATGTGGGAGGCAAGCCCGAAGTGATGCAGGTGTCAGACGTTTACCACTTTGGTAAAACCCACGAGCACGGGTTTGGTGCTGACAAACCTAGAAACATAATTTGGGCGAACCGGGATTCGAACCCACAATCATAGGTTTCTGGCCCAAGGGACGCAACTCTGCACAGCGAATCGCGGCGCCTTAGACGACGGGGCCACCCGTGTCCCCCCCAGGTATCAAAAAGGGGTAACAGAACTGTTCAGAGAATTGACAAAAAAAATCAATGGAAAAACCTTCCTGTTGTGAGTTTAGTGGACATCTTCACTCATGTTTTATGTTTTATTGCGCCACTGTGCTATCCACTACCATCATTACATAATGTGAACATCAGCTATGAATATCTGTACAACTCTTTCCTAGAACGCGGGGTCGGTATGACCCCAATGACAGCGGTATTTTGAGGAATCACTGTATGTGAATGAAGGTGAGCTTCTGTACCTCGGGTAATCAGGTTCATTTTAAACCAGCCAGTGTTTTTATTTTAAAAAATTTGCTTTCCATTTTAGGGGACCATTTCTAAACATGACCAACAGATGATTGAGAAATACGGCAAGGTTGTAGGGTAAGTACAATATTTCAGATATTCAGATAGTTTAAAGATAATGCAACTGAATTTCAGTTCAAGAAAGACCTGCAAATCATAGGTAATAACAAGCTTCCAATGTTATCAACAAAGGGCTCACACATCTAAATTCGCTCAAGTTCAATCACGGGTCACATTAATATCGTGCATGACTACCACCTGCTACAAGAGATAAAAAATTCTCTGTCACACAAAAATAGTCAATCTCCTGATTATATCACATGCGATATGTCGCCATTTGAAAGCCCTGGATCAGTTCTTGTCATTAGGCTGGGGGATGTGGTCGCTGTCAAACATGACAAGCCATGTCCCAGAGATGTTATGTGGAGGACATGTCACGAAGGATGCAGGCCACAACAGACATTGACATTGTGTGCTGCAAGGACGTTTTGTTCGATTCAGGCTGTATGGGGCCCCGCATTGTCAAAAGGGACACCATGTTGTACAAATTTCTCTGACGATGATGTTGCTCTGTCAATAACTGTTCTCTGTAAAGTCTGTGAACCCAAATTCCTTGAGCCCTGAGTTGCCTTGCCAACATCTGTCAACTAACCCCCTAGGGCATTTGTCGCTGATGACATTCCGGAGATGCAAAGTACACAAGTACAGGTCTTCATTGTGCATTGTTACCCTGGGTCTACCTGTTCTTGGCCTGACTGATATCTGCCTGGTCTGTCTGTAAGGTTGTATCAGGTTAGTTACAGCAACACAGGAGCAACCCAAAGTACTAGCAATGTGGGCATGGGCGGCTCTTGTCTGTATCACACCCAGGGGAGCTCGGGTAAAGTGGTAGTTTCTTTTGTCCGTCAGTTTACATCTACATTACTGTGTTTTGACATCACCTCTGAATCCAATTAATCTAAATTAACTGAACTATTATAAATATATTTTTATTTTTTCCAGTCTTTTCCATATGCGCCAACCGATATACCTCATTGCTGACACGGACATAATAAAACAGATCACAGTTAAGGAATTTGCATCGTTCATCAACCGCTCAGTAAGTAAGATATTCATTTTCAAATAAATCCCAGTGTGAAGACCTCACTTTAATTGGCCCAGGATATAACCGGTCCCCAGGACTGGATAGCTTGGTTTGACCATTATACAATTTTGACTGCTTGTAGTGGTTTGACTGCTTGTAGTGGTTTGACTGCTTGTAGTGGTTTGACAGTGCAGGCAACCTTTCCCACCACAAGTCCACAGCAACAGTCAAATTTAACAAAAAATGGAAATCTGAATTCTTTAAAACTTGCCGCAGATCTTTTAGAATCCAGGAAACAAAAGTTCATGAAAATAGTGAAATACACAGGTCTGAATACAGCAAACTTGCAGAACTAATTCTTTGTGATCGGCACGAGAACAGTCACTCATGCAGTTACAATCACAACAAACAGACACTTTGAAACTTCCGATAAGGTTGTTTACTGGATATCAAGGTGTGAAAAGCCATATACAGATTTCCTCAAAATAAGTACTGGAGCACATTGTCAAGTTTATTTTCTCTTTATTTAATATTCAAATAGCTGAAAATACAGTGTTTCAAGGTACATGTATGATAAAATGGTGCAGCCAATATTTGGGTGTGCAGCCTGATTACTTCACTTGGTTGCTCCTGGTGCAGGTGGTAAAACAAACTGCATGCAGAGCTCCAGATAAGCTGCGTATCTGCGTGAAATACGCATCAGAAATGCAGAAATACGCAGTAAAATATAATCCAAGCGTATCAAATACGCAACAAACATTACAGATACGCTACAAAAATAAAATTTGTACGTATCATCAAAATATTGTGAAGTAACCCTGCGTATTCGATTAGCAAATCAGCAACTTATTTTGAAATTATAAACGGGCATTCCGTCAACCTTGCCAAACTCCACGATGACAGTCACATCATGATCATTTGCCATCACACTTTTGTGTGGAAGTATCGTGGTATTTTTGAGTCCTATAAAGCTCTCAAACCCACACGACACCAGTTTGCAGGGACTAGATGAATAGTGTTTTTAAATATTTAACTTAAATACCCACATGTGTAAAAACTAATGGGTAACAGAAATTTGAATACGCAGATAGAATTACTGATACCCAATGATTTTAAAATGCATGGGTAAAATACCCACAACACCAAAAGCTTATCTGGAGCTCTGTGCATGTTTGCTTCTTTCACCTTTATTTTGTTTGATTGGAATTAAGTCAGTTTGCCATTTCTCCATTTGCAGACAATCACATTGCCACATCTCCTCTAAAGGCACCATGCATATGAAAAGTTATGTGAAAGGTGCCAGCCATGGTGTCTGTAAAGTTCCTCACGGAATTCTGGTCCGACTTGATAAATATCCACCATCCAAAAATAAATGATCTCGCAGACAAGTCATCATTGTCTCAACCTCTTTGTGCAGGTATCCCAAATTCCTGTTGCAGAAAATATGTGAACATCATCGCTGACAGTAAATGTTCTTAAATGGCTGTCAGAGCTACAGTGCTGTTGCAATCTTATTTAAACTTTCAGAAAGGCTCCAACTTTCCACGAGACCCACTGTTTAAGGAGTCGCTTGTTTTCTTGGTTGATGATCACTGGAAGTTCATTCGAGGCATCCTGAGTCCCACGTTCACAGCAGGCAGGATGAAGGAGGTAATGTCATGCTCAGGTCATGTCCTGATTGTCCTGAGTCCCACGTTCACAGCAGGCAGGATGAAGGAGGTAATGTCATGCTCAGGTCATGTCATGTCCTGATTGTCCTGAGTCCCACATTCACAGCAGGCAGGATGAAGGAGGTAATGTCATGCTCAGGTCATGTCATGTCCTGATTGTCCTGAGTCCCACATTCACAGCAGGCAGGATGAAGGAGGTAATGTCATGCTCAGGTCATGTCATGTCCTGATTGTCCTGAGTCCCACATTCACAGCAGGCAGGATGAAGGAGGTAATGTCATGCTCAGGTCATGTCATGTCCTGATTGTCCTGAGTCCCACATTCACAGCAGGCAGGATGAAGGAGGTAATGTCATGCTCAGGTCATGTCATGTCCTGATTGTCCTGAGTCCCACATTCACAGCAGGCAGGATGAAGGAGGTAATGTCATGCTCAGGTCATGTTATGTCCTGATTGTCCTGAATCCCACGTTCACAAGTACAGCTGACCCTACTTGAATCAAGAGAGAAAAAATAAAATTCCCTGACCCTTAATACATCCTCAACTTCGCCATGTAGCCATCATACTTCAAATTAAGGAACTATACTATGACTGGAATGATTAAATGGTTGGAGGACTGAATGGAGGAATATTTATTGACAGATGATACCGCTGATGCAGACTTGCATGGCTTCTCTAGTGACAAACCTCTGGAAAACTACAGAAGAAGGCACGAAAACAGTCAAAATGAGAGAGTAAGTAAACTTAAAACTCATAGGTTGAGAGTCCCTGTGTAGATTCTGGGGCTGAAGATGTCCCCAGTTCCTCATGCTTGGTGCAAGGGTCCAGTAACATTGTGTCGGGAGGTCAGGTTGATTTGTGTCATCATGGCCTGATGACGTTGATTGTTGCTCATGCTTGGTGCAAGGGTCCAGTAACATTGTGTCTGGTGGTCAGGCTGATTTGTGTCATCATTGCCTGATGGTGTGGATCGTTGCTCATGCTTGGTGCAAGGGTCCAGTAACATTGTGTCGGGTGGTCAGGCTGCTTTGTGTCATCATTGCCTGATGGTGTGGATCGTTGCTCATGCTTGTTGCAAGGGTCCAGTAACATTGTGTCGGGTGGTCAGGCTGCTTTGTGTCATCATGACCTGATGGTGTGGATCGTTGCTCATGCTTTCAGTCACTGGTTGCCTGGTCCAGTTATTTACATCATGTTGTAGCACGAAAACTGCTGACTGTGCATTAAACAATCACTTACTCACTTCAAGTTATTCTAAGCAGGAAATGTCCCTTGTCATAGAAGTTGACAAAATAAATGGTCGAGTGGATTGATGTCGTTTGACAATCACCTGTAACTTCAGAATCATTTGTAAGGCCATTTTCACTTTGAGATACTACAGCAACAATCCCATATAAATTGGGTGGTTGGGTGGCCTAGTGGATAAAGTGCACTAGTCACGCCAAAGATCCGGGTTCGATTCTCCACATGGGTTCAATGTGTGCAGCCCATTTCTGGTGTCCCCCACTGTGATATTGCTGGAATATTGCTAAAAGCAGCATAAAACCGTACTGACTCACTCGCCCATATGAAATTGTGAATAAATATTAGAAGTGAATAAAAGCATACAATTTGAAATTGAGAAGAAAATATATTCAAAAAAGTGAAAAGAAACATGTTGACACTGTCCTCAATGTTTAAAACTTGACATTAATTTGTTCCAGCATATTTGGGCTGTATTCTCTGGATGTCATCGCCTCTACAGCATTCGGCATTGAGGCTGACTGCCAGGCAGACCCTGAAAATGCCTTTATAATCAACGCTCGGAAGATGACAGAAAGAGGACTCAAACTGATTGTTGTTTTTATGGTCTGCTGTAAGTTTCAGAACACAAGAAACATACACTGTTCTTATATGGAACTTTGCAAATACATCTTTGACTTTGATTTCAGCGTGTATCTTTCCAACTAAAAAACGTTTCCCATTCCTTCATGGAACTTTAAACACACATCAAACAAACTTATGCTGTTTAGGAATATTTTTATTTAGCAGCCTCATGTAAACGTTGATGCTTTTGGGTTTTGCCTGAATTTGACCACCTCCAGTGCTATGCTTTGTCTTTGTAAGCACAGGGTGATTGGTCATCTCATGTCACATCAGGGAAATCTCTAATAATATCCCTTGGAAATATTTGAGACAAATTGATATGTCACGTCAAAGGTTCGGACCAAAAATGTTTGTTTTCTGGAGAGAAGGATTAGCTGAAAGTCAATAACGCTTAGTCCCAGCATTCCTTTGGGTCGAGATGCAGATAGGTTGTAAGTGACCTACGTTTAGGGTCAAGGTCACATTGAAGGCCAATCGTAAAGTATAGTTTACCGAGATGCTGATTTTTGCAGATATTTTAAGTCTTATACATGTAGTTTTTATGTGATTTGAAAACAAATTCGAGATGCGCAGTATTACCAGTATACCACGATATGGAATAATAATGAACATGTATCACAATATGTTTGAATAATACCGGTATATTGGGTTTGTGACTGAATGTGACTTGAAATTCTGAAATTCTGAAGTTAGATTTCAGTGATCGAAAACAAGCGAAACTTGGTGAGCAGCTACCTGTACATCATGTTTGACGGTGGATGACTACAAATTTGTCAAAAACATCCTGGGGAGGTCCAGTGTCGGACTTAAGAAAGAAAACATGATCAGAAAATCAATTATTATATACTTTTTGTCATTTGGGTTATTTCTTTTCAGGTTCATACCAAGTTACAGACACATACAGTATATTGTGGTACATATTGCAATACATGATTCTATATTGCTGTACAAAAGTCTGGCAAATACCCTTCACTGGCCATCACTAATACAGATGTATGACAAGTGATGAAAGGTCATAGTGACCGACCTTCAATAAGGAGCCATATTTTCGTTGTTACATTGAATTCCTCCTCTGGACATTCGATTTGGTTCTTGGTTAGCACTTTGAAATGTTCTTGAAATACTTGTCACAGATGTTGAAGGTCAAATTCACTCTCAAGTTCATATGCTGAAATAAATAATATGTTTGAAATAACTCAAGAACTGGTCATTGTTGGTACTTATGATCCTTAGGCCAAAAGTAGTTAGGGTTGAGTGACCTTCATTGAAGGTCAAGGTCACTGGAATGATCATTCTGAATTAAGTTCTGTGTCTTTGTGTACAGATCCAAAACATGTGTTTGCATGACAATGTTTGTATGAGTGTATGCCCATGGTTTCAAATAGAAATAATCGAGCATGTGATTGTTTGAAATCGGGAACATGTTTTCCTTACCAGGAAGTAATACTTGTTTCTGGGGCAAATATTTTTAGGTGTTCAGGATAAAGTGGAGATAGGGCTGCTTCCTGTTATGACAGGACAAGTTTTAACCAGAAATTGAATAAATTCTGGCTAAAACTGTCAACAGTGATCCCTTGATAACCCTGGGTTCATCTTTGACAAAATAAATCCACTGGTCAGTCACTTCTGTAAAAGCAACAGATGCTGTGCTTCCATCAACACCCTGTCGCTGTTGTAGGAAAACTTTCTTGTTGCAGCTTTGTTTCCCTTCATGACCAAATTGTTGGAAGCTGGTGGTTTCAAGATGATTGATGCTGGTTGTCGAAAATTCTTCACCAAGGCTGTGCTTCAGACCATATCAGACAGAAGAGAACTTAACATTGTGAGTACTACTTTCATAACGCACAGAATCCTCAAACAATAAACTGATTTGTAAAAACTTGTTAAAGATAAGTTTACCATGACACATACACTACTGCCTAGAAGTTCATTCCCCTTACACGCATGGGCAACGCGTTACGCAACCAGTGTGCATCGGGTTGGTCACGCGTGTGAGACCCGTGTGCAACGCGTTGCACACGGGTGTGCACCCCGTCCGCCACTCGTGTGCAACGCGTGACACACTCATTAGAGGGGGAACAAACTTTTGACCAAAGGAGGACCCGTGTTAAGCTGAACCTGGAGGTGGTAACAAGGAGAGAAAATTTTGTTATCCTGGCGAAAAATGATAATACACATGTATTTCCTCATGTCTCCTTTCTTTATGTGATTTTGTGGGAATAACACGAATACTGTTGCGATTAAATAGATCTGTTTTGTTTTATACGACCATTGCTTCTAAATCCGATGGTGTTAAGAGAATACATGGCCCTGGAACATGTTATTGCAATTGAAATGCTTTTATTGTGATTTGACATTAACCGTCTGTAGTACGACTTTCAGTGATAATATGTATGAGGTTTAATTTGGCGGCGCATTGTTTTTATTGGACCCTAATTACTTTATGATGACTTGGACTCTTTATCACAGCTCCATAGCCGTGAGGCTGGAAAAGAGCAGCATGTAATTAATGAGGGTGGGTTATATCATTGAGGATACACTTGTATACTCATTACCTACTACAGGAAGAGACCTGTAGACGTAAGCGCGGGGTTGTGTTTTAGCTGGCCGTTCGATAATGGCCGCCAGGAGAAGTGAGCTTTGACTGCGAGATCTAAAATAAATAATAAGATACAGCAGTGTTATTTTCACGGTCTGTTGAATAAACTCCCAGCGCAACGGTCAATGTATCTTCTACTTGATCCTTGATACATCATTTTGGCATTCACAATATATAGTATTTCAACGTACAAAGGAGCACTGATCTAAAGCAATTCCGCGGGAGTAGTTGTTACCTGTGCATTACTGTATTTTCCCAGTGAGTACCCGGATGATATAGCAGAAATCTAGACTTGTTCGCGACCTGTGCTCGCCATTCGTAAGCGCATTTTTATTGAAAGTAGAAGGACGTATGGTCACACTGATCAACAAAAATGAAATACAGTTTTTGAAATGTAGGTATATTTGTGGGGAGCATCGGTAATGGTGATGCAGTTTTGATAAGTCACTTGCTTGGTAATTGTGCGATCTTCGTGTACACTATTTTGACTTGCAACACAAAGTAAATATTTCATCTGAACATTGCTTATTTTACCTTGTGTATATGTTTACATTCAAAATGTAAACAGATTTCACTAAGGAAATGTATTAAACGCCTAAATATTCAGTTTATTTTACAAATTAACTGAAAAATATGTCCATCTTTATTAATATGATAACGAATTCCAAATATTTGTTTATGTTTAATATCATCACCAAGTACAGTTCTGTATTGTTTGGCTTCTTTTCTTAGCATAATTAATATATTGTGATGTGTTTAAGCTCTCTTGGTCGTCTTTATCATTTTTAGTCAGTCGGTTAAATAAATGAATGGATTATTCAGTCAATTTGTAAAATGACTGAACTATTTAGATATTTAATAAATTGCCTGAGTGAATCATATTTTACACATTGACTGTAACATATACACGCTTACAAAAGAAAATACTTGTGAAAACAACGTCTTTCGCGCATCGAAAAACTTCCCAACCAAACGGAAAGGAACAAGAATGATTCTGTTCAAAGCTGCAGCGAATGAATGAAAACAAAATGCAAATATCATTATAACAACCTACCAAAGTTATAATGTATCCGGGAATATCAACATAAAGGAACAATATCCATTGCGTCTGCAGCTGTACAAAAATACTTATTCGATGTCAAATGTCTATGTGAGAATCAAATACTTTAATAATAATTATTTGGAAACAATATTTGGAATATATATGAAATATATTAAAATATTTAAATATATCGTTTTCAAACGTTATTTAAATGTATCGAATATTATAACCCGTGTTTGTTTCTTAACTGATCACTTATTTTGTTTCAATTGTTTCACATAGGTGCCAAGTTAGCTGAGAAAGCCCACTTGACAACTATTTTTATAATGTCCACGGTTCTTAAAAACATACATTGAGTTAGATAACAATGAACAACCAGTCAGTGTATTATCGGTTACCCTTTGAACAAAGTATGTTGTTTTTACATCTGTACTTCACGCCATGATATGAGTATTCCCTAGGTTTAGTAACCCTACCTTCACATGTAAACACTTACTTTTGACATATCCACTGTGCAAGATAACAGTAATTAATCAATCAACGTATTTCCTGTTGATCCTTTGATGTCTGGGAATGATCAGTTGATTTACAAAAAAAGTAAAGCAACTGATCATACATCTCTTGCTGGGCTGCCACGTGCATAACTCACATTCCACCTCACTTCAAACCTGGATTTAGATTAAATAATTACCCCAGGTACAAGAAAGACCAAATTTGAACCTTTATCGGGTAATCTGAGTGGTGCTACAACTAAGCATACATGTTATAAATTCATTAACTGAGCAGCAAGTGAATTACGACAAATACAGAAGTGTAGGGTTATACCAGAAAATGTGGATGACAACAAGGGAGTAGTAATTGTATCATCCACGCAATCCGAAATCCGCAAATGCTTTCACTCAGGGATACTTTTTTATTATCAAACTGTAACAATCAGGGGTATTTCCAAATAACGACATCCGATGAGCTTTCGCCGTTATTTGTCTGTTTGTTTAGGCTGAAGAAATTAATTACCATGCGCCCTTTGTTGAAATCTTCATAGATCACGGGTAACCAATCAGTTTTCAAAAATGCGTAAGTTTATTTAGCTGTCCTTGCAGACTGGTAGCCCAGTCTCTTGTCACGCTCGGTTGCGTTAACGAGCAAATTGACTCACGGCAGCTAGTAAGCCCAAGCGGAAATCCAAAGGTCGTATTACCTGAAGAATCAACCTTCATTTGCGAAATATCTACTGCTCTCAAAATCAATATTTCTCCCAATACTAAAAGTCAGAACTTTCTAACCAAGTATTACCAGTTGAAACTGGTCGATGGCTGAACATTCCCAGGGAAGACAGCCAGTGTCCACTCTGTGATTCTATCGCTGTGGGAGATGAATTGCATTATTTATTCCGATGTGAAGCTTTTCACCAACGGCGATATGAACTCTTAAATAAGCAATATCTTAAGTTTCCAAACATTTAAGAAAATTATGACCACTTACAGTGTAAGAAATCTTAAAGGCCTATCTAAATTCCTTAACAATGTGTACAATACAATTGGTAAATTGTATTAGTATCCACTCATCCTATTTTTATTATTTTTGTTAAATTGTACATAATAAAAATTGTAGATAATTGTATGTCATGTTATTCTAAGAATAAATGAGTTTGAGTCCGACACCCGAGAAGAAGCCAGGGATTAGTGCCCCTTTTTGAATAGTTTACAATCATGTGTTTTAGGGTTAGCTGTGTTGGCTTAAACGTATTTTTATTTCAAAAGAAATCTGGATCGGTAAACAAGCAAAACTTGCTTATGTAATACCTCTCCAGGTAACAACTTAACAACAGCTGGATATATATAAGAGAGTGATGAACATAAACATACAAAATGCACAAATGAAATACACGAAGCCAATACACTGAAGCAAGTGGTGTCTGTGAAATAAGGTAATGCAGTTTTCCTTTACCACATGCATAAAATTAAGCTACTCAAACCTTTTGCTTTTGACAATGATGTCATGAACTGATTTAAGAAGAGTCATGTTTGTAGAACTGCTTAACTACTGCCATGTAATATCATTTTTAGACCATACCCATGTGTGTAGAAATACACAGTGTTTCTGATATTATCGTATTTTTTAACAGTTATAGAAAAAGTGAATTGCATCTTCAAGGTGATATCCACAAGTGCAGTCTGGTATGTCTGATACATGTCGTCTAAACTTATCAGCGTTTAAGTCACTGCAGCCGAGCCTAAGGCGACAGTGGACAATTTGGCATGATCTATGAAAATATTTGAAGTCAAAATTATTAATAATTGCATCAGAACGATTAATTAAGGATTTGATTTCTTTTAATGAGCGAGCATTTGTTACTTAATCGGATAGAGGGTTCCGCAGGTTGATCATATCCAGAAGAAATGATAATAAGCATAGGTCTGTGTTCTACATTTGATTGTTTGTATGTTGAATCTTTTTCTAAGGTTATATTTGCTGTTATCAGAGAATTGAATATACACTTTTCAAATATTTTGGCTAAGCAACTTGTGAGTGCTACAGGTCTATAATTTGAGCATTCATGTTCATCGCTGACACTGACACCGCATCAGCCCGGCAGTGGACTTGACACAATTATTTGCGCACCGATTATATAACTCCTACAGACAGGTGGGGTGGTTGTTCAAAGCGAAACGGACGACCCCGTCTGTTATCTAATAAATGCTGTGCGGCGCCTTTGATCTTGCCTCCAACCATACACCTTATAGTAGTAAACGACGATCAGGATGGCCTGGAAATAAACACAATTATGTCTGCCCAGTGTATCCACAATTAACTAGAATGCTTCATATCTACAAATATATATAGAAAATAGATATTTGCCCACAGCAAATATTCATTTGCTTAATTGCATCAGTGTGGTTTATCAGAACATGTACAATGCTTTCATACGCTTGGTGAGGCAGACTGAAATTGAACATTAGGATAACGTCAGCAGGGATAAAAGAGGTCATACCAAAGAACTTTATTTACTAGTGGAAAAATCAGATATTCCGATCAACCACTACAAGCCCCGGCCGGATCTCAAGGTTGACCAGATCAACACCCCTAAGGAATATCTCTACGCCAAACAAGGAGTCCCTTTCGTCATGGTTCACAAGAAGGGTGGACAGGACATCGAGTACGACATCACAAACTACACAGACTTGTACCACTTCTTCCAGAGTAGTGGCGTACCGACCTCAAACCACCTCGTCGCCAATACCGCCGCCCCCCTTGCCAAGAGTCTCTACCAGAATCCCGACCCCCAGGATGAGAAGCTGACCAAGAGACTACTACAAGGACTAAACTTATTTTTATTTATTTATTTATTTATTTTTTTTTTGGGGGGGGGGTGCACTTCTTTATTTAATCATTACGCTTTTTTACCCTAAAAGTGCTTCTCCGTGTGCGAGATAGGCTTAAGTCGGAAAGCGCACGTTAAATCTCCGAGGTACCTATCTACCAGAACTTTATTTGCTGTTCTGGCCATACATAAATATATGTAAGTTACATACATGGGGAGGCTAGATTATTTACAGCTTACAGCAATATAGTGCAAATATTATGTTCAATAAAAGAAAACGTTGATAAATCTATAACACACTTTTTGTACTATTAAACCAACTGTGGACTTTTAAGACATTTTCGCTTATTGTAATAACATCTAGCTAACCAATCATGTCTATCTCTGAAATCCACAAGCATAGTTGCTGTCAAACCTAAAAAACATATTCAGGGAGGTCAGTTTTGACTTGCCAAGCACCTTAAGGTGAGTTTATTTTTAAACTGTCAAAAGCGATTGTCCCTTCAATACTAGTATATGTCTGGAATCTGTCTCTCGGACTGTTATGAGTTATGATGTATTTTATGATATAACTGGGGAATGTTCAAATTAGTTACTGTCATTTAATCCAACGTTCTAACTGTCAACTGTCTCAACAGGATCATAGGTTTGGTTATATATCTCCTCCCTGTCTCTATGTCTTAAGTTGTTAATCGGTAACTGCGGTCCAAATGTATCAACTTATTCATCTATTGTTGCAAACTTGACTGATTTAAACATATCTTATTGATCATGAACTACTCAGTCAGTCAAGCACCTGTATCAGAAATGTAAAACCAGCCATGTTTCATGTAGTCCCAATATCACTGAAAAATGCCGATGTAACGTGACATATAAATTTACTCACAGACAATATATTTTTCGTGAGAGTGAAGCACAATTTTATTAAAGTTTTATTAACAGTTTCATAAACTATAATAATATTAATATTAATATTAAAATTCATCATCACTTGCCAAGTTTATGAAAATGTCCCCATTTGGGAGATGTCACATATAAACAAAGATTCGAACTAAGTTTGATCGTCTTTGACACTGAGGTTTATCCCCACTTTGCCAGCAAACTGCAGAAGATTAACAGTGAGTGAGTGAGCATCGTTTCTATGTTTATACAAGAAAAGATGTCATGCCAAAAACGCTCACAGTAGTTAGTGAGTAAACTCACGACCTGTCATGACCTGGTTGAGTGACTTCCTCCAATCAACGTGAAAGGATTACCCACAGAGAAAGAAAGGATTAAAGTCACCCATAAATCTTATCCTAACGTAGTACTCCAACTTCTAAATGCCTCTCAAAGAAGGATTAAAATCCTAAAGATATCCTATCTATGTGGTATAGGTACTCACAATCTCTAATAATAAACTGTTACATTTGGTATCCCCAGCAATACTCACTATGGTCATTGGGCAAATGTAAAAATCACAAACCCTAACGAGATTCTGTCTACATGGTCACACCCGGTGATTGTGAAGATCTCAAATTCAATCAACTGTCAGACAGCATGGCTGTGCATATTCATTTACAACATCCTCTTATAATTAGTATAAAAGTGTCCCACACAAAACCTTCTTTTATTTATTTTTCAAAATACAACACAGAAAGTGGGGTGTGGGGAAATGGGACATATTCCTACGTGAAATAAAGAGACATTAGTAGTGGTGACGGCTATGTCATAATTGTACTGTCTAAAGCATAAATTTGGCGAACGAAAAACGTTATAATTGCAATCAAATGGAATGACTCGTGTGGGCAAATGAATATGTTCTCAATCCACAAACAATTATTTTATTAATGGCGAACATTTACCAACCCGTGACAATCGTGTCAACACGGGGGTTCCCCTAGCAATAAACTCGCATCTAAATTCACTACTGTTCTACTGTCGGCTAGCCACAATGGCTAGACTGGACCCTAGTGGAATGGTTCATGCCATAAAAGTCTAGCAACCGAACACTAATTAAGATGGGCCGACCTTGTATTTATGGTCTGGTGAACACAGCTCAATGGCCGCTCATTAACTCAAATTTCACATCTCACTGTTTTGTTTTATCTCACTATTCATTTGATAAATTTGTTAACTTCAACTGGAACCCGGTCCCGTGTTACACGCGTGGCACACGCGTGTGCAACGGGTTGCACACGCGATGCACACCCGTTGCACACCCGTGTCCAACGGGTGCTCACCCCGTGTGCAACCCGTTGAGCACCCGTGTCACATGCGTGTTACACGCGTTCACAACGCGTGTTAGGGGAATGAACTTTTAGGCAGTAGTGTAAGAATGCTGGATTCTGATTGGTCAAAGTAGGATCAAAATCAGGTATCTAATTCCATTAGATACCTCTAAAGTAACAAACCCTTTCACACTAAACCTTGCAGATGAATCTGTAAATCGTGAAATTAATACATCAAACCCAAACTGCGACTTGATATGAATACGACACTACCCCTTCTCTCACCTACTTACTTTAATTGGGAATGTTAAGTAAGTAGGTAAGGGAATTTAAAGTGCGCCCTCCGACAAAGGCATATTCCGCGCACAGGCCCGCCAGGCCATTTAGTGTTCGAAAAGGGTATGTCCTACATATATATGCATGAAACAATTAAATAGCCTACATATAGATGCATGAAACCATGGACAGCCTACATATAGATCCATGAAATGATGGATAGCCTACATATAGATGCATGAAACAATGGATAGCCTACATATTGATGCATGAAACAATGGATAGCCTACATATAGATGCATGAAATGATGGATAGCCTACATATAGATGCATGAAACAATAGATAGCCTACATATAGATAAATGAAACAATAGATAGCCTACATATAGATGCATGAAACAATAGATAGCCTACATATAGATGCATGAAACAATGGATAGCCTACATATAGATGCATGAAACAATAGATAGCCTACATATAGATGCATGATACAATGGATAGCCTACATATAGATAATTGAAACAATGGATAGCCTACATATAGATGCATGAAACAATGGATAACCTACATATAGATGCATGAAACAATAGTTGGCCTACATATAGATACATGAAACACTAGATAGCCTACATATAGATGCATTAAACAATGGATAGCCTACATATAGATGCATGAAACAATAGATAGCCTACATATAGATGCATGAAACAATGGATAGCCTACATATAGATGCATGAAACAATAGATAGCCTACATATAGATGCATGAAACAATAGATAGCCTACATATAGATGCATGAAACAATAGATAGCCTACATATGGATGGATGAAACAATAGATAACCTACATATAGATGCATGAAACAATGGGTAGCCTACATATAGATGCATGAATCAATAGATAGCCTACATATAGATGCATGAAACTCACACAAAAAAAGAGAATGTTATGCGCAGAAAGAATTACACCTACCGTACCCCTTCACCGAATTCCGGTAAACGAACGGGTGATGAGAAACTTGGTCAGTACAAATTTGAAATTTGAGATAAAAAATCACCATGTTGATTTACAGATTAAAATGTATTTTTTCTCCTACTAGGCATTGTTTTACATCCAGGGATTAAAATACACAGCTATACACACGTTTTCTTGGAATCTACCGGTGATTCGGTTAAGACACACCCAATTAATCATATAACTTTACAGGATTTTAATGCAAGGATCGGCAAAAATTGTATATGAAACTATTTTTTTATCAGGAATAATATATTCCAATATCTTCTTATTTTAGTTGCAGCTTTTACTAATTATATTTAAAATAATTATAACCCTAAGCGAAGCAGCTGATCGCTATTGCCCGTTATCATTTTTCACATGGAACCAGTTTGACCAGTCACCGTCCAGGCTCCTGCGCAAGTGATCGCGAGAATGACGTGTTGACATAGAATTGTCAAACTGTTACAAATGTGAATTTTAACGAGTCAAAGTATGGCATTTATGATATATGAATCCATTCTCTGTCAACTAAAGTTTGTTTCAAGGAGTCAATAGCGGTAATCTGACCGTGGTTGCTGTTTCACCGAAATTAATTAAAGCAATATTAAAAGGAATTTTTAATAAAATTTATGAAATAAGTTACAAACATGAGTCCAGATATACATAGAACACTTTTTATAGCCAGACAGTGTAATTACATAATTAATTTGCATACTTCAGTATGGATTTGTTGACATGGTATTTCCGGTGTTACGTGCTCACTGTAATGTCTTTCCGTTGGGGGAAAAAAACATCAAAATGCACTATAGTCACGAAAATACAGTACTCACTCACTCTCAACTATATCGCTCTCTGCTCCATATCACTCACTCACTCCTCTCAACCATATCACTCATCTCCTACATAAAGCTCACTCACTCACTCTCAACCATATCACTCATCTCCTACATAACACTCACTCACTCACTCACTCTCCACCATATCGCTCTCTCCTCCATATCACTGACTCACTGACTCACTTGCTCACTCTCCACCATATCGCTCTCTCCTCCATATCGCTCACTCTCCACCATATCGCTCTCTCCTCCACATCACTCACTCACTCGCTCACTCTCCACCATATCGCTCTCTCCTCCATATCACTCACTCACTCACTCACTCGCTCACTCTCCACCATATTGCTCTCTCCTCCATATCACTCACTCACTCACTCACTCGCTAGGGGCGGTCGGGTAGCCTAGTGGTTAAAGCGTTCGCTCGTCACGCCGAAGACCCGGGTTCGATTCCCGACATGGGTACAATGTGTGAAGCCCATTTCTGGTGTCCCCCGCCGTGATATTGCTGGAATATTGCTAAAAGCGGCGTAAAACCTCACTTACTCACTCACTCGCTTACTCTCCACCATATCGCTCTCTCCTCCATATCACTCACTCACTCACTCGCTCACTCTCCACCATATCGCTCTCTCCTCCATATCACTCACTCACTCGCTCACTGTCCACCATATTGCTCTCTCCTCCATATCACTCACTCACTCACTCACTCGCTCACTCTCCACCATATTGCTCTCTCCTCCATATCACTCACTCGCTCACTCTCCACCATATTGCTCTCTCCTCCATATCACTCACTCACTCAATCACTCGCTCACTCTCCACCATATCACTCTCTCCTCCATATCACTCACTCACTCACTCACTCACTCACTCACTCACTCTCCACCAGAGCCGGAGAGACTTCCTGCAGCTCATGCTTAACTCCCACAAGCTGGAGGTGAAACAGGAGGAGAAGGACTCCGATTCCTACGTGGAGATGGACAAGTCATTGAGAAGAGGTGAGCTATGCAGAGGAGATATAAGGAGGAGTTTCAAATGTTTGTTTGTTGTTTAACACCGCACTCAGCAGTATTCCAGCTATATGATGGCCATCTGTAAATAATCGAGTCTTGACAAGACAATCCAGTGATTGATGTCATAAGCATCGATCCTCGAAACTGGGATACGATGACATGCATCAACCTGACTTTCAGATGTCTGTCCCAGGTAAATAGGTAGTGTAGACTTTCAGATGTCTGTCCAAGGTGAATAGATAGTGTAGACTTTCAGATGTCTGTCCAAGGTGAATAGGTAGTGTAGACTTTCAGATGTCTGTCCCAGGTAAATAGGTAGTGAAGACTTTCAGTTGTCTGTCCAAGGTGAATAGGTAGTGTAGACGTTCAGTTGTCTGTCAAAGGTAAATAGATAGTGTAGACTTTCAGATGTCTGTCTAAGGTAAATAGATAGTGTAGACTTTCAGATGTCTGTCCAAGGTAAATAGATAGTGTAGACTTT
The DNA here is from genome assembly GCF_023055435.1 of Haliotis rufescens. Classification (NCBI taxonomy): domain Eukaryota; kingdom Metazoa; phylum Mollusca; class Gastropoda; order Lepetellida; family Haliotidae; genus Haliotis; species Haliotis rufescens. The sequence goes on from NW_025963902.1 coordinate 1,283,703, forward strand.
CAGATGTCTGTCCAAGGTAAATAGATAGTGTAGACTTTCAGATGTCTGTCCAAGGTAAATAGATAGTGTAGACTTTCAGATGTCTGTCCAAGGTAAATAAGTAGTGTAGACTTTCAGATGTCTGTCCAAGGTAAATAGGTAGTGAAGACTTTCAGATGTCTGTCCAAGGAAAATAGATAGTGTAGACTTGCAGATGTCTGTCAAAGGTAAATAGATAGTGTAGCTGGATGATTGTGTGTCCCTTCACCCTGTCAGTGTAGACTGTCTCAGACCTGGATGATTGTGTGTCCCTGCACCCTGTCAGTGTGGATTGTCTCAGACCTGGATGATTGTGTGTCCCTGCAACCTGTCAGTGTGGATTGTCTCAGACCTGGATGATTGTGTGTCACCTACACCCTGTCAGCATGGACTGTCTCAGACCTGGATGATTGTGTGTCCCTGCACCCTGTCAGTGTGGACTGTCTCAGACCTGGATGATTGTGTGTCCCAGCACCCTGTCAGTGTGGACTGTCTGAGACCTGGTTGATTGTGTGTCCCTGCACCCTGTCAGTGTGGACTGTCTGAGACCTGGTTGATTGTGTGTCCCTGCACCCTGTCAGTGTGGACTGTCTCAGACCTGGATGATTGTGTGTCCCAGCACCCTGTCAGCGTGGACTGTCTGAGACCTGGTTGATTGTGTGTCCCTGCACCCTGTCAGTGTGGACTGTCTGAGACCAGGATGATTGTGTGTCCCTGCACCCTGTCAGTGTAGACTGTCTCAGCCCTCGATGATTGTGTGTCCCTGCACCCTGTCAGTGTGGACTGTCTGAGACCTGGATGATTGTGTGTCCCTGCACCCTGTCAGTGTAGACTGTCTCAGACATGGATGATTGTGTGTCCCTGCACCCTGTCAGTGTAGACTGTCTCAGACATGGATGATTGTGTGTCCCTGCACCCTGTCAGTGTGGACTGTCTCAGCCCTCGATGATTGTGTGTCCCTGCACCCTGTCAGTGTAGACTGTCTCAGACATGGATGATTGTGTGTCCCTGCACCCTGTCAGTGTGGACTGTCTGAGACCAGGATGATTGTGTGTCCCTGCACCTTGTCAGTGTGGACTGTCTGAGACATGGATGATTGTGTGTCCCTGCACCTTGTCAGTGTGGACTGTCTCAGACATGGATGATTGTGTGTCCCTGCACCTTGTCAGTGTAGACTGTCTCAGACATGGATGATTGTGTGTCCCTGCACCCTGTCAGTGTAGACTGTCTCAGACATGGATGATTGTGTATCACTGCACCCTGTCAGTGTGGACTGTCTCGAGACCTGGATGATTGTGTGTCCCTGCACCCTGTCAGTGTCGACTGTCTCAGACCTGGATGATTGTGTGTCACTGCTCCCTGTGAGTGTGGACTGTCTCAGACCTGGATGATTGTGTGTCCCTGCACCCTGTCAGTGTAGACTGTCTCTCATGCAGTCAGCAGTTTCTTTGCCAGACCCGGTCTGAATTATTTACACGCTGTCATGATGATTGCAAATGGCTTCCTGTGGCATTAAACAGATTCACGCAATCACTCTATTACATAATAATGAACTACAAAATGTACAACAAAATGTAGGATGATATTTTTACTTTTTCCCAAAGGCATGACAAACGATGAGATTCTGGGCAATGCTGTCCTGTTTCTTACTGCTGGATATGAAACTACGAACCTGACTTTGGCGTATTTCGCCTACAACCTTGCAACCAACCAGGACTGCCAGGACAAACTGATAGAGGAGATTGACCGCGTTCTCAATGGGGTAATTAACAGTTTGGTTTAATTTCACATTATGTTGATGGTAGTGACTATTATGTGTTCAAAACCAGAGAAGTTTTTATTCAAATTCACAGGGACCATTTCATCAAATTTTTTATGTCACCTATCAGCTGATATTTGTAAGTCATGCCTGAAGCTCTGGTGGGGCCTGACAGTGTGATCCATTTTTTGTTGTGTAGTCATCAATGTGATTTTGTAGCTAGTTATTTTGTTTTAAAGTCTTATTCATGTGAACCACAAGGCAAAGAAAGCTGGAATTTTTTTCAAAAGGCAATCATAATCAGCCTTCTACTCAGGTGGAGCAGACGATGGTGCTTAACTACTTCTCTCTTTTGGGTTCACATGACTGAGATATGCCTTGACATGACTGAAACTTTTACATTGTCCACTTTTCCTCTGGAACTGCTAGGTCGATGAAGCATGAACGATCCCAGCTGCACTGTCTCTAATTTGATCTCAAGATCCTAATTTGAAATGTCATCTTTGCAAATTACTCATCCTTTTCTGCGTTTATCACTGCAAGTATGCAGAGTAACATATAGTATTTTGGGGAGGCATTTTTTGCATGAAAGCGCCGTTTAATGTTCTCACAAAATTTTGATGCGATGTTATACATGGCTTCCAAGTGCGTTTTTTAAAGTTACTTTGATCCCATTTTGCAGCAGCCCCCAGATTACGAGAGCATGTCAAAGTTGGAATACCTGGACGGTGCCTACCTGGAAACTCTGCGACTCTTCCCACCAGCTATAAGGTAGTCATCGGTACACGCACGCACGCATGCATCAGATTGTCTGGTCCAGACTTGATTATAAACAGACCTCCTTAAAAAATGCTGGAATATTACTGAGTGCGCTGTTAAACAACAAACAACTAACAAATACACAGTTACCAGTGACACCGAACTTCAGATGTTTACAAGTTAGCTCGGCCCCACAATCACTTGTGGAATGTTTCGACTCACGTGATTAAACTGAAGCAAATAATTATTAAAATCCTAATCTAAATCCTTCTTATTGCTGCATGAAATATCCTGTCTTATGTTCCCTGCAATGGAAATAACATTTTTCCCGACTTCAGAACACTCAGTCTTTCACAAAGAAGTAATTAATAAATGCTTCTGTTATCTTACTCCACACACTCGATACTTCTCGGATATCAGGGGCAGCAGGGTAGCCAAGTGGTTAAAGTGTTCGCTCTTCATGCTGAAGACCCAGGTTCGATTCCCCTCATGGGTACCATGTGTGAAGCCCATTACTGGTGAGCTCCGCCGTGATATTGCTGGAATATTGCTGAAAGTGGTTTAAGACTATACCCACTCTCACTCACTCACTCACTGTTGAATTTCAAGAGTAGCAGAACAGGATGTCATGATAGGTGTGATTCGAGTCTGATTAGGGTTGTAACTGTTAATATGAGGATTGGTGATATAATCTCAAGATATGTTTCAGATATCTTATCATACATGCTTGGCTATTCTAGGATGTCCAGACTAACAGAAGAGGATATCACGATTAACGGTGTCCTCTTCAAGAAAGGAGTTGAAGTGCACATTCCTATTGGTGCCATACATAAAGATCCTGAAAATTGGCCTGATCCAGAGACTTACAACCCAGAGAGGTAAAATAATTATCGTGTTCATTTCAGTTGGCAGTGGTCAAACATTCAATAACTCCTTTTGAAGAGTTGTGAGGTTTGCCTTGTTTTCATTATGAGTCTAGATATATTATTATTATTTACAGATTAAAATGAAAAATACAGCAAAGAGGGTTTAGGTGATCCTGGCACAGTCAGTCTGGTTAGGCTCATCATATGCTCAGGGCCCTTGCCTCCTCTACAGGCAGTACATACAGCTAATGGGACTTCTCCCAGGAAGTGCTGCCAAGTCAAACCCACCCAGAACGTTTCGGAGAATGTGAAGACTCCCCAACACTGCAGCCTTCTGCATTACACAGATTGTCATTAAGGGCTATATTCCTCGTAGCAAACCCTGGTACTCTCCCAATGTCAGTCAACAGATTGGGAGGTACCAAACCTAAGGCATCGAGACCAATGGGGAGTCAGACAACTTGGTACTTGGGATGCAAGCGTGACATTTCGAAAGAGAGGTCCACATTTTGGCCATGTTTATCCTGATTCTTGTCAATCACAGTAGTGTCAAAAGGGACAGAAAATTCAATGGCATTAAAGGATTAATTGGATTTATCAAATAGATCAAGATCAGGTTTGTTTGCCTGGATACGTCTGAGAATGTATACAGGCATATTCCAAAGAATTTTGTATTGATCATTTTCCATGATGCCCTCTACATATTCCGGGTCGTACAATGGATGGGCCGCTGTGTCAAAACCACAAGCATTGCGAAGATGGTAATAAAATGATCGAGCCACTTCATCATGTCGCTTAAGATATTGTGTTTGGGCCAAAGCTGGGCATCCACTGACAATGTGTTGGATTGTCTCATTAAATCAATTGCATAATCTACAGACCCGTGAAGATTCCAGGGTAGAATAGGTCTTCAGCAACCCATGCTTGCCGTAAAAGGTGACTATGCTTGTCGTAAAAGGCGACTAACGGGATCGGGTGGTCAGGCTTGCTTACTTGGTTGATGCATGTCATCGATCCCAATTGCATGGATCGATGCTCATGATATTAATCACTGGATTGTCTGGTCCAGACTCGATTATTTACAGACCGCCGTCATATAGCTGGAATATTGCTGAGTGCGGCGTTAAACAACAAACCAACCAACCAAAAAAGCATAATCTACATTTCATATTTACATTTTGATGCAAAATGACACATTGACGGTTTCAAGTGGGAAGTGACTGGTCCTGAGCAGCAAACAGAAAGCCTTCTGTTTCACTTTTCAGGCTAGCTGACTTCTTCCAAACGAATGACTCTGCAGGGTTGCTGATCTTCACAACACACTGCATATAAACTCGATGCAGTGGTCGTTCATATAGCCTCTCCTTGAAAAACTGAATCTGGGCCGATTTGATATGGCACTTTGCTTGGTTGACACTCATTTCTGTACCATCCAGCAGTACAGAACCATCAACTAAATCAACACCCACATTGAGATTATGTCCCACATCCTTGGCTCGTTTTAGAAAACTCTGGAATGCCTTGTTTTCATCTTGAGTCTTGACATGCTTCACAAGGGGATCATCAGACAAATCAATGAGTGCAAAAGTGCTCAAAACAATTCTATCATGAAGAGCCCCCACATTAATCAAACCATGCCCTCCCATCTTATTATTATTTTTATTATTATTTTGTAGGTTTCGTCCAGAGAATCGCCCGGAGAATTACAACTATGTGTTCCTGCCGTTTGGAGCTGGTCCTCGGAACTGCATCGGGATGAGGCTTGCTCACCAGACAGTCAAGATGGCCATTGCAGGAATTCTCCAGAAGTACCGCTTTGTCCCCGGTCCAGAAACAAAGGTAGCAGTCTCCTTGACTCCAGATTTGAATTAATCTTTACATTTATACTGACTGATAGGACAAATGTTGGAAATTCTGAGTCATACCATAGATTTGTGGTTATGTAGACAAAGTGTTCAACCTTGGAGCAGAATGTTTTGGTTTGAATCTCATCACGAGACTTTGCATTGGCCCCCATCTTGGGGCTGAACATGTTCATATTAAATGTGAGCAGAACATTTCTCAGTACCCTACCCTGCGACCAGTCACGTAGATGTTGACGGAATTGGACATGGATTCATCTGACAGGTGACATCCTTACCTTGTCAGCTTGCTTCAGTCATGTGGAGAAGACATCCATTATCTGTTCAATCCTACCATGGGACTGCTACACTGATGTAGCTGGAATATTGCTGACCCACTCCTTGTATGGCTGAGGATCAGGCACCAGTGGATGAGGAAACAGTTCACTGTGTGGAGTTGCGTCCCACATCTTTGTCTGCCTGTGTGAGAACCAGGATTTGATGTGGCTGTGAAGAGAAAACTGCTGACAGTGTTTTTCTTTCTTTCATACAGATACCTCCAGAGACAAATGCCTTTGAACCAAAGCCATTGGATGGAATGATGCTGAGAATTGAGAAAAGATAAAAGGAGAAGTCACTCCATTTCACTCATGAAAGGGAGATCACTCTGATATACATACAAGAGAACAAACTCTTCCATTTTGATCCTATAGGGACATCACTCTTTTCTTCTTCAAAGGGAGATCACTCTGATTTTGTCATGAAAGGGAGCAAACTCTATTGATTAAGAGGCTTTTCTTACATTGATTCATTCATCAAAGGGAGGGTTACTCTGATTCATTTGTAAGAGGGAGGTAATCTGATTCATACATCAGCTGATTCTTAAGTGACATGAGCGTCCTTCTGTCATGGTCATGAGGGGCGGTCGGGTAGCCTAGTGGTTAAAGCGTTCGCTCGTCACGCCCAAGACCCGGGTTCGATTCCCGACATGGGTACAATGTGTGAAGCCCATTTCTGGTGTCCCCCGCCGTGATATTGCTGGAATATTGCTAAAAGCGGCGTAAAACCATACTCACTCACTCACTCACTCACTCACTAACTCATGGTCATGAAAGTTAATTTCATATTGCACAGTTTAAGTCAAATTGGTATATGTAAATATGAGGCTACTGAAGTAAAAATGTAAATACCATGGACTTTTGAGCCATGTCATTCCCAGTTTAGTCAACCCTGCCTTCATTAATACTGCAGCTTCTAAAATGTCCCTTAAATAGTTGTCAGATGTGTAAAGGTTTGTGAAATCATTTACACTGCCAATACGATGTACAAATGTTAAGGATCCCGTGAAGATTCTGGGGTAGAATAGGTCTTCAGCAACCCATGCTTGCCGTAAAAGGTGACTATGCTTGTCGTAAAAGGCGACTAAAGGGATCGGGTGGTCAGGCTCGCTGACTTGGTTGATGCAGGTCATCGATCCCAATTACGTGGATCGATGCTCATGATGTTAAAGACTGGATTGTCTGGTCCAGACTTGATTATATACACACCGCCGTCATATGGCTGGAATATTGCTGAGTGCGGCGTTAAACAACAAACCAACAACAACAACAACAAATGTTAAGGATCATGGGAAATATTGCCCTATGCATTGTGTGATGCCAAAATACTGTTCAAGCATTAATATTATTTACAGATTCAAATATAAAATGCATCAAAGAGGGTTTAGGTGATGCAGCCTGAGTCAGGCTGGTTGGGCTCATCATCAGCTCAGGGCCCTGGCCCCCTCTACATGCAGCCCAGACAGCGAATGGGACTTCTCCCAGGAAGTGCCTCCTAGTCAAACCCACCAAGAACATTATTATTATAACAACTATATTCTTGTAACCAGATCTTACAATTCCTATGCAACATGACACAGTGATATCACAGATAATGCTTCCTACCAAATTGTGCCGAGACATCTGATGGTGCTTCACATATTCACTCACAAATCTGAAGCCTTGTTTGCTGACATTGTAACTACAAAAGTTATTAATTATCAGCAACTGTCCTTTTCTACGGGTTAATTCACACTGACTATGTGATCCGATGTAGTCTTTGATAGTCTTTTAGGGGCGGTCGGGTAGCCTTGTGGTTAAAGCGTTGGCTCGTCACGCCGAAGACCCGTGTTCGATTCCCGACATGGGGACAATGTGTGAAGCCCATTTCTGGTGTCCCCCGCCGTGATGTTTCTGGAATGTTGCTAAAAGCAGCGTAAAATTAAACTCAGTCAGGCTGATAGTCATTTATAGAAGTTGGAAGAACATGAACACTGGACACTTTTTATGGATAGCACCTTCTTTTGTTCTTTCATTCTCCGAGCTACTTCTTGCTCCTTCATCAGGTGATGTAGCTCGGAAACGTCTTGACAAAGAATAAAAGAAGTTGCTATCATGATTTTGATGTAAACATAAGATGTAAGAGTGATGTCTAAAGTAAATGTGAAATGTGAGACTGCACCAGAATATACAGACATGTGTATAGATATATGACAGGCTATTGTGATATAGAGCAATATTGTGTTTTATTTATATGGAATTGTGTTTTCTTGACTTTTATTTTATTAAAGTAGACTTGTCTGCATTCAATCATAATATATTTTGTGAAGGGGATCCATGTGATTTGAAACCTCATAACCTGTTTCAGGAATCGCCAGTTATTAAAGGATATCAAATTTATAATGTGGCTACTTTGTGTCAGATGACAACTTGTACTCCACTACTGGTACTCCACTATGAAAAGGTCCCGAGATCATCTTGATCGTGTTCCACTGACTTGAGTTGTTGCTCATACTTTCACTCACTTGTTTACCTGTCCAGGCTGCTATGATGGAGATGATGTAGAGCTAGTCCTCCAGACCTCGCCACCAGCCAGAAATATTATAATTTTATCATTGTTTTGATTATTTGTAGGGGCGGTGGGTAGCCTAGTGGTTAAAGCGTTTGCTCTCCACGCCGAAAACCCGGTTTTGATTCCCGACATGGGTACAATGTGTGAAGCCCATTTCTTGTGTCCCCGGCCGTGATATTGCTGGAATATTGCTCAAAGCGGCGTAAAACCATAATCGATTTTTTGTTTCGTTTATGTTTCAACTTGTGTTGATAAACTAGTATTTTGGGGTGAGGGTTAGATTCTCTTTACAAATATACAAATACATGTGTATTTACACCCTTCAGACTCCCTGGTTGGAACATGTCCTATTCAACTTTTGATAGGGACAATGACATACGTCTAGGATTTTATCCAAAAAATAGTGTCATTATTGTCCACAATAATTCTTCAACAGAAAATAATTATGCTTCACACAGTTGAAAAAAATGAAATTGCCTGCCACAAAAATTACATTCGTGCAAGGTGTTTTTCTGTAGAACGAATTCAGGCTCATAGTTATAAATATAAAATATCTGGTTTTGTAGCAGTTGCTGAAAAAATATTTAATCACCATTCAAAATCCCAAGTCCTCCTCCGCCCGCCCTGTATATTGATGTTTGTCATTGTCTGACTATGTCTTTGATGCAGCTTTTCTGATATTACAGCAATACATATAATAATTTTATCGTTGCTTTGATTATTTGTTTCGTTCACATTTGTTGTTTAAATCCACACTCATCAATATTCAAGCTATGACGTTGGGCGTTTGTGTTATTATATTGCCATTATTCTTTTGGCAGTTTACATTTTCTGCGTCACGTCTTCTGTCAGTGAAGATAAGAAAGGTGAGGTAAAATGGGGTTTAACGTGTATTAAAGATTACAGCACTAATAGGGGCGGTCGGGCAGCCTAGTGATTAAAGCGTTCGCTCGTCACGCCAAAGACCCGGGTTCAATTCCCATCATGGGTACAATGTGTGAAGCCCATTCCTGGTGTCCCCCAACGTAGTATTGCTGGAATATTGCTAAAAGGGGTAAAACCATACTCACTCACTACAGCACGTACATGTGTGTTTTTTACTACCTGATTCCTGTTGATTCCTAGTTTTAGGTAAATCCTAATTATATATTAATGGCTTTTTCAATGAAACATGTGATTCTTTTTTATACCCACTGTACACATCGCAGGTGAATCAGGTGTTCAGATTGTGCCTTGGCTGATTGGCGCTATTGTACTGGGTGGCTCTGATTGTGACCCGTGAAGATCCAGGTCAGAAAAGGTCTTCAGCAACCCATGCTTGTCGTAAGAGGCGACTTACACGATCGGGTGGTCAGGCTCGCTGACTGGGTTGATGCATGTCATCGACCCCAATTTCATGGATCGATGCTCATGTTGTCAATCACTGGATTGTCTGGTCCAGACTTGATTATTTACAGACCGCCGTCATATAGCTGGAATATTGCTGAGTGCAGGGTTAAACAACAAACAAACAAAGCTTAGATTGTTTGATCATGCCTGCATTTGACAACTTGTGGCTGCCAAAACTCATCATGCAGCTATGAACCTGCAGGTTATATAATCACAGGTGACTTCTCTATTGTTGACAATAACAACCTTGAGCAGCCTCCTACCAATGGGATCACAACTTTAAAATCATTATGGATGCTGTCGAAGAATATGCCAAAAATGGGCCAAAAGAGAAGAGGAACCTGTTGAATGTCTTTCAGAGTGGGTGAAGTCAGTGCATGATGTTGTCATTGGTAGAATGAACAATTTTAAAAAGAGGAAATGGAATTGGAATAAACCCATTCTGTCCCAGCTAGCTGTTATCCAAAGTCTGGCTGCCCTACATGAAAAGTTTGAAGTTGTTCCCACTGACAATGCCTCAAATAACATAACCATTATATGTATTACTTCATGAATTGTTTGATCAAAGAACTTGGTATAAGTGACAAATCAAATAATGCCACATATAAGGCCAGTATGTTAACTGAAGAAGAAATCTGCCAAAACCATGCATCAGTACTGTCCACTTTTGACTTGACTCTAAAACCTGAAGACATGTCCATTCCTCTTTTGTACTTGATTCCAAAGCTCCATACAAATCTGTACAAAGAGAGATATATTGCTGTGTCCAGCAAATGTGCCACCAAACCCCTGTCTCAAAGACTGACCATAATCCTTTATACAGAAAGTTTCCGAGAGAAGTGGAATTAATACCCTGTGGATTTTTCAACTTTGTACACCACTATCCCACCTGACAAACTTAAGGAAAAACTTAATTCCTTGATCCATGGGGCTTTTCTTACAACACGTGGTGAACACAGATACAGTTACGTATGTATATTCAGAGGTTCAGGACAATTTGTGAAAAATGAAAGCAAATGCCATCTGAAGTTTACTGAGAAAACAATATGTGAAATGCTGGACTTCCTCATTGATAATATCTACGTAAATTTTTGGTGTAAGACATATAGGCAAGAAGCAGGCATCCCTATGGGCTCCAATTGTGCTCCCTTTCTTGCGGATCTGTTTCTTTATGTATATGAATCGGAATTTCTGTTCGGATTGGCAAAGTCAAAACAAGGTAATTTGGCAAAGAAATTTAACTTTAGCTTCAGGTACTTCGATGATCTGATATCGTTCAATGACAATCAAATAGCCCATTCCCCTCCACTGATTTACTCACCTGAACTAGAAATAAAGGAGACCAGTGAGACCGCCTCATCTGTTTCATATTTAGATCTATGCATAAATATTCAGAGTTACAAAACACTCTCCACAAGACTATGACAAGAGGGATGATTTCGACTTTCCAATAATCAATCTTCCATTCATATCCAGCAATATTCCAGCAGCTCCAGCCTTTGGTGTTTACATTGCGAAACGTTTGAGATACAATCGAGCATGCATTTCTAACAAGATTTCAAAGAGTGTCGTATGACTCTTGCTCAGAAGTTGTCCGATCAAGGTTACAATATTCAAGGCCTCAGTAAAGCAAGCTTTCAAAACAAAAAGTTTTATGATGGACATTTCCAAATTTGCCGCATCAGTGACTAAACTGATGTCCGATACAATTCCCTGTTTTGACTTGAACGATATGTTGTTAGGTGAACAATTGACTTGCCTTTGCTTGTGTTTGTGACGGGTGCCACAGTTAGGGCAGGATACGCTCACCTTTTCGCGAACGCCTGGTATCATTACTATTTGATAGTGATTCATAAACACATGCTCATGTTATAGTCGGAATCGTACAATCGACTCTGCTTTATGTAGAGATTTCTGTTGGATGTGGAAAGGGTTTTGTCGCTTTATATTCAGTCACTGGTTTCACAAGGTTCTCACAACTGTTCAGCACAATTTTAGAAGTTTGAAAATCTTTCATATCAACTATAAATTCTTGCCAATTATATTGTATGGACCTGAGGTTTGGAGTATTCAAAGGTATAAATGTTTTGCAAAAATCAAGTAACAATCATGCAAATGTTATCTACGCAGCCGCAAATCAATAACGGTTTATATTGTACTGGGGAAGGTGAGGCGAAGTGAAACGGGGTTTAACGTCGCGTTCAACATCACTGATATAGTGATGTACGTCAAACAAACACACACACGGCACTCGTGAAAACTACTCGTGGTGAGTGCTGGGTAACGCTTATAGCTCTTCCCCCGTGTGGAACTGGGGTAGAATATTTCCACAGCACCCCATTGCTGGTCGTAAAAGGCGACCAAAGTGGGCAGCCCGTTTGCCGTGGGTTGCGCCCCTGTGTCGGCGGAGGATGGGATTCTGGTGGTTGAGGGCACTGGTTCCAGGAACCGGTGTTCCTTTTGCCCAACACACCACTTTGACCCTTACTTCGCCTAGACGGGTGGTAGGATGGGCCCGTTCCTATCAATCGGCCGCTCATGCCAAGCCCTGAGCACTATACTTTCATTGCTCTATAAATATTTGGCTTGGCTTTTTGATATGTTATTGACGTATCTGATTATGATATATATATATAATGTAAAATATGGATTTTCAACATGTAAAAATATGCCTAGATGTTGGTGCCAGAAGGCGGTGGCTCATGGGCCAAACTGGTGGATCTTACTACTGGTGTATATCATCCCTACATCTCTAGTATCTGTCTGTTGGGTATCCGCAGGCATTAAGATACTGCCGTCGGTGGCGGGTGGGGAGTAGGGATGCTGAATCTTTACTCTTACAAACATGGTTTTCCAAGATTCTTGGTAGTTGACACACCTGACAAGACTCCACTTAAATTGAACCCTTTCGCCTTTTCTAAGGGCATCTATGGAATAGCGGTGACGTTAAAAATATTAAAAGATTGAGAACAGGATCAATACTCATTGAATGTGCTAAAAGATAACAAGCAACAAACCTGATGTCAATCAATGAACTTGTTGGGGTCTCAGTAAATGTGTCTCCCCACAGAACCCTCAACACTAGCAGAGGCATCATCAGAGATCGTGATCGACTCTTTGAAGATATGTCAGAGATGGATATTGCTTATGAAATGAAAGAGCAAGGTGTTATATCAGTAAGGAGATTCACAAGACGTCAAGGTACCGAAACAATCCCAACAAATACTTACCTGTTTTCTTTTTCTCCGCCAACAGCACCCAAATTAGTAAAAGCAGGCTATTATAAAATAAATGTAGATGTGTATATCCCAAACCCGTTGAGATGCTCTAAATGTCAGCAGTTTGGCCATGGGATAAATCCCTGCAAAAACCAAATCACGTGTGCGCATTGTATTGAAACATCTCATGTCACAGAGGACTGTAACAGTGATTTCAAAAAGTCCAAAAACTGTTCTGGAGCTCACTCTTCATACAGTAAAAAATGTCCAGTTTGGAAAAAGGAATTTGAAATCAGCACAATAAAATGTACCAGAAACATCACTTACATTGAAGCAAAGAAACTTGTGCCAAATACTGAACGGAATGAAACATATGCATCAGTTACCAAAACTCCCACACTTTCGACAGTAACAACAGTATCAATCCAATGCCAAACCGATTTGACATGGGTCAATTCTATTAATCCTCAGCCTATCTTACCTTCTGATACTTCTACACAGACTGTAGACCCTATTCCAACTTCTAAGACTACTGGAACTTTACCTTCTTCTTCTGTGACACCATCTACACCAACATCAAAATCAAGATCACAACATGATTCGGTACCAGGAGCAGAATCTGAAAAAGAAAGAAATGTCTATAGCAACTACACAGACTCTACTTCAAGGCGAAAAAAGCCAAAATCGTAGACCACCGAAAGGATCAGACGATCCTATCAAAATTTATAATAAATTTGGTTCCGTGCAAGAGATGGATGTTTCAGAAAACATCCATCGAAGAACTACAAGTTTGTCGCCTACAAGAAATGGGCGAGGTAGGTCTCCAATTAATCCCCCCAAGAGATGAAAAATTCCCAAACACTGATTCAGTGGAATTGTAGAGGATTTAAAACGAATTTTAATGAATTACAATTATTGGTTTGGGAATTAAAACCATCTGCATTCTGTCTGCAAGAAACGTATTTAAGCAAACAGATAAAATTAACTTACAGCTCAGTACAGCTCTTACCGTTGTTTTTTCTCCTCCAGGTGATAGGGCCACTGGAGGCTCTTCTATCTTGGTGAGGCAGGGAGTAGTCCACAGCCCTGTCTCACTAAACGTCAACCTTCAGGCTGTTGCTGTACGACTTACATTACACGTGGCTTTCACACTGTGCTCATTGTACGTTCCCCCTTCTTTAAATCTGCAACAGTCTGATCTACAGGCGTTATATGACCAACTACCTAAGCCCGTCGCATCTTCAAGCAAACTAAACGCCAATCTTGGCAAACCTATGTATCTTAAATTAATTCAAGAACTCCTATGTCCAAAGTTTGGAATATGGTACCAAAAATTAAAGGAAAAGGTTCAAGATCTAGTGTTCATCATCTCAAGGACGGTGACACATTGCTTACGAGTACATCTGATATTGCCAATAAACTTGGAGAATCTTTAGCTAACCATCCTTCCTCATCAAATTATATATTGAAATTTCAGAAACTTAAAGAACATGAAGAAAAAGAGAAAATTAAATTTCATTCTGATAATGGTGAGGACTACAATGAACTGTTCTCCCTCCATGAACTACACACTGCTTTAGGGCAAGCTCACGAAACAGCTACAGGGGATGATAATATCCATTATCAACTACTAATGCATTTACCTGACATGTGTCTTGAAGTAATGTGAAATCCTTTTGACAATATATGGACATCTCGAAATTTCCCTTCATCTTGGCGGAATACTGTTGTCATTCCTACACCTAAACCTGGTCGGGATCATACCGATCCTTCAAATTATAGGCCAATAGCACTTACAAGCTGAGTTTGCAAGACGATGGAACGAATGGTCAATAACGGATTAATATGGTACCCAGAAACCAATAATCTCATAACAAATATTCAATGTGGTTTTAGGAAAAAAAGAAGTACTATTGACCATTTGGTTAGATTGGATACATTTGTGAAAAATGCTATAATTAATAAACAACACGCTGTGTCGATATTTTTCGACTTAGAAAAGGTATATGATACCACCTGGAAACATGGGATTTTGAAAGATCTTCACGAAATAGGATTGAGAGGACATATGCCTAATTTTATTTCACAGTTTTTAACAAATAGGCATTTCCAGGTTCGTGTGGGTTCAACCTTGTCAGATATTTATGATCAAGACCAAGGTGTCCCACAAGGTAGCATATTATCGGTGACGTTGTTCAGTATAAAAATTAATAGTCTATCTAGGGTTTTAACTGACTCTGTAGATGGTTCATTATTTGTTGATGATTTTAATGTATCATGTCGAGGTAAACATATGCACACGATTGAAAGACAGTTGCAGCTTTGTCTCAATAAAATTAAAGATCGGTCAGAACGTAATGGCTTTAAATTTTCCAATTCGAAAAACAAATTGCATTCACTTCTGTCGAAAATATAAACCACACAGTGATCCTGACTTACATCTAGCAGGCACACCAATTAAAGTTGTAAAGGAAGCAAAATTTTTAGGAATAATTTTCGACAATCATCTCACCTTTTTACCACATATTAAATATCTTAAAACAAAATGTCTGTAGGCACTAGATCTATTAAAAGTTGTTTCAAATTCCAAGTGGGGAGGGGACCAGTCAACCCTTCTTCACTTGTACAGATCACTCATTCGTTCTAAACTCGATTATGGCTCCATCATCTATGGTGGAGCCTGCAAAAGCAATCTTAAACTTTTAGATTCCATCCACCATCAAGGTCTCAGACTATGCTTAGGATCTTTTCGAACTTCACCCATTGACAGTCTGTACGTTGAGGCCGATGAGCCATCTCTTAAACAACGCCGCATTAAACTTTCTCCACAATATATCACAAAACTATATTCTAATGAGTTAAACGCTGCATTCAACTGTGTATTTAATCCCCTTTATGAAGATCTGTATAAAAAGAAATCATCACTTATTCCGCCTCTTGGAATAAGACTTAAACCTTTCATTTGTGCTACCAATTTCATTAAATTATTCCTTAAATGACGCATTGTAAATGATGACATCATAGCCAATAATTGTGACGTAATTCGGATATTGATATATGGGTATATGTTTTTCCATGTATAATCCAGAACAGTGAATAATAAAAGCGGATTTTGCACAGCAGTGATGTTTGTGGAGTTGTCATGGCAACAACTGTATAAGGACATTTTCACTTGTTTTGAGTAGAAAACATAGACCTATGCAAGAGGCATCCCTTCCTTTATTGAACAGTCATATACCTTACGTGTCAATTCAAAGCTGTATTTTTGAATGTTTTGTTCAATCCATATATCATGAATATTGACATCTTAGTACATCTTGTTTTATCCGAGTGCCTCTTAGCGGCTATTTGTTCGCCCTCGTACCTCTTAGTATCTGCCTAGAGCCTTACAAAGCAATGACACAGGTGGTACAAGAAATTCACTGTCTATCCGTATGTTCCTATGCGTTAAGGTGGAACCCAGTTAATTAAATGGTCAGGAGAGGTGCGCGAGTTGCCATTCGGCTTATCCCGAAATAACACGAGTGGTCACGAGTGCTTCCTGTCACGACTCGTGATCCGTGCGGCTGTATCATTCATATGAAAAAAATATATCATGCAAATATTGTTTTATTTCATCAAACATGTCGGCGGTGTACAACTGTGGAATATATTTTATAAACATTGCTGTATGTATAATCGCTTAAAAGATTGGTCGTGTATACACAGCTGAAACATATACCAAATGACCATACAACGTGTGTTTAACGCCAGAAGGTAAACAAAGTGCTTATTTGTACTTTTTTGTTGAATTACTATTTGGCATGGTGCAAATATGTGATGGACACGGCTTGCAATGACCAAGTTTACAAAATATTAACAAGAGCACATGGTTGTTTTTGTATAGCAGTGTAAAGTATTGTAGTATACAAGTATAGCAGTGTACAAGTATAGTAGTATACTCGTATATACGCATTACAATCGGTTCACAAAATGATGAAGGAAAAGAAGAAAATACGGAGCAACGTTAAAACATTATGGAATGATGCCGACAGGGTTAAGTGTGAGTGAGTGAGTTGGTGTTTAACGCCGCTTTGAACATAATTCCAGTGGTATCACCTGATATTGAATCTACTTCACAAATAATTCGGTTCATAGAACCTTACATTAAATCTGTTTCACAAACCTCGGCTCACAGAGCCATATAATAAATCTGTTTCACAAATACCTCGGGCAAATAGAACCGTACAATGAATTTATTTCACAAATACTTTGGCCCACAGAGCCGTACAATGGATCTATTTCACAAATACTTCGGCCCACAGAGCCGTACAATGGATCTATTTCATAAATACTTCGGCCCAATAGAGCCATATAATAAATCTGTTTCACAAATACTTCGGGCAAATAGAACCGTACAATGGATCTATTTCACAAATACTTTGGCCAACAGAGCCGTACAATGGATCTATTTCACAAATACTTCGGCCCACAGAGCCGTACAATGGATCTATTTCACAAATACTTCGGCCCAAAGAGTCCTACAAACAAACTGGTGGCCAAAGACACGTGCGATTAAACTATTTCACGTAACATGATGGTCCAGCATAACCATCGTTATAAAATGTGTTGTTCCATAACATTTGAAAATATTCGTTGGAGAGGATTAGATCAATCGAAATATGTCCACATGTATTCAGACTTCTGAGTATCTGTCACAGAAGTGGCGTGTCTACCTGGGATCAGTTGCCATAGAAACCAGACAGAGCCTGCAGGTAGGCTTCGGAGTCTCTAAAGACGATGTAGTCTCGTTGATGCATGTTGGCGACTGACCGCATGTTTCTGTACTTCAATGCCATGACCTCGCGGGTAATGTGGAACAGAAGGGTGGAGCCTACGGAGTCAGCGGCAATCTGGGTTCTACAAAGAGTAGTACGGAGTGCCGCCTCAAAGTTGCCCATGTCGGCGATGAAGTCGGTCGAAGTGTTGTGGACGTGCTCCATAAACACAAGGATGGTTGACACGTCATCGTAGTCACCTTGGAGACCCACCGTCATCTGTGAAAGTATTTGTCAAATCAATCTATATTGGAGTACTTGTCCAGCATTCTTTATATTAATGTTATAGTGAATGATAGAGTTTAACACCCACCGTCATCTTGAAATGTTTGTAAAATCAATTAATATTGGCCTACTTGTCCAGCATATTTTGTTTCATATTATAGTGTATGAGAGAGTTTAACACCCACCGACATCTTGAAAGGAATGTAAAGTATCAATACATATCGGATCACATTTCTAGCGTTTCATGCACTTTAATGATGGACACGTGAACCCAAAACTTATGAGGGAAGTGTTTATTTAAACATTTGTGTCATAGAAAGCGATCGCATTTACACAGAAGCCGGTGCTCTAGGCTCGAGTCAGCAGACTAGTTAACGTTCTTACCTGCCAAACGCCTACTTATTATCGTACGTGTTACGCTTCCAGAGTATTCGTGATCACTCCTGGCATTACGTGGCACACCGAATAGCGACACGCACCTCTCGCGCGGCCATTAACGACGTTTCGACGTATTGCAAAATTTCACAGCGCAAATAGAGTAAACAAGCAAAATGTCATGGATATTTTCGAAATAACTGGAGTGAGAGAGTGAGTATTGTTTTACGCCGCTTTTAGCAATATTCCAGCAAAATCACGGCGGGGGACACCAGAAATGATCTTCACACATTGTACCCATGTCGGGAATCGAACCCGGGTCTTCGGCGTGACGAGCGAACGCTTTTACCACTAGGTTACCCGACCGCCCCCGAAATAACTGGAATGCCATTAACATCAAATTGATTATTTTTTTTAAATATTGAGTACGTTTAATCATTTATGACTTTGGCACTTTTGGAGGGGGGCACGGGTGGCCCAGTCGTCTAAGGCGCCACGATTCGTTGTGCAGAGTTGCCCCCCTTGGGCACGCCAGAAACCTATGATTGTGGGTTCGAATCCCGGTTCGCCCCGATTATGTTTCTAGGTTTGTCAGCACCATACCCGTGCTCGTGGGTTTCACCGAAGTTGTAAACGTCTGAGACCTGCATCACTTTGGGCTTTCCTCCCACATTAAGCTGACACGCCGTGATATGACTAGAATACTGTTAAAAGCGGTATTAAACCCAACTCACTCACTGACTTTTGGTACTTTTGCAATCCACATAACTGCACAAACATAGATTTTGATTGATTTGGGAGAGTGAGTCAGTATTTCAGTTAGTTAGGTTTAACGCCTCTTGTACATGATTGCATGATGCTGGAGTAACGCCAAATGTGACACAGATCTTACCACTTTTTGAGAAAATAAAAACAAACGTCAAAACAATTTCCATAATTATGAGAAATCTACGACTACATCACAATCATGGGTTTATGAATTACTATCAACATTTGTTGATACCAGGGGAGTTTGAGCACGAACATGGGAATGGTGCTGATAAACCAAAGATCAGTTCCTGCCAATGATTAGCGTAACCTGGCGTGTTTAAGGGGTGGAACTCTGCACGGGGTACGACGGGGTATCCTATGTATGGTCCTCGGGTTCTTTTGTCTTTTATTTGATGTTTTACGCCGCACTCAGCAAAATTCCAGCTATACGACGGCGGTCTGTAAATAATCGAGTCTGGACCAGACACTCCACTGATTGACATCATGAGCATCGATCAACGCAGTTGGGACATGCATCAACCAAGTCAGCGAGCCTGACCACCCGTTCCCTTTAGTCGCCTCTTACGATAAGCATGGGTTGCTGAAGACCTATTCTACCCCGGATCTTCACGGGTCTCCTCAGGTCTCCTCGGGTCCTGTTCTGTCACGCGTGACGGGTCTGTAAGAACTTACGTTGCTGTTGTTAGATCTGCTGTATGGGAAATCGTCCAGGTGGCTGCTTCTCATATTCGACCTCAGATAGGACGGGATTCGTGTCTGAAATATGTATTTCTCTCAGTTCAGGTTATAACAGTTACACAGAGCATATGAAATACAGTAAACTGCGGTTATGACGAACTTAAAAGGACCACTAAATTTAGTTCGTAATAGCCGTAGTTCGTTATAAGCACATAAACTGCATATATACAGCAAATGGACGGGGCCAAAACCAGTTCGTTATATCCGCCAGTTCGTTATAAGCGTGTTCGTTATAAACATAGTTCACTGTCTTCATGTTGATGAAAGGTTTCTCACGGCAGGTTTTTAATAATAATCATATTGACTTTGTCAGACGTAACTACCAACCATTTTGAAAATGCGTTTCATTTGAAATAGAATTAGCAGAAAACATGTCCTGGACAGATACATGAACACATGGTACCCATTCTACTTGACATCCTGTGAACAATGCCCTTGAGGAAAGTCTTACCCTTTCGTAGTTCAGCTTCAACCCCCGAGCAAGTGCCTCAGCTTCGGATGCGGAAGTTGCGATATTTGTTAAAGCCTCTGATGTATTAGCTCTAACACCAACCCCCCCTTGACCGGCGGTTCCAGGGATAGGGTTTGCCCCTCCACATGGGTCTGTTAGGATGGAATCCAGGGTACGACCTGCTATGGACTGATGGTGAAAACTGACCATTCCGGCCACCAAAACCATCATCGACATTGTAACTTTCATCTTTAGGGCAATTTACTCCTGAAAACATTAAATCAATATTACATCCACCTGCGTTATTGAGATTCGAATGAACGAATGACCAACACATAGATAAATATGAAATGATAATTTGTGTTATGTATATTTTGTTCTCATTTCAAGACAACTGAACACGATCCTTATCGATTTATACTACAGCAAACGATTTCAAATAGTGGACTTTTTTTAGACATCCAGTTATCAGATTACCATCCAGCATCAGTCTCGGCTTGGAATACCCAGGGGATCAGTTTGTATGTGAAAGAAGTAGACCATTAACACACGAAAATGTAAAACAGCTCTTTCATTTACTTTCATATTGTTTACCATTCGTTTGCTTTCGATTTAATTTAAACATTACAAAATAGCAACGGTCAGGAAACTATAGATAAAGAAGCAGTTAGATCTTCAACATTCTTGAAACAAGGCCACAATAATTACAATAGAATGCCAGCGTGAGTATCAGGGCAATAAACTAAAGTAACGAACAACAAAAGGTGTACATGTATAGTGGCTTAAACAGTTTTCATTTTTATTTCTCAATGTTTAAGTACAATCAGATGAGTGCAAGAGGTGACATGTCTAGAAAGCGAACTGGTCAAGGCAAAATCTTGACGTTATTGACCTGCGTAAAGTGAGTGAGTTGGGTTTAACGCCGATGTTAACATTATTTCAGTTATATCGCGGCGTGTCAGCTTAATGTGGGAGGAAAGCCCGAGTGAGTGAGTTGGGTTAAACGCCGCTTTTAACATTATTCCAGTTATATCACGGTGTGTCAGCTTAATGTGGGAGGAAAGCCCGAAGTGATGCGGGTCACAGACGTTTACCACTTCGGTGAAACCCACGAGCACGGGTATGGTGCTGACAAACCTAGAAACATAATCGGGGCGAATCGGGATTCGAACCCAAATCATAGGTTTCTGACGTGTCTAAGGGATTCCGCAAAGCGAATCGCGGCGCCTTACACGACTGGGATAATCCGTATGTTTTGTTGTAGGAAGAGAAGCACAACAATCTCCTCAGATAACGCATGGCGGAACTTAACAATTTCTATCTTATTTGCTATTTTGATAGAAGATTAAGTTGTTTTGTATCACATCCCAATTTACTTTTTTTCATATCAAGTAATAATGTTTAAAAGCAATACGTATGAAAGTCCGTCAACTTATTTGCCCTATTAACCACAGCTTTTAAAATATTTTCTCTCTGCGGAAAATCAATCTCTAATTTTTCAAGATTCACTGGTACATGTAGCTGTGTCTATTCGATGAATATACTCCTCTTACAGAACCTGACTTGATAACACTAAGCAGACAGTTTCACAAACACAGAGCAATGTAAAATGCGGTGTACGTAATTCGCTGCATTCTCTTAGAGTAAAAACAAATCCAGCTTTGCTGTGAGCATCATCGGTGTTCCAGTGTTCCAGTGTTCCGGTGTCTGATGTGAGGGAAGTCATCACTGACACAGGGGTATGCTGTTTATGTTGATGTAGTTTGGCCCATTAAAATCAAACAGTTTCGAATCTATATTATTAGTGTCGCATTCCACATAATAATAGCCTGCCTCATCAGCTTTAAAGTGGACTGGCGGTTTGCGGGGATGCGATCACGATTTAAAACAGAAAAACTGAGCATATGGATTTTTAAACCTTAAATAAATTGGACATTCGTTGGACATTTTCTCATGTCCGAAAAGACAAATATTTTGGGGAATAAAAACTGATTTTTTTTCTAGTGGAATGCTTTAAAAACTTGATTCATCAAGTGGCTAAATGTAAGTATGACTTGTGTGATTATGCGTCTTGTGTGGTGGTGATATTATATCTACATGTATATACACTCGATACAAAATTTAAAACAATACACAATATAACAGCACAGCAACACTTGTCATACTTACAAAATGTCTGTCGTTCTTTCTAGCAGTTTGATTTGAAGCTCTACTGATGTTTAGTGGAGGCCTAGATGTAGGGTTCTGAGACACAACTGATGCTTGTCTCATATTTATATGAAAATACAATGATATTGGAGCTGCGATATATTTTCTGGTTTATCACGTAGTTTCCTACACAACGATACGTGAATTAATTAATATTGCTTACACTCGAAAGAGACATTCCCAACCAAAAGAATGTTAAAAATTGTTTCTATGTTCTATGAATTAACCATTTTCTTATCAGCATACACCTACTCTAAAAGTTGAGTGAGGGGTAACCGATCTGGTTTCAGAGATTGAAACTACCAGGCGATTACAAGTGTTGATAACTACGTTAATCTGTCGATAGATATCAGCGTATGTGTGAATACATTAATTCAGTGGAACGTGATGTTTGTGTGTAAACACTCAAGTTGTGATCAATTACTGCTATTGCTGCAACATCTACTGCTGCTACTACCTCTACTGCAACATCTACTGCTGCTACTACCACCTCTACTACAACTTCTACTTCTTCTACTACATCTACTACACCATCTACTGCTGCTACTTCAACTACAACATATGCTGCTGCTACTTCAACTACAGCATCTACTGCTGCTACTTCAACTACAACATCTGCTGCTGCTACTATCTCAAATACAAGTTATGTCTTCGTTATTTAGCGACACACTCGAGTTAATAATCTAGTTTGGACCAGACAAACCCGTGGTTGATAGTATGAGCAACGCTCAACGTCATAGGACAAAAATGGCACGGAATCATCCGAATCCGAAATTAGCAAATGATGCCAAGTACCAGTACCGACTGGGACTGTTCCTCTACAAATTCTAAAAACTACCCCTACCATTTCTGTGATCGTATGAACTGTTTTCTAATCAATTTTAACCAATAGATCCTCTAAATTTCAATTGTATCTACTAAAATAGCTCATTTTATTTTTGTTTTATAAAAAGGTTTTTATTCATAGAAAACATCTTCACAAACAAAGAAAGCAGTCTATATAGGCAGCGTGTATTTCTAGACTCGAGCCGCCACGGTTTAGAAGAGTTGCCTACTTTGTAGTACCAGGATCCACTGATTGTAGTTCGAATCACGGAGGCTTGTGGGCTTGTGTGTTTCATTGAAAGAGAAGTGTATCAGGGACATCACCACAGACGTACACAGATCGATTTCTAGTGTGTGCTGCCTGTGTTTCTGTGTGTGAGTATGTGTGTGTGTGTTTCTGTGTGTGTGTGTGTTTCTGTATGTGTGTGTGTGTGTGTGTTTCTGTGTGTGAGTATGTGTGTGTGTGTTTCTGTGTGTGTGTGTGTTTATGTGTGTGTGTGTGTTTATGTGTGTGTGTGTGTGTGTGTGTGTGTGTGTGTGTGTGTGTGTGTGTGTGTGTGTGTGTGTGTGTGTGTGTGTGTGTGTGTGTGTTTGTGTTTGTGATCTGTTTAACGCCGCACTCAGAAGTTATGTCGCTTGTTTTTAGATTAGGTCACAAGCTCTATATTGCTTGTTGTACTTGCTAAGTTAGATCGGGTGTTCAGGCTCAGTGACTTGGTTGATCATGTATGAGCGTATCCCGCAGTGCTCATACTATCAACCACTGCTTTGTCTGGTTCATACTCGATTATTAACAAATCGCCGTGGCAAGTCTGGAATACTGCTGACGAATGCTTTAAACAACATACACTCACTCAGACACGAGACAAGAACTGTGATTATATAAATTCCATTTATCGAAATACCTTTCGAAAATGAGATGCATACGAACCGTGTATGAGGGACTAGTTGGTACACATACATGCAATTATGGAGAAACCTATCACAGAAATCCCAGGTTCCATTCCCATTTCGAGAGGACCTAACACATCGCATCTTTCGAAAAACCACGGAAAAGAACGAGGTAATCTGAACGTGGGCTCAATGTTTACGTAATTGTGTGGTGATGTCACATGACCATTCAGTCATCTTTGTAATTCAAGTCACAGGTGGCATACAGGATATATATCTGAAACGCGGGTAAATTAATGCTGCAAGTGTAGCCGCTTCGTTATTATGCTTAGGTTTCATTCGCTAAAACAGTTATCAGTGACAGCGTTCGAATCGGGGTTGGGGTGGGGGATGGGGGGTGGGGGATGGGCTTGGGGTACAACCCTACTGCCTTCGTCCTCATCCGTGCAGATTATCAACATGCTATGTGAATGCGGCCATCAGACTTGTTATGAATCCCCTTGTTTGAATTTCGGGGTAGAACAGTGACCAACTACGCTCTGCCTATCTAAGTAAGTGAGTATATTTTAACACTAGAATATTACTGACTGCGGCTTTAAAGAAATTCACAGAACCATTCATTATTCGACACGACATGCAGGATATCATCGTATGTTCGCGAAAATATACGTTTTTCAATAGTTTATTGGGAGGAGTACAGAGTATGACATAGTGTATCATTTGGATTGGGAAATTTTCCAAATTATTATCAGTATTAACAAAATTCAGGAAGGGGAATCACATGCGTTGTTTTCACGATTTTGCTGTCGAAAGTCACAGTCAACATATCATGGTAAGCGTTTTTGGCATTTGACAAATCAAATTGTCTCAGCCACTGGTCTTCCATCCGACTTCATGCCGTCTCTCTAACTTCAATATAGCCTTTGATCTCCACTGATGTTCACTTTGTAGTTCACCGTGATGTCCGGCTTCCTGAACCGCCCACAGCATCCTGCTCCTGAACCACATCAACACGGTGGTTGTTAACGGTAAATACAGTAGCTGCTCCACCGGGACACAGACAGTTCAACGTCAGGACATGCAACAGTGTATGTGTCACCATGTGAACTAGCGATTGGTCATTGTGTGTACTACCTGGTGATTACAGGTGTGACGTGGTACTACCTGGTGATTACAGGTGTGACGTGGAATACTTGCTGGACATTGACTATTTCCATCAATGCTGTCCAGTTGAAACAGAAATTAAAGGGATTTGGCCCTCATTTGTTGACAATGAAATACTTGCATTGATCACCAACATACACCTGTAGATCACATTATTACCATCAAAGGTGTGTGTCAAGGCACATGGACCAACGTTATCCCCATTTAATATAGCGTGGCATGTCTCCAGGTGACCGCCTTTGTTCATGACGTAACACAACGGGTTTTGTGTTGGGAGCTGTCTCAAAGGTTTACGCCGATTTTAACAGTATTCCAGTTTTATCACGGCGTGTTAACTTAATGTCGTGGAAGTCCGAAGTGATGCAGGTCTCTTTGCTGAAACCCATGAGCACGTATGCTAACAACCCTAGAAACATAATCGGGACGAACCAGGATTTGAACCAACGATCATAAGTTTTTTGGCATGCCTAAGGGATGCAACTCTGCACAGCAAATTGTGGTGCCCTAGACGACTAGTGCTCGTGTTCTCGTGCTTTTGTGCCAATTGCCTATACAGTTATATGGAACTATTTTGTATGTAACTATTTTCAAAAACTTGACCAATGACGCGATCTCGCGTTCTCGTGCGTTTGTGTCAATTGCATATACAGTCATATGTAACTATTTAAAAAAATGTGAGAACGCGAATTTGCGACACTTGACCGAAGTCTCGATCTCGGGATCTCGTGCTCTCGTGTTTTTGTGTCATTTGCCTATACAGTCATATATAACTAATTAAAAAAACGCGAGAACGCGAGATTTGACACCTACCCAGTGTCGCGATCTCGTGCTTTTGCGTCAATTACCCGCAGAGTGATATGTAAATATTTTTTAAAAAACGCGAGAACGCGGGATTGCTCTTTCGTCTGAAGCGTCGCAATTCGCCGTGTACAGTTGCGTCCCTTGGGCGGGCCATAAACCTGTGATGGTGATGGTCAAGCTGAAATCGGTGTTAAGCCTAACTCACTCACTTATTCTGAGCTATGCTTGTCTGCATGAGGAACATGTCCAGTATAAGCATACCTACCATGTGGATTAAGGCCGCAATAACATAATAGTTAGAATCTGATTGAGATTTCAAAAAACATTGAAGTGTGCGATTCACATGCACCATGCGTGTTCAGTGGGGCTACCCGTGTGGATTATTCCATCAAGTAAAGAAAGTAGGAACACTCATATCAGCGATATTTCTATTTCTATTTGGAGGCAATAGAATAATGTAGGATGTTTTGTAATCAGGCGGGAGCGGATGCAAATCTATAAAGTTATTTTGTATTGCCTAAAGTAACGATGATGGTGTCGTGTAAAAAACATCGGACAATCTCATTTAAGACGAATTCTACAAATTGGTCTGGAGAATTTTGTTTCAATGAAAATACTTGACGTGTGTGGTATTGCTTCATGGAGAACTCACTGGCCTGTGATTATTTCTATAAATGACAGTGTATAGCCGCGAATAGCTGCAATACTGCTGATGCGGCTTTCAGCAGTATTCACTCACTCCCGGACACTTCAATGTTTTCACTTTCATTGGACACTCATGTACAGAATTTCTTTTGTTAAATTATATTGAGCATGTTGGGCTTTTCAGTTTAAAGTACATAGGAAACTGTAACAACGGGAGAGGACTCTACTCTACATAGGACTTTGTGTATGTAGAAGTAGTATCAACAGTAGATGTTGTAGTAGAGGTAGTAGCAGCAGTAGATGTTTTTAGGAGAGGTAGTAGCAGCAGTAGATGTTGTAGTGGAGGTAGTAGCAGCAGTAGATGTTGTAGTGGAGGTAGTAGCAACAGTAGATGTTGTAGTAGCGGTAGTAGCATCAGTAGATGTTGTAGTGGAGGTAGTAGCAGCAGTAGAGGTAGCAGCAGCAGTAGATGTTGTAGTAAAGGTAGTAGCAGCAGTAGATGTTGCAGTAGATGTAGTAGCAGCAGTAGATGTTGTAGTGGAGGTAGTAGCAACAGTAGATGTTGTAGTAGAGGTAGTAGCAGCAGTAGATGTTGTAGTAGCGGTAGTAGCAGTAGTAGATGTTGTAGTTGAGGTAGTAGCAGCAGTATATGTTGTAGTTGAGGTAGTAGCAGCAGTAGATGTTTTAGTAGAGGTAGTAGCAGCAGTAGAAAGTGGAGGTAGTAGCAGCAGTAGATGTTGTAGTAGAGGTAGTAGCAGCAGTAGATATTGTAGTAGAGGTAGTAGCAGCAGTAGATGTTGCAGTAGAGGTAGAAGCAGCAGTAGATGTTGCAGTAGAGGTAGTAGGAGCAGTAGATGTTGTAGTGGAGGTAGTAGCAACAGTAGATGTTGCAGTAGAGGGAGTAGCAGCAGTGGATGTTGTAGTGGAGGTAGTAGCAGCAGTGGATGTTGTAGTGGGGGTAGTAGCAGCAGTAGATGTTGTAGTAGAGGTAGTAGCAGCAGTAGATGTTGTAGTGGAGGTAGTAGCAGTAGTAGATATTGTAGTGGAGGTAGTAGCAGTAGTAGATGTTGCAGTAGAGGTAGTAGCAGTAGTAGATGTTGTAGTGGAGGTAGTAGCAGCAGTAGATGTTGTAGTAGAGGTAGTAGGAGCAGTAGATGTTGCAGTAGAGGTAGTAGCAGCAGTAGATGTTGTAGTAGAGGTAGTAGCAGCAGTAGATGTTGCAGTAGACGTAGTAGCAGCAGTAGATGTTGTAGTAGAGGTAGTAGCAGCAGTAGATGTTGTAGTAGAGGTAGTAGCAGCACTAGATATTGTAGTGGAGGTAGTAGGAGCAGTAGATGTTGCAGTAGAGGTAGTAGGAGCAGTAGATGTTGTAGTGGAGGTAGTAGCAACAGTAGATGTTGCAGTAGAGGTAGTAGCAGCACTAGATGTTGTAGTAGAGGTAGTAGCAGCAGTAGAAAGTGGAGGTAGTAGCAGCAGTAGATGTTGTAGTAGAGGTAGTAGCAGCAGTAGATATTGTAGTAGAGGTAGTAGCAGCAGTAGATGTTGCAGTAGAGGTAGAAGCAGCAGTAGATGTTGCAGTAGAGGTAGTAGGAGCAGTAGATGTTGTAGTGGAGGTAGTAGCAACAGTAGATGTTGCAGTAGAGGGAGTAGCAGCAGTGGATGTTGTAGTGGAGGTAGTAGCAGCAGTGGATGTTGTAGTGGAGGTAGTAGCAGCAGTAGATGTTGTAGTAGAGGTAGTAGCAGCAGTAGATGTTGCAGTAGAGGTAGTAGCAGCAGTAGATGTTGTAGTGGAGGTAGTAGCAGTAGTAGATATTGTAGTGGAGGTAGTAGCAGTAGTAGATGTTGCAGTAGAGGTAGTAGCAGTAGTAGATGTTGTAGTAGAGGTAGTAGCAGCAGTAGATGTTGTAGTAGAGGTAGTAGGAGCAGTAGATGTTGCAGTAGAGGTAGTAGCAGCAGTAGATGTTGTAGTGGAGGTAGTAGCAGCAGTAGATGTTGCAGTAGACGTAGTAGCAGCAGTAGATGTTGTAGTAGAGGTAGTAGCAGCAGTAGATGTTGTAGTAGAGGTAGTAGCAGCACTAGATATTGTAGTGGAGGTAGTAGCAGCAGTAGATGTTGCAGTAGAGGTAGTAGGAGCAGTAGATGTTGTAGTGGAGGTAGTAGCAACAGGAGATGTTGCAGTAGAGGTAGTAGCAGCACTAGATGTTGTAGTAGAGGTAGTAGCAGCAGTAGATGTTGCAGCAATAGCAGTTATCGATCACAACTTGAATGTTTACACACAAACACATCACGTTCTACTGAAGTAATGTATTCACATACACGCTGGTATCTATCGACATATTGACATAGGTGACACTTGTAGTCCCATCAGCCGTTGTTTCAATCTCTTTATCCAGATCCTATATCCGTTACCTGTAACTGAACCTCCAGGGTAGGTGTTTGTTGATAAGAAAAAGGTGAATTCGGAGAACAATGAAAGCAGACAATTTTGCACAAAAGCTGTGAGATTTTCCTTCGATTTCAAGTAATATTAATCCAAATTAAACAGTAACGTCAGTTACGTCAATTATGATTTGACAGGTTTATTCAGAGAACAAATTTTAAACAAAAGCTTGTGGATGGGAATGTTTCTTTCGAGTGTAAGCAATATTAATTCATTCAAGTATCGGTGTGTAGGAAACTACGCGATAACCCAGAAAATATATCGCACCTCAAATACCATTGTAGTTTCATATTAATATAAGACAAGCATCAGTTGTGTGTCAGAACCCTGCATCTAGGCCTCCACTAGACATCAGTAGAGCTTCAAATCAAACTGCAAGACTTTTGTTGAACGACAGACTTTTGCAAGTAGGACAAGTGTTATTGTGATTTTCTATTGTTTATTGTTTAAACTTTTGTATCTTGTGTGTACAAGTAAGAGGGTTTTAAATCTTTGACAAAAAAAACAGAATCGCCGGACACTGGACACAGAACCAAGTGACGAGTTTTATATTCACCAGAAGGAACAATTTTGATTCCAAACATGTTCCAAATATTCCTTTTTGAATATAAGAATAAGCACATGTTTGTCGTCACCATGGATGTCCTCTTTATTAAAAGTTAATAATCCCATATTCCCATTTTTGGTTTTACCCGCCAATCTACAGTTAACTTTTGAGTTCTGAAAGAGGAGCGAGCATAATTATATAATTGAATAGAGTCAGGCACATGTAGCAATGACTCTTGAAAACGTTCAAGACAAATTCTCCGCAAGGTGAAAATATGTTAAAGAAACGTTTAATGTGCGGCAAATAAGTTGACAGACTATAACACGTATTGCTCTGAAACATTGACTCTCAGGCAACAGACATTATACACCTGAAAATTAAAAAAGATCAAAACATTTCGAAACAAGACAAAAACGGTTATAGGTTGCCCTGTTGTGAAATACATATTGATATGATGCACGTAATATCGCCTATGGTATCAAATACGGATCCGTGTCACCAACAATAATCATTTGTTTATTGTTTTAACCACCAGCACACATGGGTGAAACCTTATTTTGCCTGACAGTTAATTAATTGATATGAAAATGTCAATCAGAGTTGCAAAATGATATAAAGAAAGTGTATCCAAATCTGTATTTATATATATATATTGTGTTACATTTGAATTCAGATATTCGAAATGCATACTTCAGAACAACCATAAGGAATAGACACCCCACCCAGTTCTCCGGCAGAAGGACACGTGCACACTAGAAACCCCTTATGGCGAAACTGTCACGGAAGTAACACACTGTCATATATCTAGTTCCGCCATGCGTTATCAGAGTAGATCGTGCCCACTCATCATTTTAACGTAGAATGCATGATACGTGAATTGACACATAAAAATGCATAAAAATGTGTCCAAGCAAGAATCGATTTTGTTACTGTTGACATTCATTCATTCATTCATTCATTCGAGTTGATTGCTGATGGCCAAATCAGTTGCGAGATCCACTGTGTCAGAGTCTTCAAGAGTCTTCGCCTTGATAGTGAGGTTGAGTGGTGAAAGCGCCTTTTCCAGCGAGCGCCAGCTACACAGACGGACCAAACTGAGAACTAGGAACCAGAGTGGGTGAGTGAGTGAGTTAGGGTTAACGTTTGAAACAATACTTCGTTTATATATGTCTCCGTGTGCCAGCCCAATGTGAGACGAAATTAGTCATTTATAAATTATGACGTGTGTAAAGCGCCCGTATTGGCTCACGAGAATGTTCAACTTTTAAACTTATCATTGTAATGAGGATTATTAAACGCGTTCATAACTAATTGCTTCATTCTATAAAGTTTAAACTTAAGATATGATCAAGGACAGACGTATGGATAGACACAGTAAAAAGGCTGAGTCGGTGAACTTCAAGAGAAAATCGAAATATGAGTCTGTTATTCGGGATTATTTCTTACAGCAATAATATTTCTACCTCACAAAATTAAACCAACTGTTGGACTTACCAAATATCGGAAAATGCTTTTTGTAAATCTTTAGACCTTTCAGGCACATTTGATGAACACCGCTATATATGGTGATGTGATAAAGCAATATATGCATCTGTTGAATAGAACGCCGCCTAATTACCACCCATAAAACCTTGATAACGACTTCTTAAGACTTTGCTCGTATCTTAAAGTAAACAGTTCTGGGCCAAAGCGGTTCCTTGTCATACCCTGACAAACAAACGATCGTTGATAATGTGTTTGTGGCCGTTGACGGTGACTCCTGCCGTGGTGTTCAACGTGTTCTCGAGACCTACACATGTTTGCGCGATCTGTTGGTCAGTCTGTGGTGCGACAAGATCCACATGGTAGGCCTGCTCTGCGTTGTAGAAGGTTGCACCAAACAGAAGGATCCCCACAATCATCATGGCTGCTTTTCTGAAATTGTCCAAATAAAGTGTCTTCGAAGGCACCAGTTTGTGGACATATAAGGTCACAGGTCTTTATACAGTATTATGGAGGGGTCCATTTCAGTTGGCGGGGGGTGGGCGTAAACCAGCACTGAAGATGCCCACACACAGGTAGATGGACGTCGACTCATTGGCCATGGTAATGATTATATATGGTTCTATCGTCAAATGTTATCATTTTTTATGGTAAAGTGTCAGTTCAGCAGATTTTTTACCGTGTTTTTTCCCCACAATTTACATTTTATTTTGACACCTTTCACGGGCTGAGGAAATATTGAAGGAAGTTAGTTTTGTACACCAGCTTGTTTGATTGACTACTAACAAATACATGTGGACACTTTACACCTGAATAATGACATCGCGTTCCGGTATTGAAACAAGTGTCATTTGTTGAAATTGTTTGATTGTTGTTTTACGCCGCACTCAGCAATATTCCAGCTATATGACAGCGGTCTGTATTTAATCGAGTCTGGACCAGACAATACCGTGATTGACATCATGAGCATAATCTACGCAATAGGAGTACGATGACATGAATCAACCAAGTCACCGAGCCTGACTACCCGATCCCATTTGTCGCCTCTTGTATTTGTTGAGGATTATACGTCATATCCATGACTGTAAACGTCACAAGGCCACACTTGTCAACACGGGATAATCCGTCATTTTGCAGCCATATTGTATTTCACATAAACGTATTGAAAGAACTTTTCTGAGTTTGTTATTTATTTTCATTTACTCCATTCATGTAGCTGTCAGTTGTATATCACTTCTTTATTCGCACTTGTTGATTAATAATAGGACTGATTTTGTAACAGTTGTGTTTCCTCACCCTGTCAGCACAGACCGAAGGCCTCACGGACACCTGGTGTCTGATCACTGACAGCGTGGCCCCATAGTCTAAATAACCACTTCAACGAATAGCCACCGGGGCCAAGTGGCCTGATATATTTCAGTTATAGCTAAACTTTAAAGAACAACATTCTTTTAAAAGCCCTGTTCAAAAACATATTCAAAACTTTGTGTCAATTGTGTGTGCCTCCCAGCGTAATGCATGTGGCATCTTTCCCTGGACCTTTCGCACGTCTACCTCGCTCTTTGGCAACTCTGGTTATCAAACATCATAGCTTTGTATAACTTTTTAACTTGTTTTATTCCGTCCACACCTTTGTTCGAGATAACAATAGATTGTCTTGGATCTGATAGGTAGTGAACAACTGATTCAATTTTGGTATGAGCAAAGTCTTACATATTGGGACTCTACCTGGGGCTGTAAAATTTCGTTTGGACCACTTTCCAACAATACACTGGATTTTCCTTATTTTAACACATACTTGCTCAGTAGCATTTCCTGTAAGTGTATTTAATGTAATTCCCATAAGATTGAAAGGTCCCTGAGATCAGTCAAAATAAATGTGTTTGCACAGGTTCATTTTGTACTTCTGTTTTGCTCCACTCTCGACTCTTGATATAGCACATTGACATTGTACCGTACAGACGAATTGTTTCACACGCCCTAAATTTTCTTCGGGGCCATCTAGAAATAATAAGGTATCATCTGCATATTGATTTATTAAGTATTGCACGTTACCAATAGTTAGACCTTTTAGGTTATTATTCCCCTGAACCATAATCGCTGAGATTATGCACATATAATAAACAAATATGGGGAAAGAGAGTCTCCTTGTTTACACTATCTTTCTAAAGGAACAGAAATGTTGGAAATATCCACATTGTCAAACAGTTGATGTAATAATTTATAGAATGTTTCTATTCAGTGACAAATAGATGATCCAAACTTAGATACATCCTGTAAACACTTTAAGGCATTCTCGAAATCAACTCGGAAAAGGCAGCCTGGTATGTTTCATCCTCTGTAATATTCATCATATCCTGAACCAGCCATATATTTTCATTTAGATTCGATTCTTTAATAAAACCTAGTTGATCCTCATTTATGAATGTACGAAGTGCAATTGTTGAAGCAGCTAGTTTGTAATTGAGTAATGTTAAAGCCTCCAATTCTTTAGATTTCCTCTTTGCTGATTTCCCTTTGGCAAACGTGTAATTATTCCTCGTCCTTGTGTTACGGTTAATTCGCCAGTTTTGTAGCCATGATTTTACTCTTGAGTACAAATATACCGTTGTCTTTCCAGAAAAAAATAAAAGTCTGCAGTAGAGCCAGACGACCTAAGAGATCAGTAATTCTTCAGATTTTTTAGAGATCGAGGTATTTCTTCTCAAAAGTAGGTTTTTCTATGATATCATCACATGGTTTCTTTGGAATATCACTTTGAAGAATTTCTGAAAGTTAAACATGAAAAACTTCATTCTCTTTATGTATTTTTCACAATTCTTCATGATTGACTTTCTTTAAATTATTATATTGTTTGGTCAGTACGTGTCCTGTATTAATTATCTTAGTGATTGTCTTTTTACATAATTTCTCTTTTCCAACTACAAAAGTATTTTGGTGGTTTAACTCCCTTGAGCAAACTTGTAGCTCGAGGCCGAACAAAGGCTATATGCATTTTCGCCTTTTTATTTTTTCAAGTTTACCTTTTTCAGTCTCTATCTTGTCTAAAATTGTTGTAATTTCACCGCACCATCCAATTAATTTTCCAAATCGCTTATTATACCGTCGAAATCTTAATAGTTTTTTTTCGCTTCTAGTCTCTTTCTACCTGAATATTCTAGTGTTCTGGTCCTAATATCCTGCAGTATTGTTCCTAAACATAACTGATAATTAATAGTAAACTTTACATTTTCGAGTGTTTTTTCCATAACGATCTATAATAGGGGTATTTGTACTTTGTTAACCATACTGTTCTATGACATCAAATATAGAAGTTCTGAATAGCTCAGATCCTCGAGTAAATTATTAAGCTTCCATACTCTTTCAAAAAGAAGTTGAATGGCCAGGTCGATAAGGTGGGGTAGTTTATCTTCTACATGTAGCATCAACTCTTGGTTTATTAAAGAGAAATCTAGTCTTGCTTGCTTAAATTGTTTATTTCTGTGTATTTATATTTCTGTTTGGTTAAACACCCATTATCTGTTAATTAATTTTTATTCAACAGATATGTCAAGAACGACATCACGTGCCTTTGTGTTAAAACATATAAAAATTACGAATATCCATATTTGGACCTAGCATCAGATAAAAATATGAACACCATATCAAAACAAATCACTCCCAAATTCATCCTGAACGCAAATATTATGCTGTAAAATTCGGTATCCTTATTGAGCCCGTAGGTATTATTAATACGTGTTATGTTAACAGCGTCTGTAGTAAGACTAAAGAAGGAAAGAAAAAGAAATGATATTGTCAGTAAATTTGATTTTCTTAGTTTCTTATTTTTGAATCAATAATTAGCTTTTTTAAAGTTTGATTTGTACATTCTGTTCCATCAATGTCTATGTGTCCCTATTAGTTGTTTTTTTAAATGTATAAAAAATGATATTGCCCATGAATGAAAACAATATATAGCGTAACCTGGAAGTATATGTAAAAGAAAATTAATGATTAGAATATAAACTGAACTGAAGTTTATGGCTGAGTAATGGAAACACTGTATAATAATGAGTGAGTGAGTATGGTTTTACGCTGCTTTTAGCAATATTCCAGCAATATCACGACGGGGGACACCAGAAATGGGCTTCACACATTGTACCCATGTCGGGAATCGAACCCGGGTCTTCGGTGTGACGAGCGAACGTTTTAACCACTAGGCTACCCGACCGCCCCGTATAAGAATGAATCTGAGTGAACATTGTATGTCCTTGTACATTGGTGTACACGGTACTGTTGAGTTCTTTGGAGTATATTGTCTGTTGATTGCACTCCCCACATGTTTCAGAACAACAGAAAGTAGTAGAGTCAATAAAAGGAAAATCAACAACCACAGCATGGCTCTTAGACTATCTTCCCATATAAGCTGGTGAACAGGGTGTAGTAGGATGCCATCTGTTTGAGAGTGCGATGCTAAGTACACTGGGCTCCGCGTTCCGATGGATCCCGCTTCAGTAAGCGATCGTAGCGCCACGACGATCGTTGGCCTATGTTAAAGTGTGGGAGTTACGATCACCTTAGCGCTGAGATCGCTTCTCCTAAAATCCAAATGAGAACAAAACAGAGCAGCAAAAGGGTTAAACAGGGAAATATAGCATGTATAGCAGTGTTACAATTCTCTGGGGTTTTATAGCCGGATGCTAGGGTATGAGTTGTGATTTATCAATATGTTTTTAATTCTGTAGTGAGTGAATGAGTGATCGGGTTGGGTTTAACGCCGCTTTTAACAGTGTTCCAGTTATATCACGGCGAGTCAGCTTAATGTGGGAGGAAAGCCCGAAGTGATGAAGGTCTCCGACGTTTACCACTTCGGTGAAACCCACGAGCACGGGTATGGTGCTGACAAACCTAGAAACATAATCGGGGCGAACCGGGATTCGAACCCACAATCATAGGTTTCTGGCGTTTCCAAGGGACGCAACTCTGCACAGAGAATCGCGGCGACTTAGACGACTGGGCCACCCGTGCCCCCACACACAAAGTACCCAATAAATAGGATATTCCTTGTGTCTCGTGAAATATCATGTTTACTCATCTCGTGAAGGGGGAAAGGAGATATTTTCGCTCGAAATGACAACATTAAGAAGACACTCCCAAGGGACTGCTATCGGTTTTCGTTTGAATCAGGAAAGCTTTTTCAAAAGTTCATTTTTGATCAAATAAGCATTCGCATATTGAAGTAAGTGTTAAAAATAAGACGTGCAGCTTTTCTTAAAGTAAGTAATGACATGAAGTCAAATACGATGTATATCCTCGAGCGATAATGGCAGAGTTTTCTAACGGGTTGCCCCTGAGAACAATCAGTCTCGAGTAAAACAATCAGGCACACTAGGGACGACAATTACGTGAAGGGGTCACTGAACACCAGCATGACACCAGGTGTGCACTAAAAAGACCCCTGCTCCACCTAGCAACATACAATGTTGATAACTAAAGACAAACGCATGTATGACCGCTAAAAATGAAAGACTGGTATCTCACCTTCGACAGACCCTAAAGTTTTCAATACTTTTTGGAAAGCTAAATATTATTTCGGCTCTGATTCCAGTTCCGCAATTTAGAGTTATTTTGTTGGATTATGTTTTGACTCCGAGACTTATGTTCTGATACAGACCGCATTAACGTATTGTCTACTTCATTATATACTTATACTTATTATATGCCTGTTTCGATAGAGTTAAACTCTAAAGTGTTGCTTAAGTCGAAGTAATGACAGATGATTATATTCGACTCAATCGGGTTTGTTGTTTTTCAAAAAAGGATGTGCAGATGTGTGATCATGTGTAGGTCTACTCATCGTAGAGTCCTCATGTTTCTGAAAAAAAACTCTTCTGAACGCTGCGTGTTTAGTTGAATGTCTGTATTAAAATTAATTATAAATGTCGCACATATACAAGAATAGAGCTGAATCCACATTGTCCTTGTTCGTCTGGTCTTTGTGGAGAAACGTCAGACTGAATTGTCTCCCTTGGACAAGCCCATTTCAGAACAGTAACGTAATGGCCCTAGGTCTCATCTCCAGCTCGGGGATAGGTCGAGTTGGGGCGGTTTTTACGTCTGATGTGTACTACACCAACCAGAGTCAGGGACACAACGAGGAACGCACCAATCAGGTAGAGTTTTACATATTGACACAGTTGGTTGCTATAGATGTACGCTATAGTGAATCCCGTCGCTTGAAACATCCTGAGATTACCGAAGGCAGGCCCTTGTTTGTGCGCAAACACAACACCTATAAGAGCTGTAAAGAGAGATAAGTTGTGATATATAGTTCTAGAAAGAAATGACAGATTGACTATTGTCATATGAAAATATTTTCATTTGGGTAGTATACACGTTACCAGTGTTTGTACAGAATTTCAGTACCAAATTCAAGACCTTCACACACACACACACACACCACGCCACACACACACGCATGCACGCACGCACGCACGCACGCACGCAAGCACGCGCGCGCGCGCGCGGTCTTTACAGTGTTCCAAGCGGGCGCCGTTAACCCAGCCAATTTTGATGATACACATTTTTAGCATTTGGTAAAGACTCTGTACCTTCTTGGTCTTGGGAAAAGAATCTGGTCGGTATTGGTGTGGAAAATAGTGAATAACGATCAAAGAAAATCAAAACAATTACCAGCGCTCTGTGTTTGCCAGACAGCGTCCGCCATACCCCATAGACCTGGAACCACAAAAAACATAACCTTGTTGCTAGGCGACGGATGCCAAAGTAACATGGTTATGATCAGAGCGATGTTCATCACAGCAGCAAAAAGGAAGAGGACACCGCGGCCGACGTATCGACACAGCCAGCCAACGATGGGGGAGCCGATGGTGTTACACACCCCGAAGCAGATCATGGTGTACCCGACCCAGTCGATGCCAAGAGAACACGTCACGAACGACTGAAACAAAAGTTGAATATTTTAAGAAGAAGCGTGTCTCCAATTCCACCCTCAATTACACAGTTACCCAAATGCCGCCGTGATGAAGCTAGATCATTGTTGACAGCGGCTAATGCGCTACTGACTCAGTTAAGAATTCGGCACATACCTGGAGCACATACAGCTTGATACAAAAAGCAGCGTGCCGGGCAGTCAGGGTACGACGACGCGACGCCAACAACAACGTCTACTACCCTGACAACCCGATCCACTTAGTCGTCCTGTACGCCCTTTACTGCTAGAGACCCAGAAGCCAAAAGTGATCCCGCCTTTAACCTCCCAGACAGTGTAGCGTTTAAATTGTAAACATGTAAACAAAAGGTTACCCAAAGATAACTGTGTTAGGGGCTTAATATAGAGCACATGTGAAGTCAATGATTGCCATTAAGACATATTACAATCTGTATGGATAACAAGTTCTGTATTATGTTTTTTAAGGATGAGTCGGGGCTACGTCTTGCCTATGAAGGATAAAAATACATAGCCGTGCAACGTTGAACACGACGAAGGAGCAAGAAGTAGGCATGGAACTGATTACATTATCCGTTGATTAGTTAAACACTGTCAGTAAATAGTGGAGTGGGAGTGAGTGGGTATGGTTTACGCCGCTTTTTTAGCAATATTCCATCTATATCACGGCGGGGGACACCAGAAATGGGCTCCACACATTGTACCCATGTCGGGAATCGAACCCGGGTCTTCGGCGTGACGAGCGAACGCTTTAACCACTAGGCTACTCGACCGCCCCGTTAAATAGTGGAAGACATGATATCTGGGTCTCTGCTAAATGTCTCAGGAATTTGCTGACAAAGGTGGCTCTTCATTTCAAAGGTTCGTGTAAGAGAAAAAATGTCTTTATGTTGCAAATGTTTCAATAGTTTGCACCCACCTTTGTATATTCAGCGAACAGAACCACCTGCTCCATGCCTGTGTAGAGACAGAATGGCACCAGCAACACCATGTTCAGGTCGGTCACAAGAAGACGCAGTGTTGACGTCAGAAGTGTCATGGCGCCCGTATCCCTCTCAGATCCACGGGATTTGATTGGCTTCAGGAAGAGTACAGTTATAACAAGTCCAGCCACAACACAACCGAGATAGATCGTCAGTAAAACATACACCGTCGTGTCGTCTGGTTTGTTTGATACCGGTGACGTCTGGTTCGAAAATGGCGGGAGATTCACAGGACAGTCGTCTGCTCCGCAATGAGTTACATCATCGATTGTGATGTTATTATTTACATCACGAAAAACAAGGGAGCTAATGAGATTACCCCATATCTGAGTGCTCTGAAACCCGATGCAAAAAATTCCAAAAAATCTACTGACCACAGAATCCATTTTTTCACCTGTAACATCGGAATAATCAAGAGCAGAGGTAGTCACGTATACACCTTGGGCAGTCCATAGGAGTCCAGTTCCTAAACCGATAATTATCGAGCCAGGAATCAAGGAATAGGTCTTCGGGTAATAGTTGGAACCAACAAACACACAGAAACATATCCAGGATATAATTAGAGCTCCTTTGCATCCGGTGAATTTGATGATGGCGGGAGCAAGGATGCACGTGATGAGGCCACTTCCGGTAATGGCGGCTAAAGAGTAGATTCCGAGATCGAGATTGAGACTTGCTTCCAGGTTCTGTAATCCTGAGTACGCTGTAAACGTGAACATCCAGACAACACATAGCGCGGTAAGGTTCTGTCGGACTGTCCTTATTGTCGTCTGCCGTTCGGCGTCTCGGCTGTTTGGAATAAGGCTTGTCTTTTCTGAATTTACTGTCGGCGCCATAATGTCTTTGGGAACTGTCTCTCTACACCAAAACCTGGGTAGAGGTGGTTGATTGCGCTTTCACGAGTTAACTGAAAGGTGAAATCAAAATGAGATAATCTATATTTGTTTTTCATTTTCAAGAAAGTATGCACTTGAACATTGAATTTCATTAAAAAAAATTACAAACGTCATCAAAACGTTACTAGGATGAAACCAGAAGCTGAAACACTTCCAACTTATGACAGAAAACACAATAATGATATCCGTATCTTATACATCACCATCGAACAACCATCTCGTTTTGTTTCAGTTTTAGCCACGATCAAACCTGGGTGTATACTTTCTTTTGCCTAGCAGTATATATCAGGACGGACTGTGAGTGAGTGATTGAGTGAGTGAGTTCGGTTTAACGCCGCTTTTAACAGTGTACAGTTATAGCACGGCGTGTCAGCTTAATGTGGGAGGAAAGCCCAAAGTGATGTGGGTCTCAGACGTGTACCACGTCGGTGAAACCCACGAGCACGGGTATGATGCTGACAAACCTAGAAACATAATCGGGGCGAACCTGTATTAGAACCCATAATCATAGGTTTCTGGCGTGCACAAGGGACGCAACTCTGCACAGCGAATCGCGGCGCCTTAGACGACTAGGCCACCTGTCTGTAACTTGATAATGCCCTCATATTGCTTGACGACGGGCCATTATCAAGCACGTTGTAAGGTGACGTCTCGTTCAATAGTGACGTCAACTGGTTTGTTCTATGACGTTTCCATATTTGTAAAGGTGGGTCAGTGACATTTTTGTTGTTTGCAGTTAATTTTTCAAAACCGATATTGTTGTTTCATTTAATTTGATAACAAATTCCATCCATTTTAGCTATAATAACTGTAACGCTCTTTTTCAGGGCATTATTATTTGTAGAAGCCCTCGCTCTTCTCAACTGCCCTCCTTTGTCGGGCAGTTATGGAACCTCTGGCTTCTGCAAATGATAATGCTCTGAAAAATAGCGCTACCTTTATAATATCCATCACAATACATCCATGACAAAAGTTTCGCTGTCCAGATTGCTGGTAGGCATATTTCAAATCATTCACGCAGCCCTGTTTCATCAGGTTTTAAAAGTTGTCGCCACCGTTTGGTAAAAAAAGATAAAAGTGTTTACTACAAACAAAAATTAATGTAATTAACAATGGGAACTCAGCCAAGCTGCACTATTTCAACTGCGGCTGGCGTCACTGGGAATAAGCTCACCTGGAGAGGTCAGCTGTGGAGGCCAATGACCCCTGTGAAGGGTCTCTAACAGTGGGCCTGGTCACAGAATAGAGACAGGGCGCTCGGGTGAGCTGCGAATGTTTCTTCTCTATTCCATATGGAGTTTACGTTGACACGTTAAAAGGGTTTGTTCTCACTTTTCTTTAGGACAGGCTGGCAGGGGTTGGGTGGGGGTAAAACTAACAGTTTATGAGAACAATACCTGCGTAGGCCGGTTAACTGGACACGCGGAGAGGTTTATCGGAGTTGACGTACAATAGAGGGATTAACTGGAAAAAATACAAATCTGAGTCATCTCCTATCGCCTACAGTGCAGTTCCCCTACAGTGTAGCGCAGTTCCCTACAGCGCAGTTCGCCTACAGTGCAGTTCACCTACAGTGCAGCGCAGTTCGCCTACAGTGCAGCGCAGTTCGCCTACAGTGCAGCGCAGTACCCCTTCAGCGCAGTTCGCCTACAGTGCAGTTCCTCTACAGCGCAGTTCGCCTACAGCGCAGTTCACCTACAGTGCACTTCAGCTACAGCGCAGTTCGCCTTCAGTGCAGTTCGCCTCCAGTGTTATCAAGACAACTTCATACACCCGTGATTTATGTTTTATCAAGACACCCCTTCAGTCACACAATAGACTCACCCAGGCAGCTGGTAAACATGATAAACAATAGCGTATACAAGGCGGAAATTTGAGCTTAAGGTGACTACAATGACAACTGAGTTAAACGAAACAACTTGTTGACTTCATTGTACTGGTGTTTTAAGAAATATTGAAGTCCAAATTCAAATTTTAATCAAATACATGAACATGTACGTTTCTTTATCGGAAACAGCCAACAAATTTGGTTGAGGGGGAGGACATCAGGTTACAAGCAAACTCATTGATGGATTGATGGGGGAAGGGGGAGTGGTTAAAAGGTTGACTTGTTAAGCGGAATACCCGCTTTCGCTTACCCACATGGGTAACTTGAAGAGTCCCCACCGTGATATACCTGGACTTATGTTTACAGAGGCGTAAAACACTACTCACTCAGTCACTGTTCACTGTCGGAATCCCAAAGAATCTAAACAATTGGAAAAAGGTATATTCTAATGCACTCATAAATCAAATATCACTATAAATGCTTACACATAGGCCTGTACAACCTGTTCTTGGTCGGTAAACATCCAACTGATACAGAAAAAAACGACCCTCACATCCCTTGCCTCAAAAGGACTCGCCCGCTGCACGCTTTGACCTTCGACCCCATATACTTGAATATGGGATGAGACGAACGGTTGTCACGGCAGGTAAGACTTGATCATGAAATTGAATCTCACTTCAACAACGTCAGCTCCTAGTCGTCCTGCTTACTGAAACTGCATCACTGGTTGTTACATGTCTGCCGGTATCCGTCTGCTATCCACCAACACAGCTTGCACACAAAACGCGCTCGTAACCTGTCAGTCGGGTGTGTGTGGTGAACCTTGACCCGGAATAAGTAAGTCAGGCTTGTTATCTCTCATGTGTGCCTTGCGTAGCGGTAGGCGAAGGAATACCGCCATGTACTGTTAACACAGTATGCAAGCTCGTATACAATAGACGAGCAGCTACAGTTGTGTCATTTAGAATCTGGATGAAGGCGGAAAAGAGTTCGGGTCATTTTTTATTGGGGGAGGGGGAGAGGCAAAGGTAAGGAGAGCGGTCGTGAACAAATGACACAGCGAAAGATCGCCAGAATGTATCACAACTTCAGTTCTATTTTTTATTGAAATAAAAATAAAAATACGGCATTAATTAGGGGCTAAAACAAGAACTGGTCTACTCGGAATCAGTATACTGTGTCTGAGCGGGGTATCCATGTCATGCTGCATGGTATCTCAGTGGGCTTGGACTATAAAATCGGCATTAGTCCGGACTAGAACAAGAAGATACACGATTTCTGCAGCACCGACCGTGGCATAACTTTGCCCGATGCGTAATGTGTGGTAGCATGGTATTATTTTGTGTCTTCACAACTTTTGAGGTACTAGGCTCTTTCAACGAAAATTTAAAAGAGCGTCTTACGACTCTTGTTCAGAAGTTGTTTGATCAAGGTTAGAACATTCAAGGCCTCAGTAAAGCTTTCAAACAGTTTTAGGGTAGACATGTGGGGGACATTCCAAAACTGACGCATCACTGACTAAAAAGATGCCCGATGCAATTCCCTATTTTGACTTGTACCATACGTTCCCGTGTTTTTACAGGATAACTTTCGACGGGTGCAACAATCACTTACCTTTTCGCGAACTCCTGTCATAACCACTACTTGACAGTGATTCACAGACACATGCTTATAATCATATTCGTACAATCGACTCTGCTTTTAGCAGACATTTCTTATGGATGTCAAAAGGGTTTTGCCGTGTTTATTTGCTTCATTGCTTTGTCAGAGGCCTGATGAAGATGCTTGCAGTCACTGGTTTGCCTGGTCCAGACTCGATTACTTACATGATACAGCTGGATACTACTGACTGCGGCGTAAAACAGTATTCGCTCAAACGTGTCTGATCTTGTTTGAGTAAATATCTTCTCTTTCCTAAGTTTCATTTTCATTTCGCCATGTTTATTTTAAACTTGAAAAATCATAAATATCCGAAAAACACAGTATCACAGGATTATCTCGAATGTATGACTTCTCCGGGGCGCTGTATATACTACTAAAAAGTTATTAGTTAAAGTTAATCTGTCATTCAAGAAAGTCCTTAACAATTTTTTGAGTATTATGCCAATGAGGAAATAGGGGAACGGTTATAAAGGGATGTGTGTTTGGAATGGATTTCAAGCGTACTCGAGGATACCAGCGAATTTTGGCAAGTTAGTTCACAAGATACTACAACACCACTCATGGTTTATATGGATCATAGTGACGGTGGGGTAGCCTAGTGGTTAAAACGTTCGCTTGTCACGCCGAAAGTTCGGGTTTGAAGCCCATTGTACCCCGCCATGCAGGAATATTGCTTGAAGCGGTGTAAAACCATACTCACTCTTTGCTGGTTCATACAAACACTTTTTAACTTTAACACGAATGGGAAAACGTGTTGTATATTTTCATCCATCAGTGTAATTATAGATGGGGTGAGGTGAAATAGGGTTTAACGTCGCGTCCAAGATTATTGCACTTATATAGCGACGTGCATGCACGTGTATGTGTGTGTATGTGGCTGCTTGTACTAGTCCGGACTGCCAGCTCACTGAGATACCATGCCGCAGTTTAACATGAATACCCCACTCAGACACAGTATACTGACTCCGAGCCGACCAGTCCTTGTTTTAGCCCCTTAATGCCGAGCGCCAGACAAGTAACGTCTTTTGGTATGACGCGGTCGAGGATCGATCCCCGGACCTTCCGTTCTCCAGGCGGACGCTCTACCATTAGACCACGGAAGCGGTCGTGTAATTATAGATATACCACCATCGACTACAATGTTGACACACGTTCTCTGCCTACTGGCAACCAACCCATGAACACATACAGGCTCATGAATTATTGATGACTGTTGTTTTACGCCGCACCCAGCAATATT
The DNA here is from genome assembly GCF_023055435.1 of Haliotis rufescens. NCBI lineage: Eukaryota > Metazoa > Mollusca > Gastropoda > Lepetellida > Haliotidae > Haliotis > Haliotis rufescens. The sequence goes on from NW_025963902.1 coordinate 1,328,380, forward strand.
CCAGCTATATGACGGCGGTCTGCAAATAATCAAATCTGGGCCAGAAAATCAAGCGATTGGCATCGCGAGGGTCGATCTACGCAATTGGGATACGATTACATGCATCAACTTAGTCAGCGAGTCTTACCACCCAATCCCTTTAGTCGCCTCTTGCGACAAGCGTTGGTTGCTGAGGTCCATTTCTAACCCGGATTTTAACGAAGGAATAATCAATGTGACAGTGAATATACTGTATGAACGTGTATAAGCATCTATGTATAGTTATCCATATACACTGTATTCATATATAACTTTGCAACGAATTGTCTGGCGACTAAACTTATCTCAGCAACGATCTGTTATGCTCTGTTTACCTACCTGACAGAATAGTTCGTTCGTGATTGTGCCCGTTTTGATATGCTAGTCTCAAGCATATCAGATTCTGGATCCGCACTGAACTGAAAATGATGAAACCCTTGTCCAATATCTCTGGTTGATTACCATCCCCAGCAAGAACTACAAAGCATTTGTGTTGTTGTCGGCATTTCATCTGGTAATGTGCAACGGTGCGAAATTAATATGAACATTGATTATGATATCCTGTAAAGAAACAGGTCGCCATTGTCAACAATTATCAGTCCACGACAACATAATAGGCAACAAAAGTCCCGAAATGCTTTCGGGAAAAAAGATAATAACATTTATTAAACGTTGGACGCGTTGATAGGGAGTGAGTGAGTGATTTAACGCCACTTTTAACAGTATTCCAGTTATATCACGGCGGGTCGGCTTAAAGTGGGAGGAAAGCCCGAAGTGATGCAGGTCTCAGGCGTTTACCACTTCGATGAAACCCACGAGCACGGTAAGGTGCTGACGAACCTAGAAACATAATCGGGGCGAACCGGGATTCGAATCCACAATCATAGGTTTCTGGCGTTCCCAAGAGACGCAACTCTGCACAGCGAATCGCGGCGCCTTAGACGACTGGGCCCCTCGTTCCTTGGGGACGCAACAATAGTTCAAGTTGACTGGTTCATTGTGTCAAACACATGACACACAGTTAGCACCTCAAGCACCACAGTTCTACGGAAGCCTTCAATTTCGTATCTTGAATGTCAACATATCATCTTGCAATCTCAAATTAGCACCTTGACATTTCAAGAAAAAAATGAAAAAAAGCAGATGTCCCTACTAGGCTTCTGTACATTTCTCCATAAAATCGCCCCTTGAGTGAGTGAGTGAGTTGGGTTTAACGCCGCTTTTAACATTATTCCAGTTATATCACGGCGTGTAAGCCTAATGTGGGAGGAAAGCCCGAGTTGATGCAGGTCTAAGACGTTTACCACTTCGGTGAAACCCACGAGCACGGGATTCGAACCCACAATCATAGGTTTCTGGCATGCCCAAGGGACGCAACTCTGCACAGCGAATCGCGGCGCCTTAGACGACTGGGCCACCCGTACCCCCTTGCCCCTTGAGCATCGTTTTATGTATTGATGCTTCTGAAGAAACACGTTTAAATACAAAATAAAGAATGTTAATGTTATCACAAATATAACATTTGTTACCTTATAGACCCGTGAAGATCCGGGGTAGAATAGGTCTTCAGCAACCCATGCTTGCGGTAAAAGGCGACTTTCCGTGTCGGAATTTGCGACTAACGGTACCGGGTGGTCAGGCTCGCTGACTTAGTTGATGCATGTCATCGTATCCCAGTTGTGTGGATCGATGCTTATAATGTCAATCACTGGATTGTCTGGTCCAGACTCGATAATTTACAGATCGCCGTCGTATAGCTGGAATACTGCTGAGTGCGGCGTTGAACAACACACAATCAGTCAATTGTTATAGATGATCTGATGTTATGTTCTGTGACTGTTCCATGTTGGTTCCTGACTGTTTTTCAAATGGTATCGTCTTATTTTTTCATCATATACTCTCCAAGATGTAAGGTATCTTGAAATAAAGATGTGATGATCAGACGCCAGAAGAAAGATCAGCTTTGAAACAAGACTGCCAGTGACAGAACGGTCTCGGGTCCAAAACGTACCCTACCGCCTCCGTGGTCTAGTGCTAGAGTGTCCGCCCGGAGAGCGGAAGGTCCTGGGTTCGATCCCCGGCCGCGTCATACCAAAAGACGTAAAACGATGGGGCTAAAACAAGGACTGATCGGCTCGGAGTCAGTATTCTGTGTCTGAGTGGGATATTCATGTTAAACTGCGGCATGGTATCTCAGTGAGATAGAACTATAAATCGGCATCAGTCCGGACTAGTACAAGCAGCCACACAAACACACACACGTACATACACGTCGCTATATAAGTGCAATAATCTTGGACCCGACGTTAAACCCCATTTCACCTCACCAAAACGTACCGCCTCAAACCCGAAATATTGCACATGGAGCATGCAATTACAGGTGCACGTGGGTCTTTCTTGATTGTGACACGTTTAGTGAAAGGTCGTCAAATCGCCTTGAGCCAATAGTATTGTTGACATTTATTATTCATAGTAACACGTCAGATATCTGTATTCCAGTTATATCACGGCGTGTCTGCTTAAAGTGGGAAGAAAGCCCCAAGTGATGCAGGTCTTAGACGTTTACCACTTCGGTGAAACTCACGAGCACGGGTGTGGTGTTGACAAACCTAGAAACACAATCGGGGCGAACCGGGATTCGAACCCACGACCGCAGGTTTCTGATGTGCCCAAGGGACGCTCCACGCTAGTCTACGTTTTGTCTTTCAAGGCGATAACGCTCGTACCCACCGTGCACGTAGCATAACTGACCGTGAGGCTCTCTTCTGGGATCAGTCCATAATGACTCGTGTGTCTTCACATTGCAGATGAAACGAATATTCCCAGAACAGATGAAACCTATGTATTTACACAACAGATGAACGAATGTTCCCACGACAGATGAAACATATGTTCCCATAACAGATGAACGAATGTTCCCATAACAGATGAACGAATGTTCCCATAACAGATGAAACATATGTTCCCATAACAGATAAACGAATGTTCCCATGTCAAATGAAACCTATGTATTTACACAACAGATTAACGAATGTTCCCATCACAGATGAAACCTATGTATTTACGTAGCAGATGAAAATTGTGTGTGCCCATAACCTATAAATACCTGATAATTCTACAGATCATCTTCAGGTGGTGGACCTTTTTGTCTTTCCAGTCAGCTCCCATCTTTCCTGATTGCTTCAGTATGAGGTGAGGTGAGGTGAGGTGAAATGGGGTGTAACGTCGCTTCCAAGATTAATGCACTTATAGCGTGTGTGTGGCTGCTTGTACAAGTCCGGAATGATGCCGATTTTATAGTGCCAGCCCATCGAGGCCGAGACTCCGACCCACCAGTCCTTGTTTTAGCCCCTTAATGCCGAACACCAGGCAGGGTGACAACAAGTGCCATCTTTTAACGTCTTTTAGTATGACGCGGCGGTCTGCAACAGTTTGTTTTCATTTGTTTGTTGTTTAACGCCGCACTCAGCAATATTCCAGCTATATGACGACTGTCTGTAAATAATCGAGTCTGGACCAGACAATCCAGTGATTGATATCACGAGCATCGATCCACGCCATTGGGACACGATGACATGCATCAACCAAGTCAGCGAGCCTGACCACCCGATCCCGTTAGTCGCCTCTTACGACAAGCATGGTCGACTTTTACGACAAGCATGGGTTGCTGTAGACCTATTCTACCCTGGATCTTCAGGGATCGTATGCTACAGTATGATCCCCAATATGTTGTCCAGATCCAGGGGGCACCGGTGGCCCAGTCGTCTGAGACAGAGTAGCTGTGCAGAGTTGCCAGAAACCTATGGTTGTGGGTTCGAATCCCGGTTCGCCCCTATTATGTTTCAAGGTTTGTCAGCACCATACCCGTGCTCGTAGGTTTCACCAACGTGGTAAACGTCTGAGACCTGCATCAATTTGGGCTTTCCTCCCATATTAAGCTGACACGCCGTGATATGATATGTAATACCGTTAAAAGCGGCGTTAAACACAACTCACTCACTCCAGATCCAGACGTGATTTCTTCTATGTGAAGCCAGGGCATTGTCTGTAGTGTTATAATAACTGTTTGTCCATCGCTCATGCTAACCCTGCTGGGCTGAGCCATGCCTCTTCAAATCGTCAATATAGGTTATCATTGCAGCGATTAGCCAGTCGGCTAGGGAGTCGATGTCAAATCTAATCTGTATCTAGTTTCGCCAGCGAACACAACGATAGGATCATCTACAGTTTATTGACATTAATTGTAAAACTACTCAAGGGACCCGTGACGTCACTGTTAGGCCACACCCACTTACTGCTTTGTTTCGTCATCACTGGTAGGTCCTTGTCAATTGCGTTTGCTAGGGGTGATATGATTGGCGGAGACTCAACATGCTTGCTGGCCCGTGGAGAAGTGAAGCGAGCCCTGATTGGTGGGGCCACGGGGTTGATTGCTGTTGGGTTGGGACTGATCCAAAACTGGGATGCTGAAAGGTAAATAATAACTTCTTTGGGAGGCATTTAGAAGTTGGAGTACTAGCTAAGGATACGATATGTGGATAAACATCACGGTGTTCGAACCTACACCAAAACGTCGATCCTAAGTGTAATAAGAAGTTGTTCATCCATATATCTATAAATATCTATAAATAATAACCGATAACCGATTTGTATGTATTTTTACAGAAAACAAGTTTAATAAAGGTATAGTCCATTAAGTTATCAATGTTGTCGCAACCTATACAATGTAGCGCCCATACAATTTCCGCGTTTTTCTGGGATTCGAACCACGAACTTTCTCATCCGAGGTCAGGCGCCTTGTCCACGTGACCAGTGATGGTAGAATACTAGGTAAGGAAGTCATCTGTGGGATGACACGACGCCCTGCTACACTGACAAGGTAAGGATGTCATCTGTGGGATGACACCACGCCCTTTCTACACTGACAAGGTAAGGATGTCATCTGTGGGATGACACCGCACCCTGCTGCACTGACAAGGTAAGGATGTCATCTGTGGGATGACACGACGCCCTGCTGCACTGACAAGGTAAGGATGTCATCTGTGAAATGACACCACGCCCTGCTACACTGACAAGGTAAGGATGCCATCTGTGGGATGACACCACGCTCTGCTACACTGACAAGGTAAGGATGTCATCAGTGGAATGACACCACGCTCTGCTACACTGACAAGGTAAGGAAGTCATCTGTGGGATGACACCCCGCCCTGCTACACTGACAAGGTAAGGAAGTCATCTGTGGGATGACACGACGTCCTGCTACACTTACAAGGTAAGGATGTCATCTGTGGGATGACACCACGCTCTGCTACACTGACAAGATAAGGAAGTCATCTGTGGGATGACAAAACGCTCTGCTACACTGACAAGGTAAGGATGTCATCTGTGGGATGACACCCCGCCCTGCTACACTGACAAGGTAAGGATGTCATCTGTGGGATGACACCTCGCCCTGTTACACTGACAAGGTAAGGATGTCATCTGTGGGATGACACCCCGCCCTTCTACACTGACAAGGTAAGGATGCCATCTGTGGGATGACACCACGCTCTGCTACACTGACAAGGTAAGGATGTCATCAGTGGAATGACACCACGCCCTGCTGCACTGACAAGGTAAGGATGTCATCTGTGGGATGACTCCCCGCCCTCTACATTGACATGGTGAGGATGTCATCTGTGGGATGACTCCACGTCCTTTCCACACTGACAAGGTAAGGATGTCATCTGTTGGATGACACCACGCCCTGCTGCACTGACACGGTAAGGATTTCATCTGAGGGATGACACCGCGCCCTGCTGCACTGACAAGGTAAGGATGTCATCTATGTGATAACGCCACATGCTGCTACACTGACACGGTAAGGATGTCATCTGTGGGATGACACCACGCTCTGCTACACTGACAAGGTAAGGAAGTCATCTGTGGGATGACACCACGCTCTGCTACACTGACAAGGTAAGGATGTCATCTGTGGGATGACATCCCGCCCTGCTACACTGACAAGGTAAGGATATCATCTGTGGGATGACACCTCGCCCTGTTACACTGACAAGGTAAGGATGTCATCTGTGGGATGACACCCCGCCCTTCTACACTGACAAGGTAAGGATGCCATCTGTGGGATGACACCACGCTCTGCTACACTGACAAGGTAAGTATGTCATAAGTGGAATGACACCACGCCCTGCTGCACTGACAAGGTAAGGATGTCATCTGTGGGATGACTCCCCGCCCTCTACATTGACATGGTAAGGATGTCATCTGTGGGATGACTCCACGCCCTTTCCACACTGACAAGGTAAGGATGTCATCTGTTGGATGACACCACGCCCTGCTGCACTGACAAGGTAAGGATGTCATCTGTGGGATGACATGACGCCCTGCTTCACTGACAAGGTAAGGATGCCATCTGTGGGATGACACCACGCCCTGCTACACTGACAAGGTAAGGATGTCATCAGTGGAATGACACCACGCCCTGCTGCACTGACAAGGTAAGGATGTCATCTGTGGGATGACTCCCCGCCCTCTACATTGACATGGTGAGGATGTCATCTGTGGGATGACATGACGCCCTGCTACACTGACAAGGTAAGGATGTCATCTGTGGGATGACACCACGCCCTGCTACACTGACAAGATAAGGATGTCATCTGTGGGATGACATGACGCCCTGCTTCACTGACAAGGTAAGGATGTCATCTGTGGGATGACACCACGCCCTGCTACACTGACAAGATAAGGATGTCATCTGTGGGATGACATGACGCCCTGCTTCACTGACAAGGTAAGGATGTCATCTGTGGGATGACACCGCACCCTGCTGCACTGACAAGGTAAGGATGTCATCTGTGGGATGACACGACGCCCTGCTGCACTGACAAGGTAAGGATGTCATCTGTGAAATGACACCACGCCCTGCTACACTGACAAGGTAAGGATGCCATCTGTGGGATGACACCACGCTCTGCTACACTGACAAGGTAAGGAAGTCATCTGTGGGATGACACCCCGCCCTGCTACACTGACAAGGTAAGGAAGTCATCTGTGGGATGACACGACGTCCTGCTACACTTACAAGGTAAGGATGTCATCTGTGGGATGACACCACGCTCTGCTACACTGACAAGATAAGGAAGTCATCTGTGGGATGACAAAACGCTCTGCTACACTGACAAGGTAAGGATGTCATCTGTGGGATGACACCACGCCCTTTCTACACTGACAAGGTAAGGATGTCATCTGTGGGATGACACCGCACCCTGCTGCACTGACAAGGTAAGGATGTCATCTGTGGGATGACACGACGCCCTGCTGCACTGACAAGGTAAGGATGTCATCTGTGAAATGACACCACGCCCTGCTACACTGACAAGGTAAGGATGCCATCTGTGGGATGACACCACGCTCTGCTACACTGACAAGGTAAGGATGTCATCAGTGGAATGACACCACGCTCTGCTACACTGACAAGGTAAGGAAGTCATCTGTGGGATGACACCCCGCCCTGCTACACTGACAAGGTAAGGAAGTCATCTGTGGGATGACACGACGTCCTGCTACACTTACAAGGTAAGGATGTCATCTGTGGGATGACACCACGCTCTGCTACACTGACAAGATAAGGAAGTCATCTGTGGGATGACAAAACGCTCTGCTACACTGACAAGGTAAGGATGTCATCTGTGGGATGACACCCCGCCCTGCTACACTGACAAGGTAAGGATGTCATCTGTGGGATGACACCTCGCCCTGTTACACTGACAAGGTAAGGATGTCATCTGTGGGATGACACCCCGCCCTTCTACACTGACAAGGTAAGGATGCCATCTGTGGGATGACACCACGCTCTGCTACACTGACAAGGTAAGGATGTCATCAGTGGAATGACACCACGCCCTGCTGCACTGACAAGGTAAGGATGTCATCTGTGGGATGACTCCCCGCCCTCTACATTGACATGGTGAGGATGTCATCTGTGGGATGACTCCACGTCCTTTCCACACTGACAAGGTAAGGATGTCATCTGTTGGATGACACCACGCCCTGCTGCACTGACACGGTAAGGATTTCATCTGAGGGATGACACCGCGCCCTGCTGCACTGACAAGGTAAGGATGTCATCTATGTGATAACGCCACATGCTGCTACACTGACACGGTAAGGATGTCATCTGTGGGATGACACCACGCTCTGCTACACTGACAAGGTAAGGAAGTCATCTGTGGGATGACACCACGCTCTGCTACACTGACAAGGTAAGGATGTCATCTGTGGGATGACATCCCGCCCTGCTACACTGACAAGGTAAGGATATCATCTGTGGGATGACACCTCGCCCTGTTACACTGACAAGGTAAGGATGTCATCTGTGGGATGACACCCCGCCCTTCTACACTGACAAGGTAAGGATGCCATCTGTGGGATGACACCACGCTCTGCTACACTGACAAGGTAAGTATGTCATAAGTGGAATGACACCACGCCCTGCTGCACTGACAAGGTAAGGATGTCATCTGTGGGATGACTCCCCGCCCTCTACATTGACATGGTAAGGATGTCATCTGTGGGATGACTCCACGCCCTTTCCACACTGACAAGGTAAGGATGTCATCTGTTGGATGACACCACGCCCTGCTGCACTGACAAGGTAAGGATGTCATCTGTGGGATGACATGACGCCCTGCTTCACTGACAAGGTAAGGATGCCATCTGTGGGATGACACCACGCCCTGCTACACTGACAAGGTAAGGATGTCATCAGTGGAATGACACCACGCCCTGCTGCACTGACAAGGTAAGGATGTCATCTGTGGGATGACTCCCCGCCCTCTACATTGACATGGTGAGGATGTCATCTGTGGGATGACATGACGCCCTGCTACACTGACAAGGTAAGGATGTCATCTGTGGGATGACACCACGCCCTGCTACACTGACAAGATAAGGATGTCATCTGTGGGATGACATGACGCCCTGCTTCACTGACAAGGTAAGGATGTCATCTGTGGGATGACACCACGCCCTGCTACACTGACAAGATAAGGATGTCATCTGTGGGATGACATGACGCCCTGCTTCACTGACAAGGTAAGGATGTCATCTGTGGGATGACACCGCACCCTGCTGCACTGACAAGGTAAGGATGTCATCTGTGGGATGACACGACGCCCTGCTGCACTGACAAGGTAAGGATGTCATCTGTGAAATGACACCACGCCCTGCTACACTGACAAGGTAAGGATGCCATCTGTGGGATGACACCACGCTCTGCTACACTGACAAGGTAAGGAAGTCATCTGTGGGATGACACCCCGCCCTGCTACACTGACAAGGTAAGGAAGTCATCTGTGGGATGACACGACGTCCTGCTACACTTACAAGGTAAGGATGTCATCTGTGGGATGACACCACGCTCTGCTACACTGACAAGATAAGGAAGTCATCTGTGGGATGACAAAACGCTCTGCTACACTGACAAGGTAAGGATGTCATCTGTGGGATGACACCCCGCCCTGCTACACTGACAAGGTAAGGATGTCATCTGTGGGATGACACCTCGCCCTGTTACACTGACAAGGTAAGGATGTCATCTGTAGGATGACACCCCGCCCTTCTACACTGACAAGGTAAGGATGCCATCTGTGGGATGACACCACGCTCTGCTACACTGACAAGGTAAGGATGTCATCAGTGGAATGACACCACGCCCTGCTGCACTGACAAGGTAAGGATGTCATCTGTGGGATGACTCCCCGCCCTCTACATTGACATGGTGAGGATGTCATCTGTGGGATGACTCCACGTCCTTTCCACACTGACAAGGTAAGGATGTCATCTGTTGGATGACACCACGCCCTGCTGCACTGACACGGTAAGGATTTCATCTGAGGGATGACACCGCGCCCTGCTGCACTGACAAGGTAAGGATGTCATCTATGTGATAACGCCACATGCTGCTACACTGACACGGTAAGGATGTCATCTGTGGGATGACACCACGCTCTGCTACACTGACAAGGTAAGGAAGTCATCTGTGGGATGACACCACGCTCTGCTACACTGACAAGGTAAGGATGTCATCTGTGGGATGACATCCCGCCCTGCTACACTGACAAGGTAAGGATATCATCTGTGGGATGACACCTCGCCCTGTTACACTGACAAGGTAAGGATGTCATCTGTGGGATGACACCCCGCCCTTCTACACTGACAAGGTAAGGATGCCATCTGTGGGATGACACCACGCTCTGCTACACTGACAAGGTAAGTATGTCATAAGTGGAATGACACCACGCCCTGCTGCACTGACAAGGTAAGGATGTCATCTGTGGGATGACTCCCCGCCCTCTACATTGACATGGTAAGGATGTCATCTGTGGGATGACTCCACGCCCTTTCCACACTGACAAGGTAAGGATGTCATCTGTTGGATGACACCACGCCCTGCTGCACTGACAAGGTAAGGATGTCATCTGTGGGATGACATGACGCCCTGCTTCACTGACAAGGTAAGGATGCCATCTGTGGGATGACACCACGCCCTGCTACACTGACAAGGTAAGGATGTCATCAGTGGAATGACACCACGCCCTGCTGCACTGACAAGGTAAGGATGTCATCTGTGGGATGACTCCCCGCCCTCTACATTGACATGGTGAGGATGTCATCTGTGGGATGACATGACGCCCTGCTACACTGACAAGGTAAGGATGTCATCTGTGGGATGACACCACGCCCTGCTACACTGACAAGATAAGGATGTCATCTGTGGGATGACATGACGCCCTGCTTCACTGACAAGGTAAGGATGTCATCTGTGGGATGACACCACGCCCTGCTACACTGACAAGATAAGGATGTCATCTGTGGGATGACACCACGCCCTGCTTCACTGACAAGGTAAGGATGTCATATGTGGGATGACACCACGCCCTGCTACACTGACAAGGTAAGGATGTCATCTGTGTATCGCTTTAACTACTATTCCACTGAAATGACTCCGATGAACAAGAAAAGGCTTCACACATTTTACCCCCTGTTAATGTTCGAACCCGGGTCTTTGGCGTGACAAGCTTACGCTCTTACCATAAAGTAATCCTTCCTCCCCTTGTTGACTATGAACGATGGCGTGATGTGATGGTCACATTATCTAAGACATATATAATAACCTACAGATATTTGGTGCATTCACAAACAGTTTAACCATGTAAAACCGGACCCTTTTAGTCAAGAACACTATATTCATTTCATATTTTAGATAATATCACACCGTACCTTTAGTTCGGTTATCTGGAAATTTTGCAGGAAATTGTACCTTCTGGCTTCTCTACGTCTCTAATTGTAAGACTATTCTAGCAGTTAATGATATTCTGTTTCTACTACAGTGTTTGATGGTTCGGTGTTTCCTAATGTCCTCCGGATACTAAGGAAAAGATTACCTAAGAAGCTGTCGAAGTAGTTCCGGCGGTATGGTAGAAGTGTGTTGATGTTGATGGCGGCGGGAGAACGACTACCAGGCATTCCGGGACGATAAATTGGGATCTGCATGTATCTCGCTGAAAGAAAAAGAAAATTGTTATAACATGCCTAATTATTACAAAGTCGACCTCTTAAGATCCAGGTTAGAAATGGTCTTCAGCAACCCATGCTTGTCGTATGAGCCGACCAACGGGATCGGGTGGTCAGGCTTCCTGACTTGGTTGATGCATGTCGTCGTATCCCAATTGTGTAAATGGATGTTCATGATGTTGCCTGGTCATTGGATTGTCTGGTCCAGACTCGATTATTAACAGACCGCCGTCATATAGCTGGAATATTGCTGAGAGCGGCGTTAAACAACAAACAAACAAACAAAGCCAGGAAGTTTTTTTTCTTACGAACACCCAATTTAAAGTTGCGGAATTTTACTCCTGTTGTGTTTATCATCTAAGGCTCCGTAGGTAGCTGAACAAGAAACGTATGATCGTGAGTTCGAATCCTGGTTAACCCTGAATGTTTCCAGGTTTGTCAGCACCATACCCGTGCTCGTGGGTTTCACCAAAGTGGTAACCATCTAATGCCTCCATCGCGTGGCCATCTTCTCCAACATCAAGCAGCCACGCCGTGATATAACTTAGTCAATGTTGAAAGCGGCGTTAAACTCATCTATGCTTCATTACCTTGTTTTCTGGACGTAGATCGGGACGCCAGGCGGCGAACTGAAACACACGAAGAGATGTTATTAGTTAAGGGTGTTGAACACATCAACCAACGTTACCTGACCACCCGATGTATTGAGTCGCCTTATACGACATGCACAGGATGCTAGGGGCTTGCTTTCTATTAATCCTTTCGAGAACATGTATTATTTCTAAATACAAAGGTTTAGGAAAGGTGTTTTTAGAACATTACCTGAGACAACACGGTCTATCGTAGTGAAACTTTGTATTAAACCCAACACGTGTCTCTACAAAATGATCACAGAATATCAAACGTTTCCGCAATGGTTGCCTTATTGGAACTGTAACTTGTGTTGCCCTTTCGAGAACATGTATTATTTCTAAATACAAAGGTTTAGGAAAGGTGTTTTTAGATCATTACCTTAAACAACACGGTCTATCGTAATGAAACTTTGTATTAAACCCAACACGTTTCTCTACAAAATGATCACAGAATATCAAACGTTGCCGCAATGGTTGCCTAATTGGAACTGTAACTTGTGTTGCTGTGACCATTCTGCATTGTCATTTTGAACTTTAATTCACAATTAGTATTCCGTGAGCGAGTTTTGTTTATATCAGGTATCATGGCGTGTCAGCTTGATGTGCGAGGAAAGCCCGAAACGATGCAGGTCTCACGTTTACTACTTTGGCGAAACCCACGAGCACGGGTATGGTGCTGACAAACCCAGAATCTGTACATCAAATCTGGGATTTGAACCCACGATAAAGATTTCTGACGCTGCTAAGGGACGCAACTCTGCACATCGGGCCACCTACGTACAATGTATGCACGTATTTGATTGGATGTTATCACCTGTATATAACATGTATATAATTTGTCTGCAGCTCAGACATCTATTCTGAAACAACAGGCTTAAGGAGCTTAACGTTTGTGTTTAGAATCCCCGAACTATGTCTCTCAAATGTGTTCCATGAATTCAAATTGTATTTTATCCATGGTAGAGTTTGACTTTTGACTCTTGTATAGGGAACTAAAACAACTTATGTTGGACATTTTGAAGAATTTGGTTGACCTCCAGGTCCCGGTGTTCTATTTTAACGGATGTGGTCTCAATGATTAGAGTGACCTTCAGACCCACCTCTGACCTTTCCAATAGCTCGACCTCCCGAAGGACGTCCGTGCAAATAGGATGCTTGGTCGTTGGTGTTGCCATGGTAACCAAGGACTGGTCCTGCGTGGAAGGCGTGGTGAGGGGTGTATTCTGGCAGAGAGGGAATCACGTGTTTTGATGACGTCAGAGTGACGAAAATCCACAAAAGCAAAGAGGACATTATCTGCATAGCTGGAAAATCTGAAATGGAAAATGATTCGTTGGTGCCAATAGTTTGTTTACGGGCAACTCCTGGTCAGCAGGAATGTTAACATGGGGTATGCCTTGACTGACCGCTTCCGTGGTCTAGTGGACAGAACGTTTGTCCGGAGAGCGGAAGGTCAGGGACTGGTCGGCTCGAGAACGCCTGGGTGAGATATTCATGTAAAACTGTTGCTTCGTATCTAAGACTTAGTGGTGTAATATTATGAGACCGGTAATAGTCAGAACTGCTACGCACGCACGCACGCACGCGACGTTAAACCTCACCTCCCCTTATGTTATATAAACACCTATTGTGATTTACTAACGTTTCATCAATAAAAAACATTTTTTTCATATAACATGCACTGTAAAACACCATATAACCGTATTGTTAGACATTTGGCGTATTCGACAATCTATTTATTGTTACGTCAATATGATATCGAAAAACAACAGATAAATATCGCAAATGCAACTACCGTCTGATTGACATGTCTGTCTGAAGGTCACCGAATGGTAAAGGGAGGTCATCGCAAGGTCAGGTGAGGTCAGTGAGCATGTCTACTGTCTGCATCAATAGTTTATTATAGTAGTATACTGGCTAGACGGGCTATGTATGTTGTACAAAGGGGAAAAACGCATTAAACATAGAAAACATGACATAAGGACTTTAGTTTGAGGCGTTTTTTACATATCCACAGGAATGTAGGCAAAAAATTAACCATGCTAATCGGAACAATAAAGAGAGTGTGTGTCTTCTGTTTAGATTAATTTCCGTCATATTAAGGCATGACTCTTTGATTTGCATTGAGACTATAACCAGCATTAAGCAAGGCAATAAACATCTACTGTGCAGTTGAATGAGTGAGTGTTGTTTGACGCCGCAGTCAGCAATATTCAAGGTCTATCACGGCGGCCTGTGAACAAGGGCGGATCTAGCATTTTTGAAAGATAGGGGTCCAAAATATCAAAAACGTCTTTTACTGCCAACAACATACCCCCCTTTCCCCCTGGACCCGCCAATGTAACTACTGAAGTCTGCGTGATGCATCATTAACTGAAGCCCCGAGTGGATGTCTCTAACACAACATTTTTTGTATTCTTTGTCCACCTGTAAATGTTGGTTTAATATCAATGCGACTGAGTAGCAGTCTTACTCCGACGGGGGTGGTCGTTTACTCCGCTGTAAGAAGTCGTAAATGTATTGCCTAAAACTTATTTTGAAAGATGTTGATGCGAGGATCTGATTTTGAAAAAAACTATATAGAGCTGTTTAACGCTTGCTTCCGTAGTAAACACGGAAACAGTATTTAAAGAGTGAAAGTTGTGAAATCTGCCCTGGAAGTACAAACTGGATTGTATATAATTGCGTGGATCGATGCTCATGATATTAATCACTGGATTGTCTGGTTCAGGCTCGATTATTTACAGACCGCCGTCATATAGCTGGAATATTGCTGAGTGCGGCGTTAAACAACAAACCAACCAACCAACCAAGTATAAATTTCCACGTTATTAGGTCGAACATGCTCACAAATGGTTCTGGTGTCATATGCGTAATACTGCTTCAAAATGTACGACATTTTATGCCTAAAACTCTAATGAACTATTCTAACGACCCACCACCATCAACGACTTGTCTGGTCTGTCTGGAATGACTACGCCGAAAAGCCGCATCCGCCGAAGCAGTTACAGGATGCTTGGGGTGTACTATATATTCTCCGCCAAAAGAAACGAAAATACCATATATGTCGGTTAATATATAAATAATTAATAATATTTAAAAGACATTAGATACGGTCGAAGCACAAACGGAAAAAACTGTTATGTTGTGTGAACCGACGCTCATGAACGCATCACGTGTGACATCACAGATCCATAACTCGAGATGCACCATTTGTCTTATGCAAGATTAGCGTGTAAAGTTTGGTGAAATTGGTTTTAACGTCGCGTCCAAGATTATTGCTCATATATAGCGACCTGCATGCACGTGTGTGTGTTTGTGTGGCTGCTTGTACCAGTCCGGACTGATGCCGATTTATTGTGCTAGCTCACTGAGATACCATGCCGCAGTTTAACATGGATACCCCACTCAGACACAGTGCACTGACTCCGAGCCGCCCAGTCCTTGTTTTAGCCCCTTGATGCCGAGCGCCAGACAGGGTAACAACAAGTACCATCTTATAACGTTAGACCTTTCGCTCTCCGGGCGGACGCTCTACCACTAGACCACGGAGGCGGTCTTGTAAAGTTTGGGAATCACGTGGATATCGTGATAAGAATATAAAATCTCTGTGCTAACACTTGACTGATTGTTAGTTTTGTCATTAAGTGGTACACATTGGAAACATCTCTTCTTTAGTACATACTTCTCTATATGTTTCTATGGTCCGCGCTTCTTTTGTCGGTGAGTACGTTAGCATAACTAACAAAACTTTAACTCGTGTAGTTAGATAATACCGTGTTGAGAATACGTGAGCACAATCCCTCGTATATTAATGTCAGCGGGACGCCATAATAAAACCAATTGAAGCATGATGCATTCATCTCGTGACTGACAGCTTGAAATTAGCCATTGACATACAAATCCCGGCAAATACAGGAAAAAATCCTGTAACTACAAGGCATGCATCCCCTAAAGGCGATGTCACATACTGAAGGGCGGCGAGGATATTTACAATAGCGGTGATTCCGTCGTGAGTGAGTGAGTGAACGGATTTTCACGTAATGAGAACGAGGCAGGACGAGGGTCCAATTTGGCTCACTGGAAGTGCTAAATTAAAACGTTACAGAACAGTTTTGAACTTTTGATATTATCAAGTACAAATAGCTAAAATGGGTGAAAATGGCCTTTTTTCGAACTTCATGAGATTATCTAACTATGAGCAAGTTCACGATCCATGATGAAGTTTAACTAAACTGCCAGATAATATATAGTATTCACCCATGTTTAACGGTGGATAAATTGAAACAAACAAGGTTATTCGATGGTGATATGTCTGATATCATGGTTGTGTTTTGGACCTTAAGTTTGCAGTGCTTCGGCGACTGTTTCCAGCCTATTAACGTTTAGATAACGTTTGTTATATTTTGGTCAAATCCAATTTTCAAGTGTATAATTTCCTTTGTTCGGCAGTTTTAATGTTTATCCTGTCTATATCTGCATTTGTTTTATGAAAATCAGCGTTGATCGAAGACTTGTCCATGTTCAAATATTATAAAAACGAAATCAGCGTTTGAGGGATATTGTACACTTGATTCTACATCAATAGTGTTTTTATATTATTTGAAAACTTGTAAGACATGAACCAATTCAACTTATCATCAATGTGACCATATCAAGATTTCTAAAAAACTACAGTGCACATCAAATGGAAGCTTGTCGTCAGACTTACACTGACAACACAGCAGTTGTGACGTTGATGACACAACCAATCTCTCCAGTGTATGCCAACCTCTCGTTTTCCCCCAAATGTTATAATCTACTTCTATTGGATGCTAGCCATAGAAAAAATAATTGGGTTTCAAAGATGAAACTATTAATATATAAAATGGGATTTGTATTTGTCTGGGAAGATCAGTCTATTGGAAGTATAGATTCTTTGTTTAAGAGTTTATGGCGAGATCACAATATATGTACCAGCAGGATTGGCATACCTCCATCTCTAGGCTCTAAAACGTCGTACTCCTTATCTAAACCCAGTTTTGGCGTTGAACCATATATTGGCTGTATCACTATAAACAAGTTTCGGGTGGCTTGAGATGTTAGGATGGAAGGTTAAGATGTGGCTAAAATTGTCTAAAAATAGAAACTGGTCGATACGTGACCATGCTGAGAAACCAAAGTAGATGTGATTTGTGTAGCTGCCGTTACGTATGTTGAAAGTGAATACCATTTTATATTGATATGTAATGCATATGAACTCCTACATATTTCCTAGTTTACACAAATTTAACATGTTAATCGCTGAAAACAATCCGAATACTTTACAAATTATGGGAATGTTTATTTTCTATGATAATAATTGGAGAAACAAATGTTAAAAGCTGGCTGTAGCACCGTTGCAACATGTGTCAGATCGATATCTTGAATGTACAGTTAAATTGCGCACAATAGAATATCGACGAAATGAAAATAAACAAAGAAAGACATGATGCGTGGAAGTACTCACGTTGCGGGGAGACGAGGACGTCCATGGCAGTGATGGCGGGAAATGGAGCCACGCTCTGATATCAGCTGTGTTTGATTCCATGCCTGACTGACAGGTGACAGGAATGAAATGTGTGCCACTCACCCATCATGCACTGGGCGGGATTTCATCTTGTCACAAAGGCGACACATCCTTCTATTAAACGTATGACCTTACAACTAAAGACAAACGAACGAAAGCCATTTTTCATTCTCAATTACATACACTGTCAATACTTTGAGGAAGATTGTAACGTTTTCTGTGATCTGTCTGGATTTCCTTGTGCTGAGTGAGAACGTTTCAGATGAAATGGAGCAGGTGACCCAAATCAACCATATTAAGGCGATATACCATATTAAGACTACTGTATACTCCCCAGGGAGCTGAGAATGAAAATCGAGTACTCGCTGATCCATTGACCGGGGTAATAATAGTCTAGCGTTGTGAGCATCCACTTGGTGAATGGAATCTGGCGCATTATAAATGCACGTATTATTATTATTATTATTAAGAAGAAGAAGTGCATTTATAATGAGCCAGATTCCATAATAATAATAATAATAATATTATTATTATTATTATTATTATTATTATTAACTCTGTCACCTCGGTCTGTTAATCATCGAGTCTGGACCAGGCATACCAGTGGTTGATAGCATGAGTAATGTTGTTGGAATACGATGACACAAAAGAAACACGTTGGTTGGTTTGTTTGTTGTTTAACGCCACACTCAATAATATTCCAGCTATATGACGGCGGTCTGTAAATAATCGAGTCTGGAGCAGACAATCCAGTGATTGATATTATGAGACTCGATCCTCGCCATTGGGATACGATGCCATGCATCAACCAAGTCAATGAGCCTGACCACCCGATCCCGTTAAGGGGTTATGACAAGATGGAGTTCGTTTCGTTTCGTTTGAAAAAAACGTCTCAAAATAATAATTTCATTCCACATTTTGGAAATTCTGGATCGGTACAAAAACACCTTGTTACACAACTAAGGTGAGATAGCTTTCATTTAAACGTTAAGTGAGTTGATCTCAATAGTGGGAATTTCCGATCGAGCACATTACCCACAAGGCTACTTCGCTACACAAATCTGATTAAATCCTTGCTGTCACACACGTACAGGTATAGATCTATTCCATGTCTTCTTTTTGTCGCGTCATTCATCAAAGTAATGCCTTGCAGTGAGAGGCGACGTGCGGCAGGTGTTTAGTGATCTTAATGGGACAATGAAAGAACGCCGGGCGAGCCACGTGCGGGACGGTGTCAATCAAGTCCGAGGTCATGTCCTGTCGTGCCCTCATCGTACGACCTTGACATCAAGGGGTATTCTCTTCTAATCACAACAGGGTCATTTGGATATATGTCCATAAATATAATCCAATATAGTGGTCAGGAGGTAAACATTGCGCTTTCAGATTTACGCGTTTCACTGGGTATTCAATCCCCGGGCATTTCATTGGGAGCCGACAGTCGTTTCTGAGCGCCATGGCATCTACATCCATCGAGGTTGTATTTCCGATCGAAGTGGTAGAGAAATGAAGCCGAATTCTGGTAGCTGATATCAGATGCTCAAGAACCCACATACCAATTTTGATCAAAGTTCGACCTATCGGCGTGTCTTCGGATCGTCACGGTGAGACGTATGGTGTTGGAGGAAAAGTCCGCGTTATAATACGTACCTATGCTTGTTTTAAGAGAAGAGATCGACTTATACAATGTCACACTTGGTGTCGTGGTTGATGTCTACGTTATGAGTTTGTATTATTCACACTTTATTTTGAAAATGAAATATAATAAATTTAAGATTTACCCATTTTCAAATAAAGTGACGAAAAAATTATTTTGTAAGTGGCCTTACCTGAGTAGCAGTAAATCTATCAAACTTGACTTGACATTAGCTCTTAGATTACAATATAAAAAAATCAAATTCTCGAAGATAGGACTGACAGTTCCCAAAGTAGTTGGAGTTCAATCATGTATGCATCGCCCTTCCCTGGAGCTACGAACATGTGTGGCTGTTCTCAAACAGGCTGAAGTATTCACCAGGGTGTTATTGTAAGTATATGGGGTGCGGAGTCCATGGTGTGGTGTCCGGGGTGGGAAGTCTGGGGTGGGGAGTCCAGGGTGGAGATTCCAGGGTGGGGAGTCCGGGCTGGGGTAGAGAGTGCGGGATGGGAAATCTGGGTGGGGAGCCGGGCTGGCGAGTCTGGGGTGGGGAGACAGTGGTGTGGAGTCCGGGCTTGGGAGTTCAGCTTGGAGAGACGGGGGTGGGGAACACGGTGTGGAGAGTCTGTGGTGACCAACCAATCCCGTTAGTTGCCTCTTATGACAAGCATTGTCGCCTTTTACGGCAAGCACAGGTTTCTGAAGACCTATTCTAACCCGTATCTTCATGGCCTGGAGATACCGGGATGTGGAGTCCCGGGTGGGGAGTCCGGGCTGGAGAGCCTAGGTTGGAGAGTCCGGTTGGGAAGTCTAGGGTAGGGAGACCGGGCTGGGGAGACTTGGGTGGGGAGTCCAGGGTGGGCAGTCCGGGGTGGGTAGTCCAGGGTGGTGAGCCAAGGCTGGAGAGTCTGGGGTGTGTCCGGGATCGGGAATGACAAATCAATAGTCATCTTCCCGAGGCAAGGGAGTTAACTGACTTGAAAAGTCCAGTTTCCACCATTGCCAAACTAGGTTGGAATTATGGAGTTGTGTTTTGGCTGGACTACAAGTCTATGCATATTCCAATCAAAATCCCATAAAGAAATCTACATCTGGTTAATAAGCAACAAGGCAACCGCTGTGCCAAATTCGTTCAATTGCAGAATTTGCAGAGCATGTGTACCGTCAACTGAGCGTCGACAGATATTTTCCAAATCTTTTCATGTCTTTAATCAAGGTGCTAAAGTGATTTGATTCACAAGTGATAAAAACACATTTTATTACAATAAAGATCTTTATTATCAAGGAAATCGTCTTGACTGGACGCCGCCATTTTGTTTGAAGCAAGTGCAAGAGACAGGACATGGAATCTGATTGGTCAATAGGAGGGACATAGAAGGGACGTAAATCGTAATAGTCACTGGTGGCGCTACAGTTGAGCCCAGAAATTCCTGCCTAGTTCGGTATGGGTGGAAAATGGACTTTAAAAGTCAGTTTACTCCCATGCCTCGGGAAGATGGTCAATAGTACCCCTGTATTGGCTTTTCACTGTGTTGGGTTGGTTGGTTAGTTTGTTCTTTAACGCAGCACTCAGTAATATTCCAGCTATATGACGGCGGTTGTAAATAATCAAGTCTGGACCAGACAATCCAGTGATTGATATCATGAGCATCAATCCAGACAATTGGGATCGATGACATGCATCAACCAGGTCAGCGAGCCTGACCACCCGATCCCGTTAGTCGCCTCTTACATAGTTGCTTTTTACGTCAAACATGGGTTCCTGAAGACCTATTCTACCCCGGATCTTCACAGGCTTTTCAACGTGTTGTCCATATTTATTGGTTTAAAGCAGCTCTCAGCAACATTCCAGCAGGTCTGTAGTTAATGGTGACTGGAACGGTGATTGATAGTATGAGCAATGTTCGATATGGAGAGAAACACTATGATACCAGATCAACCAAGTCACCACATATAACCATCCTACCAATTAAGTCTTCAAAAAACATTTCCCTCTATTTCTGTCATTACTAAATAGTAGATGCTCGTCCACTCACAAGCATGCACAACGACAACAGGTGTGATCAAAAATATATTTAATCCATCAGGGCAATGGTACAATACGTCAGACGATGCTGTAAATTTGCATGTAACAAAAATATAATCAACATGATCAATCCATTAAAGTATCAATATATAAATAATCACAGATTTAATCAAAATGTGAGAAAATCTACCTAAAATAATTAAAGCATTCCATTTCAAATAAACAAATAACACATTCACTGTGTGACTACAAGAAACAGCTGGGACGCTTGTATATCTAGTGAATAGATATGTGTAAAATTAATTACTAGCATTTGGGTTGACATCTAGGCTCCAGATATTTGGTTTAGTAACTGACTATTTACTTACATGTTATCAGGGAAATTAATCCCATTATTTGTTTTTAATCCTGTCAAGTGGTGGTAATTCCTCTGGATATGTTTTAGTGTACCCTACACTTAGGGGGGATAACTCCGGTTTGACCAGATCTTCTATTTTGTGCATGCTGCAAGGGGCATTGTCATTTTTTAAATTTTGTTGTAGGTGGCACTGTGTTGAAAAATCGCCATTTTTGCAGTTATGAAGGCTACAGAATGTACTTGTCCTCCCTGGAGGGGTATAAACAGAACTCATGAATTACATGGCATACACCACTGGGCCACCTGTGTCCCAACAAAATCTCAAAAGAAGGTTGTTCATGACTTTGACAATACAAAACAAACAAAAAACAGGAAATGTTCACACTACCGCAGTGGTTTGTTTGTTTGTTGTTTAACACCACACTGAGCAGTATTCAAGCTATATGACGACGGTCCGTAAATAATCAAGTCTGGACCAGACAATCCAGTGATTGACATCATGACCATTGATCCACGCAATTGGGATATGATGACATGCATCAACCAAGTCGGCGAGCCTGACCACCCGATCCCATTAGTCGCCTCTTACGGCAAGCAGGGATGCTGAAGACCTATCGTACCCCGGATCTTCACTGGTCACCAAAGTAGTACAAGTAGTATCACAACAGTGATGAAAGGTGAAACTCCTCAGCAGCTCTTGTTGTTGCCTCTAGAGGTATGCTGTGTGTATCAATACCGCATGTAGATTTGCAATCTCTTGCAGCAATATTCTGCCTTATGATTATTCTAATCTTTGATTTGTAGAAAAAGTGGTAAATATGTTAATACCAGGAAATAAACATCAAATACAAGGACAATTTTGATTTGAGGGATTGAAAAATGAGTACTAAGATATTAAACATATTAAAATATCACAAATTGACTTATTCAATGTCTTAATGCTCAATAGAAGTAAAGGACCACCCACATCTTTCTTACTACTATAGATAATCTGTCATGGCTATGCAGCTTGGTCACATGTTAGACGTCAAATAACACTAGTAAACTAGTTTCATAACAAATGTGAATAGTCAGTGTACTGAAAAAACAGAAATAAAGGCTTGCCCTCTAGTTCATGGCTAGTTAGCTGTTCGAGGGCTAGTGGAATGTTCAAGGCAACTGGTCCTCTTGCCCAATTCCATCTTACAGAACGAAACACCTCGTGGCAAGAATATGTGGACTGTTTTTACTCTCAAATTATTCCATTAATAATTATCACACAGAGTCCTAAGCGAGGAATTACTATCAACAAAGACAGCAACAAATAAACAGATATAACAAAAACACTCATTTACTGGTTTTTACATAATAATAAGTAATGTAAGGGACAATACACGTATCTAGCTACAGTACTTACTGTACTTTGGTTCACTTGGTTCATGAGTGAGTGAGTGAGAGGGTCCAATGCCATTTTATTGTAGTTACAGTATATTCATAACTACATAACTACACAGTGAACATGGTGAATTGGAACAAACTATAACACAACTACTAATCTAAATCACATTTTGTCTGGGTGATATTAAGTTCAAACAAAATACACAATGAATCAGAACTTATTTAGAAATGTCTGTTGGACCAGTTAGAACCATCATGACTCACACAGTGACAAGATTATTCTAAAAGGTGTTTTGGGGCAAACATTGCAGCCAGCCAGTGTAGCCAGCCAGTGAGATGCTTCTGTCTAAGTTTCTGGTGTACTTAACTTCTATTTGTTTGTTAAATCTGAAAACAAGTGTCAAGTCGATTTGCATTTGCATCTACACTCCAAGTACCGAAAATAAAGTCTCATGTCTCATGTCGTAAAATGGGACTGACTGTTTTGTTGATTTAATCACAGTATCTTTGTACCTTCAACTTCAGTCAATGAGTCTTGGCTTCATGTCAGCCACAGCTTGACTTATACTGGGTCAGGAGAACACCGGGAGCTTCACAGTGACCACATCGCACACAGCAGACATCCATTAGTGTCAGACTATCACTAGGGCAGGCTAAAAAGATTGATAATCGGAATGATCATTGATGGGAATAAATAATGATTATCGATATGAAAAATGTGTCATTGATAATATCTTACAAAACTATTGTGATGAAATGAAGTTTAAATTTACTGAAGCAGACTTGTTATTGTCAGTCATGTCAATTGCTGAAGACAGAAAGCGATTCTTTAGCCCGCCCTAACTACCAATGACACTGACCACATGACCACTTGTCAACATATGAGTGAGTATGGTTTTACGCCGTTTTTAGCAATATTCCAGCAGTATCACAGCGGGGGACACCAGAAATGGGCTTCACACATTGTGCCCATGTAGGGAATCGAACCTGGGTTTCGTCGTGACGAGCGAACGCTTAAACAACTAGGCTACCCGACCGCCCATGTCAATATATGAACCATCGATACATGCCATTGGCTATGGATGATCTGGCACATCTTTATAATCCCTGGGACTGAACGTGGGATGATATGACGGGAAAGTTCAGTATAATGGCTCCAGAATGATTTCATGTTTCAAAGTATTGATGTAAATAAGAACACAGGGGGATTTCAATATGTGTGATTGTCTTAATGATTCGAAATTGTTCATGTTATGAATTAAATAGGCAGATAACAAACTTGAATATATGAATAAGAAAGTGTCCACAGATGAAGAAAATTGCTTCAAATGTTGCCATCTTTCTTTACAAGATCTTATCCTACCAAACATTCCCACTCCAGTCAGCAGGTCCTGTAGACACGTCCTGAGCATAAAAAATACCAAAAAACAAAAAAACTCCCTGTTTATTTTTTTGTTTAACTTGGAAGAAAATCAAATAATTCATTTATCGTATCATTACAATAAGAACACAAGGCACCAGTATTTGTGCTGGTTGATGGCTGGAGAGTTGTGAAGTATGGAGGACTGATTGATTTGGTTTAACGCCATTTTTAACAGTATTCCAGTTATATCACGGAGTGTCAGCTTCAGGTGGGAGGAAAGCCCGAAGTGATGCAGGTCTCAGACGTTTACCACTTAAGTGAAACCCACGAGCGCGGGTATGGTGCTGACAAACCTAGAAACATAATCGGGGCGAACCGGGATTCGAACCCACAATCATAGGTTTCTGGCGTGCCCAAGGGATGCAACTCTGCACAGAGAATCGCGGCGCCTTAGACAACTGGGCCACCGAAATATGGAGGACAAGTCGCCGGTGTCCAGACAGAGCGAGGGCCTCACAAGGTGTGTACAAGGTAAGTCTAAAGTGTCACTTATGTTCTCATAAGAAACAAATATATCTTTGAGGATGCCGTGGAACAATTTCTACAATTGGAAAAAGTGACATTCTGATTTTCTATCACCAAAGAATCCTGAAAGTGACCCTAAAACTGTTCCAGTTCTCCAAATCAAAGGCAGCAAGTCGGCACTATTTCACCGAAGGTTGCTAATAACAAAGAAGCCTGTGATAATATGTAAAATATATTTCTTGTGGTTCCATATTCTAACTGTAATGCTTTTCCTCATTCTAGTCAACCACAGCGGTTTGTTACACAGGAGTTGAATACAGGCAAACACAGTCATGTTTAGACCAACAAAAATGCTAATCTAAAACTTGACAATTTTAGGAACACTTCTGATACAGAAACAAATAACAACATCAAAAACAGTCTGTGACTCCAGCCACTGGTCTGAAGTCTGAGTCTAGTAATAGTGTCAGGTAAGGTCAGTTAATAATAATAATAATAATAATAATGATAATAATAATAATAAATTAACACTATTTACACTGATGTTCAACCCTATTAAAAAAAGAGAGCATTAAAAAAAGTCAGTATTTTGTCGTGAAAAATATATTAATGCTTGTTTTGAAATGCCAGCTAAACTTGCTACCAATCGCAAGTGACAAAGGTCAGAGTGCAAATACAGCGAGGAATGACAGTCCCCAGTCCCCAGTGCCCCACCTTCCCGAGGCAAGAGAGTTAACTGACTATAAAAGTCCAGTTTCTACCCTTGCTGAACTAGGCTGGTATTATGGAGTTACAATTTGGCTGGACTAACGAGTCTATGCAAAGTCCAATCAAAATCTCACAATGAAATAGAAATCCGGTTTGTAAACTGTCGTGCAGATTTTGGTCGATTGCAGGATTTGCAAAGCATGTGCACTGCCAGCTCGTTGTCAAAAGATATTTTCCAAATTTTTTCATGTTTTTAATCAAGGTGCTCACGTGATTTGATGCATTTCGCGATGTAAGACCCGTTTTATCACAATATAGATCTTGATTATCGATCAGATC
The DNA here is from genome assembly GCF_023055435.1 of Haliotis rufescens. Taxonomy (NCBI): domain Eukaryota; kingdom Metazoa; phylum Mollusca; class Gastropoda; order Lepetellida; family Haliotidae; genus Haliotis; species Haliotis rufescens. The sequence continues at coordinate 1,354,484 of NW_025963902.1, forward strand.
ATCCTGACTGGGCGCCACCATTTTGGTCGAAGCAAATGCAAGTGATACAAGAGGTTGAATCTGATTGGTCAATAGGAGAGGCTTAGAAGGGTCTTAACACGTAATAGCCACTGGTGGCCCTACGATCGAGCCCCGGAATTCCAGCCTAGTTCGGCAAAGGTGGAAACTAGACTTCTTAAGTCAGTTAACTCTCTTGCTTCGGGAAGATGCAGTCACCTGAATGGTGGACTCACTCTATTGTCTTAATGTTATGTTGTGTAGAAGTTTTTAACATTCTCAAACTAGTGCTGAATGAAACTCTGTGATATGTTGTAGTTGTTTTTGCTATCCTTTATCAACAGAACTGTAAATATATCAGTGTAAATATTCAAAATACTCTGGTGATATGGTTAATATACTGTGCACTTAACTTGCTGTAGTCCATGCCAAACTTCCCAATAGTTAAAGTATCCTAAGGACTAGTAGACATTTGCAATTTTGAAGGGTTTAGCTATATGTTTTCATTAATATAAGGACTAGTGGACTATATATGTTAGTTTCTACCCCTGCACTAGGCTACCCCACTGCTCCCAGTGACAAACATAACTGCCAAACACAAACATTAGGCGTGAAACAATACAGCAAGGTCATGATACAATTTGTATCACGATACATGGGTCACGATACGATACGTATCACGATGTGGATATTTATGTCAAATTGTATGGAAACTTCTTGCCTTTTAATATTTCAGAGCAAGTTCAAAAGGAAAAGCTGAAGACACATGTTTGCAGCATCTATTTTAGTAATGAACTTGAAATGCTAATTACAACCCATTTTGAGATATTTCACTGACAATACTTGAGGCTCATTAAACGAGTAGTAAGTAATTTATTTCAGCAAGTGTATCGTCTTGTATTAATACAGAAAAAATGTTTCATGTATCGTATGGTTGCACTGTTGTATCATTTCATCCCAACAAACATAATCAGAAAATATGACCATATTATGTTTGAGAACAGCTTATTGGCTGGCCAAATGGGGAAAAGACTTCATATTGTTGCAGGCCCATAAAGTCAGGTCATCCCCTTTCGGCTGGGAGACTTCTAAGTATCTGAAATAATTCAGAAAAACAAGAAACTTACGGTGATATCTAGCCTAAATAAAAGTCATCTGTTCTGGTTCAACTAGTTCCATGAAAATAATTCTGATCACAGACTGAGAGGCTCTTCAAGTTTGTCATGTTGTGGAGTAATCAGTCCCCTCTGTAGTGACTTTTCTTGTCGCTGCGGACGAGGAAGATGTAGCGACTGCTGCCGATGGCGATGCGTGGGTAGCTGCTCTGGCGGTCATTGTCGATGCAGTAAACCCCCTGAGGTAGGTCCACAAGCTGACCGGTGGTCTGAGTGAGAGAACGGATGACCAATGTATGTCCACATTCATAAAGACTGAAGCAACATACAGGGAAACTTACATTACAAGAAAATTACAGATGGAACGGTAGTCTGTCTTACAGACCCTGATACAAATATATATCAAATACAGCCCATGCAAGTCTATAATGTTTGGCAAGTCTAGATCACTGCAGTATCAGTATCTGAAAATGAAGAGAGTCACTGGGCTCCTTTTTATTATATTTTATTAAGATAACTGAACAACTGTTTTTTTATGTACAATATGTTCATTTCAGAGACTAGATGTTAGTCTAATGGAACGGTAAATATGGAGAAGATGGAACTTTGGTGTCACTTTGATTTGCTCAGAGTGATTTTATGTACGCTTCTGTCAATGAGAAGCAACATAAGAATGATAATCCACATTTTACACAAACTGAAGGGGACAAATAAAGCACTTCAATGACACATAAGGAAAGTTTCATGAAACTATGTGTTGCATTGTTTGGAGAATCTTATCTTAATCATGGACATGATGGGTACTGCAGAAAAGAAAACACAAGGAAGGAATTCAGGACCCAATTGAATCTAATTGAATTGCCAAAAAGTAAATGTCACCAGCTGACAACTTGATAAGTTATTGTCTTGAAAGGAACACTTAGAAGTACAATTTGGAAAAATACAAACTTTCCAAACTTCCTCCAGAGCAAAAGGCACCTGTATATGGCTTGACTGTTACGTATCTGTGCAAGGTTTGATGAAGAAATATTGAATGGCCTTTGGAGCTATGCTCTGGACACATTTGAGGTAGATATGACATACTTACATTGAGTGTTCCTCTGTCTATGATCCTGGCCATGTTTTGGTCTGTGCCTCCACAGATGATGCTGTCCTTGCCTAGCCACTGGGCACAGTACAGCTGTAACACACAGGAAAACACATACAGCTGCAACACACAGGAAAACACATACAGCTGTAACACTCAGGAAAACACATACAGCTGTAACACACAGGAAAACACATACAGCAGTAACACACAGGAAAACACATACAGCTGTAACACTCAGGAAAACACATACAGCTGTAACACTCAGGAAAACACATACAGCAGTAACACTCAGGAAAACACATACAGCTGTAACACACAGGAAAACACATACAGCTGCAGCACGCAGGATAACACAAGTAGGACAACACAAACAGCTGCAACACACAGGAAAACACAAACAGCTGTAATACAAGAAAAACACATACAGCTGCAACACTCAGGAAAACACATACAGCTGCAACACACAGGAAAACACATACAGCTGCAACACACTGGATAACACATACAGCTGCAACACACAGGAAAACACATACAGCTGCAACACACTGGATAACACATACAGCTGCAACACACAGGATAACACATAAAGCTGCAACATACAGGATAACACATACAGCTGCAACACTCAGGAAAACACATACAGCTGTAACACAAAGGAAAACACATACAGCTGCAACACACAGGAAAACATACAGCTGCAACATACAGGATAACACATACAGCTGCAACACACAGGATAACACATAAAGCTGCAACATACAGGATAACACATACAGCTGCAACATACAGGATAACAAACAGCTTCAACACACAGGATAACACATACAGCTGCAACACACAGGATAACACATACAGCTGCAACATACAGGATAACAAACAGCTTCAACACACAGGAAAACACATACAGCTGCAACACACAGGATAACAAACAGCTTCAACACACAGGATAACACAAACAGCTGCAACACACAGGAAAACACATACACCTGCAACACACAGGATAACACATACAGCTTCAACACACAGGATAACACAAACAGCTGCAACACACTGGATAACACATACAGCTGCAACACACTGGATAACACATACAGCTGCAACATAAAGGAAAACACAAACAGCTGCAACACACTGGATAACACATACAGCTGCAACATACAGTAAAACACATACAGCTTCAACACACAGGATAACACATACAGCTGCAACACACAGGAAAACACATACAGCTGCAGCACACAGCATAACACATACAGCTGCAACATACAGGATAACAAACAGCTGCAACACACAGGATTTCACATACAGCTGTAACACACAGGATTTCACATACAGCTGCAACACACAGGATAACACATACAGCTGCAACACATAGGATAACACAAACAGCTTCAACACACTGGACCAGACAATCCAGTGATTGATATCATGAGAATCGATCCACGCAATTGGGATACTATGACATGCATCAACAAAGTCAGCGAGCCTGACCACCCAATCCCGTTGGTCGCCTCTTAAAACAAGCATAGTCGCCTGTTACGACAAGCATGGGTTGCTGAAGACCTATTCTAACCCGGAACTTCACAGGTGCACAGGATAACATACATAGGATAACATACAGCTGCAACACTAGGGATCACACTGAGTGACTGGTGGGTGTGAGTGACTGATAGACGTACCTGACTAGAGTTGAGGGTGTCCTGCGGAACATCCTTGATCTTAGCTGCCAGGGAGAAATCCCAGATCTGTCCATAGTCAAACAAATATTAATCAGCAACTTGACAATCAGTTCATGCACCTGACAATGCAAGGAGAAACTGGAAATACACTGTACAATTTCCTGTGTCCTCCCATCGGTCAGACACCCCACTTGTAAGACAGTTTTAGTAGTGGCTGATTGACAATTAATTAGCTTCAGTTTAAATGGACTCCGCCCTCTTTCCACCCATTTGTCAGACAGTGAGAGGTAAGAAACGAACACCACAAACTATTACTCATGTTTAGTTTTAGCACTGACAACTAATATAAGTCATCTCAACAAAATTGTAAATTTTCTAATAAATTGTATATTTATATTCTTATCCTATCTCACACTATGCATTTCTTCTTATTCTTCGATCTTGGTGTGGAAATGTTCTAGAACAAAGTTTCCAGCTTCAAAAAACACCACTCACCCAAACACATCCCTTACATCACCAATCACCACTGTGATCATGGTTCACGCACCACTAAAATCCTGTGCGACACGACCCCAGCGACCTGACCTGACATATCCAGCACCCTCCTTCTCAATCAAGAGCGTACAGGCTGGTGTAACTGTGATGCGGATGGTTGAGTGGGCATTAAGCGTGTGAGATAGGATAAGTTTAAAAATTTCAATCAATATCAGCACTAAGCACTATAACATAAAACACACATAAACATATAAGATAACACTTTATTATCCTGAAAGATAATTTGTGTTACATCAGCACAAGGCCTCAGATTAGTGATAAACACACATAAAATAAATGGAGCATCACAAATGTAATTAACGTAACATGTGACACTAGCGAATAAAAGCTCAACAATTATTTATCACAATACTTATCATAAAACCTGGTACTAGCTGGCATTAATTCTCAATACTGTTCTCAATATTGGCAAATATTTTATTTGCTTTATTAACTATTTGCTGTTAATAAATATTGGCGAAGTCCAGGGGAAAGATGCCAATGATTTTATTCACCGTGTTACAGAGTTTGAACAGTTTGTTTTGTTGCAAACAGACAGGTTTCTGAACCAGCTAGTTAAAGCAAAAGTACTTAGAAATACTTCAAATAAATTTATTTGACTTGTTGCAATCCTGCCATCTTAATGAAATAGGTAAGCCCACTTTCTTTTTTAATTAAAGTCTAACAACTGTGTGTCTAACACATGGGACATCTGACAGATGGGATAGAATCCAACCTCATCAGCAGTGAAAAATATGGATGTCTTAAAAAAAACCACATTTCCTAACATGTGACCAACACATCCTTAAATAAAATAACCATTGAAAGTGAAACACGAAAGTTAAAAGTTATAGATTATGTCTTCCCCTAGAGGCCGACATAATGTCTACCACACACGGAGACAGTGCCTGAGGCCACAAGATGCCCCTGCCACAAGAAGATGGTACCTGTAGGACTGAGTGCTTCCTCCAGCTGCCGGTGAGGATGTGGTTGTGTAGTGGGTCGATGTCAAGGGCGTCGCCACAGATGTGAGGCCCACAGAACTTCCTGTACAGAAACACACAAGGTCAGATATATCAGGGTCACACGTGCCCGTGGGTCTGCTCCTCACTAATTGTTTTGACCCAAATCTAGTTTGTATCTAGTCACAAATTGCTAAGAGGCTACACTCATTGATGGGGGAATTGATTAATTCATGGATGAATGGATGCGAGAGGGTGAGTGAGCAGACGGATGGATTGTTTGATGGATAAATGGGTGGGTGAATAGTTGGAAGGACGGTTGAGTGTTAATGGATGGAAAGTATTGCTGATGGATTGGGTGTAGGATGATTTGGCTGGTGGATAGATGTGTTGTCGGATGATTTGGGTTGGTTGATGGGGGTGTTGATGAAAGGTTGGTAGAAATTGATGGCTGGAATTGGTGAATGGCAGGCCTAGGTAGTTGGATGGAGGGATGGCTGGAAGTGATGATGGTGGTGGATTGATTGATGGGGGGTATTTATTGATACCACAACTTACTTGACGGCATGTCCATGTTGAACTCTCACATCCCAGTACTGAAACACACAACACAAATCTACACTAGCACACATCCGGTCTGAGCTTGATGAAGGATAACTTCTCCATCAGTATGCACTGCAGCACAAGGCTCAACTTGATAATCATCAACACAGTCCTTATACGCAAACCAGGGTTCAAAATTAACGTGAGCCCACTAGTCCGAGACACATTGTGGACTACCACTCTTTGCCATTAGGTAGATTACAACTCTATCGAAGGTCAACTGTTGCGGACAAGAGAAAACTTCCAACCCTGCAAACGTTAGCAGCTACATCCTTTCTATGAAACTACCCTATTCTGTGTTCTATGCTACAACAACAGCAGACCTCGAGAGAAGCTGCATATTAATGCAAAATACACATTAATAAACAGAAATATGCAGACAAATCAAATTCTAGCGTATCAAATACACAACAAAAACTAAAAATTCGCTTTTGAAATAAAACTAATGCGTATATTACAACTATTAGATAAAATGACTACATATATTACAACTGTTAGATAAAATGATTGAGTATCAGCCAATCACAAAATTCACTTATCGACAGTTACAATCGGAAAAGCTTGTCGACAAACTTACTGATAGATGCTAATTTAAAATCACATCGTGCCTAGTCATTGTAAATGTTGTATCTTAAACAGTCACTGATTGGTGATTCAAGAAATAACACCTTTCTTACAATGCTAGGTGTTGCAAACAAAAATGGCTTCCTGGAGAGAGAGCCGCAAGCAGACTCAGGCGGGTATACTACTGTTGACATAGTTTAAATGATTGAAGGGGATTGTTACGAAACAGGTTATCAAGTTAAAATACCCACATGTTAAGAAACAGGTGGGTAATAAAAAGGGGAACACCCTCTACAAATTGTGGATACTTAATCAAAGTTACACCTCTGGGTAAAATACCCAAATAACCAAAAGCTTATCTATAGCTCTGCAACAGTACCTGCACGGTATCGTCCCATCCACCGGTGATAAACAGGTCCGGATGGTTGGGGTTGAACTGGGCAGCAAATACACGGAACCGATGACCATCCATAATGTCTCGAGCATCACTGAAAAGTTTCATAAGACAAAATAAAAGCCACACATGTCAGTGTTGAGTGAATTGATCTTTTTTAACACTGATGTTTTGTATGTTTGTTGAGTAATACCACACTCAGCTAAGACAGCGACCTGTAAATTATTGAGAAAATTCAGTGATTGATATTGTGAGCAACGATCCACGCTGCTGGGTAAGAAGGCACCCAATCAACAAAGTCACCCGATCCATTAAGTCGGCTCTTACGACCAGTTTGGGTTATTGGGCATAACCGGCATCACCACAGGTTTATATAGTCTGACTCTGAGTATTATCGCTGGCTCTATATTATCATGGAAAATCTTGTAATCCACAACCCCTGTCGACTGCAAATGTAAGCACAATATTTCATTGGTTGATCGAATACAGGACTTGTTGCAAGATGTCACAGCTACTTGTAAGTAAACATATCAACTTTTTTATAACAGTTCTGGAAAGTCTTTTAAGTGGCATTACCATGATTACCCCCACGCCATTCAAAAGTGGTTAGAATAATCAGTTTGTTTGGACAATGTCCATTGACCATGTTGACCAAACCTAGGTCGTATGCATATTGATTATGCATAATCAAAATAGGAAGTGATGTAAAGCACATTTTCCACACGTATCATATCATATCAAAATGGCAATACCATGTTTATACTGAGTTACCCCCCTTGAGTCGCTAATGGCAGATAATTTGTTTACAGATCTCGCTAAAGAAAATCAGCATCGATCTGAACTGATGTGTGATAAAGGTTAAACAAATAACAAGCAACACTTTCCGTATGACATATTTAAGTGTACGCCATTTCGATCCATTATTTATTAACTACCGTGATAATATAATACCATGCTACCACGACTACATTCCATCACCTTGTGTGAGGGATGAAAACACAAAGAAGATAGCAAGAAAACATGCAGAAGAAGGACATACATGCAAGCAAGGACAAACTTCAAAATATTGCCCAATACGGAACATTGCTGAGTCCTACTAAAAACTGGACACATGTACAAAACGTCATTACAGATTGATGAAAATGTGAGAGTAATGGCCTGAACTAGGTTTTCAATATGGCTGCCATGATGACCACATTGAAAATCAGATTCGAACCTCTTCAACATGTTCAACAGATTCAGGTGTCATGCTAAATGTGTGTGAAAAGTTCAAATTATATTCGTAAAGTAAAGATCAAAGTTTATTTCTTTGGGGACACCACACAAGCATGGGTACTGACATGGATCATTATCATGATTATAGGTAACAACAAGGTTCTCAATCAATGTTTATGTGTGGACAATTTTACCTGGGTTCAAACGTTTTCTTCCGCTTCTTTGTCTCGATATCATACAGGTGTATTTCCGGGTCGGCTCCAGCAGTGAGGAAGTGCGTTCCGTCGGGGTTGAGGGCCAGAGCCAAGACCTGGCGGATCTCGTTGATGGTGTGAAGACACTTACCGGAGGTGTAGTGCCAGAACTTGACGTGACCGGAAGCATCTGTTGGTACAGCAGCAGACATATGTATCAGGCAGGATGTCAAGTCAATCTCACTGAAATCAGATCTATTGGTATGATACTCCACAAGAGGTTGATTCAGGTGATATTTCTTATCCTCCACTGGCGGTGGGGTAGCCTCGTGGTCAAAACATTGGCTCCTCACGCCGAAGACCTGGGTTCGATTCCCCAGATGGGTACAATGTGTGAAGCCCATTTCTGGTGTCCCCCGCCATGATATTGCTGGAATATTGCTGAAAGCGGCGTAAAACCATACTCACTCACTCACTTTCATCCTCCAATCAGTGTTGAGGCATCTAAATTCTCTGTACAAACAGGTGAAGCCTTCACAGAAGGCATATTTGATTTTTGCATCTTGAAAACAACCATAGACAGGCAAGAAATAACAATGGTCACACTGTATTGTGACTGGATATTTTACACATCCTGATGTTTGGGAGCGCTACAGCATCTACACCCAGGGAATGTTTCTGTTGTGTGGGCTTTCTTTTGTAAAGACCAAAACTGCTGAATTTAGGACGGAGAAATGAAGCTGAATAAATGTAGAAAGCATCCACACATCCTTCATCTAGACTGAGTGGTCAAAGTTTACTTAGGGCCCAAATGGTCCACCTGATGCGACCACCTATGGATTGGAGGATTTGGCAGATCTTCACGCAAACTGACTGTATCGTAAAAAATATCTGATCTTAATGTTTGTTTGTTGTTTAATGCCGCACTCAGCAATATTCCAGCTGATGGCGGTCTGTAAGTAATTGTGTCTGGACCAGACAATCCTGTGACTGACATAATGAGTGTCGATCTATGCAATTGAGATACGATGACATGCATCAATCAAGTCAGCGAGCCTGACCACCCGATCCCATTAGTTGCCTCTTACGACAAGCATGTGTTGTGAACATGATGTGTTGACTCATAGACTCAAATGGAAAATCAGCTCTATGTGGGGGGAAAGAATCCAGGGATGCAGATTACTGACAGTTGGTCTTCACCACTCTTGTGACTTTGCCCTGTAATCTTTCTTTTCATCTTTTTTTCCTGTGGCACTGTTCCTGTTTGGTACCCCGAGAGTGAGTTTGGTTAAACGCCGCTTTAAGCATGTTGAATCTATTTCAGCTATATCACGGTGTGTCAGCGTGAGGACAAAAGCCTGAAGTGATGCAGATCTTATACCATGTATACCTTTACCACTTTCATAACAATGAGCATGGATATGGAGCTGAAAAACCAAGAACCAGGGTGTGCCAGGATTCAAAACCACAATCAGCAGTTTCTGGCACACCAAAGGGATGCAACTCTGCACATCTTTGACAACTGGGCCTCACATGCCCCCATCATCCTGAGAAAGTTCCCGGACAACTGGAACATGTCAAACAATGCTTCTTAGGGAAGCAAGAGAGCTGTACCTACATGAAGCAATGAGGATGTGGGTGTACTCTGGTTTGTCAAGGCTGGTATATGGGCGGAAGCGGAGCTGTGTGACGGGGAGACGGTGACACTGGGTATCTTCATCAGTGAGGCTGTACAGCATCTGCCCGGTCCCTGGACTGTAGATCTGACACACAAACGTCACACTTGTCACACCAAGAAAACAAACAGGGTGCCGTTGTACAAAACCACCTTAGCACTACGATTGATGTAAGTCTATGTTAAGGTATGGGAATTACGATCACATTAGCACTACGACTGTCGTAAGTCTATGTTAAGGTATGGGAATTACGATCACATTAGCACTACGACTGTCGTAAGTCTATGTTAAGGTATGGGAATTACGATCACCTTAGCACCACGACTGTCGTAAGTCTATGTTAAGGTATGGGAATTACGATCACCTTAGCACTCTGACTGTCGTAAGTCTATGTTAAGGTATGGGAATTACGATCACATTAGCACTACGACTGTCGTAAGTCTATGTTAAGGTATGGGAATTACGATCACATTAGCACTACGACTGTCGTAAGTCTATGTTAAGGTATGGGATTTACGATCACATTAGCACTACGACTGTCGTAAGTCTATGTTAAGGTATGGGAATTACGATCACCTTAGAACTACAACTGTCGTAAGTCTATGTTAAGGTATGGGAATTACGATCACCTTAACACTACAACTGTCGTAAGTCTATGTTAAGGTATGGGAATTACGATCACCTTAACACTAAGATCGCGTGTACAACGGCACCCAGGTCTACAACTTTCTTTGGCTTGTTTTAATGTAAGCCAGATTAACTGTGTTTCTGGTTGTACTGACGTTCAAGGTCATGTGGGTTGACACTGTCTAGATATTTACGCGTTTATAGTAATGCCAAGACTTGACAAAATAGGTGTTTATTTGTCATTAGTTCAAAAACATTTGGTACAGTAAACTACGGTTATAACAAACTCAAAGGGACCACAAATTTTAATTCTCAATAACCGTAGTTCATTATAAGCACATATACAGCATATAGAGAACAATTGGCCTGGCCTAAAAAATAAGTTCGTTATAACATGTATAAACGTAGTTTACTGTAATTTGTAAATATTATATGTGAAAGGTATCAAACAAACAAAACAAACATAATCCCCTAACATTCCATGGACTTGTGTGTGTGTGTCAGAACCTCGTATCTTCTTGAGTAAGTATGATTACCATATTCGACGTCCCGCTCTAATAAGCGCCCACGGCGATATTTACCAATATCTTGGCTAGTGAACAATCCCAGTTAGCACCCCTTCTGATTGATCAATGTCCACAAGACTTTATTATTTGTGTATAATACGTGTGTTATATGCATTCTTTTTATGGGAAATTAAATTCTTGAAAAATATGTCTGTCGTATATAAACATTTTAAGCTGTGAGCGTAAGCCACGAAATTTACGATCTTTCAACTCTGTTGTTTTTCACCAAATTAATACATTCATGTTTTCTAAGACGAGCCCCCTATTTCTAATTTTGAGAGTGCCCTGGGCGTTTATTATTTCGAATACGGTATACACCAAAGCAGTCGACACCAGAGTGATGTCAAGTACTCAACAATGATATCATACAGTCACAGTCAGCCACATTCAAGCCATATTATGTGGCCTGTAAACAACTGAGTTTGTTACGGACCAACCAATGGTTGACGTCATGATCAAAATCCCATGCTGTCAGTACACAACACTGGATCTGACCACTTAATTCAATTTAGTCACCTTTTGGAAAAGAGGTGGTCTGACCATGTAAGCAGTGTTTGTTGGACAAACTTATCTCTTTGTCTATAACTTAATATATCTATCATTTACAATATTCCCCATCTTCCCGAGACAAGAGAGTTAACTGACTTAAAAGTCCAGTTTCCACCCTTACCGAACTAGGCTGGATTTCCTGGCATCGTCCATGACCTACAGTGTTTGAAATAAAGAGAATTGCCAGGTTGCCATCAGGACCCACAGACCTTAGAATCTGCAGTCCCTGACTCAACTCTCAAGCCCTCTTTTAAAAAATTACAATTTTTTTGTGAAAAAAAAAATCAACATGTATTATTTACTGCCGGCCATAAGGACCCATACAAATTTGAAACTAAGGACCCAGGGTTCACGGGCCTACGGGCATGCGCTTATATCAAACACTGATGATATATACTTTTCTTTTTTATATTTTGATTTATTGTATTCAACATTTTGATTTAGATAATATATCAGACAGTTATTGCTTATCATACATAAGGTGTTACCAGAAAAGTTTTCAAAGCCAACAGGAAGTCCACATGTATCACTGCAGACCACTGTCGTAAGTTTATGTTAAGGTATGGGAGTTACGATCACCTTAGCGCTAAGATCCCTTTGTACAATGGTACCCTCGACTCCAATCTCATCGCCAAACAAAGATCTGAGGACAACCCATTTAGGGTCACATCAGAACGACCTTTCATCCGACCAATCAAACCTTCGCTTACCAGATCATGAAAGTGACAGTTGGAATGTGTTTTCTAATCATGCAACCTCGAAAACGTTAACACGGGTTATTCCCAACGACAATTACGGCCCGTACGACTGATTCCGTCGAAATTATCGTCTATCTCTCGCTTCCATGGGATAAACATTTGAACGGAGAAGGCGTTGCATAGTACGTGGGAAGCAATGCCATAGAAACGCACTCATACATTAAACATTCCGGAATGTTCGTTTGTTCAGTTTTACAAAATTTTTAATCGAGACGTTTTTCAAGCGTAGTCTGAAATGGAAGTTGCCAGGTTGAAACGAGTGCCGTAAAGCTCGTGAAAGCTGCTTTCTAATTGGCTGATGTCGACTTCTTGTTAGTTGTTTCAGCGGTCGGTCAAAGTTTACGAAAGGTCGTTCTGACGTGACCTGTAATTGGATGTCCTCAAATCTTTGTTTAACGGCAGCCAGAAATTAGATCTGATATTAATGACATTGCCCTGGACTCATTACTCTTCATTGATCGATTGGTTTAAAGAATATGGTAGAGAAATCCAAGAGAAATTAAAAAGTAATACTGTTCCGTCAGAAAAAAATAAATTCACTGCTTATCTATGCTAAGCAGTGTAAACATGGTAAAGCAAAAAGTGACTAGACCTGTTCCTTGTCCAAATAGGCATTGTACATTGCATTGTCATCATTACAGAAACAGCATTACACAGTGGTCGATAGAGTCTGTTTGGTGAACACTCGTTCCATTGTAAAAATAATTGACCCCAAAATACAATAAACATAAACACTGCTGTGTGTGGCCATTAACTGACAAGATAACATTTCAAAACCTGTGGGTGTTGATTTTACTGCCTACTGACTAAGGGAGTTGAATCTTTAAGTCTACAGACCATCCTTCTAATGTTCAGATGATGGACAGAGCTCCAGATAAGCTGCGTATCTGCGTGAAATACGCATCAGAAATGCAGAAATACGCAGTAAAATATAATCCAAGCGTATCAAATACGCAACAAACATTTCAGATACGCTACAAAAATAAAATTTGTGCGTATAATCAAAATATTGTGAAGTAACCCTGCGTATTCGATTAGCAAATCAGCAACTTATTTTGAAATTATAAACGGGCATTCCGTCAACCTTGCCAAACTCCACGATGACAGTTACATCATGATCATTTGCCATCACACTTTCGTGTGGAAGTATCGTGGTATTTTTGAGTCCTATAAAGCTCTCGAACCCACACGACACCAGTTTGCAGGGACTAGATGAATAGTGTTTTTAAATATTTAACTTAAATACCCACATGTGTAAAAACTAGTGGGTAACAGAAATTTGAATACGCAGATAGAATTACTGATACCCAATGATTTTAAAATGCATGGGTAAAATACCCACAACACCAAAAGCTTATCTGGAGCTCTGATGGAGGAATATCAGACACAAGATTTATTGGGTACTCTGTACATGGCATCGATGAAAGTATGACCTGTAGAGAACGAATAATGATTATCTCAAATGTTCACAATCATGCTCTTTGACAATACTTATGTGACGGCACTAGGATAGATTTGACTACAATTGACTACTGTAGTTGAGCTGATGCCTCCATTTGTAATCATTAAAGAACACATTTTTCGTACATTTACTCAGAAGAAAAGACTATAGGTGACATAAACAGGCTTGCCACTCGGAATGACAGAATCTGTCCCTCATGAAGTCATCATGTTGATACTGGAGGTTTCTCACAAAAGACTGGGCAATGAGACGTTCAGTACTTCCTTGATCAAGGTCATTCTATAAACATGCAGCTGATGAATTTTGCCAGTACCGTATTCGACGCAATAAGTGCCCGACTCTAATAAGCTAATTTATCATATAATGGGTAGGTTTCTCGGCAGGATAAAGCCAACGGATAAAAAAGATATCCGTTGGGGTCATATGCGGATAGAGATGCAAATATCAAAGGTCAAGTAGGACTACTTTCACTGTTTATAAACAAACATGGCGTTGCCCTCGTCATTCGGCGATCGAGTCAGAATTAACCATCGTGAATCTGGATAAACTACAGGGATAATTGCTATCATTATCAAACGAACAGTCTAATATACAAGGCTCGCTAAATACAATGTTTATTCCTAATGCAGGATATTTACCATCCCCAAACACACTCGCGTGATAACCTCTATATATTAGCTGGTGAACAATTCCAATTAGCAACCATTCCGACTGATCAATGTACACAAGACTTATCTATTCATGCATAATACACATTCGTGTGTTATATGCACCCTTAATTATGGGCAATGCAATCCTGGAAATATATATATGTTGTATATAAACCTTTCAGGCTGTCAGCATAAACCACAAAATTTATGATCTTTAAACTCTGGTTTTGTTTCCAAAAATAATATTCTAATAAGAGACCCCTATTTCTAATTTTGAGAGCGCCTGGGCGCTTATTAAGTCAAATATGGTATATCATTTACAAATAAAGAAGAATTTACCGTCTTTTTGAAAGAGAATCCTAAGAACATATAAGCCATGCTTTCATGCAAATTGCCAAAGAATTTAAACTGAAATGTATACAGAATGCTTGTTTGTGGGTTTTCACAAACAATGAACTACCTACACATGAAAAACATGGGGCTTAGACAGGACACACCAGTCCTGGCAGCAGGGGGTAGTTTAATCCACATTCAGTGTATACCTGACTGGGCTGTCTTCAGCACAATGGATATCAAACAGTCAATTACATGGGTTTAACTGACACTGGGACACTTATATCCCAGATCAGCCAGTGACTCAGGACAATAATAAAAGATTAACAGTCCTTCCTTAGAAGCCAGTCTCATATTCTGTGTGTATTGAGTTTCTCTGGGCAGTGACACCTAGAGGTAAACAGTGCGATAAATAAACAAACCCAACAGGCATTAGGTGCTGAAAAGGGCATCAAGTGTTTGTTTGTTTGTTTGTTTGTTTGTTGTTTAACGCTGCACTCAATAATATTCCAGCTATATGACAGTGGTCTGTAAATAATCAAGTCTGGACCAGACAATCCAGAGATTGACATCATGAGCATCGATCTAATTGGGATATGATGACATACATCAACCAAGTCAGCAAGCCTGACCACCCGATCATGTTAGTCTCCTCTTACGACAAGCATAGTCACCTCTTACGGCAAGCATGGGTTGCTGAAGACCTATTCTACCCCGGATGTTCATGGGTCTGGCATCAAGTGATACAATCGTAACGCATTGCTCATAGAACATAACAGATTATTAGACAATTATCATTGAAGTTGGATAAAAAACATTAAAAAAAACCTCTACATTAGGCATGCTAGATATAGACATACAGTGTAATATTTTCTCTGTCTAAAACGTGTCCAAACAAATCATGCTTGATGTTAGTGGAATGAGTTGCCAACAGTTGAACTGTGAGCATGACAGAGACAACACTGAAAACATGGTGCCATGGGACCGTAGCTCACCTGAATAGGTTGTCAATAGTTTCAACAAAGACAGTCAAAATAGATTTTCAGCATTGAAACTCAAATATTATCTGCTGAAAACTGCTGTGACACAAACTACCTTACATCATGTTACATGCTCAAAGTAAATTTCAATACAGTGTCTTTGATTAATCTTGAGACTGATGAATCATGTTTCCCACATTTAGACCACCTCAATGAAACTGGTGCTCATTAAATGTAAGAAGTATTTGTCTCGTTGGCCAAGATATATGATGAACCCTGGGAGAAGGGTTTTACCTTGACTTACAAGAGTAAGGGACCCCCATTAATCAATTTTAACATGTTTAATGGTCCTTGCGGGCAATATGAGGTCCTGTACATTTATTTGACCAAGAACCTGAAATGAATCAATGATCATGTGGACAGTGTTCATGATTGATGGATGAAATAACAGACGCCATTACTGCTCTTGTTACGCTGTAGATACAATGAATATAATTGAGTGTCCCCTGGGATGTAATATATATTTTTCCACGTCCATTCTCTACACTTGTGCGTGCTGGGGGTACAGTAAACACAGTTACACAGAAGTATTGAGGCAGGGTGTGGAAAATCAATGCCCAACCTGCCAGACTTGTTATGTGAGATTGCTGGCCAAACAAAAACATTGCTGACCGAACAGAAAAGTCATATCCACTGCCCTTAAACTTAGAAGATCATAGTCAATTTTGATAAAATATTTGTAACAAGTACTACATATTATTACTCCGACATACTGTAAACATCGTGAGTATGATGAATCTCTCTGACCCTGCTAACAGCATTGTTTACTTTCTTGTTCTGATTTCAATCACTCCTTAGACACAGCCTCTGATTGGTTGATTAGAGTGCCGTGTAGCCAATTGCACAATATACTGTTTACGAAAGTCAAGGCAGATTGTACTGGCTGCTTAAAATGTATGGTCTTCATACGACCTAGAAATGGATGAATTCATTTTCTGGATGGGAAAAGCTACAGAGATATGAAAACTGGTTCATCAGCATCAAAACAAAAAACACAGGCTGTAAGAAACCAACTTTGTGAGAAAAAAAACCACCCTTTCGTGCCTATAATCTGGACAAGTAGATTTGTCTGTGGACAAATGAATTTGAACTGTTTACTTGTCTGGGACAAGCTCATGAACAAGTCTGATATTTCCACAACCCAGCTTAACAACAATATGATCATAAATGACACCCTTATTCACAAGCATATTTGATACATGCAGCAAAACCTTTCAAAAAGGGCAAATTTCTACTAGTCCTTAGGATAGCTTAGCTTTTGGACAGTTTGGCAAGGACTATAGAACTAGTGTCAATTTCTAACACTGCCTTAACTATTGGGCAGTTTGGCAAGGACTAAAGGACTAGTGCCAATTTCTAACACTGCCTTAACTATTGGGCAGTTTGGCAAGGACTATAGGACAAGTGCCAATTTCTAACACTGCCTTAACTATTGGGCAGTTTGGCAAGGACTATAGGACTAGTGCCAATTTCTAACACTGCCTTAACTATTGGGCAGTTTGGCAAGGACTATAGAACTAGTGCCAGTTTCTAACACTTCAAGACCAAACAAAAATACACTGCCAACCAAATAATGACCATGGTGTCTGACAATACAGTTATCCCTGTAAATCTCAAGTTTCAACACCATGATTTGGGTATACTTCAGAAATGTGTCACTTTACAAATCAGCATGATGACGACATGCCTATCAGTGTTAGAAATTACAAAGTCATCGTGGTGTCCACAAGGTTTCCTGACATCCTACATCAATCTAGCATGTATGGCTGGGACGGGTATCTCGGGTACCCAGGTTTGGTGGGTACTGAGTAGAACCCAGGTACCCACAGGACTACCTGGACCCGTGGTTAGTCACTTGATATATTGTTTAATGACAAAAATTATCTAGAACTCTATGGTTACACTAAAGTCACTAATGTTCACATTTCTATGCAACCATTCCTTCTGATTTTTCATATGGTTGAATAAAGATATAACTTTACTTAATTCAACTTCAGTGTATGGATGACCAGATTGTTTAATACATGTATCTAAATACGTATTGCCAGGGCTATGCTAAAAATGTTCCCAATCGGACATATTGAGACATCTCCTGAGACCTACAGTGGGTACCCAGGTAGGGTCGGGTAATTGGGTGTGGGTATAAATTTGGACTCGTCCCAGCCCTACTAGCATGTCAAGGGCCCCCTAAGTGTTTAATCCTGAACATAAGGGTTAGGACTAGGGTCCTATGATTTCCATCCTTAATACTATTCACAGCCATGTGTCAATGTTTGTTGTTCCCTTGGAAACAAATGTAATGTTTCCTCTTAACTGCCAATTCTCTTGTGTGGGTTAATTACTTGGAAAACATGTTTGTGTAATCTTACTTTTATTGATCCGTCGCAAAGTCCAACAGCAAGGTGAGCACCGTCTGCACTGAACCGACAGCACATGATGTCAATCGGGCACTCGCTGCAACACAACATCCAATCAGATGATCGATCATAAAGACATAAACAAATACAAGATCAATAGATGATTACAGGACCAAAGGCTTGAAATAGAGTTTCATGTCAACACGCAAACAGAAATTATACATGCACTTGAAGGTAATAAAATAAACCAGTGCTGTAACCAAATCACTGGTTCTAGAGGTGAACTGCCTTACACAGTACTTCAGAGAGATTACTAACATGTGTAAACTGTTTAATGTCTTTAAATTAAGGGTTTCATTGATTGGAAATTTTTGTTTCAAAACATTTGTATACTGCCTTAAAAGTCTCACGATATATCAAAATATCAATTAATAATATTAGCTATTGTGTAAATAAACCTTGTAGACCTGCAATTATCAATTTAATGCTAAATATGAATATTGTAGCGGTAGGACAAAGCGGTGGAACCAGATATTCTTAGTGGTATGCACAGAACATGAGTTTATAGAATTATCTCCCTTAGTAGAAAAAACCCGATTTGATGTGATGAAAGCATGTGATTGAGAATTGGGAAAACTGCGATGTTCGATGTAAATGAAGAGGAACCATGGTGTTCACGGAGTCTATGATGTGTATTTGAGTAACTATATTTGTTGTGTGATATGCGATGGCTCCCGTATTTGACATGCATCTGAATAAATCCTCTACCTATGAATTTTGTGTTTACTGCGAGTTGCACGTGTGAATGCGTCCCTAGCGGGGTACCGCTAAAAATATAAATATGATCCATTAAATATTTAAAATAGAATGATCTGCCCTTTCATTGTCCATCTTAACCAAGGTAATCTAAGACATGTAAACATTTCTGTGACAGTGAATTACTTTAGTATCAATATTCATAGATATGTATTGATACAGTATCGACATTAAATTTTTATTGATACATCAATATCATGGCATACAACGACCATCTTCCCGAGGCAAGGGAGTTAACTGACTGTAAAAAAAGTTTCCACCCTTGGTGAACTAGGCTGGAATTTCGTGGCTTGATCATCACGTCACCAGTGGCTATTCCAGCCTAGTTCCGCAAGGGTGAAAACTTGACTTTTATAGTCAATTAACTCTCTTGCCTTTGGAAGATGGTGTCAAGTAGAAATGTATGGTAATCAATAGTCAATGTTGGTGCGGGGGCACGGGTGTCCCAGTCGTCTAAGGTGCTGCGATTCGCTGTGCAAAGTTGCGTCCCTTGGGCACGCCAGAAACCTATGATTGTGGGTTTGAATCCCGGTTCGCCCCAATGTTTCTAGGTTTGTCAGCACCATACTCGTGCTCGTGGGTTTCACTGAAGTGGTAAAGGTCTGAGACCTGCATCACTTCAGGCTTACCTCCCACATTAAGCTGACACGCCGTGATATAACTGGAATACTGTTAAAAGCGGCGTTAAACACAACTCACTTACTCAATGTTGGTGCCTGTTTCCATATGCTTGGGACCTATATTCCTGGCATTTAGTTACGCAGGGCTAAAGATAGGATGCATATTTGCGTAAAATACCCGCCAAAAATATTCAAAACCCAATCACTTTCAATTAACTTGCGTACATTACGCATGCATTAAATGAAAAACTCTAATGTATAAAAACAGTATGCATAAATGAAGCTTTTTCAGCATGTGTAGACAGAGCTAATTTCCAAAACACAATTACGAGCTAATTTACTTTCCGAATCAAGCCATAGTTAGAACCGTTAAATACATCTAAAATATTATTACCGGTATATTTTTTTTTTAAATCTTAAAATGTTTACTCATTTTTGGGGAAAATCCAATAGAGTGATGAAAAGATGAGTGAAAAAATATTGGTTACCCAATTAAAAATTATAACACAATAAATAATTGAAACACAAGGTCAACATTTACCAAAAGTGAGTTAAACACGCAGGGATAATTCTAGGGTGGGGCCTCATGCTTTTAGCCCCTAAATTGAATAGAACTAAAAGGCCCACATTTTCAGGTACAATAGGGCATTTTAACATGATTTTCACATAAAGGGCCCATGTCAGAAATGTCCTAGAGTGAACCCTGATCACGTGTTACCATGGTTACAGATTCAGAGGATTTGACTTCTTACGTAAAAGAGTCATCCACGTTTGTCCAATAATACAGATTGTTCCTCAGCTAGGAAACAACCCCGTTCAAGGACTATGTACAAACATTGGAGACACCTCTCATTAATCAGTATGTTGAGTGATTATGCTAATTCAGAATTGAACAAGTTAAACAGCTGGTTTGAGTTGTGCTCATGATGTTTTCTCTACCTCTGGAAGAGGCTTGTATACTATGATGTTTCTCTACCTATGGAAGAGGCTTGTATACCATGATGTTTCTCTACCTATGGAAGAGGCTTGTATACCATGATGTTTCTCTACCTATGGAAGAGGCTTGTACACCATGATGTTTCTCTACCTATGGAAGAGGCTTGTATACCATGATGTTTCTCTACCTATGGAAAAGGCTTGTATACCATGATGTTTCTCTACCTGTGGAAGAGGCTTCTATACCATGGTGTTTCTCTACCTATGGAAGAGGCTTGTATACCATGATGTTTCTCTACCTATGGAAGAGGCTTGTATACCATGATGTTTCTCTACCTATGGAAGAGGCTTGTATACCATGGTGTTTCTCTACCTATGGAAGAGGCTTGTATACCATGGTGTTTCTCTACCTATGGAAGAGGCTTGTATACCATGGTGTTTCTCTACCTATGGAAGAGGCTTGTATACCATGATGTTTTCTCTACCTATGGAAGAGGCTTGTATACCGTGGTGTTTCTCTACCTATGGAAGAGGCTTGTATACCATGATGTTTCTCTACCTATGGAAGAGGCTTGTATACCATGATGTTTCTCTACCTATGGAAAAGGCTTGTATACCATGATGTTTCTCTACCTGTGGAAGAGGCTTCTATACAATGGTGTTTCTCTACCTATGGAAGAGGCTTGTATACCATGATGTTTCTCTACCTATGGAAGAGGCTTGCATACCATGGTGTTTCTCTACCTATGGAAGAGGCTTGTATACCATGGTGTTTCTCTACCTATGGAAGAGGCTTGTATACCATGATGTTTCTCTACCTGTGGAAGAGGCTTCTATACCATGGTGTTTCTCTACCTATGGAAGAGGCTTGTATACCATGATGTTTCTCTACCTATGGAAGAGGCTTGCATACCATGGTGTTTCTCTACCTATGGAAGAGGCTTGTATACCATGGTGTTTCTCTACCTATGGAAGAGGCTTGTATACCATGATGTTTTCTCTACCTATGGAAGAGGCTTGTATACCGTGGTGTTTCTCTACCTATGGAAGAGGCTTGTATACCATGATGTTTCTCTACCTATGGAAGAGGCTTGTATACCATGATGTTTCTCTACCTATGGAAAAGGCTTGTATACCATGATGTTTCTCTACCTGTGGAAGAGGCTTCTATACCATGGTGTTTCTCTACCTATGGAAGAGGCTTGTATACCATGATGTTTCTCTACCTATGGAAGAGGCTTGCATACCATGGTGTTTCTCTACCTATGGAAGAGGCTTGTATACCATGGTGTTTCTCTACCTATGGAAGAGGCTTGTATACCATGATGTTTCTCTACCTGTGGAAGAGGCTTCTATACCATGGTGTTTCTCTACCTATGGAAGAGGCTTGTATACCATGATGTTTCTCTACCTATGGAAGAGGCTTGCATACCATGGTGTTTCTCTACCTATGGAAGAGGCTTGTATACCATGATGTTTTCTCTACCTATGGAAGAGGCTTGTATACCGTGGTGTTTCTCTACCTATGGAAGAGGCTTGTATACCATGATGTTTCTCTACCTATGGAAGAGGCTTGTATACCATGATGTTTCTCTACCTATGGAGGAGGCTTGTATACCATGATGTTTCTCTACCTATGGAAGAGGCTTGTATACCGTGGTGTTTCTCTACCTATGGAAGAGGCTTGTATACCATGATGTTTTCTCTACCTATGGAAGAGGCTTGTATACCGTGGTGTTTCTCTACCTATGGAAGAGGCTTGTATACCATGGTGTTTCTCTATCTATGGAAGAGGCATGTATACCATGATGTTCTCTACCTATGGAAGAGGCTTGTATACCATGATGTTTCTCTACCTATGGAAGAGGCTTGTATACCATGATGTTTTCTCTACCTATGGAAGAGGCTTGTATACCGTGGTGTTTCTCTACCTATGGAAGAGGCTTGTATACCATGATGTTTCTCTACCTATGGAAGAGGCTTGCATACCATGGTGTTTCTCTACCTATGGAAGAGGCTTGTATACCATGATGTTTTCTCTACCTATGGAAGAGGCTTGTATACCGTGGTGTTTCTCTACCTATGGAAGAGGCTTGTATACCATGATGTTTCTCTACCTATGGAAGAGGCTTGTATACCATGATGCTTCTCTACCTATGGAAGAGGCTTGTATACCGTGGTGTTTCTCTACCTATGGAAGAGGCTTGTATACCATGATGTTTCTCTACCTATGGAAGAGGCTTGTATACCATGATGTTTCTCTACCTATGGAAGAGGCTTGTATACCATGATGTTTTCTCTACCTATGGAAGAGGCTTGCATACCATGATGTTTCTCTACCTATGGAAGAGGCTTGTATACTGTGGTGTTTCTCTACCTATGGAAGAGGCTTGTATACCATGATGTTTTTCTACCTATGGAAGAGGCTTGTATACTGTGGTGTTTCTCTACCTATGGAAGAGGCTTGTATACCATGATGTTTCTCTACCTATGGAAGAGGCTTGTATACCATGGTGTTTCTCTACCTATGGAAGAGGCTTGTATACCATGATGTTTCTCTACCTATGGAAGAGGCTTGTATACCATGATGTTTTCTCTACCTATGGAAGAGGCTTGTATACCATGATGATTCTCTACCTATGGAAGAGGCTTGTATACCATGATGTTTCTCTACCTATGGAAGAGGCTGGTATACCATGATATTTCTCTACCTATGGAAGAGGCTTGTATACCATGATGTTTTTCTACCTATGGAAGAGGCTTGTATACTGTGGTGTTTCTCTACCTATGGAAGAGGCTTGTATACCATGATGTTTCTCTACCTATGGAAGAGGCTTGTATACCATGATGCTTCTCTACCTATGGAAGAGGCTTGTATACCGTGGTGTTTCTCTACCTATGGAAGAGGCTTGTATACCATGATGTTTCTCTACCTATGGAAGAGGCTTGTATACCATGATGTTTCTCTACCTATGGAAGAGGCTTGTATACCATGATGTTTTCTCTACCTATGGAAGAGGCTTGCATACCATGATGTTTCTCTACCTATGGAAGAGGCTTGTATACTGTGGTGTTTCTCTACCTATGGAAGAGGCTTGTATACCATGATGTTTTTCTACCTATGGAAGAGGCTTGTATACTGTGGTGTTTCTCTACCTATGGAAGAGGCTTGTATACCATGATGTTTCTCTACCTATGGAAGAGGCTTGTATACCATGGTGTTTCTCTACCTATGGAAGAGGCTTGTATACCATGATGTTTCTCTACCTATGGAAGAGGCTTGTATACCATGATGTTTTCTCTACCTATGGAAGAGGCTTGTATACCATGATGATTCTCTACCTATGGAAGAGGCTTGTATACCATGATGTTTCTCTACCTATGGAAGAGGCTGGTATACCATGATATTTCTCTACCTATGGAAGAGGCTTGTATACCATGGTGTTTCTCTACCTGTGGAAGAGGCTTGTATACCATGATGTTTCTCTGCCTATGGAAGAGGCTTGTATACCATGGTGTTTCTCTACCTATGGAAGAGGCTTGAAAACCATGATGTTTCCCTACCTATGGAAGAGGCTTGAAAACCCTGATGTTTCCCTACCTATGGAAGAGGCTTGTATACCATGGTGTTTCTCTACCTATGGAAGAGGCTTGTATACCATGATGTTTCTCTACCTATGGAAGAGGCTTGTATACCATGATGTTTTCTCTACCTATGGAAGAGGCTTGCATACCATGATGTTTCTCTACCTATGGAAGAGGCTTGTATACCATGATGTTTCTCTACCTATGGAAGAGGCTTGTATACCATGGTGTTTCTCAACCTATGGAAGAGGCTTGTATACTGTGGTGTTTCTCTACCTATGGAAGAGGCTTGTATACCATGATGTTTCTCAACCTATGGAAGAGGCTTGTATACCATGATGTTTCTTTACCTATGGAAGAGGCTTGTATACCATGGTGTTTCTCAACCTATGGAAGAGGCTTGTATACTGTGGTGTTTCTCTACCTATGGAAGAGGCTTGTATACCATGGTGTTTCTCAACCTATGGAAGAGGCTTGTATACTGTGGTGTTTCTCTACCTATGGAAGAGGCTTGTATACCATGATGTTTCTCTACCTATGGAAGAGGCTTTTATACCATGATGTTTCTCAACCTATGAAAGAGGCTTGTATACCATGATGTTTCTCTACCTATGGAAGAGGCTTGTATACCATGATGTTTCTCTATCTATGGAAGAGGCTTGTATACCATGATGTTTCTCTACCTATGGAAGAGGCTTGTATACCATGGTGTTTCTCTACCTATGGAAGAGGCTTGTATACCGTGGTATACCTCAGGAAGAGAGAAATCTCTGTATCAAGACAACACTATTAGTTCGGTACAGGGTGGGGGGTTCCTCAGGGAAAGTACTGAATGTAATTTCTAAGATTGACATTAAATATGGATGATCTATGTTTAATTAATTATCTTTTCCCGCTTTTAATCATGGTGCTCAAGTAATTTGATGCACTTTGCAAGGTGAGGCCCATTTTAGCACAATATAGATCTTTAATATCAATCAGATTGTCTTGACTGGGTGCCGCCATTTGAAGCAAATGCAAGTGGAATCTTATTGGTCAATAGGAGGGAAAAAGAAGGGACATAACTTGTAATAGCCATTGTGCAGTATTAGAAATTGGCACTAGTTCCTATAGTCCTTACCAAACTGCCCAATGGTAAAGGTATCATAATGACTAGTAGAAATTTGCCCTTTTTAAGAGTTTTGCTATATATGTTATCATCATAAGGACTAGTGGATGAAAACTGTTAGTTTCTAATGCTGTTGTGGTTCTAAGATCAAACCCCAAAATTCCAGCCTAGTTTGGCAAGGTTGGAAACTGGACTTTTATAGTCAGTTAATTCCCTTGCCTCAGGAAGATGACCATATTAAAATAGATATTTAGTTTCTTAACAACGAAAAGGGTTAATGAAAATATGTTGCTGTTTTCGTTTCTGATCCATGTCACAAAATAATTAAGTAGTTGCCATTTTTTTGTAAAAATGTGTTGGTATTTGAATGAATCTGGTTTAAACTATCTTAAAGGGGCACTAATCTCTGGCTTCTTCTTGGCTGTCTGACACTGGCCCCTAGCTGCTAGCTGCAATGAGTCGATTTGCTCGCTAACACAACTGAGCGTGACAAGAGACTGGGCTACCATCTGTAAAGACAGCGTAAATAAACTTGGAGGCAATATTTGTTTTACGCATTTTTGAACACTGATTGGTTACCCGTGATTGGTGATCGATGAAGATTTCGACAAAGGGCACATGTTAATTAATTTCTTCAGCACCAACATACAGACAAAAAGTGAAGCTGAAGCTCATCGGATGTCAACATTTGGAATTACCCCTGATGGTTATAGTTTAATAATAAAAAGGTATCCCTGCAGTGAAAGCATTTTCAGATTTTGGATTGCGGGGATAATACGATTACTTCTCCCTTGTTGTCATCCGAGTTTTTTCTGGTATACCCTTACACTTGTGTATTTGTTGTCATTCACTAGATGCTCAGTTAATGAATTTATTATGGGTATAATTAGTGGTAGCACCACTCAGATTACCTGATAAAGGTTCCCATTTGGCATTTCTTGTGTCTGGGGTAATTATTCAATCTAAATCCAGGTTTGAAGTTAGGTGAAATGTGTGTTATGTAATTTGCATGAGGAAGCCCAGCAAGAGATGAATGATCAGTTGATTTACTTTTTTGTAAATCAACGGATCATTCCTAGCCATTAAAGGATCAACAGAAAATATGTTGATTGATTAATCACTGTTATCTTGCACAGTGGATATGTCAAAACTAAGTGTTTGCATATGTAGGTTTAGTAAACATAAGGGAGTGGAGTGTAGTGCCGATGTGAAGCAACATACTTTGTTCAAAGGGTTAACCAATAATACGTTGATTGATTGCTCATTGTTATCTAACTTAACAGCCAGGATGGCCTCTTGCCTACGCAGCAATTTAATTCCCATAACTCTGTGTAGAAATTCAATTTGGCCTGTTTTTACATTTTTCCCCTTTTTGTTATAAAAAAAGTATTAACTTACACGAAGAAAGACACAAATAGTAACATACATTCATTATGTTTGTATAAAGTACTTTTGAAAAAAAATAACAGTAATCTTGTCTTAGAAAGGGAAAATGTTAAAAAAATCATGCAAAACAGTAGGGTAATTTCAACTGGTAACTGCAAACTTCATGTTCTGAATTTTGTAATAAAACTTATATCATTAGAATCGCAAATGCTTGAGGAACACCATAACGCGATTTTTTTTCTATTATTTCACCAACTTCCACGCGTAACAAGGTGGCCACAACTTTGTACTTTATTCAAAATAATAGACTAAATGAAACAGGATTCAGTGGTGACAATGTTTGGGTTTAGTGACTGAGAATAAAACTACTGTCAATATGAGAAAACACATGTATCTGTGCAGTGATACAAAAACGAGTGGGGCAAACCAATTAAGTTGTATTTTTTTGCTATTATTTTCATGTTCTCACTGATACAATAAGAAAAACAATTGTTACAGATAAATCAAATTGAAATTATACTATATTCGGGTAAGACATTTTCTAAAAAATTCTTAAAGTGTCCAGGTACTGTCGCAAGTGTGTGCGACTTCAACCTCAGGCGTCTGATTACTACTGGAGTAGTGGTCATGGAAATACTCTAAGAATTTGCTAAAACAAGCGCACAAACACGACCACTACCGACAATAATCAACAAAACAGTTAACTCCCTTCACAAATACAACGAATGAAAGCCAATGGGTACTTTTGTTCAACTTGCATGCCGTTAAGAAAAATAAGTGTCCGGAGTACTGCCCCACCCGCTCTAGTTATTTATTCTAATTAGTAATATCATCGGAAGTAATGTTCGAGATTATATTTTTAAGTAGATATTAGACAATGGAAAATATGAAATGATCATGGTGGAGCTGTGACAGATTTTCCCACAAACTCTATTACTAGAAGCTGAAGAAATATTGCTTACATTGTGTCCAGCAATTTCATATTTCCCTCCAAGTACGGCCCGGTCTTTCGTTGACTCCCATGATCACTAAGACCACCTTCGGTCATGTAGGAAAGGGCGTCAGATGCCGCGCTCATCGGACGTTGAAGTCTTTCACTCATCATCTTGGAAATGGAAATGATAACCTCTGTAACCTCAGCTGGAAATAAAACAAGGAAACCGAGCGTTCCTATCGATCCGTGTCGTCACCTTGCCTCCATGTAAACTATCTGCGTCGATGTTCATGCTCCGCAGTAACGGGTTATGGCGAAACTTGATTGGACAATAGTTTCGTGTAATGGTTATGATTCCCAGAAATAAGTGTTAAACTTAATCAACGATAATTCTTATCATATTTTCTTTCATTGACTTATTTTTTCCGAAATAAAAAAAAAACCAAAACAACTAATGTTGATTCTAAAATGTCAAATCGAATAATACTGTGATAAAACGAAACAGAACTTATTGCACTGACTAACCAAGTAGATCTACATAGAATTGACGTTAAAGAGTCTGATTATGTTATGGCTACGTTTATCAATAAAAGCCATAACAATATTTTCAGCTGACCTATGATACTTGACACCTATGTCAGACCCCTAAAACACACTAACGTGATCAGCTGAGAAACGGACAGTTATAATTTCCCGAAACGCTAGCCAATAAAGACTGTGTTCAATCCTACTCCACTTATTTAATTATTACTATATTGTGCCTGAGAGTGAGAACTTTACTGTGCGTTGGATTGTTACAAAGATACTTGTCATCGAACAAGTTTTTCTTTGTACAGCTGCAGACATACGGGATATTTTCCTTTACGTGCATATTCACGGATACATTCCTCGAGCAACACATATACTAGAACTTTGATCGGTTGTAATAACGATATTTGCATTTTGTTTCCATTCATTTGCTGTAGCATTGGTCAGAATCTTTCTTGTTCCTCTTCCTTGTTCGTTGGGAAGTTCTTCGTTGCGAGACAGTCAACACTAAGTCGTTGTTTTCACAAGCCTTTTC
This sequence comes from Haliotis rufescens, assembly GCF_023055435.1. Taxonomy (NCBI): domain Eukaryota; kingdom Metazoa; phylum Mollusca; class Gastropoda; order Lepetellida; family Haliotidae; genus Haliotis; species Haliotis rufescens. The sequence continues at coordinate 1,383,297 of NW_025963902.1, forward strand.
GTTTGTAGTGAGTGAGTGAGTGGGTTTAACGCCGTTTTTACCTTTTCGTTTGTAAACGTGTATATGATACAGACAGTGTGAGTGTGAAATGTGATTCACTCAGGCAATTAATAAAATTTCTTAATATTTCTGCCATTTTAAAAACTGACTGAAAAATCTGTCCATTTATTAAACAAATTGACTAAAAAATTATTAAGACGTTCAAAAGGACTTTAAACATCACAATAAACTAATTACGGCAGGATAAGAAAATATATAGAAATGTACTTTGACTTTCGTTTTCTTTTAGTCTATCCTTTTCAGTCCATGGATGATGAAATTAAACATCAAACAGTTTGGAAATCGTTATCGTAATAACATTATTTGACAGATATTTCAGTCAATTTGTAAAATAATTTAATATTTTAGCGCTTAATGAATTGCTCAAGTGAATTGTCTTGTCATGTCATACGTTTACTAGACAACATATACACACAATGGAATAAGCAATGCTCAGTTGAAATATTTAGTTTGTGTCAAAATAGTGTATACGAAAATCGCACAATATCGAGCAAGTGACTTATCAAAACGTCGTCACCAATACCGATGTTACCACAAAAGATACCTACATTGCCTTATTATTTAAAAAAATGTATTTCATTTTGTTGATCAATGTGGTGATATGCTCTTATACCATCAATAAAAGCGACAAATGTGAGTGAGTGAGTATGGTTTTACGCCGCTTTTAGCAATATTCCAGCAATATCACGGCGGGGGACACTAGAAATGGGCTTCACACATTGTACCCATGTCGGGAATCGAACCCGGGTATTCGGCGTGACGAGCGAACGCTTTAACCTCTAGGCTACCCGACCGCCCGCGACAAATGTGCATGCTTACTGTTGGGGCAACATAGGTCGCGAACTAGTCCAGATTTCTGAGATATCATCCGGGTACTCATGGGGAAAATACAATAACAAATGCAACAACCAGTTCCCGGGAATTGCTGTAGATCAGTGCCTCTTTATAAGTTCATAATTTAATTAAATAATTTATAGAGAATTATGTTATTCCTGAAAGATGTGCAGTGCTTGTAGGAGCCAGTCGGCACGGTCGTAAATATGTTCAAAATGGCCAATTAAAAGTAATATGGTCTCTGCATTTATGAAATGGCTGTCAAATGTTTTTCACGTGTTATTTGGAAACTGTGATCGCGAGCTATGAATGCGGTATTTTCTTCGTTTCGCATTCAACTTCCAAATTATGTATGTCCCCGTTGCTGCGAAGCTTCAATATGTCTGCGCCCATATAGCGCATTATTGACATCACTTCAGCAAGAACATTAACCCGATTAATGTTATTTCTTGGCAGTTCCCGATGTGTCTCGGGCTGCTTTTGACTCCTCTGTGGAAACACGATTAACGGGTTAGATACTGTAGGAGAAAGACGGTGAAGACGAGCGTGGGACGATGTCTGGCATCAGCCCGAGCGGCCGGCGCGTTGTGGTGACTGGAGTAGGGCTGGTGACATCGTTAGGTGTTGGGGTGAAGCACGTCTGGCGGAGACTAACAAATGGAGAATGTGGGATCAGTAAACTGACAGGCTCAGGTAAGACAGCTAGAGTTCTGTTACTTCTTACCAAATAGTGAAAGAATGATGACATTTCATGGAGGATTTGAAACATTACCTAACAGAGTGAACTCGCATTTTGTCCCAGTTAAAAAAAGTTATTTTATTTCAAAATATATATCTAGGCAAAAATAACAAATAAAATCCAAATGGAACCCAGAACAATGCTTAATTCCAAGAGCTCATGCAGTCTAACTTTGCCAAATAATTCTAGACTTTGAGCATGTTGAGTTGGATTCATTTTATTATTTATTCTCCCGGGTCTAGTAGATCAAGGTAGACTTACAAGTTGATCTGATGGTATAGCTACCATCAGTAAATAGATCTGAGTGCCAATCTGTTGTTTACTTGACGTTTAGGTATTTGAGCAGGTTGACAAGCCCACAGAAAGAAATCTAGTGAGATGAGAATTTGCCATGAACCAAAGTACTACACATTGTCAGTTGCTGGCAACTAATAATGTATTGTCTGACTAGAGTAAGGCGAAAGCATTCTCAACTGTGATCTCTCAACTGGGTTCTGGCATATGTGAACCTTTGGAACCTCAATCAGTACATATTAGTGGACAGGGTGGAGAAGACTACACAGATAGATATTCCAGATCAGACTGATTCAGGCTGTAGACTGGTGTGAAGTATACTTTTGATCATGCACTGATATATAGATCACAAAGACAGAGGCACAGAGAGATATTCCAGATCAGACTGATTCAGGCTGTAGACTGGTGTGAAGTATAGTGTTGATCATGCACTGACATATAGATCACAAAGACAGAGGCACAGAGAGATATGACAAGAATCTCAAAGGCTTTTTTCAGCATTGTCAGAAGCAATGTATTGAGTGGGAACAAGGGAAACTCCATGTGTACAGAATGGAAGGGTCCTTCCTGGGACATCTCTTCATCATGTTTATAGATCAACAATCCTCACGGTATTCTGTGGCCACAAAATCAAAATTCTGTGGTAAATTTTTCTAAATTCTGCAACCAACTTTTGACAATTGTGCACACAATTGTGCAAACTTTTAAGCTTAGTTTTTGTGAATTCTGTAATTTTGCACCGGTTGGACTTGTGGTAGGCATTTTAATTATAAACATATCCACGGCTAGAATAGCTTATTGAAGTGAATCCAACCACTGGTGAAAACATACAGACATGCACTTTTGGTAAGCAAAAATACAAAAGTCAACTTCACTTGAAAATGAAATGAATATCTGTTTACATGTTTAAAATCAGCTTTCAACTCACATGGTGAAATTCTGCAGTGCATTTGACAAATTCTGCAGCAGGTAAATGCAAAATTCTGCACACGTTCTGCATTATGTGTGTTTTTTTGCAAGATGCTGCACTAAGTGGGCATTTCTGCAAAACATTTCGCGACTGTGACCACGGGACTGGATCAAGGACTTGTGGGTCTGACCCTAGCATGATGTGGAAGGTGTTCAGAGGTTTTCGGGGTTTGTCAACTATTTGTTCAAGTTCAAATGTCAGTTTTCACCATGATTGAACTGAACCATCTGCATCTAGTGATGTGGGGCTCTGTTAGTGCTGACTTCAAGTGTTATAATTCTTCATAAAAGATATTTCTTCTTTGCTAGCCATTTAGAAGTTGGAGTACTAAGTAAGGGGAGATTTCTGTGATTTCTTGGTGATATTCTGTATTGTTTGCTGCACTTGTTGCTCACCACCAACCTCAAAGACTTCAAAATCAGAAAACAAGAAGAAGCCATCAACATCAAAAGACTCCAACTGTCAGTCAACCATGACCAAGCCCCCCCCCCCCCCCCCCCCGGCGTGCCATGAACTCATCAAAGACCCCAATCAGCCATAATTCGGTTGTTTATGTTACTCGCTTCATCCTTTGTTTATGTCACTGACCATTGATTGTCATCACTACCCTTGTGTGTACATAACAGGCTTCTCCACTCCAGTATAACTACATCTGACATCTACTCTACTGTACAGACATTGCCTCCTACCTGTATATACTTGTCAACCATACTCTGTACATCACTTGCTTGATAATGGTGTTAGAACCTACACCGAAACGTCGCTCTTAATTGTAATAAAGAAGTTGTTCCTCCATAAATTCTTATCCATAAAAGATATTATTTTGTTGAGCAATTATAGTTCTTTCTTTCCAGAATATGACAACATTCCGTGTAAGGTAGCAGGTCAAGTTCCACGAGGACCTGGGGAGGGTAACCTTGACCTTGACCGCCACTTCTCTGCAGCCACGTTGAGAGAAATCCCACTGTCTGCTGCATATGCTGTTCTGGCTGCAGAAGAAGCAATGGCATCTGCAGGATGGTCCCCTGGCAGTGAGGAGGAAGAACATAGATCAGGTTTGTGCTGCAAGAGTATTGCCATTCTATTTTCATATGGTGACACTTTTGCTCTGGAAAGTTGAACCAGGCCACTGAAAACACAAATACTGTATTCGCTCAGGGCGCTCACAAAAGTAGAAATAGGGGGCTCTTATTAGAATAAAATTTTGGTGAGAGAAAAAACAGAGTTGAAAGATCGTAAATTTTGTGTTTTATGCTGACTGCATGAAATGATACAAAAGAAAAGTCTGTGCGTATTATACACGACAGATGTATGTGAATTATTGTATGGTGATGTGTAATTCAGTAACAACGGTGTTTTGAGGTAAAAAGTTTAACAGTGTTTTAAATCCCCAAAAATTTCAGTCAGACAACTGGACTGGCAACTTTGCAGAGTTTTTTGATTAACGAAAAAAAGGTCACAAAAGGGTACACATAAGAATAGCATGAGGACAGACACTTGATATCAACATAGGCGAAAGTGACGGAATAATGTGTTTAACGTTTACAGTTGATTGTCATCTGACATTGAATTAAACCTAGACGCTAAGGAAATTTTGGGAATACAAAAATAGCCCAACCATTTGGCGTACAACTTTTAAAAATAAGACCAGCAAAATAGACTGTATTTTAAGCACTTGGTTTAACGTCGCATTCAAGATTATTTTTTATATGTAGCAATGCACATCAACGTATGTATGGTTGCTTATACCATGTGTACAAGTCCTGACTAGTTTTATAGTGCTAGCCCACTGAGATACCTTGCAACAGTATAACATGGATACCCCACTGAGACACAGTATACTGACTTAATTCCGAGCATCAGGCAGGATCAAGTACCATCTTTTAATGTCTTTGGGTATGAAACAGCCGGAAGAGATTGAGTAAATAGACACTTGTGAAGAAGATGTGTTATCTCATCCCTAAGGACATCCTTTGTGTACTCATTATGTGCTCATTATATAATTTTGAATTGATATGACGTTAATTTCATCAATTACACAGGCGTTGCCATAGGAACTGGGATGGTTGACCTTGAGGAAGTCACAAAGACGGGGATGGTTCTCCGTGAGCGTGGATACAAGCGTGTCAGTCCGCACTTCGTGCCCAAGATTCTTGTGAACATGCCGGCTGGCCATGTCAGTATCAGGTGTAAGCTGAAGGTACGCTTTTCAGTGAAATTGACAGGTCACTTAGTAAAGGTCAATTAAAGTCATTGCATGAGTATTGGCGCAAAGATCTTATTGAGGTGTGGTGAGCTGAAATGTGGGTTTAACATTGCTGTCAAGATCAATTCACTCATATGGTGACGTTCATGCATGTGTGTGGCTGCTTGTACTAGTCCAGAATGGCTGTTTTACAATGCTAACACCATACAGTTTTACATGGATAACCCACTCAGACACAGAACTGACCATTCCCTGTTTATTCCACAAGGCAGGATAACAAGTACTATCTTTTAACGTCTTTTGGCATTAAAGGTTACAGGATGACTATATTTTGTACACAAGTGCGGTTAAGGATAGAATTACCAGTTACTTGAAAGTAAGGATAGGGCTTTTTGTATGGAAATATAGGTTTAAGGGTCCCAATTTGAAACATCTGTAGTAGACCCACGTGTCATGGCGTGTCAGCTTAATGTGGGAGGAAGGCCCGAAGGGATGCAGGTCTCAGAAGTTTACCACTTCGGTGAAACCCACAAGCACGGGTATGGTGCTGACAAACCTGGAAACATAATCGGAGTGAACTGGGAGTCGAACCCACAATCATAGGTTTCTGGTGTGCCCAAGGGACGCAACTCTGCACAGCAAATCACCTGGGTTAAGCATGACAAACAATATCATGATATTTTGTATATTTTTAGGGCCCGAACCATGCCGTGTCCACTGCCTGCACAACAGGCCTACATGCTATAGGAGACGCAGCCCGCTTCATCCTCCATGGAGATGCTGATGTCATGGTAGCAGGGAGCACTGAAGCCTGTGTGGGGCCAGTTGCCATCGCAGGCTTTGCCAGGATGAGAGCTTTAAGTACAAACTTTAATGAAAACCCAAACAAGGCCTCTCGACCTTTCGACAAGAACCGTGATGGGTTTGTGATGTCAGAAGGAGCAGGGATGGTTGTGTTGGAGGAACTGGAACATGCAAAGACTCGGGGTGCCCCAATACTCGCTGAGGTCCTGGGGTATGGCCTCTCAGGGGATGGGTACCACATCACCACCCCTAGTCAGGATGGTTCAGGGGCGGAGAGGTGCATGAAAGCAGCCATGAAAGATGCTGGTCTCGATCCAAAGGACGTAGGTTACATCAATGCCCATGCTACGTCGACCCCTATTGGAGATGCTGTGGAGAGTAAAGCAATTGAAAAAACATTTAAGGGAGATAACTCTGCCGTCCTTGTGTCTTCAACAAAGGGTGCCTTGGGGCATCTATTAGGTGCAGCCGGGAGTGTGGAGGCGGTGTTCACTGTTCTAGCATGTCAGACTGGGTGTATACCTCCAACCATTAACCTTGACACACCCGATGAAGGATGTCACCTTGACCTTGTGGCTAACAGGAGCGTGACCTGGTCAGGAAATGGGGTCCAGAGAGTGGCACTCACTAACTCATTTGGGTTTGGAGGTACAAATGGGAGTCTTTGTATTGCACAGTATATGGAGTGATTGAATTATTAAAAAGAAAGCTTGCATTCATGTGTTTGTGCTCAGACTGGGTATCCTTATGCAAGAAAAATGTTGGGTGTTGATCAACTATTCACTATTCAAAGTACAGTAAATCGTGTTGGGTGTTGATCAATTATTCACTATTCAAAGTACAGTAAATCGTGTTGGGTGTTGATCAATTATTTATTATTCAAAGTACAGTAAATCGTGTTAGGTGTTGATCAACTATTCACTATATAAAGTGGAGTAAATCGTGTTGGGTGTTGATCAACTATTCACTATTCGAAGTATAGTAAATCGTGTTGGGTGTTGATCAACTATTCACTATTTAAAGTACAGTAAAACGTGTTGGGTGTTGATCTACAATTCACTATTCAAAGTGCAGTAAATCGTGTTTGGTGTTGATAAACTATTTACTATTCAAAGTACAGTAAATCATTTTGGGTGTTGATCCTCTATTCACTATTCAAAGTACAGTAAAACGTGTTGGGTGTTGATCTACAATTCACTATTCAAAGTGCAGTAAATCGTGTTTGGTGTTGATAAACTATTTACTATTCAAAGTACAGTAAATCATGTTGGGTGTTGATCCTCTATTCACTATTCAAAGTACAGGAAATTGTGTTGGGTGTTGATCAACTATTCACTATTCAAAGTATAGTAAATTGTGTTGGGTGTTGATCAACTATTCACTATTCAAAGTACAGTAAATCGTGTTGGGTGTTGGTCTACAATTCACTATTCAAAGTGCAGTAAATCGTGTTTGGTGTTGATAAACTATTTACTATTCAAAGTACAGTAAATCATGTTTGGTGTTGATCTTCTACTGCCTCTTCAAAGTATAGTATATCATTTATTGAGTGGTGGGTTGTTTTGGCCTTGATATAGGTCATGCCAATTTCATTACTTGTTTTACAGTTTTATCTGCATAAAACCTGAACATGCTGTAGGCAGGAGAGACAAATATATTTGTTTAAAAAAATTGAAGATAAAATTTCAATTGCTAAATTTGTTACAGCATTCGTCATTACCATATTTTCTTCTGTAAAAAATACTTACATGTTGTTGTTTCATTGTGTTTGATTATCGTTTTGCTTCAGGAGACGTCTTTGCTTGAGACAGTCGAACAGAACAAAAAGTCAAAATGTGGATGTAACTAAATATTGAGATAATCTGTTTTCTGGATACAATTATTTCCTTCTATTTTTTTATTTATATATTGCATACTGCCCAGGGAGCTGAGAACGAAACTCGAGTGTACACTGAGCCACTGACTGGGGTTATAATGGTGTGCTTTGAGCAGGATATACAGAATGGAAAAGCGCACTACACATATATCCTATTATTGTTTGTGTTGTTGTTTAACTCTTTTCATATTTTTGTTAGCTCTCTGATGGTGATTTGTAAATAATAATGCCCGGATCAGACAATTCAGTGATTGACATTATGAGTAGCAATCTACGCATTTCGGACACAATGACATGCATCTACCAAGTCAGTGAACCTGACCACTCGATCTCGTTAGTTGTCTCTTACAAACATGGGTTGCTAGTGACTAATTCTAGCCTAGGAAGAAGTGCTTGTAAAACCTTCACTCCTATAACCGTTCAGTGTGAGACACCTATTGGCTATGTGGGGTACGACCATACTTTGCACAGGTTTCTCAGTTGGTTTGAGGTATGACTGGTGGCGACCTACTCGTGGCAATGTAGCGACATTGTTACCACATTTTTGGCATTATCCGACTGCAGATGACTGAGTGGGATTTTATGAGTGCTTCCAATGGACGTGAAATGTGGACCATGCAACACGGGGTAGGTGTTTGTATTTGTTTGTTTTATTTTTTACTAAATGAGGACAAGACTTGAATGGCGGGAATGGATAAGGGACAGGGACCATTGACGGATGGGGGTACCTAAAGGATGGGAAGATGGAGGTAGGCCTCAGGCAGAGGGTGAGAGAGTGAACGGGAAAGGAAAGGGTGGGGTGGGGTGGTGAGGGGGTGGGAAGATAATGTGACATGAAGAGGTAGCGGTTGCTGGGGGTGGGGACCGACTGAGATTTCCATCAACATGACAAGTCTCCCCAGTCCATATAGTAATCATTGTGCTTGCATATTTATAAATGCTGAGGTTCAGTAATAGCATTGCTCCAAGGCTGTACTGAACGATAAGTCCATGGATGCGTAGTTATTCAATCCTCCTAATAGGCGAGTCTAGATATGTGGAATGACTCCACTCACTTATAGGGAAATCTTTTTCTTGTTATTTATATAATCTAGAATTATTATTTAAACTGATAATGATTACCTTAGAGACTTGTGCAAGTCTAGTTCAGTGATAGCAGGTTCATGAACCCAGGGTCCTAAAGGCAAACCATCTCATGGAAAGAATTTTGCGTATACCTGGCCTGGATCGATGGCATGGATCGAGCAGGTGCGTGTGATACTGCTGACTCCGCGACTTCTCGCTCGCCAACACTTTTATTGTATTTGCTGCTCAACCAAATAAATCAGCGGTAGAAACTAACATTTTAGTCCACTAGTCCTTATGATAACGTATTGTAAAACCCTTTAAAATGTCAAATTTCTACTGGTTTTTATGATACTTTAAGTATTGGGCAGTTTGGCAAGGACTAGAGGACAAGTGCCAATTTCTAACGCTATCAACCCTGGCCTATTTTGTGCGGAGGCCCCGTACATATATATATATATACTGCACACATTCCAAATGTGACGCGTGAAAGGTGCGTGTGATACTGCTGACTCAGCTACTTCTTCCTCGCCACAATTTTAATTGTATTTGCTGCTCAACTAAATAAACCCTGACCTATTTGTGCCGAGGCCCCGTACACATCCTGCACACATTCCAGATGTGACGCTGAAAGGTCAAGTCACGAGCTGTACCCAGACTCCTAAAAACCGATCCCCCCGCACCCCGATATTGTCTAGTAATGTTTTCTCCTAGCCGACATGTCTGGAGATGGCTTACAGAGCTAGTACGTTAATTTGTAGTAGATGTATGCCCCCGTGAAGATCCGGGTTAGAATAGGTCTTCAACAACCCATGCTTGTCAGAAGAGGCGACTAACGGGATCGGGTGGTCAGGCTTCCTGACCTGGGCCCACTTGCCCAAAGCGATCTTAACGCTAAGACTATCGTATGCCTATGTTAACGTATGGGAGTTACGATGACCTTAGCGCTGAGATCGCTTTGTGCAAGTGGGCCCAGGTTGATGCATGTCATCGTAACCCAATTGCATGGATCCATGGTCATGTCATTCCATGGTTGCCTGGATCAGACTCGATTATTTACAGATCGTCGTCATATAGCTGGAATATTGCTGAGTACGGCGTTAAAAAACCCACAATCGAAATAATTTTTCATTGTGCCGTTTCACAAGGGTCCATGACCTCAGCCGTTAGTTACTGTTAATTCATTGCCATGACAACTGGTGCACGCTTGATGGATGTGCACAATACCCGTCCAGAACCACCCCGAGAAGGTTGATGCATGTCATCGGTCCCCAATTGTGTGGATCGATGCTCATGATGTCAATCAATGGATTGTCTGGTCCAGACTCGATTATTTACAGACCGCCGTCATATAGGTGGAATATTGCTGAGTGCGGCGTTAAACAACAAACAAACAAACAAACAACAGACTGAGTTATCTCCCCTGTTGTCAACAAGGCATCCTGCTCTCGACGTACACTATCCGTTGATAGCAGGCCTAACTATAAGGACCTTGACATTCACGTTTTCGCAACGACCCAAAGAATTGTAGATATATAAGATTATAGATGGAACAGTAATATGGAGACTTGTTTAAACCACGTAAGCGACCGCCTCCGTGGTCTTGTGGTAGAGCGTCCGCCCGGAGAGCGGAAGGTCCAGGGTTCGGTCCCGGGCCGCGTCATACAAAAAGACGTTAAAAGATTGTACTTGTTGTTACCCTGTCTGGCGCTCGGCATTAAGGGGCTAAAACAAGGACTGGTCGGCTCGGAGTCAGTATACTGTGTCTGAGTGGGGTATTCATGTTAAACTGCGGCATGGTATCTCAGTGAGCTAGCACTATAAATCGGCATCAGTCCGGACTAGTACAAGCAGCCACACACACACATACACGTGCATGCACGTCGCTATGTAAGTGCAATAATCTTGGACGCGACGTTAAACCCAATTTCACCTCGCCTCACCTTAAACCACGTAAGCACATCGACAAATAGTTTCAGTAGGCTGCCTTACTTCTAGATTGCACACGCTACCCAGCGAAAGTTCTGCATACGAAAGTGATATCATAAAGAAACGATTACCAATATGCACATACAAATTCCTACTTGTTATGACCCAGTCATGATTAGCAACTATGGTGAAGTAAAGAAACTACAGAACCTACTGTGTGTTGCTTGCCTCAATATGGCGTGCCTTGGATGAGAATTATGGTGTTGCCTAATATGGTCATGCTCTTTCATGTTGTTACTGTTAGTTAGTGGTAGCAGTACATGTTAGTCTCCAGAGACGTATAGACCGTCTTTGTACCTGCTAGTAGCAGTTCATAGTAGCTAACAAATCTGTGCTAGTAGTAGGTAATATTTCCTGGATCGGGTGGCTTTCCTGGATCGGGTGGCTGAGATACTGTTTACAGCGGCGCTCAACCAAACTCTCAATCACACGTTAATTACAGACGTGTGTCATTGGTAATTCTCACAGTCACCAGTTTGTCTGGTCCAGACTCGATTATTTAGATCGCATTGCTGGCACTGTAATACCGCGGCAGGAAACAACATTCATTCACGCAATGACACAGTGATTATTGTAGTAGGACAGCGTCCATGATGCCTTTGATCTCAAAGCGGCATGATCAATTCTTCTGATATGCAAATATATGTCTAAATGTTGTAATATATATCTTTGATGTATTGATGTTTTAACCTCTAAGTGTTATTAATGACCCGTTCATCAAAGCAATGACAGCGTTAAGCCTGTCATAAGTCTAAATTGAAGTATGGGGGTTACGATCGTCTTATCGCTACGATCGCTTTGTGGGTCGCTGATCTTAGTGTACAAAGCTCTTTACGGTACTTAAAACCCCTACACAATATACAATTCACGCATACACTAAGAGACGCAGATCTAGATTTAGCTTAAAACAATTGACCTAATTGAGACACGTTAGTTTGCTAAAGAAGACAATGAAGTCTTTGAAAACAGGTTTTTCTCGTCATTATTTTAAGATATGTTAGTCTCGAAGTGAAACGTGTACTTGTTAGAGCCGCCGCTACACGTGACCTCGCGTGTGGTATGACCTTTGAAAACACGTGGCTGAAATTGAAACTTAAAAAAAAGGCGAATTATTTCACACGCATGTGTATGCTGCTCTGGGAAATGTCGCCCATCCTTGCATTCTGATGGCGTGAGTAGTAGCTCCGAAAAACCCGGATCCAGCAGTCTGGGCTGATTGTAAGCAAGCGTATTGTTCTAGCGACCGATTCACTACAACGTTTGAGTGAGTGAGTATGGCTTTACACCGCTTTGAGCGACGTTCTAGCACGGCGGGGATAAAGAAAATGGGCTTCACACATTGTACCCTTGTTTGGATTCGAGCCCGGACCAACGGCGTTACCGGCGATGCTCTAACCACCAGGCTACCCAAAAGCCCGCAGTGGTACCCAGAACTACCCTACACAAACATTACAAGTGATTATGATCATAATTATTACGAACAGGTTATTGGCTGGCCAAATGGGGAAAATACTTCTTGTATATATTTACCTATATACAGTACCAACTTCTTGACGACCACCGTACATCGGCAAATAATCACAGTAACTGGCAAATATTTATAACCAACGAAACACGTGACTCTAGTCCCGTGAAGATTCCGGGTTACCTTTGTGCTGTGATCCGACCCGACAGGTAAAGTAGGCAAATGTTATGAATAACAACGTCTTTAAAACTATACCGTCTGAGTGAGTTAGCAAAATTCCAGCGCGGCACACCATTAACATGCTTCACACATTGTACCCATGTGGGGAATCGAATCCGGACCAATCTACACAATTGGGTTTGATTTTGTTTGTTTGTTGTTTAACGCCGCACTCGGCAATATTCCAGCCATATGACGGCGATCTGTAAATAATCGAGTCTGGACCAGACAATCCAGTGATTGACACCATGAGCATCGATCCACGCAATTGGGATACGATGACATGCATCAACGAAGTCAGCGAGTCTGACCACGCGATCCCTTTAGTCGCCTCTTACGACAAGCAAAGTCGCCTTTTACGGCAAGCATGGATTGCTGAAGACCTTTTCTACCCCGCATCATCACAGGTCCTACACAATTGGGATATTATGATTAAGAAGGTGTATCATAAGCCTAAGCTTTGTCTATCTTGTCATCCGTCAACTTCTTTATATAAAGTAATGCCTATCAAACAATACTCTTTGTTGTCTAACATTAAGTATCTGAAATGAAACACATTAAGATTTTTTGTTTAGCTGTCTTCTCTTCACACTTGAAAGAAGACCAGAGAATTTCTTCATTCTCGAATTTTCGGGTAATCTTCCTTCCTTGTCAGCGGGTGGTCCGACTCTCTAGCTTCGTTGATGAAAGTCATCGTATAACAATTGCGTGGAGCTATGTTTGGCCCTCACTCTATGAGGTGAGGTGAAATTGAGTTTTAACGTCGCGTCTAAGATTATTGCACTTATATAGCGACGTGCATGCACGTGTGTGTGTGGCTGCTTGTACTAGTCCGGACTGATGCCGATTTATAGTGCTAGCACACTGAGATACCATGCCGCAGTTTAACATAAATACCCCACTCGGACACAGTATACTGACTCCGAGCCGACCAGTCCTTGTTTTAGCCCCTTAATGCCGAGCGCCAGACTGGGTAACAACAAGTACCATCTTTTAACGTCTTTTGGTATGACGTGGCTGGGGATCGAACCCCGGAACGTTCCGCTTTCCGGACGGACGCTCTACCATTAGACCACGGAGGCGGTTTTTCAGGAGAGTATTGAGACAGATGGCCCGTTCTGTGCTTCTCCGACACTTCTCCGGTACGTACGACCTCCTGCACACCCACGTGACATTGTTCCTTCACAACACACGAGCTTGTCCATACCAGCCAGAACTGGATCATTGCGGGTCTGTGCCAGACTCTGTACCCTAAACCACGTGACTGTTGACCTCATCTCCCAGACTGCGCGTGGGATGGCAATGTTTACCTACTATGTACAGAAGAAACGTAGCATCACAGGCTTGCAAGGGTGTTGACACAATTGGGCACGTTTCAGTCAGATTGTATGCTGTTGTCTTAAGCTTGCTCATGATAGCTGTAACCTCAGCTTCGTTCAGCCGCCACCTGCCTGGACCATACGGTCGGGTGAGTGAGGGAGGGAGGCAGGGAAACTGACTTGGTTTCTGGGATGGCCATGGCCATATCAGGATTAATCTTGGTTTACTGGGTCACCTCATGCTAAACTGTCATGGTTCGTATCTAGAGGATCATGTCTTAAGGGTGCCACACTCACAAGTAGTGCTGCTGAAACACCGCGGCCTGTATAGAACCGAGTCTGAGTCAGACAATCCAGTGATTGGAATAATGAGCAACGTCCCCCGCCGTCTGATTTATTCCGGTTCTATAGAGCTAGCCCACTGAGAAGTGAGATACCATGGGTACCCATCTCAGGCACAGTGTACTGTTTCTGAGTCAGCCAGTCTTTGTTTTTTATAGTGCTAGCCCACTGAGATACCATGGGTACCCCTCTTAGACAAAGTGTACTGCCTCTGAATCTGCCAGTCTTTGATTCATAGTGCTAGCCCTGAGATACCATGCCGCAGTCTAACATGGAAACCCCTCTCAGACAAAGTGTACTGCCTCCGAATCTGCCAGTCTTTGATTCATAGTGCTAGCCCACTGAGATACCATGCTGCAGTCTAACATGGAATCCCCTCTCAGACAAAGTGTACTGCCTCCGAATCTGCCAGTCTTTGATTCATAGTGCTAGCCCACTGAGATACCATGCCGCAGTCTAACATGGAAACCCCTCTCAGACACAGTGTACTGCCTCCGAATCTGCCAGTCTTTGATTCATAGTGCTAGCCCACTGAGATACCATGCCGCAGTCTTACATGGAAACCCCTCTCAGACACAGTATTCCAGCTGTCTGTCCTGTCTGAATTAAGACTGGCAAACCAGTGACTGAAGGCATGATCAAACAATCTAAGCGACCAGGCACAATGGCGCCAATATAGCCAAGGCACAATCTGAGCACTGATTCATATTCGCTGTGTACAGTAGGGTTATATAGCTAGGTATCAATAGGAATCACATGCTTCATGGCCCAGTCATTGAAGGCACCGCGATTCACTGTGCAGAGTTGTGTCCCTTGGGCACGCCAGAAACCTATGATTGTGGGTTCGAATCCCAGTTCTCCCCGATTATGTTTCTAGGTTTGTCAGCACCATACCCGTGCTCGTGGGTTTCACCGTAGTGGTAAACGTCTGAGACCTGCATCACTTCGGGCTTTCCTCCCACATTAAGCTGACATGCTGTGATAGAACTGGAATACTGTTAAAAGTGGAGTTAAACCCAACTCACTCACTCACTCTTAGGGACTACTAATTTTGAGAGGGTTTACATCATAAATGTTTTCTGGTTCCTGAATCATCTTCAGCGTCATAAATGGTAACAGCTTTACATGATACACCAATGAGCACCCACAAAGTGAAAGTCAATTCTTCTGGTTCTTTTTTATACAGCTATTTTTTACTTTGAAGGATGTAGATACATATCTATACACAATTTGATTTAGTACCTTGTGGGACTTCATGTCAGCCATACAACGACCGTCTGAATGGCGAAATAAAATACTCAAAGCTTGAATAATGATGAGTGTGGATTGTAAATGTAAATGTGTAAATTGTAAATGTAAATGAAACAAATAATCAAAACGATGAAATTATTAAATATGTATTGCTGTAACATTAGAAAGGCTGTATGAAAGACGTGAATTGACATAGTTGATAATAACAATTATAATAATCATTGTGGTTTTGACAAGGAGGTCCATCAATGGTACGACCTGAAGTATGTAGAGGGCGTCATGGAAAAAGAGTAAATACAAATTTCTTTGGAATAGGCCTGGAAACAGCCTCAGACGTATCCAGGCCAACAAACCTGCTGGGCTGCACAATATCAATCCATCACTGATTTACATACAATGGAGGTAGAACAGGTCTTCAGCAACCCATGCTTGCCATAAAAGGCGACTATTCTTGTCGTAAAAAAATCTCCGTGTACGAAATACGCTACAGTCGGAAAGCGCACGTTAAATCTTCTATATCAGTCAGTCAGTCGTAAAAGGCAACTAATGGCATGGGGGCGGATACAGAGGGGGGTGCGGACGTGCGCACCCCCTTTTTATTTGGAAAAAAATCTTTATTTCTGTATAAATTACCACCAAAGACAATAAACAGATCTTAATTGTGCACCCCCCCTTTTAAAAAAAGCTGTATCCGCCCATGAATGGGATCGAGTGGTCAGGCTCACAATGATACTTTGGTCTCATTATTAGTACCTCTGTATCAAACATTTATCACCATAATTTGTCTGCATCATTACATATTTTTTCAATACATAAGTTTTCTCAGTATAAAACGCTTGAACAGTATTTTGGCATCACACAATGCATAGTGCAACATTGCAATAGAAGGACGCTCATGTAACTTAGGAATCAGCTGATGTATGAATCAGATTACCCCACTCTTACAAATGAATTAAAGTAACCTCCCTTTGATGAATGAATCAATGTAATTTGTCAATGAATTAGAGTTTGCTCCCTTTCATGAAAAAATCAGAGTGATCTCCCTTTGAAGAAGAAAAAACAAGCTCCTCACAGTGATAGAACGTTCCCGGAGCTCTCTATACTATCGCTGCCACCAGTCAAAACTCCCCACTGTGAATAGGTGGCCACAACCATGCTTGGAGTTGAAGTCGCAACCGAATGACCGTTATGTTTACAAACAAGTGATGACTGTCGTGACGCCGAATACACTTATCGCTGCTAAATTACTTTCTTCGTTTTTCAATTTGAATTTCTGTTTCATTAAAACTATCATGTTATTGATATAGTAAGGGAGAAGTTGGTTGATTTTCCGTTAGTCTGCAATCTCGAACTAATCTGATTATCAAAACAACAAAGAATATTCATCTGGAAAACATGGTCAGTCGTAAACCTTTTCAAATTAAAATATGACGGCATTCCCAAAGGCATAAAAAGAAGTATAAACGTTACTACATATGGGGTTGGAGGGCAAATTTCAAGATTCTTGTAATGGCCGCGTGCACACTGGTGGCAGCGATGTTACTGAGAGTGTAACGAAGGTGTCACACGCTGGGAAGGAGCTTGAAGAAAACAGTGATGTCCCTATTGGATCAAAATGGAAGAGTTTGTTCTCTTGCATGTATATCAGAGTGATCTCCCTTTCATGAATGAAATGGAGTGACTTCCCCTTTTATCTTTTCTCAATTCTCAGCATCATTCCATCCAATGGCTTTGGTTCAAAGGAACTTGTCTCTGGAGGTATCTGTATGAAAGAAAGAAAAACACTAGAATAACAACCCTGTCAGCAGTTTTCTCTTCACAGCCACATCAAATCCTGGTTCTCACACAGGCAGACAAAGATGTGGGACGCAACTCCACACAGTGAACTGCTTCCTCATCCACTGGTGCCTGATCCCCTGCCTTACAAGGAGTGGGTCAGCAATATTCCAGCTACATCAGTGTAGCAGTCCTATGGTAGGATTGAACAGACAATGGATGTCTTGTCCACATGACTGAAGCAGGCAGACAAGGTAAGGATGTCACCTGTCAGATGAATCCATGCCCTATTCCCTCAACATCTATGTGACTGGTCCATTATGAACATGCTCAGCCCCAAGATGGGTGTCAATGTTGAGGCCATAAACTGTACGAGTCTCGTGATGAGATTCAAACCAAAACATTCTCCTCCAAGGTTGGACACTTTGTCTACATAACCACAAATCTATGGTATGACTCAGTCACAGAATTTCCAACATTTGTTCTGTCAGTCAGTATAAATGTAAAGATTAATTCAAATCTGGTGTCAAGGAGACTGCTACCTTTGTTTCCGGACCGGGGACAAAGCGATACTTCTGGAGAATTCCTGCAATGGCCATCTTGACAGTCAGGTGAGCAAACCTCATCCCGATGCAGTTCCGAGGACCAGCTCCAAACGGCAGGAACACATAGTTGTAATTCTCCGGTCGATTCTCTGGACGAAACCTACAAAATAATAATAAAAACAATAATAATAATAATAATAATAATGTGATGGGAAGGCATGGTTTCATTAATGTGGAGGCTCTTCATGATAGAATTGTTTTGTGCACTTTTGCACACATTGATTTGTCTGATGATCCCCTTGTGAAGCATGTCAAGACTCAATATGAAAACAAGGCATTCCAGAGTTTTCTAAAACGAGCCAAGGATGTGGGACATAATCTCAATGTCGGTGTTGATTTAGTTGATGGTTCTGTACTGCTGGATGGTACAGAAATGAGTGTCAACCAAGCAAAGTGCCATATCAAATCGTCCTTTTTCAAGGAGAGGCTTTCTCCACGACCACTGCATCGAGTTTATGTGCAGTGTGTTGAGAAGATCAGCAATCCTGCAGAGTCACTTGGATGAAGTTGTTTGGCCTGAAAAGTGATACAGAAGGCTTTCTGTTTGCTGCTCAGGACCAGTCACTTCCAACTCAAAACCATCAATGTGTGATATTTCATCAAAATGTGAATATGAAATGTAGATTATGTAATGAATTTAATGAGACTGTCCAAAACATTGTGAGTGGATGCCCAGCTTTGGCACAGACACAGTATCTTAAGCGACATGATGGGGTAGCTCGATCATTTTATTACCGTCTTCGCCATGCTTGTGGTTTTGACACAGAGGTCCATCCATGGTACGACCCGGAACATGTAGAGGGCATCATGGAAAATGATAAATACAAAAATCCTTAGGAATAGGCCTGTTTACAGCCTCAGACGTATCACCTAAACCCTCTTTGCTGCATTTTTTATTTTAATCTGTAAATAATAATAATATATTTAGACACATAATGAAAACAAGGCAAACCTCACAACTCTTCAAAAGGAGTTATTGAATGTTTGACCACTGCCAACTGATATGAACACGATGAACTATTTTACCTCTCTGGGTTGTAAGTCTCTGGATCAGGCCAGTTTTCAGGATCTTTGTGTATGGCACCAACAGGAAAGTGCACTTCAACTCCTTTCTTGAAGAGTACACCGTTAATCGTGATATCCTCTTCTGCCATTCTGGACATCCTGGAATAGCCAAGCATGTATGGTAAGATATCTGAAACATCTCTTGAGATTATATCACCAATCCTCAAATGAACAGTTACAACCCTAATCAGACTCGAATCACACCTTATCATGACATCCCACTCTGCTGCTTTTGAAATTCAACAGTGAGTGAGTGAGTGAGTGAGTGAGTGAGTGAGTGAGTGAGTGAGTGAGTGAGTATCGTCTTACACCACTTTTAGCAATATTCCAGCAATATCACGGCGGAGCTCACCAGTAATGGGCTTCACACATCGTACCCATGAGGGGAATCGAACCTGGGTCTTCAGCATGAAGAGCAAACACTTTAACCACTTGGCTACCCTGCTGCCCCTGATATCCGAGAAGTATCGAGTGTGTGGAGTAAGATAACAGAAGCATTTATTAATTACTTCTTTGTGAAAGACTGAGTGTTCTGAAGTTGGGAAAAATGTTATTTCCATTGCATGGAACATAAGACAGGATATTTCATGCAACAATAAGAAGGATTCAGATTAGGATTTTTATAATCATTTGCTTCAGTTTAATCACGTGAGTCGAAACATTCCACAAGTGATTGTGGGGCCAAGCTAACTTGTAAACATCTGAAGTTCGGTGTCACTGGTAACTGTGTATTTCTAAGTTGTTTGTTGTTTAACAGCGCACTCAGTTATATTCCAACAATTTTTACGGTGGTCTGTTAATAATCAAGTTTGGACCAGACAATCTGATGCGTGCGTGCGTGCGTGCGTGCGTGCGTGCGTGCGTGCGTGTACCGATGACTACCTTGTAGCTGGTGGGAAGATGCGCAGAGTTTCCAGGTAGGCACCATCCAGGTATTCCAACTTTGACATGCTCTCGTAATCTGGGGGCTGCTGCAAAATGGGATCAAAGTAACTTTAAAAAACGCACTTGGAAGCCATGTATAACATCGCATCCAAATTCTGTGAGTGCTAAACGGCGCTTTCATGCAAAAAATGCCTATATGTACTATATGTTACTCTGCATACTTGCAGTGATAAATGCAGAAAAGGATGAGTAATTTGCAAAGATGACATTTCAAATTAGGATCTTGAGATCAAATTAGAGACAGTGCAGCTGGGATCGTTCATGCTTCATCGACCTAGCAGTTCCAGAGGAAAAGTGGACAATGTAAAAGTTTCAGTCATGTCAAGGCATATCTCAGTCATGTGAACCCAAAAGAGAGAAGTAGTTAAGCACCATCGTCTGCTCCACCTGAGTAGAAGGCTGATTATGATTGCCTTTTGAACAAAGTTTCAGCTTTCTTTGCCTTGTGGTTCACATGAATAAGACTTTAAAACAAAATAACTAGCTACAAAATCACAATGATGACAACACAACAAAAATGGATCACACTGTCAGGCCCCACTGGGGCTTTAGGCTTGACTTACAAATATCAGATGATAGGTATGAGAGGTGACGTCAAAAATGCAGTAAAAGCTTGATGAAATGGTCCCTGTGAATTCGGATAAAAACTTCACTGGTTTTGAACACATAACAGGCACTACCATCATCGTAATGTGAAATTAAACCAAACTGTTAATTACCCCATTGAGAACGCGGTCAATCTCCTCTATCAGTCTGTCCTGGCAGTCCTGGTTGATTGCTAGGTTGTAGGCGAAATACGCCAAAGTCACGTTTGTAGTTTCATATCCAGCAAAAAGAAACAGCATGGCATTGCCCAGAATCTCATCGTTTGTCATGCCTTTGTGAAAAAGTAAAAATATTATCTTACATTTTGTTGCTCATTTTATAGTTCATAATTATGTAATAGAGTGATTGCGTGAATCTGCTTAATGCCACAGGAAGCCATTTGCAATCATCATGACAGCCTGTAAATAATTCAGGCTGGGTCTGGCAAACAAACTGCTGACTGCATGAGAGACAGTCCATGCTGACAGGGTGCTGAGACAGATGCCTTAAAGATGTCTCCACTACCTATACACAAAAGGACAGACTTCTGAAAGTCTACACCATCTATTTACCTTGGACAGACATCTGAAAGTCTACACTACCTATTCACCTAGGACAGACATCTGAAAGTCTACACTACCTATTCACCTAGGACAGACATCTGAAAGTCTACACTATCTATTCACCTTGGACAGACATCTGAAAGTCTAAACTAACTATATACCTGGGACAGACATCTGAAAGTCTCCACTAACTATTCACCTTGGACAGACATCTGAAAGTGTACACTATCCATTCACCTTGGACAGACATCTGAAAGTGTACACTATCTATTCACCTTTGACAGACATCTGAAAGTCTACACTACCTATTCACCTTTGACAGACATCTGAAAGTCTACACTATCCATTCACCTTTGACAGACATCTGAAAGTCTACACTACCTATTCACCTTGGACAGACATCTGAAAGTCTACACTACCTATTTACCTTTGACAGACATCTGAAAGTCTACACTACCTATACACAAAAGGACAGACTTCTGAAAGTCTACACCATCTATTTACCTTGGACAGACATCTGAAAGTCTACACTACCTATACACAAAAGGACAGACTTCTGAAAGTCTACACTATCCATTCACCTTGGACAGACATCTGAAAGTCTACACTACCTATTCACCTAGGACAGACATCTGAAAGTCTACACTATCCATTCACCTTTGACAGACATCTGAAAGTCTACACTACCTATTCACCTTGGACAGACATCTGAAAGTCTACACTACCTATTCACCTTTGACAGACATCTGAAAGTCTACACTATCTATTTACCTTTGACAGACATCTGAAAGTCTACACTACCTATTCACCTTTGACAGACATCTGAAAGTCTACACTATCTATTTACCTTGGACAGACTTCTGAAAGTCTACACTATCTATTTACCTTGGACAGACATCTGAAAGTCTACACTATCTATTCACCTTGGACAGACATCTGAAAGTCTACACTACCTATTCACCTTTGACAGACATCTGAAAGTCTACACTACCTATTCACCTAGGACAGACATCTGAAAGTCTACACTATCTATTCACCTTGGACAGACAACTGAAAGTCTAAACTAACTATATACCTGGGACAGACATCTGAAAGTCTCCACTAACTATTCACCTTGAACAGACATCTGAAAGTCTACACTACCTATACACCTGGGACAAACATCTGATAGTCTTCAATAGATATTTACCCTGGACAGACATCTGATAGTCGTCAATAGATATTTACCCTGGACAGACATCTGATAGTCGTCAATAGATATTCACCTATTAAAGATCAACTGAAACTCTTCCTGTGCTTGTCATAAAAGGCGAATAACTTATTCGGGTGGTCAGGCTCGCTGACTTTGTTGATGCATGTCATTGTATCCCAGTTGCAAGGATCGATGCTTATGACATCAATCACTGGATTGTCTTGTCCAGACTCGATTATTTACAGATCGCCATCATATAGCTGCAATATTGCTGAGTGCGGTGTTAAACAACAAACAAACATTTGAAACTCCTCCTTATATCTCCTCTGCATAGCTCACCTCTTCTCAATGACTTGTCCATCTCCACGTAGGAAGCAGAGTCCTTCTCCTCCTGTTTCACCTCCAGCTTGTGGGAGTTAAGCATGAGCTGCAGGAAGTCTCTCCGGCTCTGGTGGAGAGTGAGTGAGTGAGTGAGTGAGTGAGTGAGTGAGTGAGTGAGATGGAGGAGAGAGTGATATGGTTGAGAATGAATGAGTAAGTAAAAGTTATGTAGGAGATGAGAGACTGACATGTTAGAGAGTGAGTGAGTGAGTGGGTGAGTGAGGGAGTGCGTGTTATATATGAGATGAGTGACTGACATGTTGGAGCATGAGTGAGTGAGTGTTATGTAGGAGATGAGTGATATGGTTGAGAGTGAGTGAGTGAGTGTTATGTAGGAGATGAGTGATATGGTTGAGAGTGAGTGAGTGAGTGTTATGTAGGAGATGAGTGATATGGGTGAGAGAGAGTGAGTGAGTGTTATGTAGGAGATGAGTGATATGGTTGAGAGTGAGTGAGTGAGTGATATGGAGGTGAGAGCGATATGGTGGAGAGTGAGTGAGTGAGTGTTATGTAGGAAATGAGTGATATGGTTGAGTGTGAGTGAGTGAGTTATGTAGGAGATGAGTGATATGGTTGAGAGTGAGTGAGTGTTATGTAGGAGATGAGTGATATGGTTGAGAGTGTGTGAGTGAGTGTTATGTAGGAGATGAGTGATATGGTTGAGAGTGAGTGTTATATAGGAGATGAGTGATATGGTTGAGAGTGAGTGAGTGTTATGTAGGAGATGAGTGATATGGTTGAGAGTGAGTGAGTGTTATGTAGGAGATGAGTGATATGGTTGAGAGTGAGTGAGTGTTATGTAGGAGATGAGTGATATGGTTGAGAGTGAGTGAGTGTTATGTAGGAGATGAGTGACTGACATGTTGGAGCATGAGTGAGTGAGTGTTATGTAGGAGATGAGTGATATGGTTGGGAGTGAGTGAGTGAGTGTTATGTAGGAGATGAGTGATATGGGTGAGAGAGAGTGAGTGAGTGTTATGTAGGAGATGAGTGATATGGTTGAGAGTGAGTGAGTGAGTGATATGGAGGTGAGAGCGATATGGTGGAGAGTGAGTGAGTGAGTGTTATGTAGGAAATGAGTGATATGGTTGAGTGTGAGTGAGTGAGTTATGTAGGAGATGAGTGATATGGTTGAGAGTGAGTGAGTGTTATGTAGGAGATGAGTGATATGGTTGAGAGTGAGTGAGTGAGTGTTATGTAGGAGATGAGTGATATGGTTGAGAGTGAGTGAGTGAGTGTTATATAGGAGATGAGTGATATGGTTGAGAGTGAGTGAGTGTTATGTAGGAGATGAGTGATATGGTTGAGAGTGAGTGAGTGTTATGTAGGAGATGAGTGATATGGTTGAGAGTGAGTGAGTGAGTGTTATGTAGGAGATGAGTGATATGGTTGAGAGTGAGTGAGTGAGTGTTATGTAGGAGATGAGTGATATGGTTGAGAGTGAGTGAGTGTTATGTAGGAGATGAGTGATATGGTTGAGAGTGAGTGAGTGTTATGTAGGAGATGAGTGACTGACATGTTGGAGCATGAGTGAGTGAGTGTTATGTAGGAGATGAGTGATATGGTTGGGAGTGAGTGAGTGAGTGTTATGTAGGAGATGAGTGATATGGTTGAGAGTGAGTGAGTGTTATGTAGGAGATGAGTGATATGGTTGAGAGTGAGTGAGTGTTATGTAGGAGATGAGTGATATGGTTGAGAGTGAGTGAGTGTTATGTAGGAGATGAGTGATATGGTTGAGAGTGAGTGAGTGAGTGTTATGTAGGAGATGAGTGATATGGTGGAGAGTGAGTGAGTGAGTGTTATGTAGGAGACGAGTGATATGGTTGAGAGTGAGTGAGTGTTATGTAGGAGATGAGTGATATGGTTGAGAGTGAGTGAGTGTTATGTAGGAGATGAGTGATATGGTTGAGAGTGAGTGAGTGAGTGTTACGTAGGAGATGAGTGATATGGTTGAGAGTGAGTGAGTGAGTGTTATGTAGGAGATGAGTGATATGGTTGAGAGTGAGTGAGTGAGTGTTATGTAGGAGATGAGTGATATGGTTGAGAGTGAGTGAGTGTTATGTAGGAGATGAGTGACTGACATGTTGGAGCATGAGTGAGTGAGTGTTATGTAGGAGATGAGTGATATGGTTGGGAGTGAGTGAGTGAGTGTTATGTAGGAGATGAGTGATATGGTTGAGAGTGAGTGAGTGTTATGTAGGAGATGAGTGATATGGTTGAGAGTGAGTGAGTGTTATGTAGGAGATGAGTGATATGGTTGAGAGTGAGTGAGTGAGTGTTATGTAGGAGATGAGTGATATGGTGGAGAGTGAGTGAGTGAGTGTTATGTAGGAGACGAGTGATATGGTTGAGAGTGAGTGAGTGTTATGTAGGAGATGAGTGATATGGTGGAGAGTGAGTGAGTGTTATGTAGGAGATGAGTGATATGGTTGAGAGTGAGTGAGTGAGTGTTACGTAGGAGATGAGTGATATGGTTGAGAGTGAGTGAGTGAGTGTTATGTAGGAGATGAGTGATATGGTTGAGAGTGAGTGAGTGAGTGATATGGAGGTGAGAGCGATATGGTGGAGAGTGAGTGAGTGAGTGAGTGTTATGTAGGAGATGAGTGATATGGTTGAGAGTAAGTGAGTGAGTGTTATATGTAGGAGATGAGTGATATGGTTGAGAGTGAGTGAGTGAGTGTTATGTAGGAGATGAGTGATATGGTTGAGAGTGAGTGAGTGAGTGTTATGTAGGAGATGAGTGATATGGTTGAGAGTGAGTGAGTGAGTGTTATGTAGGAGATGAGTGATATGGTTGAGAGTGAGTGAGTGAGTGTTATGTAGGAGATGAGTGATATGGGGTTTTTGGGGTCCATTGTTTAATGCATCTATATGTAGGCTATCCATTGTTTCATGCATTTATATGTAGGCTATCCATTGTTTCATGCATCTATATGTAGGCTATCTATTGTTTCATGCATCTATATGTAGGCTATCCATTGTTTCATGCATCTATATGTAGGCTATCCATTGTTTCATGCATCTATGTGTAGGCTAGCAATGATTTCATGCATCTATATGTAGGCTATCCATTGTTTCATGCATCTATATGTAGGCCATCCATTGTTTCAAGCATCTATATTTAGGCTATCTATTGTTTCATGCATCTATATGTAGGCTATCCATTGTTTCATGCATCTAGATGTAGGCTATCCATTGTTTCATGCATCTATATGTAGGCTATCCATTGTTTCATGCATCTACATGTAGGCTATCCACTGTTTCATGCATCTATATGAAGGCTACCTATTGTTTCATGCATCTACATGTAGGCTATCTATTGTTTCATGCATCTATATGTAGGCTATCCATTGATCTATGTATTCATCTGCAAGCCTTTAGTGTGAAAGGGTTTGTTACCTAAGAGGTATCTAATGGAATTAAATACCTGATTTTGATCCTACTTTGACCAATCAGAATCCAGCATTCTTATGTGTCATGGTTAACTTATCTTTAACAAGTTTTTACAAATCAGTTTATTGTTTGAGGAATCAGTGCGTCATGAAAGTCTTACTCACAATGTTAAGTTCTCTTCTGTCTGATATGGTCTGAAGCACAGCCTTGGTGAAGAATTCTCGACAACCAGCATCAACCATCTTGAAACCAATAGCTTCCAACCATTTGCTCAGGAAGGGAAACAAAGCTGCAACAAGAAAGTTTTCCTACAACAGCGACAGGGTGTTGATGGAAGCACAGCATCTGTTGGTTTTACAGAAGTGACTGATCATTGGATTTATTTTGTCAAGGATGAACCCAGGGTTATCAAGGGATCACTGTTGACAGTTTTAGCCAGAAATCAATTTCTGGTTAAAACATGTCCTGTCCTACAGAGTCATCAAAAGAAGGCATACACCGCATCAGGAGGCTGGGATTTGGAATTAACATTATTTGTTCCTGACAATACATTTTTTCAGCAGGTAAAAAAAAATGACTGTTCACCAGACATGCTGGACATCCTAAAACAAGTGTATAATGATGTCCTTCCGACCTGCGGACACGCACAGAATACGAAAGGGTCTGTCCATTAGAGCAACACAAAATGACTCAAAAAGCCAAAGATGGTTGTACCGGGGTATTTGATGCTTGCTGTTACATCTGAAAGTCATTGGTCATGCTTCTGGGATTTATATGTATGGCAAGGGCCATATCCTTGGACAGTGCCTCAGATGTGTGATACAAACTTGTTGCAAGAAATATATCACACATGTGAAATTGACCAGGCCCTGGTCGAGACAGCTGCTGTATATAGTGGGGCCAAACCAGCCAATATTTGTTTTTGCTCGATATTTCACATATTTTTCAAATTGATCCTTTGATTGTTATTTGTTGGCATCTAAGCTAGACACAATGCTTCTCCTTGACAGTGAGTGAGTGAGTGAGTGAGTTGGGTTTAACGCCGCTTTTTACAGTATTCCAGTCATATCACGGCGTGTCAGCTTAATGTGGGAGGAAAGCCCAAAGTGATGCAGGTCTCAGATGTTTACCACTTAGGTGAAACCCACGAGCACGGGTATGGTGCTGACAAACCTAGAAACATAATCGGGGCGAACCGGGATTCGAACCCACAACCATAGGTTTCTGGCGTGCCCAAGGGACGCAACTCTACACAGCGAATCGCGGCGCCTTAGACGACTGGGCCACCCGTGGCCCCCTTCTCCTTGACAGAGACCATATGCATAGAAGTATATGAGCATGCGTGTCATACTGATTTTACACAACGAGTATCAGAGTTCTTAATTTCCTGAGCGAGACATTCTGAACTATTCCTACTTCTCTCCATGGAAATGCCTCAAAAACTAGAATGGTGTTTGCGTTACACACACTAAAAGAAGCAGCCCTATCTCCACACACAAAAATATTGGCCCCAGAAACTAGTATTACTTTCGGCTAAAGAAAACATGTCCTCTGTGCATGGCATCTTTAACAGAAGTCCCGATTTCAAACAAGCACATGCTCAATTATTTCTATTTGAAAACATGGGCATACGCTCATACAAACACGTTTTGGATCAGTACACAAAGATGCAGAACTAAATTCAGAATGATCATTCCAGTGACCTTGACCTTCAATGAAGGTCACTCAACCCTAACTATTTTTGGCCCAAGCCTAAGGATCATAAGTACCAACAATGACCAGTTCTTGAGTTATCTCAAACATATTATTTATTTTAGCATATGAACTTGAGAGTGAATTTGACCTTCAACATCTGTGACAAGTATTTCAAGAACATTTCAAAGTGCTAACCAAGAACCAAATCGAATGTCCCGAGGAGGAATTCAATGTAACAACAAAAATATGGCTCCTTATTGAAGGTCGGTCACTGTGACCTTTCATCACTTGTCATACATCTGTATTAGTGATGGCCAGCGATGGATATTTGCCGGACTTTCGTATTGCAATAACGACTCATGTATGTACCACAATATACTGCATGTGTGTGTAATTTGTTATGAACCTGAAAAAAAATAACCCAAATGACAAAATAAAGATATAATAATCAATTTTCTGATAATGTTTTCTTTCTTAAGTCCGACATCGGACTTCCCCAGGATGTTTTTGACAAATTTGTAGTCGTCCACCATCAAACATGATGTACAGGTAGCTACTTGCTAATAGTTTCGCTTGTTTCCGATCACAGATATCAGTGAATCTAATTTCAGAATTTCAGAATTTCAAGTCACATTAAGTCGCATACCCAATATACCGGTATTATTCAAATGTATTATGATACATGTTCATAATTATTCCAAATCGTGGTATACTGGTAATACTGCGCATCTCGAATTTGTTATCAAATAACATAAAAACTACATGTATAATATTTGCAAAAATCAGCATCTCAGTGATACATACAGATGAATGGCCTTCAATGTGACCTTGACCCTAAACGTAGGTCACTTACAACCTTTCCGCATCTCGACCTCAAGGAATGCTGGGACTAAGTGTTATTGACTTTCAGCTAATCCTTCTCTCCGGAAAACAAACATTTTTGGTCCGGACCTTTGACGTGACATATCAATTTGTCACAAATATTTCCAAGGGATATTATTAGAGATTTCCCTGATATGACATGAGATGACCAATCACCCAGTGCTTACAAAGACAAAGCATAGCACTGGAGGTGGTCAAATTCAGGCATCACCGTTTACATAAGGCTGTTTAATAAAAAAAATCCCCGGTAGCAAATGTTTGGAAAATTGATGTGTGTTTAAAGTTCCCTGAAGGAATGGGGATACACGCTGAAGTCAAAGTCTAAGATGTATTTGCAAGGTTCCATGAAAGGAAAGTGAATGTTCAGAAACTTACAGCAGACCATAAAAACAACAATCAGTTTGAGTCCTCTTTCTGTCATCTTCCGAGCGTTGATTATAAAGGCATTTTCAGGGTCTCCCTGACAGTCAGCCTCAATGCCGAATGCTGTAGAGGCGATGACATCCAGAGAATACAGCCCAAATATGCTGGAACAAATTAATGTCAAGTTTTAAACTTTGAGGACAGTGTCAACATGTTTCTATTCACTTCTTTGAATATATTTTCTTCACAATTTCAAATTGGATGCTTTTATTCACTTCTTCAAATATTTATTTACAATTTCATATGGGTGAGTGAGTGAGTACGGTTTTATGCTGCTTTTAGCAATATTCCAGCAGTATCACAGTGGGGACACCAGAAATGGGCTTCACACATTGTAATAAGTGAGTGAGTGATTGTTTAAAGCACAGTCAGCAGTATTCAAGCTACAACATGATGTAAATAACTGGACCAGGCAAACCAGTGACTGAAAGCATAAGCAACGATCCACACCATCAGGTCATGATGACACAAATCAGCCTGACCAACCAATACAATGTTACTGGACCCTTGCACCAAGCATGAGCAATGATCCACACCATCAGGCCATGATGACACAAGTCAGTCTGACCACCCGACACAATGTTACTGGACCCTTGCACCAAGCATGAGCAACGATCCACACCATCAGGCCATGATGACACAAATCAGCCTGACCACCAGACACAATGTTACTGGACCCTTGCACCAAGCATGAGCAACGATCCACACCATCAGGCCATGATGACACAAATCAACCTGACCACCTGACACAATGTTACTGGACCCTTGCACCAAGCATGAGCAACGATCCACACCATCAGGTCATGATGACACAAATCAGCCTGACCACTCGACACAATGTTACTGGACCCTTGCACCAAGCATGAGCAACGATCCACACCATCAGGCCATGATGACACAAATCAGCCTGACCACCCGACACAATGTTACTGGACCCTTGCACCAAGCATGAGCAACGATCCACACCATCAGGCCATGATGACACAAATCAGCCTGACCACCCGACACAATGTTACTGGACCCTTGCACCAAGCATGAGCAACGATCCACACCATCAGGTCACGATGACACAAATCAGCCTGACCACCCGACACAATGTTACTGGAACCTTGCACCAAGCACAGTGGCGGTCACAGTGGTCGCCAGCTCTCACTATCTCAAAAGTTCTTCTATCCATCACTTCCTTGTTGACTGACGCCAACCCTGACGACCCTCTTGTCCCTGAGATTGCCAGAGTTTACAAAACGGATCGTCAAAAGTATGAGGAAACAGCCCGAGACTGGACCAAAAAGTATGCATCTTAAAACATTTTTTAAGTTTGTAAGTTTAACGATCCACACCATCAGGCCATGATGACACAAATCAGCCTGACCACCCGACACAATGTTACTGGACCCTTGCACCAAGCATGAGCAACGATCCACACCATCAGGCCATGATGACACAAATCAGCCTGACCACCAGACACAATGTTACTGGACCCTTGCACCAAGCATGAGCAACGATCCACACCATCAGGCCATGATGACACAAATCAGCCTGACCACCCGACACAATGTTACTGGACCCTTGCACCAAGCATGAGCAATGATCCACACCATTAGGTCATGATGACACAAATCAGCCTGACCACCCGACACAATGTTACTGGACCCTTGCACCAAGCATGAGCAACGATCCACACCATCAGGTCATGATGACACAAATCAACCTGACCACCAGACACAATGTTACTGGACCCTTGCACCAAGCATGAGCAACGATCCACACCATCAGGTCATGATGACACAAATCAGCCTGACCACCTGACACAATGTTACTGGACCCTTGCACCAAGCATGAGCAACGATTCACACCATCAGGTCATGATGACACAAATCAGTCTGACCACCCGACACAATGTTACTGGACCCTTGCACCAAGCATGAGCAACGATCCACACCATCAGGCCATGATGACACAAATCAGCCTGACCACCAGACACAATGTTACTGGACCCTTGCACCAAGCATGAGCAACGATCCACACCATCAGGCCATGATGACACAAATCAGCCTGACCACCCAACACAATGTTACTGGACCCTTGCACCAAGCATGAGCAACGATCCACACCATTAGGTCATGATGACACAAATCAGCCTGACCACCCGACACAATGTTACTGGACCCTTGCACCAAGCATGAGCAACGATCCACACCATCAGGTCATGATGACACAAATCAGCCTGACCACCAGACACAATGTTACTGGACCCTTGCACCAAGCATGAGCAACGATCCACACCATCAGGCCATGATGACACAAATCAGCCTGACCACCTTACACAATGTTACTGGACCCTTGCACCAAGCATGAGCAACGATTCACACCATCAGGTCATGATGACACAAATCAGTCTGACCACCCGACACAATGTTACTGGACCCTTGCACCAAGCATGAGCAACGATCCACACCATCAGGTCATGATGACACAAATCAGCCTGACCACCAGACACAATGTTACTGGACCCTTGCACCAAGCATGAGCAACGATCCACACCATTAGGTCATGATGACACAAATCAGCCTGACCACCTGACACAATGTTCCTGGAACCTTGCACCAAGCATGAGCAACGATCCACACCATCAGGCCATGATGACACAAATCAGCCTGACCACCAGACACAATGTTACTGGACCCTTGCACCAAGCATGAGCAACGATCCACACCATCAGGTCATGATGACACAAATCAGCCTGACCACCAGACACAATGTTACTGGACCCTTGCACCAAGCATGAGCAACGATCCACACCATTAGGTCATGATGACACAAATCAGCCTGACCACCAGACACAATGTTACTGGAACCTTGCACCAAGCATGAGCAACGATCCACACCATCAGGTCATGATGACACAAATCAGCCTGACCACCAGACACAATGTTACTGGAACCTTGCACCAAGCATGAGCAACGATCCACACCATTAGGTCATGATGACACAAATCAGCCTGACCACCAGACACAACGTTACTGGAACCTTGCACCAAGCATGAGCAACGATCCACACCATCAGGTCATGATGACACAAATCAGCCTGACCACCAGACACAATGTTACTGGAACCTTGCACCAAGCATGAGCAACGATCCACACCATTAGGTCATGATGACACAAATCAGCCTGACCACCCGACCCAATGTTACTGGACCCTTGCACCAAGCATGAGCAACGATCCACACCATTAGGTCATGATGACACAAATCAACCTGACCACCTGACACAATGTTCCTGGAACCTTGCACCAAGCATGAGCAATGATCCACACCATCAGGCCATGATGACACAAATCAGCCTGACCACCAGACACAATGTTACTGGACCCTTGCACCAAGCATGAGCAACGATCCACACCATCAGGCCATGATGACACAAATCAGCCTGACCACCCGACACAATGTTACTGGACCCTTGCACCAAGCATGAGCAACGATCCACACCATTAGGTCATGATGACACAAATCAGCCTGACCACCCGACACAATGTTACTGGACCCTTGCACCAAGCATGAGCAACGATCCACACCATCAGGTCATGATGACACAAATCAGCCTGACCACCAGACACAATGTTACTGGACCCTTGCACCAAGCATGAGCAACGATCCACACCATCAGGCCATGATGACACAAATCAGCCTGACCACCTGACACAATGTTACTGGACCCTTGCAC
Organism: Haliotis rufescens; assembly: GCF_023055435.1. Lineage (NCBI taxonomy): Eukaryota > Metazoa > Mollusca > Gastropoda > Lepetellida > Haliotidae > Haliotis > Haliotis rufescens. The sequence goes on from NW_025963902.1 coordinate 1,415,960, forward strand.
CAAGCATGAGCAACGATTCACACCATCAGGTCATGATGACACAAATCAGTCTGACCACCCGACACAATGTTACTGGACCCTTGCACCAAGCATGAGCAACGATCCACACCATCAGGTCATGATGACACAAATCAGCCTGACCACCAGACACAATGTTACTGGACCCTTGCACCAAGCATGAGCAACGATCCACACCATCAGGCCATGATGACACAAATCAGCCTGACCACCCGACACAATGTTACTGGAACCTTGCACCAAGCATGAGCAACGATCCACACCATCAGGTCATGATGACACAAATCAGCCTGACCACCAGACACAATGTTACTGGACCCTTGCACCAAGCATGAGCAACGATCCACACCATTAGGTCATGATGACACAAATCAGCCTGACCACCTGACACAATGTTCCTGGAACCTTGCACCAAGCATGAGCAATGATCCACACCATCAGGCCATGATGACACAAATCAGCCTGACCACCCGACACAATGTTACTGGACCCTTGCACCAAGCATGAGGAACTGGGGACATCTTCAGCCCCAGAATCTACACAGGGACTCTCAACCTATGAGTTTTAAGTTTACTTACTCTTGCATTTTGACTGTTTTCGTGCCTTGTTCTGTAGTTTTCCAGAGGTTTGTCACTAGAGAAGCCATGCAAGTCTGCATCAGCGGTATCATCTGTCAATAAATATTCCTCCATTCAGTCCTCCAACCATTTAATCATTCCAGTCATAGCATAGTTCCTTTGGTTGAAGTATGATCAAAAAGAACATTGTGTGCTCCGCTACATGGCGAAGTTGAGGGTGTATTAAGGGTCAGGGAATTTTATATTTTCTCTCTTGATTCAAGTAGGGTCAGTTGTACTTGTGACATGACCTGAGCATGACCTGACCTAGTTCATCCTGTCTGCTGTGAACCTGGGACTCAGGACAATCAGGACATGACATGACCTGAGCATGATATTACCTTCATCCTGCCTGCTGTGAACGTGGGACGCAGGACAATCAGGACATCACATGACCTGACCTAGTTCATCCTGCATGCTGTGAACGTGGGACGCAGGACAATCAGGACATGACATGACGTAACCTGAGCATGACATTACCTCCTTCATCCTGCATGCTGTGAACGTGGGCCTCAGGACAATCAGGACATGACATGACCTGAGCATGACATTACCTCCTTCATCCTGCCTGCTGTGAACGTGGGACGCAGGACAATCAGGACATGACGTAACCTGAGCATGACATTACCTCCTTCATCCTGCCTGCTGTGAACATGGGCCTCAGGACAATCAGGGCATGACATTACCTCCTTCATCCTGCATGCTGTGAACGTGGGCCTCAGGACAATCAGGACATGACATTACCTCCTTCATCCTGCCTGCTGTGAACATGGGACGCAGGACAATCAGGACATGACGTAACCTGAGCATGACATTACCTCCTTCATCCTGCCTGCTGTGAACATGGGCCTCAGGACAATCAGGACATGACATTACCTCCTTCATCCTGCATGCTGTGAACGTGGGCCTCAGGACAAACAGGACATGACATGACCTGAGCATGACATTACCTCCTTCATCCTGCCTGTGAATGTGGGACGCAGGACAATCAGGACATGACATGACCTGAGCATGACATTACCTCCTTCATCCTGCCTGTGAATGTGGGACTCAGGACAATCAGGACATGACATGACCTGAGCATGACCTGACCTAGTTCATCCTGCATGCTGTGAACGTGGGACTCAGGACAATCAGGACATGACATGACCTGAGCATGACATTACCTCCTTCATCCTGCCTGTGAATGTGGGACGCAGGACAATCAGGACATGACATGACCTGAGCATGACATTACCTCCTTCATCCTGCCTGTGAATGTGGGACTCAGGACAATCAGGACATGACATGACCTGAGCATGACCTGACCTAGTTCATCCTGCATGCTGTGAACGTGGGACTCAGGACAATCAGGACATGACATGACCTGAGCATGACATTACCTCCTTCATCCTGCCTGCTGTGACCGTGGGACGCAGGACAATCAGGACATGACATTACCTTCTTCATCCTGCCTGTGAATGTGGGACGCAGGACAAGACATGACATGACCTGATCATTACCTCCTTCATCCTGCCTGCTGTGAACCTGGGACTCAGGACAATCAGGACATGACATGACCTGAGCATGACATTACCTTCTTCATCCTGCCTGCTGTGAACCTGGGACTCAGGACAATCAGGACATGACATGACCTGATCATTACCTCCTTCATCCTGCCTGCTGTGAACCTGGGACTCAGGACAATCAGGACATGACATGACCTGATCATTACCTCCTTCATCCTGCCTGCTGTGAACCTGGGACTCAGGACAATCAGGACATGACATGACCTGAGCATGATATTACCTCCTTCATCCTGCCTGCTGTGAACGTGGGACTCAGGACATGACATGACATGACCTGAGCATGACCTGACCTAGTTCATCCTGCCTGCTGTGAACGTGGGACTCAGGACAATCAGGACATGACATGACCTGAGCATGACATTACCTCCTTCATCCTGCATGCTGTGAACGTGGGACTCAGGACAATCAGGACATGACCTGAGCCTGACATTACCTCCTTCATCCTGCCTGCTGTGAACGTGGGACTCAGGATGCCCCGAATGAACTTCCAGTGATCATCAACCAAGAAAACAAGCGACTCCTTAAACAGCGGGTCTATTGGAAAGTTGGTGTTTTTCTGAAAGTATAAATAAGATTGCAACAGCACTGTAGCTCTGACAGCCATTTAAGAACATTTACTGTCAGCGATGATGTTCAAATATTTTCTGCATAATACTGAGTCTAAAAGTTTGGACAAATATGAAACAAGCATCAAATTTCAGCAATGTGTCTTCAAGTGCAACAATGTTGTAGGGCGGAGGAGGGAGGAGAGGGACCCAAGGAGGGTTGTTGAGGGTTGTTTAGGGTTGTTGAGGATGACCTGTTTAGGGAGGGGTAACACTGTCATTTCCCCAGGCTTGTTTAGGAGGGGGAACGGAGGGAGGGGAGGGACCCAAGGAGGGTTGTTGAGAAGGACCTGTTGAGAGAGGGGTAACACTGTCATTTCCCCAGGCTTGTTTAGGAGGGGGAACGGAAGGAGGGGAGGGACCCAAGGAGGGTTGTTGAGGAGGAGGTGCAATACACAACAATTGATTGGCATGAAGAAACATCTACTTTTTACATCTGAATAGATGGTAGCTGGTAGCTGTGGCTTCAAAATAGCAGGTGAATTTTATAAAATCTACCACAGACAGGAATTTTGGATACCTGCACAAAGAGGTTGAGCCAATGATGACTTGTCTGCAAGATCATTTAGTTTTGGATGGTGGATATTTATCAAGTCGGACCAGAATTCTGTGAGGAACTTTACAGACACCATGGCTGGCACCATTCACATAACTTTTCATATGCATGGTGCCTTTAGAGGAGATGTGGCAATGTGATTGTCAGCAAATGGAGAAATGGCAAACTGACTTAATTCCAATCAAACAAAATAAAGGTGAAAGAAGCAAACATGCAGACTGTTTTACCACCTGCACCAGGAGCAACCAAGTGAAGTAATCAGGTTGCACACCAAAATATTGGCTGCACCATTTTATCAAACCAGTACCTTGAAACACTGTATGTTCAGCTATTTGAATATCAAATAAATTCAAAGAGAAAATAAACTTGAAGATGTGCTCCAGTGCTTATTTTGAGGAAATCTGTATATGGGTTTTCACATCTTGATATCAAGTAAAAAAACTTAAACAGAAGTTTCAAAGTGTCTGTTTGTTGTGATTGTAACTGCATGAAAGACTGTTCAAGTGCTAATCATGAAGAATTAGTTCTGCAAGTTCCCTGTATTCAGACCGCCTGTGTATTTCACTATTTTCATGAACTTTTGTTTCCTGGATTCTAAAAGATCTGCGGCAAGTTTTAAAGAATTCAGTTTTCTATTTTTGTTAAATTTGACTGCTGGTGTGCACTTGTGGTGGGAAATGTTACCTGCACTCGGTGCAACCTGACAATAAAAGTTACCTGCATTTGCAATGTTTTACCTGCACAGGTGCAGCTTGGATATAGCGACAGTCAAACCACGACAACAGTCAAATCAGAACAAACAGTCAAACCAGTACAAGAAGCAAACAGAGCACTAGATTCAGTCAAACAGTGCAGTAAAATTTGAACCACAGTCAAACCACTACAAGCAGTACAAGAGTCAAACCACAAAAACAGTCAAACCAGTACAAACAGTCAAACCAGTACAACAGTCAAACCAGTACAAAGTCAAACCTGCACAACACTCAAACCAGTACAACAGTCAAACCAGTACAGTCAAACCAGTACAACAGTCAAACCAGTACAACAGTCAAACCTTTGCAACAGTCAAACCAGTGCAACAGTCAAACCAGTACAAACAGTCAAACCAGTGCAAACAGTCAAACCAGTGCAAACAGTCAAACCAGTGCAAACAGTCAAACCAGTACAAACAGTCAAACTAGTACAAACAGTCAAACCTGCACAACACTCAAACCAGCACAACGGTCAAACCAGTACAAAAAGTCAAACCAGTACAAACAGTCAAATCAGTACAAACAGTCAAACTAGTACAAACAGTCAAACCAGTACAAACAGTAAAGCCAGCACAACAGTAAAACCAGCAGAACAGTCAAACAAGTACAACAGTCAAACCAGTACAACAGTCAAACTAGTACAGTAAAACCAGTACAAACAGTAAAACCAGTACAACAGTCAATCCAGTACAACAGTCAAACTAGAACAAACAGTAAAACCAGTAGAACAGTCAAATCAGAACAAACAGTCAAACCAGTACAACAGTCAAACTAGTACAGTCAAATCAGTACAAACAGTCAAACCAGTACAACAGTCAATCCAGTACAACAGTCAAACCAGTAGAACAGTCAAACCAGTGCAACAGTCAATCCAGTGTAACAGTCAAACCAGGACAAACAGTCAAACCAGTGCAACAGTCAAACTAGTACAAACAGTCAAACCAGTTGAACAGTCAAATCAGTACAACAGTCAAACCAGTACAAACAGTCAAACGAGTACAACAGTCAAACCAGTGCAACAGTCAAACCAGTGCAACAGTCAAACTAGTACAGTCAAATCAGTACAAACAGTCAAACCAGTACAACAGTCAATCCAGTAAAAGTCATTGCAGAACAAGCAGTCAAACTTGTACAACAGTCAAACAGTGCAACACTCAAACCAGTAGTCAGTCAAACTAGTTAAAGAAGCAAAGAAAGCAATAGATTATGTCAATCAGTACAGTCAAACTAGTAGAGGCAGTCAAACGAGTTTGACAGTCAAATCACTTCAACATTCAAATCAATACAACAGTCAAACCAGTATGACATTCAAAGCAGTAGGCTAGGAAAACCAGTACATTAATTTAGCCATAGCAGTACAACAGTCAAGGCAACACAAGGAGTCAAACCTGTACAAGCTTAGCAATACAGTGCTGGGGACTAATCTATCCTGAGAATGAATATCTTACTCACTGAGCGGTTAATGAACGATGAAAATTCCTTAACCGTGATCTGCTTGATTATGTCGATGTCGGAAACGAGATATATCGGTTGGCGCATACTGAAAAGACTGGAAAAAATAAACATATATATAAACATACATATAAATATATATATAAAAATACATATTATTTCAGTAAATTTAGATTTATGACACAGTGGAAGTAGATGTAAACTGACTGCCATAAGAAAACTTTATAAACACAATTGCAACAATTTAAAAAAACAAGTTCAAACTAAATCAGTGCACAAAACACATCAACCAAACACAACAATGCTCTATGCCAAAATGATACACGTCCATGGTATGTTGTTTTGTATAAAATGTGAAAAAGGTGAAAAACAAGTGCCGCTTGACAACCGAAACTACACATGCAATAAGGGTATACAAATGATGTAGACGGCATGTCAGATACTGACACTGATAAAAATCTACCATAGAAATGCCACGACTGGCACCCGAGCAAAGAGGGTATGACACGGATCGGAGCCACCCATGCCCACATTGCTAGAACTTTTGGTTTCTCCCCTGTTGCTGTAACTAACCTGATGCACCGTTACATACAGACCAGACAGATAGGCCAAGAGAGGCCAAGAACAGGCAGACCCAAGGTAACTATGCACAATGAAGACTGGTATTTGTGTACTTTGCATCTCTGGAATTGATTCCTTAGAGTGACTTCATCAGCGACAAATGCCTAAGGGCATATGGTTAGTAGACAGATAATGGCAAGGCAACTCAGGGCTCAAGGAATTTGGGCTTACAGACTTTACAGAAGACAGTTTTTGAGAGGACAACATCATTGTCAGAGATTGAGATGGGTAAATTGTTGGCAGTGATGTGACTGGCAGTGATGAGAGTCGGTTCTTTCTGGTTAGAGCTGATGGAAGACAGTGTGTTTACTGCTAAAGGGAAGAATGAACGGCGACATGCTGCGTTCAGGTGGTGGATGGAGTGTTATGGTGTGGGGAGGAATGTGTGAAGTTTAAGAGGGTATGAGACGGACAAATGTCACAACAGGGTAAAAAATATAGTATGCCAAAACACTTTACAAATGTTATTATACGTCCCATGCTAATTGCATATCAAATATACATGACACATGCAGAAAAGGCTGATCTAAAGGCAGACTGACAGTTTCCATATCACCAGGTTCAACACAACATCTGTCTGAAGTAAATATACAGGATATTTGTTGTAAAATATTTCTTTTCTGTCAGAACAGATTTGTCTTCCATCAAAGGAAAGAATATTGAGTTACATACGATTTGCAGGTCTTTCTTGAATTGAAATTCAGTGGCATTCTATTTGAACAATCACCAATGTATGGTGCAACGAACGTTTGTAACTAATGACATACTGAACATGCTACTTACCCAACAACCTTGCCGTATTTCTCAATAATGTGTTGGTCATATTTTGGAATAGAACCCTAAAATGGAAAGCAAATTGTTTAAAACAAAAACATTGATTGGTTAAATATGAACCTGATTACCAGAGGTACAGAAGCTCACTTTTATTCAGTTAAATAAAACATGAGTGAAAATGGTCGGCTAAAAATACAATAAACTTTGCTACAATGTTTTTCCATTGATATTTTTCAATTCTCTGAACAGTTCTAGTACACCTTTTTAATACTTCGGGATAAGCTACAATGCATTTTCTTTGATACTTTTTCACAACATTTTGAGGGTTCCACCGTTTTGATATTTTGGGATGTGTCAGTAGAGAGGTTTGTAGATCTGACTGAAAATGTTAAGTTGAAGGGTTTTTTTAAAAATGTTCAAAAGTGAAAAAAAGTCGGTTTAACTGAGACATGTTGGTATTGGTTGTCTTTTGTATCAAGTACTTACATTATAGGGGCGGTCGGGTAGCCTAGTGGTTAAAGCGTTCGTTCGTAACGCCAAAGACACACGTTCAATTCCTGACATGGGTACAATGTGTGAAGCCCATTTCTGGTGTCCCCCGCCCTGATATTACTGGAATATTGTTAAAAGTGGCGTGAAACCATCCTCACTCACTTACATGATAATCTAAGTAAGAGCTCTATAGAAGTGCTCTTGAGTACAGTTCCGAAGGATGGACCCATGATTCATTTTTATTGTCAACAGTACAACGACAGATATATTTTTCCAAAATTTAATTGCCCATAATTAAGGGTGCATATCACACGAGAGTGCGTATTTTACACGAATAAATAAGTCTTGTGTACATTGATCAATCGGAAGGGGTGCTAATTGGGATTGTTCACTAGCCAATATCTTAGCAAATATCGCCATGGGCGCTTATTAGAGAGGGGCGCTTATTACGTTGAATATGGTAATGTATATTCAGCAGTGGAAACTAGTCCTTAAATATGGTCAGTTTTTACAAGTCCTTATGAGAGCTTAACTACTGGGCGGTTTGGCAAAGACTACAAGACGAGTGTTGTTGACATTTTAGAAACATTTTACTGTAAACATTTTGGATTTTTTGTGATGTTTACATCTTGGATAACAAAGGACAAGTTAATTGAAACTCATAATTGTGACTTGATCACTATAAGTGTGGCACCAGTGTTTCAGGATATGTATGTCTTATGAAAACCCACAAGTAGTTCTGAATATCTAATCAGTGTCTCGCCTTTCCCCAAACTGGGAGTTCACAGATGCGCAAAGCAAGAAATCAGAAGGTGTTGCTTTAACTCACAAATTTCTTGTATTGAGACATTGCTCCAAATAGTCCCGGTTCTGGACCCGGAATTCCCAACTTCTTGAAGAAGCCATGTGTCCAGGTGGCGTACCTGAAACAACGGGGAATACTGTAATAAGGGGGAATACTGAAACAAGGGGGGATACTGAAACAAGGGGGAATACTGAAACAAGGGGGAATACTGAAACAAGGGGGAACACTGAATCAAGGGGGAATACTGAAACAAGGGGGAATACTGAATCAAGGGGGAATACTGAAACAAGGGGTGATACTGAAACAAGGGGAATACTGAATCAAGGGGGAATACTGAATCAAGGGGGAATACTGAAACAAGGGGGGATACTGAAACAAGGGGGAATACTGAAACAAGGGGGAATACTGAAACAAGGGGAAATACTGAAACAACAGGGAATATTGAAAGAAGGGGGAATATTGAAAGAAGGGGGGATACTGAAACAAGGGGGAATACTGAAACAAGGGGGAATACTGAAACAAGGGGGAATACTGAAACAAGGGGAAATACTGAAACAACAGGGAATATTGAAAGAAGGGGGAATATTGAAAGAAGGGGGGATACTGAAACAAGGGGGAATACTGAAACAAGGGGGAATACTGAAACAACGGGGAATATTGAAACAAGGGGGGATACTGAAACACGGGGGAATACTGAAACAAGGGGGAATACTGAAACAAGAGGGAATACTGAAACAAGGGGGAATACTGAAACAACGGGGAATACTGAAACAACGGGGAATACTGAAACAACGGGGAATATTGAAACAAGGGGGAATACTGAATCAAGGGGGAATACTGAATCAAGGGGGAATACTGAAACAAGGGGGGATACTGAAACAAGGGAGAAAACTGAAACATTGGGGAATACTGAAACAAGGGGGGATACTGAAACAAGGGGGAATACTGAAACAAGGGGGAATACTGAAAGAAGGGGGAATACTGAAACAAGGGGGAATACTGAAACATGGGGGAATACTGAAACATGGGGGAATACTGAAACAAAGGGGAATATTGAAACAAGGGGGAATACTGAATCAAGGGGGAATACTTAAACAAGGGGGAATACTGAAACAAGGGGGAATACTGAAACAAGGGGGAATACTGAAACAAGGTGGGATACTGAAACAAGGGGGAATACTGAAACAAGGGGGAATACTGAAACAAGAGGGAATACTGAAACAAGGGGGAATACTGAAAGAAGGGGGGATACTGAAAGAAGGGGGAATACTGAATCAAGGGGGAATACTGAAACAAGGGGGAATACTGAAACAAGGGGGATACTGAAACAAGGGGGAATACTGAATCAAGGGGTAATACTGAAACAAGGGGGGATACTGAAACAAGGGGGAATACTGAAACAAGGGGGGGGGGGGGGGGGGGTACTGAAACAAGGGGGAATACTGAAACAAGGGGGAATACTGAAACAAGGGGGAATACTGAAACAAGGGGGTAATACTGAAACAAGGGGGGATACTGAAACAAGGGGGAATACTGAAACAAGGGGGTATAGACTGTGTGAGTGGACTGTGTGAGTAAGTGGACTGTGTGAGTGAGTGGACTGTGTGAGTGAATTGACTGTGTGATCAACTGTGTGAGTGAGTGGACTGTGTGAGTGAGTGGACTGTGTGAGTGAGTGGACTGTGTGAGTGAGATGACTGTGTGAGTGGACTGTGTGAGTGAGTGGACTGTGTGAGTGGACTGTGTGAGTGAGATGACTGTGTGAGTGAGATGACTGTGTGAGTGGACTGTGTGAGTGAGATGACTGTGTGAGTGAGTTGACTGTGTGAGTGGACTGTTTGTGTGAGTGGACTGTGTGAGTGAGTGGACTGTGTGAGTGGACTGTTTGTGTGAGTGGACTGTGTGAGTGAGTGGACTGTGTGAGTGGACTGTGTGAGTGAGTGGACTGTGTCAATGGACTGTGTCGGTGAGTGGACTGTGTGAGTGGACTGTGTGAGTGAGTGGACTATGTCAATGGACTGTGTCAGTGAGTGGACTGTGTGAGTGGACTATGTGAGTGAGTGGACTGTGTCAATGGACTGTGAGTGAGTGGACTGTGTGAGTGAGTGGACTATGTCAGTGGACTGTGAGTGAGTGGACTGTGTGAGTGGACTGTGTGAGTGGACTGTGTGAGTGAGTGGACTATGTCAATGGACTGTGTGAGTGAGTGGACTATGTCAATGGACTGTGAGTGAGTGGACTGTGTGAGTGGACTGTGTGAGTGGACTGTGTGAGTGAGTGGATTATGTCAATGGACTGTGAGTGAGTGGACTGTGTGAGTGGACTGTGTGAATGAGTGGACTGTATGAGTGAGTGGACTGTGAGTGAGGGGACTGTGTCAATGGACTGTGTGATAGGGTGGACTGTGTGAGTGAACTGTGTGAGGGAGTGGGCTGTGTGAGTGAGTGGACTGTGTGAGTGAGTGCATGGGCTGTGTGAGTGAGTGGGCTGTGTGAGTGAACTGCATGTGTGAGAGTGGGTTGTGTGAGAGGACTGTGATTGAGTGGTCTGTGTGAGTGAGTGGACTATGTGAGTAAGTGGACTGTGTGAGTGAGGATTGTGTGAGTGAGCGGACTGTCTGATTGAGTGGTCTGTGTGAACGAGTGGACAGTGTTTTGAGGCTTGTTTGTTTGTTGTTTACTGCCCCACTCAGCGATATTCCAGCTATGTGACGGCCGCTTGTAAATAATTAATCTGTACCACACAATTCAGTGATTGACATCATGAGCAGCCATTTACGGAATAGGGATACAAGCCTAGACACCGCTTCGGGCAAGCATGGATTGCTTTATTATCGTAAGATCTTAACGGGTTGTGTTTTCAGGTATGGCCATAGTAGTAGACTATAGCCATAAAGTGAAATTGTATAATATGCCTGTCAATGCATTTGCATTTTCCATGTCCAAAAGAGGCAAGATAGAAACTGTCATATTACAGGGGGTGTAATAATGGTAAGAAATTGGAGTTATGTCCCTTAGTGCATTGTCTGCTCATCTTGCTTTCCCATGACAATGTCTTCCAAACAAGGTTAGACTGTTTTGCATTCTCTTGCAAAAGAAACACATTTTACATTTTATTATGGAATATGATAAAAATATTGTTATAGGCCTATGGCACTTTTCATATCCTACCCTTGATCAACCCGAGACCCCCATATCACCTGAGACCCCATATCAACATGAGACCCCCCTGTCAACATGAGACCCCATATCAACCCGAGACCCCCCTGTCAACATGAGACCCCCCTGTCAACATGAGACCCCATATCAACCCGAGACCCCCCTGTCAACATCAGCCCCCCATATCAACCCGACACCCAATATCAACCCGAGACCCCCGTCAACATGAGACACCCCTAATAAACCAAGACCCCCATTTCAACCCAAGACCCCCATTTCAACCCAAGACCCCCATTTCAACCCGTGACTCCCATATTAACCCGAGACCCCAATATCAACCCAAGACCCCCCATATCAACATGAGACCCACCTATCAAACCAAGATCCCCTATCAACCCGAGACCCCCATTTCAACCCAAGACCCCCATATCAATATCAGCCTGAGAGCCCGGCCCATATCAAACAGTGACCCCCCTATATATCATGACGCATAATTAAACCAACCTAGAAAATTGGCCCATTGTCAAACAGACTTGATAGATTTATGGGGTAATAAAAGGCCACTTGAAGCCCAGTTTCAAGGACTAATTTTTAAGCTACCAAGTGTACCGAAACAGGTTATAACAGTGCGATTTTACACTGCATGTCTGCAGTGACCAAATATGGTCTCTGATATCCCCTGCAGTGAAATCGGTTGTGAAATTGCGCAAGACACAATAACATTTCTTGGTCACTGCACAGAAAATATACAGGGATTCAATGCTAATTGAAGTAAAATTTTAATCACACCATTTCATTTTTTGCATCGAGGTGTACCCAGAGCATTATATATAGAGTCTGCTTCCATAACATGTGTTATTTCGACTTAACGACGCAACAGACGTATGATAGTATTGATACTTGATACTACCACAACTCACCAATACAACCCAACGACAGCCCCGGCCCCGACAAGGACGAGCTTGTAATCCGTTGACAGCCTGACAACTAACTCAAGCCCTTCTCCTGCCTTCTCTTTTATAACCCCCGCCGTCTCCGGAGACAACAACTTCTCCACAGTTGACCACAACCTCTCCATTGCCTGCTACTTCCTGAACTGTTACAAATATGACCTTTGTAGGTGATCGATGTTTACACTGTGAACGGCAACAGTCGAAAACGGATGTACCCATTAAGGCAACACAGTTTTTAGACAAAACGGCAATGCTCGTTTCTCCCCCTTGTTTGAATCTAAAACCTATGTTTTTCTGAGAAAAAGACAAATGTACGATATATTTGGTATTTTCTTGTCCGATTTTTTATTATCTTAATCCACCTGTGAAGTTCCGGGGTAGAATAAGTTTTCAGCATACCATGCTTGCAGTAAAAGGCGAGTATGCTTGACGTAAGAGGCGACTATTATATAACGGGATCGGGTGGTCAGACTCGCTGACTTGGTTGATGCATGTCATCGATCCCAATTGCGCGGATCGATGCTCATGATATTAATCACTAGATTATCTGGTCCAGACTCGATTATTTTACAGACCGCCGTCATATATAGCTGGAATATTGCTGACTGCGGCGTTAAACAACAAACCCACCAAACAACTGTAGGATAAGGGGGCCAGGGGGTCCCTGTCGTCTAAGGCGATTCGATGTGCAGAGTTGCGTCCCTTTGGCACGCCAGAAAACTATGATTGTGGGTTCGCCCCGATTATTACCCACGGGGTAAAGATACAGGTGGTAAGATACTAAATCCGTACGTCACACGTGTGTCGTACAAGGTTGACCTTGTTTTATTCATTTTGATTTGATAACCGTGACCTCTGTCACACCGGGACTACTTTTTTCATTCATAAAAATCGCGAGACGTCATTCATTTTGCAACCACAAGGCAGAACTGAAGAAATTAATGAGAACGAGAGATATTTACAAACACTTTATTAAACCAAACAAAATAGTCACAGTTCAATATAAGTTATGCATAGAGCTTCTACAAACATTATATAATCGAGCGATATCTATTTACAATATTGACTACCGATCAATAGAGCGAGGGCCCCCATGAGCGTGACGCACCCGACCACTTTCGCAAATTTCAATTTGATTTAACGTAAAGGTATAAGCGTTGTGAAATGAAGTATGTTTAAACTATCTGGACAGATATTTAGCCTTACTTGGGATGATCCGTTTGTGCCTTCAGTGTCCCCTTCGAAGCGTATTTTGTGGCGCTGTTTCGGGAGATGTTGTTCATGAATGAACGTACACGACTGCACTACCATATCACCAAAAGTGAACAATTCTGATACAAATCATTCGAAAGCTCCGTGGAAGTGTGCCTGACTTCTGATTTTGTGTCCCCAAACATCCCAAAAGTGAACAATAACATTCCCTATCTCTAGCGTAAAACGCTGTGAGTAGGCCCAGATCAAGGTTGTCTTTTCTTATTCCGGTGGTGACCTTGCCCTTCGATCGTTCGAAGCTGTCACTGACATGCAAGCAGACTTGAGTTTGTTGATTTTCACGTCTTCAGTATAGGGTGGTACAGTTAACATGAATGTCTTTGGCGAACACTCTGATTTCCCTCTGGTACGATGATATAAATTCTGCTGATAGATCAATGAAACTGACACATTTTGATTGCACAGACGGGACACCGGCAGTGCGAGTGGCCGACTGTTAGTCCGATATTCAAAGCGCGGCGCTAATGTGACTTTTCAAATTTTCATAAAGGTGTCCTTCGTACTAACAACATGGCGCTTGAATTACCTTAAGTTGAAGAATTTCGTCCATAAGGATCTTGAGCGTCGGTGTTGTTTTGTTTGTCAACAATGCCCATATTTGAGCATATATCAATATTCATGCGCAACCAGATTTTGCAACCGGTTTCAGTTTGGTCGGTCAACGAACTAAAGTTGTTATGTATTTACACTTAAATATATATTTAATGTGGGTAATAAATAAAATACCACACTCATTCTCGTTAGATACCATTTTTACGAAACTCGTGAACTTTCTATGGTATCTAACGAGAATGAGTGTAGTATTCTCTATTTATGTTTCTAAGTTATCGAGGACCGAGTTTCCTACCCTACCACATTAGGCTGACACGCCGTGATATAGCTGGAAAGCTGTTAAAAGCGGCGTTAAACCCAACTCATTCACTCACTCGCTCTAGGACAAAACCGTATATTGATGAGAGCGGCGTTGAACAACAAACACATTGTTGGATAAAACCAATGGATAAAAATGGTTTAGCCTGAGCTTTGCGATCATAATACTGCTTCCGACACTGGGATGATCTTTGAAGATTTTCCTTGACTATTTCTTGAGTCTCAATCATCTGGGACTCCATTTCTTCCACAAGACTCCCCTTTTCTTTCATTTTTGCTTGTTCCTATGTTAGTCTATGTCATGATATTGGTAGATTAATTTATCTAAAAATACTAAGGTAGTTTGGAAGAACGGTATACCAGCTGTAGAGATATAGAGGTTATCACGCGAGTGTGTTTGGGGATGGTAAATTTTAAATATCCTGCATTAGGAATAAACATTGTATTTAGCTAAATACATCGTGTTTATTCCTAATACGGGACATTTACCATCCCCAAACACACAAGCGTGATAACCTCTTTATCATATAATGTCATTCTTTAATTCTGTGCTTCAAAATCGCTTTCCCTCTCTCACAAACATTACGAAGTTTTCCTGGAATGCGCGCATTAATATTTATTACGTCACAGGGTATAAGTGACAGTGACAGTAGCAAATATAGTTCCAACTCAAATCTGTTTCTTATACAGTGGCGAAGCAACATATACGCAAAACAACAATTGTTTTTAATTGCCTTTCGCGGCAATCCATCGGTCTGTCTGCTAGAGTAACTGCCCTTTGTCAAAGGGAAGCTACTCTTATCCTAGTCTATGAGACGTCACCGCCACGGTCAGACGTTGTTGACAGTCAGTCTGTCCTGTCATAACGTTAAGAAATGTAGTCAGATGTACACACAGCGACAAAACGAAACAAGGTAACCATTCAAACATATTTCGGCCAAATCCAACTATTTTAATTTGTGGAGAAAGGTTCAAGCCGCAGAGGTCTACAAGCACAGATATGGCTACTGATCCCGTTTCGTGCCCTCGCAAAATTGTGTCGAAATTTATATCTCCACAGTTGAAAAAACTTATAAAATGCCTTTGCTGCGTCACAGACACTGATTTTAAGTATATTAGACTGTTCTTTTGATGATGAAAGCAATTATCTCTGTAGTTTATCCAGATCGCCGATGGTAAATGCTGACTCGAATGACGAGGGGGACGCCATGTTTGTTTATAAACCCTGAAAGAAGTCCCTACTTGACCTTTGATATTTGCATCTCTATCCGCATATGACCCCAACGGATATCGTTTTTATCCGTTGGCTTTATCCTGCCGAGAAACCTACCCGTTATATGATAAACGTGTAGTATATACCTTACTTCCGAGATACGTATAGTTTATACCTTACACTGTGATACATAAAGTATGTATTTTATTATCGATATGTATACCGTTATACGTATCGTGTTCGTATATACCTTTGTTTGTTTGTTATTTAACGCCGCACTCGGCAAAGTTCCACCTATATGAGGGCGGTCAGTAAATATCGAGTCTGGACCAAGCAAAGTCGCCTTTTACGGCAAGCATGGGTTGCGGTCAAGATACGCGTCGTAATTTACTATTAAGACACATATCGGCACCAGTCCTCTCGTCTAGCGGTACAGCGTCCGCCCGGAGAGCGGAAGGTCAGGGGTTCGATCCCCGTCCGCGTCATACCAAAAGACGTTAAAAGATGGTACTTGTTGTCACCCTGTCTGGCGCTCGGCATTAAGGGCTAAAACAAGGACTGGTCGGCTCGGAGTCAGTATAGTGTGTCTGAGTAGGGTATTCATATTAAACTGCGGCATAGTATCTCAGTGTGCTAGCACTATAAATCGGCATCGGTCCGGACTAGTACAAGCAGCCACACACACACGTGCATGCACGTCGCTATATAAGTGCAATAATCTTGGACGCGACGTTAAACCCAATTTCACTGTCAAGCTACGTATATTTTATATGTATGCATCGTTGTAATCAAAATGCACAGTACCAATATATAACACAAATCGGTGTTATAATTCAATTCAGTTTTATTATAAAGTTATGTAATATAATAATTTATTATAATATGTACATCACAGATGAATTAAACTTTTCACAGGAATGTCGGCATTGCAGCAATAACAGCGAACATTACACCATAAGATAACATTTCTATAAATGTAACAAAACGTAACCACATGTAACCAGGGCCAGCCTGGCCATGCGCACCACTCTCAGAGGTCACCTTGAGGTTACTGTACACCGCAGAGCTGCTTCAGCCTGCCACTCATCTTCACAGAACTGCTTTATCAAAGCCTCATCAAAGCATGAACACAGTTTTTAAAGTTACCATGGTTACCATGTACCGGAGCTTCCTATTAACCCGAAACACTGTATAAGACCCGATCGATTCTTTTCTGAAACCATTTAAAGACAAACAATTTATAATTAATGACGGCTGATCGTTTCTCTTTAGACAATACAAAATGCCTGCAGCTAGTATATCATCAAATACTTTCATGGACTTGTGGTATTCAAAACAATGCCTTTCAGGCTAATGTCTTTCATGGCTCCGATCTGTCATGACATCTATCCATCGAAGGTCACCCGCTGGACTTGGTCGTAGTTTGTTCATGTCTCCTTCTGTGAATTTACTCGCTAGAACACAAATGGCCAGTCATAGCGTTAGTGTCAACAGGGTAGATCCTTGTTTGGTGAAATACAAGTAATCACCTCGGTGCAACCAAGCGCTACTGCAATTTATATCTCCAATTAACAATTTTCTTGATGGCTTCAATTTTACGAAACATATCGTCATTTGAGACAAGCTTTGTGACACCTTCTGCTGTCAAAGCCGATGAAACGAAATACAAAGTTGTGCTCTGACCAATGCCAACGCCACTATCGAACAGTTCTGAATGTTCCTCTGTAGCGCACGTCATCACCATCATGACGTCATACGCCATTGTCAGCTGGAGAGTAACAGATAACAGTCCTGCACGCAACTACTTCGCCAGATCTGACTTCTCTGCTTTCAACTGTTGCGTGTGCAGTTGCGTGTGCAGTTGCGTGTGCAGTTGTCTGTGCAGTTCACGGTCTGTCTTTGGTCTTGTGCGGTTTTGTCAAACAGGAATTCGTCAGTACTTCCCCAGAAGCCATTCCGAGCTCAACGACTGCGACACGACTCGGGAAGAGTCGTGTCATGTGACTAGATCACGCTGCGTCAGCGACAAGGGGGGTAGTTCATCTTTGCCAGGCCCTTTCGCCAACAATCCTTTGCGTCGCTGGAATGGCTGAAGGGAAACTGAACACAGAATCGATGAAGTCAAGAGCTGGTTTCACTGTCCATGCAGAACCCGTGGCCTTCTCGTAGAATCCACAATGTCCGCCTCTCTCTAAAGTGACTAGGAAGAAATTGAGAGAAGATCTGAACAAGTCATAAGGAATGTTTTCTTTAACACTGATTGGATCATCCATGCTGTTGATGCACAACACAGGAACTGAAATCTCGTCCACATCTCGCATGGGCGAATTTTCTTCCCAGTATTCTTCAAGTCCCGGATATCCGCCGAGCTTGCTGTACACGTGTGAATCATAGTCCTTGAAACTCCAAGCGCGGAGGGCAGCGTCAACATCAACAACGTTAGAAAAACTCTCCGCATGGCGTCCCAAAATCTTTTTCAAATACATTAGATATGTCATTTCGTATATTTTAGGAATTTTGTTCATATACACATCCTCGGAATCATATGTTGGTGAAATGCACGTGACTGAGGATAGAAGGGATGAAGAGCCGAATTCCCCTAAGTAGGACATGAGTAGATCTGCGCCCGCTCCAGCCCCGAGTCCGGCGATGGGAGAGCCAGGGAAGCGGTGTCGGAGAGATTGTATGGCACCGCGGAGATCCGAACAACAGCCGTAAGCCTCGAGCCCAGCACTAGTCAAGAAGGACCCGCCGTGACCACGACGGTTGAAGATAACGGAGCGGTACCCTCTGGAGGTAAAGACGCTGCAGTACTGCGCCATACTGGCGGCGTCGCCATTAAGGTCTGGCACAATGATGATAATAGCCGTAGCGTTGCCCATATACCGCGAGGTCGCGGTCCAGTCAAGGGCGACAACTCCGTCATCTTCGAGCTGCACATATTCTCTACGGAATTGAGTTCTGAAAAGTTTTAAAAAGAAGCCACAAAGTGTCTGCACATGCGCATTCTGTAGCCAGACCGGAAGTCTCATAGGTCGGCGCAGTGACGTGCATTTGTTAACGATGTGTTGCGCCATGGCGGAATCCCGGAAGTACAGCCTGGGAATCGATTCTTTGGGTCTGAAGAGTGTCTTAACGTAGACGACTGCGGTGAGGACGACAGTGCTGAGGAACGTCATCACGACGGTGAAAGGGTACGACAGCATCATCCAGAAAACACTTGACATCAACATCGTGGACGGTGGATGAAGCCTGAAAGAGAGGATGGGATGATTAGTAAGACGGTTGACGAGGAAAGGTCGGGTATAAAGATGTGCAGTCAGCCAAAGCGACATTATGGCGTCTGAAGTGAATCAGCCACGACAACGTAACAAGGTCGTCTGCTTTTAGGACACGTCGGAGATTGCCAGGCTGTCAAAGGCTGGTAGAGTGTTTAGCCCTGGTAACAACAGAGCGAGCTTTACATTAATTCTGTTACATCAGGGAGTCTAGATAAGACTTTGTATATACATCGTATGTGGACTCCGTGGTTGCATTAAAAAGGATAACCGTGACACCTTGACTTTGTTTAGGCTCTTTAAAATTTCCTTGAAAAATGTGCACAAGGACCCACTCTTGCTTTTTTATTTAGAGTGAGTATGGTTTTAAACCGCTTTGAGCAATATTCTAGCAATATCACTGCGGGGGACGCCAGAAATGGGCTTCACACATGTGGGAATCGAACCCAGGCCTTCAGAGTGACGAGCGCACGCTTTAACCACTAGACTACCCCATCTCCCCTTTTTATTTAGAACCTGTTTCTATCTTTAAATAATATGTAATTTAATGAGCATATCTCCATAGAAACTTAAACGCGTTTATCATGTTTTTAAAGATTATCAGATTATGCAGGTTAGTTTAAGGAGAAAGAGGTTAGTTTAAGGAGAAAGCATTCCATTTGCTTAATGCAAATCCTTGTTAAAGTATCATTTGGATTGTGTTATTGCTATACATAGTTTAGACAACACAATAGTATTACATGACACTACAATTGAATTAGATGTAGAAGATAGTCATGTTGTAGGAAGGTCGAGATCACCCTCAGTTCTTGAAGTCACGTACTAAGACGAGAGTGACACAAAAGCACCCAGTCACGTCGCCACAGCTGCAGTCAACGTTGGGAAGATTATTTTGGTTTGGGTTATCGGGCTGCATATTCACAGAGTCAGATACATAATTTGAGTTTAATAAACTGAGTTGAACGACCCTTTGGGGGCCGTGTGGCCGCATCTTGCACATGTAATCAGAGACGCACCGTGACTTATATCTTCAAACTAATTCGGCTTTGACAATACGGCGCCCTTGTATACGACATTTCTGGTAGGTTTGAGGGAGAACCACTGTTCCGTATTATTAACACGTATCATTTTCGTATATGATCTGCATCTGGGTTGCTGCCAAGTTTGCCAAGCCTCAACTCTTTTTTTTTTTATTGTGACGTATTTCATCAAAGGCACGTGCATATTCAAACTAATGCGTGGGTTATAGTGCTTTCCGGCTGATTTCAGTGATTTGTATCCGTTATTCGCTGCCCACACATCATAAAACATATCAATATATATAATAATGAAATAACTAGCACCTGTCGATACTCAAAGCCGAAGCTGTCGATACGTCCAGGGGTGTTTATAGGCACATTGTGGACGTTAACACACAAAAAGACATTTCAAATTGATCGTTTTGATGACATCTGTCGGGAAACTGCGACGAGGCGATCCCACCCACTCTATAGTATTGAACAGTATGTCCTACACGACATATGGCATGATGCAATAATATTGCAGTGACATTTCACAGTCGTGTTTTTCGTGCACTATCATTGCATTTTATATTAATTGAAATAGTATTTTCTCAGATATTCCTATGTAAATAAAAAACCTGAATATCTCTTTTGTATTAAATAATTATGACTCTTTCATACATTGCATCCAGATATATATCTCAATTTCATCTTAAACGTATCGTGTCAACGAGAACATAGCGCTGTCACGTCCTTAATTCATGGTTTTAGCCAGTGGTTGAGCAAAGATGTAGATCTTTGTAAACATCCTTGTTCGCATTAACAAAAGCTGTTCTTTCAAGCATGTCGTAAATGGTATTTGCTCAGGCTGCTATTGATTACCATTCATTTTTTGTCGGATTAAACCAGGAAGACATTTCCGTTCCACTACCTCATCACAGGCAAGAAAAAGAGACACGTACAAAGCGTCATTACTCGTTTCAGGAAATGAAAATAGACCGACACAGTGAAAGTCAGCTTTTGTAAAGAAAGCCTTCACGCCAGCAGCTTTCTCCGACGTCCGCGCGCAGGTATGTCAATTTCATCTCTCAAACTAAATGGTCCAAATCACATCGCATGTCATCCGACCTAGTTATAATTGTACCTAAGTCAACCTCTTCCCCAGACAGGGTCTGTTAGTCAAGTCTGATTAATCTTCAATAACATCATGTCAGTCAAAACATAGTCAGTCGGAAGAGATTGTCTCGTTCTTACAAGTTACGAACGTCAGTAGACATAGGTGTCGGAGCTTTCGTCACGGGCTAAGCTTTACTAAGGCTCCTAATACCCTCTATTTATGAGATTATCACAGAGTTATCTCGAAATCTGTGGTATCTCGCATGTTTATTAATCATTTTGTCTTACAGTAATTCCTGCTTTTTGTTGAGTTTGCTTAAGGAGATTATCACAACTGCACACCTTATTCCACTGTTAATTAAGTGTATAAGATGACACATTTTAATTGAGTCCATTAACTAAATAAACGTATACATGTTATAAAAGGAACCATTACGTGGTTTACTAACCAGAATTTGAAAAATTTAAAATTTAATTTAAAATAAATCCATTCATTAAATATTCAAAATATTATGAAATACATTAATGATCTGTTGAGATCAACATTAATTTTACACATACACAATATAGGATTTTCGAAACATTGTTATATTATTGAATAGAATACAATTAAAATAATAGTCGTACAACAATTTGTACAAGTAAACTATAACTATAAATAAAACAGTATCGGCAGATATGTATAATTATGATAAAATTAGTGAAATATAAATCTAAAGGTACTTATAGCTAAGCAAAACGGTTGCTACATCGTATGAAATTCACTGCCAGTTATCTACAGTAGTGAGAAAGGCAAACAAACCTACCTCGCAAGTGCTCGGTCGGAAGAAAGATTCTAGTTGCACCACGGTGTTTTCCGTTAACTAGGCTAGAGCTTGTGACGTCACACCCGGCGCGCGCCGCTCTGGTCCTGTAAGAGATTTAATTGAGGCTGTTAGTCGTGAGGAGCAAGGAGCTGTGCCTGACAGTTACAGCAGTCTGGTCGTTTGATAGGTGTCGCTCCGGGACACGCTCTGACGGGAGCTGGGATGCAAGCAAACAGAGCGGACAGCGCTCGCTACATATGCTATCTCGCAAAGCCGTCGAATATACAGCGCGAGCCAGTCCGGGCTGGAGACATGGTTCATGCCACACCGCTTCCCTGCTCCAGGGTCGATGTTATCTACTGCTCGAATACCAATGTACTAAATTCTCGGATATTTTAAACCGATTATCCAGTGAACCGAACAATGCGAACTCTGCGGTGAGATATATATCTTGTGGAATTCTGACATTCGCCAAATATCAGCTGGTGAAAACCCAGGTGTTGATAAGATATCAAGCGATTGTCTGCGTACCTGAACTTCAATAACAAATGATGTTGTTTTGCAAATGGAAACTGCGTGTCACCTTTACAACACTGATATAAATAAGAATATGAGTTTGGGTTAATAATAATAGTAATAATAATAATGCTGATGAAAATAATAACTTTATGATGCGCATAATTTCCAATCTCCATGTGGTTGCATCAATATCATTGTTGAAGGTGCCACCCCCCTACCCCCACCCCATCTCCTGAATACCGAATACTACTTAACACAAATCCCAAAAGCATTGAGACAAGGGTGGGATTTGAAGTTGAATTACCGAAAAAAATCGAAATAATATATTAAAATAATAAACTACACAAATGCAATTTTTACATACACCTTATATATTTTATAAAACGTTGAACCTGCGTACCAAACACGATTTTATTTGCTTTCTGTGTACTAGACTGCTATAGGTCGAATACCCTCTCTATACACCCCCGAATACCGCGTACCAAAAGGGGATGGCAGCCTGAATACCACACACTGATTATACATGTATTTGTTAAGTCCGTGTGATATGGTCTTAAAGGCGCCGTTCGGTGCGATCTGGTGCCATACCCGTGTATAGTACAACGGACAAAGCGAATGAACCTATAAGAAGTTATGATTATGAATATGTGTAACATTGTGATTAATGGCTACTCGTTATTTATGTCCTTTCAAAGGAAGATCCGTGAATGTCTGACAACAGCACTCCCTCGTAGAGAAGAGAAAGGTGGTTGTCATGGACAACAATGACATATATTTAAGGGTGTTTGGCGGGATTTGTTAGAAAGGGTCCGGTCTACCCGCGTGAGCGGTAGTTCAAAACAGGGGAGTGCCGCCTACACCTCTTTTTACACGGTACATAATTTGTATTCATTACTTCAGCGCTGACTGACCCACTATCTCTTAGGATTTACGCTTCACTTACGATTGTTGCTGTTTGTTGTGGAGAATATTGTCTGATCTTGTCAAACTGTTTCCCGCTAAAATGATATTTCACTGGAATGAAATTTCGATTTCATACTTTAAGATAAATATAGTGTTACGTCACTAAATGCAAAATAAATAACAATAGTTTTGGAAAAGCCAATCGATGACGATGTGTTTTCTGTTACAAGAATAGCGACAAGTCATTCGTGTTGACGTTCTCCGGTTACGCAATATTGTTTACCGAGCCGGATGTATAAGAGAAGCTATCCTCCACTGGGAGCGGTGGTATAGCCATGTGGTTAATGCGTTCACTCGTCACGCCGAAAGCCAGGGTTCGATTCCCGACGTGGGTTCAAAATGCGCAGCCCGTTTCTTATATGTTAAAATGTTGAAACCATAAGAAATAGAAAAAAAGACACGTGGAATAGTTACACAAAAATATAATAGCGGAGAGTGAGATAGTGAGTGATCGAGTATGGTTTTACGCCGCTTTTAGCAATATTCCAGCGATATCACGGCGGGGGACACCAGAAATGGGCTTCACACATTGCACCCATGTCGGGAATCGAGCCCGGGTCTTCGGCGTGACGAGCGAACGCTTTAACCACTAGGCTACCCGACCGCCCCTAATAGCGGAGACATAAAGTAGCGGAAACTATATCAGGATGAGTTAAAAAAAAGTATAAATGTGTTTTACTATTCCCTGAACTGTTATCGTGTCGAGATAAAGAGGTACGTCGATACATGCATGTAATTCCACATCGGGGTATCGAGACAGTGAGTGAGTGAGTGAGTGAGTGAGTATGGGTTTAAGCCGCTTTTAGCAATATTTCAGCAATATCACGGCGGGGGACACCAGCTATGGGCTTCACACATTGTACCCATGTCTAGATTCGAACCCGGGTCTTCAGCGTGACGGGCGAACGCTTTAACCACCAGGCCACCCGACCGCCCCAGTATCGAGACAAACCAACCATATACCTCGATAAGAAAGCTTGTATGGAATAATCGAGTCTGGACCAGATAACCCAAAGATTGACATCATGATCTTTGATCCACACAATTGGGATACGATATGAATCAACCAAGTCAGCGAGCCTGACGACCCGATCCCGTCAGTCGCCTCCTTCGACAAGCGTAGTCGCCTGTTACGCGCCTGTTGCTGAAGACCTATTCTAACCCGGATCTTCACGGGTCTATTTAGGTATGAGTAAATCTTCAAGCCTTAGGAACTTCTATAAAAATCGAAGTGTGCGGAAAGTACAACGTCTGCAGCGTCTCCCAACCCCGTCAACGTCATCCTACTTTAGGATTCCCTCAATAGTTGACAGCTCGCGGGCAAAACACTGACATTTGGAGTGGGTGCTTTGCAATAAACTGGCGTTATCTATATGATCGAATTCGCAATTCGCAGCGAAGAAGCCGTACTCCTTCACATGCAGATGTGTTGTTGGGGATGTGATGTCCTGGTCATTTAATGTCGTAGTAGGGTTGTAGATGTTGTTCGTGGCATCGATGACCTGATAAGGCATCTGACTCATGTCATGATGTATTAAATACATCGCCACGCAGTGTTGTGATTCATAAGTGTTCATTCCTAAGTTTATTGCATGATACTCGTTAGTAATAAACATTATTCAATAACATAAATATTCTTATTCGTCGTAATCGGAAGTTTCAATATTTAAGGACCAAACAATTTACTAAGTTATCGTCGGAGGAATTCAAAAAAAAGAAGAACACAAAATTTAGTTTTCACAACGAGACCAGTGAAGATCCGGGTTAGAATAGGTCTTCAGCAACCCATGCTTGCCGTAAAAGGCGACTATGCTTGTCGTAAGAAGCGACTAACAGGATCGGTTGGTCAGGCTCGCTGACTTGGTTGATGCATGTCATCGTATCCCAACTTCCAACACCGAAGTCTAAATGGCTGCCTGCAGACAAGCTTTAAGTACAGTCGGGGATACGACATGGCCCAAGCTCACACCAACAAAGCGTAAGTGACTGACTGAATGTTGTTTGATGCGGTATATCCCAACAAGACACATCAAACAAGGTACGGTTTGAAAGGATGATAACACAGAAAGCCTGCTCTGGTAGTTTAAATTTACTGATTCATACGATATTCAGAAATATTCAGTTGGCAATTACAACGCAAGGGAGTCAGTTGTGATGACCACTCATAAGGCGACTTAAACTGACAAGGTTCTAGAGGCCGCAAGCGGCATGTGGTCTCGCATGAAACCTGCGCCATACGTACACAAGTGCAGGGGGCGACCAGGTGTGGTTGAAAGTGAACACTTTGAACCAAGATCAATCAATTAACTGCTTCGCCGGGAGGGAATCAACGATGTTCGTATGAAGTTGTTACAACAAAGAGCTTTGACGTCATATATGTATCACCTATACGAATTCAATTATTCTGCCGGGGATTTCCTCGACACAACCCCCCACCCCCACCCCATAAATTTCCTGGATCCGCCTCTGATAGTGTTAATGTTTTGCAATGTAAAATATGGGAATGGCGCTTTCATAGCGATATTTTTTTGTTACTTTATTTCAACATTTCCTTAAAGTCTCAATTGAAGTAGAACGTAAACAAGGATGAACCTAACTCTCAAAACAAGTAACAAAAGAAAATATAAAGAATGACATAAGAAATAAATAAAAAATGAAAACTATAGAACAATAATAACATAGATGAAAATTAATTAAATAAAAAAGCATAAATAAGAAAAACCCCAAACAAACGAAATAATATCACCATAATAATAATTTCAAACAGTGGACGAATTTCTTGTTGTGTGGCTTTATGATCAATATATTCTTATGAGGCACTATCAGTCGCAAGAAATACGACAGGATTGATTATATTCACGCAATGACTATTTAGAAACTTATTGATCATATTACGAGGAACAATGTTCTAACGATAATGTCGTGCTTCTGAGTGCTTGTCTCGTGATTATATAATGTGCCCGTTATAAGAGAGCGGTCAATAATTTGGTAATGAATGTTTCACAATGAGTCTATATTTCCGCAAAAAACAACATGGCGGAAATCGATTGCGTTGATGACGTCATTCAAATACAGCTCAACCCTCTTAGTCTGGCACCGTTATTCCGATGTGTCTAATTATAACTAAAAATCGTTAATACGTTGTCGTACTTAATTAATTTGGAAGACATCATAGCAAACGGCATTGTCCAGATTGATAGGTGACCCGTGAAGATCCGGGGTAGAATAGGTCTTCAGCAACCCATGCTTGCCGTGAAAGGCGACTATGCTTGTAGAAAGAGGCGACTAACGGGATCGGTTGGTCAGGCTCGCTGACTTGGTTGATGCATGTCTTCGTATCCCAATTGAGTGGGAATCAATAACTGAAATGTCTGGTCAAGACTCGATTATTAATTACAGACCGCCGTCATATAATTGGAACATGACTTAGTGCTTTGTTAAACAACAAACAAAACAAACTAACAAACAAACAAACAAACAAAAAGATTGACAGGTGCTCGATTTGATTCAGGTCAGATGAGAAAATTATAGAAACATTTTTAAACCCTGACAATAAGTAATCAAATTTGTGTTTTGAAACTTATTAAATTGAAATAATTGAAAAACATTTTAAAACAGGACGTGGCAATGATAATGAAATGAACATATAGTAGAAAATGAAAGAAACAGTAACGGGGAAAATATTTACACCATGTTCCGGAGGCGTGTTTTTGTCTAACCATTGTTTTACTAAATTCAATAAGAAATTAAATGGAGGGTAAATACACTGCTCGGATACAGGCACAACTATGTATCACCAACTGTCTCCATAGAAACCAGTCATTTAAGATGCGAATTATTTCGATTGACGCCATCAAAAGTTGTGTATTGAAAGAAACCATATATCTCTTGTGTAAACGCAATTGATCTTAGGCCTAGGTAGGTTTTCATGAATGAGTTCGCTCGCACTCTAATACTATGAAGAAAGTGAAACAATACGGAACATCCTCGTGTTGATTTAATTAAACTTATGCTTATAACACTGTCCGTGTGCTGTATCTGCATGAGATTATTTTAGTCTGTTTAATTCTAAATTTGTACAAAAATAAGACAGGTTGTCAGCGCATTACCACAGACGTGTATTATAGAGTGATAAGGATTTACTTTGATAAACATTACGCGGGACATACTTCCACGTAAATAAACACTGTACCGTGATGCAATGCGAGAGAAGATACAATTCGAAACGTACGATTGATGTTTAAGTTTAACTTTAGTTTTAGTTCATATTTTATTACATACAAGACACGTACATTATGTTAATTACATCTACAGATCTGGGGCAAGAGCTTTGTGGAAAACGTATCACGAATACCGAACATTCCACTGTTACACCAAGGCACAATTGTTAAAAAACGGCAATGCTGAGAATATACTATAGATAACACAGTGTAGATGTCAACCCTTTGGGCCTACTTGACTGCGTTTTTTATTAAATCAAAATAAAATTGACCAAGTTAAAATTCATTTCTTGGAGAACGGTTAGAATTGGAAGCGGCTGTTATTTTTTTAACACGGTCGTTTTCTGGGCGTAAGATAAAAAACAACCTTGGAGCTGGTTTGTGATGAGAAAAACGTGCCTTCAACGGGACCTTTGTAGGCTATTGACGTCATTACGCCCGGACTCACATAATGCATCCAACAGACAATGCCTACCACCAAGACAATAATTTTAACAAAAAAATACATATTTCTTTACAGCGAAATATAGCACAAACATTCTAAACTACATATCGACGGTCTATAACTGTTTCGAATGGGGACAAAATCATTTGAAGGGGAAATTTGAAAATTCGCATGTGTGCAGAGAGATTGCCATTCAGCTTCGCGATCCACATTTCATGACCTCTGAACTTCATTGACGTCACAACCAACAAGGAATCCGATTCTCTTTAAATTTCTGAAGTTTCTTGATATTTGTTGACATGTGAAGTCTCCCTTTTATTTGCCCTCCCTCCAAACGGCATACCTCTGCTTGTGCCTCATTGGTCAAACACAGCCATCGGTGACGTCACTTGGTATGCTCTCCGGGGGGTCTTCCCTTCCTCCTTGGCGTAAACGTAAAGACAATATTTGCCCAGTCTTACTTGTTAAAACACAGGAGTAGGAAACTAGGTTTCTTACTTACGATAAGGGCTTTGGTGATTTTATGCTGAGTACCACTTGACGTAGAATTAAGTAGAATTAAATCTTGAAATCAAAATTGATTGAAGGGATTCGAGGGACGACCCGCCCTGGCCTCGATTACATTCACAGACTGTATTGTTGAATGTAGGAGGATATTCTTTTGATAAAATCATATTTCGTTTTTTTATTTGTATTGTGTGCATGTTTTAGAATAGCTGCTCAGCCATTTTAAACAAATGTAGTTAAAGGTACACTATCTTATAAAGTCGATTCTAATATAAAATATGAATAGTTTAATATGGATGTTGAATGACAACATTTTATAACATTTATTTTCACATTTCGATAAAACCACCTCTTTAAATTAGAACACCGCGCAAGGTGCACATCTAGGTAGAAACATTTTTAGCTATTTCTGTAATAAAATATGTTTAAACGTCATTGTACATTTCTTAATTAATTTTGTAAAAACACATCTCGATGGAATGAAATCTGTAATCAAAACGCCCCTTGCTCATATTTTCAAGTCTATTAAAACTGAATTCATTAAGTATAACGTCATATAACGCTATATCGATGAAGATAAAGCTTTAAATGTTATGCAGTACACTGAGATAACGTTCTCATTTGTACATATATATGTATTCTATATTTTAAATTCTGACTCCAAGTTCAATTGACCTGCTGTCTGTATTCATTTTAAAATATGTTGTTTAAATATTACTATATATTTACATGTCCATAAGAGAGCACACACCAAGGTCAGCGTAGAGCAATGACCTGTGCTCTTAATAACCCTTTAGATGTTATAATTACTATGAAACACGGCCGGTAATACGTCAAAGGTTGTCACGAAGTAGATGCAACAATAGCAGCCTCGTCTTGAACATATGGCGATGACCTACATATATGCAAGTGACGTACGAACACAGTTCAATTCAAATCTTAATTAACCATTATCTTTACAGACAATCGGCGGTTGTCGACACATGCAGACAAATTGATATAGGTAGACTATTAATTAATATCAGTAGCAATGGACTATGTATGTATGAAGAATGTACTTAATATTTAATATATCATCACTTTAGAGTTCATTAGAGGCTTTATATAAAATATTCAATGATTACGTAACTGTTTGACATTTTTTAAACGTAAAAGTTGTATCAGTTTGACCACTGTTGGGCATTTCCAGTAATAAGGATAAATGTGAAATTGAATTCGTCATCTACATCTTTATAAATAATACAATTTCATATTATATTTATTACATTGATATACACACTGTTTGCTATAAACTGGCGTTAATCTATACTCAAGGGTTAGAAATTGGCACTAGTCCTATAGTCCTTGCCAAACTGCCCAATGGTAAAGGTATCATAAGGACTAGTAGAAAATTGCCATGTTTAAGGGTTTTGCTGTATGTTATCATTATAAGGACAAGTGGACGAAAACTGTTAGTTTCTAACGCTGTACTCGTCGCTATATGGCTGAAGTAATGCCGATGCGACGTTACATTGTAACTCACTCGCTAATCTATACTCTGCCAGAGACAGACTCAGAGTATTAGTACTACAGACAGCTGTGACTTGAACCCCGGTGGTTGCACAACGTTGAGTCAGTGCGTGGACGCTGAACCTGCTTGGGCGCTTGTACATGCATGGCTACACGGAGAAAGTGAGCCGCGGTAATTGTAAGCGGTCACTGTATCCGCTCCAAACGTAAGGAGTAAGTCTCACATTCTCCAGGTCAGTACAGGTCCATGCTAATGTAGGTTTTATACAGTGAACCGATTTTATTTGTTATATCCAAGAACACTTTTTAAAAAATACTTTGATTACCATTCGATACATGCGCACACCGGTAAAATCTCAATTTGTTTTTTCGAAATATTTTTTTAAAGGTATTATACTAATAATATTTTTAGTGGGTGAGTTGGGTTTTACGCCGCTTTTAACAGTATTCCAGTTATATCACGGCGTGTCAGCTGAATGTGGGAGGAAAGCCCGAAGTGATGCAGGTCTCAGACGTTTACCACTTCGATGAAACCCACGAGCACGGGTATGGTGCTGACAAACCTAGAAACATAATCGGGGCGAACCGGGATTCGAACCCACAATCATAGGTTTCTGGCGTGCCCAAGGGACGCAACTCTGCACATATACTAATAATAAATAAATTTAAGAATTACTGATATCAACCGAGCTACTGATTAAACTACATAATTCAATAACCCGCCATTTTGAAGGAAAGCAACATAAACACCCTCATAATTCTTATCGTTCAACATAACAAACATGACGAAGGGATTTTACCCAATAAAAACACCTAATTAACCTGCCATATTACTTATCATAGTATATAAATAAGCTGCTCATTGTCCCCCTGAAGGCATCCTGCCCCATCCCGTCCACTAATCTGTTATGGTAACTTCCCTGACACTTCATTCACTCCTGGCCTAAAAGCTGTACGCTCTCCTTGAAGTACGTCCACGCACCCACTGACTGTCCCCCAGGTGCTGTGCTATAAGTAAACGTGACAGGTATCATATTAGTATTGAGCGGTGGCAATTAATGGCTGCAATGAGAGGTGTGGTATTGATCTCGGCAGGTTCACCGTTGACGTCTTCGCTATTACCCCACGACGATGTCATGAGTGGGCGAGGACGCTTCATGCATCTGTCGCATCCGGTATGAGTTGTGGGTTGAACAGGTGTATCTAACGTTTATGCGTTACGCGACGCGCTAGTTTTACTTTGATGCCGATTTTTGTGCAGTTGAACATTTGACTTGCCTTTGCATGTATTTGTAATGGATGTCAACGGTGGGGCAGGAAATGCTAAACTTTGGCTGATACCTGGTATCATCACTACTTGATAGTGATCCATAAACAAATGCTGATGAAATAGTCCCTCCATATCTACCACTCCATATCTACCCTCCCTCCCTATCTACCACGCCTACCTATCTACCATCCCTCCATATCTACTACCCCTCCTTATCTACCCTCCCTCCCTATCTACCACGCCTACCTATCTACCATCCCTCCCTATCTACACCCCATATCCATCTATCATCTACCCCCCTCCCTATCTACCGCTCCAACCTATCTACCCTCCCTCCCTATCTACCGCTCCAACCTATCAGCCATCCCTCCCTATGTACAGCTCCAACCTATCTACCATCCCTCCCTATCTACACCCCCCTATCCATCTATCATCTACCCCCCTCCCTATCTACCGCTCCAACCTATCTACCCTCCCTCCCTATCTACCGCTCCAACCTATCTACCCTCCCTCCCTATCTACCACTCCAACCTATCTACCATCCCTCCCTACCTACCGCTCCAACCTATCTACCATCCCTCCCTATCTACCGCTCGAACCTATCTACCATCCCTCCCTATCTACCGCTCCAACCTATCTACCATCCCTCCCTATCTACCGCTCCAACCTATCTACCATCCCTCCCTATCTACACCCCTATCCATCTATCATCTACCCCCCTCCCTATCTACCGCTCCAACCTATCTACCATCCCTCCCTATCTACCGCTCCAACCTATCAACCCTCCCTCCCTATCTACCACTCCAACCTATCTACCATCCCTCCCTATCTACCGCTCGAACCTATCTACCATCCCTCCCTATCTACACCCCCTATCCATCAATCATCTACCCCCTCCCTATCTACGGCTCCAACCTATCTACCCTCCCTCCCTATCTACCACTCCAACCTATCTACCATCCCTCCCTACCTACCGCTCCAACCTATCTACCATCCCTCCCTATCTACCGCTCGAACCTATCTACCATCCCTCCCTATCTACCGCTCCAACCTATCTACCATCCCTCCCTATCTACCGCTCCAACCTATCTACCATCCCTCCCTATCTACACCCCTATCCATCTATCATCTACCCCCCTCCCTATCTACCGCTCCAACCTATCTACCATCCCTCCCTATCTACCGCTCGAATCTATCTACCATCCCTCCCTATCTACCATCCCTCCCTATCTACCGCTCGAATCTATCTACCATCCCTCCCTATCTACCATCCCTCCCTATCTACCGCTCGAACCTATCTACCACGCCTACCAATCTACCCTCCCTCCCTATATACATTCCCTCCTTATCTACCTTTAACCCGTGAAGATTCCGGGGTATAATAGGTCTTCAGCAACCCATGCTTGCCGTTAAAGGTGACTATGCTTGTCGTAAAAGGCGACTAAAGGAATCGGGTGGTCAGTCTCGCTGACTTGGTTGATACATGTCATCGATCCCAATTGCGTGGATCGATGCTCATGATATCAATCACTGTATTGTCTGGTCCAGACTCGATTTTTTACAGACCGCCGTCATATAGCTGGAATATTGCTGACTGCGGCGTTAAACAACAAACAAACCAAACCAAACAAACCTCTCCTACCTATCTACCCTCCCTCCCTATCTAAACTCCCTCCCTATCTACCATCCCTCCCTAACAACCCTACCTATCTACCTCCTTCTGTCTGTCCCTTCCTCACTACTCCCTCGGGCAAGCGTCTACTGACAGATCTACTTTACCGAATGGTGCACATACCCGTTTCTATTTACACACCAATACATCCACTGACTATTGGTACAATTCTACCTACACACCCGTCAACCTAGCCAACCACCCAGCCCACCCGCTAGCCCAGTCACCCACCCGTCTGTATGCCCATCGACCAACCATCCAGCCATCATCCATGTGGATGTCTATTAACAATCCATCTCCGTATCACTTCAGATTCAGATTCCCTGTTTATCAGACTCTCGTGTTTCCACCGATGCTGGTGTATCTATATATGTCTTTGGTTGAATGTACTGTGAAAGATGACCTGTGATCATCTGTATGTCACGCGTGCTCCACATGTAGAAAGTAATGTGCCGCAAGTGCTGAGTCAGCGGTCCGGTGTAAGACAGCACCCCGTCAGGTCAGCGCGAGACAATAGAAACTTGTGTGGGTCCGTGACAAGAGTCGCAGGCTCTTCACACTGTCATGTTCTCAGTGAGTCACCGCCGGCTCACCGCAAGTATGTCATGTACGCCAACCAGCGCCACCAGCGACGACATCGACACGACTACGTCATGGTCCAGATATCGCGACATCCTGAACCTTGTACGATGATGGCAGTGACTACAACGTCCCTGTCCGGAGAGACGTGATCAGCTGCGGGACATCACGGGAGCGTTGTAACGATATGAGGAGCAAACTGGTCTCACACTCTTCAAACACGACCCTGTTGACCATTGCCTCCTCCCCACAACGCGGAACTCGACGGGGGGAATGTGGCACACAGATGCTGAAGCGAGGCGGAGGAAATCCCCTTCCAAGGCTGTCGAAAAGTCCTCTGGCCTTCCCAAGTTGTTGTTGAGGAGGGTCACGGATTAACCATAGTTTAGGGAGATATTTTAGGTTAAATCTTGTCATATGTGGAGGCATTCACGCCAGTGTTAATGTTTCAAAGCCTCTGCCACAAATCTGTACCGCCAACCATGGCTATCATTAACGTGTCACAATGAATAAAAAGTTTGTAGAAGTTTAACATGTCTTAAAGTGAAACTGCCCCTAAGATTATCCGAAGGACGGTAACAAACAGCATTTTTACCGTTCTTTGTTGGAATCAAGTTCTAATAACAGTTGTATCACTGATTGCTGGGGATATCGATTAAGGGAGCATTATGGTTCCAATATATGATGTTGACCAAGTAATACAATAAAACCTCTTTAAACCGAACGGTCAAATTTTGTCCTTTCT
Organism: Haliotis rufescens; assembly: GCF_023055435.1. Lineage (NCBI taxonomy): Eukaryota > Metazoa > Mollusca > Gastropoda > Lepetellida > Haliotidae > Haliotis > Haliotis rufescens. The sequence goes on from NW_025963902.1 coordinate 1,450,316, forward strand.
TCTGCGAAAATCTACAATAGTTTATATGGTCTTAAGTATAGCAATATTGAGTTTGTGTTTTTTGGTAAAAAATATTAATGCTTATAACATAATGCTAATTTCTTTACTACTCTTTGCACACAATGTAGTATAAATGATGCTTGTTAAGATTTGTCATTCTTAATGAGCACTATATGACAGTGGGCGTGAGCCAGGAAGTGTTTGTTCACAACACAGGAAGAGGTGAGCGGAAGTGTTGTCCAACAACACACAACCTCGTTATTTGTCCTATGATAACCATCAATAATTATGACCTCAAACGCCCTGTAACATATTATCATTGGCATGAAAATGATCATAGCCAAACACAGTAATCATAACACAACTGGTTCGCCCTTTAAATATTACACCAACAAGTGCAGCGCGAGAGGATATGTACCTGTATACATTATTTACATTTGTGAAATGAGGATTTATCCTTATTACAAATAGCTTAAGCCACAGTTTGAGAAAAAAATGTGGACTAAACAATCTCCACTTGATGCAAACAATGGTATTTCCTCGGCGCTAATTACTCTGATAAACTATAAAATAATTACGTGGACTTGTGAACAGCGACCCTTGTCATTGTGATTGTTTGACCTCAAGCATGAGGAGGTCAGTTAGTGAGTGAGTGAGTATGGTTTTACGCCGCTTTTAGCAATATTCCAGCAATAACACGGCGGGGGACACCAGAAATGGGCTTCACACATTGTACCCATGTCGGGAATCGAACCCGGGTCTTCGGCGTGACGAGCGAACGCTTTAACCACTAGGCTACCCGACCGCCCCTGGTCAGTTAGTAATTAGGAAGATATGCGTTGGACGACGAATTTGTTGTGTTATTACAAGTATTAGTTTTGGTATGGGGAAGTAACGAGAAAGTGTCACTTTGATGTTAAAACAATAGGACACATAACATCACCTTGCCTTCCGTAATTAAGGATAGGTTTAAGACGTTAACTTTTATCCATATAGGTTAAGGTAACGGCTCATATTTATTTGCTAATACATTTTGAAATAAATTATAAAGATTTTTATCAAGATTCAAGAAATTAAAATATAAACAAAACAGAAATATCCCACATAGAAGATATTGAACGTAACTTTTGAGAGTTGTCCTGTCAGGAAATATTCTCTATCTTTTGATTATTGTGAATATTTTAAGCATTAAAGATGGACTAACATCTCGACAGTGTCACGCTGGCACGATCGGACATATATATACAAATCTCTGAGGATTGGAGCTGTATGCTAACGTCATTGTCTTAGCTCGTGAGCTACAGCTACACGAAACCCTCTGTATCTTAATGAGTTCAAGATGTTCAAACACACCCATACCAGGCACATGTATTGGTTACAGCAGCGAAACCTACACTGTGTTGAACTCTATGACGGCTATTAAACCCTGAACTGATTATACAGAACAAACCTCTATTGCGAAACAATAACATTGGTCTTCGTGTATGTCATAAAAATGCAATAAAAGTAACCATGTTATCGTCCGATGTCTGACTACAGACCCTGCAATGTACACACAGCAGTAGGTTTAACACTGTTTAACAGATGGCATTGACGTATTACAAAGCAGGCGAGATATCACGACTGCAGCATTTACATGGTCAAGAAATATAAACTCAAATGTTCAAATGTAACATCACGAAGAACACTTGCAACAAAGGGTTAGTTGATTTTGTTTGAAACGATACATTTATGCCAAAGGCTACAGTTAGATTTGGATTAAAGTTCCTAAATCCTGTTCATATAGTTCTAACCACAGCCAATGACACAACACAGGTGAAAGTGTGTCCTACCTGTGCAATCGTCCAGGAGAGGTATGAGAGTGCCGGGGTCTTGCACGTCTTCTCACGATGTTGTGGCGGGGAAGTGGACGGGCCACCGACGGTGTTGACAATTGGTAGAGGAAACGGTAGTAGTGTGGATGTTTCTGTGTTAGCAGTAGGCCCGGGCGTCAATATTAGGATGTGACCGAGCTAGGGCTTGGCTTCACACTGTTACACTCGGCTATGACAACATCTGCGCCAGGTGCGATGATTGCTCCACCTGCACTCCCGTAGCACGGCCAACGTTAGGTTCAACGTTCCCCCAACAGGTGTAAATCAACGGGATGGTTGATTATCTGACGCGTCAAATATAACAGGATAATATTAATTGAGCGGATCGCCAGTTCCGATGTGTGATCTCACAGACTCTTATGAGCAGGTGTTGTACACTTATCAATCTGATTTCAAACGATAGTAACAATCTGTTTTCTGGTCCTAGGTGACTTCACTTTACTGATAATTAATGTCTTCAGTGTATCCCAATTCACAATAAACAGTCAGGCTTCCATGTTCGTCGATACATGTTTAACAGCTATCGCCCAAGTGGGCAAGACGGTCGAGTCTGAGATTGATGAGGTTGTGAAGGACCAGGTCAACTTCTACTTCTGATAATTTGCTGTGGTCATCAGTTTCAGCTCGTCATCTAACGGTAGACTGCAGTAATGACAGATAGCCGGTTGTAATTTCTGAGCACGTTATAACCTGTTCCATTGAACACAGAGGTTCAATATGGGAGAAACCGTGAACTGAAACGATGCACCTTCTGTCAAAGTCAATTTCACCAAGTTCACACTAACTGTTGTAGATGACAGTTCAAAGAGAAGGTACGGATACATACACACAACAGGAGGCTGTGATTGACTGATGTCAATTGCCCTGATGCCCGTGACACGGTTGTATATGTCAGAATGCAGCTGTATGAGCCGTCAATGGTCAACACTGCGTCCCGAATGAGTGATGGGGGGATGTGTGACAAGGCCTCAATGCAAGCTGTGTTGTAGAACCGTGGTAAGCCAGGATTTACTTTCTCCCCCGATAATCAGGTCAAGGTCCCTCGACATCATCTTACCGACTAGCCGTCGCCTCGGGCTCTTGATTGTAGATCACACATGCATGAAGGCTCACAGTAGGGGTCTACTAACCTATTGATAGCATCAATATACACTTACTGTGTTGATTTAGTTGTTATTATGTATGGTATAAGATGGCTCAATCAGCTGCTGGTCAGTGCAAAGGTATCGGACTTGGTACACAAGTACCAGCATTCGATGATATCATGTTTTGGAGCATATTATAAGCCGTCCATTAAGCTTAGACGGAAAGCCATGCGCGTCCCTGCCTGTATGAAATATAATTTTCCAGTTGTCAACTTTCCCTGCATGGCGAGCAATATTTAATGTTCTAGATGGGCTAGCCTTTGATGTCTACCTTGCACAACTTTTGAGTTACAATCGAGCATGCTCTTTCTACGAAGATTTCAAAGTGCGTCATACGACTCTTGCTCTAAAGTTGTTGGATGAGGGGCTTTCCAAAACTTGACGCATCAATGACGAACATTATGGCCGATGTCATTTCCTATTTTGGCTTGTACCACATGTTCCCGTGTTTTGTCAGGTGAACAATTGACTTGACTTTGCATGTGTTTGTAACGGCTACCACCGTTGGGGCAGGATGCGCTCACCTTTTCGCGAACACCTGACACCGTCACTCTTTGCTATTTTTCATGAACACTTGCTTATTTTATAATCGGAATCGTTCACTTGACTGATTTTAGTAAATAATTCGGGGCGGGAGGGTAGCCAGGTGGTTAAAGCGTTCGTTCGTCACGCCGAAGACCCGGGTTCGATTCCCGACATGGGTACAATGTGTGAAGCCCATTTCTGGTGTCCCCCGCCGTGATATTGGTGGAATATTGCTAAAAGCGGCGTAAAACTCTCTCACTCACTGGTAAAGAATTCTTATATTCATGGAATGTTTTTGTCGCTTTTATGTAACGTCATTGATGGCATATTAAACATCGCATTTATTGCTGTTTTATGTTTCATCGTTATTATTATTCCATTAACTATGTATTAAGTAAACATCTTACTTTAACGTCATTTTTTGACACAGTGGTGACGTTGTCATCCTAAAACCTGTACCATGTTTGTCATCATCAGATAGCACGTCAACACTACAGAAGGTACAGTATTGCATGTACGTCACCCATGCCAGTTCTTGTTTGAAAGGAAGTATTATGATACTCATGATTATTCATCTATACTACTTAAAATATTGTACAGTAAACTACGGTTATAACGAACTCAAAGGGACCATAATTTTAGTTCGTTATAACCATTGTTCGTTATACGCATATATACAACATTTACACAGCAAATGTCCAGGGCAAAAAAACAGTTCGTTATATCCACAAGTTCGTTATAAGCGTGTTCGTTATAAACGTAGTTTTCTGTATATCTATTATGGATAAGTTTCTGATATCTAAAGAGAAAATACATAATGATTAATTGTAACGAACAAATTTCAGAACCCACTTCATATTAGAGTTACTTCGATAGAAAAAAGGTAGCTGCAGCCATGGTGGTGGGGCGATTCTATATGTATATTTCCTATTCGTTATCTTGTATTAGGTATACGTCGTTACATAAAAGGGAAAAAACCCTTTCCATTTCAAGAATTCGCTACTGTACGATTCCAACTGTGTCGTAAGCATATGTTTTTAATTACAATTAAATATAAAATGACGATACAAGGAGTACGCGAAAACTTGAGGCAATCTATCCTTCCCCACCTGTGGCAATCATCACAAACACATGCAAAGGCAAGCAAATTGTCCATCTAAAGAAATCCAAGAGAACACGTTGGACAGGTCAATAAAGGGAATTGCATCGAACATAATTTTTGTCACTGATGCGTGAAGGCTTTATGGAAATGTTCTTGTAGCTTCTATGTACATATTCTTTTTTTGCAGCCAGTGAATCAAAACCAACATGACATGGCATCTTCAAAGTCACTCAACTCCCGAGTAAACTTGAAATCATTACCTTGACCAGGAAGCCATATCCGACATATTAACACGTACCTGTTAACGATTACTTGCCTAGATAAGTGTATATTTTCCCCGAGGTGCTCTTCCGTATCAACAACACACTTACAATGACTTTGCATGTTTGCTTATAGCTACGTTATACCCACCAAGCGAACTTTATAGTGGAAATATGTGAACTGGTCGTTTGAAAAGAAAGTTAAGTGGGTACGTCTGTTAAATGCATCGTTCGTTATCTTACAAATCACAAACTATTGGAGTATAAAGTTAGGGATATCCGCTGTGTGTGTATATAAAAGAATCTAAAATTGTCACTGATGGCATATTTATATGCTTGAATGTGATTTTATCCATTTTGATAAAAAGCGACAAAACTCCTTCCATATTAATAAGAAATGTCTGATCAAAACAGTCGATTGTACAATTCAGACTTATATCATGAGTGTCATTAAAATCGGATGACATCGGGTGTTCGCGAAAAGGTGCGTTTTTCATTTATTAAGATTCGTCTCTGAGGGTTTGCCTCAGTTCGCCTCTTCTGAGTGATTGTGCGTGTGCGTGCGTGTGCGTGCGTGCGTATGGTTTTACGCTGCTTCTTGAAATATTCCAGCAATACCACGGCTAAAAACACTTTACTAATTCTACCCATATGGGGAATCGAACCACTCGGATATCCACCGCCTTTTTTGACAACACTTTATATTGGGAATGAAGGCAAATCATTTCCCTTATTCTGTTAAACATGTGTTTTTTTCCATTTTCAATAATCGTTGGCATACACATATCGGATGATAATTATGTACTGACGTCAAGGAATGTACTTAACTGCACAGACGCAATATTTATTTTTCACTGATACGTCTCTCTCCGTCTTGTCGTTGCTTGAGCAGAATCACCAACTCGCAAACAAATTTTGACAAATATCAGACATGCCTTGGGATGAGGTGAAATGGGGTTTTACGTCGCGTCCAAGATTATTGCACTTATATAGCGTAGTATGTGCTTATCCAGAATAATGTCGATTAATTGTGCTGGCACGCTGAGATTCTATACCGCAGTTTAGCATGAATACCCCACTCAGACACAGTATACTGACTCCGAACCGACCAGTCCTTGTTTTAGCTCTTAATGCCGAGCGCCAGACAGGGTGACAACAAGTACCATCTTTTAACGTCTTTTGGTATGACGCGGCCGGGGATCGAACCCCGGACCTTCCATCTCCGGGCGGACGCTCTACCACTAGACCACGGTGGCGGTCGACATGCCTTGGAAAAGTTTTTAACATTTATACATCATTTATAGTGTTTGCAATACGCCCATGTACAGTACGATGAAGACTATTGCACAGATTGCTGATTCTAATCTTAAAAATGTAAGTGATATCAACTGGTGATCCGTGAGCCAAACGAAAATATTCCATTGAAATTAATCTGTTGCTACAATAACATCTCCTGGGAGAAATAGGATGTGTATATATTAGTCAGTATATGCAATTAGGTACATTTCACGACTTAAAGATCCTGGCGTTGTTAACGGCCGTCAGTGTTTTAGTATATGCTACCAGAAGACCGGCCATACAATGAGTGAGTGAGGTTTTACGCCGCATTTTGCAATATTCCAGCAATATTACGGCGGGGAATACCAGAAATGATCTTCACACAATGTATCCATGTGGGGAATCGAACCCAGGTCTTCAGCCTGACGAGCGAACACTTTAACCACCAGGCTACCCTACCGCCCCTCATACAATCAAACGGCATCTTTAGGCTTTGATGTATCTCTTATGTCAATAAAAGAAACACGGATAAAACCAATTGCAGATTTCACGTGGCGACAAGCTCCTTTCCATGTGTCGGTTTAGTTGAAGGAAAATGTGTTTCTTTGATGAAAAAAGAAAAATATACAATTTTGACTTTCGTTACAAAGGCGTCGGTAACATTCAATATGATTTTTACGAAAGCTCATCAGAAGTTAGCACGAGCCTCATCGCGGTGGTATTAACATTTGATATTTTGCATGTAGTACAGTTCGAAACTCATCAGCACCTCGATTTGCAATTGACTTGCCTTTGCATGTGTTTGTTGTTTGTGACAGGTGCCACCGGTTTGGCAGGATACGCTCATCTTTTCGCGAACACCTGGTGTCATCACTATTGGACAGTGATTCATAAATACATGCTAATAACACAGTCGGAATCGACTCTTTTATGCAGAGATTTGTCGCGTTATGTATTTGTTGATATCTTATCATATACATGATCTTGGTGACTTGGCGTGTCATTGTGCTCTGACGGCGAGGGACTTTGGGACTCATAATATCAATCACAAATGTGTTAGCCAGATTCAATTATTTACATACCGTCGTGGTAGTGCTGGGGTATTACTGAAGTGATGCTTTAAATAACATTTACTAAATAACAAAATACTGATTCTAGAAATAATTTAAAAAATACTCGGACATAACAAGTTTCAAATCACAATGACCATATCTTATTAAAACGACCCGTGAAGATCCGGGGTAGAATAGGTCTTCAGCAACCCATGCTTGCCGTAAAAGGCGACTATGCTTGTCGTAAGAGGCGACTAACGGGATCGGTTGGTCAGGCTCGCTGACTTGGTTGATGCATGTCATCGTATCCCATCGTACGCGTGGATCGATGCTCATGATGTCAGTCACTGGATTGTCTTGTCCAGACTCGATTATTTACAGACTGCTGTCATATAGCTGGAATATTGCTGATTATGTGCAAAAATACAATCTGATTGAAACGTAAAAAACAAAGAAATTAATCGTACACAGAAATATTTGTGAAAATCACGATATATGTACTCATCCGCTGTTCGAAACAAGCACCAATTCTTTGAGGGACAATGTCGGGCCATAAAATTACTTTGTTCTTCGAGTTAATGGAGTTGGAGGTTTGGTTGAACTTATAATAAAAATAACCCCTCTAAAAACAACAAATGCCATTTTAATTCACACATGGGAATAATTTGCACTCTTTTTACATACAATTTTATGAATGGGTTTGGTTGTGTTTTATGTACGTCTTCGAAATAAAGTGAAGCAACATTATGGACTGAGTAATCAATTTTGGAAGGTCAGGGTGACGGGTTTGGCCATGAAAAAGTTTGACGACATGAACAAGGTGATGAGCGGAAGGAACACAATGATGGTGTTTATTTCAAACTGAATTCAAGCAGGGAAAATTAGCAAAGGAAAATAATTTTGCCAAAATCTTTGAAATCCTATTGTTTTATTTCAACAAAAAATAATGTTTACGTCAATTTTTTTAAAAAGATAACGGGAAATGTTTGACTTTCCTTTTGCATCTCGATTTAAATGTTATTGTAGCGCTTTTTGAAGGTTTAGCGTCTGAATGAAGTTTACTGTGGCTTAAGATTGTTGTATTTGTTCGCAACAAGCGGCCGTTATTGTTTGAATTAGAAGATTGACCTTGACATTCAACACAAACATAACAAGACTGAATAGAAGCAAACACGACGTCGATAATGTCAGCCGCGACTGTATGAATCACAGGCAGTCGTTATCTTCATTTATCCTACTTAGCTGCGTTAATGTTATTATCCTTAATTATTGAAAGTTTTGTTTTTGTTTGAGGGTGGTTGTTGCATTCCGGGCCCTTAAATTTGCTGCGAACTATTTCCACTTGACATATGTGTCTGTGTACGCTGACACAATGACAAACGCCTTATCGTTACTGACAGATGAGCGGGATTTACCAAGCTACAACTCCCTGTATCCATCACTGATAAAGCAAGTATTTATCTGCTCAAACCAAGAACAGAACCGTATTGTTCCCGTTTTCTGTTGCATCTACCCCCTGGACTGTGTCCCCTTATGAATTATGTCCCCCAACCACAGGGGGTCGTTCAACAAGATTTATATCAATAGACTATGACGTCATCTGACTCTTGTGACCGTGACGCTCAGCAATGGTTTTTCCTCGTGGTAGTACAACAAAGGTCTACTGTATCTACCAACAGTTGACCACTGTGCCCTTCTCATAACAGGCGACTTTTTATTGGTGATTGTAGTGAACTTTAAAACTATGTTATAATACGGCACGGTATGGTAATGGCGCGTCTAATAGTCAGCATTATCTTGTCATTTGAACCATGTTGATGAAAACACGCGGTGAACCTAACGTCGGCGTTGATTTACAAGCGAACTGTTGTGTACTGATGGTAAATACCCAACTTGGCCAATCCGTTTTCCTGTTTCCTGACAAGTGTTACCTCATTAGTTTGTGTAAAGGGCGATTACGCTTTACCATTGCCGCTGTTCTTTGTCACTTGGCACCCAGTTTCTTTAGAAAGGAAAACAACAGCGGAAAAGCGAAAAAGACAAATAAACTTTATTCCTCGCAGCATCTAAACGTAGATTGTATTTTCTTTCTTTCAAAGAAATATTTACATCTCCGATTTTCATTTCGGGGCAAGTGTCATTGTGTATAGTTTTAACCACACTTTTGAAAGTAATAACGACAAAATAATAATAATAATAATAATAATATAAGTTCATAGTTTGATTCATATATACCATAAGTGTAGCATGTGTTTAAGAATTAGTATCACATAATGACGGTACGGGGTGTTCGTAAAAAGGTGAACGTATCCTGCACCATTGGTGTCACCTGTCACAAACACATGCAAAGGCAAGTCAACTGTTCTGAAAACAAGAGGGGAACGTATGGTCCAAGTCAAAATAGATAATTGCATCACTAAGGCCTTAACGGTTCCCGATGATACATCTTTTGAGCAAGAGTTATAAAACGCTCTTTGAAACTTTCGAAGAAAGATGTTCGATTGTACCTAAAAGTTGTGAAATGTGGACACCACAGAAAACATCCAACATGGTAGCTACAGTATTATGCATATTCATGTTTCTAGTCTAATTTTAAACGTCAACGCCAGAGAATAATCACTCTCCAGTATCTGCTGAAACAGATTCCACAGGGCGTAAAAGGCAAAATAGTGATGACAACAGTCACTGAAAATCAATAATAACATCAAATGTTTTCGAAATGACTAAGCATGAAATGCTCTACCTGTCACACAGTTTTCGGTTCAAAGTAAGTGCTATACAATATTGCCAAGTCCAGAAAAACATCCAGTCATATTATTCACGAGCAATGATCCACGGCATTACGCTATCAACCAAGTCACCAAGCCTGACCACAAGATGCTCTGAAGCAGGTGTAAGGAGGTGTGAACACTCCACGAAGAGGCCTTCTGTATGTGGCAACATCGCGCATCATGTTGTCAAGCAGTGTGTCATATTCAGTAAATTCCTCTGAATGCTTACCCGGCCTTTTGCTCTTTTTATGGAAGCAAACATGATTATGCATTTCACATAGAGACATAATTTGCTGTTGATCTATTAAAAAACCCTGATTCAACAGTTCTCCACTTGTCATTGTTCATATTATAATCATAGAAATATGTTTGGGTAGCGTCGTGGTTAAAGCACTGATCCGTCACGCCGAAATCCGGGTTTCGAATTCCACATGAGCACTGTCTGTGAAGCCAATTTTGGGGGCTACCTTTACAGTACCTACAGCACCATAAACTTTTCAAACACGTGACAATACCCTTTGACATAATTTGTGGTATTTTGTTGCAAGTCACACCAGCGAAACAATGCCTTGTGACGTCAGGGGTCATCGTGTGTGCATAAGCTCCTCCCAGTGATCTATCATCTCTACACGCAGAGATCGTCCTCACGAGAAGTTATGGTACTGTATTCTGAAGGTGCTCCATTTCTTTTGTCCCCCAATCGGACATCACTCGCCCGCCCACTACATATACGTGTATGTTATATTGTGCAATATACACTTTTCATAAAGGCCTGTGCATATGTGATTCTTTGTTTCACTGTGTGCCACGTTTTGCTATTTCCACGTCGTCCTTAGTACATGTACTTCTTTATTTCACTGTTTATACAACACTTCCTTGTTTACCTATGTGTGATATACGTGTACTTCGTTACAGTAAACTACGGTTATAACGAACTCAAAGGGACCACTTATTTTAGTTCGTTATAATCGTAGTTCCTTATAAGCATATATACAGCATATATACAACCAATGGGCGGGACTAAAAATAAGTTCGTTATATCGGTCAGTTCGTTATAAGCGTGTTCGTCATAACCGTAGTTTACTGTATTATTTTTTATTCTCTACACTTTCCTTTTTTCATATGTTACTGTACACGTGTACCTCGCTATTGCTTTTTGTTCTATACACTTAAATACTCGCTATTATAACATTATATGATATGAACTATCTTTTCTTCATGTTTCTTCCATTTCTATATATATGTGGCTCGCTTTTGCATTTTGTGACTTTGTCGCATGTCCCGACGTTCATACAAGTTGGTCCTCATTCTTTGACGGAACTCACACAAAGTGAAATAGGCTCTTACTTATACACGTGCAGTTCTGCTTTTGTAATCCCTTGTGGCTATTACGTTATTTCATTACGTCTCCTCCCGTGTCCAGTGGATTAAGCACCCACCAGGAGAGCGGAAGGTCTGGGGTTCGATCCCCGCCCGCTTCATACCAAAAGACGTTAAAAGGTGGTACTTGTTGTTACCCTGCCTGGCGCTCGGTATTTTGAATGGATAAAACAAGGAATGGTCAGCTCGGAGTCACTATACTGTGTCTGAGTGGTGCATTCATGTTAAACTGTAAACTTGGCAATAGTCCGGACTACAAGCAGCCACACACGCACTCACGCAGGCACTCAAGCACTCACTCACGCACGCACGTACGGACGCAAGCAGGCACGCACGAATAACACATGTAGTTTGTTCTCATGTATGACGTGGTGTATAACGCAGTGTATTTGAACTGGCAATCTGTTCGATACAGTATTTTAACAAATATCCGAAAACAACATCATATGAATTAGATGAAAAGACCCATTGTATCTCCTGAAAACGTTTGATTGAAATCGTCAAATAGAGAAGCGCCGACAATAGAGGTATATCTGATCGTGTTATCAAAATACTCGTTCATATTCGTATATACATACACCGCATGAAAATAAGTAATAAGTAACAATGTAATTATTGGACATTTGTTTCGAGGAAATCTGAGAAAGTTTATTCTCAGTGAAATGGATATTAGAGTCACACCGTTATCTTACCCTTTTTCTGAAGATGTTATCTGTAATGCTGTTATTGTGTTATTGTGTTATTTTGCCATTGGTGCTGCAGAATGGAAAGGGTAACACAAAGGTTACAAACACGTGATGGGGGTGGTGATTACTACCTAGAATGGCTGTGTTAATCTGCAGATTCAGGTTGGTTGGTTGGTTGGTTGGTTGGTTGGTTATTTAACGCCGCACTCAGCAATATTCCAGCTATATGATGGCGGTCTGTAAATAATTGAGTCTGGACAAGACAATCCAGTGATTAATATCATGAGCATCGATCCACGCAATTGGGATCGATGACATGCATCAACCAAGTCAGCGAGCCTGACCACCCGATCCGGTTAGTCGCTTTTTACGACAAGCATAGTCGCCCTTTACGGCAAGCATGGGTTGCTGAAGACCTATTCTACCCCGGGTCTTCACGGACCCTGCAGATTCAGGATGCCTCCTTATAAGTGTGCCTTGTTATGAGTTATACGTGTTTAAATGAAGACATATTCTCGGGACAACTTGCAGTTATACATACTGTACATATGATGCATTACAATGCATATTCCAGGACAACTGGCAATTATAATGCGTATTGCATGCAGTGTAATTCATATTCTAGGTACAACTAGCAGTTATGATGTATATTGCATGCGTAACAATGCATATTCTAGGGACAACTGACAAGTATAATGTACATTGCATGCACTATAATGCATATTCCAGGACAACTGGCAGTTATAATATATATATTGCATGCATTATAATGCAAATTCGAGGGAGTATGGTCGGGTCAGTTTCAGCACGGCATGCACCTTAGTGTGGAACGACTGCCCGAAGAGATGCAGGTTTTGGACCCCCCCCCCCCCCCCCCCCCCCCCCCCCTCACACACACACACAATTGCATGATTGAACGATCTCAGAGTAGATTTTGATAGTTTAGGCCCCCACTATAAAACTACTGGATCCACCCTTGTCTGCTGATCGTGAAACGCTCGTTACAAAGTTAAACGTACACTAGTGACTCAATGTATTGATGATGAAATTGACCATAACATTTCAAGTTGCTGAAAGAGTAAGGAACTCTACATAGTGCAGTTGATCTCTGTTCTAGCTGACAGTTCATGTATTAAAATGCCGACCCAGATGGGTTTAACGTTAGGCAATCACTACCTGTCGTATCTTGGTGGGAAACTTCCTTCAGGCAGTTCATCAATCACAATTTTATGGCCATGTAAGCTCTCTGTGCCAGAAAGTTTTTCTTTAAATCCCACACGTCCTTGGCCTAATTTCGCCGTCTATTTACATTAGGCTCAATAAGCTCGCGTGGAGTCATACGCCAGTTGGAAAGTTATCCTACTGATAAGAAGCTAAACTAACAAGAATATCCCATTGTTGCTAAACGGACAAACACGAAGTGTAAACACCAGCTCATGAAGTATTTGTCCGCCATGTTTGTGCGTGACGTCATTCCACGTCAGACATATCCTTTGCGCGGCCTTGAGCAATCAGAGTCTATCGGGGAAGACCGGCAGTGTGCCCTCGCGCGATATATGCCACGCAGGGAAGGAAGCTGTCCGATGTTTACAACACTTACAGGGAAAAAATACCACCACAATGCGTATGATGTCTGTTTGAGATTTGATTTGTCTTAAAAATACTTCCCATCCTTTGAAGATGTCTGACATTTTCTGCAGTGGCCCATTTGCTGTGCAGAATTGGAACTATTCTTTAAGTAAGCCGATGATCTGATTTCTTTAGGCGCATGCATGCAATGATACATTTTGAATGTGTCTATTTTATAAACAGGAGCTATTGTTGTCAATGAGCTACTGTCCTTTTCGATTGCTTCCATCACGTAGAACGATAAAAAGTACTTTGTGACAACCCTGAATGAAAAAATTACTCTTAATGTAAACAATTTATCATTAAGGATTATCCTGCAACCCTGAGTGTAGTTTGTTTACAATAAGGTTCTACGCAACTCTTAATGTGAATTTGTTTACAAAAAGAGATATTTTCCATTAAGGGTTGTAACAATTCTCTTTCCGAATTCCTTCAAAAATACGTACGCGTGATTGTACTTACGACAGTAAATTCAATAGGCAGAAAATGCTCATTGTGAAGAAGAATACTTGAGGCACACTTTAAGTACGATATTAGGAAAGCCTAACATGCAATAATTGCGTCCTGCATTTCATGTTAATTTGTGATGTTTACATTTTGTGTTGTTTACGCCGGGGATGTTTATTTGTGCATATCAAGAGTTTTGAGTATCAGGCCAGGTCACTCGTGAATCCATTTGGGATATTTTGTTATTCTTGTCTGGTATAATCTTTACAAAGAAAGACACATTAATCTTTGTCTACGTCTACACACCAGTCTGCCATGAATAGCTTTTCATTTTTAATGCCCTCTTTTTGAACGCTTTCAAGACATATAATGTTTATAAGCATTTTGGACCATCATAACAATGCGTGTAATAAGGACGATCCCTCCTAAGATGTAATGTCATTCTCGCACATATTGATGCATTTATATCAAGCTTAAGTCAATGAAGCAAAGACAAAGTTGAGTTGAATTGAGGCTTATATATTCATATTGTCTCAACAGATATTGTATGCTGTGTCATTTCACCAAAGAAAACTACATTTTCTGCATTCATTAGAAACCTTGACATATTGGACGTGTTGACATACATGATGAAATATCACGACAGGCTTTCTCATTCTCATTTCTCACACAAAATATGAAGTTAAATAAATGAAGGGCGGGCCATGCGAAGCCATCAAGGTCATACTGTGGCCCGCATAAACATTTTAATTCACTATTACCTTATAAACCATAGAAAGCCACCATTAGCCTACAAACCATACAAAGTCACATATTGCCCTACAAAACCATACAGGTTTACCAGTGTTCTACAAAAAACAGTGCTTTACCCGTCAAACCATACAAAGGATATTGCCATTATAGACCATCCAATATGACCTCGTTAATCTGGAAGACCTGACAGTGTCTGGGCGCCGGGCAACACAACGGGAATTGTGGAACATTCAAGACATTCCGAACTGAATTTTTAAATTTGAAAACGACCTGTAGGAGACGGTCGATGGAGCTTCGAAAGGCTTCTTGTTGTATTTCCCTCGTTCTCAAGACTTGGTCGTTCTCAAACACATCTGCCATGTCTTTTTTTTCTCAGCGAACGAACAGCACAAATACACGACAGGGAGCTATATGTTCTAATTCGAAGCTTAACAAAAATGCAAGTGATTTTTTTATAAACTCAGGCGTATGGCTTTTTTAGGTTATTTTGTTAGATTTAACAGAAATGTTGACAGTGAAAACATACTACTTCGAAGTAAAACGAATATCCTGATAAGTGTATTTTCTGATAATGAAGATAATGATGATGATGATAATGATCATGTTTTACAGATTAAAATAAATAAAGGCAGCCAAGAGTGTTTGGGTGATACTGGCACAGTCAGGCTGGTTAGGCTCATCATCAGCTCAGGGCCCTTGCCCCCCTCTACACGCAGCTCAAACAGCGAATGGGAATTCTCCCAGTAAGCGCTGCCTTCTCGAAGGCATGTACCACCAAGAAGGAAGACTCCCCAAGGCACCGAGAACAATGGGCAGCTTAACAACTTGGTACTTTGGATGCAAGCGTGACATTTGGTAAGCGAGGTGGGCAAAGTAAATTTGTGACGTTTTTCGTGAATCTTGTCAATCACATTAGCGTCAAAAGAGTCAGAATTCAATGATATAAAAGACTTCTTGGATTTATGAAAATGGACAAGATTCGGTTTGTTGTCCTGGATACGTCTGAGGCTGTATACGGGCCTTTTCAAAAGAATTTTAAAATTATCACTTTCCAACATGTCGCTTAAGGTACTGTGTTTGTGCCAAATCTGGACATCAGTTGACAATGTTTTGGACAGTCTCATTAAATTCATTGCATAATCTACATGTCATATTTACATTTTCATGCAAAATGACACATTGACGGTTTCGAGTGGGAAGTGACTGGTCCTGAGCAGCAAACAGAAAGCCTTCTGGTTCAATTTTCAAGCCAGCCGACTTTATACAAACGAAGGAATCTGCAAGGTTGCTGTTCATTTCAACGCACTGCATATAAATTCGGTGCTGTGGTGTTTTGGAAAGCATCTCCCTGAAAACAAAACAGAGTCTGAGTCGATTTGAAATGACACTTTGCTTGGATGACACTCATTGCTGTACCGTCCAGCAGCAACATTAACATTGCTGTACCGTCCAGCAGCAACATTAACATTGAGATTCGTAAAGCATTGAGTGAGTGAGTGAGTTGGGTTTAACGCCGCTTTTAACAGTATTCCAGTTATATCGCGGCGTGTCAGCTTAATGTGGGAGGAAAGCCCGAAGTGATGCAGGTCTCAGAGGTTAACCACTTCGGTGAAACCCACGAGCACGGGTATGGTGCTGACAAACCTAGAAACATAATCGGGGCGAACCGGGATTCGAACCCACAATCATAGGTTTCTGGCGTGCCCAAGGGACGCAACTCTGCACAGCGAATCGCGGCGCCTTAAACGACTGGGCCACCCGTGCCCCCTGTAAAGCATTGAGGGAATAAAGACTGGCAGTATTGAACATTTACTTGCACAATTTGCAGATGATACGACTTTGATGTTAGATGGATCTGAAAAAGGCCTCTACAATGTGTTAAATACATTCGACTTTTTTGCTAGGTTTTCAGGTTTAAAGTTAATACTGACAAAACCAAACTGATATGGATTGGTTCAAAAAGAGATCACGACATAAGCTCTGAAAAGAGTGAAAAATTACTTTGTAGTAGCTCAAAATGGTTATTACTTTCATTGAATTTTATCCCAAACATCCACAGATTATGGATGGCAGATGCTAAATATGTCACTGATGAAATTACTCCTGCTGTAGACAACTATTTTGGAAAGATGTATTTACAAGCCTGGAGCAGTTGTTTTTTAAAGAGTAAAATTAGTGGTAGTACTGACATTGTAAACCAGGCTTTATGGTTTAATAATAACATTCAGATAGGAGGAAAGCCCATCTTTTATCCGACTTGGTAATGTAAAGGGGTTACATTTGTTGGTGATAGATATGGAATAACAACAAATCGCCTAACTTATTTGGGTACAGTTCTATCAGTAATGTAACTTGCCAGAGCCCCCCCCCCCCAAAAAAAAAAAAAACAACCAAAAAAAAAACACCAAAAAAAACCCCCAACCCAATTGTAACTTAAGAGTATGCCTAGAGTCTCTTTTCAACCTATTTTGCCATACAATGTTTCACTACTCACAAGGTGTAATAAAGGCAGTAAACTCTTCTATAACACTCTTACAACCAGCTTTCATAAAATATCATGGAATGCTTAAATTGGAAGAAACTTTACTGAAAGTATTTACCTATGAACAGTGGATGGGATGTAATTTGATGGCAACAAGGTGTACCCAGAGTGTAGAACTGAGATGGTGTCAGTTCAGGATTATCCACTACATAGTACCTTTAAATAAGTACTTCCATAGTATTGGTTATAGAGAATCACCAAGTTGCATCTTCTGTGGTAAATATAGTGAAACTATTGTACATGCATATTATGATTGTGAATATGTTGCTCACACCTGGGAGCTTGTTCTCAACTGGTTAACGACTTCTGTGGAAGGAAGACTTGATTTCTGTAAAGAGAATATTTTATTTGGATTTAAGGGGAAGAATAACAACTCTCTCAATGTATTACTTATCAAATTGATTGCATTCTCAAGTTGCCATTTTTCAGCTTTCTTTCAGTTCTGGTCTTCCTTCCACAGAGTTTTTAATCCTAGCAAAGATTATTGGTATGATATCATATTTTATGATTGTCTATATTTGCAACATGTTTTGAATGTTTGATGTAAAGAGCGGGGATTTTGAATAATGTGTAATTGTTGAAATGTTACACATTGTATATCATTTGAAATGTGAATAAAAATTTAAATAAAAAACCAAAACAAACAAACATTGAGATTCTGTCCCACACCCTTGGCTCGTTTAAGAAAACTGTGGAATGACTTGCTTTCATCAAGAGGATCATCAGACAAATATATGTGTGCAAAAGTGCATATTACAATTCTATCATGTAGAGCCTCCACGATAATCAAACCATGCCCTCCCGGTTTTTGTTAACAAATATAAGCGATTGAGGGAAGAGCGAGGGTGGTGGGATTTATTGTCCGACATGTTTCTTCTTGCGAGGGTCTCAAGGCCTTGAATTTCATGCTTCGTCCAATCAACAACACCATACGGTTAAGAATGGACGGCACATCCTCAGTATTTGTGGCTTTAACTTAATTCTAGCATTAAACTTTGAATTCCAGACTTTCTTTAGGCGAGATTTGTACTCTGCCCGAAGTCTGTCTTTGATATGGGCATTCTGGAGCTTGTCTCTGACTTGTCTTCCTAAATAAGTATAAGGCCTCATCTTCCAAAAGATGCTCAATCACTCCTCCCCTAGTAACTCCACGGATCCATCTTGCACGGCCTTGCCATGTTTTAGACGGAGGGTATTGCATTTGTCGAATCCAAAGGTCATACCGATGTCTCGAGAGAAAAGGATTCCCTTTGGAGTTCAATGTCACCCATATAAAGGAGATGAGTAAAGGGGAGTGGGGGGTCAGTGCTGCGGAGGTCTAGGATGGTATCCCTCCTCCCTATTGAGTACGGAACTTAAGGGTTCTATGTCAAACAAAAAAAACATAGGTCTGAACGAATCACCCTGAAATATTCCTCGCATAGCTTGAATAGTTTCCGAAGTCTACCTTCCCTTGCGTATACATCTCAAGCTGAGTTGACCAGCAACTCAATAAAGACTTGAGTAAGACAAGTAGTCGCTCAGATAGGTCAATACACTGCAGAGACTTCAGAATCCTTCGTGAGGGACAGAAGCGTAAGCTTTCTTGTAGTCGATTCAGCACATTGACAAGGTTGCGGGGATAAGTTTTAGCCTCTGCTAACATCATTTTCTAAACAAGGAGTTGATCCTTGCCTCGCCAACATCCCTTCCTCGCTCCCTTCTGTTCCCGAAAAAAGTGATATCATTGTAAGAACAGTACCATGACACGAGATTTTTCAAACACGATGTAAGGAGGTTATAAATATTGTGTGCTTAAACATGCGATAGGTCGGTAGGTTTGGGGATCAGTGAAGTCACCTTTCTTTGGAAGGAGTAGTATTATGCGATCGTTGCAGAGCCAAAGAGGAACCGTCCCTGCATCCGGTAGTGAATTACAATTGTTTAGTGAATAAAACTGGAAACAGGGACACATGTTCCAGGAACTGTTTCGTATTCTACCAGGCCCTGTTAGATTTGGACTTTTAATTGGCAGTTTTAAGGCAATCTGGTATTATATGACATAAAAGCAGCGATGTTAATTTCACATGCATGACATGATGATATTCACAAACCCATGGTTCCTTGAGGTTACAACCGCTTCCGTGGTCCAATGGTAGAGCGTCCGCCCGGAGAGCGGAAGGTCCGGGGTTCGATCCCCAGCCGCGTCATACCAAAAGACGTTAAAAGATGGTACTTGTTCTTACCCTGTCTGGCGCTCGGCATTAAGGGGCTAAAACAAGGACTGGTCGGCTCGGAGTCAGTATACTGTGTCTGAGTGGGGTATTCATGTTAAACAGCGGCATGGTATCTCAGTGTGCTAGCACTATAAATCGGCATCAGTCCGGACTAGTACAAGCAGCCACACACACACACACACACACACACACACACGTGCATGCACGTCGCTATATAAGTGCAATAATCTTGGACGCGACGTTAATCCCCATTTCACCACACCCCACCTCCTTGAGGTTACAGCTGCCGAGTATGGACCACAACTGTTTCCAAAACCTTTCATTGTAATCCATGGGGGGCTGGGGAGGGGAGGAGGGAGACCTTTATTATTACCACCATCCACACTTGATTTGAGTTTCCAGTAAAATTGTTTTCGTTGTGTTTGTAAAGTTAATTTTGCTGAATGAACTCATTTTATCGTCTGGAAAAGCGAGGTTTTTCTCACTTAGAGGCCCGGAACAACAGGGGTCCCTGTTTGCTAAGAGTCTGCAATACATTACATGATAAATAATGGTAAACGCTGTTGAACGCTCAAATGACAGCTTCCTTCTGCAACACTGTTACCTGTAATTTAAGTAGAACTTAAAATTACCTTAATTGCAAACATGGCCTTGACACTTTGCACAAGGTGAATATATTACTTTCAACACTTTTTATGTCGTAAAGATTTATTTTGAAACACATTAGCAGAGGAAGTAATATTTCAGAGTGTGGCTTCGGGCTGGTAAATTAGCGAGATACTTGCAAGTGTGATGTTTTCCCGCATTGCCCTCACACCATATCTACTTATACTGCTCACTGCTGTGGTCCCCCAACATTGTATGTCCGCGGGGATACATTCATACATTCACGGCTGGCCATAACTGTCGTTTGACAGAGTGCTGCTCACGGGTCGGTGTACACGTGACCTGTCATCACCTTATTGACATATGTTCCCTCGCCAAAATTCATTTCATTAAACTACGGTTATAACGAACTCAAAGGGACTACTAATTTTAGTTCGCTATAACCGTAATTCGTTATAAGCATATATACTATATACTACAGGAAATAGTCCGGACTAAAAAGTTAGTTCGTTATATCCGTCGGTTCGTTATAAGCGTGTTCGTTATAACCGTAGTTTACTGTATATTAAACCGGCCGTCGAGTAGCCCAGTGTAATAGTTCGCCTGTCGAGCGGGGGTTCGCTTCCTCACATCGATACGATGTGTGAAACCCATTTCTTGTGTCTCCTATCTTGATTGAACTTGATTATTGCTGAAAACGGATTTAAACCACACACGACCATTCACATCGATGGTACACCATGGATTAGATAAATATATCAACTTGTGCAAACGCCTGTTGTGACAATACTTCTTACATGGTGTCGCAACAATAACTAACAGAGCAGCAGAAAATTGAGAATTGAAACATCACCTTCCATATTGTCTGAGACTAGGTCGTTCCATATTGTCTGAGACTAGGTCGTAATACTTGAGTTCCACCCAAGGCCTCCTGTGTGACACTGTGTCGTAATACTTGACTTCCGTCCAAGGTCTCCTGTGTGACACTGTGTCGTAATACTTGAGTTCCGCCCAAGGTCTCCTGTGTGACACTGTGTCGTAATACTTGACTTCCGCCCAAGGTCTCCTGTGTGACACTGTGTCGTAATACTTGAGTTCCGCCCAAGGCCTCCTGTGTGACACTGTGTCGTAATACTTGAGTTCCGCCCAAGGCCTCCTGTGTGACACTGTGTCGTAATACTTGAGTTCCGCCCAAGGTCTCCTGTGTGACACTGTGTCATAATACTTGAGTTCCGCCCAAGGTCTCCTGTGTGACACTGTGTCGTAATACTTGACTTCCGCCCAAGGTCTCCTGTGTGACACTGTGTCGTAATACTTGAGTTACACCCAGGTCACCTGTATGACGCTGTGTCGTAATGTCTGAGTTACACCCCAGGTCTCCTGTATGATGCTGTGTCGTAATACTTGAGTTACACCCCAGGTCTCCTGTGTGACACTGTGTCGTAATGTCTGAGTTACACCCCAGGTCTCCTGTATGACGCTGTGTCGTAATGTCTGAGTTACACCCAGGTCTCCTGTATGACGCTGTGTCGTAATGTCTGAGTTACACCCCAGGTCCCCTGTATGACACTGTGTCGTAATGTCTGAGTTACACCCCAGGTCTCCTGTATGACGCTGTGTCGTAATACATCAGTTACACCCCAGGTCTCCTGTATGACACTGTGTCGTAATGTCTGAGTTACACCCCAGGTCTCCTGTATGACGCTGTGTCGTAATGTCTGAGTTACACCCCAGGTCTCCTGTGTGACACTGTGTCGTAATACATCAGTTACACCCCAGGTCTCCTGTATGACACTGTGTCGTAATGTCTGAGTTACACCCCAGGTCTCCTGTGTGACACTGTGTCGTAATGTCTGAGTTACACCCAGGTCTCCTGTATGACACTGTGTCGTAATGTCTGAGTTACACCCCAGGTCTCCTGTATGACGCTGTGTTGTAATACATCAGTTACACCCCAGGTCTCCTGTATGACACTGTGTCGTAATGTCTGAGTTACACCCCAGGTCTCCTGTATGACACTGTGTCGTAATGTCTGAGTTACACCCCAGGTCTCCTGTATGACGCTGTGTCGTAATACATCAGTTACACCCCAGGTCTCCTGTATGACACTGTGTCGTAATGTCTGAGTTACACCCCAGGTCTCCTGTATGACGCTGTGTCGTAATGTCTGAGTTACACCCAGGTCTCCTGTATGACGCTGTGTCGTAATGTCTGAGTTACACCCCAGGTCCCCTGTATGACGCTGTGTCGTAATGTCTGAGTTACACCCCAGGTCTCCTGTATGACGCTGTGTCGTAATGTCTGAGTTACACCCCAGGTCTCCTGTATGACACTGTGTCGTAATGTCTGAGTTACACCCCAGGTCTCCTGTATGACGCTGTGTCGTAATACATCAGTTACACCCCAGGTCTCCTGTATGACACTGTGTCGTAATGTCTGAGTTACACCCAGGTCTCCTGTATGACACTGTGTCGTAATACATCAGTTACACCCCAGGTCTCCTGTATGACACTGTGTCGTAATGTCTGAGTTACACCCAGGTCTCCTGTATGACACTGTGTCGTAATACATCAGTTACACCCCAGGTCTCCTGTATGACGCTGTGTCGTAATGTCTGAGTTACACCCCAGGTCTCCTGTATGACACTGTGTCGTAATACATCAGTTACACCCCAGGTCTCCTGTATGACGCTGTGTCGTAATGTCTGAGTTACACCCAGGTCTCCTGTATGACACTGTGTCGTAATACATCAGTTACACCCCAGGTCTCCTGTATGACGCTGTGTCGTAATGTCTGAGTTACACCCCAGGTCTCCTGTATGACACTGTGTCGTAATGTCTGAGTTACACCCCAGATCTCCTGTGTGACACTGTGTCGTAATGTCTGAGTTACACCCCAGGTCTCCTGTATGACACTGTGTCTTAATGTTTGAGGTACACCGCAGGTCTCCTGTATGACACTGTGTCGTAATGTCTGAGTTACACCCCAGGTCTCCTGTGTGACACTGTGTCGTAATGTCTGAGTTACACCCAGGTCTCCTGTATGACACTGTGTCGTAATGTCTGAGTTACACCCCAGGTCTCCTGTATGACACTGTGTCGTAATGTCTGAGTTACACCCCAGGTCTCCTGTATGACGCTGTGTCGTAATGTCTGAGTTACACCCCAGGTCTCCTGTATGACACTGTGTCTTAATGTTTGAGGTACACCGCAGGTCTCCTGTATGACACTGTGTCGTAATGTCTGAGTTACACCCAGGTCTCCTGTATGACACTGTGTCGTAATGTCTGAGTTACACCCCAGGTCTCCTGTATGACACTGTGTCTTAATGTTTGAGGTACACCCCAGGTCTCCTGTATGACACTGTGTCGTAATGTCTGAGTTACACCCCAGGTCTCCTGTATGACACTGTGTCGTAATGTCTGAGTTACACCCCAGGTCTCCTGTATGACACTGTGTCGTAATGTCTGAGTTACACCCAGGTCTCCTGTATGACACTGTGTCGTAATACATCAGTTACACCCCAGGTCTCCTGTATGACACTGTGTCGTAATGTCTGAGTTACACCCCAGGTCTCCTGTATGACACTGTGTCGTAATGTCTGAGTTACACCCAGGTCTCCTGTATGACACTGTGTCGTAATGTCTGAGTTACACCCAGGTCTCCTGTATGACGCTGTGTCGTAATGTCTGAGTTACACCCCAGGTCTCCTGTATGACGCTGTGTCGTAATGTCTGAGTTACACCCCAGGTCTCCTGTATGACACTGTGTCGTAATGTCTGAGTTACACCCAGGTCTCCTGTATGACACTGTGTCTTAATGTTTGAGGTACACCGCAGGTCTCCTGTATGACACTGTGTCGTAATGTCTGAGTTACACCCAGGTCTCCTGTATGACACTGTGTCGTAATACATCAGTTACACCCCAGGTCTCCTGTATGACACTGTGTCGTAATGTCTGAGTTACACCCCAGGTCTCCTGTATGACACTGTGTCGTAATGTCTGAGTTACACCCCAGGTCTCCTGTATGACACTGTGTCTTAATGTTTGAGGTACACCGCAGGTCTCCTGTATGACACTGTGTCGTAATGTCTGAGTTACACCCCAGGTCTCCTGTATGACGCTGTGTCGTAATGTCTGAGTTACACCCCAGGTCTCCTGTGTGACACTGTGTCGTAATACTTGAGTTACACCCAGGTCTCCTGTATGACACTGTGTCGTAATGTCTGAGTTACACCCCAGGTCTCCTGTATGACACTGTGTCGTAATGTCTGAGTTACACCCCAGGTCTCCTGTATGACACTGTGTCGTAATACATCAGTTACACCCAGGTCTCCTGTATGACGCTGTGTCGTAATGTCTGAGTTACACCCCAGGTCTCCTGTATGACACTGTGTCGTAATGTCTGAGTTACACCCCAGGTCTCCTGTATGACGCTGTGTCGTAATGTCTGAGTTACACCCCAGGTCTCCTGTATGACACTGTGTCGTAATGTCTGAGTTACACCCCAGGTCTCCTGTATGACGCTGTGTCGTAATGTCTGAGTTACACCCCAGGTCCCCTGTATGACACTGTGTCGTAATGTCTGAGTTACACCCCAGGTCTCTTGTATGACGCTGTGTCGTAATGTCTGAGTTAGGGACCGGACATTTTATATCCTTAGGGTCTGGGATTGTACTGAAAACAATAAATTGTCCCCGAAAATGCGCAATAAAAATAATGAAGATTCAGACTGAGAAAAAATATAAATTGTCACCTACACAAAATACATTGTTGCAAGGTGTATTGTCAGCAAAACAATAATAGACTTATGTTGTTGACAAATCTCTCCCCCCCCCCCCCCCCAAGAACATGAGAAGATCAGTCCATATGGTCTTCTGTGTGAGATCCAATATTTGCCCTGATTTGCCATCACGACACCAGTGACACCAAGTGCCAACATCTAAGAACTGCACCAATGTAGGCTTTCCTCCAACACTATGCTGACACGCTGTGATAGAACTGAAATACGGTGTAAAGCGGCGTTAAACACAACACACTCACTCACTTTCTCTCTCCCAACTGAGAGCAAATCACTTACAATTGTATGTCTTTTGGTATGGCGCGGCTGAGGATCGAACCCCGGCCTTCCGCTCACCAGGCAGGTGCTCTACCACTAGACCACGGAGGCGATCTCGATGCCGTCGATGGACAATCAGAAAATAGCATATGAAAAAAAATTGATAATCAAACTCATAAATAAATCTATTTTTAAAAATCTTGTTTAGTTTTAACATTAATGGAAGCTATTTCAGAATGGAACGATTGACAGTTATTTCCTAAAATAGATACATTTGACAGACATTGAAATTGACAACGTCTGGAACGTATCAGTACGTATCGACAACATCATACGTACTACCAGCTACGTCACCCTTGAAAACAGTCTTGATGTTAGAGGATATTAGTAAATGATTCGATGCAAACCAATTGTGAAAAATACTGTTTATCTATCTCATCCTTCGCATCTTCCCTAGTCAAGGGAGTTTTAAACTTAAAAGAAGTGCAATTCCCTTCATTTATAATGAAAGATCACTGACCGTGCGTTTACAAGGAACGGGATTGTACACATGTACGCTCAAAGCGCCTGACAATAGACCCATGAGCATTCAAATTGGATTTGAAACTCCTGAAATTAAGGTCAAAATAAGACGTTAACCTCTACACATAGAGACATTCAAACAGGTTGTAGACTGGTGTGATTATTGCCTAGGACGCTTCTCTACAAACTTTCAAATATAAAAGTGTTGTTGTTTCGCAGAATATTATTTATGAAATATGAGACATGCTGATAAGATTACATTATCTGCCCTGTCAGCATGCTATGCTGGGGTGTGTGATAGACATATAATGAACGCTCAAAGAGATGTTTGACATGCTCCAGACAGCGTTAGAGCGATCCCGCTCCTGATACAAACAAGTAACTCATTTATGTTTTCAGCTCATATCTAATTAACGACACACTCTAAGAGCCGTTGTCCCCTAATCTAATACTCCGCGAAAAACATATTTCAGAAAATAAGTTCTTATACAAAACAACCTGTCACCTTCAACCTTGAAGCATAGTGAAGTATCTTATTTAACATTGCACAATACGTATGTTGACATATGTACATCAAACACACCGAGGTATATTAGGCATCGCGTCTCTTTCTTTCAACAGACAGGGGCGGTCGGGTAGCCTAGTGGTTAAAGCGTTCGCTCGTCCCGCCGAAGACCCGGGTTCGATTCCCGACATGGGTACAATGTGTGAAGCCCATTGCTGGTGTCCCCCGCCGTGATATTGCTGGATATTGCTAAAAGCGGCGTATAACCATACTCACTCACTCACTCTTTCAACAGACAGATACGGAATGAGACATTTAACAGTGATCGTATGAGTTTGATTTAACGCCACCATTAACATTTCGGTTATGTCACTGTCAGTGTAATGTAGAGGGGTTTACAAGGTGGTACATACAAACCAAGGTCATAATAATACGTATCTGGGTTTTTGAAGCCACCGTCAGCGGATCATTGCACGACTAAGGGACGCAACTCTGCACTGCAAAATGTTGCGCCTGTTACATCTGCTCCACCTCCACCGGTATATCAGAGAAAGCTATACATACATATATATATATATATATATATATATATATGTCTGATCATAGTCGTTTTTCAAGGAAAGGGGCGGTCGGGTAGCCTAGTGGTTAAAGCGTTCGCTCGTCACGCCGAAGACCCGGTTTCGATTCCCGACATGGGTACAATGTGTGAAGCCCATTTGTGGTGTCCCCCGCCGTGATATTGCTGGAATATTGCTAAAACCTCACTCACTCACTTACTCATTCACTTCAAGGAAAGACATCGTCCCTATATCGAGCAGGTAATATGAAGGTTTCCTGATTGATTGAGGCAATCTTACGAAAATACGAACATAGTTGCAATATATTGAGTAAAGGTTAGAACAATTTTAAGACAAAATACCTTACTCTTTTCAGATAATGACTCGCGTGCAAAGTAAATGTTTCCTTAATAGCTGATACGAAATTACCGAGGATGAAGCATCTATGGATGCTTCTCCTAAATTAAGTGTCAGCGTCTCTTTGTGTCCCCTCGCTGTAACATTTGGAAATCACTCTGACATTTGGCGAAGGCGTCAGAAGCCGGAGAATGGACGTCGTTTAGTCGTAAGCCAATCACTGGTGTCGTGCAAGATGACCTACAAGGACAGGACCGGAGGCTTAATCAATTGCTAAACAGAGCATGATTTCCGATTACGGTTGTTGATTAATCTCGAAATAGAAGGTGGTGTCTTGACTCGAAGACCCACTGACATACATGTAGGTGACGAACATTTGCAAGTTAGCAATTCGTCTATGTCATTTTTAAAAGACAATGCACCCCAGATATGCAGAAGTTTGGTATGTGGAATATTCGGGTTTAAAAAACTAGGGGGCACGGGTGGCCCAGTCGTCTAAGGCGCCGCGATTCGCTGTGCAGAGTTGCGTCCCTTGGGCACGCCAGAAACCTATGATTGTGGGTTCGAATCCCGGTTCGCCCCTATTATGAGTCTAGGTTTGTCAGCGCCATACCCGAGCTCGTGGGTTTCACCGAAGTGGTAAACGTCTGAGACCTGCATCACTTCGGGCTTTCCTCCCACATTAAGCTGACACGCCGTGATATAACTGGAATACTGTTAAAAGCGGCGTTTAACACAACTACATGTAACTCACTCACTCACTTAAAAATATTTAGAAACACGATAACGTTTATGTAAAAATTTTCATCTATAAATCTGCGTGTGCAATGATGGTAGTTTATCAGCGGGGTGAGTTTAATGAACGCTGCTGTGAACAACTACTGCGAACCGTGGGAGAGGCGCGGTGGCCCCAGTCGTGTAGAGTTGCGTCCCTTAGGCGTGTCAGGATCTATCATCATTGATTCGAATACCAGATGCGCTATGATTATGTTCCACGTTTGTCACGATCTTACCCGTTCTCCTGGGTTTCACGAAAGTAGTAAACGTTTAAAACCTGCTTCGGGATTCCCTCCCACATCAAACACACCATGATATAACTGAAGTTCTGTACATTTGGCATTAAACCAATTGCATCCACTCAATCCCAATCTGTGAGCGCCGAAGACCACTGTTCTGTTACATATTCTTCAAACTCTGTTGATGCTGCGTGTCTTCTTTCATTTCCAGCATGTAATACATCACTAGTCACCTCTGAAGCACAAACATACTACGTCATAATTGACGTCATCGGCAAGACATGCTTTAACCAGGCATCGGGTGAATACGGTACATCGTATCTAAATTATAATTCTGAAATCATATGTTGATATTATAGACTGGAAATGATATTTTATCAGACCAAGGTCTTGACAAGCTATAGAATTATATTCTATATGCAGTCTTTATCCATCCGCAGTATAAAGCGATATTATGAATTATATGCGTTTCATTCAGAAGTAGTCGTAGCGCATGTGTTTAACCGTGATTCCATCTCCCCAGTGAGAGGTAGGTATGTTGTTACACCGGGACGGAAAGCGTAATCACACATAATGGCCGGAAACAGCCCAGCTGGGGTTTTCGGCCATCAATTCTTGCTTTCTGTTTACCCGCGTCGATGACGTCAGAGCAGTCTGCGATGTCCATCAATCGTGGTGGTACTGCAACTGACTGCTTCCGTAATGCGATAAGAACTGTGCTCCATCTATTACTGACATATTAACCTTGAAACTGGGATAGTAGGATAGCTTCGGATGAAGCTGAACAGAGAGTGGCACTTAACCAGTCTAGACTGGTTATGGTCGCTCCGGACCAGTTTTGATTATACCTAGAACATTTTATATTGTTGGCATACAGCATCGAAAAACTGGTTTACTGTCTGTAGGAAGAACGCCTTCATTTCAAGGTATATTGCGTCACAACATATTTAACGTCAAGATCAAGTTGTGCATTACAGTTTGTGAAATTTGTTTTTTTTAATATATTTCCGCTGTGATATTCACCATAACCATATTAACCGGATGTCCTGTGGATCATGTGAAATATGTCGAGATATCCATAGTTCGGGGTCGGGAGAGTGCTGATATATGACATAAATACCGATGAAGGTGTCAGCACTATTCCAGGTCTGTCAATACAGTTTGTAAAGAAACACGTCGGGCCAGACAAACCAGTGACATATCATGACCATCGATCTACGCAATTGGGATACGATGATATGCACCAACCAAGTCAGCGAGCCTGACCATCCGATCCAGTTAGTCGCCTCTTATGACAAGCGTAGTCGCCTTTTACCACAAGCATGGGTTGCTGAAGACCTAATCTACCCCGGATCTTCACGGGTGTCAAGAATTTTTGAGCTTATATAGCGACGTGTGTGTGTGTGTGTGTGTGTGTGTGTGTGTGTGTGTGTGTGTATGTGCGTGCTTGCGTTCATGCGTGCGTGTGTGCTTCCGATTAACCACGGAGGCGGTCTGATACAAGCGCCGTCGGCACACAGCAAAACTAAAACATCCAATTCACTTAGCCTGTCCACCCGACCTGTTTAGCCAGCTGTTTGCTAAATATTTCAAAGTCATCGTATCTATAACCGGACCTGATTACCCAGTCAAATATTATCGCCGTTAACGATAAGTGACAGAATGCTTGGGAACAGTTCTATCCCGGATCAGTGTAGAGTCCGATAAATATTCTACTTGGTCTATTACGTTACATTGACTCAACCGATGTATCGAGTTAACCGAGACTATTTCGTTACATCGACTCAACCGATGTATCGAGTTAACCGAGACTATTACGTTACATTGACTCAACCTATGTATCGAGTTAACCGAGACTTTTGACGTTACATCGACTAAACCTATGTATCGAGTTAACCGAGACTTTTACGTTACATCGACTAAACCGATGTATCGAGTTAACCGAGACTATTACGTTACATCGACTAAACCGATGTATCGAGTTAACCGAGATACTTTACGTTACATCGACTAAACCGATGTATCGAGTTAACCGATACTATTTCGTTACATCGAATCAAACGATGCATCAAATTAACCGAGACTATTTCGTTACATCGACTCAACCGATGTATCGAGTTAACCGAGACTATTTCGTTACATGACTCAACCAATATCGAGTTAACCGAGACTATTTCGTTACATCGACTCAACCGATGTATCAAATTAACCGAGACTATTTCGTTACATCGACTCAACCGATGTATCGAGTTAACCGAGACTATTTCGTTACATGACTCAACCAATATCGAGTTAACCGAGACTATTTCGTTACATCGACTCAACCGGTGTATCAAGTTAGCAGAGTTCCAGATGACGTTTATTGGAACTTGTAGCATGATACTGTGTTACAACTCAGAGAGTTCTTGTACCTGAAGATTGTACTACTTCTAATATTGAGTGTAGATTGAGAAATTGGATGATATTGTTGATGATAAAATGTTTTGTTTTCTACACCTTTACTCATACAGTAATTAAAACTGACCATGTTTCTCAATATTTACTGATGCCTTTTTTAACATGATGACTTGTCCTGAATGTGACGACAGATATGTTCAAGCAAGTAACATTTGGTGCGAAACTGGGGTTGGCGTGTTTAGCTTCCTACGCAAAGGAACTGGCTAAGCTAGCCAAACTTAGTGTTTTTTATTGCAGATTGTGCAAATATGTACATGTAATGATTGTTGAATGCATAGTTATTAAACATATATAAGTTTGCTAGAAGTCTATGAGAAAACATTTGGTTTTGTGCAACCTGAAGTAACGTCGTGACGACACTAAGAAAGTGGGACATCCTGAGTAATCTCCCTTGAATAAGACGTCAATTTGAATATTTCTTTTTTCGTTGGTTACAATCTGCACGCACAATCCTGCCACTGTTAGATATTCAACAAGTCACAGCCCCGCGTTTAGATAACAGCAAATAGCGCTGATTTAACATGAAATCGGCGGAGAAATAATCCCGAAAAATATTTACAACTGGTCAATATGCAACATTTGTCGACGGTTTCCCTTGTGACTTTGGTCACGTATTACATTTGTTCGGCACCTGTTTACATAAAGCTCGTACGTGTACGTGACGGTGGACATAGTTTATCCTGACTTATTTCATTGTTCCCTGGACATTCACATCATCCTGTTAACATACACGCTGCACTTTATCCACCCAGAATGCACCGCCTCATACAACTCGCGTGTACAACTTACTTGCGAATATTTTTATCATTATATTCTAGAGTTATAAAGATACGAATAAATTCAAGTTGACAGCATTAATTGGCTTTATTAGCACAACGAGGACGCTACTGAGTATCTACGACACAAAAGTCGATACTCCCGCCAACTTAAATGAGTCTTATGGGAATAATACAAATAGGTCTTTCCTTTGAAATTATTTTGAAGATTTTTATCCCCTTTAAACAAAACATAGCTATTTTTTCTTTTCATGTCTCTTTATGTAACTTTATTGCACTAAGCTATTTTACAAGTCATATTTTATAGAATCTCGAGAGACATCGTTTGAGCGATTTGGGTTTCACGCCGAACTGATTAAAACCTGGTATAAAGTGTATTTTGTTTGCTCAGTCCCATGTTCAAGGTGTGTTACACACCGACAGTTTGTGAAAATAACATACTAAAAGAGGCATTATAGTTTAGCCCCCGCCACCTTCAAGGTAATGATAATGTATTCATGTAACCCCGCCACGTTCAAGGTATGCTAATATATGCATGTAACCTCGCCACCTTCAAGGTAATGCTAATGTATTCATGTAACCCCGCCACGTTCAAGGTATGTAAATACATGCATGGTGACCCCGCCAACTTCAAGATAACGCTAATACATGCATGGTGACCCCGCCAACTTCAAGATAATGCTAATATATTCATGGTAACCGGCTACCTTCAAGGTAATGCTAATATATTCATGGTAACCCGCCACCTTCAAGGTAATGCTAATATATTCATGGTAACCCGCCACCTTCAAGGTAATGCTAATATATTCATGGTAACCCGCCACCTTCAAGGTAATGCTAAAATATTCATGGTAACCCGCCACCTTCAAGGTAATGCTAATATATTCATGGTGACCACCCCACCTTCAAGGTAACGTAAATATATTCACACCTCCCGGCTTCCCCTACATTACCGACTATCCTGCGTCTCGTAACTTCTAACCCGACACCACGGTCAATTTTATTCGTGTTAACTGTTTGTTGCAATAGGTAGCCGTTGTAATTCCAGTTGATGTGGCATTAGCTGGCCCAGCGTTTCCAGATCCCGCCACAAGACTGTCCCCGGCGACGTGGCTGATCCGCCGCAGTCACGACACCGAGAGATGCTTCAACTCTGGCTTGTCGTATCATTACAAGATGGGATTCTGGGCGATAGTCTCGGACAAGTCTGCAGCAAGTAACCCAGCCCTGTATAACAAATGTCGACATGGGGGTCATGGATATTGGGATACAGAGAATCACACCCGAGTCTCTTTTGGCATCAAATATATCAAAACTTGTAGAAAAAGTTTGAGACTTCGCTGCTCGCCGAGGAGTTTTAAACTTTCATCGACGTGTGTTGATAAGAGTGAAATTATATTTGTCATCCAGCATCATTCACAATTTTTCAGTTTATAAACATTGATAAGCAGTGTCGTGAGTATATATAGATAATGCTTCGTGTGTCGAGTGCAATATCATGTTGCTCTCATCGAGTGACTGGGGAAAAGAGATATTTTAATAGCCACGAGTGAACATATCTTCTTCCCTCCGTCATGAGAAGAGAGAAACTTGAGATTTCACGAGATTCGTGGAATATCCTTTTTATTATATACTTTTTGTGTTGTTGTCTTCAGGAAATTTTTTTTTTTTCATTACAAATGTAAAAGCTTCAAACGTAAATTCTGCCTACCTAACACAGAGGGACGGTTCATCACCCTTGTGTTTGCGACTAAAAAATAGTTTCGTGTTTGCAAAACATTTTCAAGAGAATAACAAACGGCATGAAACGATATTATCTGTCATTATTTTACTTTGTCAAAGTGTAACTAACGTAAAAAGGAAGTCAACAGTTTGTGTACGGGCGAGACACTTACGATAAAGGGAGACAATTTGAGGGGAGGTAACTCTTGTACGACAAAAGTTCCGTCAAAGCGTAAAATATCAAGTGTTATGTTTACCTCAGGGAAATATCAATTGTTATGTTCACTGCAATGAAAATATCACTTTTCCCAACTTATGAAAATCCAGTCTTTCACACTGAATTATTTAATAAATTATGCTCTCCGGTTTCTTTAGCATTTTGGACTTCTGCAATTCCGCGGTAACGGTTGGCCCAGTGCTATTCTCTATTAGCCGTACAGGATCCGGAGAAGGTATGCTGGGTTCAGTCACGATCTCTCGTCTGTCAACATAGCAAATTTCTTATACCTACATCATTTTGGGCGTTCTTGACACATCGCATTAACGCGTTGAAGTACAAAGGGAATGTTTTTCACATATTGTACTCATGCGGGGAATTGAACCCGTGATTTCGGTTTGACGAGCGAACGCTTTAACCACTGGGCTAGCCAAACGCCAATATTATATGTAATGAATTACCCTACATCTTTAAGGGGCGGCGGGGTAGTCTAGTGGTAAAGGCGTTCGTTCGTCACGCCAAAGACCCGGGTTCGATTCTCTACATGTGTACAATGTGTTCTTGTGTCCCCCGCTGTAATATTGATAAAATATTGCTAAAAGCGGCGTAAAACCATACTCATTCACTCACCCTACATCTTTAACGCTTTATAACGTCAGCATGGTAGCCTGGTGGTTAAAGCGTTCACCACAGCCGACCGTACTGTTTCGATTCCCCACATGGGCACAGTGTAAACAAACGAAGTATCAACCCTGTTTACCGGTTGCTAAAAGTGAAACAAACAAGAAATGAGTTTTTAAAGGTGATGTATTTGACACCACAGATGTGTTTTAGACCTTACATTGGCAGTGTCTCGGCTTTTTCAGCCTAGTAACGTTTCTAACTTTAAGGGGAAGGTCGGGTAGCCTAGTGGTCAAGCGTTCGCTCGTCACGCCGAAGACCCGGGTTCTATTCCCGACATGGGTACAATGTGTGAAGCCCATTTCCGGTGTCCTCCGCCGTGATATTGCTGGAATATTGCTAAAAGCGGCGTAAAACCATACTCTCTCACTCACACACTCTAACTTTAAGGGTAAAATTCAATTTCATCTGGTATATTTTTTTCACCCGGTAGTTTATAATGTACAATCGTCCATTTCTGGTGTCCCCGCCGTGATATTGTAGGCATATTACCAAAAGCGGCGTAAAACCGTACTCACTCACTCACTCGTTTCAACCGCCGAAATGTGCTT